>NW_024870906.1:670000-1870000 GCF_019054845.1 Dipodomys spectabilis | reverse complement strand
TTTATTTTCTCCTGAAAATTGGCTTAAGAAAACAGGGAATTCCTATGCTACAAAAGATGTTAGCCATGTTAGATTTCCTATCTCGAACTCGGAAGCAAAATACTAATAATCATCATTTTGATATTTTTTTTCAGTTGACTGTGCAACTTCCAGAGGCAAGTCATTCCGTGCAAGCGTATCACCACAGCTACTGAGGATGCGGAGACGCCGGTGGTACCATGGTTCGAGGGCAGCTGAAGCAGGAAGCAAGTTTGCAAGACTCCATCTCAATCATTGGCTTCGCACAGTGGCCCACTGTGCCTGTCATCAGATGAGGAAGCATAACACGGAGAATCACCTGGGCGGGCAGAAAGCATGATACTACTTCGAAAATAAGGAACTCAAGAAGAAGCTAGAGGTGTGGCTCAAGTGGTAGAGTGCCTGCTTAGAAGGAAAAACAAAAACAAAACACAAGATCCTGAGACCAATCCACCGTACCACCAAGGGAAACAAAAAATACATACAGTTATCACTTGTCCATATATACCTCAATAAAGCAGGAGGGAGGAGGAGGAGGGGAAAATTAAAAGTCGTTTCTTGCTTATGAGCTCTGTTTCTGATGGGGGACAGAACTGCATCTCTGTGACTGTTCCCAGGCTGGCTGAAAGGAGACCCCCACACCAGAGGGGCTGCCTCTGTATTTTTACACTCCAGAAAGAAAACAGACCCCAGGTGGAGGGCTTGATCCAGGAAGACAGGGCTGGCCAGGTGAGATCCCTCCCTGCCATCCAGAGGTGTGGCCTAACAATTCCACCAGCAGGGCTATCCCCCTCCCCTACCCACTCAGCCCCGCCCACTCTGCCTTTTTTGTGTTATTCTTGCAGTGCAGGGGCTGGAACCTAGCTCAGCTGCGTGCATTTGCTCTACCACTGAGCTCCATCCCCAGCCCCGAGTGCTACTTTCTGGCTGGTTTTTGTTGCTGTTGTTGTTTTAGTTTGGTTTTCCTATTTAATGATTCCCTTTACTTATCTTTTTTTTGGGGGAAACCGGGTTGATTATTTCAGAGGACAGTGCTGAATGTGCAAAGAGAACAAATTCAATCAGCAAAGAAAACGCTGAGGTGGCTGGATAGGGGAGACAGGGTCAGAGAGCTAGCGGACAGCGCCTGTGTCCCTGGAGGGCAGCCAGGGCCCGCCGTCCGCAGGCCATAGGAAAAGGAAGGGTGGGAGAAGCAAAACGCAAAGCAACGCCCAGTGACAGCACAGCACAGGTCACAGCACAAAGGCTGAAAGAGTTGTGTGGAGGACCAGAGGCACAGCTTCTTCATCATCTCCCCAGGAAAAGAGGCCCACAGGGAGCATCAGACTACATGACCCCAAGGGAGGGGTCCAGCCAACATCAGGCTACAGGACCCCAAGGGAGAGGTCCAGCCTTGCCCTCACCACCTGGGGCTCTGTGACTTACTTCCCTGAGCCATTTTAGTCTTCTAATATGGAACCCGCACTTGCTGCTTCATCAGATGCTTACAAAAAAGTAAGGTGTGGCTGAGTGCCAGTGGTTCACACCTGTCATCCTAGCTACTCAGGAGGCTGAGATCTGAGGATGGCAGTTCGGAGCCAGCCCAGAAGGAAGTCCGTAAGACTCTTATCTCCAATAAACTACTCAGAAAAAGCCAGAAGAGGCACTGAGGCTCAAATGGTAGAGCGCTAGCCTTGAGCAAAAGCCAAGCAACTGTGTGAAACCCTGGGTTGAAGCCCCAGTACCAGCAGACAGAGAGAGACAGACAGACAGAGACAGGGACAGAGACAGAGAGAGAAAGAGAAAGACAGAGAGAGAGAGAGGAGAGCACTTTGGACATCCTATTGCTCTTGATAGGATTTTCTCTATTTTTCTGAATGCTGAGAATAGCTCATACTAAATGAAAATTCCTGTAGGGAAATAAGGTGGCCTAAGTCTAAATCCTTTCACAAGCGCTTCAGAAACTGTGAAGAGACAGAGCACCCAGAATCAATGCCAACGGCGGAACTAGAACATGAAAAGTATTTTAAATATCTCATGGATAGGGGTAACCATAGATCCCAGGTGGGAATAAAGAGTTAAGTGATGAGTCAGTAAAACGGACGGACAGTGCCTGGAGAGACAGGAAATCGACAGGGCCATTGACTTCTTTTCTAGACACGTTTATTCTGAAGAATGTATAAAAAGATAAAGTGACAAAGAGGTCAAAAGAGCCAACCGTGTGAAATGAATTGAGATTGCCGAACAGGTGTGGAGCTTGCTAGAGGAGGTCAGGCTGGGAGCCAAGGTCACGGTGACCTACAGCGTACCTCAGTGGTTCATTGGAAAAGCTGAAGGTGATGGGTATTTCTTGAAATGGTGCAACATTCAGCCCAGTGAGGAAACATCTGGATCATCAAACAAATGCACCACCACAAGGAGAAGAACTAGAAACGGCGCTTGCTTTCATTGTAGCATCACCTTTGTGTCCGCCCTGGAAATCATCCTCCAATCTCAGGCCTCCTTCAGCAAACCTTCGCTTTAGGTGGCAAAGGGAAGTCGGTATTTTCCCCATTCTGTCCTTGCACTTAGAAGGATGAGGGATTATTTTTCCTCTTTTCTTTTTTGCATGCACTAAATGTCACTTAATGAGATAGGCAAAATTGTCTCTAGAAAATAAAGTATTAATGAGAACATTGTCTTCCAGAAGGAAATTAAATGAATAGCAAGTAGTCCTATTATTAGGTTTTAAATGACTTTAATTTCTTAACACCAACGAGAAAGAAAATAAACAGAGTTATAATGTGTCAATTCTGATAATAATAATAATATTTTATTTGCAAGCTTATTATTCAGTGAGAAGGTTACCAAGCAATTTATAGGCGTGTGGGCTGAGGATTATGAAATTCCATTTACACTCAAATTTGATAAAGTGCGTTGCCATGGAGAAGGAATGGTCAAAACAGGACACTGTGCTGTCTCATTCGAAATGCCTCAAAGCAATACTACTCCACATGAAGGAAGCAACTACATTCTCATAGTCCAGGAACCTTCTGGAAAACATGCAAAGATGGTTGTAACCAAACAGTCAAAATCACTGTCTCTCAAACTTCCATGCTGATACTACCTAGGAAGTTTATGAATTTACTGAATCCTAGCTCTAGACGTTTTAGTTTAATCTGTATAAGGTGCAACCTAAGAATTGGGGTCCTTGGAGCTGGGAAGGTGGCTCAGTGGTAGAGTGCTTGCCTTGCATGCATGAGGCCCTGGGTTCGATTCCTCAGCACCACATAAGCAAAAAGAAAAAAGCCGGAAGTGGCGCTGTGGCTCAAGCGGTAGAGCGCTAGCCTTGAACAGAAGAGCTGAGGGACAGTGCCCAGGCCCAGAGTTCAGGCCCCATGACTGGACCTCCCCCCAAAAAAGAATTGGGGTCCTTAAAGTTCCCCCAAAGTCATTCTCACAAACAGCAGTGACTCATTATTAGAGGCAACAGTAACAGGAGCTTTTGAAATCACAGATTTATGACTCACTAGTCAAGAGAGCTTTGTTTTAGAGAACTAAAGACAAATGAAGAAAGAGAGAGAGAGAAGGAAGGAAGGAAGGAAGGAAGGAAGGAAGGGGAGGCAGGGAAGGAAGGAGAGAAGGAAGGAAGAGAGAGAGAAAGAGAGAAAGGAGAGATTAGAAATAGACATTCACTGGAATGCCAGGTGACATATTATCTATTGACACAATAGCATCATGTTTTATATGTTCTTTAACATCTACTAGGATAGTTCACTAATATAATAATAGAAATAGAAGATTCGAAGTAGAATGTAGGCATTTCACAATGCATGGAGAAATGAAAGCAAGGAGCACGGGCAAGCCAGTGTGCTCTTTAGCTGCTCACACAGGAAGCCTGTGGGAGGCGCTCCAAGAAGGGCCTGTGTCTGACCCCGTCACAGGAGCCAACCAGCCCAGCCTGAGTCTCCTCAGCACCATCCCACCTGCCATCTGAGCTGCCCGGACTTCTCATTGTCCAGTGACCAGGGCACAGCCCCAGACAGGACATGGCTGGCTCCTACAGCCACGGCTGGACCCTGCACCAGCACTGCAGTCCTACTGGCTTTTATTTACAGGGACTCCACTTTGACTGGGATTTGGAGCGGGGAGCTGGAGCTCATTCATAGAGTGTCCTCAAATGCCACACCATGAAGTTTGGATTCTCTTCATTAAGAGGGAGGAGAATGTTCAACACAGATAATTTTTTTGAGTAGGCAAGTGCTATATGATCAGAGCTCGGTTTAGAAAGATGATTCTGACAGTAGCTAAGTTAGGATGATAGGAAGAGAGGGAAGGAGCCATGAGGATTAAATGATCTTTGGAAGTGAATGATACCACATTATTCAAACAGCAGGAGGCTACGTCTAATTCGTCATTGCAGTTCTTAAGGTAACTCTATTTCTAACAAACTAAATCAGACCCAACCATATTACTTGGTTCTAACTGTCAATGTTTGTAACTGCAGTTGCTCTTGCTGTATCTCTATGAGTAAAGGAATTTATTCTAAGGGTTCCAGCAGCAGAATTTGCAGAACAAATTGCCTCAGTGTTCATGGTAAAGACACACATTTATTTCTTTTGCCTGTTATGTGAAGGAAATATCTAGAGTTTCCCCATTCTATTTTCCATGCTCTACCCTCCTATGTACACATGCATAGGCTCCTAAGCAGGTACACACATATCCACAAACACACAAAGTCATATGTACACACATGAGAAAGTACACACACACACACACACACACACACACACACACACCAGTGTGCACAAGCCAGGACAGCAGCATTTACTAGGAAATCCAACTGGGTCCTGGTGGCTCACGCCTGTCATCCTAGCTACTCAGGAGGCTGAGATCTGAGGATCACAGTTCAAAGCCAGCCAGAGCAAGAACTCTGTGAGACTCTTATCTCCAATTAACTACTCTGAAAAAAAAAAAAAAAAAAAAACAGAAATGGTGCTGTGGCTCAAGTGGTAGAGTGCTTGCCTTGAGCATAAAGAAGCTCAGGCATAGTGGCCAGGCCCTGAGTTCAAGCCCCGCCCCCCCACTAGAAAAATAAATAAATAAATAAATAACCAAGGGAATCCTGAATCCTCCCTAGGGAATGAGTGAGAACTACCAGCCAGCATCCCTGATGGCCATGCTTCTTTTTCTTTTCTTTTCTTTCTAGTTTTTAGATCGCCCTCATCTTTGACTTAAAGATCAAAGCTGGGTTTTCCTTGCTAGGTGTGTACCCAGTACTTCCCAGGGAGGCCACGGTCCTCTCATTCACCCCAGACGGCACCATGCTACTCCACCCCTTTCAGGCTCTTGAAATGAATGGGTGCCCCATTCACCTCCTTCCATCCCCTCGCGAGGACAGAAGCTTGGGTCCCCACAGGGTGAGGAGACACCACCTTCTCCATATTTAAGCTATTCCCCAACATGGAAGCTCCCACATCCCATAACGCAGCTGCTTCTGGAGGACCTGTGACACAGGCGTGGCTGAGAGAATGGTTGGCTGATGGTGATTAGCGCCATCTCCAGCTCTCTCCCCTCCCTGGAGGTCTGGGAATGGGACTCAAGGTCCTAACCCTCCAACCAGGCCAGGATTTTCAGTAAGACAGGCCCCATTCGGAAGGGACCCACCAAGGGCTTTGTTAGAAAACAAGATGACACTGTCAGCCAGGTTCTTCCAGGGCATCGTGCCAGTAACTGGGGACAGAGGTCGAAGATGTATTTCTCCCACTCTGCTAACATCAATTAATGCAGGAAAAATTGCTGTCCTTCACTGTCTATCCATATGTACTGAATTCATAATGAGGCTCGGTATAATAAAACACTAAAATTAAAATATAAATATTAAAATAATAAAACATAAAACCTGGATGTGGTAGTACCCCCTTAGTCAGGGTCCAGCAAAAGAACTCAGAAGCCACATTGGGCTTTTCGAAGGCAGGGGACTGGTTAGACAAGTATTGGCAGGTTGAAGCAAGTCGGGAAGAGGCAGCTCCATTCCTAGATTGAAGGAAGAAATCATGAAGAAGAATATTAAGCTTAGGAGCATGGAAAGAGGTTCGTTAGACTTCTGTTTAGACTGGCTGGAGCTTGGATCTCCAAGGGGGAATGCCTCACAAACATGGAAGGAGCTCTGAATGGTGGATTCCACGGAACAGGTTCCAGAAGTACTAAGAGAAGCTGGGGAACTGGTATGTGAGGCTAGAGGGGGTGCTAACAGGGGATAGAAACAGTAAGTCTCCCATCGAAACAAGAAGTCTCCCATCAGAGCCCCAATTAGAGGCAGACAACAGTATACCAGGACATGAGTGTTCAAGACATTTAGTTCATGCAGCCCAAACCCCTCATCACATGAATGCTCAATGTAGTCATCCATATATTGAGGTTCCATTGTTGGTCACTGGATTGCATGGTCTTGCTCTAACTCCTGGGAGGGAAGACATGCACAGAGTAATAATGGCCATCCTGCCTTTTAACATTCACCTGTGCCATCTGAGACTGTCTCAGAAATTCTTTCTTTGCTTAACTCAGCAGAGAACCCTCCTCGTCCTACCAGCTCTGGCTCTGGGAGTTGGAATGGAAGTGAAATCCCAAGCCACAGGAATAAGTGAGAATCAAGCATTCTGGGAGCCACTGAGTAAGAAGGCTGGGCACAAATTGGATTCAGAACATCCAGATTATAAAGGCAAAACAACCCACGGCTGTCCTTTGTCTTCTGTTCCTCAGCCTTCCCTAAAGGTCGTGAAGATCCTTCAACCATCTTTCACACACTCATGCTCCCTGAATCTCGCTTTTTGTGATTAAGAAAGGGACATATCTCTGATTTGCTTGGCTAGTGATTTTTTTTAAAAAAATTAAGTTATTATACAGGTGACGTTCAGAGGGGTTACAGTTTCAGAAGTCAGGTAGCGAATACATGTATTTTTGGACAATGTCAGCCCTGCCCTTGCCTGCTCCCAGGGTTTCCCTCCCACCACACCCCCACGTTGTATAGCTCATTTTCAACAGAGTGTCCAGTGAGTACCATTGCTGCATTTGTTCACCCTTTATCCTTCCATCTCTGGCGTGGCTACTTCTTCAAGTCAGCTCTTTGCAGCATCTCACAAAGGCCAAGCAACTTTTAAGAATCATTACAGATTGCTTCTGCAGTAAGAAACGTAGCCAAGTTCAGAGAAGTAATTTATTCTCCTCCCAATGTGTTCCATCAAACAGAAGCCCCAGGGTCTCATTCATATCCAGTGTGTCAGGCACAAATGGGCTTCGGTGGATGTCAGAAACAAAGGCATCGTAAGGAGAGCATTCCACCGCCACAGAGACCTGTTCGCTACTATACGGAGTTTCAGCAGTCCTCATTTTGAGAGTTTTACAACACCTTCTGGTGAAGGCATCTGCTTTCCTCTTACTGAACTGATAAGTGGGAAAGAGCTGAGAACTAACAATCGGGAAACTCGGGGGAGAAGAAAGAGTGCATTATTCTTCCCCTCAGCGATAAGCCCACACAAAGCAGCATGAGACATCTACATTTTCACCCAAACTAATTAAAACTTCTTAGGTCTTACCTCATTAGACTGATTTCATCCCAGCTGAACATACCCAGGCTCCTCCAGTCAACACGACAAAAATAATACAGGATATAAAGCTAGGCCACTGCCAACTTAATAGAGCACCCTGTCTTTTTCTAGGAGAAGCTAACAGATGTTGGGTGGAATACATCCATGTATTTCCTGCCTAACTTACCATTGCTTTAGATGATGGAGCCTGACCCAAAGCTCAGTTACATGGCCGGCAAGGAGCTGACCATAGTGACTACATGGGTGTTGGCTCATTTGCCTACATCCAGAATTCTCTTTCCAATGACCTAGATGTCTACTGTTTCCCTTCAGTCAGAATCTTCCTTTTTGTTTATTTTTGCAAAGCAACAATGAAAAACGTGGGTGCTATTCTGAGGGGATGGATATCTGTATGTCCAGAGGAGATGTTGGGTATTCAGTATCTGATAGAGCTGGTCTTCCCCTGATATCCTGTAATCTCTCTCTGCCTTCTTCCCTGCTGCCTGAGCGGTGAACTCCTACGGGAAAACCTGAGGAAATTCACAGTGCTCAGGCTCTGCTCCTCATTCCTCTCGGTTCCAGTTCCTGCCATCAGGGTAGGCATTTGCCACCACAACCGTGTAGAGATTCCAACGAGATGCACTGCAGAATCGAGGTTACCTTGGTGCTTGATGGAATTCTCCTCTGCTGGTGGGCAAGGGATGCTGCTGGGGGCAACATCGCTGGACACGTAGTAAGGGAAAGGTTATCTCCATCAGGAACGGTGAGCCAGTGACATGCCAGGCACACCTGCCTCAGTCAGCCTGCGTTTCAGGTTTCAGGCTGAGGAGAGCTGGGCTGCAGAACATCAGGCCAAGGCCAAGCCACTAAGGGAATTCTGTCTCCTGGTCAAGAGGGAAAAGAAGCAAGTGACTCTGGGGGACACTAAGAGGAACCCCACGTCCCTGCTCATGGGAGTGTCACAAGTCTGGACTCCACACCCAAGCTAACCCAGCCCTGTCACCCCAGACCCTGGACAGGGAGGATGCTGGGAGGAAAAGGAGGTTCTTAAAACATGACCCTTTTATAGAGGTGGAGCCTTATAGCCCAGCACGGCAGGAAGTAAGTTATTTTCAACCAGCAAGAGCTATTGTGACATGTTGACACTCCCGGTGCTAATGCCCTTTGACTGATTCGTGATGGAGACCTGCACCATTGGCCCCAGGGAAGTGAAAAAATGCACTTACCACCCCTCCCCTGTTGAACACGGTAGCTTAGCCACACAGCAAATGCTGGAGCTGCCCGTTTGCTCTGGTGATTTTGTAGTTGACCGGGGCTGTCATCACTGCCCAGCAATGAAGATTGCATTTCACGTCACCAGTCCCAGGAAAAGACGCAAATTCAAATTCTGGAATGAGTATCTCTTTTCCACGGCTCTAGAGCTGAAAAAGTCAAGTCAACTAGCATCACCTAAGAACCATCCTGAGCGGACAGGATCTCAGGCATGAGCCATTGGCCCCAGCGTAAAATTATGTATATAAAAAACTACATAGCATAAAAGGACAACCAAAACAACTTCTAATTGTTTGCAAAATGCAAACAAATGGATGATGCATTTTGGGTATGTTGGTTGGTTATGGGTGGGTGTGTGTGTGTGTGTGTGTGTGTGTATGCAGGGCTTGAATTCAGGGTTTTATCCTCTCACCTGACCTTGCTCATGGCTAGCATTCTACTTGAGCCATAGGAGATGAGTCTGAACTGGCTCCAAAGTGCAATTTCCAGATCAGATCTCAGCCTCTTGAATAGCTAGGATTACAGAAATGAGCCCCCGATGTCTAGATAAATCAAGAGTTTCACCACATGGGACATCAGGCAACAAGGAGAGACTCTAGAGAGATGGGAGACAGACAGGATGAGTCTGGGGCTGACTGGTTCATGGCCTTGCAGGAACTTCCAGGCTGCGGCTCAGGGAATGAAATCTCCTGTGCATTTTAGAGACTCTGAGAGTTTGACTGCAGGGCAGAGTCTAGAGAAAGAAGGGTGGCTGGAGTTTATGAGCAGGGCACCAAAAGAAACCTCCAGGGACCTGTAGAGGATGGGCTAGCCTGGACTATGTGGGAAAGCTACCTCAGGAAAGAATGGCCAGACCAGAATAAAGAAAACAGCATGCAGAGCTCATCCGGGGCTGGGAAAAGTACCGGCCCAGTCAGGAAGACGCATAACTCATGGAATTGTAAGCAGAACACTCTGACAGTCTTGCTTCTATAAGGAAAATAATTTGCTCTACTTTAGACCTGGCACTAGTCCCACCTAATAAATCTTAAAATCAAAACCCCAAAGAATCAAACTATTTCTATGTAACATAATTGCATACTAGAATAAAGCTTAGGACTGTACTGGAAAGCAAGTGTATTCAACATGGAACAATCCAAGTTGTATCCAGACAAAAGTTACTAAGTAACAAGAAGGAAACATATCAGTCAAAAGCAGCCCAAAGCCCTTTATCTGCTGGTTTTTGTAGACCTTCTTTATATGCTCTATGGACTAATCCTTTATCCATAGATGCCGTGTACGAGTTTCCTCCCATTCTATTGGCTGCATTCTCATCTACTCCATTGTGTCTTCTGACGCAGCAGAAGTTTTTAATTTGGATGAAGTCCCATGATAGACCATCGCTTGTGTCACATTTGAAACACCACTGGCCTACTCCACATGGTATTTGTATTTACTCTTGGCATTTTCTTCCAACAGTTTTATGTTTTGGCATTTGCATTTGAATTTGTGATCCATTTTGAGTTACTCTTTGTACGTAGTGAGAGGGATTTTTTTCTCTTACGTTGTCCTAGCAACCCTGGTTATAATTTCCACTGCAGGATCTTGACACTCCAGGGAAAACTAATTGACCATGAGTGTACGAACTTGTTTCCAGAACCTTAACCCTCTCCCATTGGTGTTTCTATCCACCATCTAGACTCATATTGTCTATTTACTCTACTATGGTGGCAAGTTTTCCTTTTCAATTTTTTTTTGACACAGTCTCACTGCAGAGTCCAGGCTAGCCTTGAAATCGTCACGCCCCAGCCTCAGCCTCCCAAGTGCTAGGATGATAGGCACAAGCCACTGCATGTGGATGGGCTAAATTGGTAAATCCAGAAATGTCTTTCCAACTCAGTCCTTTATTCAAGATGGGTTTGTACTATTCCTGGGTTTCTTTTAGGATCAGCCTGTCAACTTCTGCAAAAAGGGGCATTTCAACCTATTAAGGTAAGTATTTAAACTTACTAAGTTTAAACTTACTAAAGTCTTCTTGTCCTGAGTTTAATTTGTAAGTTGAGATTTGGATCTATTGGCTTGATCAGATTCAGGTTTGAATTGTTTTTCACCGAATTACTTCCTGGTGGAAGATACTTCCCCAGTGAAACCCAGTTCTTCAACCAATACAAATGAAATGCAACAGTAAAGGGAGGACTTTTCAATGAAAAGAGATGTATTTTAATCAAAACAAAAACAAATCCTAAAGTTTAGTGTTTAGAAGTTACACAACTGAGTGAAAAAACTATAAAGCAATGAGGAAAAGAGTTTTTCTATAAGCTTGACACCATTTACCTTTGGAAAGTAGGTGGAGGCTGGTGATCAGATGGACAGATGGAGTTCTAGAAAGTTCCATGAGTCTTCTGGATTCACAGAGCAAAATGCCATGGACTAGGTGGCACTAAGACCTTTACCTCTCTGCAGTCAGATATACTCTCCTATAAATGTTTTACTTCAAGAATAGTTTCTAAAAAGCTATCTTAAAAAAATAGAAGAAAGCAAGCACAAGAGAGACTTTCCTAGCCTGCTTTCATTCACCCTACATCATTTATTTTAGGAAATGTTGCTTTCTGGTATCCTCTGTGTCGGGGGAGAAATACATAATTCCACCCTCGATTTAGAAAGAGTCCAGATGCTGTTCCATTATTTAGTTGGCGCTGGGTAGAAGCATTGCTTAGAGGGAGACTGTGGTGCCAGAAATTTCTCTGTAATATATCATGTTAGACGCGATGATTTGTGTTTCTGCTGTGACCCTAATGCTTTCTATAGTTTTCAACTTCTTACCGTACACTGCAGGTGCTTGCTGCAGGGAATAGAGACGCTGCAGGTTCCCACAGCCTTCATGGCAGTCAAGAGAGAACCGAGAACCAGGTGATTCCCAACCCTGCAGATTCCTCGGTACTGGGTGCTGGCACATGGGGGCACCTGAGTAAACAAAACCTGAAACCTGAGCCCATCAGCCCCCCATCCCAGCCTCCCCCGCCGTGTGCCCTGGGCCAGCTGCCATCCGCCTTTTGTAATGATGGAGTCTCTCCGAAGAGCCCAGCAAACCCAGCTCTGCCGTGTGAATGAGCATCCTGGAGTGGAAGGCTCTCACTTCATGTTGCAGGCCCAGCGTGCCTCCCAGACTCACTCGCAACAGAAGCCGCCAGGCCGTCCCTCCCTGGCTGGGTTGGTTACCTCAGGGTGCTCACCGGCCAGGACAAATGGGTCAGCCGTACAATTCAGGCTCCTGCTGTGCACATTCCCTGCCTTACCTCGCTGGGCTTCACACAGGCAAGGCAAGCACTCCACCGCTGAGCTGCCTTCCCAGCCTTGCCTTGATGTGTAAGAAGCGTTCCGAGTTCAGGAGCATCAGCTGGGCCCTGACTCAAATCTCAGCCTCCTCACCTACCAACTCTGTAAAGGTGAGCAAGCGGCTAGGCCTTCCTGAGCCTCAGTTTACTCGTCCTTAATTGGGGACCAGTACCTTGTACCTACAGAGCTCAGGGGAGAGAGCTAACCAGTATTAGCGCGGACGAAGCACTTTGCACAGTAAGTGACTCCGTGTGTTCTGATTGTTACTGTGTGTGCTTGTAGCAGTAACTTGAGCTCTCTGTGCTTCTGTATCCTTTTCTATAAAATAGAGCTAATAACAGTGCCTACATGACAGGGTCTCTGTAAGTACTGAAGTTGTCCATTCAAGTGAAACAAAACACTTAGCAAGCACACGGTGAAGGCAAACTGTTCTTAGTTGATCTTTTTTCTTACCTACAGAAACACAAACAGGAAAAATAGCCAAATTTAACCTTCAGTCTTCCTTCATCTCTTAAGTTTTACAGAAAGACATTTCAAATGAAGAAAAGATTCAGCCTTGTGATCTTACCACGCAATCCTATGTATTTTATATTCCTTATATATCATTTTTCCTTCCTAGTCCCTTCTCAACCCTGCACGCAACTCAGCCCAGGATAAAAGAAAATCATCATTTTAAACATTTGTGTTTTTGTGTTTGCTTTATTTGTTTTATAGGGAGACTGTCTTCCCGTGTTGGTCACTTTTCCATGGCTGTGACAAAATTCCCAGGAAAACAGAGTAAAAAGGAGGTTTGGGGGGAGACATGTCTTCCGAGGCCTCAGTCCATGGCCAGCTGGCTGCATTGCCGTGGGGCTGTGGCAAGGCAGAGCATGACTCAGGCCACTGTAGTGTGGGGAGGAGGCTGCTCACCCGGGGACAGCGAGGGAGCAGAGAGAGACACAGGAACACAAGAGATCTGCTCTGCAAAGTTGGGTCCCCAGGACCCCGCCAGGCCCCGCCTCCTCACAGCCCATCCAATAGGAGCTCATTGATGGAGGAGTCCGCTGACAGGACCAGCACCTAGGGATGCAGTCTTCACTCCAAAGCACCACCAGCAGGCCAAGCCTTCAACACTTGAGGGTTTTGTCCAGACCCTTAGCATCCAAAACACAACAGTCTCTATAGCAACAAAAATCCTAAATAATAGCACTTGGGTGGAAGTGAGGCTGGCAGCAGGAACAGCAGTCAGGGACATAGAGAGCAGGCTGAAATGCTGCACTGGAGTGGGCTGTGTTCTTGAAGCATAGAGCAACAAAGTAGAGAGGGAAGGCTTTAAAAATAGATTACCCCAGCACCCATGGCTCACATCTGTCATCCTAGCTACACAGGAGGCTGAGATCTGAGGATTGCAGTTAGAAGCCAACCCGGGCAGGAAAGACCAAGAGACTCTTACCTCCAAAGAATCACAGAAAAAGCTGGAAGCAACGCTGTGGTTCAAGTGACAGAGTTCTAGCAAAAGGAGCCCAGGGGCACTGCCCAGGCCCAGAGTTCAAGCACCAGGACTGGCAATAAATAAGTAAATAAATAAATATTACTTTAATGAAGTAGTTGTACAGGTTTCGGTTCCAGAAGTGAGGTTCTGAGCACAATGCATCTCGGTCAATGTCATCTCTTCTATCATTGAGGGTGGTTTACAAGGAAGCAAAATGGTCTGAGTGTGTCAGAACAAGATGCTGAAGTACAGTCACCAGATCATCCAGCAATCCTGCTGGAGTAGGATCTCAGACATACACGCACTGGTCATTCACACAAGGTCATTCACAATACCCTGAATAGGGCACAATCCACCTGTCCATCCAAGGTAATACATGAGCAAAGTGTGCTATGTAATAGAAGAAAAAAGTATCTTGCCATTAGCTACAATATGAATGGAACTAGAAGGTAGTAGATGAGTGGACCTGAGTCACAAAAGGACAAAGATCACATGACTCCATCTGTCTGAGCTAACGAAACAAATCAAACCCATAGATGCCATGGGTCTACATGTCCTGCCCTGACAGCCAGACACAGCCACATGGAATGTGGGCAGTGGAGGGGAGAGAAAATGGTAGGTGCTCTTCCTGGCCTAGTCTGCAGCCTCTGACATCAACCCAACACGCTAGACTTGAAGTTCTCACTGGTCGATTGCCCTCTTCAGGGAAGAGGCCATGTGTCCTGTAGGGAGGGAATGCAGGTGGCAAACACCACACCGATTCCAAGCGAGCAGACTCTCTAGTGTCCACTTCATTGAAAAACTTGAGCTCCAAAAAAGTGATGGGCAGGGTGTTTCCCCTCACCCCAGAGAGTAGAACCAGAGACCCATCTAAAGCAAGCAGTGCACTCATCCCTACACTTCTAGATTTTATTGCTCCTGTGGACCACTGATGACTGCATGTTCACTGTGCTCTGTTTTTTTTTCAGATAAGTATTTTTTTTCCTTCACATTGTTCTGGTCCTAATCGACTAAATACTTCCTAAGTAAGTGGATGATTTTTGTTGTTGTTGTTATTTGGTTTGATAGGGCATCAGACCCTGTGAAGAAGCCCTCTGCTGTCACTGGAGATGCTCGTCAACTCAAAATCCTGGCAGCTCAGGTGATGAAACTGTGTACATTGGGAAAAAGAGGTGCCTCAACATCTGGATATCTGGAAAAATCACAGATGCTCATTTCTCCACTGTTTCTCCACCAACTTCATAGTCCCCGTCTGTGGCAGCCCTCTAGAGTTACATTTCCCAGCCTCCCTTGCAGCTAGGTGTGGCCAGAGGATGGGAGCAGGCTTGCTACCGGCAGCTTACAGCTCACTTCCCCAAATGGATGGAGCTTGGATTGTCCTGGCCCTTTTTGTAAGAGCGGAAGGACTTCCCCTTACCAGAACTTTTGGGTTTTACCAAACTAGTGTTTGTCAGGCTACATGTGGAAAGGACTTTCACACAGATGGACACTTTTGAGAAATACTACAAAATTAAATGGCTAGAGATAGTGAGATGAATTTTTAAAAATTAAGACAAGCAACATGTATTTTTGAAAGACTATGTATGTATTAATATACTGTAAAATGGCATAGAAAGCTACCCCCAAACTAGGCATGTTGAATTTAACAAAGTATGTACAAGACTTAGCCATTGAGAATAATAGAATATTGCTGAAGTGAAGGCCCTTTGAAGAATTAACATGCAATTTAGCCAAAATGAATATTAGGAAGTTGAAGGATGTCCTGCCTGGGGTAGACTAGTGGGAGGGGAATGGATGTAGTCAAAGAACTTCCCATAGCTGTGGGAGATGGAACAAGGGATGGACATGGGCTTGGAATGGGGGAGGGAGAATGATGGAAAGGTGACCAACCAAGGCTCACTGAACGCATGCATATCACGAAGAAGCCACGCCCCCTTGTAAAAGGAATTGATGCCAATAATAATAACTACTAGGGGAAAAGGCCAATCTGTCTAAGGACTGGAATACTAGTATGCTCAGTTCTCCCTCAGCTGATTTACAGGATCAATGTAATCCCAATCTCTTACAGGCATTTTTGTTGAAATTGATAATTCAGTACCTAAAATTTCTAATTTGAAATTTCTAATAGATTAGAAATGGAAATTCTCACGGAGATAGAATACAAACATCACTTTCAAAAAATAAAAATAAAAGATAAAATTTTAGGAGATGACCTGATTTCAAGAGTTACTAGTGAGCTACAACTAGAGAACTAAAGTACAGGTGAAAGAATGGACCGAAAGATCAATGGCCCAGAGAAAGATAAAACTACAACCCAGGTGCTGGCGCCTCACATCTGTAATCATAGCTAGTCAAGAGGCTGAGATCTGAGGGTCACAATTCAGAGCCAGTCCAGGCAGAAAAGTCCATGAGACTCTTAGTTCCAATTAACCACCAAAACAAGCTGGAAGAGGAGCTGTGGCTTAAGTGGTAAAGCTACTAGCCTTGAACACAAAAGCTCAGCATCCAGGCCCTGGTTCAAGGCCCAGGATCAGCACATACACACAAACTGATTAATCAAATAATTTTTAAAAATAAAAAGAAAATACCACTGACTTAGAAGAGTCCTCTTTAACAAAGTAAGTCCTCTTTGAACAAAGTAAGACCTGTGTAACTGGAAATAGTAAAACTCATGGTGTCTGCAGGATAGGGAAGAATTGCTTGCTTTGATGGATGTGTATTAAATGTACAAATTACTGGGGTTATGTGTGATATTTCAACAGCACCTTCAGTGTTCATGATTGAATCCAACTGCTCTTTCCTACCTTCCTTCCGATCCTCTAGTAATTATTATATCCTTGACTTCAAAAAATAAAATCAAACAAACAAAATAATTAAAATTAAATTAAAAAATAAAATAACAGGTAATATTCAGAACCATTCAGCTATGGGATAGCTGCAATTCATATTTCCAACAGTAGGTGGCAGGAGCATGCTATCAGGTACAATACTGGATCTGCTTTTGTGTGTGGGTTTTTTGTTTTTGTTTAAGATTCTTTTTCAGTTTTCTTTTCCAAAGCTACATTCCCTTCTTGATGTGTTAAGTTGTTATTCTTTTACAGTTTTGTAAGATACTTTCAGTATTATTTAGTAAGTTATTGCTATTAGAAAAAAGCAGACACAAATCATCATGGACTGATTTCATGAAGTTTATAAATCTGTTTTGAGGTTTGGCCCTCTCTCTAACTTATACTCTAATGGTGGTGTTGTCCGTGGAACAAGAATATTCTTCATGTGTGGTCATCTTTAATCCTAAGAAAGACCAGGTACATTTTCTCTAGACTAATACAAAGCATGCTCATTATCAGTAGGAGGGAGATTCAGTCAGGAGAGTAAATAGGCTGTGTGTGTGTGTGTGTGTGTGTGTGTGTGTGTGAGAGAGAGAGAGAGAGAGAGAGAGAGAGAGAGAGAGAGAGAGAGAGAGAGAGAGAGAGAGAGAGATTGAGAGAGAGAGAGAGAGAAACAGAGAAACAGCAGGAAGAAAGGGGTTGTATAAAAGAAGGAGGCCTCAAGGCAAAGCCTGAGCTCTGCCAGGGACATGGAGCAACGGGTCTGAAACCAATCCCACACTGTCTGATGAATCCACCCCTGGTAAATTGAACAGCAATTATAATTAGCGTCCTCCTGCTCTCACAAGTATCTGTGCAGTTAATTTTCCATTCTGCTATCTTCACAACGAATGCCAGTTTGCTCTGTAGCCCAGCCCAGAACCCCCTCCCACTCCCCTGGCACGTTCTGTCAGGTGTGGGGCTTCCTCTTCCTGTAGGCGTGGGGACTGTGGAACAGTGAACGGCACCGCTGAGGGCCAGGTGCCCTCTGGGAGCCCACACAGGAGACCGAGGGTCATCCCACTGGGTCTCGGTGCCATCCACATGCTCGCTGGCAGCCAGACCTGTGTGGTTTGTGCAGAAAGGGCGATGCTAACAGAGACCACAACAGCGCCCAACCACAAGGCCCAGAGGTGAAGGGTGAGGTCCTGCCTGATCACCTTCCATGGAGGCCAGGGCTGGATTGAAAATGGCAGCTTACAGCCCACGGCAAAAACTCCCTCCACTCGCCTGCTGGCGGGCGAAAGACAAACAAGCATTTCCATCTATTGAAATGCTTTCATAACCAATTTGATAAGATAGTTAGGAATGAATCATTTGAGTGAAGAGGGCAGAATCTACAGAAATAGCGTGGCGGTGAGCGCAGATCTACGCGCATGTGTGTACTTCCAAACGAGAGAAGAACTTAGAAGGTTGCCTTAAGTGTGTGTTCCACAGCAGTAGACCACAATACCCGAGACTGAGGCCTTTACACAGGAGAGAAATGTGCTCCTCAGAGTTCAGGAGGCTGGATGTCCAAGCATATGATGTCCAACCTCTGGCCGGGGAATCCAAGCTATGTTATGACATAGCAGCCGGGCAGTGGGGAAACCAGGGAGCCGCTCCCTTCCCAAGGGCGTCAGTGCACTCTGGAGGGCAGAGATTTGGGGACCCGATCACCTTTTACTACTGCTACAATGCCCACAGAACACCGGCTGAGTCTCAGAGGGGACACACAAGCCACCCCACAGAGGAAGCGAAACAATCCTGATTCATTAAAACATATTTGAGTTATATCATCAGCAAACAAGGACAATCTGGTCTTCATTCACGAAAGAATACAATGAATGCTCATTTTTCTCAAAGCTGTGCTTGTCAGCGTTTCCTTACTGTAACAAATACCCCCAGACCATCAGCTTCTAAAGAAGAAAGGTTTGGTTTTGGTTGATGATTTCTGGAGTTTCAGCCCTTGTGCGGTCTGTTGACCTCGTGGCTTGGGGGCCTGTGGAGAGGCAGAACATCATAGCAGGGAGTCCGCGCATGGTGAAGCAGTTGCTCTTCTCAAGACAGCCAGGAAACAAAAACCTTTACTCACTGAAGGCATACCCTCCGAACCACCCACTGGGTCCCACCTCCTAGAAGTTCCATCAAGCAGAGAGAGGACCAGGACTCTACTACATGGGCCCAGGCAAGACATTCAGATACAACACAGAAAATGCCTTTTGCAAACACACCAGACCATCATTTGGTTTTCTTTAATGATCTGATAACATAAATTATCACCTGGAGGAGGGGCGCAATAGAGCTTGAACTCAAGGCCTTCAACTTGCTAGGCGATCACTCAACCTCTGAGATGAGCCTCTAGCCTTTTCTTCCTCTGGTTATGTTGATATAAATCCTCACTTCCTGCTTGAGATCTGTACCTGGCCCAAGACCGTCCTGATCTCTCCTGTAGCTAGGAAAACAGTTCCTTCCACTGAGCTGGACTCTCATGACTTTTCTGCCCAGGCTGGCCTTGGACTACGATCCTCCTTACCTCAGACTCCCACATATTAAGAAGATAAATTCTGGCAGTAAATTCTCTATTATTCAACTAGTATAGGATATCCTGTTACTGTATTTTAGGGTAAGACTGGTGTAGTCATCCTGGCTTGTTTGTGCCTTGTGTGCTTGGTGAGCTCGTGGTATTTCATTTGATGCTATATATTTATTTTAGACTCACTATGTTTTATTCTTCATCTCTGCTCATCGTTGCATTTGGCATGAAAGTGTCTGTTTACATTTTTATTCTGTATCTTCACAAGTTTCACTGCTAATTTCATACATTAAATTGGAAAACATTTTATCTTTTCCAATGGGATGGTTTATATTTGACTAGCCTGTTCCTTCAATAGGCAAAAGTATTTGCTTTTATACATAGGCCTGACACATTCTTCAGATGTAATTCTGTTTTGTTTAGGGGAAGGGGGTAGTAGAGGCCCAAACTGACCATGAAATTGGCATCTTCTGCCTCTTGTGTCCCAAGTACTGGGGTTACAAGCATGTGTCACCACACCGGGCATGTTAAATGTAAAATGTTTTACTTCGATTTCTTCTGTGCTGCTTTGATTTCTGGGGCCTGACTCATCTTATCCATTTACATTTTCCTAGTGAGAATATTTTTCACAATTTATTTAAAGTTTTACAATTTATTTTGAAGAACTGTTATGTCATAGTCTTACATAAACATGCCTCTTGTTTTATCTCCTTTCTAATTGTACATATCTCTCATGTTCTTTTATTTATTCCTCAGCCGATTCAAGAGAAGTGTGTTTTTCTCAGGAGTGTGCCTCTGGAAGAGAGTGTTTGTGGGAGATTGAGTCAGCTGTGTGGCCATCTGAACCTTCTGTTGTGCAGATTTTAGGTAGATTGGTAGAGTTTCCTGTGTTCAGTTCATTCACTGAAGAGTTCTAACACTGGTACCCAAACAGTGACTCATAACAACTTTACAAGGAAGAAGACTGAGATCCAGGGATACATTTCTGCGCAGCACAGGAGAAATCTGAGTATGATGATCAAGGCCAGTGCTGGCTGCACCCTGGTGTGAGCCAGACCCAGAGGTAACAGGGACAGACGGTAATACCTAGTCAGATGTTTCTAACTGGAGTTTGCATCCGAGAAGAACTGAAGGGAATGACTTCTCCTCAGAAGAGACTTTTGGCATATGAGGCATGCCTGGTTCTGGGAACAAGCCGGGAGGCATGCATTATGGGAGGACAGGGCTTGTTCAAAGAACATTGTACCACATCCACATGACTAAGACACAGTGAGTAATGAATTCCGGTGCTCTGGCCCAGGAATTACTCAGCAGAGCCAGGTAACTGCTGTCTAGTATTTACAGCTAACTGGTTATCGTGAAGGAAATGGGCTTGGAACACACAGCCTGCAAGATAGCCCTTGGAGGAAGCAGCCCCTCCTGGGACAGAAGATTATACATGAAAAAGCTAGTGCCGGGCCCTGGAAGCTCAAGCCTGTTATCCTAGCTGCTTGGGAGGCTGAGATCTGAAGGTCGAGGTTCAAAGCCAGACATGACAGAAAATTCCGTGAAACTCCTATTTCTAATTAACCAGCCAAGAATCCAGGAGTGGAGTTGTGGCTCACGTGGTAGCTTTGAGTGAAAAGCTAAACAAGAGCACAAGGCTCTGAGTTCAAGTCCTAGTACTGCTAACCTAGGGGTGGGGGAGGGAACACAACTGTGGGTGGAAAGAGGGAGAAATGAGAGGGTTATTCATAATGCATATGTGTATGAAAATGGCATAATAAAACCCACCCAAGAATTGCTCAAATGGGGTTGCACAGAAGGGGGGAGCATGTGTAGATGGGAATGGCTCCTGGAGAGAGAAATATCGCAGTGAGCCCTGTCAACTGTTAAGGTGTGCTGATAATCGACATTTAAGGAAAGAGTGTCTCCCGCTCCTGACGCTGGGACCCCTTTGCTGCCTTCCGAGCGCCGTCAGGTGTTTCTGCTGAGTTCCTCAGGGTCTGATCACTTGGCCCTAGGTGACTGAGATACCCACAGAACCAGATGAGAACCAATTCTAGTCTGCGTGTTTTATATGTGTTGTTTTTTGCTTCCTAGTTGGCTCATCTAAAGATTCAAGGAAAGATGCCTTCTACCTACAAACAAAACCCAAAAGAAAGCCCCCAAGTCCCCCTTTTCCCATGTGAGATCAGAACCCAGGACCCCACAAACACTCAGCCTGCGCTCTGTCACGGAGCCACCTCCACCCAATCCTGGGCTTCAGGGACAGAGTCTCACTGTGTCACCTCAGGCTGACCTTGAACTCCCGACCGCTTTAACCTCCAGAGGGCTGGAATTACAGGTCTGCACTACCACACGCTTACCAGAATCAGATAGATTCTTAGAGACGTTTCCAAACCAGCCAGATTGAGCAAAATAAACCTGATGATCACTGAGCAAGTGAAATCTCAGCCCGATGGCGTCTCACGGGGTCACGTTTGCTCTGTGAGGCATCACAAGGCAGTGACTTCATCCAGCTCAATCCAGCGTGCAAATTCATTTATTCTCACTTCTTTCTCCAAGGCTTCACTTCGTGGAACAGTGTGTGTGTGTGTGAGTGTGTGTGTGTGTTGGTGTGGGTTTGTAGCTGGGGGGCTTTCAAGTCTGTGGCTGTAGGACAGGCTCAATGTCACTTCTGCAAAGGTATCAGAGGAAAAAGAAAAGATTATGTCTTCCCAGGAAGCACCCTGCCACGCCACCTACCTAGCTGGGCCACACGCTAATTTTAAGCCTCATTTTAATTAAAAAGAAAAAAGAAAAACACTTTGAATAGTGTTGCTCCTCTGGTTTAAATAGCCCCTCAACCTGGGATTTAACCATCTGATGTAACAAAGTGGGTGGACGTCAGTCCCCTGAGAGAGCAGAATAAACAGACTGACTGCTGTAATTAACATTTCCCATTTTCCTCCAAGTCTCTCAAGACACTGCTTGTGAGACTTGGAATCTCCAGAGCCCAAATCTGAGCCTGTAGTTTGGGAGAAAGCCTAGACAAAGGGTGGGGGGTGAGGCAGCTGAAGTTGCTTTGGTAGCAACTCAAGGTGCCTAGGATAAGAGTATCAACACAGTGCGGGGGAAGGTGATGTGCAATTCTGTGGTGGGATCCAGGTCTGTTGTGGGGCTTGAACTAGGCCTAGGTGCTGTCCCTGAGCTCTTGAGCTCAAGGCTAGTGCTCTACCACTTGAGCTACAGTCCCACTTCCGGTTTTTTAGTGGTTCATTGGAGATAAGAGTCTCACGGACATTCCTGTCCAGGCTGGCTTTGAACCTTGATCCTCAGATCTCAGCCTCTTGAGTAACTAGGATGACAGGCATGAGCCACCACCGGTGCTGGGCTGAAACATTGTCCTTTACAAGGCAAAGCCCAGATTTGGGGGTCCTGGAATATAAAGAACAAGAGCTAGGACTTTTAAAAGAAACATGGAAACATCTTTTTAGGGCTGGAGCCTCGCGGGGAAAAGGCCCTCCATGTGCACACTTCTCTTCCTTGGCCTCTTCCGGCACACACACACAGAGCCCAGCCTCTTTCCTCCTCCTTCCTGGGCCCTACAGCCTTCATGCCTTGCTTGAGCCTTTGCCAGAACCTTCCATTCACATTCGGGTCTGCGCACACACAGCAGACAAAGTAGGTCGTGTTCAAGACCCTCTGAGCTTGTCAGTCCTCAGCCTGTCAGGGTCCCCCGCATCTGACAGCCACCCCCACCCGTGCCCCTTGGACCAGTTTCCTCTGGAGTCTCCCTGAGCGCCTTCCCTGGGGCCCGTCAAACCCGCTCGGCCGCCTTTATTCTTCTTCCCCGTCCAGATGCTCACCTCCTTCGCTCCCGCCTGGAACGGCCCGGTGCTCCCTGCACTGCTGTCCTGCAGGCCTCGGGGTTGATGTCCTTCTTCCCCAGGGCAGGCTCTGGGCGGGGAGGCCGCGCATCCGAGCCTCTGCTGCGCCACCTCTGCCTCCAGGCCTGCAAGGAGAACCCACCGTCCTGGAGAAAGATGGAAGAACGGAAGGAGAAACGACCTCATCTCCCGACTGAGGCCACCCTGGCGTCACCGAGGGGAGAAATCTCCACTCCCGAGAGGAGTGGAGCCATGGCTGTGGGTGTCCTGCCTGTGAAGGGGGGAGGGGGGAGAAGAGGGAGGGAGGGGAGGGGAGGGAGGGGAAGGGGGAGGGGAGGGAGGGAGGGGAGGGAGGGAACATCTAGCGCTTACCTTCCTCAGAGGAGGAAAAACAGGATTAAGAGGGTTCAGACCTCCAGAGCCAGCTGCCAGCGCCGCCCAGCATCTTTCCCTCCGCGGGGTGCTCGGCGGCGTCACCCCTCTTCTTCCCTGGGCATATTTATGCCAGAAGAGCAAAAGAAAAGTTCTAGACGTTTCTGGCAAGAGCTCTCTGCCCAAGAGGGCCCAAGCCATACCTTTCTCGGCAGACTCCACAGGTGCCCAGGGCATCCTGCGGTGCGGGGCGGTGCTGAGTACCCCGCAGAGGGGGCGGGGCGATGCGGAGTACCCCGCAGAGGGGGCGGGGCGATGCTGAGTACTCCGCAGAGGGGGCGGGGCGATGCGGAGTACCCCGCAGAGGGGGCGGGGCGATGCTGAGTACCCCGCAGAGGGGGCGGGGCGGTGCTGAGTACCCCGCAGAAGGGGAGAGGTGCTGAGTACCCCGCAGAGGGGGCGGGGCGATGCTGAGTACCCCGCAGAGGGGGCGGGGCGATGCTGAGTACCCCGCAGAGGGGGCGGGGCGATGCTGAGTACCCCGCAGGGGGGCGGGGCCATGCTGAGTACCCCGCAGGGGGGGCGGGGCCATGCTGAGTACCCCGCAGGGCCACCTGCCGGCCACGCAGTTGCAGCACGCAGTCTTGCTTCGTGCCCCTGTCAATCAATAAAATGCCCGGGCGGGGCCCTCGCCCCAGGGCCACTTCTGGCCAGGGCTAGTAGCACCGAGCGGCTCTGCGCGGCCTTCCCGCCCCACGCCAGCCAGCCGGCTTGCTTCGTGCCTGGCGGGGTCCCAGGACTTGGGACACAACTTCCAAATTGCAAGCGGAGGGACCCCTGGGCACGGCCGCCCGCTCCCCGTTTGCGGGAAGAACACGGGTCTGCTTCCAGGCTGCGCGCATCCCCCCTTCCTCCCCCCCCCCCCCGCGTGGGTCCGTCCCGTGAGGGGGGGTCTGCCCCGGGGGAGGGGGTCCTTCCCGGCGTGGGGCCGCCCCGGGGGAAGGAGGTCCGCCCCGTGAGGGGGGGGTCCTTCCCGGCGTGGGGCCGCCCCGGGGGGGGGGGGTCCGTTCTGGGGGGGTCTGCCCCGGCGTGGGCCCGCCCCGGGGGGGGGTCTTCCGGCTCGGCGGCGTCTGGCAAAGTTCTCCGCCCATTCATTCGGCAACTATTTATTAGGGCGCGCGGCCCCCGCGGCGCCCCGGAGGCGGGGAGCGAACTCCCGCCGGGTCCCTCGCCCGCCCCGCGGCCCGGCACGCGGCGGGAGCGCGGCGCGCACTCGGGGCGCCCGCGGCGGGAAGCCCACCCCCCTCCACCTCCCCGGGGTTCCCGGCGATCGCGGGACGGAAGCGGCTCGGGCCGGCGCGGGCGGCGGGCGGCGGGCGGGCGGGCGGGAGAGGCCGGGGCGGCCGCGGCTCGGGGGCGGCCCGGCGCGCGGAGGGCGCGGCCAGCGGGAGGGGCCGGGGCGGCGCCGGGCAGGGCGCGCACGGCCGCGCGGCCCAGCAGGTGACCGCGGGCGGCGCGGGGCGGGCCGGGGCCGGGGCGGGAGCGGAGTCCCGGAGGGGCGGCGCGGCCGGGCGCGGAGACGGCCCGCGCGGACTCGGCGAAGTTTGGCGGAACATGGCGGCCGAGGCCGGGGCGCGCCGGAGCGCGCGGGGACGGCCGGAGCCCGGGGAGCTGTAGCGGCGCCGCCGCCGTCTCCGTGGGGACGAGGGGGCCGCCATGGCCCGCTGGATCCCGACCAAGAGGCAGAAGTACGGGGTTGGTGAGTGCTCGCCCCGCCCGCCCCGCCCGGAGCGCGGCGCCGCCAACTTCCCCGCCCGCGGCCCGGACGAGCTCGCGCGGAGCCGGCTGCCTGGGGTCGGCGCGGCCGGGACTCGGGGGGGGGGGGGGGACACGATCGGGGCTCCGCTCGGGCTGCTGCAGCCCAGGGGGTCCCCCGGGGGCCGGAGCTCCTTCCTGGGGCGCCGCGGGGTGCGGAGCGGGCGAGTCCTCGGCGTTGAGGATCCTGGCTGGCTTCAAGTGCAGCCCAGTCCCGAACCCCGACCTCCTGCGCTGCCCGGTGGGAACGTGGAGACCGAGGGGCGCGCCCGCCGCCCGCGCCGCGTCCGGGGTCCGGGGTGTCCGGCCGGCGGCGGCACGGTGCGGCGCGGGGGTCCTCCGCTCCTGGAGCCCCCCGTTTTCTGCCATTCGTAGGTTCTTCTCTGACGCCCCCTAAAAGGAGGAGCTGGGGGTGGAGAGCGGCTCCCCCTCTTCTCTGGGTGGGGTCGCCGGGAACTGGGGTGATCGGGAAGATGGGCGGGGTCCCCGGCTGCGGCCCCTTGCGCAGCGTGGACGGAGGGGCGAGGCCGCCCCCCGAGCCCCGAGTTTCCGCGGGGAGGGCGGGGTACCCCGAGGACGGCCCACCGACGACGGCCGCGACGGAGCGGGCGCTGGCGCGCGTGGCGTCCGGGACCGCGGCGGCCGAGGACGGCGGGTCCCGGGGTGGGCATCGGAAGCGGGGGTTGGGGGGGACCCGCGGCCTCCCCCCCCCGTCCCGCACCCAGGGGCGGGCGGACCTGGTGAGAGGCTCGGCCAGCCCCGGGTTCGTGTCGCTTTCCGCTCAGGTCCATTCTCTGGTGCTTACATTGAATCTTCTATTCACCTGCTCCCCCTCCCCCCCACCCCCGTCTCCTGGTTATAGGGGAGCAGGGCCCCCCAAAACTAGTATTCATTATGTTTGGCAGCTAAGCCGGTCACAGACACAGCATCTCTAGGTGTCTCTGTAGCATTATAAAAAATCCTCTTATCCTTATTACTCTCAGGTTGATCCAGACGTGTGTCCCCCTGCTCCAAACGCACGCTGCGGCTCCGAGGAACAGGTGGCATTGCTTTATCTCCGTCAGTCACCCTGGCGAGCCCCGCATCGGGGTGCGGGCACCTGGGTGGCCACACCGGGGAGCCGCTGGGGGGGATGGAGGAGATCGGAGTGTGTGGCCCCGTCCCGACTTCCACTTGAGTCAGACTTCAGTTCTAATTGTAAAACAGTTCATAGGTTCCTTATTTGTTTAGGTGGAAAGCTGTTCCCCAAAATATTATGTCTTGGGTGTGATGAGTGCTAAATAGATGCCCAGAGTGTTACCGGCCTAGGAACAGGTCTGTTTTCTTTTTAATAGCCCCCCTCCCCCCCCCCACGCCCCAGTCAGTTTAGTATTTCTTATCATTAGTCAAGAAAAAATAATTTCGATTGTAGGCGGCAGTGTTCCCGAGAGGGCCCTGGGGTGTAGCTCGCACCCAGCGGGGTCTGTGAGGAGCAGATCTGACTGGGGATCCATCCTGCCGACGGGAAGGTAGTAGAGCAAAATCTTCCACGTTTTTTCCTTTCCCTCCTGGCTCAGAAACCTTTCCAGGGCTCTATTTTGGGGTTCCTATCATGGGGCTCCCTTCCCCAACACTCTCCCTCAGCCCTTTATTCCTTAACTGGCCTATGCAGACAGATGGACGTCTTTCTGTGCCGGTTACTTACCACTGACAGTCCCTCTTTGGGGACTTTCTCCTCCTGCTGCTTTCAAATTTGCTTTTTTAAATGCTGGTACTGGAGCTTGAACTCAGGGCCTGGGTACCTTGCTTTTTTTTTTTTTTTTTTAATTGCTTAACGCTGGTGCTCTACCACTTGAGCCACAGCTCCACTTCCAGCTTTTGGGTGGTTGATTGCAAAGTGTCCTCCTCAGATTTTAGCCTCCTGAGTAACTAAAATAACCAGCGTGAGTTACCAGTGCCTGGCTCAGATTTACTTTTCAAGCCTTCCCGCTGCTTCCTCTCCATGTCTGCCCTGTGCCACATCGGGTTGTGTGGTTGGGTGGCTCAGCCTTATCAGTGAGTGTGGCTGATGACTCAAGGCTGTGGGCCCTCACACAGGTGTGTCAAGTCAGGCCTGGAGTTCCTCCACTTGCTGGCTTTCCACAGCCACAGTTACCAGCCCACTCATGGCTTTCATATCGTCTTTGTTAGCATATATTGTTACTGTTCTTCTATTTTATTACTACCTATTACTAATACATTGCGCCTAATGTATAAATTAAAAACACCGCAGGACACAACATAGTAGATGCAGAGTTTGCTGCTAGGTTTCAGGCATGCACTAAGGGTCTCGAACAATATATCCCCTGGAGGGAAGGGGGTGTGTGTGTGTGTGTGTGTGTGTGTGTGTGTGTGTGTGTGTGTGTGTGTGTGTGTGTGTGTGTGTGTGTGTGTGTGTGTGTGTGTGTGTACACGTACAGTATTAGGTCATTCACTTCTGCTTACCCTTGATCTTGGGGTGCTGTTCTAAAGGAGACTAAGCTGAGGTGTCAGGGAACCTCGTACAGTTTTCTTCCCGTTAAGGCTGCAGCCTCTCTGTCAGCCACTGTGAGTTGTGTTTCGTTTGGATAGATGGAAGGAAGTGGGAGCAAACACTTTAGCTCTGCAAGTGACAAACAAGGCAGCAGGGCCAGGGATGCTGTGGGGACGTGGGGGCTGGCGTGGGCTTGTGGACTGCCTTGGGATGTTACTCCTGCTGTGTCTGCTAGCTGAAGACCGTCTGGCCAAGGAGGCTCTAGGGCGGCCACCTGGAGGCGTTGTGATGCGTGCCAGCTGCCCCTGCCCTTGGCGGGCATGGCAGGGACAGCGGGGCACGGCTGCCTCCCGCAGGCCTCCCTATGGGCATGCGCTCGCTCACCAGCCCAGCTAGCTGTCTCTACCGCCTCCTTTTTCTTTTTCTTTTGTCAGTCATGGGGCTTGAACTCAGGACCTGGGCACCGTCCCTGAGCTCTTTTTACTCAAGGCTAGCACTGTATCCTGGGTGCTGGTGGCTACCATCTCTTATTTCTTGGTGTCCCTCTTGGCTTTTTCTGACATCACCTAGATTGCTCTAAGGGGAAGGAAGTACAGTCTGCCGGGGAGGCCGCCGTCTTTGAACACAGTACAGTTTGCTTATTTGTACCTACACGGATGGGCTTGAGTCTTTGAGGCGGAGTACTTCATGCCCTGCAAGCCAGTGTGCAGAACTGAGTGCTGGTCTTGGGAGCAGAGGTTTTCCCTTTGGAGCCAAGGGAACTTCTCTTCATTCTTCATCTTGCGTTCTTCCCTTCCCCTCCTACTTTTTCCTCTCTCTCCTTCCTGTTTGAGGATGTGAAGGTATAAGACACTTTTATCTGGATCTTAAGTATAATATTAGTGATAAATGTTCAACTCACTGTGTGCATTTTTGAGGTGTTTTTTAAGTCTGCTTCCACAAAAGCCATTTCTCATGTGCCTGTACTGGGGCTTGATCTCAGGGCCTTGTGTTCCCACTTGGCTTTTTCCTACTGCTTGAGCCACAGCTCCTCTTACAGCTTTTTGCTAGTTATTTGGAAATAAGACTCACAAACTTTTCTCCCCAAGCTGGCTTCCAACCACAATCCTCAGGTCTCAACCTCCTGAGTAAAGTAGCGAGGATTACAGACGTGAGCCATGGCGCCATTAATATCAACAACAGCTGCAGGTTGTGTTGGCTACAGCTTCTTTGCAGAGCAATTAAGCGTTGCCTGTTGGGATTTCGCGTGTTGGTTTCTAGGAGGCAGATTGGGAGTATTTGCTTTCACTGTTAGCTCTTTCTGTGGCTTCCCCGTTAGTCCAAAGCACTCGGTGTTGTATGCAGATTTACGTCGAACTCAGACGTGTATGTGGGGCCCGCTACACCTGGAGTGTGACTGCAGGGATGGAGGGGTAACATGTCCAGTTTGCTGTTAGAGAGGGCAACTTGATGCTCAGAGAGGGAAAGTAGATGGCTCACCTGGGGCTCCGCCCTTCTGAGTCGTAGGACCCCCTTTGCCAGCAGACCCCTTCTTCCAGAATCTTCTAAATCCAGCAGGTAAAGCACAAGGACTGCAAATGAGGCTTGTATTGGAAATTCTGTTAACTTTTGACACGGCAGCATGTGTGCTTCTTTATTAATGCATCAAGTAGCAAGATCTGATGACAGGTAGCAGCTACCAGAATTCTGAATGAATGGTGACCACGATGGCTGGATTTCAGGAGCTATTAGTTCAGCTGTGGCTTTTTGCCTGCCTGTGTACATAAAATAGAGACCCAGGCAGACACGCCCACAGCTAAGTAGCTACAGACCCTGGAAGCAGCAGCACAGAATTGACACCCATCCCTCCCTTCCCATACCATTGTATTCACCTGAAGAAGGCCCAGGGAGATGCCCTCAGGGTCTTCCAGCAAGGAAGCTAAGGACAGGGACCCAGACAGAGAAAGAGAACTACTGCTTATTCATTAGGAACCTAACCTTGTGAGGTTCTGTTCCCCACTGTTACAGATGTGCACTATTCCAAACCTCTTATTTCACTAAGTCCCCAGTGGCAGAGATTTCAGAAGGCTCTGAGATGAAGAGGCTCCCCCTCCCACCCCCAGGTAATCCTGAGATGTGACTGGCCTGTGTTCATCCTCACTCTGGTAAGTCTGTGTAGGGTTTCTAGGTCAGGTGTGAATAGCAGCAGGTAGGGACAGACAGCTGTGGGCAAAGGCAGGTCTGAGAATCTAGCTGCCTTCCCTCAAGTCCACGATGTTAAAGAGATGCACAGACAGGGGGCTGGGAAGGTGGCTCAGTGGTAGAGCGCATGCCTTGAATGCAGGAGGCCCTGGGTTCGATTCCTCAGCACCACATAAGCAAAAGAAAAAAGCCGGAAGTGGTGCTGTGGCTCAAGTGGTAGAGCGCTAGCCTTGAGCTGAAGAGCTGAGGGACAGCGCCCAGGCCCAGAGTTCAGGCCCCATGACCGGACCCCAAAAAAACAAAGAGATGCACAGACAGGCAAAACAGTGCCATACTCAAGTGTTTTTGTTTGAAAATAAAGTTTTACTCCTAAGAATATGTTTTGTTAACACATTTTGGGTTTTAAAATGGATTTCTTTTATTATTATTTTTGGTGCTGGTACTGGGGTTTGAAATCCTTGCTTGGCTTTTCTGCTCAAGGCTGGCGTTCTACCACTTAAAGCCACAACACTTCTTCCAGTGTTTTGCTGGTTCATTGGAGATAAGTCTCTTGGATTTGTCTGCTCGGGCTGGCTTTACACTGAGAGCTTTAGAGCTCAGCCTCTTGAGGAGCTAGGATGACAGGTGGGAGCTGCCAGTGCCTGCTAGAGTGATTGAAAATAGCCTTTTTAAAAAATTGGCCAGGAGAGATGGATGTCAGAGGCTCCCTAAGAGTTCTCAGTGACGCAGAGCATGGAAGGTAGTGAGACTCAAGTCTGAGCACTGCCTTGCGGTAACTTCAAGTGACACTGTTGCCGGCAGATAGACAGGTTCTCACCCAGGGCAGTGCAGCGCATCCCCGGCTGTCTCTCCAGTCCCCATTGTTCACCTAACTCCTGCCACGTCGGGGACCCTTCACAAGTGGTGCCAGATCCCCAGCCATGGGACTTCCTCTCTGTGACATGGTCTTCCTCTTGCCTGTGTTTTTCTCAACGTACTCTCCCCAACACTGAGAAGGAAACCCTTGTTAGGGCCACAGCCAGGCGCTGGTGGCTCACTCCTATAATCCTAGCCACTCAAGAGGCTGAGATCTGAGGATGGAGGTTCAGAGTCAGCCCAGGCAGGAAAATCCATGAGACTCTTATCTCTAATTAACCACCAGAAAACCAGAAGTGGTGCTGTGGCTCAAAGTGTTAGAGTGCTTTCTTGAGCCAAAAAGCTCAGGGACAGCGCCCAGGCCCTGGTGAGTTCAAGCCCCAGGACTGACCAAAGACAAAGAGGAGGAAGAAAGAGAAAGAAAGAAGGAAAGAAAGAAAGGCCATAGAAATGGAAGAGCAGAGGGTTGAGTTCTGACTGGTCCCTGTTGCCAGCCAATGCTAGAGCCCCAGAACCTGCTGTTCCTGGGCAAAGGGGGGAGGGCACGGCCCTCTTGACACCTGCTGTCTCCTTATTCCTGGCAGCTACTTCATACGGGCCCAACAAACACCCAGACAGTGAGTACGGCCGTCCCACCCCATCCAAATTTTTTTCTCTCTATTCTCTGTTACCCATGACGAGTGAAAAAAAATATTCAGTGGAAAATTCCAAGAATAAATAATGCATACATTTTCAGTTGCATGCTCTTCTAAGTAACGTGATGCACTCTCTCCCTGTCCAGGTCCCAAATCACCCCTCTTGGCCGGCGCGTCTGTGCTGTATATAGCACCTGCCCGGTAGTCATGTCTCAGCTGCAGTTCAACACCGATTTGGTGTTCAAGTACCCTGTACTTACCAGCTGCCCCAAAGAGCAAGAGTAATGATGCTTTATGTATGCCAGTTCTGGGGCTTGAACTTAGGGCTTGGGTATTCTCCCTTTTCACTCAAGTCTGGCATTCTACTTCAGGCTTTTTTTGGGGGGGAGGGTTAATTGGAGATAAGAGGCTCATGGCCTTTCTGGCCAGGCTGATTTCTTCCTCCTTAGATCACAGCCTCCTGAGAAGTGAGGATTGCAGGCCTGAACCACCAGACTTCCACTTCTTATCGTCTCTGGTGTTCTCATTTCCCCCATGAGCCTGCCCCTCCCACCCCCCTTCCCAGAGCTGCTGCTGTGGCCCTCTGGCTGACATGACTGTCTCGGATCATTCTGGAATCAGAGGAACCTCTGAAAGGTAACCGTCCTGCCATCACCTTTCCCCTCGTGCTTTTCCGGTGTTAGGATTGAACTGCCGCGCTCGGCGGAGGCCTCCAGGCCCCATGGGGTGGATCTGCAGCTCTTCTCTTCGCCTCCCTTGCTCTCCCAGCATTCCAGTCCCACTGGCTTGCTCTCTGTGATCTGAGCTCCCCAGGCACGGTTTGACTCAGGGCCTTGGCACTCGCTCCTCCCTCTTGTGGAATGTTCTTCCTGGACGTTCAGATGTTCCTTCTCCATCCTGCTCTCCCTGCAGATAGCCCAGGGCTCCAGCCACTCCCCCGACTCTGCTGCTGCAGTGTTGATGTCCAGCCCTGCCCCTTCCTTCTTGGTGTTGACTTAGAATGGAAAGCTCCAAGGACAGGGGCCTTTGTCATTTTCACAGCTCTGCTCGGGTCCCAGGGACAGCTCAGGGAGTGAGTGCCATGCTAAATGCCAGGCCCACCATCTACCCCAAGTTATCTTGCCCACCTGACGGAGGGGTTTGCTCCTCCCTTTGGGCAATACCTCCCTGTGCAGAGATGGAAGGGACATTAGCACAATAAAGTGGGTTTAATGAACTGCATTAGCACAAGACTAGGTGAGCAGAAGGCTGGAGACAATCAAGTTGGCATTCATCAAGGAGGTGGAACCTGTCTGATTTTCCTCTCCTTACCTTGCTTTTCCCCCTCTGCATTATTGTAGAGGCTTCGTGGAGGAAGGGTCTTGTGAGACTGGCTATGTGGAAAGAGCTGGATCACTGTGGAGAACAGACAGGAGGCTCTGAGTCACTGCATGAGTCGGAAGGAGAGAAGGCACAGGACTCTGCATGGAAAGACAGCTTGAGGCTTCCTAGTTTCCAAGCAGGAGTCAGGATGCTTTCTCTTGTAGATGCCTGCCTGGCACTGGTGGTGTATACCTGGCTACCCAGGAGGCTGACATCTAAAGGATTGAGGTTCAAGGCCAGCCTGCAAAGCCAAGTTTGCTAGATTCCCCTCTCCAACAAAACAACAGAAACAGGCCTGGAGGCATGGCTCAAGTGGTAGAACAAGGACAGACCAAGCTGGAGGCCCTGAGTTCAGATGCCAGAATAGCAAAACAAAAATACTTAGCCAGGCGCTGACGGCTCACATCTTTACTCCTTGCTACTCAGGAGGCTGAGATCTGAGAATTGTGGTTCCAAGCCAGACTGGCCAGAAAAAAAATCTGAGACTCTTTATCTTCAGTGAACCAGTAAAAGCCTGGAAGTAAAGTTGTGGCTCAAGTGGTAAAGCACCAGCCTTGAGTGATTGTGAACCCCTGAGTTCAAGCTCCAGTACTGGTGTGTATGCACGCACGCGTACACGCACATACACACAGACACACACACAACTTTAAAAAATAGGTCCTTGACACTGAGTAATCAAATAGAAAAATCCAGAGACCACACTTCAGATGGCAAAGGAGAAAATGAAGTTTAGAAGGGCTTTGAAGCAAAGGCATTAGTTACTGAAAAATTATCTCATCAGCATTGGGAGGCTGAAGCTGGAGGGTAGCGGGTTCAAGGCCAGCATGGTGATAGCAAGACCCTGTCTCAAAATAAAAAAAGGGTTGTCAAAACTTCTGTGTTGGAAGTGGTGCTGCGTGGCTCAAGTGATAGAGCACTTGCTTTGAGCTGAAGAGCTGAGGGACAGTGCCCAGGCCCAGAGTTCATCAAACAACAACAACAACAACAACAAAAACTTCGGTGTTGTTTGTAGGTACATAACTATTACCCAGTTGACTGAAATGTAAATGAATGTTTCGGGTTCCTGGCTTTTAAACTTTTGAGGAGTTTGAAAAGATGAAAAAGGAAATCCAATCTTACTGTAGTGAATTTTCCCATAAAGCAAACAAATTTTCCAACTGTTAGTTTCTTTCACAAAGTATTCAACAAAATACCATAACTATTTCAGCACGATTTTTCAGGACTTTTAAAGACTAAAACGACCCCGTACTTTGAGTTGGAATGGATTTGCTCTTTTCACGGAGCTCAAGTGCAGAGTCACCTGAGGTGTTTCCCTGTGTGTGGACAGGGATGGACATGCGTACTTGAGGAATCCTTTGATCTTAATTCACCATCCGCCCCTGTGTGCAGGATGAATGGGGCTTCTGAGTAAGCTTTAAGAAGTACTTTGGAGAAATCATTTCAAGGCTGAGCTGGGGCATTCGGAGGCAGGCCCTGGCCTAGGACATTGTTTTTCTAAGTGCTGTTTGGACCGGCTTCTCTCTGTGCCTGGGTTGGCGGTCGGGGCTCACGCAAATCATTGTCTGAATTGCTGGCAGTCACTTCCTGAGCCAGCGACACACACAAGGGGGCTTTGTCTCCCTCCGGTCTCTGGCCACGACACAGCCCTGTTGTTCAGTGGCCCCAGAGTTGTTACCCACTTGTTCTCCGATTGGGCCCTCCTCTCTCACATGAAGTTCTCATGGCCCCTGTCAGATGACAGCTGGATCCTCAAGTCACCTCTCTAAGGGGGCCAGATGTTGACTCTGTCCTCAAAGACAGCAGAGAAAGGAGACGGCGGTAGAGATTCCTCGCTGATCAAGCGGAGGTGAGCAAGAGCGCATGGGAATGGTCCTGTGGTGCGAGCCGGTGGTGGCCGCTTCACCTCAGGACCTGCGCCGCTCGCCACGCCCAACATCTACCAGAGACCAGTCGTGAATCCAAGAAAAACCGCTGAGTCTGGCCCTCTCTCATATTGAATCCTCTTCTGAAAAAAAAAGCAAGTCTGGAAATCCCTCCTCCCGGCCAACACTACCCAGCTAGAGAAGAAAGAAGCCCAGAGGCTTCTGCTCGTGGCAGATTTGTCTTTCTCATTTTTATTCCAGAACTGGGGCTTGAACTCAGGATCTTGTGCTCTCACTTGGCTCTTTTGCTCAAGGTTAGCACTCTACCCCCTGAGCCACACCTTCACTTCAGTTTCTGCTGGGTAATTGGGGATTAAGAGTCTGTCCGATTTGTCCGTTTAGGCTGGCTTCAAACCTCGGTTCTCAGACTACAGCTTCCTGAACAGAAGGGATTACAGGTGTGAGTGACCACTCGGGTCCAGCTTATGGCAAATGTTTGTTTCAACTCTTAGTTTTTCTCTGTGTACCTGAGGAGAGCGCAGTTGGTTCGATCAGATCTCACTTCCCAGAAGAGAGCGCTTGTGTTTTCTGTTTTACTTTTCAGATAGGGTTTTTTTTTTTTTTTTTAATAGTAAATAGGATTCAGGGGTTTGGATATAGATGTCTCCGTGTGGGGACCGCTGTCTCCTGTGAGTCTCCAGCCCCACAGGCAGTAAGTCCATCCTTCCATCCATCACCTCCAGCTACTCAACCCCTTCCTCTTTTGAAGAGTTTGGGGAGGAAGTGTGTTTCCGGAGGTTGGAGCCTGCAAAAGTGAATGATGCCCTGTGGCTTGCACAGTTTGGCCATCGACTTCTCACGTGGTATCATCCCGCCTCGCCTCCCCCCCCCCCCCCACCTCCAGCATCTTTGGTTACAGTCCTGTAGGGGTGACACAACCTCACTTGCAGAATTAGTCAGCACAGGCGTGTTCGAGAGTCAGTGTTGTCGTGTTGGGCCTGGTGCTGAGGGGTGAACGTTTCCTATGGAGAATAGCAGATTATCGTTCTGACCCACAACTCAGGCCACCGTGATGTGTCGTGCGGCAGGAAACGGTGGTGCTGCATTTTGGAGAGTTCAAGGCTGAGCCAGGCACCTTGGTCTCCCGTGACTTGGCTCTTGCTCCAGGCTCTGATGGGAACCGATGCTCTTACCCTGGATGAGGCAAGGGGACTAGGTCTCATGCAGAGAATCTGCTGCTGTTGTCCTGGAGCAAGCTCTTCCTGAAACGGGCTCTGTCTGTCTGTCTGTCTGTCTCATAGTACCTAGGTGCTCCTGCTTAGCTTTAGGCTTGCTTCATACCAGGAGTAAATAGCAACTTGTCCTTGCTCTTTACCGTGGTGAGCCAAGGAGGCCTGTCCAGCAAGTCCTGACAGCCTGATTGTGTGTTCCACTCTGGAGTCTCAGGCAGTACAGTGAACATTGTTGTTAAATGTATTTTCTGAATCAGTGGGTACTCAAAGCATAGTTGCACATTCGTTGTCTTTAAAGAAAGGATCCTGAGGATCAAAAATACTGGAAAGTTTGGTGTGATTGGAAGTTTGGTGTGATTGGAAGTTTGGTGTGATTGGAAGTTTGCTGTGATTGGAAGTTTGCTGTGATTGGAAGTTTGGTGTGATTGGAGTGATAAAGTACAGCATTTGGTGTGATTACCCAGTGATAACTGATACAACCTATCAAGAAATGCTGCATGCATGCAGCCAGCCGGGAGTGCTAGTGCATGTTTATAATCCCAGTCCTTAGCAGGGAAGACAGAAGATTGCCAGCTGGAGGCCAACCAGTGTTACATCGCAAGTTCCAGGACAGCCCTGAGGTATAGAGCTGGCCTCTTTAGACCATGTCTCAAGCCAAACAAAGCCTCCAATTCATCACGTTTGACTTAGCAAATCCATTTCGATGAGCTTATCCTACTGACCAACTTACACACGTGAGGAATAATGTGTGTGCTATACATTATTTATTACAGCATGATTTGTAGCACAATCATGTTAAAAAAAACTGTTGCTCAGTTGGTAATGGGCTTGGTAATTTATTCATAGGATGCATTCCATACAGCTTGCTAATGGACAGGGTCTGATCAGGCTGACACATCCTGCAGGTTAAAAAGTGGAGGGGATTCAGGTGCACATCTCTATTGAAGACTATAGCAATGCCCCCACTTCGTGCCTTACCAGAATTGGTTTGAGATATATGAGGGAGGGATACAGAAGAAAACAACGTCATGATGTTGGAATAGGCAGAGATTTCTTAAAGGCACACACGCACCACTTGGAAAAGAAAAACAAATAAAAAACCAAATCAGGCACCAGTGGCTCACACCTGTAATTCAAGCTGTTAGGAGGCTGAGATCTCAGGACTGCCGTCTGAAGCCAGTCTAGGTTCCTGCTAGTGAGACTCTGATCTCTAATTAACTACCTAAAGAATCCAGAAGTAGAGCTGTGGTTCAAAGTAGTAGAGCACTAGCCTTGAGCAAAAAAGCTCAGGGACAGTGTCTTGGCCTTGAGGGCTTGAGCCAGCACAAGAAAAAAGAAAGTTATACTAAAATTATGAACTGTTGGCCAAAATACTCCTTAGAGTGATTAGAAAAAGCAACTGGAGTAGTGCACATATCTGAACAGTGCTTTATATTGAGACGATAAAGAACTATACTTTATGGAAGGAAAAAGAGATCCAATAGGAAAATGAGTGCTAGAAATGAACAAATGTGCCACAGCAAGGATTTCATAATGCCTAAAAATTCTGTTCACAGCTGCTAGTTCCTCTTACCATCAAGGAGATTGAAACACAGTGCCAGGCGAGTGCAGCCCCATTGGATGGGCTGGACTGAATGGAATAGAAAAATGCAAATGTACAAGTCTCAGCCATTGGCTTCTGCACTTCGGGTGGGCGTGGAAATTGGAACAGCCATGTTGGACATTGATTTGCAGTTCCTGGCCAGGATAGCCATCCATCTGTCCACCATCCTGTCCACATGATGGGAAAGGAAAGCACTTGTGTGAAGGAATATTCATGGTACACGATTTAAAGGAGCCATCATTTAGAAACCACACAGTACCCACCAAGAGGCAAGTGGATATATAATGTGAACCCCAGGGAGAGGGTGGCTGACTTACATATGAAGACAAACAGAATGGATGGAGCTAAGGCTCAGCAAACAAAGGCAGGCACGGAAGTACACACTGGGTTCTTCTCAGTTTATATACACCAATGCAGTCAATGTTTTTAGATGTCAGGGAAGTCTTCCTTGTTGTCTTCTAGGCAGGAAGCTGAGAATGTGCTGGAAAGAAGATGGGGCCTTGAATTACTGGTTATCTTCACTCAATTGTTTTGTCAGTTGTAGGGCCTAAACTCAGAGCCTGAGTGCTGTCCTTGAGCTTTTCTGCTCAAGTCTAGTCCTCTACCACTTTGAGCTACAGTGCCACTTCTGGTTTTCTGGTGGTTAAATAGAGACAAGAGTCTCACGGACTTTCCTGCCCTGGCTGGGTGTGAACTTAGATCATCAGATCTAGGCTCCTAAGTAGCTAGGATTATACGTGTGAGCCACTAGTGCCCAGCTAACTTTTAAAGTATGGTTGTTAATTCACTCTATTTTCTGATCTGTTTAGGTGATTATATTCACTTTGTGAAAATTTGGTGTGAGAAACACATAGGGTATTTTTACTTTCCTACGTGAAGATTTTCAGAAAGATGGGGTTAGAGGTGTGGCTCAGGTGGTAGAGCACCAACTAAGAAAGCATCGGATACCAAGTTTGAGTCCCTATTTTGGACAAAAAAAAAAAGAAGGTGCAGGCAGGACTGTGTGTCACGTCACTTCCGGCTATTTTGAACAAAAGCAAGATGCAAAAAAAAGTGGGTAGTATTTTACTCATTAAGCATTTTTTTTTTTTGATACAACACACCGCAGTGTATTGTCTGTGGATGCTGAGTGTTAGACCTTTCCTGAAATTGCACACAAGAGCTACCCCTTGATTGTTTCTTGGACAGACTTGGGTAATCAGGACCCGAAGAAGAAAATTTGTTTATTGTGAGTAGATCACCATTAAACAAAAGCCTGAACTTCACAATCCTGTTATTACTAATAGGTGACCAAAGGATGTCTCTGTCCTCACCTCTGTCAGAGTTCTACCATGTGACAGACCCTGTCTCAGTGGCTTTTCTCCATCACACAGGATGTTTTGAGTGGGTTTGACACATAGGCTTTTCTTTCTTTCTTTTTTCTGGTCATGGGGCTTGAACTCTGGGCTTGGGTACTGTCCTTACACTCTTCAGCTCAAGGCGAGTGCTCTACTGCTTGAGCCACAGTGCCACTTCCGGTTTTCTAGTGGTTTATTGGAGATAAGAGTCTCACGGACTTTCCTGCCTGGGCTGGCTTTGAACTTTGATCCTCAGATCTCAGCCTCCTGAGTAGCTAGGATGACAGGCGTGAGCCACCGGCTCCCGGCCACAGAGGCTTTTCATCGTGGGCTCTCACACCTTCTAGCAAAACTTAAATTTGAAAACTATTCCTCTAATTCTTGGTGGCTGCCTATCATTTAATATACTTTGCTTTCTACCAGTAAATTACTTCAGGCACAGTCCATCTGTTTATAATCAAAAACCCAATCCAAGATTTGTTTCAGTCACAGAAAAAATGGAATTTTCCTGCTTATGTGAGGTACATCTCTTTACAATCTAACTTTGGAAACTTGTAGAGTCACCTCTCATGAATATTAATTTTAATTCGTTGGTTGTTTTAAGGTCCTAAGTGGTTATTTTCATGGTGGATAAACCATGAGTCTCAAGAGTTTGACCCCCCTAGTAAATGGCTGTAATGACTGGCATGAGATGGAATCCCAGGGTGTTTTGATCTACATTTCCTTTATGGCTCGGAATGTTGAACATTGCTTCCTAAGTAAGTATGATGTCATCATCTTGTTCTGATAAGGTGACAAATATACAGCATTTGCTCCAGCACTGCCCGGAATGAAGTATGTCAGTAATGAGATAGAATACTTCTATACAATTAATTCTATAGGCTAACAGTGTCATATCTAGCATCTGTCCGTGTGTGTGTGTGTGTGTGTGTGTGTGTGTGTGTGTGTGTGTGTATCTGAGTTACTAGGGAAGTTTTAGACACAGGTGGTTTTCTCGGAGCCACATGTTAAGCCAGCATTAGGACTGTGCGTGCTGTTGTTGTCAGTTCTGCAGACTGGAGACTTGTGGGCAACCATACTTGGAATCATAAGTGTCAAGGTTAGCACAAGAGGCATTTGCTCCAAGCAGAAGCTTTGGAGAAGAGTTGCTTGTGGGTGGGACTCTGCTCAGTTTTATGACCCTTTGCCTTTGTAAAGTCATAAAAGACACTGGGGCCAAGCAAGAAGGTAGGGATAGGAATAGCACATTTCCGGTCCCGTGGGCTGTGTGTGTTTGTTATCTGCTGTTCGCTGGGTGCAGCTGCCTGATGGTACACTAGCCTGGCAGCTGGGCCCCTGTGGGCGAAGTAGGGTGGATAACTATGGTTGTACTTGATCCTGCTTGGCTCTATACCTTTCTCAGAAGCCTGAGCCATCTACTTACTCATCTAGTTCTAGTGGTAAAGCCGAATGGTCAGGAACAGCCTGATCTTGCAAGAATCTGGGAAATATTTGAGCTTGTTGGTTGGGTAGGAGATGTCTTTAAGGCTTTTAGGGTAGCACTCAACTCGCTGGCTTATGAATGAATGAATAAGTTCACTTACAGTACACTGACATAGATTTTTGTTGCTGTTGTTGTGCTGGTACTGGGGTTTGAACTCAGGACATTGAGCTCTTGCTTAGGTTTTTTGCTGAGTTGACTCTACCACTTGAGCCACAGCTACATATCCAGCTTTTTTGCTGGATAACTGGAGATGAGTCTCACAGACTTTTCTGCCTGGGCTGGCTTTGAAACATAGTCCTCAGATCTCAGCCTCTTGGATAGCTAGGATTGCTGGTGTGAGCCACAACGCCCAGCTTCTACCGTATCTATTTTAAGCTGTGCCAGTGTGAGTGTGAATCCTCGTTCCCTTGCTATAACTCCTCTTCCTGCTCGGGGACAGCCCTCATTCATTGGGAACATTCTGTGTCCCAGTGGCTGACTGGGTAGGCATGAGGATTATGTGAAAGACAGAACATAGAGCCCAGCTTCTAGGTGGTTAATTGGAGATGGGTTTCATAGACTCCTGCCAGCTGGCCTCAAACTGCGATCCTCAGAGCATAGCCTCATGAGTAGCTATGATGACAGGCGTAAGCTCTGAGGATCGCAGTTTGAAGCCATCTGGCAGGAAAGTCTATGAAACTCATCTCCAATTAACCACCTAGAAGCTGGAAGTGGTGCTGTAGCTTAAGTGGTACAACACTAGCCTTGAGCAAAAACACACAGGCCCTGAGTTCAAACCCCAGGTCAGCAAAGAAAAAGAGAGAGAGAGGAAGAGAGACTCAGAGAGAAGAGGAGGAGGAGGGGAAGAGGGAGGGAATATATAGAAAGCATGGAGAAAGAAGAGGCAGGACTATCTAAAGGTTTGCTTCCTTCTCTTTGGCTTTGTAGAGTGCCACAGAATACCTTCCAACAACATGACCTCACAGATATCTCCAACCAGTAGCCTAAGACCTGCCCATTCTGTTTTCCTAGCACATAGATTACCAGAGACACTGAAGATAGAAATCCATTGAGGACTGGATCCTGAGTGGTTTTGTGTGTCTATAAACCTGTCTCCAAGAAGACAGATGTCTGTATACAGAACAATCTAGAACCACTTCCCAGAATTCTATGACCTACCTTGGGAGAGGCTGGCAGCCAGTGCCAGTTTGCCTTTGGCAGCATTATAGTTGCTGTCCAAGATTCTTTTCCAATTGGTTGCTAGCTCCAGGGAGGTCTGCTCACGGGCTCACCAATTCTGAACTGGTTCAAGGGATTCTTTTCATAGTTCAGTTTTGATCTACGCCAAAAGCCTTGGAAATTCTGTCTTGTGTATATTCTTTCTCAAATTAGATATGAATCTTCTAGCTCAGTTAAGATTCTACCCACATGACTTGTTTCAAAGGCAGATAGCCAACAAACAAACAAAACACACAACACAGAAACAAGCAAATAGCTTATTCCATGAAGCAATCCACAACCCCATCCCTTTCTCCCTGGGCATAGTATTTTGATTCTGATTTAAAACAATGACACGAGGAGAAGTTTTTAGAGGAACAGAAAGAGAGAGGCCCTCATTTGCTGCCCAGAGACTGCTTTTTTTTTGGTTAGAATATTTTCATTGTAAACGCTGATTCCATTGTGATTCTTCCAGGCATGCATAGACTATACTTGCCTCACATTCACCCCACTTCTCACCAGCATTATTGTTCTTCTCTTAGTGATGGCCCCAGTGATTGCAAGGAAATGGAACACCCGTGTAGTTTTCATCTGTGTTTCCTTTATGGCTAGGAATGTTGAACATGGGCGTAGCCTGGTAGCAAGGCACTTTTTAGCAAGTGCAGCCCCCTGAGTTCAATCTCCAGTACCAGAAAAAGAAAAGAAAAAGACAAAAGAAAAAGACAAAAGAAAAAAAAATTTAGCCAGGTGCTGGTGGCTCACGCCTGTGATCCTAGCTACTCAAAAGGCTGAGATCTGAAGATCCCAGTTCAAACCCACCCTAGGCAAGAAAATCCGACATTCTAATCTCCAGTTAGCCACCAGAAAACTGGAAGTGGCGCTGTCGCTCAAAGTAGTAGAGTGCTGGCCTTGAGCAAAAGAGCTCAGGGACCGCACCCAGGCCCTGAGTTCAGAAAAAGAATGTTGAACGTTTCTTCATGCTATCGATTGGCCATTTATAGATCAGAGAAGACACACAGACCCACGCATTTGTGCTTTCATTTGCTCTCCCTTTCTTCCTTTACTTTGGTTCGATTTCATTTAGGAATCAAGGGCAAAATTCCATGTTGGTGAAGCATTAACTAAAAGTTATAAAACCTGGGAGAAGTACAGTTCTTCTGTGTCTGGTCCTTTTCTGTTTCTCACTTTGGTCTTGAACTTTGGGTCTGGACCCTGTCTCTGCGATCTTTTTGCTCTGGGCTATCTACCCACTTGAGTCACAACTCCACTTTAAGCTTTTTGGTGGTTACTTGGAAATAAGGATCTTATGGACTTTGCCTGCTCACGCTGGCTTTGAATTGCAGTCCTCAGATCTCAGTCTCCTGAGTAGTTAGAATTATGGGAGTGAGCCTGGCCTTTATGAGGTATGTGTGTGTGTGTGTGTGTGTGTGTGTTTTCCTCTTTTTTCTTACCTTCAAATAGTTGTTCACTTAATGCATCTGTTTATGTGTGCACTGTGCCTTGATTAGTGTCACCCTCTCATCCCTCCTCAGTTTCCTAGTTCTGTTCTTCATGCATGTTTGTTGAAGATGATACCTGTATTGGCCACCTTTCCCCGTCCGCCCATCTGGCTCCCAGTCAAGACCATGTTTCAGCTTCCTAGTATTCAGTTTAACTACAGCCATAGGCTCCTGTTGCCTTAAAACTGTTGCTATCAAGAAATGACAGAAGGAGGAAATAGAAATATCTGAAATGTAACATATGTTCTGTTGTTTGTGGACATATTTGTCTTCTTGCAGTTATCAGCAGGCTGGAGTGACAGGGCCTCATTCTTTTGGAAGATTGGAAGGCTTTTCTAACTTTTTCCTCCCTTCCTCTCTCCCTCCCTCCCTCCATCCATCACTTTACCAAGTGAATTCCCAGTTCTAAGAATTCCCTGCTGGTTATTTAACAACATGGACTTAGATTAAGTAAGCTTTTTGAATTACCCATTTCATGAATTGTGTGTGTGTGTGTGTGTGTGTGTGTGTGTGTGTGTGTGTGTGTGTGTGTGTGTGTGTGTGTGTGTGTGTGTGTACACACGCGAGCATGCGCATACCCACTGGGAATGGGGCTTGAACACAGAATTCTTGTGCTCTTGCTTAACTTTTTTGCTCAAGGCTGGAGTTCTACCACTTGATCAACAGCTCCACTTTGGGCTTGTCACTGACTGGAGATAAGAGTCTCGGGAACTTTTCTGCCTGGGATTGCTTCGGACCTTGCTCCTCAGAATTCAGCCTCCTGACTGGTTAAGTTTACAGATGTGAGCTGCTGGTGCTCCATGTCACTTGGTTTGATTTTTTTTTTTGTTTTTTTACTGTTTTGGGGTGTTCTGGCTCAGATTTCCATTGCCACGTCACATATTGTGCATGAGTGCTCTGATTTTCTTGAGCTTCAGTTTTGCATTTGTAAAGCAGAGATAATTCCTTCCTTCCCTTCCTCCCTCCTTCCTTCTTTCCTTCCTTCCTTCCTTTCTTTCTTTTCTTTCTCTCTCTCTTTCTTTTCTTTTTCTCTTTCTCTCTTTCTTTCTCTCTCTCTCTCTCTATTTCGTTAGTCATGGGGCTGGAATTCTGGGCCTGGGTGCTGTCCCTCAGCTCTTCAGCTCAAGGTGAGCGCTCTACCACTTGAGCCATAGCACCACTTCCAGTTTTCTGGTGGTAATTAGAGATAAGAGTCTCAGGAGCCAGGCGCCGGTGGCTCACGCCTGTAATCCTAGCTACTCAGGAGGCTGAGATCTGAGGATCACGGTTCAAAGCCAGCCTGGGCAGGAGAGACCGTGAGACTCCTATCTCCAATAAACCACCAGAAAACCGGAAGTGGCGCTGTAGCTCAAGTGGTAGAGCGCTCGCCTTGAGCTGAAGAGCTGAGGGACAGCGCCCAGGTCCAGAGTTCAAGCCCCACTGCTGACAAAAAAAAAAAAAAAAGAGTCTCAGGAACTTTCCTGCCCGGGCTGGCTTTGAACCGCTATCCTCAGATCTCAGCCTCCTGAGTAGCTAGGATTATAGGTGTGAGCCACCGATGCCCAGCAGCAGATACTTTCTACTCCCTTCCAGATACTCAGAGTGGGGAAGAGTGTTCAGTTCTTGAAAACTGCTAATTAAGTCGTGTTTATACTTTCTAGTTTGGAGATCTCCCAAACTCAGAGGCATGTGTAAGTTAGTCGAAGGGAGGTGATGTTACCGGGGTGCCGCGAGCTCAGTCCTCCAACTCCTACCCCCGTCACAGGTTGGAACCTTAGCCCCCAGTGTGGTGGAATTGGAGATGGGCCTTTGAGGTAAGTGAGGTCACAGGGTGCTCTCATGAGTGCCCCGTGACTCCAGTGCTGCCAGAGGCTCACCCCTGTAATCCTCACTACTCCGGAGGCTGGGATCTGAAGATCACGGTTCAAAGCCAACCCAGGCAGGAAAGTCCCTGAGACTCTTATCTCCAATCAAACACCAGAAACAATCCATCTGTGAAGCTGTGGCTCAAGTGGTAGAATGATAGCCTTGAGCCAAAAAGCTCAAGGCCCTGAGTTCAAGCCCCACAACTGGCACCAAATAAAAACAAACAAAAGAAATGACACCAGAGGGCTCAGAGAGCTCGCTGTCTCTGTTGTGTGTGGATACGGTGAAGGAGAAGAGCATTCCCCAGAAACCAACACGCAGGACTGTGACTTCTGCCGGGGGAAGACCAAGAGTGGACGAAGGCTCGTTTGTGTGATTCAGGCCGCTGCGTGTCATCCTGGCAGGCCATGCTGGCTGAGGCATTGGTAGGGGGGCGGGGCGGGGAGCCGGGTATTATAGAATTACAGACCTGCAGCTACCACCACATCGAAGTTTAATCTCCAGAGTTTAATCCCTGACCTCCCCTCTCTGGTAGGCATTTAGATGTGGTGAAAGTAGTTGACACACACATACATGCACTCACACACACGTGCTATATGCCTTTCTCAGCCTCTGGCCCCTGGGATCTTGCCGATTCAGTGGTCAGGACTCAGGTCAGTTGGGGTCCTGTGGGATAGCAGGTGTGGAGCTGGAGGTATTACGGAAGATGTGGGGAGATAACATGTGTTTGCTCATCGTGGATTTGCACATTTCTCCTCTGAGCACTGCGGCGGCTTAGAGAAGTGGCCTGGGTTGTATTCAGGGGAAGTTTCTGAAGTCTGAAGTATCACTGGGCTGGAGAGGAAGGAAGGCAGGTGGGGTGTGGAAAGGCTGGTGGAGAAGCTTGGGTTCCCTCCCGGGACATTAGGGCGGCAGAGCTTTTTCTAACGGAGAGAACTGAGCGTCTTCAGGGAACGCTTGACCTGAGGGGCGTGTCTGCTGTGCTGAGTGACATTTTGCCCACTGGGTAGAGGACACGGGGGGGACATAGACTATGCCAGGTGGGGGAGAGTTGTTGGTTTACCGTGATTGGTTTCATGGATTTTGTTTGTTTGGTTTGAGGATTTTCTTCATTATAAACCACCAGCACGTTTGCTATGTTTGCTCTCCAGGGGGATTTTAAAAAGCCCCAATTTGTAGCCTGTGCCAACATCTGTGGCACACATCCTCCCTCCGCTTCAGAGCAGCAGTGCGTGAGCAAATGGCTGACACAGTCCCTGAACGCATCCAGCCGTCAGCCGTCACGCAGCAGGGCAGGCCCGAGCCGGGGAATGATGTCGGTCAGGGTTAGCTCCTGGGGGTACAAGCAGTGCCTGGACCCGTCCTGAGCATGGCCTCTGGGGAGGGCCTGGACGGTCTCGCACACCCCGTGAGACACCCTATGATGGATGGACACACTGCTCCTCGGGAAGCCGAACCGCTATTGTGACCTAATTCCGTCCCCTGGGGGTACCGCACTGCTTAGAGACCAGGTGGGAGAATGGCCAGGGCAAACTGATGTCACGTGCAGGACCCAAATTCCAAAAGGAAGAAACCCTATGACAGGCAAAGTGGCGCACCCCTGTAATCCCAGCACGCATGAGGCTGAGGCAGGAGGATTGGGAGTTCAAGATCATCCTAGATATATAACCCAGTTCAAGGCCATCCTCAGCTCCAAAGAGAGACAGTCTGAGCAACGGAAGGAATGGAAAGAAGGAAGGCGAGGGGGGAGGAAGCCAGCCGTAGAGCTGCCCCCGTGCTTCGTGCTCGAGTTCCAGCCCTGATGGCACCTCTCTGCTCTTGTGTCTGCTCCTGTGGCATAGTGGCTTCACTGGACAGCTCGGCATGGTACCTCAGCCCCTTCCAGAGCTTTCCACGAATACAATTGTCCCCTTATCCCCATGGGCTGTGTTCCAACCCCCCCCAGGGGAGCCTAAATCCCAGGCCTGTATATACCAGGGCTTTTCCTCTTGGTACTGATGATAAAGCCTAATTTATAAAGTTAGGTGTAATAGGAGATGAACAATGGTAACAAGATGCTGCAATTCGTAATTTCAGCCTGTGAGTCACCGCTGGAATTTTCCTTGCTGGTAGTGGGGCTTGAACTCAAGACCTCATGCCGGTGCTCTACCGCTTGAGCTACACCTCCACTTTGTTTTTTCATGGTTAATTGGAGCTAAGTCTCATGGATTTGTCTTCCCCAGGCTGGCTTTGAACTTCAACCCTCAGATCTCAGCTAAGATCAGCCTCTGGTGCTTGGAATTTTTTTTTCTTAATCGTTTCAGAGCCTGGGTGACAGCAGGTGACTGAGATGTGGGGTGAGGGGGACCTCAGGCAGCAAATTCCAAAGCCCTGCGCTTGCGTGACCTCCTGTCTAATTGCCTTCCCTCCCTCCTTCCCTCCCCCCTCTTCTCCCCCCCCCCCCCCCCCCCCCCCGGCTGTGACTATTAATTCTTCATTCTTTTTCACCCCAGCTTAGCGGTTAGGGTTCTGGGATTTCTGGGATGTGGTGTGTGGCTGGTGATCTTTTGCTGGCACTTAGGATCATCAGAAACCATGAGAAAATTGGAGCCCTTAGCATCGGGGAAGGAAAATGAGTTCTTTCTTTGCCCAAGGGATCTGGGAAGGCGCCCTGCCCGGTCTGTGTTGGGATGAAATGCCATTTGGAGGCTTGGGGCACATGTGGGCCTCCGTTCCCCCCCCCCCCCCCGCTCTGCCCCCCCCTCCCCCCGTCTTTGCCTTTACCACACGCAACATCATGAATAATTAGATTGTTGGGTTGTTTGGGCCGGAGGCTGAGTCTCGCTTGAAGTGGCTCCACCCGGAATGCCGTGGTCTTCCACGGGAGCCGATGGGTCGAGGGAAGGATTTCCCTCAGCAAGGACTGTAGTGAGGGGCGGGATTAAGATTGGTCGCCCCCAGTCAGGGGTCAGGAGTGTGGGTCTCCCTAGAACCCACCGCACCTGCTGCTGCCCCCTGGTGTGGAAGGTCTACCCCTTCAGACACACACCTATTCCTTTTTGCTTTGATTGCATTTCCTCATAAGGTAAGGCTCTTTTGTCCAGGCCGACCTTCGGTCAAGATTCTTCTACCTCTGCTCCCTGGATAGCTGGGATTACAGGTATGCACTGCCGTGCCCAGCACATAAAATTTCTGAAATGTAAAATGCTATTACTATTTAGTATCATATATCTACCCATGTCTATATCGATACCTGTATATGGATGTGGGGTGAGATATCTATATCGATTTCGATATAGATAGGTAAAGAAAAGCTTCTGCTACAGAGACATTCAAATAGAAATACCCATCTATTAAAAAAATCCAACTGCTAAGTTTCATGAATAGCCTTAATTAACACGAGGATCAAAATTTTCCAAAGCTAAATCCATCTTTGTAACCTCTTCCAGGAAACATTGTGTTCTAGAAGTAGGTCGGTGTTTAATCCGATCCATTCAGGCTTTCTCTCCTTTATTACCCGGCGTGAAGCCCTCCCGGTGGGCTACGCCAGGGGTCTTGATTTTTGCGCCGAGGCCTGGAGAAACTGAGGCACTGGTCCGGGTGGGCCATCTGAGAGTGAAGATGAAGAAGTCAGCCTGGGTGGTGACGTCCTGCTAAAGGTGCCACGCAGGACGGGGGTGGGCTGGTTCCGGCTTACAGCATCTGGATGCCATTGTCGTGGAAAGCGTGTGGAAAGGAGCTATCCAGATGTGTCATGAGACCGACGGGTTCCGTGGGAGTAGTTTGGAGCGTCTGAATCATTTCGAGGGCACGCTGGCTTGTAAGTGAACGGTGAAATCCCTTTGTATTAAATACCATAAGGACGTCCCGTGAGGCCTACACCAGCCTCCACTCTTTCTAGAAACTGTCTGGGAATGCTCTAGAGATAGGATCACCTACTGGGGCTTGGCTTTGTGAAACAGACCTGAATTTTGCCTGCCAGAACTCTTGAGTAAGTATGACGACTTGCTGTTGGAGAGAATGTTCCCTGGTGGCTAAAGGAGCATGTATTTGCTCAGGCCCAGGAAAAAGGCAGGTTGATTGCAAGCCCTGGCTTCGGAGCCCGGCTCTCTGTGGCTGTGGGTGGGCCAGCTTTGGCCAGGGGCCCCTGGCCTGGGCTCTCTGGAGACCAAGCTGGGTGTGGGTGGGAATAAAAGATGGAAACTGACACCCTGGGCTCAGCGGGAGCCCAGTGGAGGAAGGAGGTTCCTGCCCACAGGAGGAGGCGGCCTTTGTGTTTCCGGCCTGAAATGAACTGGCAGTGTAGACAGGAAGGACAGCCAGGCCTGGCCCAGTGCTTTCCCTGGGGTCTCTCCGGTGTCTGAAGGCCTCTTCACCTAGACGGCTTTGTTTCACACAAAAGCTGGGAACTGCTAGGGGGGCGGAGGGGTGAAGTTAGCAAAACAAAAGTAGTTCCAGACTCTTCTGGCTGGGCAGGTGATACTTAACTTTTCTGGGGAGTGTGCCTCTTGTCTGCAGGGTTCCAAAATAGCTGCTTTTCTTCCCCCTTTTTCCTTTTTTTTTTAAAAAAAGTTTATTTTAAGTTTTTCCTCTAGCTTCGGGTCTTCCATCTGTGTTTTTCCTCCCATTCCATCAGGGTCCAATTAGCAATATCCTTCCCCAAATTCCTCCCAACCACCCCCAAGGAGGAGCAGTAACACAATTGAACACAGCCGGCCGGCCGCCTGCTAGGCTGCGCTCTGACCCGGACAGCAGCAACAATCCTTTCCGCGGGGCCTGCTGTGCAGCTCCCCAAGTTTTATGCTCTCCACTGGGGGTTGGTTGGTGTGTGGAGGGGGAAAGGGAGTAGGTGGGGCCCTGACATGACACATGCCATCCCACGGAGCTGCACCCCAGCCCCTTTTGAGAAGGCGTGAGGATCGGGAGCCTTTGGCGAGATACCTGAACCTCCTTTCTTTCCTCCGCATCTCTGCCTTGAATCCGTTCTTCACCGTGCCAGCAGTCCCGTGCTGGGTACTCTGTGCCTTGGCTCCACGTGTTGGGTATACACAGGCTGGAGAAAGATGGGCCAGGACACCGTATCTGGTGTGGGAGTGAGCAGAGACTGGGCGTCCCGTAGTCCAGGGCCTGTGAGCGAGTGAGTGAGTCCCTTTCCGATCACCTCAGCTAAGAGAAATGACGTTGCCTTACCCTGTAATGTGTAATCCAGCCAGCGGTCCCCGAGACCCTGGTCCATTCCTGTGGTCTGGGCTGCCTGGAGGGCGTGTGTGCAAGCAGAGCCAGGCATGCGTGGCACAGTCCCCGTGTCCGTGTTTGTGTGAGACGTGCCTGACTCCGGCTCCCCGGAGTGGATGAGCGTGCGTGGCATGGTGGTGGTCTGGGGTGGGCACAAGTCCCCAGAGCCACTCTGCTCCCACGTTCTGGGGGCCAGGAAAGAGGTGCGGGATGCCTGGGCCTCCACTGGAGCTGGTTTTTCTCTGTGGGTGCCCCCTGGCCCTCCCCCCGTGCTCAGAGCTGTCTCCACGGGTGCCCCCTGTGCTGAGTGAGGGGGGACAGGGCAGAACCCGGAGGTCCTGGCTTCCCGCTGCACCCCTGGCCCTTACGAGTTCTATTCGTGGCCCAGCAGCGGTGATCACAATATGGGTTTCCAAAGCACAGTTTTCCCTGGCGTTGTGAAAAACACACGTGTGGTCGGAGCCGTGTTTTAAAAGAATATGCAGTGGTCTTCGTTGAACGTAACGCCGACGGTCCTCACTGGGACTTGGCTGGGTTGACAGACGGAAGGTGATGGGAGTTTCCCAGCCAGGTGAGTGGAAGTCCCACGTGGCTCGTGGCCATAGAGCGACGGTTCATGTAATGCAGAGGGCTGGTGCTGTGCTTGAACACCTGCTCGGTTGATCTCTGCAGCCCGTGGGGTGCTGGGCCCCAGGGCCTCTGGCACCTCCGTCCACACACTGTGCTGCTCCCCGCTTGCCTGCGTCTGTGAGATTCGCTTGTTGGAGATTGATTAGTGTTTTCTTCCTCCTCCTCCTCCTCTTTCCCCTCCTCCCTGGCCCCCCCTCTTCCCTTTCCCCCCTCCTCTTCCCCCCTCCTCCCTCTTCCTCCTCTTCCTCTCCTCTTCTTCCTCATCTTCCCCATCTCCCCCTCCTCCCATCTCTTCCCCTCTTCCTCCCCTCCTCGTTTTCTCCTCATCTTTTTTCTCCTCTTCCTCTTCTTCCTCCCCTCCCTCCTCCTCTTCCCTTTCTCCCTCCTCCCTCTCCTCCTCCTCCTCCTCTTCCCTCCTTCTCTTCCTCCTCCCTCACTTCCTCTTTCTTTTTCCTCCCCCCTTTTTATTCTTCCTCTTCCTCCTCTTATGGTAATGATGATCAAGCTGTAGGCTTCTCTCCCACCCCCGGCCCTTTCAGTTATTTTTCAGACAGGGTCTCTGGCATTTTGCCCAGAACTGACCGTGGACCTTGGTCTTTATGCCTCTGTACTTCCTGTGTAACTGGGATTACAGGCATGCACTTCCACACCCTGCCTGAGTTTATAATGCCAGTTGATAACAGCACCTAGTCCGCCCCACATCCAGCCAGCCGTACGCTCCCCGTGCCCTGGGCCTGTGACTCAGAGTGCAGCTGTGGAGGTCAGGTTTCCTGAGTGGGATGTGTTCCTGGACAACGAGGTGGTGTGGGGACGCCGTGGCCCAGGGCAGCCCTGGGGAGAACGGGGAGAAGAAGGGGGCCGGGCCCATCATTCAGAGAGCTGCAGGTAGTGCTAGAAGGTGTGGAACATGACGGTAAGCTCATTATTTGAATCAGGTCATGAGGTGATGTTGCTCAGCGGGCGCTTCTGGCTTCACCAGCCAGGCTCCCTGAGCTTCGCTAACCCGCGGCCCAGGTTGAGGGTCCTTTATTCGCAGCACTGGGGACCAATGCTTTCTGACTTTGTTTTTAATTTTGAAATATTTACCTAGATCTCCCTAATTTGAACCCCTGAATTCTGTGAAATCCCAAACCCTCGGGTTCCCAAAGATTCAGAGTTTGAAGTTTGGGGTTGGGGCTCTGTCCTGCTGAACTGGAATCTGGGAGGAGGCCCAGGGCAAGAGGAGGGGTCACCGCGGGGAGGTCACTGGCGTTTCTGGCACATGACTTTTTTTGAGACAAGGTCCTGCCGTGTAGTCCAGGCTGCCCTTCAGACTCCAAACCTCCAGCCTCCTGCCTCCACCTCCAGCTTGGTCCAATGCCCTACAGTGAAAGTGACACTGTCATAGGTGTTTCTGGAATGTTCCAGACCTGATTGGGCAACAGGAACCCCTCATGCCCTGGCTGGCAGCCATGAAGAGAAGAAGCCTCTGGGTGGGTGGGAGCGGCCACTGGGTCTGGTCTGGTCCGGGGTGTGAGTGAACCCCACACAGCCCAGCGTCTCTTGTCCTTTCTTGTCAGTCCTGGGGTTTGAACTCGAGGCCTGGGCTCTGTCCCAGAGCCTCTCTGTGCTCAAGGTTAGCGCTGTACCACTTGAGCTACAATATACTTCTGGCTTTTTTCTGAGTAGTTTATTGGTGATAAATAAGAGTCTTACGGACTTTCCTGCCCAGGCTGGCTTTGAACTGCAATCCTCAGATCTCAGCCTCCTGAGAAGCAAGGATGACAGACGTGAGCCACCGGTGCCCAGGCAGGGTCTCTCTTCTTAAACTTTAATCGTGGGAGGATTTTGGCAAGTCTAAATGATCATCCTGACATAGAAACATACGCCCATAACATTTTTCCCCTAGAGGAAGTTACTTCTCTTGACAGCAATAAGAATAATATTGCTGTGTTCGTACCATTCATCCTTATCGGATTTCTCATGCTTCGTATGCATCTCTTCTTTGACAACACATTCCGACACATGAAGATAATTTAGAGGACCGAGATCCAGAATGCACTCTCTGGATCCTGGCCCAGGGAGGGGGGGCGGGTGAGCTGTGGAACCCCAGGCGGTGGACAGGGAGACTCCCCCATCCCTGGAAGGACACTGGATGTGGAAGACACATTTGAACAAAATCCTCCCCAGGCCTGCTTCACCCTGGCAGCCGGTGGGGTGTCTGAATTCCCCGGGAAGGGAGATTGTGCTGGCCCACAGCCTTGATCAAAGTCTCTCTCAAAAGATGTGCGCCGAAGGCTTACGAAACACGCAGGGCCCGGTGGCCAGTGGCCTCTTGTGAGAGCCAGGAAGGAAGGAGACGGGAAGCAGACGATTCCATGTGGGTTCACCTTCGCCATCCAATCCGACGAGAAGGTGAATTTACAGACTGTCTGTCTTCTTTTCATGGACTGCCTGTGAACTTGTAGAAACGAGGTGTTTCATGCTTTTACTTACATCCAAGGAAATAAAGTAGTGCCTGAGTTAGGAAAAGATGGTGTCACCGAGGAGAATAATGGATCCCGCCTCCCCTCCACAGGGTGAACATGACGTGGCCACTGAATTCGATCTCCATTTACTTAATAGCTGGGCATGGGTGGCAGCTCACGCCTGTCAGCAACTCAGGAGGCTGAGATCTGAGGATCGTGGTTCAAAGCCAGCCCAGGCAGGAAAGTCCATGAGACTCTTATTTCTAGTTAATCACAAAAAGCCAAAAGTAGAGTTGTGACTCAAGGAGTAGAATGCTACCTTTGAATGAAAAACCTAAGGGACATCGACCAGGCTCTGAGATCAAGCCTCAATACCACCACCACTAGTGTGTGGGGGTGGGGGTGGGGGTGGGGGAGGTGGGGATAGATTCCTTTTTTTTTTTTTTTTTTTGGTCAGTCATGGGGCCTGAACTCTGGGCCTGGGCACTGTCCCTCAGCTCTTCAGCTCAAGGCGAGCGCTCTACCACTTGAGCCACAGCGCCACTTCTATGGGACCTATTCCTAAGTACCAGGGTCTGTTACCAGCCTCTCCTCTTCCATTTACTGCAGTATACTTGCTGTTCCTTCCTTCACATTGTGCATCTGCCAGCCTTTGCATTGCTGAGTAGGAGTCCAGTGTATGGATCTACCACGGCTTCCCCATTCATTCTCTTCTCCAAGGAATCCGGAGTTCGTTCCATCTTTTGCCAAATGCAAGGAAGTCTCTCTTTACAGAAAATGACCCTCTTTTATTACCGGAGGAGGAAAAAGAAGACCAAAGATAAAAGATTAGAGGGCCTCAAGTGAGATAACAAAAACGTGACCCAAGCATTTGTACCGGGAACAGTACTGTCACACTGCAGTCTCGTCAGCTGAGATGAGCCTCCCGAGCGCTCTCCCCCTCCCCCGCTCCAAGGTTTATTTGGGCTGGATGTACAGGCAGGCAGGATGTTGGGTCCTCTGAGCCCTCTCTCGGGAAGTTTCCTTAAGAGGAGAAGAGACGAATAGTTGAGGCAAGGAGAGGCTGATGGACAGAGGTCATCTTGTGTGATTCCTGAGCATCTGGGTCAGGAAGTCCAGATGTGAGCCTCTGGCTGGGGTGGAGGGGCAGGCTCTGCTCTGGGTGGAGCTCCAGGAGAGGCCCAGACGGGCCACACACACGACGGGATGTGTGGGTAAAGCTGGGATAGGCAGTGTCATCCCCCATTGCAGGCTGCGACAGTCGGGCCAGGGTATGTTAGCCTTCTGTAAATTTGATTCATGGGTAGGATTGGTCGGAGGAGAGTACCAAGGACCATGTGCACAAGGCGATTGGCTGAGAAGACTCAGGGATGGACTGTGGAAGTTCCCTGGTCATATACAAAGATGGCACCCTGGGGAGATTTGGGATCGAGGGATGAAGACTTCGTCGGAGGCGCGGATGATCTCTTCCTATGAGAGACTTGTTTATGGGAGAGTGGAAACCGAAGGCAGGGTGGCCGATCAAGACCCAAGGGCAGTTGTTACGGAGAAGGATCGTTACGTTAGTTATTATGAAGAAGTAATCGATGAAGAAGGGAAGTCTGAGGTGGACAGCAACCAGTATGAAATAAATAACTGACGGTATTGAAGCCTGAGTGACGGAAGGAGTGCCATCTGTAGTGATGGACCTGAAGGAGAGCATCTGTAGTGTTGGAGATTTTCTCCTTACCTAGATAGTAGTGTGTTCTGAATCTCTAATAGCTAGAGTAGGAAGTGTGTTGGGCTGTGAGCAGGAGGGAAGGGGGGAAGGGCGTGTGATGTGTGGAACGCATCCTCACCTTGGATGGAACAAGGTCCCCTCTGTTGTGGTACTGGTCTAGGCAGAGTTTGGAACTGATGTATTTGCCATTAGCAGACCCTGTTAGCTGACCGCCGACGCATTACAGCAAGTTATAGTGAACAGAAGTCTAACACACTAATGTGAAAGACCAGTAAATATATCTTGCACTACGTTTAGAAATGTCAGCAAACAATTCAGCCAGCCCTGATTTCTGGTTGGAAAGAATATAGTTTTCCTTATTAACATTTAGATTGTATTGTAAATTAGCTGGCCATTTTTTGATCTCTGATTTTCTTTTTATGAGTACTCATACCTAAAATACTTTATTATGAACTTAGAGATATGGCAAAACTGCACAACTTTTCCAGTCTTCTTTTGATTATTTGCAAATGTATTTGAAGATGGAGTTCAGGTGAACTTTCAAAAAGGTAAAGTGAATAATCATGAAATACCATCAGTGAAATTTTAGAGTTTTCATTTCCCCTGCATCAAGCTATAGAAATAAATGTAAGACAGTGTTGGTGGCTCACACCTGTAAAACCTAGCTACTCAGGAGGCTGAGATCTGAGGATCATGGTTCAAAGCTAGCCCGGGGAAGGAAAGTCTGTGAGACTCTTATCTCCAATAAAACATTAGAAAACCAGAAGTGGTGCTGTGGCTCAAGCAGTAGAGCTCTCACCTTGAGCTGAAGATCACAGGGACAGCGCCCAAGCCCAGAGTTCAAACCCCACAACTGACCAAAAAAAAAGATATACATGGATGTGAACGTTATATATACCTGCATACATAATTAGATAGATAGATAGACAGATAGGACAGACAGACCTAAAACATGAGTTTAAGTAAGGGGCAACTAAGGGGCAACTCTGGAGGGGAAAAGGAAACAGAAAAAGGAAAGCAAAGTAAACGGTGATTAATTAATTTTAAGATTACACTGTAACTATATATGAAAACAGCATGAAGAACTTCAGTGGAGGAGGGAAAAGAGAGCAGGCTTTTGGGAGGGCATTAGAGGGAATTGGACTAGGGAGGGAGAAAGAGGATGAATATTGTCGAGCACATCAACAAGCATGGAAATGGAGTTAAACTAGGAAGGGCAGGGCTTAGGGAGGTAACAGGCAGGGAACTGGTTGGAATGCATGTATACAGGTGTGGAGCTGTCCCAGTGAAATCCCCTTTATGTAACTCATGTCTGCTAATGAAAAAGTGACCATGTGCCAACCTGCTGACATCTGTGATGTGATTGGAGGAAGGTGTTCTTGAAGGGCTTGGTCCTCGAAACGTCTGCCTCCATAATTGTATTGTTTTCAATTGCATTGTAGTCAATGTTGACTAACGAGAATGAAGAGGTCTGTGGAAAGGAACGGATGGAGGCCGACAATGAATGAAATACAGTGTATCTACAGATTGGGGGTGCTACCGGTGGGGAACACTGTGGGTATCCTGAGTGGTGCCCTCCTCAGTTGAACCACTGCAGACATGCTCAGAAGAAGCAGCGGAAATGGGTGCTGCTTCTGCTGTATGTCACTGCCAGCAGCCCTGCCCTCGGGAACACGAGCCTCCTCCTCTGACTTCCACAGTCCCTCCATCCAGCCTTCTGCTGGGTCATGGCTGAAGGTGGCGTGTGCCTCTGGGAGGAGGTACAGAGCGGGAAGCTGGACCTGTAGGGAAAGGGGAAGGCTGAGACAGGTCAGCCGCTGCTCGCCACTCAGCGGTTACCAGGTGTGAGTCATAGGCCCCAGGCCCCGGTCCAGATTCTTCTTTTTGGCCTCCACAAACCATAAGGTCCATGGGCTGTGCCCTCCAGCTTTTGGATGAGGAAGCAGTGGGGAAAGAAACTTCCTGCATTTGTAGACCATAGACATTTTGTTCTGTTTCCCCTCCTTGCTTTGTTGCAACTTTCCTCCTTGAAATGTTTCACACAGATCCAATCACATATTAATTTAAACGTCACAGCTTGTAGGTAGTCTAGTGGGACCAGTGATCCAATCAGTACACCATGCTTGAGTTTGTATCTAAGAAATAATGTGTCCAGATCGTGATGCTCAATCCACAACTATGTACCTGTCTACATGCATGTTCTATATGATATAGCAGGTATATATCAGATAATTCTATATTATATATGATTATATATGCACATAGGTATGATACATTCTGATGCACATACCTATACACATATAGACGTGTGTATATGCATACATTCTTTATACGCATATACATGTACATGTAAATTTACATATGTGTATACATGTATGTGAACACATGCATATACATATAAGAATATTTATGTGTGTATATATATGGAATGTCTATGAATGTATAACCCTCAGGATATAAACTTCTAAGTTAAAAGTAATAAACCAATCATGAGATTCTCCCCTCCATAAGTGTTTAGGGAGGGAAGGTTCTCTGAGGGTCAGCTCCTGGGGTGAACCGTTGGTGGGGTGGGGCTCATGTCCTGATTGTTGGGGCCTGGCCTGGATAGGGCCTGGCAGTTAGAGCCACAGGCTTCTCATTGCAGAACACAGTTTCAGAGCCTAATTGTTACAATCAGTCCGAAACTACAGATTTTCTTAAATTTCTTAGTGTCAAAGTTCATGATTATCCTTGAAGTATTTATCTTGGAAGACCAAAAATCTAGTTAGCCTTCCACAACGTCATCACATAAAAGCCTGAGTGGAATCCAGGCACCAATGGCTAACACTCACTAATCCTAGCTACTCAGGCTGAGGTTCAAAGCCAGCCCAGTTCTACATCTCCTTGAGACTCTTCCATTCACCAGCAAGAAGCCAAAGTGGTGTGGCTAAATCAGTTGAGTACCAACTGAAATGCACAAGTCCCAATGATCAGAACACAGAAAAATAAAGTAAAACTGAGGGTCAAGGGTGAAGTGTGCCTCTTTAGTTCCTGTAGAACTTAGTGACCAACCTTGCCATGAAAAAGTGTAAGTTGGATCATCTTAATATTCTGAATTGTAGATGACTCAAATTGGAACCTTCTTCTGCTTTTGCTGGATCTTTTTCATTTGTAGATTCCATCAGATGACTAATAAAAGATGAAGTGTTTTGGTACTTCTTCAGACAGTTGTAATCTGGGAATTTGTCAAAGAACCTAATTCATTAGCAAGAGTTATTAACTAGCAGTCCAGACTTTTCAACATCCAACCATCCTGTTTCTAGCTGAGAAGTCTGTTGTGTCGACTTCTTATTGCATAATCCCAAGACTTCAATTTTCTTTCTTCTTCCCCTCGACCACATTCTCATATAATAATAATAATAAATATATAATAATAAAAAGTAAAAGCCAAATCATGAATTTGGTAAAATGCAGACTATGTTGCAACTGTAGGCACACTGTCTTGTCTGTTTAGCTCTGTAAAATTACACTTCCCTGACACAAACACGAAGCCACTTAGGGAAGAATTCCAACTTTGTACCAAGAAGCCCGGGGAGGAGATTTATATACAGCAACTCCCTTTTTCTTGTTTAATTTCCTCAGACAAAACAAGAGATTGTGGTGGTGCCTGCCAGTTCAAAGCATTACAGCCTCCCTCTCCCTCCCCCTCCCCCTCTCCCTCTACTTCCCTCTTTCTTCCCTCCCTCCCCCCTCCCTCCCTCCCTCCCTCCCTCCCTGTCTCCCTCTCCCTCCCTCCCTCCCTCTCCCCCCCCCCATTGTCACCTCATGAATCACAGCATTAAGGTCAAAGATCATTCACAGTCATCCTGTCCATTGTGGAAAGTGACTGAGTAGAGTCTTGAATTCAGTTTTGTTTAGCCTCAAGGTTTTCCTCTGTTTCCCCTTTTTCTGGCTTTCTCTCTAATAGCTGTGCATGTCCTAGGGTGAAAACAACCCCTAAGGAAGTTCCGTAAGAAACTGGCAATGGCGGGGAGTCAGGGTAGATGAGTGTTTCCAGTTTATTTTGCATCAAGTTCGCTCACTGTATTCCTGTCCTCAATAGAGCACCAGACTAGCAGCCCTGCTGCGCGCTCCAGTCCCAAGCCGGGTTTGGGAGCTCACATTCTCAGTTAATGAGAGCCATCTCGGCTTCTAGGCTTTTGGAAGGCTTGGCCATCATGGGTCATCTCCAGTGTAAGGCATGGAGCAACCTAACAGCTTTGCTGCTTGCAGGCAGGGTCTGAGCTTCCTTCCTTGAAGGATGTGCGGCGTGGCACACACACAGCCTTCCCCTGCAGATGACAAACTTCAGTAGTAGGTGGAAGCAGGCCCTCCACACGGAGCAAACCCACAGCGCAGGGAGGACAGGGAGATGGAGGGAACAGCTGTAAGACAGAGTTGGGCCCAAGGGGTGCATGATCGGAGTCTTTCTGGAACCTCTGTAGAGAGACATGAGGCAGGCTGCAGACTTCCTGAGCAGTGAACTACCCTCTTGAGGAAGCCACTGTTGAGAGGGAGAGCTCCCTGGGTGGTTCTCCAGAGGTGATTTCTGTTTTGTTTTGTGCCAGTCCTGGTGCTTGAACTCATGGCCTAGCTGCTCTCTCTGAGCTTTTATGCTCAAGGCTAATGCTCTACCACTTGAGCCACACAGCTCCACTTAGGCTTTTTGGTTGTTAATTGGGGATGAGAGTTTCACAGACTTTCCTGCCCAGGCTGGCTTCAAACCACGATCCTCAGACCTCAGCCTCTCGAGTAGTTAGGATTAGAGGTATGGGCGCCGACAGGTGCGGTGATTCCAATGTCCCTTTTCTGAGTGGTAAAAACATGCCTCATGGTAGGAAAGCAGAAGTGTGTTTGTGTTTGAGGAAGACAGAACTGCTTGGTGGATTTGAGACAAGAAACAAACATGAGGTTTAAAAGTTATCACTGGGCTAGTCACCAGTGTGTCACGCCTGTAATCCTAGCTACTCAGGAGGCTGAGATCTGTGGAAAGTGGTTCAAAGCCAGTTCAGGCAGGAAAGTCTGTGAAACTCTTATCTCCAATAAACCACCACCACCACCAACAACAACAACAAAAGCCAGAAGTGAAGCTATGGCTCAAATGATAGAGTGCTAGTCTTGAGCAAAAAAGCCAAGGGACCCCCCCCTCAAGCCCTGAGTTCAAGCCCCAGTACCGGCACAAAAAATAAATAAAATGCTATCATTGGAGGTTGAGCGTCTTTGGGTTGAGCCTGGACACTGTCATGCGCAGACAAGTACCATGTAAGCAGGCCCCAGCCACCAGGGCTTTCTTCTGTTCTCATTGGTGACAGCCAAGTACAGCAGATTCTTCCATAGTTCAGAGGCAAACTGTGCCTGGAGATCATTGCTGTGGAATTCAGAGAGGAAAGCCCGGGCACAGTCCCAGGGAGCCCTCAGCTGACATGAATTGTGGATGTGAGATTTGGATTGTTACACATGTAACAATATATGTTACATATATATATATATATATATATATATTATATGTGTATTACATATAACAATTTATGTTATATATGTGTGTATACATGTATATATACATACATGTATATACATATATAAAACCAAATCGCACATCCACTACACACACACACACACACACACACACACACACACACACACACACACACACACACACACACACACACACACACACACACGAATCCGTTAGGCATTGCTAGGTAGCAAAGGATTTAGGGGAGAGCATCAGAATCCTGACAGGGTGAATTTGGTCAATGTTACAGGCAAAGGTGGGTGACTAAAAGCAGAGCGGGGGGTGTGGATTTTGGAACACTGATGATCAGGCTTAGAGAATGAAGACTTGGGGGAAACCCTTGGTGTGGCACACAGGTGTGTAGGTGTGCGCACGCATGCACTTGTGTGTTTTCCTACAGCTTTTGGAGGTGTTTGTGCCTCTACTAGTGCAAGGTTTTGCCTTTAAGAGCCTCTGCTTCTTTCCTAGTGACTAAGAGCCAGGAAGAGATGAAGCTGGTCACTATCAGGCCTTGTGACAGTGACCTCTCTGCTTCTCGTTTCCATCTGTGAGGGGCATGGACGGAGCCACTCCAGGGAAGGCAGTGAATGGAGGGGGGGGGCAGCCAAGACTGCAGAATGGTATTTGAGCGACTTCCTTGAAGAAGTGGCTGGCGGTGTCACAGGCACAGGCTCGGACGCATCTTTGCACAGTCAGTGAATGTCTAAGGATGAAGCTCCAAGGTGGCTTTTGCATCTCAGAAGAATATAGATCGTTCAGCAGTAGAGAGAAGGCAAGAGTCAAGTCTCCTTTAAAAACCGGGTGCTGGTGGCTCACACTTGTAATCCTAGCTACTCAGGAGGCTGAGATCTGAGGATCGCAGTTTGAAGCCAGCCTGGGCAGAAAAGTCTCCATGAGGCTCTCATCTCCAATTAAGCACTCAAAAACCAGAAGTGATGTTGTGGCTCAACTGGTAGAGCACTAGCCTTGAGCACAAAGAGGCTCAGGGACAGCACTTGGGCCCTGACTTCAAGCCCCACAGTCGCCGCCACTACCAACAAAAATCCCTTTCTCATTGATTCACACCACAACATCCATGTGCATTTCACTATTCCGTTCAGAGGTGTTCATTTGGGGAGCTGTGTGACTTGTCACCACGGTACATTTGGGGGACATTTCTGCCCCCCATAAAAGCTCCGGAGTGGGTAAGTTGCTCACCATGGAGTCTCAGCCCCAGCTATGAGCAGTTGATGATACTGTCTGACAGATTCACCTCTAAAGGGGATCAGAAAGCATGTGGTCTTTGTGTCTGGTCGCTTTCCCTTAGCATCCATGTTGTAGCAACTGTCTATTCTCCCTTTTACTGCTCAGTACTATTCCATTGTATTGTTTATAGCCCACTGTCTGGGCTGATGGCTTCTGCAACCACAACTTCAAGAGAGGTATAAAAGGTTTTTGGAAGCGGGGCATGGTGGTACATGCCTGTAATCCTGACACACAGGGGTCTAAGGCAGACAGCCTGTGATCCTGAGGCTGGCCTGGGTTAACGTAGTGAGATCTCTCAAAACAAACAAAACACGACAAAATATTAGAAAACCAGTTGTACCTGTAGTGAACATGTGTAGATATTTTTTTCCTTATCATTATTTCCTCAGCAATGCAGGATTATGACAACATACGTAGTATTTACATTGTACTAGATACTGTAAGTAATCTAGAGCTGGTTTAGAACGTAGGAGAGGCCTGGATGCTGGTGGCTCACACTTGTAATCCTAGCCTCTCAGGAGGTTGAAATCTAGAGGATGGCAGTTTGAAGCCAACCTTGGGCAGAAAAGTCTGTAAGACTCTTACCTCCAGTTAACTAGCAAACTGCTGGACTGGAGCCATGGTTCAAGTGACAGAGCATCAATCATGCCAGACCACAAGGCCCTGATTTGAAGCCCCTATTCTAGCATAAACATATAAATTCATACACAAGACAGAGGAGGGGATGCTTTTGGGTTATGTATGGATGTGACTCCATTTTGTGCAAGGGCTCTGAGCAGCCTCGGCTGTGCTGTGGCTGAGGGGTTACATAATGAAGATAGCCAGGGATGACTGAATGCTCTTTTGTCCCTTCTGTCAGGACCGATGTGTTGTTTGTACTTGCTGACTGTTGTCGGCAGGGCTGGTGTGCTGCTTTCCTGTGAATGTTGTTACAAGTCACCACCAACTTACTGAAGCAGCAGGAATTCATGATCTCACAATCTGGAGTCCAGAGTTTTGAAAGGAGAGTGTGGGTGGGTCTGTGCTCCTAGAGCTCCTCTGTCCCAGGCTTCTTCCAGCTTCTGGTAGCTTCTGGCAGTCCTTGACCCTAGGTCATCTCTCCAGTATCTGCTTCCATCTCCAAGTTACTGCTTCTGTGTGTCTCCAAACGCTGCTCCTCACTCTCTCCAGTGGTTGCACTTTAGGCCTTGCCCTAAGGGAGGGCTGTTCCTCTTTGACCATTTAAGGTAACACACCAGTTCAGGGGATGAGCTATGGATGTCTTTTGGTTTGGGGAGCCATTCTGTGCCCTCCCCTCTTCCCCGTCATGAGCTGCTAGAAACTTCCAGATAAAGTTTTTCAGGTAAATACGGTTTCATTTCTCTTTGTAGAGTCTCAGGAGAAGATTTACTGGGCCCAATGATAGGTTCATGTTTAAGAAGTCACCCAGTTGGGCACTGTTGGCTCATGTCTGTAATCCTGGCTGTTGAGGAGGCTGAGATCTGAGGATTGAGGTTCAAAGCAGCCTAGGCAAAGAAAGTTCGTGAGACTCTTATCTCCACTTAACTGGTGAAAAGCTAGAAGTGGAGCTGTGGCTTAAGTAGCGCATTAGCCTTGAAGTGGAAAAACCCAGGCCCTGAGTTCAAGTCCCAGTATGGGCACAGGAAAGAAGGAAGGAAGGAAGGAAGGAAGGAAGAAGGAAGGCAGGCAGGCAGGCAGGCAGGCAGGCAAAGAAACTGCCCAATTGATATTCAGAAGGGGTCTTACAACTTTTTTGATGTACCATTTACTAGCATTCACTTTAATTCCGCCCCCCCTGCCTTTTTTTCATCCCTCCTGGCCATGTACAAGTGTTCCAGTTACCCCACATTTTTGCTGTGCCTTCTCTCTTAAGTGTTTTTATTATAGTCATCCTGGTTGGTGTGAAGCGGTATCTGGTTGTGGTTTGAATTTGCATTTCCTCATGACTAACAATGTTGAGAATATATTCATGTGCTTATTAGTCACAATTTGGGGTAAAATAATGTGTGCAGTGCTCTTACCTTGTCTTCTTCTCCAGTTGTGAGTTAGTCTACTGCTCTCTACAACCTCCCACCATGGCCAGTCCCTAACTGGGGTGCCCAAGGTTGTCTTGATCTGAAAGTCGGGGGCAGCCCTGTTCCCTGGGGTATCTAGGACTAGGGCAAGGTTCTAGTGCTGCCTTGGGCTTGCTGTCATTCTGCTACACAGGGGACATGGCACCCATTTATGGCCTTTGGTCCTTAAATACTGGGTCAGAGAAGCCAAGAGACCACAACCCTTCTCCTTCCCGAGATTCTGGGTTTAGTGGCATTTTAGATCCCCACAATGGCTTCTCTTTCTAGCCTGGTTTTTTCTTTCATAACACTTACCTGATCTTAATTAAATAGGTATTTCTGTGATTACAGTTTTACTATCTTTCTTCCCTCCCACAAGAATGTGAGGTTCCCTGGGAACAGCCACTCCGACTAGACATTTTGCCACTCTGTCACCAACCTCTAAGACAAGATGTGCGTAGTAAGCAACCAATCAATGTGTGTTGGGTAGTGGAAATGGGGTTCTAGTCTCCACTTGGGGTTCACGTGAAAGCATCTAACAGAGGGTTGTGTCCGGAATAAACCGGTCCCTCACTTGGATATGCCATGGGCTGGTGTGCATTTTCATCTCCCCTTTTTCTCTTTCTCTCGTTTCCAGCGATCTACAACTACAATGCTTCTCAGGATGTGGAGCTCTCCCTGCAGATCGGCGACACGGTCCACATTCTGGAGATGTACGAGGGTGAGTATGGCTGGTGTCCTGCCAGATGGGGCAAGGGTGAAAACGGCAGGAGTTTCTTATTAATAAGGAGGCACTGCAGAGCCTCCCTTAAGCAATCTGGGGAGTTCTCAAGGAACGGTTCCAGCATAGCCAGCTGGTCTCTGCCACTGTGTGTGAACCTGCCGGGGGGGGGGGGGGGCGGGGGGGCGGGTACACGAGGCCTTTGGCTCGTAGTAGCTGCAAGGATGTGTGGCTGATTAAGAGTCTCTTTGTAGGCCAGCCAACAGTGGCTCACAGCTGTAATCCCAACTACTCAGGAGTCTGAAGATTGTGGTTCAAGGCCAGCCAAGGAAAGTAAAGGCCATGAGACTCTTCATTTCCTGTTAACTGGCAAAAAGCCAGAGGTGGCACTTAAGTGGTAGAGCTCCAGCCGTGAGGGAAAAAAAGCTAAGGAAGAGAACCTAGGCCCCGAGTTCAAGTCCCAAAGCATAGAAAGAAAGAGTCGTTTTCTACTTGGTGCCGGAGGTTGCCGGGTGGCGGGGAGCAGGGAGCAGCGAGGACCTTCCGGGTGTTGCTGAGATTCTTTCATCAGAGAATTAGGTCAGGCCCGTGGCGTATTTCCTCCAAGTAGGTCAGGCTGTTTCCACAGAGGTTCTGTGCATCTAAGCAGAACCTGCAGGGCAGGCCCACCCAGCCCACCCCAGACTGGGAGCTTCCCCCTGTCTAATCCCTGCAGACCACAGCAGTGTGTCCAGCCCACTGGAGTTGAGGAGCAAGGCAGAGAGCCTCCAGTAGAGTCGAGTTTTGTCATGAGAGCCGGGGCAGGAGCGAGGCAGGCTCTGATCCTCCACACGGGTGTCTTGGAGCAGCGTGTGAGACCCGGGCACATGGATGCCTGAGGGATGGCAGGAGACGGGAAGCCTGCAGGGAAGGAAGCTGGCGTTGGCCATAAAAATATGAGCTAAATCATCTACCTGGTTGCACAAGAGTCTCTGGCCCCAGCCACAGACTCTCCTGGGCCTTTGGCTGAGGGCCTGGTTCTGTATTATCTCTCCCTGCACACCCAATTCAGTGTAATCCAGTAACTCCCCCGGGTGTGAGAGGAGACTGAGAGGGCGGTGTGGACTCTGCCCACCCCATTCTGGCACTCCTTTTATCCTGGCCACCACAGCGACCGTTCCAAAGCACTGAGACACTTGGGACAATGGGTAGATCATTCCAGGACTCCGGCTTGTGAAGTTACAGTCCCTTTCACCCCACTAGGCCCTCGTTCACTGTCAGGGGGGGCGGTGAGCCTCACGGGGTCCCTGTGGGTGCAGGTTTCCCACTGCGCAGATACAATGCCTATGACTAGAGTTTTGTTTGCCAGTTGTGGGGCCTGAACTCTGGGCCTGGGTGCTGTCCCTCAGCTCTTCAGCTCAAGGCTAGCGCTCTACCACTTGAGCCACAGCGCCACTTCCATCTTTTTCTGCTTATGTGGTGCTAAGGAATCGAACCCAGGGCCTCATGCATGCAAGGCAAGCGCTCTACCACTGAACCACCTTGCCAGCTCGAGTATGATCAGTTTTATAACTCGGCCACACAGCCTTGGAAAGACTGTGTATGTAGGGATCATTGGGGTTTAAATTTCTTATTTGCTGCTTTTTTCTTCTGCTTTATTTTTTTCTGGCACTGATGGAATGGTGTCAAATCTGCCATGACCGACCATGGTATGTGTCTACGGTGAGGTTGGTTGTTTGCTTTGTATATTCTGAGACTTCTTTTTAGGTGCTTACTGTTCTTGAATTGGGTCGGACAATTCCAACTTAGATTTTGTGTTTATGATTTTTTTTTGTTATCTTCTTCAGTGGCATTCTATTTTGTCTGAAGTTATACCCAACTCACTGATGACAGTCCAAGTTCTTAATATCCCCCATCCCTCCCACCCCCACCCCAGCCTCCTGCTCTCCTTCTCTTTCCTTTTCTGCTTCTCAACTTCACCTCTCCCAGACCTCCTTCTTCTTTTTATAGTCAAGGTCTCACCATGTGGCCCAGGCTGGCCAGGAACTCACTCTGTATTCCAGACTGCCCTCAAATTCACAATCCTCCCACCTCCACTTCCCAAGGGCTGGGATTACAGGTGTGAGCCCAGACTCAGGGAGAAATCTTTTCTTAAATCCGCAAATGCCTCACAGGAAAGCAGCCAAGATATTGCACTGGCCTTGTGTGGGTCTAGCCTTTTGTAGATCTTAGCTTTGTAGTTCTCCCCTGACATGTTAGCTCTTGTGTGTGTGTGTGTGTGTGTGTGTGTGTGTGTCTGTGTGTGTGTGTCTGTGTGTGTCTGTGTGTCTGTGTGTGCATGTCATGTATGCATGCATATGGATGTCATGTGTGTCTGTGTGTGTGTCTATGTGTGTCTCTGTGTGTGTCTGTGTGTGCATGTCATGTGTGCATGCATATGGATGTCGTGTGTGTGTGTGTGTGTGTGTGTGTGTGTGTGTGTGTGTGTTGTTTTTAGTAGTCCTGTGTTGGTTGACTATCAGGAAGGATAGAATATTGATGTTGATCCAAAACAAAGTAGATGATACCTTTATGTTCTGAACATTCTTTTCTCCTTTTCTGTGACGCTAGCATATAGAATATCAAGAATGAGATATGTGGGTAACAGGCCCCAGGTGTCCACACAGCTTCATTATTTTTTATAGTTATCTCAGGTGCATAACCTGAGGTAAGTGTGTGTGTGTGTGTGTGTGTGTGTGCACGCGCGTGTGTGTGTGTGTGTGTGTGTGTGTGTGTGTGTGTGTGTGTGTATGTGTATGTGCTGGTACTAGAGCTGGAACTCAAGATGCTGTCTCTTCACTTTTTTACTAAAGGCTGGCACTCTACCACTTGAGACATACCTCCATTTCTGGCTTTTTTGGTGGTTTATTAGAGATAAGAATCTCATGGAATTTCCTGCTGGGGTTGGCTTAGTACCACCATCTTCAGATCTTAGTCTTCCGGTAACTGGGATTATAGGCGCGCATCGTTGACAACCCCTGGCTTTCTACACCATTTCTAATGATTTTGTGACGGTGAATAATTTTCCACGGGTGGTTTCCCGTCTGCACTCGTCATGTTTCCGCTTTGGGAGCATTTCCTATAAACACAGGTATACAAACTAGGAGCCTGAGTCTGATTCTGTACCCACAATGCAGTGCTCCTGGGATCTCGCCATCCACACACTGTGTGCTTATGGGAAGCGCTGGCCTCATGGGACACAGAACACGCTCAACGGCACCGAGCTTTCATCTTGAGCGTGGTGGACGGGCTGTGGATTCCGCCAACAAGAAGCCATTTTGCCTGCCGACTGCCACCACAGAATGTCTGCTGTGTTCCTCTAGTGTGGATGCACGCCAGGGTGGGGAGTGGGAGGGGGGAAGAAAGGCCCCTTGGCCAGCTGCTTCTGTTCAGTGACCACCAAGGGGCAGCTTCACAGATGATGGTAGTGGATTCCATCTTCCGATCACGCTTATTTTATAGGATTAACTTTGCAATAGTGCCTGCCTTGCCAGTTCAGCGGCAGGTTCTTGTATCTACTGAGTACTTGAAGTTCTTGGCTGGAATCTCAAATTCCTTTTTTTTTTTCAAGCACTTCACGATGGAGGGCAGGAGTCCTTTGCCAATGTTAAAGTCAAAGGAAGTGCTGAGTAATAGTAACTCATGTTCAGTTCCGCCTCTCCCCCCTCCCCCCCCATCCTGTCTTCCTTTAAAACAAATAAAATGGGAACTCCCGTGACACTGCCAGACCGATGGTACTGCCAGTCCCACTGTCAAAGTAACACTGGCATGGTTTTGTTTTTGGCCCTGGGGGTTTGAGTCTCACAACTTCCTGTCCCTGAGTCCTGCAGTCTCTGGTACGCAATCTGCCCGGCCCCGCCCTGCCTTTGAGATACGCACACCAGATCTGTCTAAGCTATTGCAGGGAGGTGTGGAAGCGAGTGCATCCAGATGTAGAGAAATAGCTCTCTGCCTGCAACCCACTGCAGAACAGCCCCAGGGACTCCTTCTTTGGCTGTTTCCTGCCCCGTGGCTGATTGAGTGACTCCACAAGAAGGTAGCTGTTTAGAGGCCCCGCCAGGGCCGGCCTCAACTAACCTGACACACCATAGCCGCTCAGCAAAAGCCTGTGCTGTGAACGAAGTGGGAGGCCATGCAGCTCAGGACCCAGGACGATAGAAGTCACAAGACCGAGCCATTGTTTCCCTCCCCAGGGGAAGTGTAGGAGGGGCCTCCGTTTCTCTACTCTCTGGACCCTGGACCCTGCAGGATACACACAACACAATCAGACGCTGATGGCGACAACAAAATGAGATACTGTGTCAGCATGGAGCTGAGCTCTGCAGAGGGGCAGCACTGGACGGAAAGCCGAAGACTCAGAACAGCATGAACATCGTAGCCAGAGAAACGACCCCGGGAAAGCTGGAAGAGATGCAAAAAACGAAGCACTAAGGGACGGACAGGAGGCCCTCAGTTTGCCTGTGTTGTTCCTTCTGCATAGAGCCAGGCCCGCAGAAAGCTTCTGAGGCAAGAAATCCACTCTCAAAAAGTAAGTGTGCGGATCATCTCCCCAAAATGCTGGGAACCAGGGTTCCAGAAGAATTACAGGGACGCAGGAAGGCACCTTGGAGACGGGGCTGAGTCTAAGCGCAAAATTCACTCATGTGTTCTGTGCACCTCAGCGACAGAGCCCGCAAGTCATTTTACAGCGTCACGTCTTTTCTGCGCATCTCAATGTCCCAGCTGTTGAGTGTCACGTGCAGCCGATGCGGAATTTTCTACCTACGCAAGTTGTAGGTTTTTGTCTCATTTGGGTTTGGGGATCTGGCACCCTCAAAAAGTTAGGAGTCAGCGTGGGCTCTCACTTGTGCCCTGTAGGTGCTGAATCTCCTTATGGAGCCTTTGTGTTCAGGGGATGCAAGTGACGTGGTTATGAGCTTTGTCCCTGATGTCCACGAAGAAAGGAATACATCGGAAGTGTGGTTTTTTGTGTTTTGTATTTGTGTTTTTCAGGCTGAGGTGTAACCATTGTCAGACGGGAGAGTGCCAGCTGTGAGTGAAAAAGCCAAACAAGGCCCTGGGTTCAAGTCCCACTGCTTGTACCAAAAACAAAAACAAAAAAAACAAAAAACTCACATTCTGTTGTCCTGGGAACCCTGATATTGATTTTGTTCCTATTCCTCCTTAGTTTTTGTTTTGTGATTTTTAAAACTGTTCATCAGCCATGCCCAATAGTCAGTATCCACACAAGAGACCCACAAAAAAAAGGAACACAAATGATTTGAAGAATCAGTTCTTAAAAGTTCTTCTAGGCCAGGTGCCAGTGGCTCACACCTGTAATCCTAACTTTAGGAGGCTAAGATCGGAGGATCATGGTTGGAGGTCAGCCCAGGCAGGAAAGTCCATAAGACTCTTATCTCCAATGAACCACAAGAACTGGTGCTGTGGCTCAACATGGTAGAGCGCTAGCTTTGAGCAAAAAAGTTCAGGGACAGCGCCTAGGCCCTGAGTTCAAGCCCCACAATCACCAAAACCAAACCAAAACAACAACAACAACAACAAAAACTTGATGTAAAAGTTTACTAGGAATAAGCTGCCATTGGGGTCTGGATTTATCTAACTGTTTAGCCGCCCCAAGAAAGTTTATTGTGATTCTCAGTCCATCCTTGGTATGGCCTGCCTCTCTGAATATAAATGGCCGTGGACCCAGCAGCTTGGATTTTATGACAGGCAGTGTGTGTGAACGTCTTGGCACTGGCCTTGGAAGCAGAGTAGGCCGTGAGGCATTGCATTGAGTGTGTTTGGTCCCACCGCGCATCTGCCTGTCCTTGACCTTTGGCAGTTTGTCACCAACAACTACCGAGCATCAAAAGATGGTCAAGGCAGTAAGTTTGTTGCTGAGTGGAGTTCATTAAAAAGTAGAGCCTCTGGAATGGTCTCTTCTCCCATTTAGGACTTTTTTTTTTTGTTTGCTTGTTGTTGCTGGTGTGTGTGTGCGTGCGTGTGTGCGTGCGTGCGTGCGTGCGTGCGTGTGTGTGTGTGTGTGTGTGTGTGTGTGTGTGTGTGTGTGTGTGTATGTGTGTGTGTGTGTGTGTGTGTGTGTGTGTATGTGTGTGTGTGTGTGTGTGTGTGTGTGTATGTGTGTGTGTGTGTGTGTGTGTGTGTGTGTGTGCGTGCGTGCGTGCGTGCGTGCGTGCGTGTGTGTGTGTGTGCGTGCGTGTGTGTGTGTGTGCGTGCGTGTGTGTGTGTGTGCGTACGTGTGTGTGTGCGTGCGTGCGTGCGTGCGTGCGTGTGTGTGTGTGTGTGTGTGTGTGTGTGAGCCCAGGCTTCTATGAACTCAGCTGTCCTCAACCTCCTTTTCTAATTAAAACCTTGTACTGAGTTAGTTTTGTTTGGTTATTTTTGGTGGTACTGGGATTCAACGCCATGGTTTTGAGCTTACTGTATGGCTGCTGTCCCTTGAGCCGTGCCTCCATCCCTTTTCACTTGAGTTATTCCTTTGGAGACAGTCTTCTGTCTGTCTTTGCCTGGAGCTGGCCTTGGACTGTGATCCTCCTAACTACAGCCTCCCTGTAGAAAAAAACCCATGCCTGGATTGGGTTTCTATCCCCGCCCCCCCTCCCCGCCCCCACACACACTTGGAATAAGGTCTTGCTAACTTTGCCTTGGGTGGCCTAGAACTTAGATCCTCTTCAGGTAGCTGGGATTACCAGCATATACCACCACACCCGTTAGTCTTACAAGAAAGAGAATGTCTTCTCCTATTTCTGCTTTCTGAGATACAGTGGAGTGTACCTCCCGAATCCATTCTTGAAACGTGCAGTGCTTAGGTCCAGGCATCCACAGAACGTTCTAGTGGAGAAGCCAGAGCTCTCCAGGGTGGTAAGCCGCCCTTTAGGCCATCATAAGCTGGCACTTGGAGTTGGCCCATTTGGCCAACAGCCCACAAATCTGAGGAGGGCAGCTCAGCCTCCCAAACTACTTGGGAATGTCTTGCTGCTGGCTGATGGGGGTTTGGGTTGGAGCAGCAGGTCAGGAAGGTGCAGCGCGGGAGAGCCGCTGCCTGCCCCCAGCTCACGTGTGTCCCCGTGTGGCTGCCTTCAGGCCTCTTGGTCGCTCAGCTCACGTGTGTCCCCGTGTGGCTGTCTTCAGGCCTCTTGGTCGCTCAGCCAGCCGCAATGCAGTGCATTACGCATTCCTTCCCGCTGACGCACCTCACACCACTCAGCGAAGGACAGGTGTGAGGCAAAGTCCCGAAGGAAGGCTTGGAGTTGAGGACAGATGGGTGGGCATGTATTTCTCCTCCTGCTTCTACCTCTGCTTTATTTACCGTACTAGAAGGGGGACTTACGGTCTTTAAAATCATGTCATCATGGAAGAGGTCAAAGAATTAAATAACAGAAGATGTTCGGTGTTCATAGATAGTGACAGAATAGTGCCAAGATCTCATTTTTCCCAACTTGATTTTGGGAATAACAGTTTTCCAAAGTGGATAAGATCCTTTTACATATTCTTTCTCTATTTCTCTCTCTCTTTCTCTTCTCTCTTTGCTTCTTTCATTCTTTCTTCTCTACTCCTCCTCTTCCTCCTCCTCTTCCTCCTCCTCCTCTTCTTCCTCTTCCTCCCCCCTTCCTCCTTCTTCTTGTCAGTCAGGGGATTTGAACTCAGGGTCTGGGTGCTGTCTCTGAGCATTTTTGCTCAAGGTTAGTGCTCTACCATTTTAAGCCACAGTACCACTTCCAGTTTTCTGGTGGTTCAATGGAGATAAGAGTCCCATGGACTTTCCCTCCCAGGCTGGCTTTGATCCTCAGATCTCAGCCTCCTGAGTAGGTAGGATTACAGGCTGAGCCACCAGTGCCAGACCTTTTTTCTTTCCTTTCTATTTGTTGTCCACACTGACCTCAAACTCCTGGATTCAAGCAGCCCTCCTATCATAGGCCCCTGCGTGACTGGAACTACAGACATTCTCCCTAGTACTGTTTAAATAGGTGTTGGACAAGTTTACCAGCATCTGGAATGTCTCTGCTCTGGGGTGGGTTCTCTCTGGACCCAGCTCCCCTCACAGTGTGTCCAACCCTCCTAAGAGATCAGTAAGGGCCTGGGTTTGGATGCCAGTCCCGTGGACCTCCACAAATATAGCTTGTGTGACTGAATCCTCACTCATGCCTCTGTAACTCTCCTTCACCTTTGCAAATGACACTGACGGCGAGGCCATATAAAAGCAAGGCGCTGCTGATAGACCAACATGCCCAGTCCTGTCATCCAGCTTTCCTGAGTGAAAGAAATGCATTCCCAGAAGAGGGGGTGAGACTCAGCAGGCAGACCTAACGGCTGCAGGAAAACTAGCCACTTCCATCCGGGAAACACAAAGGGAGCTGGCAAACCAGAGGCAGTGTTGACACACTGGAGGGCACACGTGTGGCGTGTGTGCGTGTGCCGGGAGGGCTCCTTTCCCAGGGGACACTTGTTCTGTCCCCTGGGCCTCCCCCCTCCCCCACTTGCTTGAAGAGGCTGCAGACTTCTCCATCCACCGTAGGCCACCCAAAGAAACCTTCATGGCGTTTAGCTGCAGTGTTCAATTTTTGTGGGTTAACAAGATAGAATAAAAAGAGAGCCCATGAGCCTGGAATCCTAGCTACTCAGGAGGCGGAGATCTGAGAATGGTGGTTCAAACCCAGCCTAGCTGGACAAATCTGAGAGACTTTTATCTCCCAGCTACTCAGCAAAAAGCCAGAAGTGGAGCTGTGGCTCAAAGGGTAGAGCACAGATGTGAGCAAAAAAGCCAAGCAAGAACTTGAGGCTCTGAGTTTCAAGCCCTAGAACTGGCATTAAAAGAAAGGAACCAAGTGCCAGTGACTCACGCCTGTAATCCTACCTACTCAGGAAGCTGAGATCTGGAGGATGGTGGTTCAAAGCCAGGCTAGGCAGGAAAGTCCATGAGACTCTTATCTCTAATTAACCACAAGAAAATCAGAAGTGGAACTTTGGCTCAAGTGTCCCTGACAGTGCCCAGGCCCAAGTTCAAACGCCATGACAGACAAAAAAAGGGAGAGAGGGAGCTGGTACTGTGGCTCAGTTGGTAGAGTGCCAAGCAATGCGAGAAAGTGGCAGGTGTCCTAAGTTTGAGTCCTGGTCTGGGACCTAAAAACAAGGAAGAAAGGCAGAAGGAGAGGTAGAGGGCAGGATGGGGGGAACAAGAGGATGTTTTTGTATAATGCGTTGTTAGAGACCAGAGCCTTCGTTACTTTAAACTGACAGTGCGCATATCCAGGTGGAAAACCCAGAGCTTCCTCTTCCAGACAGTCCTGCGGTTTTGTGGTCATCCTGCCCTATTGCCTGCAGCTGTGCAGCCTGATCGACTCCTGTGTCACAAAGTTCACTGTGTGTTCCCTAAAGCCGGCTGATCAGTGCATCACAGGGACTTACAGAGACCTTCCTCGTGAGTGACTATCCCATCCAATGTTTATGGAGCCGGACACTGGCGACTCACTCCTGTAATCCTAGACACTGGATCGGGCTCCGAGGGTCATAATTTGAAGCCAGCTTGGGCAGGAAAGTTTATGAGATTCTTAATCTTCAAGTAACCTGCAAAAAGCTAGAAGGGGAGGTGTGGCTCAAATAGTAGAGCTCCAATCATGAGTGAGAAAGCTGAGGGACAGCACGGAGTCCCTGGATTAAAGCCCCAGGACTGACTCGTGTGTGTGTGTGTGTGTGTGTGTGTGTGTGTGTGTGTGTGTGTGTGTGTGTATTTTGAGGCCTGCTGTATGCAAACTGAAGGTTAAAAACAGTCATTTTTTAACATTTAATTTTTTTATTGTTACTATAAAGGTGATGCACAAAGGGCTTATAGTTACATAAATCAGGTAAAGAGTGCATTTCTTTTTGGACAGTGTTACCCTGCCCTTGCTCTCTCCCAGTTTTTCCCTCCCATCCCATCCTCACCCACACCTTCCTGTTTTTCCCACTCAGGAGATCCACTTGCATAGCAGGCTCCTAGGATCTGGAGGCCAAGTTCACTGCACGCGGAGGCTGTGTGCTGAGGGAGGTCTGTGGCCGTTGAGGCCTGGGCCTGATTCACTCAGTGCAAGGGAAGGAGCCAAGACCTCCAGCCTCGGCAGCCAATCAGTTGCTTCCCAGTTCCCTTCTGGTCCTTCTGCAGTACTGGGCCTTGAAACTAGGCCTTGTACTTGCTTAGGCAAGCATTCCAGCCCTTGAACCATGCCTTTGCCCTTTTTGTTGTTTGTCCTTCAGGTAGGGTCTTTCAATTTTTGCCCAGATCTGGCCTCTGACCATTATCCTCCTACCTGTAGCCTCCCAGGTAGTTGAGATGACACCATGTCTGGCTTATTGGTTGAGATGAGGGCTTGTTAGATGTTTGTGTGAGCCGCCTCAAACTAAAATCTTTCTAAGTAGCTAGAATTACAGGTGCAAGTCCTCACATCTAGGGATAGTTTTACTTTTATTTTTTAGTCATGGTGTCAGATTTCAGTGCTTTCCAAAGTCAAAAAAGACTTTCAGGTGGGGGGGTCTATGGCGCATGTCTGTCATCCCAGCTACTCAGGAGGCCGAGATCTGAGGATCACAGTTCAAAGCCAGCCTGGGCAGGAAGGTCATTGAGACTCTTATCTCCAACAAACCACCAGAAAACCAGAAGTGGCACTGTGGCTCAAGTGGTAGAGTACTAGCCTTGGGCTGAGGGACAGCGCGCAGGCCCAGAGTTCAAGCCCCATGACCGACTAAAAAGTCAAAAGTTTCTCTGGAGTCCCACCTGCTTGTCACTAGTGCACACTATTTGAGATAATTAGCCTGACTGATTCATTTCAAGAAAAAGGGTGCAAGAAAATTACAATTATCTTTCACCATCTTCATCCCTTGACTTCCTGCCTTGGAGTTAATTTTCAAAAGCCCAAGGTGAGGGCCCCACGTGTGTTTAGGAGGGGCTGCGGGTGTTGTGTTGTTTTGTTTTGTTTTGTTTTCCAATAGAGAGGATTGCAGATGAACCAGTCCTGCTGAAGCCTAGTTCCCAGGGCCCTGGGGCCCCCCCCTCTGCCCTGGGAAACCTGACTGCTTTACCTGGCCCCAGGAGAGGCAACCTCTGACCTTGGCCTAATTAAGTTACCAGACCAGGACACTTAAGGGGAGAAAAACAACAGGATTTCGCACCTGCTCCTCCTCTGTGGACCCCTGGTCCCCAGGTGCTTCTCTGACAGCCCAGCTTCCGCTTGGCTTCTGGTCTTTAATTCCTAGAAGGATACACAGAACTTCCAGATCTTTTATATGTGTACGTGGGGGCCGGATTTCACTTGTGATGCGAGGATGAAGACTGTTTTTACAGACCACCCCATAACTTGCACTGCAAATGATGCTTTTCTTGTTGGGCAAGCCTTCAGTGAGCCTTTCCCCCCCCCCCAACTTATTGCTGCTGATTCCCCAATCACCAGTCAGTTCCACTAAAGTCGCTTGTGTATCTAGTGACCTGTTGATGCATCTGTTTCCTTCCTCCGTGAAGACAGTGCCTGATGCTTCCATTCAATAGGGGTTTTATATTTAATGAATGAATTGCCATATTAATCATGTAAATCTCTCCCTCAACCCCCCCTCACCCCCCGTGGGTCTCCCCAGTGAGGGTCTTCTAGCCCTGCCCCCCACAAGCCGGACTTCCCCTTGTCCTCTTTCATTCTTCCTGTTAGCCCTGTGTGAAATTTGGTTTGTTTGTTTCTCCGTGTGGATCGTTTCCCTTCCCAGGATAGAGGAAGGTTTGGGACTTCACCATGTTGTGTGTGGTTTGCTTTCCTTGGGTCTGTTGGAATGTGAGTTCACTGACTAAATGGATCTCAGATTGCTGCGCGGAACTTTTACAAATGGCAACAGCTCCTTTAAAGCGGGTCTGGGAACACGAGGTGGGTAATGGAGATGAGTTAAGTGTCTAAGGAGAGGAGAGTGATGGAGAATCAGCTCTGTGATTTTTCACACCTGACTCCAACTTGCCCCAGAGGCAATTTCCAACAGCTGGATTTGAAGGATGTAGCCCAGTGGCTCTGAGGCAGTTACTTGATGGAGTTAATATTCATTCCCTAGTAATTTCTTATTCTTTTCTTTTTGGTCGGTGGTGGGGCCTGGGTGCTGCCCCTCAGCTCTTCAGCTTAAAGCCAGCACTCTTCCACTTGAGCCACAGCGCCACTTCCAGCTTTTTCTGCTTATGTGGTGCTGAGAAATCCAACTCAGGGCCTCATACATGCAAGGCAAGCATTCTACCACTACTTCCCTTATTTTACAACCACTGTTCCTACCTCTATTATGACTGATAGTTTCCCCTGCCTAGTCTACTTCACGTCCGTAGGATGACTACATGTAGATAAGACATTCTTGGATGCTACAACCACTCAGGAGAACGGCTAACATTACCAGATTAACCTCTGGCCAAGGCCTGGCCAGGATATGGGTCTAGTGGACCTCTCTTATAACACTGGCACTGTCCCTGAGGGATTTTTGAGCTCAAGGCTGATGCTATACCACTTGAACCATAGCTCCACTTGTGGCTTTTTATGGTTAATTGGAGGTAAGAGTCTCACGGACTTTCCTGCTCTGACTGGTGTTGAACTGGTATCTTCAGTTCTCAGCCCCCTAAGTTGCTAGGATTACAGGGATGAGCCACTGTGCCCAGCTTTGCTGGTTGATTTTGTAGAGAACAAATTGCAAGAGAATTGTAAAATGGTATTGGCAGATGACTTAAGCTTCAAGCTGTACTACCAGCAAGCAAGCAAGAAAAAAGAAAAACTGGCTCACAACTGTAATCCTAGCTACTGAGGCTGAGATGTGAGGATTGCAGTTCAAAGCCAACCTGGGGCAGGAAAGTCCATGGGACTCTTATCTATAGTTAATCACCAGAAAATGAAAGTAGCATTGTGGCTCAAAGTGGTAGAGCACTAGCCTTGAGCAAAAGAGCTCAGGGACATCACCTGGGCCCTGAGTTCAAGCCACACAACCACCACCACCAACAAAAAACAGTTGTAAGCCGGAGGACCCAGTAGTTATTGCCTGTAATCCTAGCTACTCACGAGGCTGAGATCGGAGGATCATGATTCAAAGTCAGCCCAGACAGGAAAATCTGGAGACTCTTATCTCCAATAAACCACCAAAAAATCAGAAGGGGAGCTGTGGCTCAAGTGTAGAGCCCTCGCCTTGAGCTGAAGAGCTCAGGGACAACTCCCAGGCCCGGAGTTCAAGCCCCATGACCAACCAAAACAAAAACAGTTGTAAAATAGATCATGGTGTACAATGAACCTGACTGTCTTCTAATACATTGTCTGCGAATTGTCTCACAAGTGCTGGTACAAGAGAATATATAGTGGAAATGTGTCTATGTTATACCAGAAAGTATAATGTTTTGTGTTTTCTTATTCCATTACAGGTTGGTACAGAGGATATACTCTCCAGAATAAATCTAAAAAGGTATGGCTTATTTCAAGTTTCAAGTTTTGTCTGAGCTCTACTTATTTTGTGTTAAAAGCTATCAGATCCTGATATCTGTGCTGTCTAGATCTGGCATCTTTTCTCTTTGGTTGGCTTTTTCTTTGCTTTGAAAGTCAATTCTCAGACTTTGGTGCTCAAGAGTAATGATGTAATAAACCTCTCTGCGTTTTCCCAATTCAAGGAAATGAATGTCTGTGTTGGTTCTGGGGTTTGGGCACCGTCCCTGAGCTTTTTTTGCTCAAGGCTAGTGCTCTACCACTTGAGCCAAGGCTCTACTGCCAAAGCTTTGCTTCACTTTCATTCTTTCTTTTTTTATTTTTTGAAGTTAATTGGAAATAAGAGTTTCAAAGAATTTCTTGCACAGGTGGCTTTGAACCTGGGTCCTCAGATCTCAGCTTCCTGAGTAGCTAGGATTACAGGCATGAGCCACCAGCGCCTGATTTCTGGATGACTTCTTGTTCCCTGTCCCTGAAGCTGAGCAAGGTGGGAACGCGTTCTTCTCCCCATTGCCTTTACTTCCCATATTAAGTGCCCTTGCTGAGCACTGTCCCTGTGGCCCCTGATTGGTTCCTTTTTTCATCAGATGGACAAATCAGAGCAGAGGTTTTCAAACTTAGCCCCACCCCCACCCCCATAATACATTCAGGAGTCAATATATGTGTAGGTATGTGACAGAAAATGAGACTGAAAGGAGCAAATGCAGCGCCGTGGTAAGGACTGTTTCAAAACACGTGGACATTTACGTGGACTTCACTCATTTTTAAATTATGTTTTATGCATCTGATTCTGTTACGTTTCACGTATTTGGTGTGATGGCCTATCCATAGCAATGTCTCTTTCTCTTTACCCTGGGCAGAGTTTAAAAGCTACTGAGCCAGACGGTTTGTCTTTCCCGTGTCAAAGCTACTAACCATCAAGCCAAAGCAAGTCTTGGCTGCGGCACTGCCCCTCGGTTTCTTTTTGGCCCTGTCAGCGCTTTTCCTTTGATGGGGCCCGGCTCTCCAGGGCAGCCTCTTGTGTCAGCACTTTCTTTGGAAAGAACCAAATTGATCAGGACTTACTGTTTCACCATTAGCTCAAACACCAACTAGAAAGGAGAGAAACATTTTATTATTATTTTTTTTAATCCAGAGGGGGGAGAAGGGATAAAAGATTGTGAGCTAGAATACCGTGGAAGCTGGCCGAAGTTGGCCACGTGACCTGCAAATGAGCACAAGGCCCCCGAACCACCTTCCCACATGAGAGAGACCCCGAGAAATCAGGACTAATACTCAGGAGGCTGAGAACTAAGGATTGCAGTTCAAAGCCAGCCTGGTAGGAAAATCCAAGAGACTCTTAGCTCCAATTAATCACCAAAAAGCTAGAAGTGGGGCTGCGGCTCAAGTGGTAGGGTGATATATTTGAGAAAAAAAAAAGACTAAGAATTAGGGCCAGGGGTGAAAAGCATGCATAGTTAAACAGTTCCAGTCCCAGGCCTGTCTAGAGGTGACGTCAAAGGTGGTAAGTGTCCATTGTCTCAGCTTATCAGGTGGGGCCTTGATACAGTGAGTCACCGACAGCTGGCAGGTATCTACTGACTCTCAGGTCCTTCCTGGAGGTTTTGTTTTTTTGTGTCCATTATAGGGCTTGAATTCAGGGCCTGGGCGCTGTCCCTGAGCTTTTTCCACTCAAGGCTAGCACTCTACCACTTCGAGCCACAGCGCCACTTCTCGTTTTCATTGGAGATAACAGTCTCATGGACTTTCCTGCCCGGGCTGCAGTCCTCAGAGCTCAGCTTCCTGAGTAGCTAGGGTTACAGGTGTGAGCCACTGGCACCTGGCTTCCTTCCTGTATTCTAAGATGGCTGCAAAGTGACTGCCGTAGAGAAAGGCTCTACAGGGGACACAGGACACAGAGGCCAGCATGCCTGGCTGTTACCCTGCTTTCAGTTACCTTGTGGGTTCACGGGAGGAGTCAGTGTTGTTGATGATGATGACCCTGGGGCCTGAACTCTGGGCCTGGTCACTGTCCCTGAGCTCTTCAGCCCAAGGCTAGTGCTCTACCACTTGAGCCACAGCACCACTTCCAGTTTTCTGGTGGTTAATTGGAGATAAGAGTCTCATGGACTTTCCTGCCCCGGCTGGCTTCAAACCACGATCCTCAGATCTCAGCCACTTGAGTAGCTAGGATTACAGGCGTGAGCCTGAGGCAAATAAAGCTTCAGGGCACCTGCTAAGGATAGGGTTGAACCCCATTAGCGTTTCTTTCACTGACAATTGCAGAAGTGGCAATTATTTCCAAGTACACTAAGAGTTAGTCACTTTGTTGTTTCACGTTTATGGAAGAGGAAGAATATTCAGGCCACTTAATATCTCAATCTATTTTTAAAGTTAAAGAAAAACATTCTCAGACAAAACCTTATGATTCATAATGAAGAAACCAGGTCTTCCAACCTGTTGTCTTCTTACACTCCATACTTGGTCCGTAAGAATTTTTCCAGCATGGACAGTCTCCAGTTCCAAAGCATTCTGACACTTCCTCATGCATCCAAATCTCCCAGCTCAGAAAGCTAGACAGGTAGACACCCCTAGCGTGCAAATGAGCTCTGGGTGTGACTTAAATATTTTTGTATTCAAGGAAGACTTCTTAAAACATTTCTGTAGGCTTGAAGCTTCACCTTGGAGAAGACATATTTCAGTAGTTAAAGGATTTCCCATAATACAATGAGATGAAGATACTAACGCCTGGACGCTGATATTTCTTTTTGTTTCTTTGCTTTATAAGTTGAAAGGTCTTTCTTGTGGAGAGATCTAAGAAAAGTAGGTAGAATCCAAGGTCAGTGGTGGTGAATGATTCTCAGGTCTTGACACCCCTTGGTTAAGAAATCCAGCACTGTCCTCAGCCTCTGTCCCTTCCTTTCCAGTCTTTGGGGAAGAGCGCGTTGAAAGGCCTGTTGTCTTAATGGAAATTTTTGGTGTCATTTGTAAGCCAGCCTAGCTACTTAGCTGATGATAAAAGGACCTTGTGGCTTTCCAAATTCAATAAGCCAAGAGCTTTGAAGACACTGATTATTGATCCTGGCAGAGTTACGGGAGTGTGGATAAGGTCAGCATCTAGAAATTCATTGTTGGTTTATTTTTTAATTCATGTGAGTAGGTTCCATTGAGGAAGGAAAAGCAGAATTGAGATATGCTGTCAATCACAACCCTGAACCCAGGCTGGTGAGGAAACATTCTACCAGCATCACATTTATCTGAGTGATAAATGCCTTACAAATGATCAAGTGCCAGAGGTTCCGATGATACATACAAGTGACACTAAAAATGAATATCATATTGAAAATGAATATCCTCTCCATATGAACTTCCTCAGTGTCAACTATCTGCTGAGGATTAGCTTAGCTGTCACATAAAATCACGGTCAGTTTATAATTTGAGTACTTTGTCTTCTAGTGGGGTATCTCCTAATGGGAGCAACCTTTTCTTTGAGGTACTGGGATTGAACTCAGGGCCTTGCACTTGCTAGGACCACTTAAGTCATACCTCCAGCCCAGTCCTTTGCCTTCTTGATTTGAAAAACCTACTGCAAGTACAGACTTTTGGAAAATCAATGTCACCTCCTTTTTCTTTTTTTTGGGGGGGGGGTTCGGTCGTGGAGCCTGAACTCTGGGCCTGGGTGCTGTCCCTCAGGTCTTCAGCTCAAGGCTAGCGCTCTACCACTTGAGCCACAGCGCCACTTCCGGCTTTTTTCTTTTTGCTTATGTGGTGCTGAGGAATCCAACCCAGGGCCTCATGCATGCAAGGCAAGCGCTCTACCACTGAGCCACCTTCCCAGCCCCTCTTTTTTCTTTTGGTTGTTGGTGTGCTTTTGTTTGCGTGTCTTTGGGTGGTGGGGATCGAACCTAGGGCCTTGTGCATGGTGGGAATGTGCTCTACCACTGAGCTATACCTCCAGCCCTGTGTTCTAACTTATTTTAAGCTAATGATTGCTACTTTAAGAAGTTCATTTCTACCTGGATTTCCTCCCCCCCCTCTTTTTTTTTTACAAATTATGGAATTTTTTTTTTCAAATTGTGATTTAAGAACACATGGCGCAGAGTGGGCCATCGTATGTGTTAAGTTCTGTGACATTTAGCCTGTTTGTCCTGTCACGCCGCCACATCACCCTCTCCATCCAGATCCTGTCCGTTTTCCCAACCAAACCGTACATTAAACCCTGAGTCCTCACCCCCTGCCCCAGGCCCTGCGAACACCCATTCTTCCTGTAGATGGGGCTGGCCTCATTGAAGTCCTTTTGTCACTGGTATATTCTACTCAGCATCATGTCCCCGAGAGCAGCTGTGGACACCCAAGTCCCAGTTTCCATAGAAACCACCATCAGCAAACACGGGCCTCAGCTCAGCGTCAGGAGCAGCGCCCACCCTACCTGCAGTGTCCTGTGGACAGATGAGAGCCACAGGACTACAGAAGTCAGGCTCAAAACATTGGATGCGTCCCCCAGTTTTTGCTGTGGTGTATGCTTGATCCGTGGTCTTCCTGAATCACTGCATGCTGGGTCTGTAAGGAGAGAGCTCAGGGTCACCTCATCTGTGTGCATGCTCTAGGTCCTATCAACGGCAAGGCAGAGTAACGCCTCTCACTCCTGCATCCTCCCCAACCTTCCCTTTGTGCACCCAAGAAGGTGAGGATGTGGATTTAACTGAGGTCCACTGCGGTGGCAGGATCCCCCTGTCAGCCTCTTGCCCGCAGCAGCTTAATCCTGGTGTTCTTGCTGCTTCCTGTGTTGGTGGTGGTGGATAAAAGGAAGCAAAGACAGCATGGTCCAGACAGGCATAGGGCATGAAGCTGGACACGGCAACCGCTGCTGACACTCACCGACCTCTCTCCCCATTAAGGATGATGGCGTGTGCACACATCTTGAGTCATGGTGCTCTGAGCAGTGGGATGTCACCCCATCTTGCCACCTGGACAGGTGATGTCCACAGACCTCACTCGTTGACCCAGGGGCCGCTGAGCTGGGTGCCTGGTAGGCAAGGACCTCTGCCTGGTGGGTCAGCTCTGCCCAAGTGAAGGTCAGCGGTACCCTCCACCAAGGTCATCTTCTGCCCTGGGTCCTGGGTGCGTCACCCAGTAAAACAGAGCTTTTTACAAGGGCTCACGCGGGTTGCTTGCCATCTGTGCTGGGCGCCATCCTGGGCTGTTCCCTGGCAGTTCCATGGCTGGGCCACATTATCCGGGCTGTGGGGTGTTAGAATTCGCAGGGACGGGGACGTGCTGGAGATGGCCAGTGTGCTGTGCTCATCGATCTGGGTGCACTGCGTGAGGTGACGGTGTGAGGTGAATTGTTTTCATTTCACTTTTATAATTATGTTTAAGGGCTGGGAAGGTGGCTTAGTGGTAGAGGGCTTGCCTAGAGTGCATAAAGCCCTGGATTTGATTCCTCAGTACCACATACAAAGAAAAAGCTGGAAGTGGTGCTGTGGCTCAAGTGGTAGAGCGTTAGCCTTGAGCAAAAGAAACCCAGGGATGTTGCCGAGACCTGAGTTTAAGCCCCAGACTGGCTATATATGTAGTACAAAGGGTTTTCATTCTGACATACCAGTTTATGAATACAATGCATTTTGACCAGTGTCACCCCTCCCCTCAATCTCCCCCATCTCTCCCAACCCCATCCATCCCCTCAGTTACCTAGTTCTGTTTTCACATATGGACATTGAATATTAGGACTGGAATCATTTTAGAAAACAGTGATGATTCTGTGGGCTATCGAGGGCTCCGTGGCTGTCCGTCCCTCTCGTGATGTGAGATGCTTTAATGCACAGCACGTGACAGGTGTGCGGGGAGGGAGGGGCTCCGGGAGCTTGCTCTCAAACGCGACAGAGGCCTTTCCACCCCATTTCCCAAGCATCCTGTGCACTCCGAACCCGAACCTTCATTTCTCCCTTCCCAGTGTTGTCGTTACGCACTCTTGAAGAAAGTCAGTCAAGGGAACTGACATCCTGCCAACCCGCTGGAAAAAATGTTCTGTGGACCGTCCCCTGTCTTTCTTGCTGGGTGATGTTCTTGACTTGAGGCTCTCTAAACAAAGTTCTTCTGTCTCTAGGGCATTTTCCCTGAAACGTACATCCATTTGAAGGAGGCCACTGTGGAAGACCGGGGGTAAGTTCCTTAGAAGTCATTGAAGTGGATTAGAGAATTTGAGTCCTGGTCAGACAGAGAGAAGAAGTGATTGAAGAATGCCTTAGACCCAAGAGTGTTTCTCTCCCCTCATTGGCTACTTCTCAGAGAGAGAAATGATGGAAAGCATTTTTCCTGGTGGGATTCCCTCTTCTGTCTTCTCCTTCTGTCTTCCTCGCTGGCATCCTTTCTCAGAATATGAAGACAGCAGTCATGAACTGAGTGAGGGCTTTCGCTCCTCTCCCAGCATTCCCTGAGTGTTGGAATTTTCACTCTACATCAAGGAACGTTCGCCAAGCTTCCCTGCACCGTCCATGAGCTTGATGGGAAGTTCCAGGAAATGGTGGATGGGCTTGATGGAGAAAAATCTATTGCGTTTCTGCTGTTCTCATTTCTGGCCTGTGTCCTTTCTCTGGGGAAGTACTTACTGCTGCTGCTGAGAAGGCTGAGACAGGCATCAGAACTCATGAGTCTCAAGGCAAGAGATTGAAAGAGACAATGCAAAGAAGGAGGAACGGATCTCTTTGGGGCTCGAAGCATGGACAGCTGGCGCCCACAGTCATGCAATCACAAAAGCTAGCAAGAGCATTCCTGGTGCTGAGCTCCAAGCCCTCATTGTAAGATCAGAGATGGAGACGTGCTCTGGTTCACGTAGCCCTTCCATGGCAGAACTAAAACTAAGAGCTAGATCTCCTCCCCTGAGAGAAGTCTGCCCCCAGTGGCCATTCCTGTGCCGCTTTCAACTAGAGGAATGGAAGGCTGTCCAGTTACACCCCCCCCCCCCCCCCCCCCCGATAACAAGACACGTACTCCTCTGCTTTACCTGGGGTTTCATCCTTTTCAATTCATAAATCACACCATCCTAAGTCAGGGTCTGTCTGTCATTTTCCACAGTCAACACACCCCTGGTGCATGACGGGTCATTTCCACTCTCACTCCCTTACTCTACCTGCAATTCACACTTCCCTGGGCATCCCATGTGTCAAGCCTTCAGTCCTATCTTTGCATTTGGCCACTCGCTCTCTCGCTCTCTCCTTTTGCTCATCGTCGACATGTCAGAGATGATTTATGTGAATGAGCACAGTGCCCAGGGACTGAGTGAGGATTTTGATATGTCTGTCCACATTTCCTCTGTTGGGAAGTCCCGGAGAAGAAGACCCAGTCCATTCTAGACAATAAGTCCGCATAGGGGTGCCAGGCATGCCTCTTCACCCATCCTTCCAGCTCAGGTACCTTTCGTTCCCGAGCCTGGTTTGGTCATTGAAGGCTCCCAGAGAGAACCGAGGTGGAGAAGTGGAGGCGGGCTCACCCATGCCATGGCAGAAGCCAGGTTGAGTCCGAGGATTGTGTGGTCCTAAGCCCCTCTTTTCTCTGCTGCGCAGATGTGATGGAGATTCCTCTACAGGACATGATGCACCTCACCATGTGCACATTGGTTTGCTCTCTTTCCAGCCAGAGCACACCCCTTTGAGGGTCAGAGGGAGGAGGCTGGTGGAGAAAAGCAACTGTCACTCATAGTAAAGCAAGCCTCTGATTGGTTCTCTGCAGGCAGCACGAGACCGTGATTCCCGGGGAGCTGCCGCTGGTGCAGGAGCTCACGTGCACTCTGCGAGAATGGGCCGTCATCTGGCGCAAGCTCTATGTGGTGAGTCTCCTCCTGGCTTCGAACTGGCCATGGCGCATGCCTGAGGCTCCAAGCTGACCTCTCCGGGACGTTGGTCCCTTGTTAACTCTCTCTCTCTCCAGAGTGGGTAACATCTTCCTGGACCACAGAATGGCTGTCAAGCAGCTGATTCTAGTTTTCTCCAATGTCGGGTCGTTGAGAGGAGGTGGTGGAGGGGAGTGTAATCGTTCTCCAGTTTTCTCCATGGATAAGTGTGCTGCTTGTGAAAGTATTAATGGGAGCGGTTAGCACCTTCCCGAGTGCCCTGTTATGAATCCTCTGCACTCCTATTAAGTAGCTGTAATGATAAGTAGTAATGTGTCACTAAGAAACCCGGGAGACTTACTGTTAATGCGCTCTTATGTGGACCAGTGGATAGGAACCCACAAACTCCCACCGCTCAGCCACCGGGGATGACATTCTTTGTTTATGTATTCATTTTGTGGCTCTCCTGGAGCTTGAACTCAGGGTCTATGTGTTTCCCCTGAGGTTTTTTGCTCTAGGCTAGAACTCTCCCACTCGAGCCACAGCTCCACTTCCATCTCTTTGCTAATTAATGGGAGATAAGAGTCTCATGGACTTTCCTGCCCAGGCTGGCTTTGAACCATGATCCTCAGATCTCAGCCTCCTGAGGAGCGAGGATGACAGGTGTGAGCCGTCGGTGCCTGGGTTGATTCTTCATTTTTAACTCTCCAAAAGCAGTCTTAGCCAGCTCCCGGGAACATTCCACGGCAGACTGAGTCGGGGAAGCGGTAACAAAGCTCATTCCCGCAGAAGTCCTCCGGAGGAGTCCGCTTGGCATGTTTGATTTCCACTCGGGGATATTGCTCACATGATTCTACTTCACAGATTCTACTTCACAGAAGTAGAATCACCAGTCCTTTCCATTCAGAAGCCTGCTCCATCCTCTCGCTCTCTGCATCCTGTCTTCTAAACACACCAACCCATAATGTCTCCTTGTGGGCTGTCACTCACCGCTCAGCCGGTAGCCTCCCCCTGGGGCCTCGGGCCTGACAACAAAGGTACTCTTTTGAGCTCTTTAGTTGTGGTTGATGAGAGATCTGCCTTTGACTTCCTACATCATCAGCTCTGGGTGGTGGAGAGGCTACTGTCAGCCCAGGGGCCTGCATTGATCACCCGGCACTGATTTACCAAAAGCACTCTGCAGCTCTGGTTAATTGACTGGTTGGTGAGAGACACTACCGGGTTGATGGATGGGAATTGCATGGATGTGGTTTCCTTACTGTGCTCTGGCCGGAGATCACTGAGTGACAAAATGTGTTAGGCAGTCACAGGCTCACTGGCCCTCCCTCTCCCCCCTCCCCTGCATTGTCTGTTTCCTGCAATAATGAAATACCTGAAGCTGGGTAAGTTATATAGAACAGCAGGCTCTGGTGAGCGCATCGTGGGGGGGTGGCATCACCCTGTGTACAGCTCAGGTGAGAGAAAGAACAAGCAGGCACAAACCAGAGCACAGACAAAGGCCTCACTGTACAGCAGCCTCTCAGGGTGAATAGGCAGAATCTCCAGAAAGCCACTTCCAAGGGCAAACCCTCCGTGAGCTCCACTGGGCCCAGCGCTGAACGCTCCCACCACCTCTTCACAGCTGCTGGCTACGGCCAGACTTCCAGCACCACACAAGACCCACGGGAGACAAACCCAAACCACCTTGTACCCAAACCACGCCAACCCTCATCCGGAAGCCCCTAATCCAAGATGCTCCAACATCTGAAACGGAGGCCTGAGAGATAGCACCCCTGACCCAAGAGTGGGGTGTTGATTTCATAAGCAAGATTATTTCAAAGAGTGTAAGCCGAGCGCTGGTGGCTCACGCCTATAATCCTAGCTACTCAGGATACTGAGATGTGAGGATCGTGGTCCCAAGCCAGCCTGGACAGGCTGAGACTCTTATCTCCAATTAACCACCAGAAAACCGGAAGTGGCGCTGTGGCTCAAGTGGTAGAGCGTCCACCTTGAGTTGAAGAGCCAAAGGACAGTGTCCAGGCCCACAGTTCAAGACATACGACCAACCAAAAAAAAAAAAAACAACTGTATAAAATTACCCTCAGGCTAGATAGAGGGCAGAAATCACAAGTTCATCATTCTATTCTTTCCAGTCTTAAGTTGATTGCAGGAAAATACAGTCTGCTGACCAGATACAGTCCTGTAGACTCTGGGGGTTACTCTAGAAAGGAAAGCGAATTGTCTAGCTGGTTTGAACAGTTCTTAAGGAATCCTGTGCAGTCGCTATACCTTTATCTTTATAAGGGGAGGGACGCGCCCACCAAAGAAAGGGGACCTGCTTCCCAAAGGAGCAAGAGGACAATGGCGCCCCCTACCACCCATCTTAGCCCTCTTCCTTCAACAACCGTCTGCATTATGATATTGCCTTATTACCTCGCCCCGTGGATGTTGGCCTCATGCTTTGGGGAGCAAGACCCTGGCCTAGAAATTAGGATGCTGGGTTACGCAAGCGGACTCTCTCCTAACCTGCTCTGGGGTCTTAAGTAAGTCACTTGAAGACTAAGCCGTTGCTGCATTCGGCCCCTGTCCGTAAGGCCGAAGCTCCCTTGTGGACAGCACCGAGCTGTGAGGACAGGAAGACGGTGGCTTTGAACGGGCCCTGCAGGCAGACTGTCAAGGTCTCTGCAGAAGCCAGCTTGGGATTCTTGCCACCGTCTCGGCCTCCTTGGATGTCCTCCCTCTGGGCAGCCTTGGTTCGTGGCTTTCCTCTCACGCTGCCCGTTGCTGCCCAGAAGTGGCCTTGAGTGGACAGTTACAGGCTGTTCCACCACCCACAGGGAGCCTTCTTGGCTTCGGTTCAAGTCCAGGAGGCCGGGCCCTTTCTCAGGCAGAGAGGATATTCATAGCAGTTTCTGGAGCGCTTTGCCTCCACTGCCGCTTCTCAATGGGAGCCAGTGGCGGGGTGTGTGCAGTGGTCAGTCGGGAAGGGGTTAGTAGGGTCCCGGCTCACGTGCCAGGACTGTGGGCACCGGAAGCAGCCAGGCCAGCCGGTTCTTCATTCTGGCTCCTTCCCTTACTGTGTATATATTTTTACATTCAGACAGAATAACAAACCTAATAATAGTGACGGAAAAGAAACAAACCAAAACAGAACGCACTTCGGGATGCTAGTAGCGGAGTCTGTAGTCTAACGAAAGTCCCGGGATGGACCAAGTTTTATTTTTTCCAGGAAAAAAACAATCAGGCCTGCCTCCCTGCAAGCCTGTAATTCAAATTGCTCAGGATGATAGATTTAAATTTTATTGTTCTTCTAAAAGTGATGGACAGAAGTCAGGTAAAGAGTGCATTTCCTTCTGGGCATTGTCACCTCTCCTTTCCTGCGCTCTCTCCCAGCTTTTCCTTCCCAGCCCCACCCACAAGTTGTATAGTTCATTTTTAACATAGTGCCCAGTGGGGACCGTTGCTGCGTTTGTTTATCCTTTGTCCTCCCCTTGCACTCCCAAAGACAGATAAAGGAACAAATAAGACAGTAAGAAAACAAACAGCAACAAGAAAAAAAACTTCTTGTTTCCATTTCCTGGAGCTCATTGTGGTAAATATCGGTTTGTCTGAGCAGAGGCACACAGGCTTTGCACCTCTGTCTTCCTTCCCTGAGAGCCTCACTCCTTCCGCCTCACTGTGTGTGAGAGTCTGCAGTCCTATATAACTTACCATGTGTCCCCGGCTCACTGGAGCCTCTTAAGTCCCATGTGAGAGTTGCAGGCCCCGCTTCTGAGTGGCTCTAGTGAGGCTGGCTGTGGCCCGGCAGGGACAGGGATGTGTCGTGGGCAGTATTTGGGGCATTTGTCCAATCTTGATTTTTCTATCAAGTTATTTCAGGAGGCAAAAAAAAAAAAGGTCCTCCATTTAGAGTCTTCAAAAATCAGACTTGTTGAGGGAAGCCAAGCTCAGAGAGACAAACGCATGTATCTTCCCATGTATGGAAGCCAGACCTAAAATATAACTAGACATGGTAACTTATACAGGACACTTGGCCTTCATACATGGTCAAACCAAAGGAGACACCAGTAGGGGAAGAACCTCATGGTGTAACAACACCCTTGAACATTTCCACTACTGTTTATCGAAACGAATTCCATGAAACAAAACATGGGTTATTTATGCTGTTGTTGTTGATGGTAGTCGTGTTGTTTATGTTGTTTACCATGTTGTTTATTTTTTTCCTTTTTATGGGAGACGGAGGAAGGCACTGAAGGGGAGGGAGGAAGCGTGAATGAACGCATTCATGGTCCTCAGCAGACGCCAGGTGGAGAATGAACCACGCAATTTGTGGGCAGGGTGGTAGGAGGGAAGTGGAGCAAAACCAAGTGTGAGGGGCGGCGGCGTCCATAAGAAACGTTCTCATCACCTGACGTCCATAAGAAGCGTTCTCACCACCTGACGTCCATAAGAAGCGTTCTCACCACCTGACGTCCATAAGAAGCGTTCTCACCACCTGACGTCCATAAGAAGCGTTCTCATCACCTGACGTCCATAAGAAGCGTTCTCACCACCTGACGTCCATAAGAAGCGTTCTCATCACCTGACTGACTCCTCGGCACAACACCTTAATACTAACCATGACTTTATAGTTTAAAATTATTTCATAACAAAATTATATTTTAAAGACGTCAGACCAGCGCAAGGCAGGCAGAACTTTTATGGGCGCAGAGAAGAGTTGACTTAGGTAGCTTTCCACCTTTGGGTGGGTAGGAAGTGAGGCCAGGTGGTCAGTGCCCCGGTCCCCAGGAGTGTGGCAGTTTGGTGGGAAAGCCCTGCGATTATTGCAAAGCTTCGTAGAGGGGAGAGGAGGCACGAGCCCTCGGGGAATGAGGCCTGCCACACACAGCGGATCACCAGATCGCCAGGCAGGAGTTCTTTTTAATACATGGAACGTCTCCGCCACAGGCTTGAGGGCGCTTGTTCTGGAGAATGATCTTAGTGCCAGGGCCTTGATTTCACAGGCAAGCCGTTCCCGGAACACCGCGCCAAAGCCACAGAGCAACTTTACGGTAGAATGGGAGAGAGAAGCCAAGCCCTCATGTCTGTCTCACTTTTCCTTCTGAATCATAAAATCTGTGTGTGAGAGGAATAGTAGAGGGCCGATCTTTTGGGGGAGGAGGAGCTGGAGGACCCCAGCGAAGGCACTGACTGTGCTGGACATTCTTTGGGCAAGGGAGCAGGAGACGCATGCTTCATGATACCCAGAGAATCAGCACCGTTGTCCCAATGGCCTCTGAATTTCTCTGGGTGACTTCTGTGTTCCTGTCGGTATAGAAGGCAGAGCGTTCTCTCTCTTTCTCTCCCTACCCCCCCTCCCTCCCTCCTTTCCCCCCTCTTTTTCTGCCCCCCTCTCTCTTATGGTGCTAGTCCTGGGGTTTTAACTCAGGGCATGGACACTGACCCTGAGCATCTTCTGCTTAAGGCTAGCTCTCTAGGACTTGAACCACAGCTCCACTTCTGGGTTTTTGTTTCGTTTTAGGTGGGTTTTTTTTTTTTTGGTGATTAATTGGAGATAAGAGACTCAGAGCTGGGCGCTAGTGGCCTATAATCTTAGCTGCTTAGGAGGCTGAGATCTAAGGATTGTAGTTTGAAGCCAGCCCAAGCAGAAAAGTCTCCAAGAGACTATTATCTCTAACCACTCAAAAACCAGAGGTGGCACCCGCAGCTCAAACTGGTAGAGCGTTAGCCTTGACCAAAAGAGCTCAGGGACAGGGCCCAGGCCCTGTCAAGCCTGTTCAAGCCCCATGACCACCATCACCACCAACAAAAAAGTCTCACAGATTTGTCTGCCCAGACTGGCCTCAAACTACGATCCTTAGAGCTAATCCTCCTGAGTAGGTGTGAGCCACTGGTGCCTGACAAAGCTGTTTTTTTTTTTTTTTCTTATATCTTTGTTTTCATCTCCAAAAAAATCTGGAAAAAAAGAGAAGAAAACAAAAGAAAACCATCAGCACTAGGAATATATGTATATATATATATATATATATATATATATATATGTACGTATGTATGTATGTATAATTTAAATGATGCCTCAGATACCTGTGGGTAGAAAGTGGGAGAGAACCTGAGCAAATAAATGCAGGAATGCCTCCAGTGTCTGGTTGAAAAAACCCATCTAGGCTGTTGTATTTTGTGTAGTTGTTCCTCACACAAATGAAAAACCCAAGTGTTTTCTGAAGCTGGAACTATCAGTGCGTTCCTGCTCTATGCCAGGATTGTGTTGCTTTTCGAGTAGAGGAGCGACGAAGAAGTTGTTTGGTGATGTGATAGTGCCCAGTGAGTGTGGAAAAGCCTAAGCTGGTGGACATTAGAGGGAACGGAGGATAGGCTCTGCTGAGGGGAGGCGGGGCTGTGCAGGGTCCGGCTGGGGAAGGAGGGAGAATGTATTGGTCTGTTTTCTGCTGCTATAACAAAATGCCTAAGGCTGGAGACTTCATAAGGAGAAGAGATTTGTGTTGCTCACAGTTTCGAAGGCGGAAAGTTGAAGGTTAAGCAACTCTATCTGCTTGTTCTCTGTGGGGGCCTTCGTGGCTGTTGTATCATGGTTCTGGCTTGTGACCACAGAATGTATGAGAAGAAGAGATGGCAGAGTGAGGCAGAGCCCCTCCTGGCCCAGGCTTGCTCTGCCCGGAACCATGCTTGCTCCAAGAGCCCAGCAACACTGCCTCAGGGGCAGTGCCCCAAAGACCTAACTTCCTCCCCTGGGCTGGCCTCTTAAAGCTTCCGCCACGTCCCCACACTGCCACCCTGGAGCTTCGGGGAGGGACCACACCCAAACCACAGCAGAAGGCTGCAGGGAGAGAAGACTCAGGGGAGCTTGGCCTTCCTATGACCAGGGATTTCTAGATTTTTCTCCTCGGAGTAAATGGGAAAATTCTTCCTTTGGTCTGTTCCAGCCTGTCTGTTCATAATTACTTTGGCTCAGCAAGTCGGAGAAGAATAACTGTCTTCATTCTCCGTTGAGGGGAGAACTTGGCAAACGCGGCTGATACTGGTCAGGCAGTTATGAAATTGCCAGGGATAATGTCTGATAGAATTGAGACTGAGAACTTGTGAACATAGATGCCAAACAAGGCAGCCCTGCATGGGTGTCTGGCCCTCGAGCTCCTCCCCTCCCAGAGGGAGAGAAGTCTTATCTTCATTAAAATTGGAAAGCATTAAAAAAGTCCTAACTATTACACAAGTGGAGGTGGGGGGGGGGGGCACGCGGGGAGGGGAAGGAGGGGAAGAGAGAGAGAAAATGGAGGGAGGGGAAAGGAAGAAAAGGAAGAGAGGAGTGGAGGAAGGGAAGGGAGGGAGGGAGGGAGAGAGGGAGGGTCTCTTACTCGGTAGTTCTGCAGGACAAATCCTGTGTGTGTGTGTGTGTGTGTGTGTGTGTGTGTGTGTGTGTGTGTGTGTGTGTGTGTGTGTGTGTGTGTGTGTGTGTGTGTGTGTGTGTGTGTACTGGGGCTTAAACTGAAGGCCTGGGCACACTCTTTTTTTACCTTTTTCACTCAAAACCTGGCACTCTACCACAGCTCCATTTCTGGCTTTTTGGTGGTTAATTGGGGATAAGAGTCTCATGAACTTTCCTGCCTGGGAAAGATCTCCATCTCCTGAGTAGCTAGATTATAGGTGTGAGCCACCGGTGCCCAGTAAGAAGACAGAATCTATAGGCTTGATTTCTTCTTTTTCCAATTTGAAAGACAACAAAGTAGACATATTTTGTATTTTATATTGTAGTAAATGGAAAAAGCAGAGGTTTTTATATTAGCTTATTAATGATTGTCTTTTTTTTTTCCAGTCCTGGGGCTTGAACTCAGGGCCTGAGTGCTGTCCCTGAGCTTTGTTGTTGTTTATTTTTGTTTTGTTTTGTTTTGCTCAAGGCTAGCACTCTACCACTTGAGCCACGGCTCTACTTCTGGCTTCTTGGAAATTCCTTGGAAATAGGACTCTCCTGGGCTTATCTGCCTGGGCTGGCTTCAAATGTCAATCCTCACATCTCAGCCTCCTGAGTAGCTAGGATTATAGGTGTGAGCCACAGGAGCCCGGCCTAATAATAACCTTTCGATGTCTCTTTTCCTTCTTTTCTAATGCTAAAGCACATGAATGCAGGCAGCTCTGCAGCTGGACACAGGCTGGCCTTCTGCGTTCTCAGCACCGCAGTTTGTGGAGTACACTGCGGACAGAGATGGACGCTTCCCTGTTCTTCTGTGCACCCAGGAACTTTGAACTTCTGTTAGGATTTTTTTTTCTTACCCTACTGTTTCCCCCGCTGCTTCTCTTCTACGTTGATAGCTGGATCTTTGTTCACAAGTACCTTGTCTTGGCTGGTTTTGGCCTTCTTTCTAGTCCATTTTAGCTCTGAATCCATGTCCCTGAAATTACCGTACCACACCACTAGGGGCAGCCTTTGCGGCCATCAGCAACACCTGTGTGTGTTTGCATCCGTGCCATTTTCCTAGCATTTCTGCTGTGTCTTCGCTGTAATTGGAGTGCCTTTTACTTCCCAATAAGGAAACAGTACTTGAGTCATATGTAGCTGGTAGGAAATAGCTGTACCTTTTTATTTAACATCTTTCAAAAGTGATAACACATTCTAGCCAGGTGTCCGTGGTTCATGCCTGTAATCCTAGCTAATCACGAGGCTGAGATGTGAAGATCACAACTCAAAGTACCAGCCTAGGAAAGAAAGTCCGTGAGACTCTTCAATTAACCAGCAACAAGCCAGAGTAGAGGTTCAAGTGGTAGAGAACCATCTTTGCATGAGAAAGCTTAAAGGACAACACCTCAGCCCTGAATTCAAGCCCCAGGACCAGTACACACGCACGCACACACAAATAAGTTGCAGAAGGAGTGTAATAAGGGGGTTGGGACAGTCATCGCTGTGAACCTAACACTAGAAATGCCAGCTTACCTAGTGACGTAGTGATTTAAGAGCGCCACAAATGCAGAGAAAATACTCCCACCATCTTTACCTTTTTCTGCCCTACCTCTCCCTCATTTTCCCGTCTTAGAACAACAAGGTCACGCTCTTCCGCCAGCTGCAGCAGATGACGTACAGCCTGATTGAGTGGCGCTCCCAGATCCTCTCCGGGACACTGCCCAAGGATGAACTGGCGGAGCTGAAGAAGAAAGTCACCGCCAAAATCGATCATGGGAACAGGTAGATCAGGGCTGGGAACAGGTAGATCAGGGCCAGACCCCGACTTGGTGACCAGAAAACATCCAACACCTTCTTGGCTAAGGATATGGTGCATAATCAACGTTTAAAAAAAGAAACATTGTGAACAATTTTACTTATCAGGCACCAGCAGCTCATGCATGTAATCCTAGCCGCTCAGGAGGCTGAGGATCTTGGTTTGAGGCCAGCCCAGGCAAGAAAGTCTGTGAGACCCTTTCTTCCCAATTCACCAGCAAAAAGCCCACATGTAGAGCTGTGTTTCAAGTGACAGGACACCAGCCTTGAGTGAAAAAGCTAAGGGATGGTGTGGCCTAGGACCTGCACAAAAAATGAGATAATAATTAAAAACAATTTTAGAGCCAGCCATGGTAAACCAATCCTCCCCTTCTCCCCTGCCCCCTGCACATCTACTCCATCTGTTTTCTGGGATCTCGCCACAGGCAGAGAGATTTCCTCTAATCCCTGAGCCCCCAGCCCACACCCGGCCACACGTGTGGCCCCCCAGCCCAGAGAATGCCGCTCAGTTAGTTCACCCGCAATCTACCTCTGAGCAGCTGGCACGGTCATCCATCGTGAGTCTGGGTGGCCTGTGGGTCTGGTGGGCATGGAAAAGAACCTTCCAGGTCCAGGGGGTAGATAGAGAGGCTGGAAGACAGGGAAGGAAGGAAAGGAGACATATTTGCTTTCTTCCCAAAGACCTGCCCCCCTTTTTTTCCCACGATTGCCTGTGTTCTTGCTGTCTGCATCTCCCACTTCCAAGGTAAGGGGGGCCTGGAATGCACATGGAGTGCTTTTTCCACCCCACTCCCAATTCTTGGAACCAAGCAGTCTTTTGAACTCATATGCCACTGGGCACAAGAGGCTTGGAAGGGAGCGTGCGTTGCCAGGCATTGGGCTCCTTCTTGCTGTGTGGACACACAGCTATGGCTGAACTCACTGCTATAAGAAAAACTTGTACCACCAACGTTTATTGAGTGCTTCACTTATTTGCGGTAGTATCTTGGGTGATTTGCGTGCATTAGCTCAATAAGTGCCCACGGGGACCTTGGAAGGGAGGACAGTTTTACATGGGAAAGGGTCGCAGGGTAGTAAGTATCCTAGCCAAGGTTCAAATCCTAGTCTAACTGACTCGGGTCAGAACCCATGGAAAGTTCTGTGTATACTGACTCTGTTCCTTGGCATATTCACACATGAATCTGGCTGACACCGTCGCCATGTGCGTGTGAAGGTTTATTGTGTCTTGGAAAGGAGGGAAGAGATAGAAGGACAAAAATCAGGGGGAGCTTCTTCCATTGAATTGCCAAATGGTTCCCTGTCCTCTCTGAGTCTCGGGGTGCTCTGGGCAGGAGACCCACTGGGCCCCTCTGCTCCCCGCAGAATGCTTGGGCTGGATCTGGTGGTGCGAGATGACAACGGAAACATCCTGGACCCGGATGAAACCAGCACCATCGCTCTCTTCAAAGCCCACGAAGTGGCCTCCAAACGGATCGAGGAGAAGATCCAAGAAGAAAAGGTACCCGCCCTCCAGCGTGCACATTGTAGCACACCGGGAGCCAGTGTTCTGCTGAGACTCAGTAAAAGAAAGGAAAGTTTTGATGGAAGAGATAGAAACATCCAGAAAGTCATTCGTGTTCTCTTGGGCAAACATGGAACCAGGCAGCTAGACACTGATATCTGTAACCTGTTTCCCTGGGAGGAAGACAGCAGGAAGATCATGGTTTGAAGCCGGCTGGGCAAAAAGTTAGCAAGACCCCATCTGGATTGACAAGCCGGGCAGGGTGGTTCTTTTTTTTTTTGGGGGGGGGGTTGGTTGTGGGGCTTAAACTCTGGGCATGGGCTCAGTCCCCTGAGCTCTTCAGCTCAAGACAAGCGTTCTACTTGAGCCACTTCTGATTTTCTAGTGGTTTATTGGAGATGAGAGTCTCATGGACTTCCCTCCCATCCTGCCTTCAATCTGCTATCCTCAGATCCCAGCGTCCAGGGTACCTGGGATTGCAGGCATGAGCCATCAGTGTCTGACTTCTCTTTCTGTCCATCCAGTCCATCCTGCAGAGCCTGGGCCTGCGGGGCCAGGCCAACTTCAGCACGGTCCACACCTACGGCCTGTATGTGAACTTCAAGAACTTCGTGTGCAACATCGGAGAGGATGCCGAGCTACTCATGGCCCTCTACGACCCAGACCGGTCCACCTTCATCAGGTAGCGTGGCCCCCCACACCCCCAGGCCATGACAGCAGCCTCCACCTGCCTCGGCCTCCGCCCTGGCCAGGCTGAGCGGGGGAGATGGAGAAGAACAGTCACAGGGAACGTCCTCTGGGCTCTGTGGCTTTTTCTGTGACCAGTGAAACCAAGCAGCCGGCGTTGGTGGTGTACCTCCTGGGAGTTGAGGGTCACGCACGTGACAGGCAGATGAGGATAAAGACTTCTCAAGGGGTAGGGGTGTGGCTCACGTAGGACCCAGCATTGCTGGGCAGTGACACTAGCTTGTGTGACACTGCACGGGTGTGTGAGCGCCATGATGCATGCCCCAGAGTTAGACTGAGTTGTCCCCAGTGGCCTTGGATTCTGATGACAAGCGCAGGTTGTTTGTCCTGGGAGCTGACGCCCCCTACCCCTAAGGAGGCGTGCAGAGTTGTCACTGATACGTCATGTGTTCCTCCAGCGACGTGTGCGCCGGGCAGCGTGGATCTGAATGGCGGTTAGAAATTCTCCATTCAGCAGAGCTGAGGCTTCTGTGCAGAGCACATGAGCTGGCAAGACTGCAGATAGTCCAATCTTGTGAAACTCGCCACGTTGGTGGCCTCTGTGTCTGGGACCCGGGGCCTCACCCGGCCTCCCTCACACCTGCCTGTGGGCTCTCTCTGCCCCTTCTTTCTGAGAGTGGCTCATGGAAGACTGTTCTCTTTTCTTCACCAGTGAGAACTATTTGATTCGCTGGGGCAGTAATGGCATGCCCAAAGAGATAGAGAAGCTCAATAACCTCCAGGCAGTGTTCACGGTAAGTCCCTCTCACGGTCCCTCTGGTGGTTTTGTTAGTGTGGGAAGGGCGTGGGAATCACCTTGGCGGTCATTTTGTGCAGCAGGTATTTGCAGAGCACCTGTTAGATGCTGGGCACTAATTAATGGGCAGCCCTGAACGCATCAAGAAAATAACCGAATGTGCCTTCTAGAGTCATTCCTGTCAGGGTAAGAGACAGATCATGAATGGTGAGGAGACAAGTGGAGGATTTATGCAGTGAAGGCGCTGGGTGCCAGTGGCTCACACCTGTCATCCTAGCTACTCAGGAGGCTGAGATCTAAGGGTCGCGGTTCAAAGCCAGCCTGGGCAGGAAAGTCTGTGAGACTGTTTATCTCCAGTTAACCACCAGAAAACCAGAAGTGGCACTGTGGCTCAAGTGGTAGAGCACTTGCCTTGAGCTGAAGAGCTGAGGGATAGCGCCCAGGCCCAGAGTTCAAGTCTCATAACCAACTAAAAAAAAAAAATGAAAGCAAGAAAGGCTGGGGATGTGGCTCAAGCGGTAGCATGCCTACCTAGTAACCATTAAGGCCCTGAGTTCAAACCCTACTGCAATCATTAAAAAAAAAAACAACAAAACTACAGTTTCATTTATAAATGTCTACGTATTATTTAGAAATAACGGTGCATTATTGTTTACATACCAAGCTGCCTAGAGCCCTTATTTCTCCATTATCAGAAACTGCAGATAAGAGTACAAAGTCAGCCTGGAGGTGGTTATTATTATTATTATTAACCTGGAAAGACAAGTTCATTTTCTTTTTTTGAAACTTTTTATTGTGATACACACGTGGTGTACAGCGGGGTTGCAGTGATGTAAATCTGGTAAGAGAACATTTCTTTTTGGACAGTGACACCCGTCCCCCGCGCTCTCCCAGTTTTTCCCTCCCATGCCTACCCACAAGTTGTGTAGGCCATGTTCCCCATGGTGCCAGTGCGCCCCACGGCTGCCTTTGTTTATCCTTCATCCTGTGCAAGGCGGTTATCACAGGCTGCTCTTCCTGTCTGAGTGACTTGACTCAATTACAGAGAATAGACCAGGCGTGCGAATTTGAAAAGTGACGTTTGATGGGGAAGGGGACCTGGGCTGCCGCTTCATGAGAGGATTGTGAGATGTCTTTAAATGACTTCTGACATTAAGTGGAGGAGCGAGGGGAGCCGTCCTGGCCTTTCTCATCTTTACAAATACAAAAAAGACAGAGCTTTCTGCTTCACATCCACACACAAGAGGCTCCGTGGACCCTCTCAAAAAGCCGATGAATGACCACAACCCGGACCTCCCTGGCCTCCAGGAGGCTTGTGTGAATGCCCAAACTTAATGTTATGTTAGTCTTCAAGTCATTTGCTGCTGAGATGTGTCCTGGATGGATACAAGGCAGTAACAACGAATGGCTTGACTTTTGTTGTTTTTGCTGTTACTGATGGCAGTACTGGAGCTTGAACTCCGGGCCTGACACTTGCTAGATGGGCGCTCCTGCTGCTGAGCCATGTCTCCAGTCCTCATTTTTGCTGCGTGCTTTTGAGAACAGGAGTTTCATTTCCTGCCCACCTTCGGGACTCCTTTAGGCTTCCCATTTTAGCTAAGATAATTGAGAGTGAGTTCTGAGAACATTTCTGCCCCAGTTGGCCTCAAATTGTGATCCACTGAATCTAGCCTCCCAACCTGCTATACTTGAGGTTGAATTCTTGCAGAAACTTGCCGTAGGAGCAGGGGAAGAAGAAGAAGAGGGCGCTTCTTTCCTGTAAATACAAAGTAGAGTTCTTGGATGTGCCCCGATGGCCGTTGGCCAGGACTGGGGAAGGGCAGTGTAGCAGGGAAGGCAGCTGGCACAGGGTGCTCTGAGCAGGATTCCTTGCCGGGGAAAACAACACGGGGACAGGGTGACATGGACTCCCTCTCTTCCACCCCAGGACCTCAGCAGCACGGACCTCATCCGGCCTCGCATCAGCCTCGTGTGCCAGATTGTCCGCGTGGGCCGCATGGAGCTGAAGGAGGGCAAGAAGCACACCTGCGGCCTGCGGAGGCCTTTCGGAGTAGCAGGTACGGGGACCGCCTGGGCCGGTGCGGGCCGGCGCAGCCCCCATGGCCCGTAGTCTGGCAACTCCCACCAAGTTCATATATGGGACTATGGTGCGTTCTAGCAATCCAGATGAGGACATAGAGCCAGGAGAACATGGAGCAGGTGTGACTCATGCCCACGTGTGCATTCTTCACAGTAGCCAAGAGGCACAGGCAACCCAAATGTCCCTCAGCAGATGAGTAAATACACCATGGTACAGCCAGAGAACCGCGTATTATATGGCCTTAAAAAAGAAGAGAGGGGCTGGAATGCAGCCCCCTTCATGCATGAAGCCTTGGGTTCCATTCCTCAGTACCATATAAACAGAGAAAGCTGGAAGTGGTGCTCAAGGATAGCCTTGAGTAAAAGAAGCTCGGGGACGGTGCCCAGGGCCTGAGTTCAAGTCTCCAGAGGAGGGGAGGAGGGAGGACAGGGAGCTGGTGCCCGTGGCTCACACCTGAAAATAGTCGCAGTATTTTGTCATTTACTCAGGGATCCCTCGTGGCTGTGACACCCGTCCCCTGCCCGCCTGTCCCCTGCCCGTCCCCTGCCCGCCTGTCCCCTGCCCGTCCCCTGCCCGCCTGTCCCCTGCCCGTCCCCTGCCCGTCTGCCCCAGGCCCCTCTGTGGCTCATCTCCATCCCTTGTGGCCCGTCTGCATTCCGTGGGGGAGGGGCGCTCTTCCATCTCTTTCTTTTCCTCTCCTCTCTGAGCCAGCTGCCAGGAAGTGAGGGAAGTGGTCATTAGTGTGTGTTTTATGGCCGGCCTGTAATGTATTAACCTGTAGCTCCCATTTACTAATTCTCTGGGAAGAGATTGATTTTATTCTATAAAAGGAACGCACTCAAGGTCATTACCATTCAATACAGGCAAAGGAGATTCAGAGCATTAAGTTTGAGGCTTTTGATGTTCTGTTTCTCTGTGTGTGTGAATGTGTACGTGTGAGTGAATGTGTACATGTGAGTGAGTGTGTATGAGAAAGAGAGAGATTTAGGTCTGTGCTTACAATTGGATTCATTCCCTGGCTTTACCACTTAAAACGCATGACTCACAGGCCAGGTGCCAGTGGCTCATGCCTGTAATCCTAGCTACCTGGGAGTCTGAGATATGAGGATCACAGTTCAAAGCCAGCCCAGACAGAAAAGCCTGTCAGACTTTTATCTCCAATTAGCCACCAAAAAAGCCAAAAGGGGAACTGTGGCTCAAGTGATAAAGAACTAACCTTGAACAAAAAAGCTCAGGGGCAGCGCCCAGGTGTTGTGTTCAAGCATTAAAAAACAAAACAAAATCAAAAAACTTACTACTCAGAACAAGTAACTTAACAAGTTACTTAACTTTTCAGTTCTCTAGCTTCCTTATCTCTAAGTAGGACTAGTAGTATCAGTATACAGATAATCCCTGCACTGGGGGTGGGGTGGGGGGAATCACTGGATGGGTTTCGTGATATTCCTGGGCAGGTCTGTGTATAAACCAGGTGAGAAGATCTCAAATGAAGTTGCTGGATGACCATCACAGGCCCCGAATTCCTCTTCAGATCTTTCATTCTTCAAACAGTCCTGCCAAAAAAAAACCCCACCCATTTTTACCTGTGGTTTTGCATATTAAAAGGCAATTTCTTCTTGTAGGCTCAGTGATGCCCCTGGGGCTGGGCAGGGAGATGGCAGGCTCAGCCTGCCCGCTGCGTAGGGAGGCGCTGTCTCAAACACGCTGACACCCACACGGAGCCATGGCTGGCTTCTTATTTCTCCAGAATTTAACATTTGGCCTTGCAGACTTTGTATTTATTTATCTCGTGGGAGCTGCACCCCAGCCCCTGTGCTGGCTCAGGACCCGATCTGCTGCTTGAGCTGGGCTCTCCTGTTCTGAGGCAGGAGGAGCTCATTAGCTTGGCTGGGGCTGACCAGGTGGTCATCCTTGTCTCTTGTCTCCTGAGTAGCTGGATTACAGGCCTGCGCCACCACCCCTGGCTTCTTGTAGAATTTGTAAGGAGGCGGTGGGCCGGCAGGGTTGGTCTGAGGCTATCCTGGCCCCTTCCTCCCAGGCCAGGCCGGGCACGCTGGGGAATGCAGCAGGTCCCAGGGCTGCGGCCCTGCCTCCCCATGGCTACCTAGCTCGTGGGCAGTGCAGCAGTGGGTGTCTCTCATGAATTTCCCCTCCCTCTAGTGATGGACGTGACTGACATCGTGCGCGGGAAGGTGGACGATGAGGAGAAGCAGCACTTCATCCCCTTCCAGCAGTGAGTTCCCCGGGGAAACTGAGGCCTGATTACCTGTGGGTGTGGTGGGGGAGTTGAACGCTGAACCGGATGCTAGCAGGCCTTTCCCACCTCGGAGGCTGGACACTTGTCAGCCAAGAGCTGTACAGAGACTCCCTCCGAAGTGCTCAGTGCTGGACCCAGCTGAAGAGAACTAGCGCGATTTCTGCTTCTCCAGACTCACTGAAGGGTATGAAGGACGGGGCCGGCGTGCGCATGCGCCAGGAACCAGTGCCGGCATGCGCATGTGCCAGGAACCAGTGCCGGCATGCGCATGCGCCTGGACCCCGACGAGGGCGCCTCTGAACTTGCACATGCGCACACACACACAACATAGTTAAATGTATGTACATATGTAACTCATAGCCATCAATTCTGCCTCTATTATGTGTACGTATATAGCATATTTTATATTTATACATATAAGCATTCTATACACACACACACACACACACACACACAATCTTTGTTGATGTCAATCATTTGTATATGTACTTGTTATAGATGTATCTGCACAGGGCAGCCCTGATGGCTAATAATTGCCATTTAAATTTACATCCCTATTTGTTCTTGCCTTCATGGTAGGTTTCCACCCCTCACTCCCCACCCCCCATATCTGGCCCATAGCCAGCTGTACATCCCTGGGGGCTCACACCGTGCTGTCAGATGTGTGTCCTGTCTGGGAGGAGCCAGCCCGGGCCCCCGGCTGCTCGCTCTGTAGCCACTGTGGGGTTTCACGTTGCTGGATGCAGCCTGGCATTTTAGCATGCATGTTCCTAGTCCACTGTCGTGGTTTCTGCTCAGAGGGTGTGGATCCTTCTAGATCCTTCTCATCCATCTAAGGAGTGGCATTTGGGGAAAATGACTCAGGCCCAGCACCCTATTGCATATCTCTTCTGGTCAGGGCATGCCAGGAAAGCTGGCCTGGTTGACAGAGAAGCCCACATCCATGGCACTGTACTAGGCGGGCATGCATTACTGAGGGTGCCCACAGGCCCGGGGCTATGCTTGGTTCTCTTGCCCCATACACCAGCCTGGTGTGTTCAGTGCTTCCAGTCCCCTTGCCTGTGCCTGCCCTCGGATCCCAGGTATGCGCCTGGCCTGGGAATCTGGACATCTTCCCAGGTCAACTGGTGGTCTGAGGAGGGCCTGAGAAGTAATGGGATCCCAGTCTGTCTAAGACCTAAGGGGAAACTGAGGCTCTGAGGCAGACTCCTGCAGAGTAAGCCATGAAGTAGAGCCGGGAACTTGGTCACTCCATCTAACGCCCTTCAGTTCATGTGGCCACCTTGGATGGCACTTTGAACCTTGCTTCTGCCTGTAGTTAAACAGGAGACAGACGCCCATCAGTTCTCTTTCTTCTTGGAGTTTTCATTTTCTTTCCTTCTTTTTTCTTTTTTGCCTCATTTCCAAGGTGAATTTAGTGTTTATGATAGAAAAATCAAGGAAAGGGGTCAAGGACAAAAATCAGAACTGTCTGCCTATCCATATCTCTACTTCTACCTGTCTATATCCATCCATATCTCTATTTCTCTCTCTCTCTCTCTCTCTCTCTCCAGGGCACTAAGATTTAAAATCAGTCACCTTTGCTAGGCACATTCTCTACCTCAGGCCTCCAGCCCCTACACATAGGATCTCACTTTCCCCCCCCTTGAGGCTAACCACTAAGCTACCTCTGCCTCCCTCCTTGATTACAGTAGGGAAGAGAACCACCACACCCAGCATATATTTTGCTGTGAGGTCTTGCTCACCATTTGCTGGGCTGATCTTAACCTACACAGTCCTTCCTAGTAGCTGGGATTACAGGTCTGAGCCATCATGCCCCATGCAGTTTATTTTAATGATGCTAATTGGCCTTATTTTCTATTCTAATATTGGGCAACACCAAATTCCATAAAATAATAAGTGTTCCAGTGAGCCAAGCAAAAAAAAGGCTGGTATAATAGATAGAAAAAAGGCTGAAAATGGTGTGTGTGGGGGGGGGGGGGGTGTGGCGGGGAACACTGGTACAGGGAGGGAGGAAAGCAGGGAAGTAAACAAGCAGATTAGTCATTCTGAAGTTTCTTTCCTTGTCAGGCTAGGACAGAAAGAACAATTGGAAAGTAACTGGGTAATTTCTAGTTCCTTCAGTAGGTTCTTTTTCAGGAAGAGTTAAGACCAGGGAAACTTCATGATCATGCCAACCAAAACTGACCTCTTTGGAAAATTTGGGTTTCTCTCTCCTGATTTCTGGGAGGGTCAGATATTCAGTTTGGTTTGAACTTGGTGAGCTTGCTACTTGGAACCTTAGCGTGAGTGACTCCATCTTGATTTGTAGCCTGGAATCCCGGGACCCAGTGCAGGTGCCCTGAGGTCTGTGGCAATACAGAAAACACTCTGGTTAGACTGAATCTGTACTTCCCGGTTCTCTCCAGAGCCACCGGCTGTGGGGTTGTGCGGCAGACACCATCCGGCTGCACCTCCCGCTCACCTCTCTCCCTCTTCCCCAGAATTGCCATGGAAACCTACATCCAGCTGTACCTCCCGCTCACCTCTCTCCCTCTTCCCCAGAATTGCCATGGAAACCTACATCCGGCTGTACCTCCCGCTCACCTCTCTCCCTCTTCCCCAGAATTGCCATGGAAACCTACATCCGGCAGAGGCAGCTCATCATGTCACCCCTGATGACGTCCAGCGTCATCGGCGAGAACGAGCCCCTCACCTCCGTCCTGAATAAAGTGATAGCGGCCAAGGAGGTCAATCATAAGGGACAAGGTACAGAAGTGGTACGGGCTGGGCAGGGAGGTGACCAAGGAGCCACTCAGCTGAGAGGGACTTCAGCTGGGGTGGGACAGAGCCTCTCCTCCCTCTCCCTCTCTCTCTTTTCTCTCTCTCCCTCTCTCTCCCTCACCCCTTCCCCCTCTTTCTCTCTCTCTGCTCCACTCTCTGTCTCTGTTTCTCTCTCTCCCTCACTCTCTCTGTCGCTCTCTCTGTCTCTCTCTCCCTCTCTCTAGATCACAGTCCAAGGTGGACGGCCTGTGAACACAGTGTTTATGTTATGAGTCATTTCTTCTTCTCTACGCACCCAGAGTTGACAGTAAATGCAAAGGCAAGGAGGTTCAGAGGTGATCCTGTGCTGCCAGTGGAATCCATTTACCCATTCTGTTTTCTAAAATGGAGAATTTGTGATCAGGAACCAATGGTCCACTTCACCAAGCTCTGCTCCTTGTTTTTCTGTCTCCTTGTCATATTGTGGTGTCAGTTCAACGAAGAGCAAATCCGCTCTAGAAATGTGTGTTAAATCCAAACAGCAGAGGAAAACAGTTGAAACTTTAGAATTCAAACACCAGATTTTTTGAAGACTGAGTCACTTTTTCTTCCCTGGCCTGTGACTGTCTTTGGAATTAGAGACAATTGGAAAATACATTATTTTCTGCATATTTAGTTTCTCATGTGTTCACAGTTATTCTCAATAAGAAAGTTATATAAGCAATAAATTACCTGAAGACAAAGAACTAAATTTGTTTCTTCTGGGTTTTTTAGTTCTTAACCTAAGAATACAATTTTAATTAGAGTAGAAAAGATCTTTTCTAGATTGCTGTTCACACCTTTGCTAGATTGCTGTTTTATAGTTTTGTTTTAAAATACAAAACTGAGAGCAGTTGTTATTTCTTTCCTTGCTTTTGAACAAAACAAGCTCTTTTCAAATGTCTTTATGCTCAAATATTTTTTATGACTGCATAATATTCTATTGCCCAGACTTATCTGAAAAATAAAATCAAAATGCATTTAGTATAAAGGTCTTATTTAGCTATACTTTCTCTGGTAGGACTGGAGAGTTCTTTATTCCATTAAATAGAATAATTGTTCTGGTGGGCAGAGCAGAGAACTTAGTATTTATAGACAGAAAAAGGCTAAAAAAAAAAAAGACACATCAAACAAAGAAGGATCTTTTAAGGACAAAGAGAAGATAAGTAATTCCTCAATATCTGGTTACTTCTGGTTACTTTTTTGGTAAGGGTTAACACAGAGGGAACTTCATTGTCTTATGGATTCAACTGGCCTGTGTAGTAAATTTGCCGTTTTTCTTTCTCTCCTGATTTCTTAGAAGTCAAATACACATTTTGGTGTTGTGGAACTTTTTCCTTCCATGACTCTAGCTTGATTTTTAAGCCTGGATTCTTGGGGGCATTGTACAGGAAGCGTAGTCCAAACAGATGGCCCCGTGTCATTTTTACTTAACAGATTTAAGAAAATTAAATCCCTTAGGTAACTCGTAAGTGGCTTTTCTATCTTGTCATCATTGTTCATTACTACAACTAGCCTTATGCCAAAGGCTTGTTTCATTTGGGCAACTCCTTCCCCCAGAAAACACCCTGAAGTAGGATTTGGGGGTGCAGTGAAGAGAACAAGCTTAAACCAGACACACCGGTGTGGCCAGTTGTCCTGATGTGCTTTAACCCACCATGGTTCCCGTTACCGCTTTGGGGGTTCACTGCCCTCTTACCTGCCTTTGCCAGCTAGTATTTAGCAATCTGCACCCGAACCAGTATGTCCGTGCACATCTGCAATCCCAGCTCCATGGAAGGCACAGCAAGGAAGATCAAAGTCTAAGGCCTGAGCAAAAAAAGTGAGACTATCAAATAAAAATAACTAAGGCCCAAAGGGCTGGAGGTGTAGCTCAATGGGTAGATTGCCCAGGGAATAAGCATGAGGCCCTGAGTTCAAACCCCAGGATAGCTGAAAACAAGGAAAATCTGCAACTCCTGGGAAGATGGAAAGCAGATTTCCACTTGGATTTTATTTGTTTGTTTGTTTGTTTTTTGGGTCCGGCCATGGGCCCTGAACTCTGAGCCTGGGCTCTGTCCCTCAGCTCTTCAGCTCAAGGCTAGCGCCGTACCACTTGAGTCACAGCGCCACTTCCGGCTTTTTTCTTTTTTGCTTATGTGGTGCTGAGGAATCGAACCCAGGGCCTCATGCATGCAAGGCAAGCGCTCTACCACTGAGTCACCTTCCCAGCCCTCCACTTGGATTTTTAATAAGCAGATAAGTCAATAAATTAGCCTGCATCTCAGTAAGCATGGATTCCCTGACTTTCCCTATCTCAGATGTTATGAGCCCTTTACATAATCGTTCTTATTTAGGACACATTTTCTCTGAGTTTTTTCTAAATATTTATTAAACTATATTACCTGTCCCTGTGAATTGTATATTCCTGTCCCACTTATTTGTCATGATTTTAGTTTTCTTATAACGGCTGTTAGTTCTTCATTTCTGACAGGTATCTCACTACCACTAAGGAGGCTTTTTGCATCTTTATGTATATCAAGACTGAAGCCTCACTCATGGTTTTGCTTTCGCGATTTCTTTTTCGCTCATTTAAAAGATGGTTCCTTTTCAGAATTTTAGTATCTATACGTTATTCTTCCTCTACTTCCTTCACAGTTTTTCCTGTTCACTTCTTTTATTATCTAGGAATCTATTTGAATGACAATAGGACCTGAGAAATAAAAATGATTCTGTTTTAAATACCAAAAAAAGCACCTCAGCCTCCTTATGAAATGATGGTGGCTTTTCATTGTGCTTTGTTGACATTTCTTTTGTCCCATGTTAACATTGTCATAGATGATCACGTTTAGTCTCGTTTATTCCAATGAGATTAAATGCTATGGCTTTTGCACAAAATTGTAACTTTGCAATAGTTTGGTATCTGTGAGGGCTCACTCTGATCTGTGTCTCCCTTAAATTTAAGAATCTGTCACCTGTCTGTCAAATTCCTGAAAGAAAGCCCGGTTGTGATTGATGGAGCAACGTCAGTTTAACTGGGGGAATTTCGGATCCTTTATGACGAGGTGATGCTTACACGGTGTCTGTCTGGATCACACCAGGAACTGAACATTTTCTTTTCTTTTTTTAAGGACTTTGGGTGTCCTTGAAGCTGCTGCCTGGTGACCTCGCTCAAGTGCAGAAGAACTTTTCTCACTTGGTGGATAGATCGACAGCCATAGCCCGGAAGATGGGCTTTCCAGAAATCATACTGCCAGGTAAACGGCTTGCTCCACTTGCACTTTCTGTGCAAGAAGGGTCCCCCGCACCCCATCCCCACCCCCAGGCAGCTCCCTCACTGCCAACGGCAGACAAAGGCCCCAGCAACCTGCCCCGTGGCCAGGCCAAGAAAATGCTTTTCACTGTCACTCACCATTTCCAGCTCTACGTCCTGTTCCCTGGTGTACAAACCCTGCCAGGCTGGGTCACGTGGCTGTGAGCGCGTGGTGTTCCGGTCTGGGAGAATGGCTGGTTTGCTCTGTGTTCTGCTGCCTTTCTCTCCCCCTGCTGTCCCAGCTCTGTAGCTCCTCTCTGTGAATGAAGTGCTTTTACCTTGGATGGCTTCTTACCTCCACCCCTGTGTCTGCCTGGATTGCAATGACCAGAACTCGCTTCACCGCCTCCTTGTACAGCACCCTGACTCACTCCCTCTTGGTACCTGACTCCCTCCATCTTGTGACGTGAATGGTCTTTGCCCTCAGCCTGCCTGCTTTCCTCCACTCCTCCCGGCTGAAAACCTGACTTCGTTTGCATTCCAGATAAAGACACTGGTTTTTTAAAATTGTTTTTATTGTTCTTATAAGGGTGATACGTAGAGGGATTACAGTGACATATGGCAGATAAAGAATATATTTCTTCTTGGACAATGTCACCCCTCCCCTGGCGATCTCTCAGTTTTTCCCTCCCTTCCCTACCCAGTGAGGACCACTACTGCATTTGTTCACCCTTTGTCCCTCCATTTCTGTGCCCCCCTTTCCCTCCCAAAGACAAATGAGTGAACAAACAAGACAAAAAGAAAACAAAAATAGCAACAAAGAAAACACCTCTGGTTTTCATTTCCTGCAGCTCATTCTGATAAATATTATTTTATGTGATCAGAGGCCTTGCACCTGCCCGTTCCTCCTCTAAGATCCTCTTCTGGAAAGACCAGATTCTTACGTGACCTGTGGGCCTTTTGTCTCTAAAGCCTCATTTCACACCAGACTCCTCTTACCGTGAGGACTTAGTCACACTGTCTCACACACACACACACACACACTCCATTAATAATGAAAAATGGCTTGGCTTTACATACTGTAACACACATGCTTATTGTTGGACAAGGACGTGGAATGCTATTGAGAAGAGTGACACTTCCCACGGCCGTCCCCTCGTGGCTGTGACCCCAGGAGGAGCGGGGACACAAGCTGTGGCTGATGGACGGTCAGCCGTGCCCGACCGTCTTCTTCCACCTCTGACATCCTGACACGTGGCACCGTGTGTCAGCCACGCTCACAGCTCTGTCCTCCCATGGCAGGAGATGTCCGGAACGACATTTATATCACTCTGATCCACGGGGAGTTTGACAAAGGGAAGAAGAAGACACCCAAAAATGTGGAGGTGACCATGTCTGTGTTTGACGAGGAGGGCAACCTCCTGGAGGTATGTGGGTCCCCGGAAGCCCAGCGCCCCGCCATTGTTGTTGGGGGGGCGGAGCTGGCTGAGCATGTTCTCCACTGCAGAGAGGCTCGACCTTCTCCCAGGTGTCCAGAGTGTCTGGAAGTCTGGCTGCTAGAAAGGAAGCCTTGGTTCTGTCATGAAGGAGGAAAGGTTGTGGGCAGCCTGGCCGGCCACCAAGAGCCACACGCTATCCTTCCCCCAGGGCCCCAGGAGGAAACAGATATTCAGACAGTTGGCTAAGAAGCCTGAGAATATTGGGCATCAGAGGGCTGCCCAGGGCAGGTTGTGTGTTAGCTTTGTTCAGTAGCCTGGAGGTGGCCCACGAAGTCCCAGTGTGCTGAGCCTGGAGGCTGAGCGGGGCGTAGACGTGAGGCGGACTTGGTATTCTCACATAGCAGGACATCAGTGTGTGAGGCCTGGCTGCCTGGTCACTGGCCGCTGCTCCCTGAGAGACGGTAGAAAGAAAGAAGAGGGAAGAGAGAGCAAAGACCACTGGCCAGAGGAAACTTCAGATGGTGTTTGGAAACGTAAAAGGGAAGGGCAGAGCTGGGCCTCCAGGGCTGAGCCTGTAATAGCTACTAGGTTTTGAAACCAAATGGTTCCAACAAAGAAGAAAAAGAAGAAGTACCTCAACCACTGAAACTGGGTGCGGTGTGGTGCACGCCTGTCATCCCAGCTACTGTGGGCAGCATAGAGAGGAGGATTGTGGTCTAGGCGTGTGGGGTAAAGCGTGAAGAAGAATGAAAGCGAAAAAAGGCTGGGGGGTGTGGTTCGAGTGGTAAAAATTCAGTTCCTCACACCCCAAACTTAGTGAGGGTACAGAGGTCAGAGTAAGGCATATCCTACGGTGACGGAAGTGGGGTGCGTGCGGGGTGCACAGGGGGCCGTGTGTGTGGCGTACGTATGCTCTCGCTTCTTTAGACAGTCGTGTATATCCTCTCCCCCTTGTTTCTTTCATTCCAAAGAAAGCGATCTTCCCGGGCGCGGGGTACGAGGGCATCTCGGAGTACAAGTCGGTCGTGTACTACCAGGTCAAGCAGCCCTGCTGGTACGAGACAGTCAAGGTGAGAGCTGGAGAACTGGCGGAGTCTCCCTTCTTCCCCTCTCCCTATCGTTCTCCTGTCTCCTTCCTTCCTCGCTGTCATTCTCCCCCTAGCCGGAAGCTGCAGATAAGCGGCCTGTGGTAGATCAGGAGAGATGAATGGATGGTTCTAGGTGATAGGGGTTTATCTCCAGTGAACTCTACACTTTGAGCCCACATTCTCATTCATTAAAGTCTCCAGCTCTAAATAGAGAAGCATGCAGTGACACCACTGGCATCAAGCTGGTCTACCATCAACCAGAAATGCTCAGCTGTCGGTAGACGTGTTTTGCTTCTTGGCCCTTCCATCAGGGGTGTCCTCTGCCGCCCACAGAGGCCCTGGGGGTGCACAAGCATGTGCTGGGATGCCCTCTTGTCAAGTAGGGGGCCGGGACTCCCCAGCTTCCCCCCAAGATGTTAGAGAGCCTGCTAGCATCAGAGCTTGAGCCCCAGTCCCCCCCAGCCCCAGGCTGCATGGGCACTGGCTGTCCCAGACATTGGAGCTTTCCAGAGAAGAGTCAGAAACTAAAACCCTGCAATCACATCTTCCCCAGAGATCCTGTATCTATTAATGAAATCTGAAAGCAAGGAAACCAGGCCCCGAGCAGATGCTCACGTTGACCCTCATTCGCATCATCCATCTCAGAGTAGCTGTGAGCAAGGGACTTGGATTTAAAAAGACAGGATGAGGGCTGGGAAGGTGGCTCAGTGGTAGAGTGCTTGCCTTAAATGCATGAGGCTCTGGGTTCGATTCCTCAGCACCACATAAGTAGAAAACACCGGAAGTGATGCTGTAGCTTAAATGGTAGAGCGCTAGCCTTGAGCTGAAGAGCTGAGGGACAGCGCCCAGACCCAGAGTTCAAGCCCCATGACCAACCAAAAAAAAAAAGGGAGGATAAGGAAATCGAGGTATGGTTCAAGTGGTAGAACTCCAACCCTGAGGGGGAAGTAGAACAAAAACATGAGGCCCTGAGTTCAAACCCTGGACCTGCATGCACACTTGTGCACACACGCGCACACATATACACACACCCACAATGTGGATAAAAGTTCAAAATGATATATTTGCTGATTTCTCTGATATGATTGGCATAATACATATTAATCAAAACATCATACTGTTCCCTATACATACATGCAGTTATTAGATGTCAAATAAAAATAAGGTCATTAAAACTGAGCCTAGCCTGGTACTGGTAGCTCACACCTGTAATCCTATCTACTCAGGAGGCTGAGTACCTGAGGATCGCAGTTTAAAGCCAGCCTAGACAGTCAAATGCAGGAGAATCTTAGCTCCAACAAACCAGCCAAAAAGCCAGAAGTCAGAGCTATGGCTCTAATAGTAGAGGAGCAGCCTTGAGCTTTAAAAAAAAAGTCAAGCAAGAGCAAGAGACTCTGAGTTCAGGCCCCAATACCTGTGCAAAACTACCAGAGTGAGCCTGAATGTCTAAGGATGAGTGAGACGCTGTGTCTGTAGCGTGCTGATGCGCTCCCTCCGCACAGGTGTACATCCCCATCGACGACGTCACCCGCTGCCACATCCGGTTTACCTTCCGACACAGATCATCGCAGGAGTGTGAGTATCAGTGTGACAGATTGCCAAGAAAAAAAAAGGAAGATACCTTTGCCTCGCACACTTTGTGGATCCGGAGAAAGAGACACTTGAAAAGTGATTTCAGACTTCCAAATAGAGTTTCTCCCATGTGGTAACCCTCTAGGCAGGAAAGTCTCGGTGGCCCTGGCGACCTGAGACAGGGAATGGAGGGAGAAGCTCCTGCCCTGGGAAGCAGGCCATCTCCATGTCGGGGCTTGTGACTGTGGCTGCCTATCAGAGCACAGGGGAAATTCACTAGCCCCTCCCCTCGGCTCTGCCGTGGTGTGCTGGCCTTCCACACTGCCCACACGTGTGTTTCTGTCTTTTCAGCCAGAGATAAGTCAGAGCGAGCTTTTGGGGTGTCCTTCGTGAAGCTGATGAACCCGGATGGCACCACCGTGCAGGACGGGAGGCACGACCTGGTGGTGTACAGGGTAAAGATGACGGAATGAGACGCCCTCCCCTCCCAGCCGTCAGGTTTAGGTGGACAGCTGGAAATCCAGACGGGTTTGCCCCATAAAACTCTAGAAACCCCAGTGCTGAAGGAATGGCGTCGCGGTAGAGCGCCCACCTAGCTGGCAAAAGGCCCTGAGTTCAGATTCCAGGACTGCCTCCCAAGAGAGTGCTGGGGCCTGGTGCGGAGGGTGTGCGGTGGCCCTGGGTGGCAGGGGCAGTGGCCTCCTCTCCCTCTACTGCAGGACACAGCGGTGCCTGGCTGGGCCTGGTTGGAGCCTGGTGGGTGTGGTAGGATTGCACTTCCCGTCACCATGATCCAGACGCTCTCTCTGTGTGTTCAGGGCCTTGCTTCCTTCCCTGGCAGCTGAGCCCCACACGCTTGTAACTCTGCTGGCACAAAGAGTTTTTAAAAATGAAATCCAACCTTATTCCGTCATCTATTGATTTACCTCTGGCTGTGACTTGGATATTCTTTTTTGTTTTCCTTTCTTTGTTTGTTTCTTCTGGCCCTGAGGTTTGAACTCAAGGTCCCAGGCACTGTCCCTGAGCTTGTTTTGCTCAAGACTGGCACTCTACCCCTTGAGCCAGAGTTCCACTTCTGGCTTTTTTTTGGTGGTTCATTGGAGATACGAGTCTCATGGACTTTCCTGTCCAGGCTGGCTTTGAACCACGATCCTCAGATCTCAACTTATTCCTTTTGTTAATCCTGTGTGGAAATGATCTCTGCATGCGGAAGCTCTGTGGCAGGCGCTGACAGCGTGGGAGTTGGAGGCTTGAGACTGGATGAAGTCACGTGTTTCCCGTGGGCCCTGCACGCCCATGTGGACAGGCGTGTTTTATGTGTGGCGTGTGACACAAGCCACCCATCCTCTGCCATGCCTAATGTGCTTTCCTTTCAGGGTGACAACAAGAAAATGGACGATGCCAAATTCTATCTGACACTGCCTGGGACCAAGGCGGAGATGGAAGAAAAGGAACTGCAGGCATCTAGCAAGGACAGCACGAAGGACAGCTTCCAGATCGCCACACTCATCTGCTCCACAAAGCTCACCCAGAACGGTAGGTGGGGAGCAGGGCTGTCCTGGACGCGTGAGCTGACCACTGGCCCTGGTTGCCTGATCACACTCACTGGCCTGGACCACGTGGTTCCTGGGCAGGATGCCGGGTGCTTCAATTCTGCCCTCAGCCCTTCCAATAATCTTCCAGGCAGTACTGCCCAAATCACTCATCATTAAAACAGTGAAAAGAATTTCAGTACTTCTTCTGGGGGTATGTGTGTGCCAGGATGGCTGCTTGAACTCAGGGCCCAGGGACTGTCCCTTAGATTTTTTTTTAACTCAAGTCTGGTGCTCTACCACTTGAGCCACACCTCCACTTCTGGCTTTTTGCTGGTTAATGGAGGTAAGAGTCTCATGGACTTTCCTTCCTGGGCTGGCTTTGAACCTCAATCCTTATATCTCTGAGTAGCTGTAATCCTAGCTTTCTGAGTAGCTAGGATTACAGATGTGAGCCACCAGTGCCCAGCAGTGGTCATGAATCTGAAGCAAATGAATGCCTATATATAAATTGCTCTTTTCCTTCCAATCCGCCCAGATGTAGATCATGGCAAGGAAGACAATAAGCAAGACAGGAAATTGAAGGCAGGAAGGTTATCTAGAAAGTGTTTCTGAAGTTTACTTATTTTAAAAAATTTATTATGGTACTTATAAAGGTGATGTACAGGGGGTTTACAGTTAGATAAGTCAGGTAACGGGTACGTTTTTGTGACTCTCATGTCCTTGCTTAAGAAATGTGACTGCCAGCCAGATGTTGCTTGATGTTTGATATACGTTAGTAATTAACTTTTTTTCTTCTTGAAGAATGAAAGAGATCACAAGGTATTTTCTTAGATGAGAGACTGCAAATTGAAATATGAAGTATCCCTTGAATTTGCTGGTAGGATGCACAGTTGCCTTTTCTGGAGAATTCTGTAGCTCTGTCATTCATGCATGTGCTTTGTGTCTGCTCCCGCAGTTGACCTGTTAGGCCTGTTAAATTGGCGTTCCAATGCCCAGAACATCGAGCACAACCTCAAGAAGCTCATGGAGGTGGATGGAGGGGAGATTGTTAAGGTATGTCAATCTTCGTAGCTAGATCTACTTCTGTGTGTGTGTGCGTGTGCCAGCACTAGAACTGAACTCAGAGCTGGCATGCTGTCCCTTAGCTGCTTCTACTCAAGGCTGGCAGTCTACCACATGAGCCAAAGCTCCACTTCTGGCCTTTTCTGGTTAATTGGAGATAAGAATCTCACAGACTTTCCTGCCTGGGCTGGCTTTATACCAAGATCCTCAGATCTCAGCTGGGATTACAGGCGTGAGCCTCCAGCACCCAGTGAAATGTAACCTTCGGTGCCTTTATGTTAACATTTTCAGCCAGTCATGGTAACTAGAAGACTTCTTATCTGCACAGCTCATTTGCAAGAAAATGGCATTTTAAACCCTATTCTTCTGGAATATCATTGTTCCTGAATTTGTACCACACAAGCAAATACGATTTCATGTGAGCCAAATGGACTCACTGAAGTAAACCTCTCTGTTTTTCTCGCCTTCAGTTCTTGCAAGATACGCTGGATGCACTTTTTAACATCATGATGGAAATGTCGGACAACGAAACGTACGACTCCCTTGTGTTTGACGCACTGGTAAGTGGTTCAGCTTTCACGCTCACACTCGGGAGTAAAATGTCGTGGGAAGTTCCACACTGCGTCGGCGGTGAGAACTTACTGGGATCAGCCCTCAGAAAACCTGTCCGAGTCCCACCCTCCATGTGCTGTTCTCTGCCCTGGCTTTTGTCATCTGCTTACTGAATGCCCTGCTTTGGGACTGCCAGCTCCCTGCGGTCAGGGGTGTTGGCCTGTATCCATCATTCCTGGCCATCAGTCACGAACCTCATACATAATGGTCTCATCGTTAGTGTGAAATAAATTTCAACCTGATGGCGTGACTTCAGCGTAGCTGTGATTCAGAATTGTTCAAGCATGAGAAGGAGTCCTGCTGGTTGACAGCATGCCTGGCGCTGTGGCCTGCAGCTGTTGACATTCCGCCCCCCTCCCCCGCAGGTGTTTATTATTTCACTGATAGGAGACATCAAGTTCCAGCATTTTAATCCTGTCCTCGAAACCTACATTTACAAGCACTTCAGTGCCACCTTGGCATACGTGTGAGTATAGCACAGGGGACCAGCGCGGTGGCAGGCTGGTAGGTTGGTGGGTTGGTGTTCCAGGGGCTGGGTGTTGGAGAAATGAGAGGAGTTGGGTAAATGTGCCTGTGAGTGGAACTTGGTTGTCAGCGTTCAGGTGGAAAGAAGGAGTTATCTGTGTATTCTCCTCCTGGGAAAGAGGTCACCTTCCAATCCTTCCTTCTGGACATGGCTATATTTTATTTTACTTCTATTTATTTATTATTTATTTTTGTACCAGTTTTGGAGCGTGAGGTCTGGGCCTAACACTCTCGCTTCGTTTTTTTCTGCTCAAGGCCGGTGCTGCACCCTTTGAGCCACATTTCCACTTCCAGCTTTTTTAGGCTGGTTGGTTGCTTAGAGATAAAGAGCCTCTCTGATTTGTCTGCCTGGGGCTGGTTTTGAGCCAAGAACTTTAGACTGCAGCTTGCTGGATTGCAGGCTGAGCCACCAGTTGTCCAGATAGGCACTTAAAAAACAATAATCCAGAACATGTAGTAAAAAAATTGAAGTCATTTTAGGAACACAGTCCAGGCTGAACTCAGAATCTGGATGTCAGCGAGATTAAACAATGAACCTGGCTGTCAGGGCATTGAACGACGAACGAAGCCGGGCCAGAAGGGCAGCCGCTGGCCTCGGCCTGCACCTCAGAGCCTCGTGTTGCTGATCGCTCCTTGGCCTAACAAGGCAAACCTCCTACTCTGGCACACAGGAGGCCTCTAGGGCCCCATGTCCACTCCGAGCTCCTTCCGGGGGCACTCAGCTCTCTCTAGTGTAGAACGCGGCCTATCACCTCCTACTGTTCACCTGCAGTCCTGTGCTGAGTGTCGCTGGCACGCGTAAACTCCCTTTTGGATGATGACGTATGCCAGATCGTGTCCATGGCTGCCGACTCTTAGGTCAGATCAGACCACGGGTCCCTGCTGGGGTTTCCCTTTTTTCTTTTTCTTCCCCCCAGTCCTAGGGCTTGACAGAGCCTGGACACTGCTCTGAGTTTTTTATGTTCAAGGCTAATGCTCTACCACTTGAGCCGCAGCTCCATTTCTGGCTTTTTGATCACTCATTGGAGATAAGAATCTCATGGAATTTCCTGCCTGGGCTGGCTTCCAATCTCAGACCTCAGCTTTCTGAGGGCTAGGATTACAGGCATGAGCTGCCAGTGCCCCGCCCTGGTGTTCTTTTCTGAACTAAACAAGCACAGAGGTGCCGACACCTGGTTACATAAGGGAGGTGTCCTGTAACACAGTCGCCAGCTAGCGGCTGGTTATGTTATACTGGAAGGCAGCACATACACCAGCGACAGGATTATTTCCACCCAGCTCCCTCTCTTTCTACATGAGTGGCCGCTGCAGTGAGAAATCTTGCTGCTGTGGATTGAGCCAAAGGAGACCTTCAAGGTAAACTGAGGCTGTCAGTCCTTTGTCTCCCAAGTGCTGAGATTATAGGTGTGTACTACTACACCCAACTCCTAAGTGAATTTTCAAAGGCAAAGGAAAAAAAGAGCATGGAGAAACCCACGGACAAGGCAGCGTGTCCCAGGCCACAGAGCTCAAGGTCAGAACTCTGGGGAACTCTGGGTCCACACCTGTGTACTGCACACACTGCCAGGCACCTGTCGCCATGCGAGATCGACAGTCACTTGCAGAGCACATTGACAGCGCTTGATACAGCAAACCTGTGTCCTCTGGGTTTTGTGCTCATCTCAGAAAAGCTCAGAGATTCTTAAAGGAAAAGCTTGAAATATCAGTGCCCTCAAAACTACTCTTTGGTAGCACAAGATCAAAACCCTATAATCCTAGAAGCTAAGATCTCAGCATCGCAGTTCAAAGCCAGATTGGGCAGACAAATCCTAGAGACTGTTATCTCAAATCAGCAAAATATCAGAAGGGGAGATGTGGCTCAACTGGCAAAGCACCAGCCTTAAGCAACAAATCTTAAGAAAGTGTACTTCTTACCTTATGTAACTGTAACCCCTCTGTACATCACCCTGATAATCAATCAATCAATAAATAAAATAGAGGAGATATTGTAAAAAAAAAAAAAAACAAAAAACCATACCCCCCCCAAAAAAAGAGAAGTATGAAATTCTGAGTTCAAGCTTCAGTACCAGCACACACACATACACACACCATGAATGCAAGATCAAGACCATCTGTAATCCAAAGACTTTGGGAAGACAGGAAAAGCAATCTAAAATCCCAGAAGACTTTTGTCTGTTGAGAGGGTTGTAGAGTCAGAACGAGAGTCCTTCCCCCCCTCAGGGAAGTTTCTCTCTGGCACTATGATTTCGGATCCTGAAGACTTAGATCTGGACACATGGAAGGAGTTAGCTTTCCTAATATTTCCTCAGCCAACAATCACCCATCCTTCAATGCGCATCTGAAGATGCCAGCGATGAAAACATCCTAATCGGGCTGGGAATGTGGCTGGGTGGTAGAGTGCTTGCCTAGCGGGCATGAGGGCCTGGGTTCAATTCCTGGGTACTCCATAAACCAAAAAAGAAAGAAAGAGAAAAGAGAAAAGATCCCTCTAATTAAATTTCTTCAATGCTTCCGATTTAGATCCCTTTAATCCTAGTGTTTAATCCAGTCTTTCTAAGCAGAAGAGGGAATGGATGTTCCAAACCTAGACTGCAGAGAAGCTGTCTAGAACAGCAAAGAGTGAGTTTGTTCTGGCATGTTCTCAGGAGAGTTATGGCTCTTCATCTCACGGTGCCACCTCCTACCCCTGGTCTCTGAGCCCCCTTCTCTTGGTGACTTCGCTTGCCTTTCTTCCCCTCTGAAGAAAACTCTCCAAGGTCCTGAACTTCTACGTGGCGAACGCAGATGACTCCAGCAAGACAGACTTGCTCTTTGCGGCTCTGAAAGCCTTGAAGTACTTGTTCAGGTTCATCATCCAGTCCCGCGTGCTCTACCTGAGGTGAGCGGTTTGCCGACATTTCCCTTATCTGTCAGGCTTGTGGCCAACTATGAGCCCTCCATCCTGAAGCTGTGGGGGTCCAGAGCGTCAGTGCACGAAGTGGACTGTGAAGGTGTTAAAGGAGGTCTGGAAGCAGTTTGGGGTGGAGCGGGGAGAGTCCTTTCCTATCAGCAGAATCCTGATGCCATCTTCATAGCAGGGCTGAGAGGTGCAGGGATGGCATGTAGCACTTGCAGGGGGCTTCAGGTAGGGTGACAGCTCCAGGGAGAGAGCTTCCTGTGGCCCAAGGGAGGTAGATGACATGGAGGAGACTTCAATGAATGAAGCAATCCAGGGCATCACCTTGAAATCATTCCATCTTCCCTGTGGAAAGTGGATTATGGGAAACAGAGCAGAAAGCCAGGGCCTGCCCGAAAGCGAAGGGCCACAGTAGCCCTTGGGCTTGGGGCGGGGAGTGCCGCTAAAGAGCTTTAGCTAGTGGTTAAAACGCAGACGCCCAGCGCTGAGCCGCAGAGCCCAGTGAATTTCCTGTTTTGAGATTTGTTGATTCCGAGAGACTGTGGGGACTGACCTGCAAATAAGTTCTTTTCTAGTTGTGCCAAGCGGGTGAGTTGGGAATTGCCTGTCACCCTGTTACCGTGGACCGTGATTTCCACTTGGCGTTCCCGCCCCCCGAGTTGGGCCCACATAATGTGCAAGCTGACTGTCTGTGTCCACGGGGCGTGGGACTGGCAGCAGCCGCTTAGGTCTCAGGATAGTTTTTTTTTTAAATTTGGAATATTTGCATGAGTACATCATGAGGTATCCTGGGGATAGCCCCCAAGTCTGAAAACACGATTCATTGTTTTTTATATAACATACAGTAGCCCAAAGGTGATTTTACACATTAATAGGGTACTGGATTTTTGGCTGCGACTTGTCACAGGTGTGCAGAGATAAACTTAAATATAAACACATTCGCATGCTCGCGTGTGTAGGTGTGTTACACGGGTTTCCTGTCTACACCGGGTACTTGGCAGTGGCCACTAAGCATGTGTGGTACCGTTCGAGACTTGTGTGGTGTGCTTCTGCGCAGTTGGGGGAAGGCCTCTTGAGTTGTACGTTGGAGAAAGAGCTGATTTCTGAGGCGTTGGCAGCTCTGAGAAGCCTCTAGAGCACTGTGATCGGAGCAGGTGCGTGGCAGCGCCAAGCCATCAGCGTTCTGGCATGTGTGGCAGATAGAGGACAGCCCACTGGTTTCAGTCTGAGGAGTTTCTCAACACACGGTCTGAACCTTAACTCTTGTGACCCAAGCCCCTAGCTGAGAGGAGGCTGTGATCTGAGGATTGTGGTTCAAGGCCAGCCCAGGCAGGAAAGCCATGAAACTCTTATCCCCAATTAACCACCAAAAAAGCAGGAATGGCACTGGGGCTCCAGTGGTAGAGCACTCACCTTGAGCACAAAAGCTGAGGGACAGTGCCAGGTCCTGAGTTCAAGCTCCAGAAATGACACAAAAAGAAAGAGGGAGGGGGGGAATTGAAGTGAGACAGAAAGGATTGTGTCAGACGCCAGAGGAAGGGAAAAAGGAAGGGAAGGAGGGAGGGAGAGGGAGAAGGAGGAAGTAGGGGGTCATGGAGGAAACCCCCTAGAGCCAAGGCTCCACTTCTGGCTTTTCCTGAGTAGTTAATTGGAGATAAGAACTGGTGGCTTACACCTGTAATCCTAGCTACTCAGGAGGCTGAGATCTGAGGATTGCGGTTCAAAGCCAGCCTGGGCAGGAAAGTCCACCAGACTCTTATCTCCAGTTAAACACCAGATATTGGAAGTGGTGCTGTGGCTCAAGTGGTAGAGTGCTCGCCTTGAGCAAAAGAGCACAGGGACAGCACCCAGGCCCTGAGTTCAAGCCCCATGGCCGACAACAACAAAAGAATCTCATGGACTTTCCCGCCTGGGCTGGCTTCTAACTACAATCTTTAGATCTGAGCTTCCTGAGTAGTGTGAGCCACCAGAACCCAGCTCTGGCATTTTTTTGAGACTGCAAATCTTATTTTAAAATTTCCTTGAAAGTTGGACAACCCAACTTCTTTTCATTCTCATTTTTTTTTCCTTTCCTGTTAAGATTCTATGGCCAGAGCGAAGATGGAGATGAGTTTAATGACTCAATCCGCCAGTTATTCCTGGCTTTCAATATGCTGATGGACAGACCTCTGGAGGAAGCCGTCAAGATCAAGGTCAGTCTGGGGTTAAGACGCTGGGTAAAGATGCTCTGGACCATAGGACTGACTGACCAGAGTGGGAGAGGAACAACTAACTACCCAGGGCATGGGCTCGCTGGTGGATTTGTATAGAACTTAGAAAAGTAAACGAGAAAGGGAGTGGGGAGGAAGCTGGCTGCAGAATACTACCTAGCATGTGCAGGCCCTGAGTTCCAACCTTAGAGCCACACGCACACACGCACACACACACACACACATACTCACTAAACAAAGCACAACCAGAACAGCAGCAGTAAAGGAAAAAGCCCACATTTTCCCCTGGAAATACATTGGCCTTTCCAGGTGTCACTTTGCCAGAGACAAACTACCTGTTAGACATGCCCAGGAATAACTGGCATGACTCCTGTTGTCCCCCTACCCCCATTTCAGTAAACAGAGCCTCGTGCCTTTCTTAAGTTTACTATTTTCTCTCTAGTCCCCTCATTCCTCCCAGAACCCACCAAGCCCCCCACACCTTTTGAAATGGGAAACAACATAAAACCGTGGACTTTTGTTATTTATTCCTGGTTCTTTCTGGCAACTTCGTGAAGAAGAAGACCTCAAGAATGTAGGGAAAATGACCCCCACAGGGCTGGCCGGAGCTGGCTGGTGGGAAAAGTTCATACCTCCTGGGGCTCCATGGGCTGGAGAGGGTTTCCAAGGTTCAGTTGGACGTGGCCACGTTTCCTCCTTCGAGGGCGTCTGCCTCCAGTCCCCTCTGCAAGGCTCCAGCCCAGCCAATAAGTCAGAGCCAAACAACAAGTCCTGGATTTGTGACTCAGCCCTGGCGGGTTTCTTGCAGGGGGCAGCTCTGAAGTACCTCCCTAGCATCATTAACGACGTCAAGCTGGTGTTCGATCCTGTGGAGCTCAGGTAAGTACCAGACACCGTTCATATCTTGCTGGGAGCTTACACGAGCTTTTGTTCTAGAAACTGTATAGAAAACACCTTATTATGCTCAGTGAGGTGCTGTAGAACCAGCCAAAGAACTCATAAAACTTGCCCCCGAGAGACAGATGTGCGCTTTCTCTGGGGACACGCAGAAGATAGTCACATTACAGCGCCCTTCGCTGCAGAAAGCATTTGGGGGTGCTGAAGGTTAAGTCAGGCCCCGGACGGTGATGGTGGGCAGGCATGGGCAGCCTGGGTGTGTGACCCTGGCTCTTCCTGGAGCCCCCCAGGGAGCCAGATACAGCCTCACCAACACTCCCCGGGCTCCGGGTGCTGGGAGTTCTGCAGGCACAGCTCGCAGGAAGAGAAGGTTGTGTGAGAACTCTAGCTGGGCAGCACAAGCCCATCTACCCAGGGTATCTCTTTGCAGCGTGCTCTTCTGCAAGTTCATCCAGAGCATTCCTGACAACCAGCTGGTCCGGCAGAAACTCAACTGCATGTCCAAGGTGGTGGAGAGCAACCTGTTCCAGCAGTCAGGTAAGACCCCGCCCAGAGCAGCCTGCTTGGGGAGGCTAGGCTTGCTTTCTTTTGCCTTGTTCATCTTGTTTTCATGCCAGTAATGTTCTGGCCACTTTGTTGATATTGGGGTTTTAAGAACCCAGGTCAAACTGGGTGTGATGATTCATAACTAGAATCCCAGCTAATCAGGAAGTGGAGACTGAAAGATCACAGTCCAAAATGAAGGAGACCCCATCTCAACACACAAGCCACATGTTTGTTCCTGTAAGCCCAGCTGTACAGGAGGATCACAGTTTAAAGCTGGCTCCAGCTAAGAGAAAATGAGCTGACGGTGTGGCTCAAGTGGTAGAGTGCCCGCCTCGTGAGCACAAGGCCCTGAATTCAAACGCCAAGGCCAGCAAAGAAAAAGAAACACAAAAGCAGTTGCCAGGTTTACTATTTCCAGAACGGTGTGTTGAATCTTTAATTGGAATAAGCAGCAAGTAACTTGGTCTTCAAAAGAGGAGCCATAGGCACCCAGGCAGGCGGCTCTTTGCCTTTACTGTGCAGGCAAGCCAGGGTGCAGAGTACAGGACTGAGTCAGGCCCCACCGGTGTCCCAGGGGAGCTGAGGATGGCTTATCTGTGCCCTGGTGCAGTGATGTCACCTCAGCAGCTGACCTCAGAATTTACCCCAGGGAAATAAGCCAGCACAGTAGTACCATCAGGGTGTGGTTTTAGAGGAAGAGAGAAGCCAGATTCCCAGCACTCCAAACCTCAGGAAAAACTGCAGTGCTGATAAAATTACTTTTTTTTTTTTTAACTTTTGTGACTAGGGTCAAGCATACTTCTTCTTCCTCTTTCCTCCTCCTCCTCCTTCTCCTCTCCCTCCCATCCCAAACAAATAAAAAGGAGACAGTCCAATTCCTGGTTCTTTTTCATTAACCCAAGACTGCTAGAGTAGGGCAGCCATGGAACCTTCTATTGCCACCGCCCTGGGTGAGGGCATCTGGTCCGGTAACTTCCTAACAGATGGGACAGGACTGTTGCCAGCAGAGGCCTCAGGGTCAGGAGAGTTGGGTGGAGTGTTGGTGGGAGAGCCCTCGGCTAGTTATGGACTAAGTCCAAATCTCAGCTCTCAGTCTCCCTGTTCTGTTTCTGCGGAAGGAAGGACTGGAACTAGGTACTATCCGTGGCTTCTTGGGATTCCTGATATTTTCTGACCTCCATCAATTAGCGATCCGCAATTCCAAATATTTCTAGCATGTGGTGGGAGGTAGCATGAATGCCTTTGGGAAGCTAGTGAATGAATGATCTTAAATAGAAAACATTTTACAAGCATTCTAATGTGTTGCAATGAACTCTAAGATGTAGAAAAGTGGAGCTCCAGGTGGCTCATGCCTGTAATCCTGGCTACTCAAGAGGCCGAGATCTAAAGGGTCACAGTTCAGGCCAGCATAAGCAGAAAAGTCCATGAGATTCTACCCCCATTTAGCTAATTTAGCCATTTAAAAGGCTGGGCTGGAGGCATGGTTCGAGTAGGAGAGCACCTGCCAAGCAAGCAAGTTGGCCAATGGCTGGCGACCTTGAGTTCAAGTCACAGAACCAGGAGAAAAAGAAAAAGAAAACAAGGGTAGTGTTTGAGTGCAAGAAATGGCATGGACCAGTTTCAAACCAGACAGTTTGAAACTAGCCTGAGCAAAAAAGTCTGTAAGACTCCATCTTCAAAACCCAGCAAAAAGCCAGTCTGGAGACATGTCTGAAGAGCACCAGACAAGCAAGCACACTTAACAAGTACAAGGCAGGCAGGCAGGCAAGGGAGGGAGGGAAGAAGGAAGGAAGGAAGGAAGGAAGGATGGATGGATGGATGGACAGGGTGGGCCTTTGCGGGACTGGCTGCGGGGAGCTACAGAAGGAGTAGTGAGCCTCCTCATTTCCTCCTCAGAGTGCCGGGAAGTGCTGCTGCCGCTGCTGACGGACCAGCTCAGCGGCCAGCTGGATGACCACTCAAGCAAGCCGGACCACGAGGCCAGCTGTCAGCTTCTCAGCAGCATCCTGGAGGTGCTGGACAGGAAAGACGTGGTGAGTGGGGCACCACCTTGCTGTCTCCATGGGAGAGGCTCGGGGAAGCTGAGAACACAGGGAGCTCATTTTAGAGGTGACTGGACAGACCAGATGCTCACGTGGACGTCTAGCTCCAGGGACCCTCAGACAGATTTGCCAAGCACTGCCCACTTGGCTAGCCGTTGATCGTTAAGAACTCTGGACATTCTGCCGAGACCCATTGAGACTTCCTCTTCTCTGCAGAAGCATCTCCTGCCCAGCACTGGGTGGGCAGTCCTGCCCTGCTGACGCGCTCTCTTTCTATTCTCTCTGACACTGTTGATTTCTCTGGAGCTCAGTGCAAACAGCATTTGGGATTTGGCTTTGCTTTTGTGCCAGTACGAGGGCTTGAACTCAGGCTCTGAGTGCTGTCCTTTAGATTTTTCGCTCCAGGTAGATACTCTACCACTTGAACCACAGCTCCACTTCTGGCTTTTATTTTGGTGGTTAATTGGAGGTAAGAGTCATATGGACTTTCCTACCCAGACTGACTTTGAACCGTGATCCTTAGATCTCAGCCTCCTGAGTAGCTAGGATTACAAGCATGAGCTACTGATGCCACTTTTTATTTCTGTCTTTCACTTCCTCATGGCCCTGGGCACCGCTTGCCATCAGAACTGGGGACTGCTGGCTACTAAGGGATCCTGACCGGCTGTGGCCAGGGAGAGCTCAGTGTGAGCACAAACTATGGGCTTAATGGAGGCCCTGGCGATGGTCTGTGTTCTTCGTAGAGTTGTCATTCTGCACTACCATCTGTCCACTGGGGATAAGAGATTGCCCCCTAAGGAAAAGCCAGGATGAGATCTAAGGAAAGAGAGCTCCTCTGTGCAAGGCTCCCCGGAGATGAGGGAAACTGAGTCAGCAGGGGTGATGAGTGTCACGGTCGGTGTCTCCCCACAGGGCCCCACGGCGACGCACATACAGCTGATCATGGAGCGGCTGCTGCGGAGGATCAACCGGACGGTGATCGGGATGAACCGGCAGTCTCCCCACATTGTGAGCGCCTCTCCGGGGCTTCCCCCTGAACCCTGATCCCGAACCCTGGCCCTTCACATCCTAAGTGATGTGCTACAGCCCAGAGCGGATCCCAGGCCTGACACGTTGGATGGTGTTCACTCAGTAGGACACCGGCCCTGGCTAGCGCAGGGGTTCGCTCCTATCACACTAGCGACTTGGGAGCCCGAGACGGGGAGGGTCGTGGTTCCAAATCCACAAGGGCATAAATGTGAGACCCCCATCTGGGTCAATAGCTGGATGCAGCTGCATGTTCCTATCATACCAGCTATGAGAAAGCATCAAGAGACAGATCAGGGTCCACGCTGGCCTGGGCACACATGGAAAATTTAAAAAATAACAAAGGCAAAAAGGGCTGGAAGCGTGGCCCCATGGTAGAGTGCCTGCCTACCAACGCCTAGAGTGATCAAACCCCAGTGCCACCAAATAATAATAATAATAACAATAATAATATAAATTAACTCGAGAGCTTTGGTTTTATGTTCTATTTTTTCTTTTTTTGCCAGTCCTGGGGCTTGAACCCAGGGCCTAGGTATTGTCCCTGAGCTCCTTTTGCTCAAAGATAGCACCCTATCACTTGAGCCACAGCACCACTTCCAGCTTTTTTTCTGTGTATGTGGTACTGAGGAATCAAACCCAGGGCTTCATACACACTAGGCAAGCATTCTACCGCTAAGCCACCTTCCCAGCCCCATGGATTTATGCTCTTGAAGAGAGGTTGTAAGATTCACATGAGAAGATGGCATTGTCTGCCTAAAGTAAGAACCTCCTGGAACATTCCAGCAAGGGAGGGGACACAGAGGCAAAGCGAGTGTGGAGAAAGATGAACATACAGGAGAAAGAGAGGAGCATGCAGGTGAAGAGACAGAGACACAACCGCAGGAAGAAGCGTGCAACACTGTGCCTAGCTTCATCCCGCTGTGTGAGGCTGGGTATTTGAGGGTGAATCAATATTAGCGACTCTGTGGATGAAAGGTGCAGGTGCAATTATACATGCAGGGAATTATACATACATACAGGTGGTGGTTAGGAAGTCTTCCCTCCCTCCTAGGGACAGCTGTTCCGGACTCACAGAAACCATGTTGTTCTCCGATCTGTGGGCCTGCCACAGGGTGGTACTGGGGTGGGGTAGGGAGCTGTTGACCTCACAAATAGAAATGACATTAAGCATGTCTTCATTCCCGGCTAAAGGGGCCTTGGAGCAATGGCACCGGCGTGTTTTCCCACAGAGTTGCCTCTCCTGTCCTTGCCACTCGACACGTTTGGTGTGATTGCAGTGTGACCCCGAAATCTCAAGCCCCTTGGAGCGTTGCACATTTCTGGTTTTCCAGTTCAGAGTATTCCATTTCCCTTTCCTCTTCTTTCTGGCCTTCCTTCACATTTATGTTTGTTGGACCACTCGGAGTATTTTCAGACATTTCTCTCCATGGGCTTTCTTGAATACGATTCTGTCCGCACAAGAAGCTCTATCTAGTTAAGATCTTTGGTGTTGTGTGGCTTGATCCATAGGCTTTCTCCTAGGTCATAGCCCTAGGGAAGGCAGTGTGATTGGATTTGAGGGGTCCCTGTGGAGTTCATGGTGTGTGTGTGTGTGTGTGTGTGTGTGTGTGTGTGTGTGTGTGTGTGTGTGTGTGTGTGTGTGTGTGTGTGTGTGTGTGTGTGTGTGTGTGTGTGTGTGTGTGTGTGTGTGTGTGTGTGTGTGTGTGTGTGTGTGTGCGCGCGCGCGCGCGCGCGCACATGTGCATGCGTGCATGTCTCCAGCGGTGGGTGGTCTGAGGAGTCTTAGATCTGCGTGTTCTCTCTCTCCAGGGCAGCTTTGTGGCTTGCATGATCACCATCCTACAGCAGATGGATGACAGCCACTACAGCCACTACATCAGAACCTTCAAGACTCCACACGACATCATCGTAAGTTGTCTGCGCCAATGCCAACACTTCCTTTTTGATTTTGTGTGTGTTTTGTTTTCCTTAAGGCAGGGTCTTGCTCATAGCTCAGTCCGATCTCTAAGCGAGGATCTTCCCACCACAGCCTCCCGAGCACAAGCGGGCCCACTTCTGAAGACTTCGTATATTCACTGCAACTGCCCAGAACAGCCCCCTCCTCTGGGATGCGACGGTCCATGGGGACCCCAAAAGGGACAGCCCCCTTCTTCATCTCCTTGCCAGGACTGCGTGAGGCAGTCAGCTGGTAACCATCACTCGCTTGGATTTCGAGAGAGCCCTTGCTTAGAAAACGGGCAGGGGTTTGTTTTCTCTCGGGAATGAGGAGAGTCACCTTGACAGAGCACCTCTTGCTAGTGCCAAGACAAGGATGTCCGGTGACAGGCTGTGCCCGGCCCTTTTGGGACACAGGAAGAGGAAAGCTCTGTCTGTCCCTTGCTCTGTCTTCAGTAGAAAATCTTCCACTTGCTTGTCTTCACCCGGAGGCGTTGTTTTCTTATTACCATTAAGCATGCATCTGAGGCCAAGATAGGCTAAGGAACCCTTTCCCTCCAGCAGCTATGAGCAGTGGCCTGCACAAGGGCCTGGACCTGCGGTGGGTTTTCACACTGAAGCCAGTCGTTTTTCGGTTGACTTCCAACCTCTGTGCATAGTCCAGTCTTCCCTTCACCATGGTGGTTTGAACTCAGGTTCTTAGACTCGCGAGGTGGGCACTCTACTCCTTGATTTTTGCCCCTAACCCGTTTTTCTTTTAGTTACTCTTCACAGAGTCTTCCCTATTTTGCCTAGCCTATCTTAGACCATGATCCCCCTACTTATATCTTCCACTTAGCTGGGATTACAGGCATGTTCTAGCTCATCCAACTTTTTGTTAAGATGGAGTATGGCTGACCTTTCACCTGGGCTGCCTTCACACCATAATCTGCTCTTCCTCCTGTGTCAGAAATCACAGAGTGAGCCCCACACCCAGCCTGCGCTAATCTTTCTATGCCCCAGATTCCCTGCTTTCTACATATTAGAGTGAGAGTGTGTAGCCAGGGGACCGGAGGATTTGTAGCTCCCTCCTTGCCCACCACCCTCCTCTCGGTGGTGCCTGGGAACTGAAGGAGGTTTGTCACTAGCCCAACGACGGCTCAGTGCTGCTGCCCACGTGGTTACACGACCTTGCAGGAAACATGAGGCAAGCTACTTCACCTCACTAGACCCATTTCCTGATCTGTAAGGGAACAGTTACCTTGAGGGTTATTGTGAATATCAACCAAGAGCACACCTGGGCAATGTCTGGCTCTGTGCTTCATTTGCATGTAGCCAATACCTAGGAAAATACCTAAAATTTAGCTTTAACTCATAGTTCATATTATATGCAAAATATTACAGTGCACATGCTATCTATTACACATAATGTGATACATTGTATTTATCGTGCATACATGCAGTGAGTTATAGGTTATACCTACATTTTATATGTTACATATATCATACATATTACACATATTGCATAGCATGTTCTAGATGCTATATAGGGTATATGTGCACTATACTATATTAGTGTGGATATTATACAACAGAAGATCATTTTATTGGTATTGGGCTATAAGATGAAACTCACATAAAATGTTTTAGCCATTTCTTAAAACATTTTTCTCCAGAAAACAGCTAAAGTAGGCTTGCTCTGAATCCACAGTGGGACAGGGGCTGTTGGATCCAGGGTTAGTTGGGAAGAAAGGGGCTGAACTCCTGTGTGCCAGGTGGTGGTGTGTAATTACAGAGCACCATTGTCCCGGGGTGAGCTAAGGCCTGGAGCGGCCAGGTCCTCACCATGAGCCTGCGGTCCTCAGGGGCAAAGCCCTTGCGCACAGTGAGGCCTGTCCTCCTATCACTGCCTCTGAGTAAGTCAAGCCTGGACTCGCGGTGGTAGGTAACAGGAGGCCTTATGATTCTCTGGTTTGTGGTAGCAGCTGTTAACTCAGACTGTCAACTGTTGGTATAAAATGCAAAAATCAGGCATCAGCTATGGGGTCTAGCACCCTGCTTTTTTTTGTTGTTGTTGTTGGTCGTGGGGCCTGAACTCTGGGTCTGGGTGCTGTCTCTCAGCCCTTCAGCTCAAGGCTAGCGCTCTACCACTTGAGCCACAGTGCTACTTCTGGCTTTTTCTGCTTATGTGGTACTGAGGAATAGAACCCAGGGCTTCATGCATGCAAGGCAAGCACTCTACCACTGAGCCACCTTCCCAGCCCTAGCACCCTGCTTTTAACACTGGTTGTTCAAACCATGAAGCCTTGCTGGTTTGTACAAACACATGTCCTAGGGCAGTGGATGAATGGGTGGTGATAAAGTTGTGTGCATGGAAAATGGTTTCAGAGTGGAGATTGTGAGGGCTGACTTACTGTGGAAGTCTGAAGAACCATCAAGAACAGCAAGACTTCCTAGGGAGAGCCACGCCCACTCTGAGCCAGAACCCCACCTACTCTGATCCAGAGCCACGCCCACTCTGAGCCAACACCATGCCCACTCCTGGGCCACTTGGTGTCCAAGTGCCAGCCTTAACAAATTGACCAAGGGCTTAGGGGGAAAAAAAACATGGTTAGAAATAACATGCCAGGCTGCGTGCTGTACTCTTAGCTACTCAGGAGACTGAGATCCAGAGAGTAGCATTTTGAAACCAGCCTGGGCAAAAAAGTTCAAAGCATTCAAAGTCCAGCTAACAAAAAGCCCAGCTGGAGGCATGGCTGTAGTGATAGAGCACCAGCTTCGAGCTAGGCCCCTGGGTGTAAACCCCAGTACGGGAGAGAGCAAACCCAGGCTCCCTGCCTCAAAAGCACCGTGTTCTTTATAGCTACACTGTTCCACAGGGCAGAAGTGGGGTCGGGGCCACAGAAAGCAGGCAGAGATCCCACAGGCAATGTCTAAACTTAGCCCCCAGTAAAAATGGCTCCCAGACTTCAGCTCTAAGTTTTGGTCTGATTGAGTCCTGAATTGCCCTCGCTCACGGCTGCTTGTGGAGGCCCCCTGGCCATTTTTCTACCCTGTTCTCACCTTTGCTCACATTCCTAGTTAGTATAGTCGGCCACGGCGACCACCTCCTTTTTGGACCATGGAGGGCTTGGCTCGAGGCTGCTCCCGCAGCGGGAGAATGTGTGTGTGATGCCTCCCTGCTTGCCGAGGTAACGAAGTGAACTCAGTTCAGTTAAAGGCGCCATGTTCCGATAGCGCAGGGCAGGGGAAGACTCAAGAGATTCGGGCTGTGAACTTGGGGTGACACCCTTTCTCCTTCCAGTTTCATCCTGGCTCTCCTGCTTCCTCTTTTCTACGGCCTTCAATGCTTTCTCAGTAAAACGTGGACTATTTTGGGCCACTGGTTTGTTTGGTTTTTTTTTTCTTGGCCTCTGTTTTCCTTCCTCGAATTCATACATGTAAAGATCAAATTGTGCAATCGCTAGCTGCAAGAGTATACCCCATGGTGCCGCACAGCTCTGTGGGAAAGGCCGTTTGTGGGAATGTGGGGTCCTGACCGTGGAGAGCTTCTGCCGTGGCGCTGGAAGGAAGGCTAGTTCCGCCTGTGTCCTCCGCAGGACTTCCTCATGGAGACTTTCATCATGTTTAAGGACCTGATCGGCAAGAACGTCTACGCCAAGGACTGGATGGTCATGAACATGACACAGAACAGGTGAGAAGCCCACGGGCGGCCACCGGGGGCTGCTGTCCGGTCTCCACACAGCTGGCCCACATCTGTGCAGTGAGGCCCCTCCCACTGCCCCGCATTCTGCATCTGCACCGCTTCCCTGTGGGGTGCTGCCCTCCTCTGTCAGGGCCAGTCTCCTCCCATCCGTCCCCACGTAGGGCTTCCTCATCCTGTTCCGGCCTTCCTGTCGGTAGTGGGGCCTGAACTCTGGGCCTGGGCACTCACTGTCCCTCAGCTCTTCAGCTCAAGGCGAGTGCTCTACCACTCGAGCCACAGCGCCACTTCCAGTTTTCTGAGTGGCTTATTGGAGATGAGACTCTCACGGACTTTCCTGCTTGGGCTGACTTTGAACCGCCATCCTCAGATCTCAGCCTCCTGAGTGGTTAGGATTACAGGTGTGAGCCACCGGTGCCCGGCCACTCCCGTGTTTTTGACCACAGCACCAGGCCAGAGCCTTACAGTTGCTGGCTGACCACCACTATTTGTCAAATAGGAATGCATCAAGCATGGACAAAGAGAGCTTTAGAATTTTCTCTTTTTTTTCTTTCCTTTTTTAATTGTTGTGATACGTACAGAGGGGTGACAGTTACATAAGTCAGATAAGGAGTAGGTTTCTTTTTTGGACAATGCTACCCCTTCCTTCACATTCCCAGGTTTTCCGTCCCATCCCCACATATAACTTGTATAGTTCATTTTCTTTCTTTCTTTTTTGTTTGGTCCTGGGACTTGAACTCAGGGCCTAGGCTCTGTCTCTGAACATCTCTGTGCTCAAAGCTAGCGAGCCACAGCACCACTTCCAACTTTTTCTGTTTAATCTGGTACTGAGGAATCGAACCCAGGGCTTCATGCATGCTAGGCAAGCGCTCTACCACTAAGCCCCATTCACAGCCCTGTTTGTTCTTATAGAGGTGATGTGCAGGGGATTCCAATGACAGGAGTCCGGTCATGGTACATTTCCTTCCACACAGTGTCTTCCCTTCCCTGGCTCTCTCCCCCTTCCCCCTCCCACCTCCACACCCTTATCAGTGTCCGGTGAGCTCCATTGCTGCATTTTTTTTCACTTTTCCCTTGAGTTCTGTGCCCTCCCAAAGATACGCACATGAATACACCATACAGAGCTCATTTCTACAGTGTCTATTGAGGACCGCTGCTGTATTTGTTCACCCTTTGCCCCTCTACTTCTGTGTCCCCCCCCCCCACCCAAGACAGGTGAAAAAACAGCAACAAAGGGAAAAGCACGAACCTCTTGCTTCCTGGTGTTCATTTTGATAAATATTATTTTGTATGATCAGAGGCATGCCTTTGTGTTCTCTGTAGAATTTTCTTAATGAGCTGCCTAAGGCAGATCATTATTATCAACATGATTAAGTCCGTATGGTCCTGACACCCGATTAGAAAACCTGTCCCCGGAGTGCAGATTAGAGAAAAAACTGTAGTAGCAACCCTAGACTGTCGGAGAAGTACCTAGCAGCCCTGTGCCAATCACCCAGTCGGAGGCACAAAGGCCCTGGGGCACATCTGCAGCTCCATCCCCAGCCAGAAAACCCTGCTACAGCCCCCAAGGCTCTTCTGGACCTTCCCAGAAACTGACACTCTGTGCCTGGTCCTGTGGACTGCCCCTCTCGCTAGCCTCTAAGGACGCTGGTAGATCTTACGGACTTTTCCGGCCGGCCATGGTGTAGATTCGTGGGAAAATGTCCCATGGGCACAGAGTTGCCCTCTTAATGGGTCCTCTCCTCTGCAGGGTGTTTCTTCGCGCGATCAATCAGTTTTCTGAAGTTCTCACGAGACGCTTCATGGATCAGGCGAGCTTTGAACTTCAGGTGAGCCTGCGCCACCCCCGTGCATCCCGGGAATTGTTGCCAGTCCTCCGAGTGTGACTCCGAAGGGGAAAGCAGCAGCTCGGGTTTTATAGAAGATAACGGTTTCCACGGTTCCTTTTTCCTGGGCTAGTAATATACGTGAGGAGAAACGGAGAGAAGTAATAGTCTCATGTAGGCCCCCTTATCCACAGGGGTCACCCCAAATGCCTGGAGCCACGCGGGGTACCAAACTCTGTCTATCCTCTGCTTCCTCTTGAGCCTACAATTGAGTTTCTTTCCTAAGTCAAACACATAACAGAGTAGCACCAGTAAGTAACAGAAAAATAGAGCAGTTATACCAATATGCCGAGTTAAAAATTAGAAGGCTGGCCATTGGTGGGTCATGCCTGTAATCCTAGCTACTCAGGAGGCTGAGATGTGAGGATCAAGGTTCAAAGCCAGCTCAGGCAAGAAAGTCCATAAGACTCTCATCTCTAGTTAACCACCAAAAAGCCAGAAATGGCACTATGGTTCAGAGTGGTAGAACACGAGCCTTGAGCACACAAGCTCAGTACAGCAGACAGGTACCTGTGGTTCACATGTGTAATATCAGCTTCTTGGGAAGCTGAGATCTGAGGATCCTGGTTTGAAGCCAGCCCAGGCAGAAAAGTCTGTGAGACCGATTAACAGCAAAAAGCTGGAAGTGGAAGTGTGGTTTAAATAGTAGAGTGCCAGCCTTGCGTGGGGGGGGGGAGGGGCAGAAAAAAGCAAAAGCACAAGGTCTCAAGTGCAAGCTCTACTACCAGCACACACACACACACAGTACCAGATGGACACACAGCCTGTGTCTTCACTGCGCAGGGGTTCAGTGGTGGGAAATGGTTCACGTGAGTGGGATTTGCAAAGTCCTGAGGAATATAACGCAGGCAGGCAGGCAGGCCGGCCGGCACCGGCTGTATCTTTATTCATTCAAAGCAGTGTGCTTTGGATACAGAATGCCAAACTACCTACTATAAATAGGTGCAGTTATTGAAGGCCAATTCCATTTCTCCCAGGAGTAAAGAGAAATGTAAAATTTGAAGTGTGTGTGTGTGTGTGTGTGTGTGTGTGTGTGTGTGTGTGTGTGTGTGTGTGTGTGTGTTGGAGTCTTGGGGCTTGAAGTCAGGGTCTGAGTGCTGTCCATGAGCTTCTTAAGTACAAGACCAGCGCTCTACCACTTGAGCTATAGACCACCCACTTGCTGTTTTTTCTGAGTAGTTAATTGAAGATAAGAATCTTACGGACTTTCCTGGCTTCAAATTGGGATCCTCAGGTCTCAGCATCCTGAGTAGCTAGGATTAAACCAAATAAAAAAAGAAAGAAAGAAAAACTTAAGGCCTGAAACTTTCAGAAAGAGCAAAAAGTCCTATGAATTCTATTTTTTTCCCCTTGAACCCCCAGATAGTGACTTTCTGCCATGTGAATGGCTTTTTTTTAAAAAAAAACATTTACTCTTACTGATGGTATTTTCCATTTCTTTTCTGCCCACCCCATTAATCTTGAGCAGCTCTGGAACAACTACTTCCACTTGGCCGTAGCCTTTCTTACCCATGAGTCCTTGCAGCTTGAGACCTTCTCACAAGCCAAACGCAGCAAAATTGTAAAAAAGTAAGTGTACCTTTAAATCCTGGTGATGACTGGCAAGGCGATTTGACTGTTGATTTTCAACAGTGTTTTTGGTGTCATAGATGCCAACATGGTACCCAGTGGCATAGTAGATACTGCTATTCAATGACATCACAGTTGTGTGGACTGTGTACCTGGAGGGATGCTGGCCACCATTACTGTTCAGGAGCTGCTGCCCTCTGCTGGCAACTCCTGCAAATTGCAGGCATACATCTCAATACCAGAGAGCCAATGCGTTTGGCCCCACCTGTCCATCACCTAGCTGTTCAGCAGAAGATTCCCACATTATCTAAAAATGCTCCCAGGCATTACATCCTGGCTTGGAATTCAGGATGGAATTACGTGCAAGATTGATGAAAATTTTAAGGACACTGTTCATTGTGTTCATCTCAGTTACATTTTAAAGTTGGCAGCCTGGAAACTCAAAAAGCTATTTAGGTTAAAAAAAATACTAGTAATAACTTCAGGCCAGGTGCTCGTGGGCCAGTGTATAATCTTAGCTACTCAGAAGACTGAGATCTGAGGATGACAGTTCAAAGCCAGCCATGGCAGACACATTCATAAGGCTTATCTCCAGTTAACTAGCAAAGAGCCAGAAGCGGAGCTGTGGATCAAGTGGTAGAGTGCCAGCATTGGATGGAAAGACCAAGCAAGAGTGTGAGACCTGAGTGGAAGCCCCAGGACTGGCACAAAGTAATCCTAATCACTCGAGGAGCCCTGTGTGGTACTACATGTGTATAGTCCTGATACTTCCAAAATGAAGGCAGAGAGATCATAAACTCAAGGGCAGCCTGGGCTACCAAAGAGTTTCTTATTGAAAGTGCTAGAATTTTTAATTCATTTTCTCCTTGCTGGGCTATCTGAAATTCTAGGAACTAATCTGCATTCCTCTAACTTGCCCGTCCATTAAAACAAAACAAAACAAAACAAAACTGAGGTTGACAACTAAAACAGCAAGACTTTTAGTAGCTGTGCTTTAAAAGATAAAAATATAACCTGTTGTGTAGATTTCTCCAAGGGACAGGTACTGAGAGGTACTGGTTTACGATGGATTCCTTGGTCTCCTGCCTTGAAATAGCTTAAGCATCAAGGCAGCTTCTTTAAAGGCTGGATTTGATACTGGTTGAACCACGTAAGAGAAGTTAGCTAATGGAAAGTCTGAGGAGAAGAAAAAGGCTAATTAGGAACTAATGCTTCTACCATGTGTCAAAAGAGCGTACAACTCTGACTCACCCCACGTGAATGTTGTGTGTGCTGGCACAGCTGAGCTACCTAGTGAAAAGCAATCTAAATCTGAAAAAAGGTAAGCCGTGGAGCTGGCAGGGGTGCGGTTTTCACCGTGTGAGCAGCAACGTGGCCACGCAGGAGACAAGGTGTGAGGGTCTGGAGACGGTTCGTGTGCGTGTGTGCTTGTGTGCATGTGCACCTCCAGTATAAGGCTGCAGTGTGCAGTCCTCATCTGTTCACGGCGCGGATGCATCATTTGGTTCTTTGCTCTGCAGCAACCCAAGTGTCTCTGTCTCCTCCCTTCCGCCAGCCAGGGAAGACCAGATCAGCTCCTCCGTTCTTTCTCAGCTCTGCCTTTGTTTTCTCCAGCTGTTAAAGTCCCCTGGCCTGTCGTGTGGCTGCGTTCTCCTCTGGGGCGTGCCTGGGTAGTGCCCGCCTCTCTCACAGGGTCCCTGACTTCCCTGTGACATGTCCCACAAGGACATGAGCTGTATGTGTGTTGGTGGTGTTTGTGCCGGGGCTTGAACTCAGGGCTTGGATGCTGTCCCTTAGCTACTGTGGCTGAAGGCTGGCACTCTACCTCTTGAGCCACAGCTCTACTTCTGGATTTTTTTTTTTGTCTTTCTGGTAGTTAATTGGAGGTAAGAATCTCATGGACTTTCCTGCGTGGGCTGGCTTTGAACTGCAAGCCTCAGATCTCAGCCTCTTGAATAGCCGGAGATGACAGGCGTAGGCTTTTTTTCACTCCGTTCATCATTGTGCCCTTGGCCCTCCATATCTACACATTCTGTCTCCTCCACCAATGGAAATAATTGGGCAAACAATTATATCCCTATTACACATGTACAGGCTTTTTTTTTGCCAATATTCCTAATCAGTTGAGTGTACCAAGTTTTGTATATCATTTGCATTGAACTAGGAGTTCTGGGTAGTCAAGAGGATTTAAAGAATGGGCCAGGTGTGCACAGATTATGTGCAGATCCTAGTGTGCGTTCTGCAGGGCGCTTGGACATGGGCAGAGTTATCTGGAGCCCGTCTTGTCTGAGTCTCCAGGGACAACTGTGTTGAATGGAACTCGTTTCCACTGCTGACTGTTTTCTCCATTCTGATCTTCTAGATATGGGGACATGAGAAAGGAGATCGGCTTTAGGATCCGGGACATGTGGTACAACCTGGGTAAGTGACCCTGGCCGGGCCCTGTACCGCTCCTGTGATAAGCATGCCACTGTGCTGGGGTTGCCTTCCTTCGGGTAACGGTGGGATTTCGTCGCGTGTGGCACTGGGAAAGACGATTTCTGAGCTTCACAGCCTGGCCTCGGCTGGGAGTGTGGCTAAGATGCTGTCTTTTCTCCTGCCATCACACGACCAGAGCACAACATTTCAACATCCTCTTGTCAGTGGTGGTGGTTTACTCATGGAAACTTCCAGCATTAGGGGCCCTACGGAGGAGCATCGAAATGCCTTCTTGATAGTGAAGTGATTCTTGTTTAAATAGCTTCATTTGCTTTCATTTCAGGACCCCACAAAATCAAATTCATCCCATCCATGGTGGGGCCCATTCTGGAGGTCACTCTGACCCCCGAAGTGGAGCTCCGCAAAGCCACCATCCCCATTTTCTTTGATATGATGCAGTGTGAGTTCAATTTCAGTGGAAATGGCAATTTCCATATGGTAAGGAATGGCGGGGGCTGGGGGTGTGTACCCACGCAGTGCCCACGCAGTACCCACGCACTCAGCACTGATTCTTGCTCATTTGCCTTTCAAGATGGAGGAGCCGTTACTGGGCAGAACAGACCAGGGCTCAGATAACCACTCTCTTCCACATTTGATTTGTAATGCAGTGAACGCCAGCCCCCCTCCAGCGTTCTGCCCCAGACACTCCGTGGAAGGGTTCCTTCTGCTTTGTGTCTTTCATGAAGCTGTTGGTGCAAGTTGACTTTGTGTGTGTGTGTGTGTGTGTGTGTGTGTGTGTGTGTGTGTGTGTGTGCGTGCGTGTGCGTGTGCGTGTGCGTGCATGCGCGTGTGTGCATGGGACTTGATCTGAGGACCCGGGCGCTGTCCCTTAGCTTTTTCCCCTCCTGGCTGGATCTCTACTACTTGAGCCACAGTTTCACTTCCAGCTTTTTGGCAGTTAATTGGAGATAAGAATTTCATGGACTTCTGTCCCAGCCAGCTTTGAACTGCGATCCGCAGATCTCAGTCGCCTGAGTAGCTAGGAAGACAGGTGTGAGGCCCCCCGCACCTGGCTGACTTCGTGCATCTTAGCCCTACGTGCTACAGAATCGTATTGATGTGCCTTCCTCATCTCCAAAGGGTTAATATTGAAAACGATTTTGGTCCTGAGGTTTACCAAGAGCCAAGCAATCTCATTTCCAAGACTGAGATTAAAAAAAAAAAAAAAGATATAAAATGAGACTCTTGGGTGTGGCTCAAGTAATATAGCACTTGCCTAGCAAGTTGAGGCCCTGAGTTTGAACCCCATACCACATTACCCAAAAATGAGATTATTAAGCTACTTTTGTATGTATAATTATAATACAGGACAAAGAAATACAACCAAAGTGAATGTAACATTTTTGGTTGGTTAGTTGGTTGGGTTTTGATTGGTTGGTTGGTTGGGTTTTGATTGGTTGGTTGGGTTTTGATTGGTTGGTTGGTTGGTTGGTTTGAGTCAGGGCCCTATTGTGGTAGCTCAGGCTGGCCTTGAACTCACAATCCTTCTGCCTTGGCCTCCTGAGTGCTGGGATTACAGGTGTTAGTGCATGATCAATGAGGACAGGAAGTGGGATCAGCCCCCATATAAAGGGGTTGGGTCAGATGAGGGAAGATGGGCCGTCTGTCCGTCTGTCTGCATCGGCCTGTGCGTGTGATGTTGTCTGTGGACTATTGACTCTGCTTGCAGTTCGAGAACGAACTGATCACGAAGCTGGACCAGGAGGTAGAAGGGGGTCGTGGAGATGAACAGTATAAGGTTCTTCTGGAAAAACTGTGAGTATCCCACAAACGAACCTCAAGTGGGGGGCTCTGTTTCCTAGTGGAAAGAAGCGGGGTTCTGTCACCCCACTGTCAGCAGCCTCAGGGTCGCTGGCACTGCCCCAGCGCCCTCAGCAAGGCCAGTAGACCTTGGGGTGCCGCTACTGGCATTGTTGTATGCTCTGGGCTTGCCTGGCTCCAACCCGGAGAGCAGCGCAGACATCAGAGAGATGCGCAGAGCCACCCTGGCATTGCGCCCAGGGTTTGAATTCCTGAACTTCAGTGACAGTGCTGGTACCTCTCATGAAGGTGTCCAAGCAGCCAATTAAAAGAATACAAAACAGCCGGGCGTCAGTGGCTCACCCTATCATCTTGCTATTCAGGAGGCTGAGATCTGAGGATCATGGTTCAAAGCCAGATTGGGCAGCAAAGGCTGTGAGACTCTCATCTCCAATGAACCACCAGAAAACTGGAAGTGGCGCTGTGGCTCAAGTGGTCGAGCGCTTGCCTTGAGCTGAAGAGCTCAGGGACAGCGCCCAGGCCCAGAGTTCAAGCCCCACGATTGACAAAAAAAAAAGAATACCAAGCATTCCAAGGTCCACTCTGCATTTCATGATCTTGTTACTTTAGGTAGTTGTACCAAGCGGTTTATGAAGATGGAGCATCTTGACGCATGCCACCCCGCCCAGCGCCCTCACCCACCCCTCCCCACCCAACCCAACCACCCCTCCTCTCGCTTTTTTAAAAATTTTGTAGGATGCACATGGACTTCACCACAATCTCCCCCTTCTCCCCTCACTCCACCCTACCCTTTTGAGTTCCACGTCCTGTGCTTATTGTATTGAACTTCCCTATTGCCCTTCGATGGAGTCACACCGCTAGAGATGTCCCTTGAATCTACCGTATTTCGGTTAATATAAGCATAGGCACAGCGAATTTACTTAGGAGTTTGTGAGCAAAAAATCTAGCTTCCGCATACGAGGAAAAACACGTGTTCTTTGTCTCTCTGGCCTGACTTCAAGCCTGCCAGAAGACAGCAGCTCTGCGCCCACCAGGCTGGTCCCTGGTCACTGCATCCCTCAGCATCTCCACCCCTGCAGCTGGGCAGGGGTGATCCGCGGCTCTCCTTCATCCCGCCACCCTCCCGCCATTCCCTTGCCTCTTCGGCTTCCTTTGCTCCTGAGGAGAAAAGAAGACCTGTAGGCGTTGGTTTAAAATCCTTGGGCACTGGGAAAATTTAAATGGAGGCATGGCTGAAGGAATAGAGTGCCAGCCATGAGCAAAAAAGCCAAGCAAGCGCATAAGGCCCTGAGTTCAAGCCCCAGTACTGGACACACACACACACACACACACACACACACACACACACACACACACACACACACACACACACACACACACACACACACACACACACACACACACACCTTGCTTTGCCTGGGCATCCGTGGCTCACACCCGTGACCCTGTACAAGGATCACAGTTCAAAGCCATGCTGAGCTCTTCTAGTAACTAGCAAAAACCTGGAGGTACAGGTGTGGCTCAAGTGGTGGAGTAGCAGCTTTGAGTGAAAAAGCCAAGTGAAAGCAGAAGGGCCTGAATTCAAGCCTAGTTCCCGCACACAAAAAGAGGGAGAGAGTTCACTGCCAAGGCTCTTTTTACCACGGACTAGGAGTTCAGCCTTGGAGCTAGCGACTCAACCCGCCTCATCACCTCTTTTTCTCCATCCCAGGGAGCAATATCTTCTTTTTAGTATTATTGTTATAATTCAAGGGACGGAGTGTCCAAATAGGATCGTCTATTGTGGAGTTGCTGCGTGGAGAATGCTGGCCCCATTCTTTCCAATCTTCCCCTTGTCCAGGCCTGTATCTGCTGAAAGTTCTCCAGACTCTCATCACCTCTGCCAGCTGTGTCACCCACGGTCATTTTGTGTTTGCCCTGCTCTGTAGGAATTTCCTGGTAGAGACTGAAGCCTGGAGACTCCCAACTCTTTTCTTTTAGATTTTTAGGGTTCCCTAAGGAATCAGCATACTAATTAATCTGAGCTGAAATGAAATCTTTGAATGGCCTGTGTTTTAATTGTATTTTGTTTTTCATGGTAAAATCTTTTATATCCTGTTTGCATTGCGTGTCTGTTTGGCCTTCAAATCTCCCAGCTTGTAACTTTTGTTGTTCTGATCTCCTATGGAATTAAACAGAGCAGTTACATGCCTATTGAAACACACATAATATGTATCCACAGCAAACTACTCATTTACTCATTTAAAACAAACAACAACTCCAACAGTTGATTTTTCACATAAAAATCTTACCAGATTTTTTTTTTACCCTGAATCACAAGCTTGGTAAAGTATTACTGTATACAATAACAATGCCCCAGAATAGTCCTAGAGCTGGACTATTTAGATTGCTTTCTCATCCATCCATCCATCCATCCATCCATCCCTCCATCCATCCATCCATCCATCCATCCATTGTCATGACTGGGGCTTGAACTCAGGGACTGGGCACTGTCCCTTAGCGTTTTTGCTCAAGGCTGGTGCTCTACCACTTGAACTATAGCTCCACTTCTGTATTTTTGGTGGTGAATTGGAGATAGGAGTTTCATGGACTTTTCTGCCTAGGCTGGCATCTTCAGACCTCAGCCTCCTGAATAGCTAGGAATACAGGCACCAGCCACTGGGGCACCTGGCTCTTTCTCTCATGTTTTTGTTTTTTTTTCCCCCTGCCTTTGTCTGAGTTTTCTTTTGACTTTAGGAGCTCTGCCCAAAGGGAGAGAATTAGATCAGAAGTTTGGCTCTGCCTCCTGTTGACAAGTCTGCATCTCTATCTGAAAAGTCCCATTTTCTCTGAAGCGCCACACCCCAGAGGTTCCTAGGTTTCTCTGGGCTGGATGTTAACCCAAAGCTTTGCAGAATGCCCATGAGATGCACACCAGGCTTTGGGGGAGAATGAAGACAGGAAGAGGATCTTTGATTAATATAGGCAAAGATTCTCCTTCCTGTGATAACGGAAAAACAAAAAGCCCACAAACAAACTGACCTCCAGCGATCGACATTGCGGGCCTGGTGTCTAAGTACAGTGGGGGTTGAGTCAGGTCCCAGACAACATGAAGGATTTGAGGAAAGGGTGGTATCCCTCACTGGGATGGTCAGCGTTGCCTGGACTGAGGGTGCCGGTTTACCTAGCATCCTGTATCATTGAGTCTAGCGCCACCTGCTGCCGGGACCTCAGTCAGTGCACACCAGGGATGCGGGACTGGGGCAGGCAGGTAGAACCTTAGTCTCTGCTTTCCCTCCAGGCTCCTGGAGCATTGCAGAAAGCACAAGTACCTGTCCAGCTCTGGCGAAGTCTTCGCCCTCCTGGTCAGCAGCCTGTTGGAGAATCTGTTGGACTACAGAACCATCCTCATTCATGATGAGAGCAAGGAGCACCGCATGAGTTGCACCGTCAATGTGCTGGTATGTTCTAAACCTGCTTGCATATAGACACACAGACAGGCAGGCAGATATAAATTGATACAGCCTTGTCTGTGCCTTCCCATCTCCTCCATGGCTGTCTGGAGCTCAGCCCCAGGTCCTTCTCACAGATTCGGGGAACCTCGGGCCTTTATGGAGTCTGTGTCCTGCTGAGGTGAATGCAAACAGCTTTGGCCTTAGATGCTTGTGGCTAAGCTGTGGACCTGGAGGATAAATTTGGGAGTAGGACTGGAAACTGCCTCCTAAGCATCCATCCAGCTCCTTCCATCGACCGTCCTCAGCCCCATCTCCCGTCTTGCTTCTGTGTGGTTGCTTTACTGTTGAAATTGAAGCACGGAGAGAAACTCGTACAAGATGAGTCAGTGCAGTTCTCCTGAGAGCATAATCATCTGGTCTTACCTACGTGAACTGGGACCATAGGTCATAGACCATAGGCCTCAGCGATATACTGACCAATGAGTTCCTCCCCACTGAAAACCAAGGCCCTGTCACTACTTGACTCCCCCAAAAACCGGGCTAGCAGGCACTGTGTAGGTGAGTTATGGTATGGGTCCTTTAGAGGGTCTCCCAGGTTTCTTAGAAGCATGATCCTTCAAGGGAAAAAGAAAGTTCTTCAATGTATCTTCCTTACAACCCAGCACTTCCTTTTCTTATGGGGGAAATCTCCCTTTGGAGGAGGTGACACGCTTGAACAGCAATGGTTGTACTTTGGCCATTTTTATAGCCAGCTTATTGACAGTCATTCATTTACATTGGGATTTTGTGACCCTTTCTTGGCAGAATTTCTATAAAGAGAAGAAGCGGGAAGACATTTATATAAGGTAAGCTGGAGGAAGTGTCTTGTGTTCACTCTTTATGTCATGGTGCCGTGTGACATCTTCTTTCAGCAAGCAAATACTCGCCTCCCCAAGCCACTCTTGGTGTATTGAGAAGATGCCTCAAAGTGAGTGAGGCACACAGCATCCGAGACGCAGAGAGTCTGCTCTTTAGACAGATAGCAAATGAGCACACGTGAGGGAGCGGATAAATGGGGTCATGTCAGGGCTCACGGTGGGATAGGGGACTTCCATCAGGTAGTCAGAAGAGGCTCACAAGGAAAATTAATCCACCACGACGTCTTGGCCTGGGTTCTGTGAGTCCCTAACCAGGAAGCCAGATTGTACACCAATGGAGGGAGAGGATCCCTGGCTTTCAGGCACCTCCCAACGAGGACTGAGACCTAAAAAGAAAAATATAAACACATCTGCCTTGAAGGGAGAGTGGAAGGTACACTGGAGCCAGAAAGCCACCGGGCAGGAGATGTTCAGTGAGCGGAGGAAACAGGAAGAAAGGGAGTCCTTCGCCTCAGAGAAGTGTTCCTATGCATTAGCACTTCCAGGGGCAGGGTGGGGAGCTGGCCTGGAGCAGATCTTGGGATGGGCTGAGTGCAGGATCACTTCCGGCCCCCACAGCTCCTCCGTCTGCCCTTGTTACCAGATACCTGTACAAGCTCCGAGACTTGCACCGAGACTGTGAGAGCTACACGGAGGCCGCCTGCACCCTCCTCTTACACGCCGAGCTTCTGCAGGTGAGCATTCAGCACGGCTGGCCGGCCCGGGCAGACCCAGTGTGCTCCGTCACAGGTCCCCCCTTGGGGACTGAGTTCCACCTGCTTCTCGATGCCAACAGGGAAGAACCTTGCTTAAGGCAAGAACGTTTTCTTGCCTTTGCAATAGCTCTTTTTCCTTATCATGTATTTGCACATGGATGGGAAGTAAAGTACAACCCAAGGGCCTCTTTTAATTGACCTTCTAATTAAGGAGATAAAACACATATTGATTGATAAATAGCCATCAGTAAAACTACTGTAGAAACACTTTCCTATTTATACTCTCTCCATAAGTAAAATTACACCATGGTATGATATAAACACATCTGTACGTTCCTGAGTGCCAGATAATTAATTACTTTTTTTTCCCCTTTGGAGCTGGTCACGTGAGTGAATATGTGAATATAATTTTGGTGCTTATTAAACAATATGAAGGAAGCCAGTAGGAAGGAGCCAAGTTACAGGCATTTTTTTCCCTGACTTTCTTTTTTTGGTTTCAATATTGATTGCATTTGTCATTGGTAATTAGTGAATGCATTGTGTTAACCCTAATGCTGAATGGGTTTCTGTTTTTCAGTGGTCTGACAAGCCCTGCATGCCTTACCTGCTCCAGAGGGACACTTACTATGTGGGTACCCAGCAAGAGCTGAAAGAGAAACTCTACCAAGAAATCATATCTTACTTTGACAAAGGCAAGGTGAGTTGTGGCTTATTTGCTACGGGGATCAAACTATCCCAGCCAAACTGCACCCCCCTCCACTGCCAGCTGTGCCATATTTCTGGATGATTTTGGGGTGCTTTTCTAGCTTACATCTTCCAATAACCCTCATTATAATTAGAGAGAACTTATCTCTGTCTTATAAGAAATCGAGGCCCACGTGAAAAGTATATTTGTTGGTATTTTTGTTTGTTTTTGGTTTCTTCACCCTTTATGTTCTTAAAAATAATGGAAGACTTCAAAGCACTTTTGGTCATGTGGATTTGTCTGTTGGTGTTTATACTTGTAGAAGTAAAAGCAGAAAAATAGTCAGTTTTACCCATCAGCTTTTGTGTTTGTGTACTGGTACTGGGGCCTGGTACTTGCTGAGCTTTCTTTCTCATAGCTGGCACTCTAACACTTGAGCCAGGCCTCTAGCTCCAGCATTTGTCTGGTTAATTGGAGATAAGAGTCTCAAGGTCTTTGCTGCCTGGACTGGCTTTGAACTGTGATCCTCTAGATCTCAGCCTCCTGAGTAGCTAGATCCCAAGAGTGTGATACTGATGCTTCCTTCTATTAGTACTTTCTTCTACATCACGATGACGCACCTATTACCTATGAACATAAATCATTTATCGATTTCAAAAATGACTGTTTTTGCCAAAGCACTGGTGAAATACATGGGTCTCAAGATACCATCAGAGTCAGAAGCTGCTCACCTGCTTCTGTATGCAGGCCACTGTAATACTGCAGGTCACGTGCCACTGTTATATTCGTGAGAGACTGGCATGGACTAAGACAAGTAAGGTGGGGAGGGGTGTGATGGTCACTGAAACTTCATGGACCCCTAAGTGGGTCTCTGGGGCCCTCCAGGGCCAGGACCACCTGTGGAGGCCACTGTGCCACCAGCATGCTTTCCCTTCCATTATGGGATGGGGATAAGGCACCCTGGCTGCTCCTGCACCGGAGCGCACAGCTGCCTGGCTGCCTGCACCTCGCCCAGCTGGTCTGGCTGATAACACGTGGCCCATTGCATGGCCTTCTCTGACATCCTGGGTCACTGGCAAAAGATGATCTTAGATGATTTCATGTTACGATGCCATCTGAAGCACTCAGGCTGCACAGGCACACCTGTGGCTGCCCATACAACTGCTAATGACGCTGGAGCAGGGAACGGCCAGGTATAATAGTGCAAAGGAAACGCCAGAGCCGCCTGGAGGCCCTATCCGAAAAGGTGGCGTGGGTGAAGTGTGTCAAATTCCACACCACCTTGCCATTAAATGGCACTTTTTCTTTCGTAGTACTGGGGCTTGAACTCAGCTCCTCAGGCTTGCTCGGAAGGCACACAACCGCATGAGCCACGTCTCCAGCTCCCTTTGCCTTAACTACTTTTCAAACCACCTCATGGGGTTTTTGTTTTGTTTTTTGGCCTAGTGGGCCTAGAGCTTCCTACATCCACCTTCTAGATAGCCGGGCTAAGAGGTGCACACCACTGCACCCATCTTTATTTGTTGAGATGAGGTCTCCCCAATCTGAAACATGTCGGGTTCCACACCTTCCAAATAAGGGATGTGTCAGGTTCATTTGATCAAGGGGTGGAGCAGGTGAGCCTGCAGGGGAGTAGCAGGCTGCAGGGAGTCATGGCCTACAGGGAATTCATGAGCTGCAGAAGAGTAGCAGTGCTCCAGGCGCCTGGGCTCGCTTCCCAGTAGCTCCCTGGAGCCTTAGCAAGGGGTCAGTGACTCCTGTGCTCCCGCCTCACCCTGCTTCCCTTCTACAGATGTGGGAGAAAGCCATCAAGCTGAGCAAAGAACTGGCGGAGACCTACGAGAGCAAGGTGTTCGACTACGAGGGTCTGGGCAGCCTCCTGGTGAGTGTGGGCAGCAGGCAGCTCAGCCAGGTGCTGGTGGAAGGCCAGGCCCCTGTGCTCTCCCCAGCGCAGAAGTGAACCTTGCTTCTATTTAAAAATAGACAAGGTGTGGTCCCAAAGCCTTGATTATGGATCTCCAGATCATCTGCCCCGGAAGGCTTGGGACTGAAAAGGGACATGCCTGGGGGGGGGGGGGGGGGAGGCGGGACCCAAAGACTTGGAGAATGGAGGCCTGCCCTGCGCAGCTGGCTCTCCTCAACAAGCCTCAGGGTCCCTGCCACCCTGGTTCCTCCACACACCCCGGTGCACTGTGCACTGTGCACTGTGCGTGTCTTGGAGCTGTCAGTGCTTCTGCCGGTCCTGATGCTTTTCTGCGGGCTTCCTCCTTTCCCTGATGGTGCTCAGTGTCTCCACCTCCACATGCCCAGCCTGTGTAGGGAGCCCGACTGTAGTCCCTGCTCTGCTGTTTAAAAACAAGGAATTAACAATCCTCGCTGTTCAGGAGGCTGAGATCTAAGGATCATGGTTCGAAGCCAGCCCAGGCAGGAAAATCTGTGAGACTCTTATCTCTAACCTGTGAAAAGCTGGAAGTAGAGCTCTGGCTCAAGTGGCAGCCCTCTACCAGGGCTAGCTAGGCTTAAGTTAAAAAAAAAAAGCTAAGGGAAAGTTCCTAGGCCCTGAGTTCAAGCTCCAAGAGTGGCACCGAAAAGGATAAATAAATAAAAGAAACTTCTGGAAGCCGTACACTGCCTCCTAGCACAGAGGAAGTCACGGTGCACTCCCTTCTGCAGCCTCTTGGTCACGGGCCACTTTCCAAACACCTTTGTTTTTGTGTTACTTGTTCACCAGCAAAGCTAACGGGCTGATCTGTTTTTCTCTTTCTGTTCGCTCTCCTCCACCCCCACCCCCACTTCACCCCTAGCTGTGTCCTTGTTACCTCCCAATGCAGTGTCTTGTTTTGTTTGGCAGAAAAAGCGAGCTTCGTTTTATGAGAACATCATCAAGGCCATGCGGCCGCAGCCGGAGTACTTCGCCGTGGGCTACTATGGGCTGGGCTTCCCCGCCTTCCTGCGGGTGAGGAGCCCACTGGGCCGGGCTGGGCAGGGCGTCAGTGCTGATCCAGATGGCCGGGGTGTGTTTGCAGCTGATGGTCCCACCCTCCATGTGGGAGGTCGGGGCGGAAGGCTGCATCCTGAATTCTGGCCTCTCACCCTACAACCCTGGACACTGCTGGGATTCTGGAAGTTTCTTTGTTACATGACTCCCCAGGTGGCTGGAGGAAAGGGATGGTTGCCAAGATGTTGTCCTTCTTTCTCAAACATGGCTGCAGGGTGACTTTGGCTTTATGGAGTGAAAACTAGAACTCTCTGCTCCTACAAAAGGCAGCGTGATCAGAGAAAGACCAAGAGGCCGTCCTGAAAGGGTTTAGGCCATTACATTGTTTCATTCAGAACAGTCTACTGAAAAATCTGTCTGCACCAGTTTCAAGGAAGGTGCTGGAAATACCCTGCACTTACAATTGCACAACTCGTTGTCCTCTGGTGTTTACAAGTTAATTGGGGGGAAAGGTCCATAATTACACATAAATGTAAAGTGTAAACCATAATCAAAAAAGGTGTCTTGTGCCATGGAGCTGTACCAGCCTGTAGCCAGGAACTCTTTAACTCTTTGCTTCCCAAAAATCATAGAGATGTTCTCATCATCACCAAAGATGGTGTCCATCCGCCAGCTGGGAATAGAGTTAAACAAAGTCTACTCCATCCACCTGATGGAGTACTACTCAGTAATAGAAAAAGAACAAAGTGAGGCTTTGAGTTACAATGGCTTCCTCCATCTCTACAAGTCTAGATTTTCCATCCTCCTCTTCCTACTTAATGACTTCTCTTGCCATCTCTGACTTGCAGAATAAAATCTTCATCTACCGGGGGAAGGAGTATGAGAGGCGAGAAGACTTCAGTCTGAGGCTGCTCACCCAGTTCCCCAATGCCGAGAAGATGAGCAGTACCACACCCCCTGGCGATGACATCAAGTCCTCCCCTAAGCAGTGCATCCTTGCCTGGAGAGCATGGTCTCCAGCGGGGCATGAGGAGCTGGCTGTCTGCCCTTCCCTGGCCCATCACTCAGTTCCTGTTCAGGGGAAATCCTAGGTCCCTCCTGGAAGTCCTCTGAGAAGGGATCATAAATGAGTGTTGAAAGTAAAGGGCTATTGTTATAGCTAGATAAGAAACTTGAGAGCAGAGATTTCCTCTTCTTCTTTTGCCACTCTGTTATAGACTTTGAAACCCTGGTATCTGCAAGGGAATTGGCTATAGGATCTCTTCCCCCAGCCACCCCGACCATGCCACGGATTCCAAAATCCACAGATGCTCAAGTTCCTTATGTAAAATAGTGTTGCTCAGCTGGGCACTGTGGCTCTCATCTGTAATCCCAGCCACTCAGGAGGCTGAGACTTGAGGATGGCGGTTCAAAGCCAGCCTAGGCATGAGATAGTCTATGAGACTATCTCCAGTTAACCACCAAAAAAATTGTTAGTGGAGCTGTGGCTCAAGTAGTACTGTGCTAGCCTTGAGCAAAAAACTCAGGGGTAGCACCCAGGCCCTGAATTTAAGCCCTAGGTCCAGCACACACATAGACACACACACACACATAGACACACACACACACACATATGTATTGCATAGAACTTGCACCCCCACCCTATATACTGATAAAATCTCCAATAGAATATAGACATCATACAAGTAGTTACTGGTTACCATTTAGGGAATAATGACAAGGAAAAACTCAATGCATGTTTAATTCAGATGTAACTATACACATATATAATTGCATGATATGTATTGCATTATACATACCTGTACATCTGTTGAAACCATTTCTGACCGCTTATTTCTCACTATTGCATTGATGCCTGGTTTCCTGTGGCCAGGATGGCGTCTGACTGCAAGTGTCCTACAGTAATCCCTTCCTGCCTTTGGGAGGCATCAGGAGGTGTGGTGTAGTCTGAGCATCAGAAGGGATGCCTGGTACCTGTGCTGTTTCTGGCAGTGATGTAGAAGCACTGCAAGACCAGTATCTTCTTTTCCTTAACAAGCTCTCAGACATGCAGTGTTTTACCGTGAAGCCAGTCATGAGCCTGCCACCCAGCCTCAAGGACAAACCAGTTCCAGAGCAGATCTTAAAGTAAGGAGCTCTTACTTTTCATGTGTGTGTATGGGTGTGTGTGTGTGGCAGAGCGTGGTGATGCACGATTGTAATCCCATCACTTAAGAGGCCTTGAAGTAGGACACGAATTCAAGGTGAATTCTCTCTCCTTTATATTTTATTTGGAGTAAATCAAAAGCAAATCCTTAAATTCGTTCTAATTTGGAAGACCTACTATTTACTCTATTTTGAGTACAAGAGGAAAGCTTGGAAGTTCAAAGAGATATGACTTGTCTTTTAAGTGGAGGGAAATAAGAGCCGTGTGTGTGTGTGTGTGTGTGTGTGTGTGTGTGTGTGTGTGTGTGTGTGTGTGTGTGTGTGTGTGTGTGTGTGTGTACTGGGGCTTGAACTCAGGACCTTTTGCTCTTGCCTGGGTGTGTGTGTGTGTGTGTGTGTGTGTGTGTGTGTGTGTGTGTGTGTGTGTGTGTGTGTGTACTGGGGCTTGAACTCAGGACCTTTTGCTCTTGCCTGGGTGTGTGTGTGTGTGTGTGTGTGTGTGTGTGTGTGTGTGTGTGTGTGTGTGTGTACTGGGGCTTGAACTCAGGACCTTTTGCTCTTGCCTGGGGTGTGGGGGTGTGGGTGTGTACTGGGGCTTGAACTCAGGACCTTTTGCTCTTGCCTGGATTTTTTTTGCTCAAGGACAGCTTTACCACTTAAGCCACACCTCCACTTCTGGCTAGCCGGCTAATTAGAGATAAAAGTCTCACAAGTTTTTCTGCCTGGGCGGGCTTTGAACTGGGATCCTCAGATTTCAGTATCCCTGGTAGGATTATGGGCAGAAGCCACTGGTGTTTATCAAGAAACTTCAGTCTTAGGCATCAGATCCCTAGCTCTTCTTTCCACTAGAGGACTCACTAGGGTTGGGAATCCCAGAACAGTCTCTTGAGAAGTTAAAAGACTACAGAGATGGGTTGGTGGGACAGAGCCATGCGAATGAGACCAGGAAGGTGGGCAAGGAAAACCGTCATGGAGAAATAAACATGAGGTTCAGGAGGTGCGCCCCTGTGGGGTTGGTGTGGGCACTGTTGGCTCAGAGATGGAGCCATGGTGGACTTCCACACAGGCAGTCCCGGTGCAGGGCAGGGGGGGAGGGTCCATGGAGGCATTGGGGCGCTGTGAGAAGAGGTGCCCCAAGCTTGCTCTCTCCCCGCAGCTACTACCGCGCCAATGAAGTGCAGCAGTTCAGCTACTCCCGGCCCTTCCGGAAGGGGGAAAAAGACCCTGACAATGAGTTTGCTGTGAGTGTACCCCATTTCTCCTCTCAAATGAGGTGCCCTGGGAATCCTACTCAGGCCTCCACCCTCACCAGCACCCACAGCAGAGATGGGGGTCCCCCCGGGAACAAGAGGAGTCACCTGCCTGGAAAACTCCACACTGGGGCTCCAGAAATGGCTCTGGGACTTCTTTCGACTTGATCTTGACCAACATCATTTTCCCCGGGACCTTTAGAACACGAGGGCCTAGCTGGGTGATCCTGGGGAGCCTGAAACACTCAGAATGTTCACGTCTTGTGTGGAAACAGGCCCTGTGGGGATGGAGCTTTCCCCAGCCAGAGCGGCTCTGCCAAATCCCACATCTCATCTTCTGTCTTCCTTCCTGCCCCAGACCATGTGGATTGAGCGGACCACGTACACCACGGCCTATAGCTTTCCTGGGATTCTCAAGTGGTTCGAAGTCAAGCAGATCTCAACGGTGAGTCATCTGAAATTATAACTCAGAAAGGAAGGGACAAAAAAAAAAACAAAACTCAGCTTTCTGTCTGCAAATATAATAGCAGCCTTTGTACACAGAGCTTGGCCAGACTTCTTAGGCTAACTTGGTGTTTTTCAAAGGAGGAATAAAAGGCGCGCTTGTACACCAGTCGATGTTTCAACACCGACTGTGAAGGTCACCACAGTGAATGAGTCTTTGATGGCCCCAGGGGCTTCGTCTCCCCCACAATCTGACGGCAGCCAGCCTCCTTGCTGCAATGCTTGCAGGGGTGCCGTGTCCTTCACCTCGTCTCTCCCACAGCCTGCTGTTCCCTCCTGGGATTCTCGGCCCATCATCCCCCCCCCCCCTCCCCCAGTCCTCCTGGCTCTTCCCCCTTGGCCGCTGCCCATCCTATCATTTGCTGAATGTGTTTTCGCCCTCATCCACCCCTGCTTGAGGCCATCTGGAAAGCCTCCCATCGCCCCCATGCCTTCACCTTCTCAGCCCGCGTTCCCGTCTGCCTCTGAGTGTGAATCCCATCATGAAAACGCCACCATTATGTGTGTTCTGTCAAGTTCACATTCCCGCCTTGCCCCCCTCCTGCTGGGTCCTATAGCACGGGGCTGGCCTCCGCTCCCTCCCTTCAGCGGCTCCCCCTGTCTCCCTTCGTTTGCTCCCATCCTAAGAGGATGTATACTGGAACTTCCGTGCTGTTTCAGCCCTCTGTGACAGATAGAGTCTTGTTCTCTGCTTCAGATGTCTTCTGAACCCAACCAGCTCCCACCAAGTGGCCTTCTCGGCAAAGCCGTCTCTGGAACACTCAAGCTGGGTTACATGCCCTTGGTCTGTGCCTTGTCACAACCTGGGCACATTTCAGACCCACCATGTTTGAATGTCCTGAGTTCCCAGTAAGGCCATAAACACCCCACAGCCTGAGTGGTAGTGGGCCCCTGCGTCCACAGCACCACCCCAAAGGCTCAACCAAGGCAGACTTAGCCAGCCTGACTGACTGTGACTAAGTAATGAGGGTTAGGATGGCTGTAGCCAGCGAGCATGGGCAGACTCTGTCACCATTCCCTGAGCAATACAGTCTAACTGCAGCTTCCATAGTATTTAAATTGTACTAGGTTCTGTAATGATGAAACTAATCAGGAAGATATAGATATAGATATAGATTGCATGCAAATTGTATGCCAAATTATGAGCACTCACAAATTTTGGTATGCTTGGGGTCTTGGAAGCAACCTCCACCAGATGGTGAGTGATGGTGGTATATCTTAATCATTTCTGTAACTGTAGTGCCTAACATGGTACTCAACATAAACTGGGTGTAAAAAGGTGTTCAGAGCCAGGCACTGATGGCTCATGCTTGTGGTCCTAGCCACCCTGGAAACTGAGATCTGAGGATCACACGACAAAGTCAGCCCAGGCTGACTGAGAGACTTATCTCCAGTTAACCAGCAAACGGCCAGAACTGGAGGCATGGTTCAAATGGTAGAGCACCAGCTGTGAGCAGAAAAAGGCAAGGGAGATTTATCCCCCATACTAGTGCATGCACGCGCGCGCACACACACACACACACACACACACACACAGAGATATTCACAACGATTTCCCCAGGTTAGTGTTAGTGGCTCATACCTGTAATCCTCGCTACACAGGAGGCTGAGATCTGAGGGTCCACAGCACAAAATCAGCTTGGGCAGGAAAGTTTGCGAGATTCTTATCTCCTGGTAACCATCTAAAAGTCAGACGTAGAGCTGCGGCTCAAAGTGGTAGAGTGCTAACCTTGAGCGAAAAAGCTCAGGAACAGCACCCAGGCCTTCAGTTCAAGCCCCACAACTGACAAACCAACAAAAAAGATTTCTTCCTGGACTATGCATGTAGTTCAGCATTCGAGGGCTACCATAGCATATATGAGGCCCTGGTATGAAAGGGAGGAGGAGGTTTCTTTAATGTGAGCTAAAGTTTGATAGATTCCATAGCATAATTTCTGGTTGGTTTGGTGGTACTGGGGTTTGGACTCAGGTTCCTGTGCTTGCTAGGCAGACACTCTTACCAATGAGCCACACCTCCAGGCCTTAGGTACATTTTCTGGATTGAGACTTTAGGAATGAACTCTGGAATACCCCATGGGGCTGACAATGGGCCAAACCAAGGAGGTGGTTTTTCCGGACACCTGGTTTTGAAGACATTGCCTAGGAGGAAATGACCTCTAAGGCTATATCCTACATAGGGATGATTTCCATCCCAGCTCAGCCTGAAGATCTGAATCCACCTGTCGTCTCTGACTTTGGGTCAGCACAGAATCTGTCCTAAGGTACCCTGTACTTGGCTGCACACAGGCCTCTGAGACCACTAGCTTCTCCTCACCAAGGAGGCAGAGAACGTTCGCCGTAGACGCTGCTGGCCGTGTGAGAGTGTCTCTTCTCTTCACCTGTCATGGCGCGCCACAAAACTATCTGAGGAAACTTTGCCTGAGGAACACACCTCTGATGTGTTTGTTCTCACATTTTCTGTAGAATCTTTGCCAGCAGGAGACGTCCTTCCACCTGCTCAGGCCATTTGTTCTTGTGCCTTGGACTCAGGATCTCTCACTCATGCTTAGCTTTTTTGCTTGAGGCTGGTGATTTACCGCTTGAGCCACAGCTCTACTGCTGAGTATGCTGGTTAATTGGATTCCTTTGCCTGGGATGGCTTTTGTTGTTAGTGGTCGTGATGGTCATGGGGTTTGAACTCAGGACCCAGGAGCTGTCCCTGAGCTCTTTCACTGAAGGCTAGCACTCTACCACTTTGAGCATAGCGCCACTTCCAGTTTTCTGATTGTTCATTGGGGAAAAGAGTCTAGCAGACTTTCCTGTCCAGGCTGACTTTGAACCGTGATCTCAGCCTCCTGAGTAGCTAGGATTACAATCGTAAGCCACCCTGCCCTGCTAAGGTTATTTTAAATCGCTCACTTTGTATCAAAGCGGCATTGCTGCAGAAAAGAGAGCTAATTTAGACTAGCAGAATGCCAGTCCAGTGGCCTGAGGGGAATGCTTACATTTGCTGCCGCCCCTGCTGTGGGCAGGGCTCACACATCCCGCGTCCCTGTGCTCCTCCTCCAGGAGGAAATCAGCCCCTTGGAGAATGCCATAGAAACCATGGAGCTGACCAACGAGCGGATCAGCAACTGTGTGCAGCAGCACACGTGGGACCGGTCACTCTCCGTGCACCCGCTGTCCATGCTGCTCAGTGGCATTGTGGACCCCGCCGTCATGGGGGGGTTCTCCAACTACGAGAAGGTGAGCACCCTACCCCACCCCACCCGAGCCACGGCCTCCGTGGAGCCTTAGCGCAGCTGAGAAATCTGTTTCCTCTTCTGTGCTCTGTTGGGTGTTTCTTTGTTTGTTTTCATTGCTCTGCTCAGTGAATGAAATCATCAATAACTTCTTCCCTCCCCTAGCTCCTATGTGGTCCTCTCTGTAAAGCTGATGTTGGGAATTCATGTTGAGTTTTTAATTCCCCCGTGATGGGCCTCAGTGGTAGGATTGAGCATTGATTGGTTGATGGGCCTCAGTGGTAGGATTGAGCATTGATTGGTTGATGGGCCTCAGTGGTAGGATTGAGCATTGATTGGTTGATGGGCCTCAGTGGTAGGATTGAGCATTGATTGGTTGATGGGCCTCAGTGGTAGGATTGAGCATTGATTGGTGAGCATGGTTTTGTCAGGAAATCATAAACAGAGCCAGCACACATTCTCCTCAGAATGCCTTCACCTCTACACCCCATTTTGTCTCCAATATAACCTTTTGGATAGATGATTACTGAAAAAGGGCAGGTATTAATATAGTAGGAAACAAATGCACAGCAGTTCATAGCATGTGGAAGACAGGAAAACCACCAGTCACGTCAGCCTCTTCGTGAGATCTTTTGTTGCCAGGCTGGGATAGAACCCAGGGCCTTCCCCATGTTAGCCAAGTGCTTAACCATTGAGCTACACCGCTGGCTCTCATGTTTAATATCTGTACACGTGATTATTAACCTTTAGATATTGTCGCTTGATCTTTTTGGGAAATCTGTTTTTCACTGGACGACGCTTTTGTGGATGATTTTATTTTATTTTATTTTATTTGGGTCCAGTCGTGGGGCCTGAACTCTGGGCCTGAGCATTGTCCCTCAGCTCTTCAGCTCAAGGCTAGCACTCTACCACTTGAGCCACAGCTCCACTTCCGGCTTTTTTCTTGCTTATGTGGTGCTGAGGAATCGAACCCAGGGCCTCAGGCATGCAAGGCAAGCGCTCTACCACTGAGCCACCTTCCCAGCCCTGTGGATGATTTTATTGTATTAGCACACGTGTGCTCACCCATATGTGGATTGGTGATTGCTGACAATGAGCTCTGGCAAGGGATGTTCATGATCCCAGAGAGACCACTGGTTAGCGGTGCTCTTCAGTCACCCGCCGTGGAGCAGGACTGCCCAGGAAAGGAATGAATGTGTAGTTAGACACGGCTGGTATGTGAGAACTGAAGACCTATTTCACCTTTCCAGACCTCTTGTGTCACTGTGAAGATCAAGTGTAGGGAGGAGGGGAAGGGGGGTGCATTCCTAATGAATGCTCATATCTCCTCTGCTCTAGGCCTTTTTCACAGAAAAGTACTTACAGGCGCATCCTGAAGACCAGGAGAAGGTGGAGCTGCTCAAGAGACTCATAGCATTACAGGTACACAGAGCATTCGAGGTGTGCAGGGTACCGCAGGTGTGTACAGCATTGCAATGTGCAGAGCATCGCAGGTGCAGGGTGTTGCAGGTGTGTGATGCGGGCCTTGCACTCCATGGGCAGCCACAGCGCTTGGCTCCATGATACTCTCCAGGCAGGGCTGTATCTGCATGGCCTGATGTGGACACCCTAGCCATGGTCCTATTGGACAGAAACTGTTAACCAGAGCCTCCCCAGAGCTGAGATGAACGTGCAAAAGAAACTGGTTTCCCGGCCTCTATTTCATGGACAGTGGTAGAAAGTACAGCCATCGACTCTCAGGCCCATCCCTTGCTGATCTACAGAAACAGCCAGAGTTGGGTGGGATCAGCCCCAGCTCTCGCCAGCCCTTCCTGGGTGGTGCTGGGTCCACTTGTGACCTCACGTAGCCTTCCCTCAGTGGAGAAGTGGTGTTGGTATCCCATAGTGGCCCCTACCGGCTAACCTGTCCTGCTTCTGCCCTGCCCCGACTCCCCCTTCTCCTGAGCTGCCCGCCATCCTTGCTCTGCCCATCCCTGCAGATGCCCCTGCTCACCGAGGGAATCCGCATCCATGGGGAGAAGCTGACGGAGCAGCTCAAGCCGCTGCACGACCGCTTGTCCTCCTGCTTCCGGGAACTCAAGGAGAAAGTAGAGAAGCTCTACGGGGTCATCACACTGGTAAGCTGCGTCCGAATCGACCTCAGCGGTTCCCAGGCCCCTGTTTCCCTTTTATGACCTTGGCCGGCTTTCCCAGCCACAGCAGAAGCATAGCAAGGAAGAGCATGGAAATAGAGGCAGGAGAGAGACACACAGAGACACAAAGAGAAATGAGAATGTGACTGTCTTCTTCTGCCTTTGCCTTTCTTTTTATGTATGGTTTATTTTTATGCCGGAATTAGGGCTTAAACTCAGGGCCTAGGCCCTGTTCCCTGGGCTTTTGTGCTCTGCCGCTTGAGCTATAAGCTTCATCCCCATTGGAAAAAGTTCATAAGACTCCATCTCCAGTTAATCAGCAGAAAGCCAGGCTGAATACCAGCTGAGCCAGGAAGCTAATCCAGCACAAAGCCCTGAGTTCAAATCAGTGCACACCACTTCACTTCTGGTTTTTTGGTGGCTCATTAGAGATAAGAGTCTCATGGCCTTTCCTGCCCAGGCTGATTTGAACCGCGATCCTCAGCTCTCGGCCTCCTGAGTAGCTAGGAGGACAGGCGTGAGCCACCAGTGCCCGGCTTTGTTTCTTTCTTTCTTTTTTCTTCTTTAAATTGAACAAACTGGGCAGCTGCGTCAATCCTCCAGACCGCCTCACCCCAAGCGGCCGTGTGTTTTACAGCCATCCAACCTGACGGGGAGGAAGCAAAGCCGCACGGGCTCCCTCGTGCTGCCCTACATCATGCCCTCCACTCTGCGGAGGCTGTCTGTCACCTCCATGGCCTCCTCCGTGGCCTCCACCTCCTCCAACTCCTCGGAAAACACTTCTTCCAGGCCAGGATCTGATGGGTAAGGTTGCACCTGTACTCTCCTGGGGGGGGCGGGGGGAGGCTGGTTATTACCTGTTATGTTTGCCTGGGTCACCAAAGGGACACATGGTCATTCCCCAGGAGAAAAGCCCCAAATCAGGCTCACTGTGGATCATACCTATAATCCCAGCTGTTCAGGAGGCTCAAATCCATAGATTTGTGGTCCGGGCCAGCTGGGGCAAAAAAATCCATAAGACTCCATCTCCACTTAGTCAGCAGAACACCAGGCTAGAGATGTGGCTTGAGTAGTGGAATACCGGCTGAGAGAGCAAGCTAAACCAGCACAAAGCCCCACGTTCAAGCCTTAGTGCTGAGGATAAGGAAAAGCAGCTACTGCAAATTAAAAATGAAATCTCAGGATCCTACCACCTTCTCACAGACATTGCGACCCCTTGCCCTTGTGGGCACCCACCGACCTTTTCTTCCTTTCTATTGTTTGAAATATGTGTTATCATTTGTATTTACTGCATGAATTAATGATATACGCATGTGATATGAAATCTCACAGGTAGAAAATATCCCTCCCTCCCTTCTTTTTCTCCTTCCTCCCTCCCCCCTTTCCTATCTTCTTTCATTTCTTCCTTCCTTTATTCCTTTCTTCTTTCTTTCCTTCCTTTTGTGGAATATATTTCTGCATGCATTTGATAGTCTCATTTCTGTACATCCTACCCCAGGATGTTTGTTCACTAGCAATTGATTATTAGAAATTCAGGTAAAGCTGGCCTGGGGGAGGCCTGGTCCTGATCCTTGGCAGTCAGTTTCCCCCACCCTGTGACCCCCGTGGGTGACTTTCCTTCTCCTTCCTGGCTCATAGGTCAATCCTGGAGCCCCTTTTTGAGCGCAGGGCCTCGTCAGGTGCCAGAGTTGAAGATGTCGCCCTCAGAGAGGACGGTGAGAACCGAATCAGCAGGTTCAAGAGAAAAGACTGGAATCTGAGCAAGTCTCAGGTCATTGCAGAGAAAGCTCCAGAGCCGGAACTGATGGTAAAACGAGCGATCAACCAAACACAGAGATAAGCAAAATAAGGGAGGGAGTGAAGGAAAGGAAGGGGAGGGAAGAAAGGAAAAAGGAAGAGACGGGAGAGGGGGCAAGCCATGAAGGAGTGCCTGTGGGGAGCCAGGCCTCTCGGCAGCCGCCTCACCAGCGTGCGGTGGAGCCAAGTCACAGGCGGTGGGTAGAAACGCGTGCTGGAGAATTTCGTGTCTCTAAATCAATAGTGGCGATGAGACCTTGTGCCCACAGTGAAAACGGGTGTCACCTCATGAACTCGTGGTTCTGTGAGTCAGCCCAAGCATGATTGTTTTTCTTCCATGAGCCACATCCATTTGTTAAAGAGTGGCAAGGGCAATGTTTTCCTGGGCAGTGGAGATGGCTTATTTCCCACTTAAACGACGCTGCAGCCAGCCAAAAGAGCTTCTGTGGGTCAGAGTGATGCCCAGTTCGGGTGTCTGCCAGGGTGCCCACCGGAGGATAAAGTGGTGACCTTTAAAAGTGATTCCTGACACTCAGCCCTGTGCAGATTCCTCTAGTGCTGTCCAGAGCGTTGTTGATCTCACCCTTGCTCCCTGTCAGAATGCTTTAATCTAGTTTCCTCTCGGCTCACTAGAGTCCAGCCAGAAAAGTACCGAGGCCCAAGAGTCTCCAGCTGGTAGACAGTCGGCTGACACCCTTTCCTAGCTGCTCTCCTCCTCCTCCCTCCACGCCCTTGAGTCCACCTCCGCTCACGCCCAAAGCTACCAGGACCCTAAGTAAGTTATCTTGTGCCTCTTACGTGTTCTTACGTTATTGTTGTTTAATGAAATCTGGGCATGTTTTTAACCAAACCCACCACATAAAACACCAGACTGTTGTAAAGTTGATTCAGTTCAGGGAATACTAGAAGTTCCCGAGGTTGGGCAGGGCCTCTGGGTGCAGGATGGACTGTTAAATGTCTCATAGACAGGCAAAGAATGCAGCTGGTCCCTTCACAGCTGCAAAGGGATAGATGAGGAACGTGAAGGCTGAAACAGGTCAGGGTAAAGTAACTTTGGAACCAACTCTTGAGTGGTGAGACCTGTAAAAGGGCAGGAAAAAAGCTTTAATGCCATATCTTACAAGGCAGTGAGACATGGGGAACTACTGTTATGCAAATGCTTGAGACAAATGAGAAAGACCCCGTAGCCCAGAGCCTTAAGGGAAGTCCATCTACCAGTGCTTAATGGGACACAGGATGGCCTGAGAGCCAGGCATGGCAGGGTGATTTCTGGGTGGATATGGGTATTTCCCTGAGCGGCATGTCAGACTACAGAAAAATACCCTCAGTCCCAGAAAACGTTCTCATGTTCAGCTTACTAGTTTGAAGACAAATGGACAAAAAAGGAATATTGGGGGGACACAGAAATGGAAGAGCAAAGGGTGAACAAATGCACCAGTGGTACTCACTGGACACTGAGTAGAAACTGGATTGTACAACTTTTTGGGTGGGGAAGAGAGAGCGAGGGAAGGGGTGACGTTGTCCAAAAGGAAATGGGCTCAGTACCTGATTTATATTACTGTGACCCCTCTGTACATCACCTTCATAATAATAATCTTAAAAACAGAATTTTCAGTTGGGAACGTGTTGGGAAGCGTTTTGGTGAGTGAAGGGTGGGGTAAGAGGCCTTCTCTCCATCACTGAAACCATAGAAACGCGCTCCAGCAATTTGATTGGCCAGCCTGGCTCAGGTGCCCTGTGGCCAGCATTGCTTCTCTCCGCTTCCCTTCCTGTGTCATTTCCAGGTTCCCCATCCTTGCAGACAGAAAGACTGGTGACTTCTGCGCCCCCTCCACCTCCCCCCAAAAGCAAGCCCTATGAGAACAGCCAGAGGAACTCTGCTGAGGTAGGAGCCTGCCCCGGGGTGTGGTTGTCCCATGTGTGGGGGCCCTAGGGGTGGGCGCAGAGCCCTCCCCCAGGAGCACAGCAGTCCCAGCACAGGATTCCCGGCTGTCAATCATGGAGGCTGACCCTCGTCCATCCCTAAAAGCTAGAGACTGGGGAAAGCTGTTCACGCTGCCCACGGAAGACGCATCCTCTGCCCCTCACACTGGGCTGCAGTGGGGTCTAGTGTCTGGATTCACACCCAGAATTCACTTCTGAGTGGAGTGCAAGGCAGTCCTGCTGGGGAGCCCTCTGATGGCTGACTTCCTTCCTTCCTTCCTTCCTTCCTTCCTTCCTTCCTTCCTTCCTTCCTTCCTTCCACAAGTATGGACTGATGACTGCTAGGCATATGCCAGGTGTTCAGGGGTGTGTGTGTATGTGTGTGCGCATATGTGTATGTGTGAATGAATGTGTTTACGTGTGTGTGTGTGTGTTTCTGATCAGCTCAAGGGAAACCAGGAGTGTAAATGCAAATCACACACACACACACACACACACACACACACACACACACACACACACACACATTTTTTTAACCTTACTTTTAACCTGACATAGCAATTCAAAGCCAAAGCAGAGTTTGGAAACTGAGGGAGGGCAGGGAGAGGAGAGGACCCCCTTCTAAAGGCATGTGTCTGCTCCCCAGATCGCACCCCCACTGCCTGTCCGCAGAGAAGCCAGAGCCCCACCCCCACCCCCTCCCAAAGCAAGGAAATCCGGCCTGGGGCCTTCGGAGCCGGGAGCGCAGTGAGGACCTGTCCGTCCACATTTCTGCACCTCCAGTGCCTTGGACACACTGCCAGACAGCCGGTCTCGGGAGAGTGGCTGCTTAGAGGGCCAGGACACTGCTCAGCAGGTCACAACCACTTTTGTTCTTTCAAAAGCTGCAGTAGAGGCTTGGGGCCGTGCTCCTGGCCTCCAGTATACCTGGGATTCCAGAGCTGCCCATGCGTGCATGCTCGCCAGGCCAGCTCATCTTCACCGTGATTCCACTGCAGAAGTGGAGGCTGGTTAGTGCAGTGAGGGGAGCACAGCTCAGGAGCCAACTTCCGGATGGAGTCTGAGTTTGGCTGCAGAAGAATAAGGCTGGATCTGCTTCCTCTTCTCCCACGCACAGCCCTGTGCCACGCACGCAGTGTGGTAGAAGTGGCTGGCCTCAGGCGCACTCTGGGAGCCGACAGCTGCTGTGTCTGCAGTGCCCACCGCTTGCAGGTGTGATCCACACTCCACGTGAACGGTGTTGCTCCTGACCAGAGATTCCTTCGAAGCTCTTTTGCACACAGACTTTCTGCTCCTCTTCCCGCCCTGGGGCTCACATCCCTGGCTGGATGGGACCACAGTGCCCGGTTCTCCAGCTCTGTTCCATCATCTTTGCAATGACGCAGCAGCCCGAGTCTGCTGCCTGATCTCACCCTGGAGAATGCAGTGTTTCCTTTTGATTATTTATTCTTCTTGATCATGGAGTTAATTTGATTACTAATGGTACTAATGTCAGTGGGCCTGTCAGAATGATAACTTGAGTGATTTGGAGGACCAAATAGAATACACATACCAAAACCCCAGGGAGCTTAAAGGCCACATAGAAGACTCCTTGTAAAAAGAAGTCGAAGCTGAACACGAGAAGTGGTGCTCTTGTATCTTACTAATAACTAGCTTGCTAGCTGTCCCCTGATGACACATCCACCTGGAAGAAATCTCTGATAAGGTCTTTAATACCTAGCCCTATTGGACAGGGTTTGAAATGTCCCAGTTATTTTGGTAGTGTTTCGATGTTGGTGGCAAGCTCAGGCTGGAGGTAGGGGAGAAGATGCTAAAGGGTCTCCCCCAAGACCTCTCCCAAAGTCCTTTCCCCCCATATCCGAGAGTACAGAGAGAGATTTCAGATGATGAGGACCAGCATTGGGCTGCCAGCCTCTTAGTTCGTGTGCATCATCAGCCGCCGTGTTCATCGCAAGGACCAACAAAACCAAAGCCTGTGAGACAAGCCCCACCACCACTCCAGAATGTAGCGTACACATTCTAGAAGAGTTATGGAAATGCTTATTCTTTGCCCTCAGGAGAGCCTCCAATGTGATTATGAAAAAACAACAACAAAACATGGGCTTTCAATTTTTAAACCCACTTATCTCAAATTCCAGTGTTTGGCAGACTCCTGCAGAGCACCGGAGTCCTCTGAGCATTCGCTCTGTCGCTCTGCAAAGCGTGGATGGTCCTGCCGCACAGGATCCTGGGAGGCTCGCAGGACTTGCGAGTTGGGCCTCTCTTCTCTCTGAGAGGCCTAGGTATGGTGTAGAATACCCTAAGGACATTATTGATACTATTTCTTTTTATTCGACATAATGAGGAGTGTGTGTGCAGATTAGTTCTGTACCTACAGCCCTTCTCCAAAACAGGGCATTGGGGGGCACGTCTTACATGGTAATTTATGAGGAGAGAAAATGTTAATAAGGTTGGGAGTGGATCTTAAAGGGAAAGCACTAAGGCCTGCAGAGCAAAATGGAGGCAACAGAGGCAGATGGGAGACCCTGGTGTTCTCTGAGCAGATCTGCCAGTGCCCAGATGAATTCTTTTATGATTCCCTCTCCAAATTACTGGGGGCGGGGGGGGGGGGAGGTGGGAATAGCTCTTTACTTCCAGAAGCCAGGAAGGGCTTGTCAGTATGAGATTGTAGAGAGACTGGACGATCCGCTTCTTTGGCAAGTTTGTGGAGCAGAAGAGTCACGTGTTTGACAAAAAGTCATACATAAGGCCAGCCCTGGAGTCAAAGGGGAAGACAGCAGAGATCACGTTTGGAATAGAAGAGAAAGGAGAAAAGGGGTGGAACTAGCCTTTATTTTTCCTTATTGGGAGCTCTGAGACTGAGCCCTTCAAAATTGTTATAGGCTCTGTAAGGATTATTCTATAGTTTGTTTCTCTCCCTCTTCATCCTGATGACTCATCTTGCCTTGAGACTGCTTTTTTGAAGATCATTTCTATCCAGTACGTACTAAGTTCTTACTGAGATCCCGGGACACGGGACTAAGCTCTCAGCATGCAGCGAGTCGATATTCAATGCAAATAGCATATAGCCGTGTGCTATAGGATTGGACAGGGTATTCAGCTAACACTGTGGCCCTAACTCAGGGTGCTGGGCCACAGTTCTCCCCTACTCTTTTGGCTTCCCTCCTAGACTCTAGAGTTTTAGTCATGCTCTCCTGCCAGGGAAGCTCACTGCAAACTCAGAATAAAACAGTGTGGAGCGGGATTTGTGAGAACAACCTACCTTTGTTAACTCTTTATCTCCCCCAGGTAGCGGGGCAACTTCTTATTGTAAAACAGAGATGGGCCATTCCCACAGTTCAGGGCACAAATATTAGAGGTACCCGTGTCACAGACACAAGCAAGACTCTTCCTGCCACCCCAGGAGGTGTCCACAGGTGTGGGGCACTGTGTTGTGAAAGATTTTATTTAGAAGGACCCACAAATTTGTGCCTTTTTTTCACTCAGGTATCACGCAAAGGGGAGAGATACCCCTCATACCACCATACATAATAATAACTATACAGTTATATACCTTCCAGAAAGTCCATAGTCTCCCATATCCTGTGCAGCCTAGCTCCTTTTCATTCTAAGTGAACCAAAATGAAGGCAACTTAGGAGGAAACTTCTGTACTAAAACTTTGAGGTCCACATACTGGAACCCTCCCCCTCTCCTTTTATTTTTAAATCCCAACTTGGTGCTTTGACCTTTGACTCTTAACTTTTGACATATGCTTTGATTTTTTTTTTTTCTTTTAAACACCAAATGATTCAGACTGGGGATGTAGCTCAGTAGTAGAGTAGTTGTTTAGTAGATTCAAGGCATTGGGTTACATCCCCAAGACTACCAAAAAAAAAAAAAAACCACCAAAAAACAGATTTATGAACATTGAAATAATGGTTCTTGTGTACATTGTTGAAATGTTGACACAAATTACCATAATTCTCTGTAGAATCTTGTTAACAAAGCCATGGCCGTAATTGTCTTCAGACTTTATCAGCCTGGTCTACTGTGTGACTTCTGTTTCTATAGTCATACTGTCTTTCCCTGTGTCATTTGGGGAGTTGATAAACATTGCTTCCTTAGAAGTCTACAAAGATAAGTTGGAAAAATATTTTCTGGCTGGATTCAGAGTTAAGCCATCAGTTCTAACGTACAAGTAGAAGAGCTTGCCTTTCTGATGAATGATTCCAGGTGGATTTTCAAGCTCAGCCAAAGCTAATCTCCTATACATGCTGCCCAAACTCATCTCTCAGTCACTCTTTGTGAGCTGTTCATCCAAACTTGGTGAAAAACTCCTTTGCTATGATTTTGTAACGAGTTGGGGTTCGTGCACAGACGATTAAGTGCTGTGCATTGAAGTAGAAGAGTTTTGTTCAGATTTGCTGTTATTTATTTTTTAAATTAAAAATGGAAATGTATTTTAAAGTTTATTATGTGTTTAGTTTTGTCGTTACTCTTAACGAATTGCAATCATGAATGTTGTAATAGGTCCTTTATTGACACCTTCTTCAAAACCCATCCCCCGAGAAGCCCAGGAGCTCCTTCACTACAGCCCTGTGCCTTGCGTCTTGACCTGGGGGGTCCTCCTGTCATCTCGTCAGGGAACTAATAAAAACGCAAACTGCTTGCTTCTTTCTTGCCTTTCCTATCCATGCAATTGGTATTGGAACCCCCAGCTTTCTGACGAGAATTCATTTAGTATGAAGCAAGCATGCCTTCCCCTGGCTCCCCTGGTGGCTCGCCGCTATAATTTTAAAACTACTTAGAAAGCTGAGATCTGAGGATTGTGACTGGAAGCCAGACCGGCAGCTAAGTCTGTGAGACTCTATTCCAATTAGCAACTAAAGAGCTGGAAATGGAGCTATGGCTCAATTGGTAGAGCGCCAGCCTCAAGCACAAAACTCAGGGACAGTGTCCGGGCCCTGAATTCAAGCCGCAAGACTGGCACAATAAATAAACAACTATAAAAAAGTAAAAGTGAGCCTGCCTTGTTCCTGGAATCATTATATGTGGTTCTGACCAAGTATGGTTAAGTAGATGATAAATATTTCGAAAACAGTAACTTAAGTTCCTGCATGTGCAGTTCAGCGGTGCAGACAGGTGCTCAGCCTGGCCTGGGTTACCATTAGTCTTGTTTTAATACTTGTGTGATCTTCTGCTTCTCTGCCCTTACCTCTGAAAATCTGCTTCCCCAGGGAGCAAACGGTGACCCCTCTCACCCCCCAAAGCAAGACAAAAGTGACCACACTGCACCAAAGCGACCAAGTGAACTGGGACTCGGGAAGGCACGATGTGAGAAACCAGAATCGTGAGCATGCGCGGGGCTTTGTTTCCGAGGTCGTGTGTCATGAGCACGCACAGGGTTTTGTGTCCAAGGTCCAGCATCGTGAGCATGTTCAGTGTTCCCACCACGGTGGTCTCTGTGAAACCACACACCCGTGGACACCCAGCTTCCGTGTACAAAGGTTCTGTTGTTCATCACAGATAAAGGCAAAAGTAAAGGAGAGAAATTAAGAGGATCTAGCTAGGTCCAGAGAATCTGTTTCTCTGTAAAAGCAATAATGCTCCACGCATAATTAGGCAGGTGCTTGTTAAAAGTTGCAGGTGGGGTGTGGGCCTCAAAGACCAAGTGAACGCATGGGCCTGGGACCTAGGATTCCCACTGAGAAACCCCCCTCTCCTCCACGATCGGGATCGCCTCGGGCTGGGAGCTCCTGCGGGGATTCTTGGCTATTTCTAGCTCTACAATGCTAAAAGCTATTATGAAAATGATCCGCCTATTTTCATGCCATTCTTTTTTGCTACTCGATGATGTAAGGCCGCAGTCATTGGTGAATGCATCACACAAAGTACATCATTTTTGTAGGTTTGCCCACTTTTTTTTTTTTTAAGGCTGCAGACTTCAAGTAACATGGATGAGGCCTTCCAATCGAAGGGATGGATCCAGTGCTCAAAGTCCACAGATCGAGTGCTCCTGGGTGCAAACTCTGCTGAGCTGCAGGCCCCTAGATAGATTCTATCAGAAGCCATAACAGCAGTGTCAATCAGCTGGGCAGGATCTTATTCACTTGAGCTCCGTAGCTACCTCCAAAGAAACTTCTCCAGAGAGGAAATCTGATGTTCCAAGTACAACATATACATTAAGTGGTCATGGTACCTTTAAGAATGTATTTGAGATTGTAGGTTATATTTGTTTCATAAAAAAATAGTTGCTGAGTGATTGGCAAATAGAAGCTCAGCTCCTGCTTGTATGTATTAATGAAATAACACGATTGTTCTTTTGTTCCACACATGGACTACAGATCTCATCACTCCCCTACTTTTCTGACCCCTGTTCGAATTTCTTAGCATTCTCTTTGTGGGTGGAGGGGCAGGGAGTAGGGGAACAGAGGTTTCATTTGTCTAATGAGGAGAGAAAAAGGAGCCTACACATTCCCCGCGAAGTTTGTGACTTAGACATTACCTAAGCTGGGTTGTGTTGTTGTTTTGGTGGTACTGGGGTTTGAACTCAGGACCTCACACGTGAAAGGCCCCACACTTGAGATATGCTTTCCCCTCCCTTCCCCCCCCCCCTTTAGTGATTTTTTCAGATAGCTCTTTCATTCTTTGCCCCAAGACCAACCTCAAAACTGGATTCTCCTACCTCTCTAACTCCTGAGTAGTTAGGATTACAGGCATATACCAACCACCATGCTTGGCCATTGAGTTTTTCCAGTGGTCTCCTGGGCCATTTCATGGTGATCAGTGAGAATAAATGGAAACACTAGTGTTACAGTGCCTGGAGCCTATGGAGAACTACGGGCGAGGCTCAGAGTCCTGTTTCAGCTCCAGTCCAGCTGTCAATACAGCAATGGTGGACGTGGGAGCAGGCAGAACCAAGCAGGGCTCTTACCTCCCAGGATCTCAGTTTCCTCAGAACAAAGATAATCACACCTGTTTTCCCTCCATGGATTAGTAACAATGTTTGTGCGGTGGTGGTATGCCGGAGCCTGACTTTGGTCTTTGTGGAGAGGGTAGGGAGGCAATACTAATTGAAGGCTGAGGGACATGGGGACTCAGGCTCTTGTCTTCAGTGGACTGTCTGGACAGGCAGGTGGACACTTACTTTGGGTCTGCAGTCCTTCTAGTATTGTGGACATGGTTACCTCTAAAGGTTCCTATGCTAGAAACTTGCCCCCAAGGTAAGGGTACATGAGGTAGGGAGACTTTAACGACTGGAGGTGTTTGGGTCACCGTGGCAGCTCCCTCAGGGTTAAGTCTTGGAGGTGGTTTCAGTCTTGGGACCACGTTCATTACCGTGAGGCCGTGGCCACTTCTGCATGTGCCCCCACTGTGCTTTGCCCACCACCTAGTTACCAGTGGCACAAACGACGCCCCCTTCCCTAGGTTGTGGCCTGGAAGGTGGACGTTCCCAGCCTCCAAAATCAAGAGCCAAGGTAGGCCTTTTCCTTACCAAGTGCCCAGATGTGGGCTTTGTGGTGTGTTGTGGTTGTTGTTGAGATATCTCAAGCTTGGCCTTGAACTCTCAGGCCTGAGTGTGGGAGGAGGCAGAGGTGTGGGTCACCTCATCCGGCAGCAGGAGTTAGACTAAGACGGCTGCACACTTTCTGTGTGTGCCTGGGCCAGAACCTATGGAGCCAGAGGGTCACTGGACAGCAGCCCCGTGAGACCCCTTCTCCCATCCCCAAGGCCTTACTGGGGTTCCACCTGACTTTGCAAGGGGTGAGGACAATCTAGGGAGAGAACTCCTTCCCACATGGCAGGGAGTCGTGGCTCTGCCTTAACTTCTGTGACTAATGGTCAGACATGAAGTTCGGGTCCTATGGAAGCTAGATGAACCAGTGTCTTCTGATCAGCGTGCACTGAAACCGTGGCTATTGCCCTGTGGGTTGACGATGGGGGGAGGGGGAGCACAGACACTTGATGTCACCTCATCCCCCTCCAGGGGAGTTAAATGTTTGCACATTTCTACCACTGTACCCATGGCACATCGCTTTATTAGGAAACGGCAGCTCGGTGTGGGAATGTCTGAAAGTCACACGATACACCCATATATACATAATGGGTCACAAGTTTCTTTGTCACTGCTACACTTCAGAGTTGAGGAGACTCCAGCAGATGGACTTACATCTTCTGCCCTGTTTCCTCTTCAATCAGACTTTGCTGAAAAACACAGGTAACAAATAGTATCCAGTTTGATCCGGCCAGCTGAGTTTTGTTCTATGTGTGACATTTTGATTTCTAAAATAGGGATTGAGGAGGGGCAGGTGCATTTGTTGTCATGAACAAGACAGTACTAGAGAAGTCAGTAGATGGAAATTTTTCCCCCCAGTCATAGGGCTGGAAATTAGGGCGCCTAGGTGTTGTCCCTGAGCTCAGGGCCAGCACTCTACCACTTGAGCCACAGCACCACTTCTGGCTTTTTCTGAGTAGCTTATTGGAGATTAGAGTCTCATGGCCTTTCCTGCCCAGGCTGGGCTAGCTTTGAACCACAGTCCTCAGATCTCAGTCTCCTAAGTAGCTAGGATTACAGGTGAGAGCCACCAGCGTCTGGCTTTGTTTTCTTTTGCTTGAGATAAGTTCCCATTGCGTAGCCCAGTTGGTCTCAAACTGGTTTTGTGGACCAGGTTGACCTTAAACTCTCAATCCCTTCCTGCCTTAGTGTCCTGAGTACTGGGATTACAGGTGTATGCCAACATGTCTTGCAAACTATGTCTTGTCAAACTGCTTACTAATAGTAGTAAGAAGAATAAAATCTACATAATAATAGCTTCAGGACAGAATATGAGGAAAGAGATGACAGCAATTTGTAATCAATGTGAATTAAACCAGCCTTTCTTTCAATTCCTTTGTAATGCCATGTTTGAGAGAATTCATTACTTATTATTTTTTATCAGATATTAAGAAAGTTTAGGACAAGAGAGGAAATAGAGATGTCTGCCCTCCTTCTTATTTGTCCTGAAGGCATGGGAGTTGAAATCATTCAAGAAAATTAAGTTTTATCTTCATACATGACTTATTCAGACTTTCCCTTTTCTGAGCATAATGGATAATTGACCATAATGCTTTTCAGACAGCTGCAAATAAGTGACCTGTGGAGCTCAAAGTGGCATTGCATTTTCATAGCTTCTGTACTCCATTTGATTTGTATTATGTTTTCCCATCAAAAGCCTATGTTATGAAAGCTCCAGTATCTCATACCTATAATCTTAGCTACTCAGGAGGTAGAGATCTGAGGATCATGGTTCGAGACTCATCTCCAGTTCACTAGCAAAAAGCCAGAAGTAGAGCTGTGGCTCAAGAGATAAAGTGCCAGCACTGATCAAAAAGCTCAGGGACAGTATCCAGGCCCTGACTTCAAGTTCCAGTATTGGTGCCTATATTTAGTTAGTAGATTTCCATTTTGGGTGAGAATTTGTTCTACAAAAAAACAAAACAAAACAAAAAAAAACCGTAGAAATCAAATCTGTGACTCTCTAAATATACCAGTTTGGACTTTTAAAATCCAAAGTGGAGAAAAATCATCTAGAGATGTTTCTGCTTTCGGCATTTCCCAGGATCCTCCAAAACCATGTCTTGGAACAATTGCTTAGGCAGCTGAGGGACTAGCTGAGTAGGTTTGATGGATGTACTTAGAGAATTAGAGTATAATTAGCCAACTGTACTCTAATTATACTTTAAGAATTAGCAGTGGGAAGAAATTTGTTGGCCAGAATTTGCGAAAAGTGTTGTCAAGATTTCAATGCAACTTCAGATGAGAAGACCAGCTCTTCCAGCAGGGAATACTGTCTAGCCACACAGCAGGGACACGGAGAGATAAAAGGGACCCCAACAGTTAGGAAGGTAGCCCCCACCCCCTGACAGTGCTAGGGGTGTTAGTACTCAAACCTTTCCATCTCTATAGGGCTGAATCAAGATCACTTCCAGAAGACCTGGGGGCGTGGCTCAAGTGCTAGAGCCCTTGCCTAGCAGGAGGTTCTAAACTCAAACCCTAGTATGGCCAGAAAGGAAAAGAGGAAATCACTTCAACTCACCAGAGCGGCACGCAGGTCCCTCAGGGGAGAATGAGTCTGATGGACATTGCATTCGAAGCGCTGGGGTTCTACCAGTTGATCTACCTCTTTGGCTATCTGAAGGCAAAGAATATGATTGTTGGAGATGGGGCTGATTAGATGAAGTGGTATTTTCCATCTCCACCACAAATCATCTGTGGGGCGTGAGGTCCAGGAGCGGTAGACCCCAGAAAGAGGAAGAGAGTTGCAGCATCAGGATTGGGGGAAGACACTAAGGGCAGAGCTGCCATTGGACATTTTTTTTTTTTTTTTTTGCCAGTCCTGGGGCTTGAACTCACAGCCTGGGTGCTGTCCCTGAGCCTCTGTGCTCAAGGCTGGCGCTCTACTACTTGAGCCACAGTGCCACTTTTGGCTTGAGTAGTTTATTGGAAATAAGAGTTTCACAGGGACTTTTCTCCCTGGGCTGGCTTTGAACTGAACTGCAATCCTCAGATCACAGCCTCTTGAGTAGCTAGGATAACAGGCATGAGCCACCAGTGCCTGACCCATTGGGCATTTTTACACCGGGACGGGAGATGCTGTGGACAGGAAGGATAGACATGATGAAAGGAAGTACTTTGAGCCTATAAAAAAAATGGTACACACAAAGAAACAAGAGCTTAGAGTTGTGAATAGAGTTGGCTTTTGTTTTCAGGCTTTACTGAGATGTATATATTATTTATTATTTATATATTATTATATATTATATATATTTACATATCATCTCTTGAGAGGAGACTTTCAGATTCTGGGACTTTTATCTTTAGTTTCTCAAAAACAAACAAAAAACAAAAGCCATGCCTGTGGCTCATACCTGTAATCCTAGTTACTTAGGAGGCTGAGATCTGAGGATGGCAGTTCAAAGCTAGCCTGCGCAGGAAGTCTGTGAGACTCTTATCTCCAGTTAACTACCAGAAAACTGGAAGTGACACTGTGGCTCAAGTGGTAAGGCACTTGCCTTGAGATGAAGAGCTCAGGGACAGTGCCCAGGCCCAGAGTTCAAGCCCCACAACCACCACCAACAATAAAAACTATTTATTTCCAGGTAAAATGAAATGGTTTTAAGTTTTTCCAGCTAATTTTCCCTTACTTTTTTATATTACTCAGCTAACATAAATAGCTTTTTGCATGTGTGTCCTGGGACTTGAACTCAGGGCCTCTTGCTTTTGCTTAGCATTTTTCTCACCAATGGTGCTCTACCACTTGAGCTACACCTCCAGTTCTGTCTTTTGTCTTTCTGTCCACTCTACTTAATTGGAGATAAGAGTTTCATGGATTTTTCTGTCAGGGCTGGCTTCAAACCTCAATTGTCAGGTCTCAGCTAAGAGGTGTAAGCTACCTGTGCTGGGCAAGAAGTCAGACTGTATAATTTTTTAAGTACCCCACGACAATGCTGGTACTCGTGCTGTAATCTAACCTATATGAAATTAAATCTATACTTTTCTTCTTCACAATATTTTCCCCTATAAGTTTGCTAACTCTTGGACTCCAAGTCTCCAGCTTCTTTCTGCTTAAACGTCTGTCTCCATCCATCCTCGATATGAAAGACGCTGATTGAATGTCATAGAGATCTGAGAGTCTGACACGCTGTCTTGCCCGTGTTGTCATTGGTCCTGACCCACTTCTTTCCGTCTTTGTCTGAATTGAAGGTAGGAAGATGGCTTCTGCAGTGTGCACAGCTCATCTTCGGTGGCCTGTGTGTCCTGGGTAGTCATAGTCTAGTAGTCATAGTCATGTCATAGTAGTATAGTCATGACCAAACTGCAGCAGATCAGCTAGGTCTTACTTTGAAGCTGAGGGTGACTTACCTCTTGGAAAGAATCCAGCAAGTTCTCTGCATTTCTCTTCCCTCCGGGGCGCAATCCATAGGACCAGTGCTGGCTGGAGCAGGACTCCATGCACAGTGCCAGCAGAACAAGTGCAGCCAGCAGCTTTGGAACTGGCTCCATGCTGCAGGACATCCATACACAGAATGCACCAGTGGCAGTGGTGGCGGGGGGGGGGGGGGGGGGGGAGGGAAGAGTGAGGAACTACTCTGGTACAGCCCCGCATGGGTATTGCTAACCCTTCAGAGGAGGGATATGGGAGTCTCACGGTTTTTACACACAGGCATTGAAACAGAGAGACATCTGCTTGCTTGTTTGAGTTTCTAAACCACCAGGGACAAACCAAAACAAAAATGTGTAGACACGCGTGGGTGCGCGTGTGCACTCTCTCTCTCTCTCTCTCTCTCTCACACACACACACACACACACACACACACACACACACACACACCTGTACTTTAAACTCTAATCTTCAGTACTATTTTTGTGCTCATTTTATTATTTGCTTACCAAAACCCAGGATTCAATTGTTGTCAATCCCATTTTCTTGCCATTACATTTTACTCATTGGTTTTCAACTATTTTTCCTGGACCACCTGCTTTGAAAAGTAGTCCCTTACTAGATATTTCTGGCTCATATAATGTTGCTTAGCTTTCAGAGGCCTAGATGGTAGTACTAAGGACATTTTGCTGACAATCTGTCCTGAAGTCTTTCAAGTATTACTGCTGGCTTGTCTGTCTGTAACAATGACAGGACGCCATACTGATCAAGGTGATGAGTCCTACTACTTGCCTTGCTTTCTGAGAGCTTCTAATTGTTCATTGTCACCTGCCTCTAAATTAATTTTCATTTAATGGGAAAGTGGCTAAAATTAACTGGTCAATGAGCTTTTGGGTTCTTTTCAAAGGCTGCATTTGTGGGTGTGGCTAGGGTGACAAGGTCACTGAAGGTCAAGGTGTCCTTAGGCACCATCATACCTGGTCTTAACTTTTAGGAGTATAAAAAGCCTGGAGATATACAATAGCATACACACACACACACACACACACACACACACACACACACAAAATTTTACCTGTTTGGAGGCAAAAGCCAACAGGATCTCAAGCTTCCTTTGAGGTGTGTTGCCTACTGTGATTTTTCTATTCTCCTAGCTTCCTTTTTATATGACATTTTGCTAGGCCATTGAAATCTTTCCTGCTGGTAAATTATGTTGCACATGAAAAAAGGGTTTTTGTAATAGTCATTTTAAAAATAAAGCCCTTTAATGGTGTATATAATTGGGACACCCGCTGGTGTATCTGTTAAGTTTACTTGTCAGGCCATTTAAAACCTCTGCTAAAACTTTTACAGCTAAGACCCCCATTCAAAGAGATTAAGATCTTAATCTTAATTAAGATTCCCTTGAGGAAATTGGCAGCTCTCCCAAGAAAAAAGATGTCTGGTATTAAGTGAGGTTAAATGTGTACACAAGAACTTCCTCCAGAGAGAATATGCAATTAGAAGTCGGGACACTTGGAAGCTTGTCTTAGTTGTTAGGATTCCATTTGCACAAGGAAGGATTTAAACCAGGTGATCACAGAGTTGTTTCCAATTTTAACCATGTGCTTTATTGATAGGTGATCATTGTCATTTTACCAACCCATACAGGACCCTAAAGCAGATGAGACCGAACATGAGAAAACACCCCCCAGTTCCTTTCCCACCAGTCCCTCCTGCCCTCTGAAGCCGTTGGTAGCATGAGAAAGGTAAGAAACCCAGCACTAAAACAGATGGAGAGTGAGAACATACCACACAGATCTGCTTGTTTAATAGATACTTACAGTTAAAATGTGCAAACCCATGTACCCAGCGCGTCAAGCACAGGGGAGAAGCAACAAGTGCATGGAATAAGCACCCAAATGTTTCTTTGAGTCAGGGTCTAATATATTGCCCAGGCTGGTCTGAGAACTCGAATGATCTTTCCACCTCGGCACCTTAGTACTGGGATTGCAGGAATGTGACACTAGCCTGGCAACTTTATCCACATTTTATAGATATACCGCCCCCTACTCCAAGGCATGACTTGGGACATGTTATTCACACAAGCATTTAAAAGATAACTAGAACTCTTTACTCATTCATTACCTTCCTACAATTTACTGATTTATATAACCCATGATTGTCAGAGATTCTCTCCTATTTCATCACCTGTTAGTAGGCCCTGGCATCTAGTCAGCATTCATTAAATATAGGTTTGAATAAATGAGTCAAGGAATGAATGAGGCAGCATTTTTTAAACCAGATTAGTCCTCCTATTTCTTCTGATTTTGTTTTAAATATCTTCTCTGATAATTAAACCTTGATATACACTAAAAAACCCAATTTGTTCATTTTAGAGTTGATTGGTAACTTCTCAGGTGACAGTCATGGAACTGGAAATAATGTCATTTTAAGGATTTCAAGTAAAGAGCCATATAAATTTCAAGTACAGAGTTCACTTTCCCCTGGTTTGCCCAGCCTCTTTCATGATTGTTTTCCAGTTCTCCAGGGTGAAGATGGGGATACAGCTAGTGGGGAATTCAAATTAAGACTGACTTGGAGTCATTTTAAGTAGTTTAGATATGGTGACTAAAGAGTAGAAGCTCAATTCACTCGACTACACACACGGAGAGGTTATTTCTCAGTCAGAATTCGTTAGGTTTGAACAGTGTTGGTTCAAACTGTTCAATTCCGTTCCTTGAAGGGTATACTTCTAAGTGTTGCTAAACAGAAACTCTGGTTTCGGTTATGACTACTGGGGATGCAAGTTAGACTTGGGAGTCCTGTTATGTGGACCCCTTACTTCTGGACAAGAATCACAGGGTTTCTTGTAGGTGTCAATCAACTGGTATTGAACTTGAGAATTGCTCTGAAATGTTTAAGATGAACACAGAAACATGGTCTGAGATTATTCAATAAGCTGCACGTTCTCTAAATCTGCATTGGTCTGGTCTTAGGTACAGAAACCTTAAAGATAAAGGCAAAATTTGTGTCTTACTTTCCGTACTATTAGACGACCCAACTACTATGCAATTAAATGTGCTTTGATGTTTAGTGACCTGCTTTTTTGGGCACCTCATAACTCCATTTACTAAAGAATTCAATTTAATAAATTGGGTTTAAGTTGGCTTTTACTTTGTCCTATTTTTTTCCTCCAAAATTGCTTCGTTTCTAACACTGAAACACCTCAAAGTTATAATGATGATGATTTCATAAGCTTGCTGAAGGGCAGATGATGTCCTAATGTAAAATCTCAGCAGGAAGAACTCAAGGTTAACTGCAGCTGACATGAATCACCAGGTGATGAAAGGGGCCCAGAAAGCTAATCCTCACCTAAGGTGCTTCATGCTGAAATAATTAACCATTTTCTTTGCAGTAGTGCACCTTTTGATTTTAAATATACTTTTCCTTAGGGACTTAGTACAATTGTAGGATTTTCTTTTTCATATATTAAGCATGACTTAAAAACTGATTCCAGGGCAGCATTCTAGTTAAGAGAACAGAGAAAATATGCGAAATAATTGGTTTATAATGGAAACCTTCTTAAGAATCTTGACAATATTTCTTACAAAAATTCCCTTGGAACTATAGTAATTGAAGGAACTAGATTCGGTTACATATGTATTGCTTTACCAGGAATGGGCTATGTCTGTCCATGCTACTGTTTGGTACGTGATGGGACAGGCATCTATGCTTCTGGTTGGCTGCTCAAGGCCAGGTGTTTGGTTGGATACTTTCCTGTGTTCTGAGATAATGGCAGAGCTGTGCAGTGGTTCTCTACTCCTGCTCATTTAGACTGTACTCAAGCAGAGAATTGAATTTTATCAATGTATATGATCTAAACAATTGAGTTTAAGACTTCTCCCCAACCTCCCTCCCCCCAACTCAACTATTTGAACCCATGTGCGTAGACTTTCCATCCCTGGGCAATATTTGGAAACTTCTTTCTAGTTCTTTCTCCTAGTTGTCAAACAAAAAATGTGTTGGGAATAGACCAGATATTTAACTTTATAAAGCAAGTTGGTCATGTTCATCAGCTAGAGGAACTCAAACAAGTAAATCATTGGAAGGCACTGTCCTCTTTCCGTTCATAACTAATATTGTTAGCATGGTGCATTCTAAGAAGAGGATAATAATCATGTCCAAAGCAACAAATCTGCAATGGTGGACTTTCAAGCAGATCAGTCCATAACAAACACTATGCTACATTTCCTACCCAACCCCCAATCCCTGGGGAGGGTTGTCAGCCCATATCAGAGAAATGCAGGGAAATAATAGAAGGAATATCTCTCCAACATTTCATATTGTTTATTAATGCAGTTTCTAAGCACACTGTGTTTCAATCTTCCAGCTCCTTCTGCAGTTTTAGCTTTGTCTACAGAGGTACCCTTAAGTGAACAAACATACTCTATAATTTGTGAAAATATAGTACAGAGTGAAATGATTTAAATATAATTTAGGCACATATTGATTATGAAAATAGATATCTTTCAATACAATACTTCTCTGTCTTGGTAAAAATAATAAAGCAAAGAAAATAATTTATTTCTACAGTTGCTTTCCTTCCCCTGTAGAGAAGCGCCCTCCTCGCACAGAGCCGGGTAGCCCTTCTCTGCTGAGGAAAGCTTTGCATATGTCGAGAGAGAAGCTACAGAAATACTGAAGCCATGTCGTCCTCCTCCAGAAGACAGGTGGTTCTCCGTGGCTCACTGCTGAAGGTAAGATGAGGCTATCGGATTCAGAACCCATTTGGACACAGCTTCCATCCCTGCTCTTGGGGTACACATAAGGACACTGGAAGGGGAAGGAGTAAAGGCTCCATCTCTGCTGCTGTAACAGAGATAATGACTCAAGAAAACTGGGCTAAATTTTGATTAAACAAAACAAAGCCAAAACACATGCAACAGAAAACAGAAGTAAAAGAAGCAAAGGTGCTGACCAACTGGCACTACACTTTAGACCAGCCAAATGCCTTTTGAAATGCATTTTTTTCGGTGGCTACTATCAGACATCAGCTTGAAATTCCTCATTCCCCAGTCTGCGGTTTTCCGCTGACCCTCCTGCCATATGGTCTTCTAATGAGCAACTGCCACATTAACTCTTAAGTCCACTGCAATTCTAAGACTAAATTTCTAAGCTGGCCCTATGAATTGGCATTTGGAGTAAATGAGTACTAAGGATGCACCTTTGGATTTTTGGTTCTGAAGTACCTCTCCATGCCCGTGTTGATCGTGTACTAAAAAAAAAAAAACCAGACCAGCAGTGTTGGTAGATGGACCTTGCCAAGAATGACCCTGCACCACACTCATTCTGGGGACACCAGAGCTACAGGCACATCTGCCTTCATCTGATTCGAGTGACGACCATGGTACGGTCTTTCCTCCCTCTCTGCCTCAGTGAGAAAGAACAAGATATTCTTTTCATGTAGCTACTTGTTCTAAAAAGTAAACATCATAAAAATGAACCTGAAAACAAGAGCCTTAGGGAGTCTGAGCTCACCACATTCATAAGGTGTGCAGGTATTTAAAGGAAGGAGGCATCACTAAAGCTATTTATCAACCTGAACGACCTTTTCAATGTTCTCATAAAGTTTAACAATTTAAATATCCATACTGCATCTAGGTATTCAATAAATATAATTGCATATGTTGTGCTTTTCATAAATTAAAATTCTCAAATGCATCTTCAACCAAGATGGCATTTCCACATCATGCCTATTTAAAAGCAAAGGTAAGAGCTACTATTCCTGATCACAAAACCAGGCACCCCCCACTCCATTCAAAAGGCAGCAGTATAATCTAGATTCCTTCTCTACGTCTATTAAGTGAGTGCTTTTCTTAAAATCAGAATGTGGGGGGGAAAATCCACTTTTCCCCCTTTATGCACCACTGAGAAAAAGCATAATCCGCTAAATGTTTTTTAAAATTCCCTTACAGTGTTATTTCTTCTAGACATCTGAGTGAGTGGAGAAAGAAAACGATTAAGGAAACCATCTTTCCTCTTGGCCATCTTGCTCCAGCCCCTGAAACCTCATCTGACACTTTGCGACATATGGAGCGGCGTCAGCATCTCTTCAAAGATGGCCCCCTTCACGTTGGAACCTCGTAGGTTGGCTTCCTGAAGGTCACACCCAGACAGATCACAGTTCTGCAAGACCAAGGCAGACTTGTGTAATGCATGTGTGGAATTAAGTTCTCAGCTGATACCTCACGAAATGACTGACTGTGGCCATATTAGGACGCTGCTCCTGTAAAACCAACCTCTTTCTGGCACTTCGTCTCACCTATCTTAAAGCCAGGTTCTTCTATCTATATTGTAACCCTGAGCCACAAACATGTCCACAAAACATGTTTACATGCTCAACAGAAAGGTGAAAAGGAAGCATACCCACTGTTCATATAAGGAGGCATTGAGGATCCAGAATGAATTCCTATATGATAACTATTATCTAAACCAATTTACCACAATCCCACACAATAACAAAAGAAATGAGATGAAGAAGCCTATTTTTAAACATAGTTAAGATTTTACTTAATTATTAAGAAATGGGGTGGATCTGTCCATTCTGCAGCCCTAACACTTGTACAGCCGGAATGGCCTTTCACTGAAGGTGCTACTCTACAGGCCCAATTTGGTGACTTCAGGTAGATGCATAGAGCTGGATATTAACTGAGATCAACAAAGGGAGATGACACGGAGATTCTGCTCAACACTCTGGGGATGGCCGAGGCTCAATTACAAAGTTAAATTAACTTCCTTGGAATCTTAAATTTATGAAAAATGTAGTACACTAGATGAATAAAGCCTCCATCAATCAAATGTACTGCATGGAAAAGACCCAGGACAAGGAGAGAGAGGAAGCCAGGCAGGCTGAACGTCACCCGCGCCATCCCTGGGGCAGCGGTCTCTGACTGGTGGTAGATCAGCTCTGGAACTGAAACTGATGTGGACAAGGGAAGGGAACCCAGCCCGCCAGCTGCATTGGAGCTACCTGGCCGTTGTACCAGCCAACAGCTTTGCTTGTGACTCCAGTGAATTGTGCATGATACAATGGATAATTCTGGACTCCGGGAACTCATCAGATGCTGTGAACTCACCTCTAAATCAGTGCCTGCGAGAGTTGCCCCTCTCAGGTTACAGTTCTTCAACTTCGCATTTTTCAAGGTGGCGACTCTCAGGTTAATTCCTGTCATCTGACTTCCTTCCATATCCACACCTTTCAGATTAGCACCTGCAGGATACCGAGGAGTTCAACTTAAAACTCCTATTGGAAATGAACCTGAAATCTCAGTTTAACCAGCTTACATAAATAGACTTCCATGTTATGATTTGCTTATGTACGATAATAGTATAATACCTCATCAGTACTTTGAGGAGAGAAATCAACTCTGTCTTTTGATAACTGGTCCTTTTATAAAATGCCTCCATAAGTTTATGAGAAGGGACATGAGTACTAAACCTCCTAAACACACAATCAACAATGTCCAGTTCACGAACACAACAGCACGCTAGTGCTTTATAAAAACATGACCAAAAAAAAAAAAAAAAAAACCAACCTTTCTGGCTTTGTGCATAGTGAAATTCTGCCTTTTGGTCAGTATAAGAATATTTTATTCTATTTGAGGTAGGCATGGGTGGCTCATGTCTGTAATCCTAGATACTCAGGAGGCTGAAATCTAAGGATCTCCATTTGAAGCCAGCTTAGGAAAAAAGTCCACAAGATTCTACCTCCAATTGACTAGCAAAAAAAGTCAAAATGGTTTATTTTATTTGAAAGTAAAGATGTTGATTCTCCAAGTAAAGCCTTATTGAATAGTCAAGGCTTTATTTTCTTGGAGTCCTCAATTTTGTGCAGCACAGAGTGTGAGCACTGACCACACGCTGAAGCTGACGGGAAACCAATCTATCTGGTACTACCCTTTGCTGGGCCTTTTCATTACCCTCGGCTCTCATCATACAACAGGCGTTTACCCAGAGGCTCTCACCTTCCAAGTTGGCTTTAAGACCAGAGGGATCCTCAAAATTACACAGCTTCAAGGATGCGCCTTCTGCATTAGAACACAGCATCTTGACCCCCTGGAGATTTGCACACTGCAAGAGAACAATCTTGGTTAAGATGTATACTTTGATCCCACATAGTGCAAACAATAAATCACATAGAAAAAAGGAGGAAAAGGCCAAATTCAATACATTCAATATTTGCAAGACTTTTAATGGAAGCCAGGAAGAACTGATTTTTTTAAGTTCTCTTGAAGAAGAACTGTTTCAGGGACTGAGGGCCTGGCTCAAGGGGCACAATGCTTGCCTACCAGATACAGTTCAGTCCCCAGAACAAAACAACAAAGAATTGTTTCAAAAGAAGCAAACACCAAATTTACAACATGTCCATTTCACATGAGACATACTGGTTTTAATTTTCCTTATAGCCCAAAAGGATTCTTACATCAAGCACTGATCCTGAAAGATCAGCTCGTTCAAGATTTGCACAGCACAGATTTGCATGAGCAAGGTTGCAGCGGCTTAAATTGGCCATTTTGAAATTAATGTATCGGAGGTCCAAACGAGAAAGATCAGCACCACTGAAATTTAACCCCTGAAATAAAAAGCACAAAGTGTCATTGTCTTTAAATTATCTTCTGAATTAAATTTAATCTCTATAGCTAACCATCAAAGCTTTCAGAAGCACACCATAATTCAGTCACTTGGGAATTTATTACAAAACACAAATGCAATTTAGATCATGAATATATTTCTTAAGTGTGTTTCTCATAAGGAACTCTGCATATATTAGGATATAGTCTGTCTGTACTTCACTTATACATAGAAGCTTCTAAGGAAAAATCTCTACCAGTGACATACTTGCTAATCAGTGTGATTTTAGTTAAAATTTTAGTAATGCTTTAAACCTCATTAATTCAAGAACTCAGGAATTTTATTAAGAAACAAATGGATATTTGAGTTTTCAAAATCTGCGCTGCTATAATATGTAAAGGTAAAAGTATATGCTACTGACTAACCACACATAAGCAACTGGGCAAATACTTTTTAAAGTATTCAAAAACTGGTACACTAGGCACACTTAGATAATAAAAATGGCAAGTGTATCTCTCTTTGGATAGCCATTATGAAAGGAAATTAATGGTGTGGCCCATAATTAAATTTTATGTTGCAGGAAAAAGGAAACCAAGACAAAATCAGAACAAAAACCCTAGGAGGGGGTTGGACCCAACAGAGTGCCGGAGGATGCCACTGTCCAGGGAGTTTATTTGCATGGATGAAGACAGAACAATGAAACTTGTTGGAAAACAAAACCAAAGCTACTCGTACTTGTGCAATACAAATGTCACATAAACATGCTTTGGTTACCTGGCAACGCAATTCTGATTTGGTTGGTGTGGCTAGGAGAAATCGAACAAATTCCTTTCGGGATATTGGCGAATGGTCCTCTGGTGGTTGGGAGTTCTTGAAAAAGGTATTTTAAGAAATTAGTGGGGCTTTTTGGGGATACCCACAATAAATCACTGCTGATCAAATTGAAAAATTAAAAAGCCTCACCTTTATTGCCACTTCGAGGTGCTCGATCAATGAGTCAATGCCAAAAAACCTGGCTTCTTCTAACACACCTGTGGGAACAAGAAGCAGGGCACTGTCGCAGCCAGCCATTCGTTTCCATGTGTGCTACATTCTCACAATGGAACTGAAATTCAACAAATGAGTTAAGAGCGGGCAAGGCACAAAAAAAATACTGAGAAATATCTACAAGCCAGCTGCTCTGCAATGGGAAAACCAGAAAACTAGTTCATTCAAACAAGAGCCTTCCATTTGCAAAATTATTTCAGATAATTACTTTAAACTGGCCACAAGCAACTGATTTGGTGATTTTACTGAGAATCCAATAAAAACAATTAGTTCATTTAATCTTAACATTTCATCTACTTTTTTAATGGAGTGAATCTGATTAGGTTTGCCATAAATATCTTTTGCTTACTGAACTGGAAAATGGTAGAAATAAATAAAAGTTTACATCAACCTCACAACAAAACTCTGAAGTATAATTGAGAAACTATTTTTTTGGGGGGCGGGGGTCAGTTATGGGGCTTGAACTCTGGGCATGGGCGCTGTCTCTGTGCTCTTCAGCTCAAGGCGAGTGCTCTACCGTTTGAGCCACAACGCCACTTCCGGTTTTCTAGTGGTTTATTGGAGATAAGTCTCACAGACTTTCCTGACCAGGCTGGCTTTGAACTGTGATCCTTAGATCTCAGCCTCCTGAGTAGCTAGGATGACATGCATGAGCCACCAACGCCTGGCTAGAAACTTTTCTTTTTAATGTACTGTTACCGAGGCTTGAACTCAGGACCTGAGCGCTTTCTGTTAGCTTATTCTGATTCAGTAGCTACACCCCTCACAGTTATCGTTTTGCAGTACTGGGATTTGAACTCAGGGCCTCTACTGTAGCCATCACCCCTTCCCCACTGCCTCTTTTTCAGGTGCGGTCTTACGTTTTGTCATAGAATGAAATCCTTCTACCTCTACTTCTACCCCCTGCATAGCTAGGATTACCCATATGTACCATCAGACCTGGCTTGTTTCAAAGAGGTCTTACTAAGTTTTGTTGTCTGGGCAGGTCTCAAACTTTGGTCCTCCTGGTTTGGCCTTGTGCATAGCTGGGATTACACGTGTGTGCCACCATTCCTTGACCTAAACATGATCTGCTCTGTGAAAACCCAACTCAATTTCTAATGATCCAATTATCAAATAACTCTCATGGACAGGCAACACAGTGCCTATGGAGCCACACTAGCACATGGTTTTCTGTTCATGCCAGGGCCCATCTCTGGACTTCCCCCATGGGACAGCCACGTGAGAATATCTCCCTGCAGAAAACCACTATAAAGTAGTTCTACTAGGGCCTCTCTCAGTTTATCAAGATCTCCTGAGATCTGAGCATCACAGTTTAAAGCAGCCTGGTCAGGAAAGTCTATGAGACTCTTATCTCCAATTAACCACCAGAAAACTGGAAGTGGTGCTGTGGCTCAATGTGGTACAGCACTAGCCTTGCCTTGAGTTCAAGCCTCTCATGACCAACAACAAGAAACCCTAAAGTTGGGTGCCATGGCTCAAGTCATAGAGCACCCAGCTAGTAAGCATAAGGCTGAGTTCAAACCCTAGTACCAACATTGCCACACACACGCACAGATACACACACAAAGTTAGAATCCATCTTTAAAAAGCTGACATGGGGGCACATGTGACCCGTCATCCCAGAAACAGTGGCATAAATAAAGCATGCCTTCAAAAGGGACCACAGGACTCTTTCTCTCTCTCTCTGCTCAGGTTTGGGATGTGATCACATACGCTGACACATGCTCTGGCCATGATATGCTACTTCCTGTCCTCACCAGGGACTAAGCCCATACAAGCCTGCTTAATCCTGGATTTCGAGCCAACCAAAACTGTGAATTAAACTCTTCCCCCTTCATAAGTTAGCTGACTGGAGTATTTTGTTGCAATAATACAAAGTTTACTAATACAGAAGTCTATAAGCTTTCAAATGTGCAATCATTGCTTTGTAATGAGGCATTTGTTCACTTTGTGAAGTAGGTCAGGGTAATAAAATCTAATATCCCCTTTCCAAAAGGTACTCTGAGGGACTTTCCCCAAGTTAATTTTCTAGTAAATTGTAGAACTTAGGGTCCACTAGAATCATAGGGTCCCAAAGCATGGCTGCTTCTTTGCACCACTCTATTTTCCAACGTAACAAGATCTGTAACTTAATGCCAAGTCAGTCACAATTTAACTCACAAAAACAAAGCAACAAAATCTTTAAAGTCCTTTGTGATGGAATTTAAATCTTAGAACCTAAAATTAAAAAGTATGAGTGTTATATATATATATATATATATACACACACACACACACATACACACCAGCCAAAGACTACCTATGCCCATCTCTCTCTACATACCTTTGTGTGCCAATAATATACATCTGAAAAACTCACCTAATAAGTTAATGCCATCGTTTACAATGAGCTGTCCGTGACGCAAATAGTTCAAAATGGGTTCAAAGTACTCAGGACTTCGATCAATTAAGAAAGCTCCTCTGTGATCTTGCTTATTCCCCCAGACACCTGTGTTTTTATTACAAAAAGCCCCCCAGGAACAAAAAATGGCATTAGAATATATGCAGGAAAAGCTATCATATACCCTCAGTTTTTAATCCTGTAAGAATTATTTTACTGCTAAGTCAGCACACAGATACAACTAGATCACAAAGAACAGGAAAAGCGCCTGGTACTCACCTCTGTCCTTGAACATGTGGGCCAGCATACTGTCGGGTTCCTTATTCACTAAGGTGCTCCTAAAAAAATAAAATGATTTCTCTGTTTTTTTTGTTTTGTTTTTTCGTCAGTCGTGGAGCTTGAACTCTGGGCCTGGGCGCTATCCCTGAGCTCTCCAGCTCAAGGCCAGTGCACCACAGCGCCACCTCTGGTTTTCTGGTGGTTAACTGGAGGTAAGAGTCTCATGGACAGTCCTGCCTATGCTGGCTTTGAATCGTGATCCTCAGATCTCAGCCTCTTGACTAGGTAGGATTACAGGCGTCAGCCACTGGCTCTGTGTGTCTTTATAAACAAACATGTTTAAGTCAAGAGTACAGTTGATATGCTACATAACCTGGTAGGAGTGATGCTGGAAAATAAAAATGTAAAGTTAAGTTGCCTTTTACCACAGTTCATTGGAGCTTCCTTTGATTTAAATATTGTCTTAGCTTCCTTTAAGCAAGATACACGACTGCAGGGCCTCACTTTATGCCTGGACTGTGGTCCTCTGACTTGTGCTCTCCCATGTCCCGGAGATGACAGCACATACCACTGCACCCAGCCAGTGGTTGAGATGGAATCTTGCTTCGATTGGCTGGTTGGCCTGACAAATATTTCTGATCTAACATTTCTCTGATAGTTTGTCTCAGTCCAGGCTGACAGCAAACTCAAAATCCCCCTGCCTCAGCTCCCAAGTGCTGGGATGTAAGGTGTGCATTACCACACTCATCTAATGCTGTTCATTTTGACTGTACATACAGTCTTTTAAAAAAGTAATTTTTTATTGAGATTAAGTGATTACATAAATCTCACAAATTTCACAGAATTTATGAGATAGTGATACTTAAAGTCACAAACACATTTTAACCTTTATAAGGCAAATTGTCATTATCATGGGCTATAACTGTCTTTTTTACTCTGACTCTCTCTCTCTCTCTCTCTCTCTCACACACACACACACACACACACACACACACACACACACACACACACACACACACACACACACACACACCCATACAACCTACCGTGTAGTTGTAAAGTACCGTCCTCCGACATTTAGGGTTAGCCAATCTGTGTTAGACCCAAACACTCCTTCCGGTGATTTAGAATCTGTCTGAGGATCTAGATAGGACATGCAGAAAATAATAAAAAGTGTTAAGACTGAGAATGCTGTAAAGATGGCAGTAGGATAAATTTTCAACTCAATCCACCATAAAAGCATCTGATAATACTATAGGACAACCCATGGCAGAACCTAGGACAGAACAAGGCGACAGGGCATTCCTCCCACTCCCCGCACCCACAGCCGCAAGAGCAGCTGCTGTCAGCATTTGTGAAGGAAAGCAGAGAAGTAACAGCATCCACCATGAACACAGAATTCTAGATTGTTCCATAGGTGTTGCCTTCACAGTTCAATGTGCCTATTTAACTACAGAAAATACCTAAGGGGCCAGCATGCGCACCCCTAGAGTGGGTGATACAAGTCAGCTGCACTAAGATCTAAAGTGCTGGAAATTGTCTTGTTTGCAAAGCAACCAGGCAAAACTCCCTCATAAAGACAATGCCCCAGAAGATAAGAAGCTGGGGAGGAAACCAAGTTCAACAAAAAGACCAGAGACAAAAGAAAAAGGCGTTCAGGTAAGAGTTATGAAGGCTTACCAACCCAGAATGTATTTTTTTTTTTTAATGAATCCTGTATTATTTAATACCCCAGAGAAAACAGAAAAGAACATGAGAGTCATGGAACTTAGAAAAAGTACCCCTGCCATGCCTCCCTTCTCAGGTTAAGGAAAACTAACTTCATGTAAAATGAGCAGCAAAGAAGTATTGAGATCAAATCCACAGAAAAGCATTAAAAGAATAGAAAACAATCACAACCCTAGAGACAATGAAAATATATCAGAAAGAAGTGCCAATAGATTAAAAATCATAACCTAATATCCCAACAGGCTAAAATGAATGCAAAGGATACAACAACAACATAACATAGGATTATAAAATTCAGAAATGAGAAAATGAACTCTAAAGCCATTCCAGAAATGAGGATTATATTAGAAGAAACACAAAGAATAAACACAACAGATAATGCCTAGAGGAAAAGAAAAGGTAAAAAAGAAATGGCCTTAAAGATCAAAAAAGAGAAAAAAAAGTTTACAAAAGGTTTCAAATGTAAAAAACAAGTGTTGAAGAAGAAAATTGAGGGAAGAAGATCAAACTTGTGATTTAAAGTTCAAGAAAGTTTTTCTAAAGTAAAAATATGTATTATTTAAAAATAGATATTGAAAGAACATACCACATACTGAGAAAATAAACCCAGAACAACCTCGCACACAAAGAAACAGGCTTCTAGAATGCTCTACGTAAGGGAAGAAAATCTTTTGGGTGGTGTAGGAAAAAAGAAAGATCAGCTTTTAAAGAAGTTCTTCATGTTCTGGTGGTGCCAGTTTGAACTGGGCGTCCTGCTTACTAGACAGGTGCACTACTGCTACTTTTATCGCTCTGGTTGTTTCTTCCCACCCCAGGCCTGAATCTATATTTACTACATGCTTTAAAAAAACAAACAAACAAAACCAACTTAATATTATTTTTATTTTTTTTGGTGCTGATACTTGGTCTTGAACTCAGGAGCTCATGTTCTTGCTTGGCTTTTTCAGTCAAGGCTGGTACTCGACCCCTTGAGCCACACCTCCAGTTCTGGCTTTTTGCTGTTGAACTGGAGACTGAAGAGCCTCACAGACTTTCCTGCCTGAGCTGGTTTGGGTCCTTGATGCTCACATCTCAGCCTCTGGAGTAACTAGGATTACAGGTGCAAGCCACCAGCACCAGCCTAGAAAGCTTCATTCTTTTGAGAAATTCAGTTATATATGCTTTGTTCCAAGTCTAAGGGTAATAATATAGGTGTGCCTTTGTGTGTAGCTGATGCCAACTATTTTTGGCTGATATAATTTTCTGCAAGGAATACATGCTTGTAAATATGTGACAAAACACTCAGAGAAAATTTTGATAATTACTAACAAAGAGAAACTTTTAAAAGTTACAATTTCTAAAATATCAAAATAAATCAAAATCAAATCAAAATCATCTTATTTTATTATGAGTTATAAATACTTCCAAATCTGGAACATAAAAAGGAATATAAAAGAGTAACTACATACTCTAAAGCCATATTGAAATGACCATATAATTCAAATAAAAAATATACTTTAATATTGACAGCCAATGATCCTGGAGAACTAAGTATAACTGAACAACTTTTTAAATGTTAAAGTTTAAAATTCATTGAAAAATATTTATCATTTCTTTTTTTTTTTTATCATTTTGGCAAAAGAAAATGACTTTTAAGTTACTTACCAATAAATGGCTCTCCTTCACACACGAACAAAACATCATCATCCCTGGGAAAACAAAAAAATTTAAAAGCCACCATCATATCATCTGTGGATTATAGGAACTGTTCCTTAGAATTCGGTACAGGATAGACTGTTGCTATCAATCTTTCTGTGAAGAAGCTAAATTTCCAGGGTTTTATTTACTCTTGGAACCTAATGTTTCCATTTAAGTTCAAATAAGATTTTGTACATGGATTATTTTTTTTTTCTTTTTCAGGGCCTTGTGCTCTCCCTTAGCCTTTTAATTCAAGGCTGGTACACTACCACTTGAGCCACACCTCCACTTCTGACTTTTTGCTGGTTAACTGGAGATAAGCATCTCACGAACTTTCCTGTCTGGGAGGGCTTTGAACTATAATCCTCAGATCTCAGCTTCCTAAGTAGCTAGGATTACAGATGTGAGCCACCAGCAATTGCTTGACAGGATACATTTTTGAAGAGAAAAAAAAAAAATAAAAATCACAATGCAAATTATGTTCATTTGGCCTTCTTGTTAATTTTAGAATGTTTTATTATGCTGAAAGGATATGATTAAAGCCACAGTCAACTTCTATTTTTAATCTTAATTCTTTACCTGTGAATAAACTATAGAAATTCTTTCTAAACTCAAAAGCAGCTACATGTTTTAGAAATAAAAATAAATTTCCATATTTCTATATCAGGAAAAATACAAGGAAATGTAATTTTTTTTTTTTTTTTGTCAGCTGTGGGATTTGAACTCTGGGCCTGGGCGCTGTCCCTGAGCTCTTCAGCTCAAGGTGAGCACTCTACCACTTGAGCCACAGCGCCACGTCCAGTTTTCTGGTGGTTAATTAGATATAAGAGTCTCAGGACTTTCCTAGCTTTGAATCACGAGCCTTAGATCTCAGCTCCATGAGTAGCTAGGATTACAGACATGAGCCACTGGCGCCCGGGGGAAATCTTAAATATTTAATGCTCCCATGTCACACCAAAATGTAAACTGATGGACTCTAACCTGCAATTCTAGATATCAGTGCGTGTCTGCCTTCCTGCCCAGCCCAGCCCAGCGTCAGTCTAAATAAATGATAAGACTATACTGGAGATGGAAGCCAGTGAGCAGGTATACACAGCACAGTTCCACTATATCCTTCTATGCCATACATGACCTGTAAGACATCCCAGAAGCACATTGAGGTTTTCTTAGAAGCAGAATTTGTTTGAAAATTAGGTTGATCCAATCATCCACAGAACCTGAAGATGGACTAGAAGACAGGTTCTGAAAAACTATGAAATCATCTTGGTTTGTTCAGACTTTCTCTACTTGCTCACATGCTGGTTAACTTTTTCAGACTAGTATAGAAGTTTCCTTTCATTAACGAAAATCTATGACCTGGGTCAGTCTATGATCAGGTAAGTCCTATAATTTTTCAGATGTTGTAAAGTGAAAAGACTAAAACTGGTTAACTTCAAAGGCAGTACAATACATTGAAAGGTCATCTGTCCTGGATTTACACAGAGATTGCCCTTGGTACACACTGTAATTTACTGCATCATTATCTTCACATCATCAATTTTAAAAACTTATGTTTTGCCAATTTAACAACCCACAGAAAAGCAACCACACCATCACTGGCATTAAAAAGTAATTTGTGTTCTGTTTACCATATTTTCTGTTCATGATCTCTTTCCTGGTCCAAAATTCTGACCCTCTAAGGAAAGAATGGGATGGTTGGTTTAAAAAGATAATCTGGCTAGGATAAAAACCAAAAACAACTCTCCCAAAGTACCATTGTGGTACGGGGGCTTGAACTTGGGTTCTACTTCTACTTATAATTCTACTTCATTAAGCATGTGTTCACAAAATTGTCTCTGTGATGTTTATAGAATTTGAAGCATTCTCATGAAAAGAATTTAGCAATAAATAGACGTATATAGAGCTATACAGGAGGCTGAGATCTGAAGATCAGAAAAATCTTATCTCCAATGAATTACTCAGAAAAAGCTGGAAGTAGTGCCTCAAGTGGTAGAGTGCTATCCTTGAGCGAAAAACAAAAAACAACAACAAAAAACCCCGTCGCTTAGGGACAGTCTCCAGGCCCTGAGTTCATGCCCCAAGATGAATATACACACACACAAAAAGGCTTCATGCCAAGCTGAGCATGGGGGTACATGCTTCTAATCCTACCACCTGGGAGGCTGAGGCAGGAAGATCATGAGTTTGAGGCTAGTCTAAGCTACATGGTGAGAAACTGCCAAAGAAGGGGAAAGAGAGGGAAAGAAAAGGGGAAGAGAAAGGAAAGAAAAGAAGGGAGGGAGGAAAACAACTGCATGTCTCATTAAATCTATGTAAAGTACCATAAAGAAGAAATTTTTTAATGCCATGTGTGAGCTTTACAGAAAGACTATCAATATACTGAAATATACTAAGAGTTCTCTATCTGATCAATTCATCTTAAGTCCAAAGAACTAATTCTAGACGATCACTTTGCCATCTTAAGGGAAACAGCACAGCAATAAGAAGCCAAAGGCACACTCCTGGCAGTGTAGAAAAAGGCGACAGTTACCTGATCAAAGCAATGTCATCAATCAGTCCGCCTTTCCCATTGTACACACTGGTGGCTTTTATGCCAAGTTTACTGCTAGCCACAGAAAGCAAATCCGATAAAGTTCCATACACAGCAACCACCTGTAAACACACCAAATTAATTTGAACAGTGAATTTCATCACCCACAAATTATAAACCACCTCAGTCTAAAAAGCACTAAGAAAATCTGATTAGGATGAGATTCCAAGAGCTGTGTAACAGGATCCCTCTATCTTCTAGGACTCATTTATTTACTGAAGCCCCATACTGTAGGACCCCAAAAATACAGGCTAAGAAATTCCTAGAGACCAAAAGCAATCCACAACCTTACGCTACGTAAAGCAGGGCTGTGGCTGTGCAGATAGACTGCATGTGAATCCAGGCTCTGACAGCTGTCACTGCACACCGGTCTTTCTTTTTGTGTGTGCCAATACTAGGGCTTGAACTTGGTGACCTCATACTCTTGCTCAGCTCTTTCCACTCAAAGCAGATGTTCTACCACTTGCAACATGGCTCCACTTCTGGCTTGTTGCTGTTTAATTGGAGACAGAAGCCTCTAGCAGTTGTCTGCTTGGGCTTGTGAACCATGATCCTCAGATCTCAGCTTCCGGAGTAGGCATAAAGTCACCAGCGCCCAGCTGTGGTTTTTACTGCTTCAATGAGGCAGTAAAAATGAGTAAAGTTCCAAAGGATTGCATATGATACCAACGATACACAATGTCTAAAAGTTACCAAAACAAAAAACATGTAGGTTAGGTGGACATACTAATGTGACAAAACTATTGATTAAAAATAGCAAAATATGAAATTCATGAGCATAGCTATCTTTATAGGAAGGCCAGAGAACAGGAAAATAAACACAGTAACTGCCAATATACTAGTGCTTAGAACTGTATGCAGGTTTATGGATATCTGTTACATTATTTTTCTCTTAAGTATATGTGTTAATTTTCTTTTTGGTGGTACTGGAGATTGAACTTAAAAGCCTCATGTTTGCTAGTCAAGTGCTCTACTACTTAAGTCATGTGCAGATATAGTAACATTGCTTATTGCATTCTTTTGTACATATGGAATATAACATCAAAGATTTAAGCATAAAGAGTGAGCTCTTATAGGGTTCTCACTGATGTTTAGATTTCAAGAGGCAGAGGTCCACATACTTTTTTACCTTCAGTGCCAACAATATAGTGAGTTCAAATCTGAGGATTGAATAACACACACACACACACACACACACACACACACACACACACACACACACACACACACACACTATATATATAATCTCAAATCAAAGCCAGAAGGAAAGAGTTATTTCCTGGACCAAGAATGTGAACATCAGTATAGAATGAAGATGTTTACTAACTACTGTCTCTAGTAGTTTGTTTGGCAGCTCATTAATAATTAATGAGCTCCAGTGGTAGCTCATTAATAAAAAGTACCTGGTGAGTATTGAATGAATGAATGAGGCACACTGAAGGCCCATGATTTGCACAACTCATTACTGAATATTCAAGCATGTTATTCTCAAGATGTACAGAAACTGGTTTCATGAACAACAAGTTGCTTAGTAGCCGTACATATATGGATGTCTGGATCTTCATTTCAATCTCCTTAGTGTCAAGGGTTACAGGGAGTAAAAACAAGAGAATGGGGACTCTGAGGTACAAGAAAGGTAAGAGATCTTTCCAGAGTAATTTAAAGCACCACCACCAGTTTTAAAATCCCAATTTTTTAGGACTAGGGTCTCTAAATACCTCTGTTTCTTTTTTTTGGCCAGTCCTTGGGCTTGAACCCAGGTCCTGGGCACTGTCCCTAAGCTCCTTTTGCTAAAGGCTGGCACTCTACCATTTGAGCCACAGCACCACTTCCAGCCTTTTCTGTTTATGTGGTAGAGGAATCGAACCCAGGGCTTCATGTATGCTAGGCAAGCACTCTACCACTAAGCCATATTCCCAGCCCTCTAAACACTTTTGACAATACAAACCCATCCCAAAGACATTTTGGGGCGTGTACTCATCATATGGTTATTTATAAATTACATAGCAGCATAAGAAAGTACACATGTTCCCAAATGATAGAAGGATTCTTATTTACTTGGACTGTGAATTGGCTAGAAAGATCCCAGAAATATTTGCCACTAATTTAGATCCTATTAAATACGATATTGATTTTAAACATTCAACATTCTAAAAAGGGGGGGGGGGAAGAAGAAATATAATCCCACAGCTATTTGTCTTCATATGCTGGGAAATATATTTAAATGTCCTCCTAATTAGGATGACCTCACCCTATAAATGGATAATATTCCAAAATACAATATACATTGAGGGGAAGCTGACTGTTAACAGCAATTATTATAGAGTACCTCAGTCTTTTTTAAAAGTTGGCATTTTTGACTTAAGATCCAAAGGAATCCTTTTATTTTTTAAGTCTCATAGGTTTTTTTTTTTTTTTCCAGAAGCAGCAGCTCTGCCATTTTCTAGTTGTTTACTTTGCTCGCATAATTAATGCTATCTTCTATCTGCAGCATCTTTGAATCACTTGGCACTGTGGCAAGGGTTACTTTAGTTGAGTCTAGATGCTACATAAACAGTGGCCCTGTCTGCTTCTTTCTATCACAACGTGTCAAAGGATTTCAGTGAGGCTGCTTCCTGTCACCCTTCGTGGGGGAAGCCTGACAAGACCCAGAATGCAGATGCCTGGGTTTTGTTGTTGTTGTTTTACAGTGATGAAGTTTTCATGTTATTTTATATCTTGAGTAAGAACATGAATAATACGCATGTTTTGTCCTGAACTCTGATGGATTGTCCTATAGACTCTCTGTGGCAGGTACATTTCCCATGGGAAAATGATTCTGGAGAGTGCGGAGGCCTCCCTCCAACATCAAAGCACTCCTGACTTATTCATCCTGATATGCCAGACAAAGTCTAACGTGAGCCTGTGGTGTAGGAAAGAGATCTGTGCCTCCCCACTCCCGTCCCGCAGCTCTCTGGCCCAGCATGACAACCACAGAACCACCTAGGAGACGAAAAAACAGGTTACTTTTATGACCAGGAAAAATAGCAGAAACGCGGTAAAGAAGACAATGTAAGTGATATAGACATTCTAGCTGGTGGATGAGAAATCAAACTCGGCACTGTTTTAGCATGTTCTTCAGGAATCCTGCCAATCCTATTTATATACATAAATATTAAATATATAATATATATACTTCAGACTGTTAAGTGTTATTCTTCTCTTTTATCAAATAAGTCATTTTAATATTTTTTAATCCAGCCAAGAGGAATGCTGAGCTGGAGGATATGCTCTCTAGCTTAGTAGAAAGCATTTCAACTTTTATGATCTCTGCAGCATACCATATATTTATTTGTAATTATTTGAAATGGACTGTTCTTGGTCTTCTGGGATTCTCTAGTAAAAGGTTAACTCCAAAAATCTCTCCTGGTGAAAATTAGGATAGCTTTAAAAAAAAAGCTTAAAAAAACATTGAAAATTGTATCGGATGAGGACTGGTGGCACATGCCTGTAATTCCAGCTGTTCAGGAGGCAGAGAGGGGAGGATCTGGTCAGAGGCCTGTCAGAGCAAAGTCAGCTGGAGACCCCGTCTGAAAAAGCAAAAGCAAAAGAGCTGGGGGGCGTGGCTTCAGGGGTGAGTTCAGCCTCTAGCAGGGAGATGGTGAAGGCAATGAAGAAGAAAGAACAACTCAGCGGGTCTTGAGCAACAACACGATTCAATAGATTCGGACAAGATTTGGCGGATAGTTACATATTTATGATTGGGTCTAAGCCTCTTTCATAGTAAAGAGCAGAGACGTTTGCTTTTGAGGTTCCATTACCCCCACCACACCCAATCTCCAGTAAAAGTTTAGAACACTAGCTAGGCTATACAACAGATTTAGCAAGAGTGACACAGGATCAGAGAGGCTGCCAATGTGGTGAGGCGCTCAAGAACGTGAACTAATGCAGGTACTGCTGGGGCATGGGCATTCATTCAGCCTCTGAACCCAGGACACACGACACGAGAACGCACGAACCCCTTCCGGCCCGTGCGTGTGGAACACCGCCGAGTGGCTGGAAAACCACTGAAGATAAAATACTTTGAGGTCGCTCTGCTGTTTAAAGTCGGCCTTTCCAGAGGGTGCTGGGGGTGAGCGCCTGCGATCGAGCTTCCCCGAGCTTCTTTCCAGGCTGACTGTGCGCTGCCAGGGCACAGCCAGCGTTTTCCCAAGTAGCAGAGCAACTTTCAGGGCTGGGGCAGTGCACGGCACCGGAGGAGGCGGAGGAGGTTCAGGATCCCTGCGGACTGGCTGGAGAAACACATGAGCACCACGCCCTGGACGGAGGCCTACCCGGGGGTGCCGGGCGGAGCCGCCCGTTCCGCCCTCCCAGGCCAGGGGTCGCGGGCCGAGGGGCCCCGGGCGCCCGCAGCCAGCACCCCGGGGCTGCGGCCGCCGGATCGCACCGCGGGCCCGCTTCCTCCACGCATTCACTTCATTTATTTCCCGCGCCGGGGTCAGCAGGACCGGGGGGCCGCGCGGGCGGCGGGTGACAGCGGCCCCCTCGGGTCCCCCGCGGCCCCGGGGCCCCGCGGCTCCGGACTGGAGCTCCGGGGGGGAGGTGGGAGGGGGACAGCGGCGGGCGGGGCCCGGGCGTCCCGAGGCCGCGGGGCCCGGCGCACCCCCCCTCATCCCCGATCCCCGGGACCCCCCCCGGCGGCGCCCCCTTACCTTGCCGTTCTTGGGGCTGCCGTTCAGGAACAGGGTCACCCGCCTCATGGCGCGGCCCCCGCCGGGTCCGGAGTGCGCCGCCACCCTCCCCGCCGGCCCTCCGCCCACCTCCTTCTCCTCCCGCCCGACCCCTCCCTCCACCCACGCGGACTCCCCGCCCTTCGCCACCTTCCTGCCCTGGCTGACACGCGCGCACACACTCACTCTCACACACACCACACACTCACACTCCGCAGTCCCACACCCCACCGCGGGCCGGCCCTCCTTCCCACCCCGCCCCTCAGGCGTCTCAGCCTGCCTGGGGCCCTTCCCCCACCTCCCCGTGATCGACACGGAGCTGTGCCCAATCAACTGGCGGTACTCTCCAGAACTCAACCAATCACAACCCTGCATTGGGAGGAGCTCAGACGAACCCAGTCCGGGTGGAAGGAGGGTAGAGAGCCTGAAGGCTAGTAGACGGACAGGAGTATCAACCAATCAGAGCAGAACCTAAAGCCAGACGGCGGCGATAAGAGTTACTGAGCAGGCGCACGCTCAATTCTAGGTAATACTCATTTGCATCTGGCGGGAGGGGTTTAACGAAGGAGGTGGGGCTCCAAAAGGCCTACATACCAGTCAATCAGCACTGGCAGGCGGTTCTAGTCCCGGCTACTCGGCCAACCCGGCCTTGTATCATGATTGGTCCAATGAGTCTTTTTTCGAAGTTTACAGCCTCCAATCAAAAGTGGGAGGAGGGACTACACTAACCGAAGGGTTGCTCCGCGAGGCTCTTCAGCAGAAAGTAGTCCCGGGCTCCGTGTTGCAGCTGGCGTCTCGAGTTGTGGGTGTCTTCGGCCACTTGGGGAGGGTTTTCCCCGCGCTCAGGACGCCCCTGCCACGCACGCGAGAGCGAGGGGCGGCCGGGAGGGCCGGGGCTCGCGCACACGTGCGGGCCGGCGCGTAGAGATTCGCGCAGTAACGCCTCTGCCGGGGGCGGGGCCGCGGTTTGAATCTGGCGGCGGGCGGCGGGCCGCGGGGGCGTCGGGAGCCGCGGGATCGAGACCCGCTGGGCCGGGAGCAGCCGGCCAGGCGCCTGCGGGGTGCTGCAGCCCAGCGGGCCCCCGGGGTCGTCCGGACGACGGGCGGGACCGCGCGACCCTCGCACGCAGTTTTCCGAATCGGTTGGGGCCCTGGGAGGTGCGGTGGGCGTGAGAGGTAGGTCGGTGCGCGTCGGGGCCCGGTGCTGGGGCCTCGGTGCTCCTCAGTGCCGGGCTCTCGGAGCCCTGCCCCGCATAACCGGGAGGCTCTGAGGAGCAGAGCTCCTGGGGCTCCCCCCCCCCCCCCCCGCCCCGGGCTGGAACTTGTGGAAATGCACCCGGCCGCAGCTGCTAACGCGGTTCCGGGGGGGGAGGGAGCAGGGCCCAGAAAGGCGGAACAGCCCTGGCCAGGTCTTAACGACGGCTGCTTTTGTGTTCTCCATTTGTCTTTAATTTGCACCCCAGAAATACCCTCTGTACTTCCGTGTCACTGCATTGTATTCCAATGCAGTCTTGAAGGAGGCTTTTTCAGCCAGTTACATGAATTGATATTGGCGGTGGGCTCCCCCCCCTTCCCCCTTTCATCTTTCAGATGGATCCGAGTTCAAAGGACCAGGAACCCTGTGAAAGCAAGGAGTCTGCTGTTAATAACTCCGGTATGTGGCGATCTCTGCTGCCTCCTTGTGAAATTGAAGACTCAAGTATTTCTTCTGACAAGTGATGTCTACCCCCTCTTAACGCTGCTGTCTGTTTTCAGAAAATGCCTCTTTTATTTTGGGGACTGGAAAGCTTGTGACGCCCCAGAAGAACCTCACGGAAGCAGCTCCTAATTTTTGCACCTCAGATGCTTTTAAGTCACCTTTGAACTTTTCCACAGTAACAGTGGAGCAATTGGGAATTACACCTGAAAGTTTTGTTAAGAACTCTGCAGGTAAGAAAAGTTGTCGTTAAGAATAACTGAAGCATAGTTCAGTGTCATTTGCATGTGTGAGTGTGGGGGGGGGGGGGGGGCGGTGTACGCTTGGTACCAGGGCTTGAATTCAGGGCTTTGTGTCTTCTCTTAGTTTGGTTGCTCAAGGCTGGTACTTTACCACTTGAGCCACACTTTTACTTCTGGCTTTTTGGTGGTAAATTGAAGATAGGAGTCTCATAGACTTTCCTATCCAGGCTGGCTTCAAACTGCAATCCTTTACCTCTCAATCTCCCAAGGATATGGGAGTGACACCTGACTGGGAGTTGCACTTCTATACTGACTGTTTTATAACTGAGTATCCGAATTGACTGACCCTGGAAACCTGGCCTGTTGTGTGCATTGCAGTTTGTCTAGCAGCAAGTATGACCAAACTCAGAGCCCCAGCATGGTCATGGTCCTAAGTCTTGTGCTTCCTGACCATCTTGGAAAAGAATAGTGCAAGGAACTTTTCAACCTGACACATGAGATCCAAGAAATGATATGATATGAATAGTTCTACATTTTATGAGTACGTATAAGAGGAAATCAAAGAGCAATTAAAAAAAAACACTGACAGACTGGGTTCTGCACCTCTGTCCACCTTCAAACTTTAGAAGTGAGATTCATTTGTAAAGTGAAGCTCCACAGGGATCTGTTCCACAATTTTCAATGGGTTTAGAACTAAGGCTAGTTCTGCTTTTTCCTAGGCATACATTCTAGTGATTACACTTGATAATCACAGTAAGCAAAGTAAGAGATTATGCGATTAGCATGGAGCAGTTCTTAACTGTGTAATCAAAGTTTTGTGAATATGCATTGAGAGTTTCATTGCAATGACAAAATATACGACACAAGCCATTTAGAGTGAGGAAAAGGTGACTTTGGCTCATGGTTCCAGAGGTTTTGATCTGTGGTTGCTCGGTCTATTGCTTTGGGTCTGATGTGAGACAGAAAATAGGGCCTTGAACAATATATGGAGAAACAAATTTCCTCCTCATGGCAGGCAGGAAGCAGAGAGGGAGTATGCTACCGGTGAGACTGCACCACCCAGTAATGCCATCCTCCTACAAATTCATGGAGAGAAGCATCCGTGGACTCAGTCAGGGCCCTTGTGATGCAGTGACCTCTGTGCTCATATTCCTGAATATCTTACTGAACTTTCCTCTTTTCACTTAACGCACAGAGCAGCTTCTTTTTTATCACACCTGAATTGCCAGCATCACTACTATTGAGCATAGAGTCATTACCAAGTAAAACAAGGGTACTTGTTGCCAGCTCTACCAGCCTCCAACAGTCTTACCTGATAGCCAGGAAGTGACATAATAGATCGTGGTGTTTGCAGTGGAATGATCTGTGTCCAGAGCAAGATGGAGCTGGCCAGCTTAGAGTGATACAAAATTTGTAACATGAATTGTTTATTTCTGTCCTTTCCCATGAACTGTTTTCAGACTGTAGGTGTCTGAAACCATGCAACAGGAAATGGTTTAGGGAGGACTTACTGTACAGGTGTCGTGGCGAATAATTTTTTTCAGATTCTCAGGGATAAGACTTAATTCAGAAAAGGAGAAATTCTCAGTCCAAGGCAATCCATTATCCAATTTTTTGTGCAGAAAATGTGGAACAAAAATTAAAGATAATGAAAGTGTTTTTGTGTTTTTAGTTAATAGCTTTATTAATGACTTATGAGCAGGTGCTTGCCATTCTAGCAGCATGGGCTAATTCAGGACAACACACATCCCCTGATTTCTGCTGATGTGCAAACCACTTCGCCTGTCTGCACTGTGTTTATTCTGCTTTCTCTGGGCTGGGGTATCATGGGCATTGGACATGATCACTCGTGATTGCTTTGTATTGTTCCAATTTGTAAGGAAGCTTTCTTACAGGGAAGTCATCACCCTATCTGAAAAAGTTCAGACGACGTTCTGCAGTTGGAACTCGGGGCTCTCCTGAAACAAACCACCTGATCCGCTTCATTGCTCAGCAGCGGAACTTGAAGAATGCAGAGAAATCTCCACTGGAGAGATCCTGGTGTTCCCCTCTCCAGGTGAGTCCCTGCTTTGCTTTGTTAAGCTCGTGTAGGATGCTGCTTCCGGGTGTATCTACCTGATTTGGATCTGGGGAGCCAGTTGTCAGTGTGTGTAGAGTGAGTAAAGTGTGCTCGATGAGGTTAAGAGTGTGTTAAAAGCTCTTGATGAGGTTGAGCATGCGTGTGGTAACTAGAGAGCTCTTTTTATTTGTATATATAGTGTCAATTTTTCTAGCATGAGGTGAGGCACTGTTTTCTTTTAGTAGCTTGTCTCTGGTGTGTGTCTGTCCGTCCATTGATTGTCGCCATTGTCTCCCTTCCCTGTCCGCACACCCACCTCTACCCCGCCCCCCAGTCTAGAGGTCTGAACTCTGGGCCTACGCACTGTCCCTAGTGCTCTGCCACTTGAGCTACTTTGGGGTTTTTGTAGTTAATTGGAGATAAAAGGCTTATAGACTTTTCTTGCCCAGGCTGGCTTCAAACCACAATATTCAGATCTCAGTCTACTGAGTAGCTAGGGTTATTGGCATGAGCCACCAGCACCCAGCTAGGGTTTATAATAGTTTTATGATAACTTTCTATTGGTGTGTAACAGACGAGGGTTCTCTAGAATGTCTTTAGATAGCCTTGTAGAAAAGAGCAAATGGCTCATCTTCTGTTGCCAGTGCCTTAGCCGGAGCTCAGGTGGTGGTTTCAAGCTGTCAGGCCTTCACGGACATAATGTCAGCTTCATCGAATGTCCCTAATGCACTAAGAATGGCCAGTTTTGTGGAGTCATCCTAGCCCTAGCCCTTGAGTATTCTGTGAGGTACGAAGTCCTTGTGCAGCACTTTGGAAGCACACGCCAGGTGTGCTGGGTGTTCTAGACCCATCTCAGATAAATAAATAGCCCAGCTATTTATTCACAAGGTAGAAGATCAGCTAGTACTGCTGGGCTATTTATTTATTTTACTTTTTTTTTGCCAGTCCTGGGGCTTGAACTCAGGGCCTGGGCACTGTCCTTGAGTTTCTTTTGCTCAGTGCTAGCATTCTACTTAAGCCACAGCGTCACTTGGGGCTTTTTCGGTGTATGTGGTACTGAGGAATGGAATCCAGGGCTTCCTGCATGCTAGGTGAGCACTCTACCACTAAGCCATGGCTATTTATTTCTATAGGAGCAGTTTGGAGTTCCTTTGTCTGGGCTTTCATTTTAGCGTGTGTGGCTGATAGGGCTGATTCCCTGTGTCTTAATGACAGTTGTGCTGCTGTTTCCTCCTCTTTCCATGCCTGGCATTCACTGCCGGCCTCCAGAGGGAACAGTGCGGAATGAGCCTCCTCTTTCCTAATGCTCCCTTCTCATGCTTCCCAGTCTCTCTAGCTTTCTTCCGTGATGTCAGCATTTTCGGGTGTGGACATCATTGCTTCCTATGCATTATTCTGAGCTGGGTTTTCCTTCCAGGTGGTCCTGTCTTCCTTCCTGGGGTTCTTGCCAGATGCCTTGGCTCCTGTTCCTGCCAGTGCCCCTCCACAGAACTTCTAGAACTGCCGGCCTGTTCTGGCTGGCCCTGGTCCCCCTCCTTTTCTGCTGTGGCCTGTTAACCCCAGTTAGGCTTTACTTCTGCTGCCCTGTGGAGAAAACATTTTTGACTAGAGAATTTTAGTTTCCTGTACTAAACAGCATTTTAAAGTGCTTGAGTTCCTAGGACCTTAAACCAGGCATGCCATGATGTAATATGAGAGCACAAAAGCCACTTCAGGGTAGTTTGTGTGTCTTTCCTCTGTTAGAGAGCCTTTTGTGAAGGTCGTGTGCTGTTTGTCATAAATGTTTGCATCACCACATGTATCCAAATTTCAGCTCTCCTGTTATGTCACAGAAAGTTGGTTTTCTGAAAATAGTTAACTGAGAATAGAATGAAGTGTATGAACAGATCATCAAACATGTCTCCAAGACTTTAACTACTTTTTCTCCATCTGATATCTGAGAAGGTAATTTTTACTCTTACCTGTTGATGAGAATTTAAACATTGCCACAGGTTCTAACGTCAGTGGAAATACCAATGTAGTAACAAGAAAAATCAGAATTTTTTTTTGTCTGAACTGAATTCTGTTTCTTGGCAGTAATGATAATTGAAATCAGGCTCTACAGTACCTGCTAAGCAGGTCCTCTACCACCTGAGTCATACCCCAGTCTTTTTTGCTTATAATTTGTTTTTCAGATAGTCTTGCACATATTGCCATAGTCAGCTTTGGACCAGGATCCCCTTCCCTTCCTCCCAAGCAGCTGGGGTTACAGGGATGTGCTACCATGCTTGGCTTGTTTTTGAGATGAGACTAACTCTGTTTGCCTGGGTTGGCCTAGAACTGCCTTCCACCTGTCTTTTCTGAGTGGATGAGATTACTGTACTGAACTCTTAAATGTTGTACAATACCTTGTTATAAGATAACTTCCCATTATTGATTACTTCTGTTCTGCTAGTATGATAAAGTTCATTTCAGTAAGTAATCTTTGTTTGGAACCTGGTCAGCAGGATTTCAAGAGAGGCCTTGGACTTACCCCACCGGATTTTTAAAAAAATGAATGACTGGCTTTCTGCCCCCCAAGGAGGTAATTTCCCTGGCAACAAAAGGTGACACTCAGATGACTTGAGCACACTCTGATAAAATTCACAAGTGGGCAGCTTCCTTCTGCCCCTTCTTCTTTGTCCATCTCTGGGATTCCATGTTTTCTGAGATTTGCTCACCTGCAAATCACAGGGAATGCCTTTTGTCTGCCAGTTCCAGGCTGCTTTTGGCTCATTCGTCTCATGTTAACCAGCTTGAGACTACGCATAAACCATTAATCACTCTTTCTCAGGTTTTGAAAAGTAGGGAGGAGCAGAGGGCCGCAATGCTTATAGCACAGGCAGTGTCCAGACAGGAGTGTGTGCTGCACTGGTTCATTCATTACCTCTCATCTTCAAAAAGCCTTTGGGTATTTGGTGATGATAGGCCTAGAACACAGAAACTGTTGGATTTATAAAACTCTTTTCATGTCTGTCCCTTCACAGGGTAGCCCTGGACCTTATCGAAATGTTAGTTCTTTAAGAGAGCGAATATCTGCTTTCCGGTCAGCTTTTCACCCCATAAAGGAAAACAAGAAAATGGCTCACTGTCCAGAATTCTCAGAGACAGAAGGTGGGTGTGAGGCAGCAGGCTTGCGTGAGTGGCAAGACTGCATTCAGGCTGACTGACTTTTGGGTCCCAAGCTCCTGGGACATGAGAAAAGCTTAATTTTGTAATGTGAAAGTCTTTACATGGACCCTCACATTTAAAATTCAAGACATTGCATACATCACTGTGCATTTCTCGCTTCTCTGTGCTGAGGATAGAGCCCAAGGCCTGGGAATGCTGGGCAAGTGTACCACCCAGATACACTGCCAGCCCAGCCGGTTTGTCTTGACCATGGTGAGACAAGCCTTCATTGCAACATCGTCACAATTGAGTTTCAACTTTGAAGAGCTTGGAGTTAACTAGATCACTTCAGCTTTTGCACAGGGCAAAATCTGAATGTGCAATGCTTGCTTTTTATGGAATGGCTGTTGTTTGGCAAATTTTTATGTGAGTGCCAATGCCCAGTTTTGGTGGTAACTACAAGTATGTTCAGGCTGACAGCAGAGTAGTCTGCCATATTCCTCACTGGATCTGAGATTATTATGCAGTATGTTATTTTTCAGTTGTTTTGAATTTTTCAGTCACAAAACACTTTCAGGTATCAGGACTGGACAGTCCTGGTCTTAACTGAGATCATTATAACCATTCCTCTGAGGAATCAGTTTACCCTCTGAGCTTCCAGAAGATTCTGTGCCACTTCTGAAACTCTTCCTGATTTGTATTTGTAGACTATAACTTGCTTATTTGAACTTTTGCGTGGACTTTGAATTTTTAACCTGGACCATCATTGTAATTCTGTAGATGTTAAATTCCCATTTTTGTAGAGAGAACATTGCAGTTATATTTTTTCACAAAAATTACATAGACTCGAAACAGAACAGCATTAGATCATAAGCATTCTCTTTACAGTGTTGAAAATGGGTGGCTTCATAGCAAATTTAGAAGGCCTGCCATACCATGTCAGAAGTGTAAATGTGACTCAGTGTCTCTGTACATCACAAAGTCTGAGAAAAGCTTTATTCTAATAATGAAATTTTCGATTATCTTTTTAGTAGTCATACTCTGTTTCTTTCACTCAGATTTTCTTTTTGAGTAATAAACATCTTCCTTTTCATTGTTAAATTAGACAATAAACAATGAATTGTCATAAAAGTACTATAATATACTAGCTTTTAAAATAATACTTTAAAAGAAAATACTACCAGGTGCTGGTGGCTCATGTGTATAATCCCAGCTACTCAGGAGTCTGAGATCTAAGGATGATGATCCAAAGTCTGCCTGGGCTGACTTTACCAGCAGAAAGCCAGGAAGTGGAGCCATGGCCCAAATGGTAGAGCACCAGCTTTATGCAAAAAAAAAAAAAAAAAAGCCACATGAGAGCATGAGACCCTGAGTTCAAGCTCCAGTACCAGCGCACATACAGAAAAAAGTGGGGGGGGGGGGGGGAGGTGGGAGGAGATTTATATTCCTGTGTCATTGTTCCTATTTTCTGTAAGTAGCTGAGAAGGAACGCCTTGGTGAATACCAGCAGTGTGGGTCCTCTACCAACTCATCCAAACGTCGGAGAATATCCTCGCAGAGCAAGTCCACTGACCCTTTCAGTACCTTGGATGGAAAAGCCACGGAGGATGTGCAGGAGTTGACCGCTGGCACCCCGAGGCGGCATGCTTCTGGTGCTGCTGCTGCTGCTGGCCTTGAGGTGAGTCACACCTTCTCCATAGACACACACACTGGGCTCATAGGCAGTATTAGTTCAACCTCATGGTGACTGAATTTTAAATTTCAAGTATGTTTCCCACACGCTAACTTTACTTTTATTGGTTCTAATAGGTAGGTTGCTTTCGGCCACTAATTGGATGCAGAAGACTTTATGGAAAGAGCCCTGGGGTCTTCTGCGTGAGGGGATGATTCGGTCTTGTCTTCAAGCCAGTTTTTGTTTTCGTTTTCTGTTATAGTTATTGTTTGTGCTAGTGCGAGGCCTGAACTCAGGCTCTCATGCTGTCACTTGACTTTTTCACTCACAACCAGTGCTCTACCATTTGAGCCATGTCTCTTGTTTTGGCTTTTTGCTTGTTAATTAGAATTAAGAGTCTTGAGGATTTGTCTCTCTGGGCTGGCTTCAAACTGAGACCCTCAGGTCTCAGCCTCCTGAGTAGCTAGGGTAACTGGTGTGAGTCTGAAGTGCTGGCTCCTCAAGCAAGCAGCTTTTTGTGCTTTGGGCATATGGACGGGGGTGATTTAAGCATCAACTCCAGCTGCCTGCAGTAGTGACTAAGGATTGTGTGTGTGGCGCTGTTATGCACTTCCACTCACTGGCCCTGCCTTGCCTAAGTCTGGTGGGGAAGCAGGATGCTGTTCAGCCATTCCTTTTGTTCTGCTCACTTCTTTCAAGTAGACTTAAGGAGTTTTCTGGCCTGTGACCACCAAAGCCTATCAAGATTCTTAAAGAACAGGGCTGTAGTTTTTCCTAAGGCGGGAGGAAAATACCTCTCCTGAAGTTCATTGACCATCATGCAACTATGAGTGACCACCAGTCTCCAGAGCGCCTTCTTTTTTTTTTTTTTGGTCAGTTGTGGGGCTTGAACTTTAGGCTTAGGCACTGTCCCTGCTGTCCCTGAGCTCTTCAGCTCAAGGTGAGTGCTCTACTGCTTGAGCTACAGCGCCACTTCTGGTTTTCTAGTGGTTTATTGGAGATGAGAGTCTCATGGACTTTCCTGCCTGGGCTGGCTTTGAACCTGCGATCCTCAGATCTCAGCCTTCTGAGTAGCTAGGATTACAGGCTTGAGCCATCGGTGCCCGGCTCAGAGTGCCTTCTATTGCTTTGTGCTCTTGGTTCTAGTTTTTTCCAGGAGCTTCTTGCCTTCTTTTTGGGAAGAGGCAATTGCCACATCGCAGCTGGAACTCTTTTTTTATACCTGCTCTGTCACTTAGCCCAGTGCATTGCTAAGTGCATGTTGGTTAGTAGAGATTCCCAGATCTAGTGGGTTTCTTTTGTGTCTCAAAGTTGCCCCTTCTGCTATATTCAGGTTAATATAAAATCATCATCTGACTGAAGCAGTAGTAATTGTCATCAGAACTTTGATTGTCTGGCTGTGCAGCGTGATGCAGAAATGATTGCAAAGTTGAGAGCAATAGATTTTTTCTCCTAGCTACTACTTATTTCCCTTTTTATATTTGATCAGTCATTATATAATACTTTCCTTTATTTTGAGAATTTGCTCTTCAGTGGATAAACAGATAACACAGCTTTCTAGGCTTCTAACAGGCTGCCAAAGAAAATTGTTTGGGGAGATGTTTGGGTACAGTCAGGATGAACCATCCATCGTTAAATCACTGTAGACTCTTGCTTGCTGCAGCTTGAGCCTCAGCCCAAGCTGAGATGGGGTCCTTGAGATGGGGTCTGGGCTTGGACTGAGATCCTCCTGCCTGATCCTCCCAGTAGCTAGAACCAATAGGTAGGCACTACTGTACTCAGCTTGTTAGTTGAGGACCAGGTGGGCCATGAACCACCATCCTCTCAATTTCTACCTCCAGAATAGCTGGGATTACAGGTTTGTGCCACCGCTCTGAGCCACTTCTTAACTCTTGAATGTTTCTTCCCCAGAAATCATCTGACCTTGGGTTTACCCAATCTGGCTTTGCAGTTGAGGAGTCTGTTTTTGTTGAAGAGCTCACAGAGGCTTCAAATGGTAAGTATATAATCTAACTCAGTGCCAGTGACATTTGTGATTAGTGTGGCCATACTAAAATTGGGGGACACTAACGAGTTTCTACATTTTTAGAACTCTTGACCGAGGAAGAATATTGTGGACTTAATGTTTTTAAAGGTATTGTGGACTTAACCATTTTCTGAGCAATCTTTTCTTTTCGAACTGCTGTCCAGAGTTCATGAATATTTCTAGGCTTGTCAAATACTGTGTGGAATAGGGTCAGCCAAGCATAGTAGTCCACACCTATGGATGACACACAGTGAACTCCCCCACTCCGAGGGAAAAAACAAACTCAAGACCTACAAACAAGCATATTTTGTTAGAGAATCAGTATCCTTTCACTTCTGTTTTCTAGTGTACTGAAGGTGTTTTATGTGACAATCATTTAGCCTTTCCCATCATCAATTTGCTTGTATCTGAGTTTCTAGCAAGTTGTTAGGATTGTTTTTGTTCTACCTGGGTTATTTTGTTTATTATTTTATAAGTGCTGATGATACTAGGTCTTGAACTCAGCCGCCTACTCTCATTTGGTGTTTCCATTTCAAAACTGGTGCTCTAGCACTTGAGTCACACTTCTACTCCTGGCTTTTGTGTGTGTATGGCTTGCATGTGTTCTGTGTGGGTGTGTGTGCGCATGTGCATGTGCGCATGCATGTGCCATTTGTGGGACTTGAACTCAGGGTTTGGGCGCTGTCCTTGAGCTTTTGAGCTCAAGGTTAGCTTTCAGCCACTTGAGCCGCAATTCTCTTCTGGCATTTTGCTGGTTAATTAGAGATAAGAGTCTCACAGAGTTTCCTGCCCAGGCTGACTTTGAACTTTGATCCTTAGATCTCAGCCTCCTGACTAGCTAGGATTACAGGCATTAACCACCAGCGCTTGACTTGTTTGGGCTATTTTAAAGTAAAAGTTTTTGTTGTTGTTTTTTGTTGGTTGTGGGGCTTGAACTCTGGGCTTGGGCACTATCCCTCAGCACTTCAGCTCAAGGTGAGTGCTCTACCGCTTGAGCCACAGTGCCACTTCCAGTTTTCTAGTGGTTTATTGGATATAAGAACCTCAGACTTTCCTGCCACGGCTGGCTTTGAACTGCTATCCTCAGATCTCAGTCTCCTGAGTAGCTAGGATTACAGGTATGAACCACTGGCGCCCGGCTTCAAGTAAAAGTTTTTATAAGACATATAGTTGAATATTTATTTTTGTGGAACTGGGGTTTGACCTCAGGACCTTGCATTTACTGGGCAAGTGGAATACCGTCCAGGCGCACTTGTGGTTTTGCTGCCTTTTAGTTATATTTAGCCCATTAAAACCTTTCTGTTTTGTTAATTGTGCTGGGATTCCAACATGCAATTATATTCTTACCGTCTTCTTCCAGATAATATTGTATAGCTTTCCATAAAATACAGAACTGGACAGCTCTAGCTCAGGCCTGCCACTCCGTGGCTCCTCTAGCCCTTTGCACTATTGGTCATGTATTTACTTCAGTGAAATGCCCATAGATGTTACCAGTTTTGCTTTAAACTATCAGATAGAATTCAAACAGGTTAAGTTTTTGCAATACTGGGGGTTGAATTCAGGGCTTTACCCTTGCTAGGCAGGTGTTCTACCATCTGAACCACACCTCCAGCCCCTTTTGCATTACTTTTGGGGTAGAGTCTTGTACTTCTAGCTCAGACAGGTCTCGGACCTTGATCCTTTTACTGAGGCCTCCCATGTAGTTGGGTCTATAGGCCTGCTGTTGACACCATGCTGGGCTTGTTTTATTATGATGAGGTACTAAACTTGCCCAAGCTGGCCTTAGACCATGATCTTCCAAATGTCCACCTGCTGAATAGCTGGAATGAGCAGGGCAAGCCCTGCGTCCCGTGAAATTCCTTAATAGTCACGTTATTATCTTTGCACATGCCTCATATGAGATGTCTGTGGTGTGAAACAAGCAGGCTTGGGCGTCTTCTGTCTCTCACGCTGATGGCTTTGTCTCGAAGGACGGGTGGTTGCTGGCGGCGTGGAGGAAAAGGCTGTCCCCCTGGATGGGCTCGTAGCAGGAGTGAGCGCCCACGCATGCCCAGATGTCACATCACCCGCCATGCCAGTGTGCACTGAGGACACCCTACTGCCCCAGGCCTCTGGGCTTCGTTCTGTGTTGAAGAAACCTGTTAATCTACTTCCCGAGAGCAGGCAGGTAGGAAGATCCCATTTCCTCAAGCAACAGCTCGACATGATAGTGTCGAAGGATCTATTCCCCTTCCTCTCTATGCTTGCTCTCCTTTCCTCTTTCTTGTTTTCTTCAGTTTTGTGGTGTTTGATTTGAAGTCAGCCTCTGCCTTGCCAGGAGGGTGCTTCATCACGGAGTTGTGCCTCTAGCCCTCCTTAAACTCTTACTTTGAGGCTTTACATTTTACCTGGGCATGCACCTAGACTAGTCTTTTTATTTTATACTTCCTGCTGTAGCCAGGATGGCAGGTGTGAGCTACCATACCCAGCATCTTCCATTGTGAGTATTTTTGCCTAGGCTGGCCTGAGACCATATTGTGTAACCCGTGAGTGATGTTACAAATACCCAAATGGCCCTTGGCAGATAAGTCTCCCCATTTCTGATATATAGTTTTTGTTGTTGGTTTTTTGTTGGTTGTGGGGCTTGAACTCAGCCTGGGCGCTGTCCCTGAGCTTTTCGGCTCGAGGTGAGCGCTCTACCACTTGAGCCACAGAGCTACTTCCTGTTTTCTGGTGGTTAATTGTAGATAAGACTCTCACAGACTTTCCTGCCCGGGCTGGCTTTGAACTGAGGTCCTGAGATCTCAGCCTCCTGAGTAGCTAGGATCACAGGCATGAGCCACCAGTGTCCAGCTGACAGTTGCTGTTTTAAATGTTTTTGTTAAACAACTTCATTTGGGTTGAAGAGCTCATTTGGATCCCTAATCCCTCCATCACTACTTACGGTGTCTTATTTTTCTTTTGTCTTACTTCTCCTCTTAATGACATCACTCAGCAAACTCCCAAGTCGTACCACTAGAATCATAGGATGATATTGACAACTGAGTTGATGAATTATAAGGGATATTGATACTGAGTTGGGCAACATTGATTGGTTTATAAAGTTTGAGTTATTTATGTACTCCTTCTGTTGTTTTGATGAAAACAAATTTGCATGTGATTGATGTATGCCGTGTAAGTTTTTTCAGTGTTATACCTTCATGTTCTGGTCAGGAAGATAACTGGCTTGGGATATAGCTGTTCTAAGGACATTGCTATGGGTAGGACTGTGACTTGAGCAGGCTCTGTTGTGGGAAAGGGCTACGCTGGAGAAAATGAACTAGTTCATGGGAGCAAGGACTGGGGAGAAAGGAGGAGTGGTGATTGAGAGATACTTTGAGCTGGGCTCCCGTGTCTCATATTTATAACTCTAGCTACTCAGGAGACCTAGATCTGGGGGATTGTGGTTGAAAGCCAGCCTGCCTTTTTTTTGGTTTTGTTTTTCTTGTTTTACTGTACTTCTTACACCTCAGGCCATTTTTTAAAATGATAATTCTTTTTTATTTACAATATTGACCTACCCAGTTCCTTCCAGCTACTCTAGTAACTAAACAAATGTCTGTCATTGAGTATTTCATAATACAGGCTCTTTATCTTTATCTCCCTTTTTAAATGATCTTCAATAGAGGTACCAAGGAGAGTGAATTTAACATGTCAGTTTATGAATACAGTGTGTCTTGATCTGTGTTGCTCATTCCATCTTTACACACACACACACACACACACACCCGGAGTCTATCCCAGCCCCACCCAGCCCCCCCCACACCCCGAGTCTATCCCAGCCCCACCCAGCCCCTTAAGTCATCTGGTTCCTTGTCACCTATGGATGTTGAGTATTGACCATGTTTACCCACCCTTCCACTCTCCATTCTTCTGCCCTTTCCCCATCCTCCTCAGACAAGACATTGTTTCAGCTTCATTGTGAATAGCCATTTTCACCTGTCTATTAATTGTTCAGAGGGGTTACACCTTGAGAACTCACCCCTGGGTAGAGCATTCTTCCGGCAGTATGGTTGTGTATATGTGCATCTATTCCTGCATGTGTTCATATTTGTATGTGGAGCAAGCCCCTGTACTGACACTGGTGTTTAAGCCAGAATGATGATGAGAATTAAGGTCACGCTGAGTGCTCCAGCATCTGCCTTGCAGGGAAACATTCTCCATTCTCAGTGACTGTCTTGTTTAGGAACACCACCACAGCCTCTGCAACCACGGGCCGCGTCCATGCTTTGTCTCCAGTCCTTCAAGCTGTTGCCAAGAACAAAAAGCAGGTAGAATATTTTTTTAAGTTAATTCATTTTGACATAATAAAACGGGATGTGATGCGTCAGGTTTTAGTGATTCAAGAGTACATTGATGCTTCTTTTATTCCATGCAAATAAAGAGCCCCTGGGACCAGTAGAATGATTGCAGTCTCAGAATTGGTCTAAGCTGAGGATGTGGCTTAATGTTAGAGGGCTTGCATGTGTGCCTGTGGTCCTGCCTCCCCTCCCCCCATTTGCCCTCCCCGCCCAAAAATCTGTTTCACCTATTTTTAACCTCCTGGTGGAACTTGTAAACAACATTTCATTCCTATTTTATAGACTTGGCAGATAAACATATTTTTACTTTTAAATCTGTGCCATGTTTTTATTGGAAATTTGCTTCTCTCTCTTTTTTTTGAAGTTGTTCTACAAACTCTTTTAGTAATACCAGTAATAGTTGAATATATTGTGTTGAAATAGTCTAGTATATGCCTTTTATTTATTTGTATTTTTTTTTGTCGCTCATGGCTCCTGAACTCTGGGCGCTGTCCCTCAGCTCTTTATCTCAAGGCTAGCACCCTACCACTTGAGCCACAGCGCTCTTTGGCTTTTTTCTGCTTATGTGGTGCTGAGGAATCGAATCCAGGACCTCATGTATGTGAGGCAAGCACTCTACCCCTGAGCCACCTTCCCAGCCCCTTTTGTTTATTTTTGGTGTTAGTGCTAGGGCTCTGACTCAGGGCTTTGCACTTAGCTTGACCTTTTCACTCAAGGCTGGTACTCTACCACTTGATCTACAACTCCACTTCCAGCTTTTTGGTGGTCAATTGGAGATAAGTATTTAATGGACTTCCTTGCTTAGGCTGGCTTTGAACTGAAATCCTCAGATCTCAGCCTCCCAAGTAGATAAGATTATAGGTGTGAGCCACTGGCACCTGGTTAGTATATCCTTTTAGATAAAATAGTTTCATTTTCTCACGTGTTCGCCTTTCCTACACATTGAAGATGAAGACGCTTGTAAGGTGCTGGCTCCACACACCACGAGGAAGAGGAAGAGAGTGACCTTTGGAGAGGACCTCAGCCCCGAGGTGTTTGATGAGTCTTTGCCAGCTAACACTCCACTGCGTAAAGGAGGCACACCTGCTCGACAGAAGGACTTGAGCAGCATCAGCCCCCAGCCCTCCGACCTGTCACCAGTTCCTGAGCAGTTACTTCAACCCAATTTTGATGACAAGGAGGAGAATCTTGTGAGTGTGATACATCAGCTGTTCATCCGGCTGAACCTGTTGAGTGCGAGCACTGACTATATTAGAACTCCTGACAGAACTGAAGGAGTTGATTTTTGGCTCCTGGTCTCAGAGGTGTCCCAGCCCTAAGGCAGAACCTCCCAGCGGCTGGGTGGTAAAATGGCTTCTGTACTGCCTGGCAGCCAGAATGCATGGAGAAGGACAGGGAGGGATTGGAAGAAGAGGGAGAAGCAGAAAGCCAGCTTCTTAATCTAAGTAAAACCCAAGTAGCTTAGCTACTTGGGAGGCAGAGATCAGGGGATTATGCTTTGAGGCTAGTCCATGAAAAAAGAAGTTCAAGAGGCTCCATCCCAAGCAGTGGGCCACTTACTTTGATTTTCTAATACTTTTTTTTTCTTTTTAGTCGATGACAGTAAACATTTTATTGGAGAGATGAAGAGTAACATTATACGATTATCCTTTCGTGCTTAGACTTCTTTTTAATCTTTTGTTATTGTCTTTCTCCCATCTTCCTTCCCCGTTTTTTTTTTGTCAGTCATAGGGCTTGAACTCTGGGCCTGGCTTCTGTCCCTCAACTCTTCAGCTCAGGGCTAGCACTCTACCACTTGAACCACAGTGCCACTTCCGGTTTTCTGAATGGTTTATTGGAGATAAGAGTCTCACAGCCTTTCCTGCCCAGGCCAGCTTTGAACCGCAATCTCAGATCTCAGCCTCCTGAGTAGCTAGGATTACAGGCGTGAGCCACTGTCGCCGGGCCCCCTACCCTTTCCCTCCCTTTCTTCTCCCTCTCTCCTCTTTCCTTCCCTTCCTCCCCTGAGAGATGGTCTCCTATGTCATCTTGACTGGACTGAAATTTCCTAACCTCCTGAATGCCTTACAGGCATGTACCTCCATGCTCTGCTACAGTTCTCATCTTTATGCTTATTATTCTTTATACTTATTATAATTCCTTTTGACAGAATAAGCCCTTCTCATTTTTATTCTGAATAAAAGTTCATATTATTTAGCCACTGAATTTCAGGAGATTTGCTTTCTACTGTTTTTTCCTTTTGTTTAGGAAAACATAGAGCCACTTCCGGTATCGCTCCCTGTTCTGAGTCCTAATAAATCTTCACCGTGTGAGGCTGTCTCAGGTAGGTGTCATCTCAAAACTCACAGGTCTGCCTGTCACGTGATCTGTTTTTTGTTTTTTTTCTTAATGTTTATATTTTTCTTAATGTTTATGCCTGGTTTGCAAAACCAGATACTGTGGTTAGAAAAGCTTATAAGAAATTACATCCCAATCTCTTGCATTATATAGGTACCACTCTGTAAACTTGCTGTATGCAGCCTGCTGCTTTCTCAAGTTAAGTATTAAAGTAAGCTACAATGCACAAGTGAAATTATTTGAATAGTTAGGGTCACTTTTTTTTGGCATACATTAGTTGTATACTGGGATTTCATCATGACATTCCCCAAAATATGTACAATGTACCTCCTCTACCTCACCCCATCCAGCCCTCTCCCCTGATCACCCTTTAAACAATGTCAACAGTTGCCATACATGCATATAAAGTTCTTGGGCCATCTTTACCCTCATTCCCTCTCTCCTCATCTGCCTTCCCCTCTCCTGCTGATAGCAGGACAGCTTCATGACAGTTTTTCACATTTAGTATGATGTTGGATATAGGATTCTCATATGTGGCCTTTGTTATGTTCAGTTCATTCTTTCTGTTCCTAGTTTCTTCAGAGCACATAGTGTAAAATGCTGTTGTTTTATCAAAGGCTTTTTCTGTGTCAGTTGAAATGATTATGTGATCTTCGTCATCAGACTCTTATGTGCTGTTACATCTATTGATCTACATAAGTTGAACCATCCTTATATCTCTGGGATTAAACCATTGTGATTGTCTGATCTTATTAATGAGCTATTAATTGAATTCTGTTTGCAATTTTTTTTTTAATCATTATGAGTCAGGTCACAAGTACATTTCTTTTTGAATAGTGTCACCATTTCTCATTTTCTCCCAGTTTTTCCCTCCTGACCTCCCTCCCACATAAGTTGTATAGTTTATTTTCAGCATAGTTTCTAGTGAGTATCACTGCTAAATTGTTCACTCTGTCCCACCATTTCCTTGCTCCCCCTTATGTTCCCCAAAATAGATCAACTTACATATAAGAAAATATACACAAATAAAAAACAGAAGGAAAATAAAAAAACAAGAAGCAAAGTAACATAAACTACTCTTGTTTCTATTTCTTGGATTCATTTCAGTAAATATCATTTTATATGATCATATGCACATAGCTATTGAGCCTGTATGATCCTCTCCAAGCTTATATCCTTCTTTGGTCTCACTGTGTGAATGTCTAGAGTCCTGAATAATTTATCACGTCCAGGTATATTTTTTTTCTTTTTATCATCCAGTGTGTTTGCTTGTTGATTTATAGGCACATTTTAGTTACCAGAAATGAAGGAAATCATACAACCTATGTTTCTTTGGGTCTGGCTTGCTTCTCTTACTTTCCAAGTCTTTCCATTTCCTTACAAAGGGTACAATATCATTCTTTCTGATGGAAACATAGAATTCCATACCACATTTTTTTTATCCATTCATCTGCTGAGGGGTATTTGCATTGATTCCATATCAGCTATGGTAAACGTTGCTGCAGTGATCATGGTTGTGCTGATAGCTTTAGTGTGACTTTGTTTGTGCTCTATTGGATAAATGCTCAGGACTGGAATTGCTGGGTCATAGGAAAGCTCTTTGTTTAGTCTTTTGAGGAACCTCCATACTGCTTTCCAGAGTGGCTAAACAAGTTTATGTTGCTACCAACAGTGTATAGGGTTCCCTTTTGGCCACATCCTCACCAGCATCTGTTTCTGTTAGTTTTCTTGATAATGGCCGTTCTAACTGGATGAGGTAGAATCTCAAAGTTGTTTTGATTTGCATTTCTTTTATGGCCAGAGATGCTGAACATTTCTTCATGTGCCTATTGGTCATTCTTACTTCTGAGAGGTCTCTTAAGTTTTTTGTTTTGTTTTGTTTTGCCCCCCTCGGTCATGGGGCTTGAACTCTGGGCCTGGGCACTGTCCCTCAGCTCTTCAGCTCAAGGCTAGCACTTTACCACTTGCAACAGCGCCACTTCCAGTTTTATGGTGGTTAATTGGAGGTGAGAGTCTCATGGACTTTCCTGCCTGGGATCTCAGATCTTAGCTTTCTAAGTAGCTAAGATTAGAGGTGTGAGCCACCAGAACTCAGCCCTCTTTAAGTTTTTAGCCCATTTATTAATTGAGTTGTTGTTTCTTTGAGGCTTTATTTTTAAGGAGTTTCACTTTTTGAGCTCTACGTGTACTTTAGATATAACAGAGCTAGTAAAAATATCCCATTCTGTGGGCTATTTATCTTTGCAACTGTTCTGTTTAGAATTTTTGTGTCTATGTCCACCAGAGATTTGTCTAAAATTCTGTTTTTGTTGTATTTGGTAATATTATAATACCGACTTCATAGAATTTGATAGCATTCTATTTCTTCCCTTTCTATATCATGGAAATGTTCGAAGGTATTGATGCCATTTCTTCTTTAAAGGTCCTATGGAATTTGACTATGGATTGGTTTTCTTAGGCATTATTTTGTTGGGAAACTATTACTGCTTCAATTGCATTGTTATAGATCTATGTTTGTTATAGATCTGTTTAAAGGTTTATATTTTCTTGGTTCAGTCGGGTAGGTCAAAAACATTACCCATTTGCTCTGGATTTTTCAGTTTATTTAAATGTAGATTTTTTTTTTTTAAATATTCCCCTATGATCCTCTGGGGAGAGAGAGAGAGAGAGTGAGTGAGTGAGTGAGGAGTGTGTGTGTGTGTGTGTGTGTGTGTGTGTGTGTCATGTCCCATTTGACCTCTGAATTTTATTTATTTGGGTTTTTTCCTCCTCCTCTTGGTCAGGTTGGATGGGGTCTATCAGTCTCATGTGTTTTTTTCAGATAACCAGAATCTTTACACTTGTCTTTCCATTTTATTACTTTCTGCCCTAATCTTATTATTTATTTCCATCTACTAATTTTGCATTTGGCTTGTTCTGTTTTTCTAGGAGCTTTAGCTACTCATTAGGTTATGTATTTGAGATCATTCTGATTTTCAGTATAGCCACTGACATTTGAAAAACCCTTAACATACTAGACTACCTTTTATTCATACTGATAAAAGCAATCAAATCAAAATTTTCCTAAACTTTAAGAAATTTAAATACAATATTTTCGTAGCTGTATTAATGCCCTAATTTCAACTTTATTCCACAAAATGTGGTTTGAAATAAATGGACATTATGAATAATGTGCATTTTAATGTGTCTTAGTAATCATGTGTTCACAGCGTTAGGATTTAGGGTGTTGTCTTAGCATTGAGATATGTCACATGCAAAGTAGTAAAAGTTATTTAGTAAACCTTGAAGTTTCCTTTTTTGTTTTTTAACACTTTTGGGTCTGAATTTGTTCTTCTTAGTAATTTATGTTTAAATATAATATTATAAACAACAGTGAAATATCATAAGCAAAAGTAATTTAGGCTTAAAAAGTAATTTATTTTTTGTCAGTCGTGGGGCTTGAACTCTGGGCTTGGGCGCTATCCCTGCGCTCTTCACCTCAAGGTGAATGCTCTACCGCTTGAGCCACAGTACCACTTCCGATTTTTCTAGTGGTTAATTGGAGATAAAATTCTCACAGACTTTTCTGCCTGGGCTAGCTGAGAACAGTGATCCTCAGATCTCAGCCTCCTCAGTAGCTAGGATTACAGGCGTGAGCCACTGGCACCTGGCTTAAAATGTAATATTTTAAGCAAAAGCGAGAATGATGGGAAGGGGTGACACTGATCACAATGCATTGTATTAAAAAATTGACAGGTTGTATTGAAACCCTTTCGAAATAAAAACTCTTGTTTAGGAAAAAACAAAAAAGCAATGGCAATATCCAAAAATAAAGCATCTAGAGTTTCCACAAGATGATGCATGTAATATTTCTGTATTAGCAACCTGTTTTTTCTTGTCTTGATTATCAGGCACAGAGACCTTTATTTCTTCAAATAACCCTGAAAAAACGTCTTCCCATAAAGTCAATAGAGTAACACGGACTTCTAACAGAAGGAAGGTAAGTGGTGAAGGCACAGATCTCTTCATGATAAACTTTTATGGGTCAAATCCTTATTTGGTCAGTGTCATTAAGAGTTGATACCTTATCCTGTTTTGCATGTAATCCAGAGTAATGATGTTTTGCTAATTTGATTTTGACTAATCCTGTAAGAAGACTAATCCACTGAAGAACATAATGCTTTCAGAATTATATTCTTGTGGAAGATAATCAAAGTTTTGAGGTCTACATGAGTTTATGAATTGTATAAAAGTGGGCCCAGATCTAGAAAACAACATAACGGCAACTCTCTCTTAAACTGTCCTTTGATATGTTTAACACTGGGTTTCATCTTGGAGTTTTAATAACTCACATTGATATATATTTTTTGCTGTTTTATTAAATTCCATAAAATTGGATTTTCCTATAATATCATAGTATGTTAAGATATTTTGTACTGTGATTGGAAGGAAAACCAAGAATTCCAACCTAGTTCCTCCAGGTAATCTAATAATTCCTTTCTTATAACCCCACAGTTAAATACTGAATTATAGATTCTCTATGTAGTTAAAGTTCTTTCTATCTTTCTAATATAATTATGTAGCATCCTTATACTTCTGGATCTGTGTTTGCTAAATCAGATGATGATGATTGGTGTTTCTGTCCTTTGCATTTTGGGTATAGTGTCTGCAGTAGAACTTGCAGTTGGGTAACAGGATGTAAAATGGGGGGGAGGGGGGGGCCTGGGCTGTACCCAGGAGTCGACCGCATTTGCCTTGCCAGGCCCAAGTGTGATGGAAGAGAACCAAGTGAGAACTTTGCATTAAAATGTAACTGCTTAGCTCTATATAGTAACTTTACTTTAACTTTACTTTTTTAGCAATCAAATATTTGCAACTTGGAGAATATGGAGACCCCACCTTGTAGAGAAAAGAAAACTAATAAGAGGAAGTCTCAAGAAACCAAGTGTACAAACAAAACAGTTCCTAAAAAGAATCAGGTAAATCACCTAAATAGAATGTTGTGAGCCATGATTGGTGATACAGGCCTGACATCTCAGCACTCCAGAGGCTGAAGCAGTAAGGTAGAGAGTCCCACGCCAGCCTGGCTTACACAGTGAGACAGAACAAAATTTAAAAGTTTAAGAAGTGATATGTTTATTGAAATACGGAAACATAACTTTTTTCATGTTATAATTGGACCTATGATTACTTAGGCTGTTTTATCCTAGAGTAGAACAGCCATGAGCCATGTTCTCCTCAACCATTAAGTCCCTGAGAGACAGTTTTATCTTTGTGTCACATATATCTAGCACAATAAACAGTTAACACTAAGGAATGGAGTGGATTCTTGCCTTTGAACCTAATCCCACATCATCGTACCTTTTATTCTTTCTTTCCAGTTTTTATTTTCAATGAGGCAGGTTCTCGATTGCCTAGAATCGTGGCCTACAATTGTCACAGGTCCTCCTGTTTCAGGCTCCCACATGCTAGGATGCAAAGTATGTGCTACTGTGCTCAGTTTCTGAACATTTTAATGGACTTTCAGGTGCCTTTGGCTTAGATGTATAATCATAGCTACTCAGGCTGATGAGGTCGTAGTTCAAAGCCAGCCTGGGAAGAAAAATTCACTGAAGTCCATTTCCAAAATAACCAGCAAAAAAAAAAAAACAAAAAACCAGTCTTGGAGATGTGACTCACATGATTGAACACCTGCCTAGCAGACATGAAGCCCTAAGTTCATATCCCAGTGCCACCAAAAAAAAAAAGAAGGAAAGAAAGAAAAGAAAAGATCAGCTCTAGATTTGTTGTTCCTCCTTCCCTCTAGTACTGGACCACAGTAGTGTTCATGTTTTCAGACACTGTCTGAAGTCTGGTCTCATTTTTCCCCACGTTGCCACTCCACTGGAATTATTTTCCACTTGTTGAGTAACCTAGTTTCTGTAATCCGAGTATACTTTTTAGCTGTGTTCTCCCTAGCCATCCACTGTATTGAGCATCAGAGTCTGGTGAGGGCTGATTTTTTTCTTCTTCCATCCATCCTTTTTTTTCTAGAATTCTACTCTTTTTTTTTTTTTTTTTTTTGTCGGTCGTGGGGCTTGAACTCTGGGACTGGGCGCTGTCCCTCAGCTCTTCAGCTCAAGGCAGAGCGCTCTACCACTTGAGCTACAGCGCCACTTCCGGTTTTCTGGTGGTTTATTGGAGATAGGAGTCTCACAGTCTCTCCTGCCCGGGCTGGCTTTGAACTGCGAACTCAGATCTCAGCCTCCTGAGTAGCTAGGATTACAGGCATGAGCCACCAGCGCCCGGCTAGAATTCTACTCTTTACCCTCATCAATTAAAAATTTTTGGTTGATTGATAATTTTGGTTTGATTGGTAATTATCAAGTTTGAAAACCAAATCTTCCTGATCCATACATGTGTGTCCACCTCCCTACTAGACAGCTTTTATTAAGCCATCGATTTTTTTTTGTCATTTACATTTTTTTTATTGTGAAAATACCATACAGAAGAGTTACAATTACATGGGCAAGATAACAAGTACATTTCTTATCAAGCATTGTTGACTCCTCATTGTTTCCCCTTCCCATCCCTTCCCATACTCCCCCACCGATTCTCTCCCTACCCCCCACCAAAGTTGTTAAGTTCGTTTTTCGACATAACGACTTGTACATCTCATTGTTGCAATGGGTCCACCTGTATCCCTAGTTAAACGATTTGTTTTTTTCCCTTCCCCTCCACAAATTATAGCAACATCAAATTCAGTGAAAGTATGGGTTATACTGTGGGGGAGGGACATACAAAGCAACATAGAAATGATCTTATAAATATGATGAAAGGAAAAAAAAAATTTGAATCTTATCTTGGGGTTCATTCCCCTAACATCAACTTGTCTGACCTTTTCTGCTTGACTCAGTCATATACTAGTTATTGCAAATAAGGGAAACCATGGGACCTATGTTTCTTTGGACCTGGCTTACTTCACTTAATATAATTTTTTCAATGTCTTTCCATTTCCTAACAAATTGGACAATGCCATTCTTTCTGATGGAGGCATCGAATTCCATTGTGTATATATACCACATTTTCTTGATCCATTCATCTACTGAGGGGCATCTGGGTTGGTTCCATATCTTTGCTATGGTAAATAATGTTACAATAAACATAGCCGTGCTGGTAGCTTTAGTGTGGTCTTGTTTGTGATCATTTGGGTAAATGCCCAAAAGTGGGATTGCTGGGTCATAGGGGAGCTCTATGTGGAATCTTTTGAGGAACCTCCATTCTGCTTTCCAAAGTGGTTGAACAAGTTTATACTCCCACCAACAATGCAGTAAGGTTCCCTTCTGTCCACATCCCCTCCAGCATCTGTTGTTATTAGAGTTCTTGATTATAGCCATTCTAACTGGGGTGAGGTGGTATCTCAATGTTGTTTTGATTTGCATTTCTTTTATGGCTAGAGGGGTTGAGCATTTCTTCATGTGTCTATTGGCCATCCTTCTTTCTTCTTCAGAGAAGTTTCTCTTTAAGTCTTTAGCCCACTTATTTATTGGGCAGTTGTTTCTTTGAGGATTTGTTGTTGGGGGAATTAATTTTTTGAGTTCCAAGTATATTTTAGATATGAGACCCTTGTCCATTGTATGGCTAGTGAAGATCTTCTCCCAATCCATGGGCTTTCTGTTGATCTTGGGAGCTCTGTCCTTTGCCATGCAGAAGCTCTACAATTTCATGCAATCCCATTTGTCCAACCTTTCTTTGATTTCTTGTGTTTCTGGGTCTCTATTAAGAAAATTTCGGTCTGTGCCAAGGAGACCTAGGGTTTCTCCTATTCCATCCTGTAATGTTTTCAGAGTGTTTGCTTTGACTCCGAGGTCTTTGATCCATTTGGAGTTGATTCTGGTGCAGGGTGATATATAAGGATCTAGCTTTAGTTTTCTACAAGTAGTTAACCAATTTTGCCAGCACCATTTACTGAAGAGGCTGTCTTTCTTCCATTCTATTTTTTTAGCTCCCTTATCGAAGATTAGATGGCTATAGGTCTTTAGGTTCATTTCTGGGTTTTCAAGTCTATTCCATTGGTCCTGTTGTCTGTTCTTGTGCCAGACACCCAATGCAGCCCATAAACTTTCTTCTCAAACTCCCTAAAATGCTTTTCATGATTGAATGACATTAATACCCTTGACTCATCAAATCTAAGTCCTGGTTTATTTTCTTTTGTTAGGTCACATTTTAAATGATAAAGATTCCTTTTGTTGGGAAAAATTGCCTAAGTTCAAAACTAAGCATATAACTTGTTCCATTTAATAATTGACTTCTTTCATATGTATACTTTTAAAAACGCTGATGAATAATGTACATCTATTTTTTTTATATCAAGTCAGTGACCACAGAATTCAAGAATTGAGCATTAGCTTGTTCCAACTCCTTCCCATTCCCTGGTGAATTATTCAAATTTATGTAATAAAAGGAATAGACTTATAATAACCTTAGAAAGGAAAGGGAATGAGGGAGGTGTTAAGCAACAGACAGCAGCGCTAAACGAATTTCTAGAAGACGCAGCAGATGGGAACATGTTGACAGATAGAAGAGGTGGAAAGATTTACAGCTCAGAATGTGCTAGGAAGGAGCTAGAGGGATCTGGGAACCAGCCTGCCTATGGGAGTCCCAGGAGACTCCGCTCAGAATTGGCAGGTACAGTGGGTTTGGAGAGCAAGAAAGTGGTACTGAAAAAAAACAGATTCATGGAAGTCCTCTATGTGGAACGCCGCGTAGCGTAGCAGTTGGCACGTCGCCTGCTTCCCCCTCGAGCCCCATGGCAGATGTTGTCATCTAGGTTACAGCCCGAGTTCTGCCATTCAGGAAGTCTTCACCAGTGCCACAGCTGGCTCTTGCCTTCCAGCAAAGCCTGGCAGTGGATTCTCTCCAGGCTCCTACCTGGCCTGACCCCACACAGAGTTCCTTGCAAAGAGGAGACTGAGCTGGAACACGGACACCCTTATCAACTCATCCAGTCTTTCTGTTGTTGTTGTTTTGTCAGTCCTTGGGCTTGAACTCTGGGCCTGGGCGCTGTCTCTCAGCTCTTTAGCTCAAGGCCAGCGCTCTACCACATGAGCCACAGTGCCACTTCCGTTTTCTGGTGGTTTATTGGAGATGAGTCTCACTGACTTTCCTGCCCGGGCTGGCTTTGAACCTCGATCTTCAGATCTCTGCCTCCTGATTAGCTAGGATTACAGGCGTGAGCCACTGGCGCCTGGCTCATCCAGTCTTTTCTTAAATAAGAATTAGAAGGTTGATATTCATTCATTCATTCATAGTTGGTGAGTAGCCTTGTCTGTGCTGGGCACTGTTAGAGGTATTAGACCATCTGTATAAACAAAGTCATGCTAAAAAAGGGATGTTTTTTCTTCCTTGTTTAAACTTACTTGAAGATTCAAAGAAAATCACATAACCTCCAGACTCCCAGTGCATTGGGAAGGAATGGGAAGGTGAGAGTGGCCAGCACTTCTAGCTGGGGTTGGTCCCGTGCTACACCTCACGTGCTAACTCCCACCCCACCCCAACCTTGTGTCTCGTGTGTGTGTGTGTGTGTGTGTGTGTGTGTGCACGCGCGTGTGTGTGCGTGCACACGTGTGCACACACGTTGCTGCAGTGGCCGCCTCTCAGAAGAGGACAGGTGCACAGTTGAGTTACTTGACTAAGGCTGTGGAGCAGTTACGTGGGAGAAACGATTCCAATGCTCAGTATCTGGCATCAGGGGATGAATGTTTCTCTTTTGAAATTCATCTGTGAGTCCCACCTTCAGATTTTTCTTTTCTCTTGGCTTTGGCATCCATTGACCTAGCCAGCATTCCCCATCTGCTCCACGGAATGTCAGCAGATGTTCCCTGAGAAAAGAAGTTTGATGGAGACCCGGCATTCTCTTTCTGAGCAGAGAGATTATTTACACTGGGAACGTCTCAGAGTCCTACGCTAAATGTATGTTGTATATCACCCAGAGGCACATTCATCATGTGCACTTCTAAAATTGTTTTCTTGTGGAATGTTGTGTTTGGTTCTGTTTTTATAGCTGTCGAAATCTCAAGGAACAAAGTTTTATGCTATTTTTGTGCTCTTTGAATCTCATCCACTTTTTTCTTTTTAAAGTACTTTAAGTAGTTGTTCAAAGAATCTTTGATTCAACATACCAGTTTATGCAACAATGTATCTCGGTGTCATCTCTGCCATCTCCCCCTCACCCCAGTCTCTCCTCACCCACTTTTCACATCTCTTTCTCCTAAGTCTTCTGGTTATCATCCCATGATTTTTCTTCTTCGTTGGGTGAGAGGAAGCTCAAGGTGTTCACACTTCGCTGCACCCGCAGGGAGTCCTCCTTGCTTTGCCTTGATGCTTTGCACACATGGCCTCTGTGCTGGCAGTTGGTGACTGCTGCTCCTACCTGGGTATCCTGGCTCTGGACTGCTGGAACTTATCCTTGGTCTGTGTTTGCTGCCCCGCTTTAAGATCCTGTGTTTGTTCCTTTTCTTTCAAAAGCCCTAATTGGGCAGAACCGTTCTTCTGAACTCTGACTGGGCCATCGTGCCTTCTGCAGGCCAGGTCACAGAGTGGCCACACAGTCTGTCCTGCCCTTGGCTCCGGCCCAGGCACACCTCTAACGCCATGTCCTGTGTGCCTGTCTCATCCCACACGGTATTACCAGGCACGTGGCAGTTTCTCCATGGATGTTGGATGAATTCTGCTTCTCAAAAACATGTGTATCTTGAAAGCCTGTGAGGATATTTTCATTCCTTTTGCTCTAATTTTTTTTTTCTTTTGTTGGTTTGTGGGCTTGAACTCAGGGCCTGGGTGCCATCTCTGGGCTCTTTTTTTTTTTGCTCAAGGCTAGTACCCTATCACTTTGAGCCACAGCTCCACTTCTGGTTTTTGAATGGTTAGTCAGAGATGAGACTTTCATGGGGACTTTTCTGCCCAGGCTGGCTTTGAACCATGATCCTCAGATCTCAGCCTCCTGAGTGCTGGAATTACAGGCGTGAGCCACCCAGCGCCTGGCCCTTATCTTTGTGGAGTGTTTGAGTTTCCCTAGAGTCTTCTCTATATGAAGCTGTCTTTTTTTCTTTGTAACAGAACATGTTTTTCATTTGTTAACTGATTGTTCTGTGATTCTGTATTCCAGAAGTATTTAAACATTTTGAGTTTCATGGACATTTCTATTGTGGAAAATTGGTTATTGCTGAGCCTTGTGTCTCCTCTATCTTCTAATGCTTGCTAAAACCCTTTCTCATCGTTACCTTTTTCTGTTTTGCCTGAGAAGCTTGTACATGCTAGGCACAGCACTCTTCTACTGAGCCAAACCCCAGCCCCTGTAATTTCTCCATTTTAATCACAGTTAATGTATTTGTTTGAATTGGTTGAGCTAGCTTTGTGGTCTTCAGGTTGTATCTAAATGCCTGTGGTTTCTTCTCTGAGGCCTGTAAACAGGAAACTGGTTCCAGTAGCCATCAGCAGGTAACTTAGGCTAGGATAATCTGTGATATTATATGACTATGTCCTATTTAGGACAAATGCCTCTTGTCCAGATGTGCAGGGTCCAATCTGGGCTCTTGTTTATCCAGCAGTTACTTTGGCAAGTAGAGGAAGCTGTTGTACAGTGTGTGTGTTGGATTCTGTTTCCTATTTTTCTGACTTTGTGTAATTTACTTCCTACCCAAAAATTTCAAATGGAATAAAATCTTGCATTTTCTAGTAATAAGTTTTAAAGGGCAAAATGTGTGTGTGGTACGTGGCGCTACGTGTTTCTCAAGCATTTTAACACATCTTCTCAGGTTGGAAAAAGCTGCAGAAGGAAGAAAGGAAAGGGGAAGAAGAGTACTCAAAAGTCTTTATATGGGGAAAGAGACATTGCTTCCAAGAAACCCCTCCTGAGCCCCATTCCTGAGCTGCCTGAGGGCAACGAGATGACGCCTTCAGGCCCCAGCTTCTGGAGCACTTGTTCAGGTATCTGCCCTTCTCCTCCCTCTTTGTTCCAGTTCCCTTCCTTCCCTTTCCCACTCACTGTGGAAGCTGCGCATGTGCGAAACTAGCAAGGACCGCAGGAAGCATGAGGCTGTCCTCATTCATGACCCAGCAGCTCAGGACCCAGAGCCCCTGACCACTGCACGCAGTTCCCGGGGGAAGTTAGTTCTGATGTCCTACAATTTGCTGCTTAAAGAATTTTGTCACAATGAATTGCATTTGGTTGCCTTACTGAAGAAGGCAGTAACTCAATATTGGATACATCTCATAAGATGTATATAATTTTTTTAGAAAACTAATAACTTTGCAAAAATTATTAATATATATAAATTTTGAGGACAAAAATTAAAAAATTTGCCCCACAATATTTCCTTAGAGATGATATCTTCTAGGAATAATACTTACAAACTAAGATTATTACCTCGAAAGTAGTGTTTATAAGCAAACATCAAGGTTAGTTAAATAAGAAATGGCTTGGAGTTGCTATTAGCTCTTAATGCCTGAGTTTTAACGTGACTAATGTGGCCACTTGGCATGTTGATATTTGCACGGAATAATTTTTGAAAGAATAACGACCTCTGTCTGTCATCCACTATGGTTATTGATGAGGAGTTTATTGATGAGGAGTTGTAATTCATAGGCTCAGGGGTGGAGGAGGTACATTCACCCGAGGGTGAATGGAGAAATGCAGGCCTCCGACCGCCTGCCCCTGCTCCACCCACCTGTCTTTTCTCGTGGCCGGGGGACCGGAGGGCCACTGGCTTCACCGTGTTTAAGGCCGCCCAAAGCCGCTGATAAATTTCCAGGAAATGCCAGTACTGGAAACAAACATGTTTGTACCCAAGGATGTCACTAAAGGGTTACAGGCAGTTTCCCTTCCTGCTTTCTCTCCATCCTCTCTTGTTCTCCTCCTTGTCCCCGCCGGCCTTTTCCCTGGTCCGTTGGATTTTATGAACAGTTCGGTACAGGGCTACGGAAGAGCCCAGCTGCTGGCCGGGCTGTGGGCCTCGCCGGAGCCCACCGCCAGCCCCACGCCCTGCGGGAGCTCGTGGAAGCCGTGCTTTGCCTAGGCTGGTGCTCAGGGTTGGGTGTGTGCGATCGGGTTTGTCCTTGCGCTCCTCCTCCGAGCAGCTCCAGCCAGCGTGGTCCCCGGGCGGGCGGGCAGGCGGGCGGGCGGGGCGGAGACCTCCCCACTGGAGAGGTGGCACCTCCCGTGGCCTTTCCACCACCAGGAGGAAAGTGAGTCGGAGATGAAGGGGAGAGACCCAGAATACAGTGCTCCAGACGCCGGTGGTTGACAGAGGACTTAGAGCTGGGCATCCTGCCCGCTGCTCTGCCCTCACAGAGTTCCCATGGCCGAGCCTGAAACCTGGGGCGGAGGCCGAGGCCCGCGCCCGCGCCCGCGCCCGTGCCCGTGCCCATGACTGAGCCTTGTTCGCACTCCGCAGGTGACCGCAGCCCCCTGGGCCTGGAGGACGCGCGCGCCAGCAACGCCGCCAGACGCAGAAGCTTGTTCCCGGTGCGCCCCGATCTCCAGGCCCCCGCGCGCCCCCACTTCCCCCAGGACAGCCCCGCAGTGCCCGCGCCCGAGGCAGGGCCGCGCGCCCGGTTCGGCGACGGAGCCCCCGAAGCAGAGAGCCTGCCGGGAAGCGCGGGCGCCCCTGAGCCCCCCGAGGGGGACCCCGCGCCCCGCGAGCGTCCACGCGGCCCGGAGCTGGCTGCTGCGGGCCCGGGCACACGAGAGCTTTGCCCCGGCTCCGAATCCACAGAGGGTGCGAGCGGGAAGCGTGAGCGCGGAGACTGCGCTGCGGAGGGACAGTGGCCGCCATGTGAGCGCGAGCGCGGTGCAGAGGATCCGCGGGGAGAGGCCTCCACTGCGGAGGGCGCTGCGGGGCGGCCTGCGGACGCAGACCCCAGCTCCAGGCCCCGGAAGCCGCGGGGGCGCCCCCCGCGCCAGCCCTGCTGCTCGGGCCCTGCGCAGGTGGAGACCCGGGAGAGCCACGGCCCGGGCGTCCACGCGGGTCCCGCGGAGAGCCTCGGCCCTCCCCACGGCCCGGGCGTCCACGCGGGTCCCGCGGAGAGCCTTGGTCCTCCCCACGGCCCAGGAGTCCACGCGGGGCCCGCGGAGAGCCTTGGCCCTCCCCACGGCCCGGGCGCCCACGCGGGTCCCGCGGAGAGCCTTGGCCCTCCCCACGGCCCGGGAGTCCACGCAGGTCCTGCGGAGAGCCTTGGCCCTCCGCATGGCCCGGGAGTCCACGCGGGTCCCGCGGAGAGCCTCGGTCCTCCCCACGGCCCAGGCTTCCACGCGGGGCCCGCGGAGAGCCTCGGCCCTCCCCACGGCCCGGGAGTCCACGCGGGGCCCACGGAGAGCCTTGGCCCTCCCCACGGCCCGGGAGTCCACGCGGGGCCCACGGAGAGCCTTGGCCCTCCCCACGGCCCGGGCGTGGATGCGGCCCGGCTCTGCCAGGAGCTGGCCGAGGCCATGGAGCAGTCCCTGTGCGCAGCCGGCGTCCAGCCCAGGGTGCGCCGCAGCTCCCGGTTCCAGAGAGACTCCTGCGGCCAGGGGCTGATGTGGGTTCCCGCGCCCCCCGCGTCCAGGCGGAGGACCGTGGGCGCGGTGGACAGTGGGGGGCCCGGCGCCCCGTGCGGAGGGGCCGAGGAGCGCCCGCCCGCCGTCCCGATCCCGGTGCCCCAGCGGCACTGGTGGCGGCGGAGCTGCAGCTCCACACCGGCCAGCGCGCCCGAGGCCCCCGAGCCCTTGGGCCGTCCCAGACCCCGGGGCCGACCCCGGGGCCGACCCCGCCGCGCGCCGGCCGGCGCCCTGAGCCGCTCCCCTGCCACGCCCCGTCCCCCCATCTCAGTGCCCTGCCCTTTGTAACAATAAAAACCTTGCGAGTCGACGGACTTCGAAGGAGAAATGAGTGAGTGTGTCCGTCATTGGAAGCAGAGGCGGAAGCGCGGTCTAGCGGACGTCCCCGCACACTGGTAAAGGCTTTCGCTGTTACCTACGGACAGGGTCCTCTTAGAACCCCACTAAAGGCCCGACTTGTAATTCTCACATCTGAAGCGCTCTCTACCACCAGGCGTTTAGGCTGTTGTCAAAGCAAACCTGAGAAGTGACTTTTGATTTTGAGGTTCGTTTTTTTAGGTAAAATGGATAGAAATAGTGGAACTTTATGAAAACTAAGGTAATATAAACTTGAAAACATACAATGAGGTGGTAGAGGCTGAAATGATTAAAAGTCTAATAGCGATTAGGAAAATGGAGATCTTGGAACCCGATTTGGGTTGCATTTAAGAGGAAGTTTGATGCCTCATCTGCCTTCAATGAAGTTTTTACTTTAATAAGTTAAAATCAAATCTTAACATTTCAGAAAAATCCCTTCAGTGAGAATTTCGTCAGCCTATCATTGTAAGTGATTGAATAATTTAGGCAGAACTAATGTGAAAGCATGCTTTCAACAAGAGTCTGTGCTTTGAACATAGAGGGAGAGACTGGTGTTTCATGAAAATAGAGCATTTTCATCTTTAAAAGACCAGATTCACTTTATTTAACTTTGTCACAGGTAATTTGGGACTTAATTCATGATTTTCCATTTAAAAATGTGCAAAGCAGAAACTCTTGAAGGAGTTCTAGAAAATTAGTTCACTAACCAGAACTGGTAGCACACTGCTTTCTCTTTCAATATCATTTTCAGCAGCTTCATTTTCCATCTCATAATATCTGCTGCAGTTGCTTGCCTGTTTCTTTGCTTCATCTTTTGCACATTTCCTATGAATGTTTTGGTGGTTCTGATTGGAAATCTAAATTGCTGTCTATTTGGAATCTGTGAATGTACATAAATCGTTCTATCATTAAACAGTTGTCTCTGAAATCCTGTAAATCCTTAAATTCTCTCTGTCCTTGATTGCAGAAACATGTTAACAAATAGAGCTCCCAATAAATAACACAACAGGGAAGAAAGCTCCCGCTGGGCGGCCGTTTCCCCCTTGTAGATGGAGACTATTTGTTACCGCCCTGGCACCGGCAGGTCTGGAGCTCCTGCTGGTCAGGGCTAATGTATTTTACATTAACACCCAGAGCCATCCCAGCCTCTTGCTGCTCAAGGGTGGATTGTCCAAACGTTTCTTTAATCTTCACATGTAAGTTATTTAGGGTTTGGTATGGTGGTCAAATCCATATCATTGACAACAAACTATGAAAAAAGACTGACTTAGGACGATTTTTGGTTTATAATGAAAATAACAAGAACAAAGGTTTTTCAGAAACCTGAGTTGGAGGTTTAAAAAACATGTTTGCATCACTCAAAAGTTAAAGGTGAAGGTTAAAAACCTATCGTCATCAGCCTTCCCACCTTCCTGAAAATCTAGCACCTCCCTGTCTACTGACACCCACAGTTGAAAACTTACAGTTTACCAGTTCTGTTTCACAGGGTTTCATGAGAAATATTTTTTTGGTTTTTATGCCACAAACACTAGCAGTTTTTCTGAAAAGGCCAAGTCTGAAAAATCAAATAGTCGCATTCTTACCAAAAGATTTCATAAACTGTTTGGTCATGCTCGTTTCTTTTACTATTTCTTTCCGGGAATGTTTAAATCAGAGACATAGCTTCAAGGTAGTTTTTTCCTGCCTTTTTCCGTCCCTCATCTTCCCCTGTCCCTGCAGGTTCCTGCTTCTTCCAGAAGGTGGCAGTGTGACACCTCAAGTTTTCCCTTCCCTTGTGTTAGCGGAAGACCCAGGCCTGCTCTCACCTCCTGTTCCCTATGCCTTGCTCTATTAGCCCAAATCACAGGTTTCCATTAGAACAGTACAGAATTGAGAAGGAGAAGCCCACACAGACACCGTCCATCTCACCCAGCTCTGTGTGCTAACACAATGGGGTTACCACATATGCACCCTTCTGCAAGCAAACTTTTCAGAAAAGTACAGTGAATATCTGTCTCATCATAGCTTGGCTGCCACTTCCGTCTTCTTAAATTCCCTGCTTGGGATTACACAGTTTTGATTTCTGTTTTTCCTTGTTGGCAAGTACTGGGGTTTGAATCACTCTTCCACTGCAGCCACACCCCTAGCTTCTTTGTACTTAGCTTTGGTTTTGGGTAGAGAGGGTCTTGCACTTTTGCCTGGGCTAGCCATGATCTTCCTGCCTTCTGCCTCCCGAGTAGCTGGGATTACAGACGTGTTCCACCATACCTGGTCTCTGTCTCCAGATTTTGCTATTGAAAATTGTGCCACACAGGGCTTGTGTGAAAACGTCAGTAAGACAAAGCGATGGTTTTGAAGTTCTTTTGTGTGGATGGCGAGCAAGCCCCTGTCGCACACTTGGCATCCTTGCCTTTGTTTCCATCATTTTTTTTCCTGTTACTTTTTTCCACTTGGCCTGGGTTTTCTCTCACTGTACCTTCACCAGAACTCTGTAGAGATGAGGGACACATTTAGAGCTGGCCTAACCAGGACAAAGCTGTTGACAGGTCTTATAGCGTGACATACATTCGATGGAAAGACATTTGGGCCAGGTGTATGGAGGTAAGAAACCATCCGGTAAAGTTGACTGAAAAAGAGCACATACAACAGTAAAGTAATGGAATATTTCCAGCATCTTGATCACTCTGCGAGCCCCACCCTTCACAGCTGCTCATCTGATTTTTCTTTATGGCCCTGCCTCTCCTCGAATGTCATAGACATGAGATCATGTAGTGTCCCTCTGTGTCTGCTGTTGAGATTTTATGTTCTGTGGCACAAGTAGTGTGTTGCTGAGTAGTATTCCATGTTCTAAGTATACCAGCATGTGTTTGTCCGTTCTATACTTGATGGATATTCGCATTGTTTATGTTTTTGGCTGTTGTCAATAAAGCTACTCTCCATTTACATGTGTTTTTTTTTTTAATAGGCATGTATTCGTTTATCTTGGATGTCAGGAATGTGTGGATGGCATATGTTTCCTGCAGTGTCTGCGCTGTTGGGCATTTGTATGGCTAGCATGCTGAGGTTATTTGGTAGCATGTGGCGTTGTCCACCGTTTCCACGTAGCCGTGTTTGAAAGCGCGTGGGGATGAGCGATGCTGGCTTGTACTCTACCGCAGCCGGTGATGTGGGAAATAACCCGTGTGGCTGCCTTGATGAGCTTGCCTTTAGTTCTTTACCTCATTGTTCTGTTTTCCTGTTGATAGTGATGTCTTACTATTACTGAGTTAGAAGTATTTTTTAAATGTAGGTCCTTTATTTTTCTTTTCCTCGATCTGGTTTATCTTATTTTCTTGAAAAACAGAAGAGGAACAGTTTTTGTTTTTGTTTTTTTTAAAGTGCTTTTTACTTTTTGTGTCTTTAGAAATTTTCTGAGACCGCACAGTTTTTTCCTCTCCTCCATCCTCTTTCAGAACTTTTACAGTTTTACTTCTCCTGTAAGTCTGAAATCTATTTGGAGTCTGTTGTGTCAGATGAGGGTAGGCTTTTTGTGCTTTTGTTTTGTTTTTGTTTCAGCATTTGCTGAACGCGTATCCATTCCCCGTGGATTACGCGGTACTTGTGTTGAAGTCCCGTGCCCTTCTAGCTGCGGCTCTTTCCGACTTCGTTCCATTGCTCTATCATGTCTACTCCTGTGCCAGCATTGGGGCATCTTGCAATCTTTTTTTCTCTCCTGTGCCTTTTTATCATAATATGGTTAAAGTTATCGGGGGGCAGGGCAGGAGGGACAGAGGCCAGTAGAAGGAAAGTTAGCCTGCTGTCTGGGAGCTCGCTGCCTTGTACAGAGGAGAGGCCGGCCGGGCTGGGGAGTCAGAGTTGTCTGAGACGCGGCCCAGAGGCCTGTGTGCTCAGTCCAGCCCTCCCTGAACCGGTTCCCTGCGGCTCAAATATTCCACATCATCATCCTGTGTGGCTGGGAGATTGGTTGTCATCCATTCCCCATTTCTGAATGTGGCAGTGTAGATAGCAGTAAGAAAAGTAAATTAAACGAAGACTCAAAATCAAGGTTGCTAAAAAAACCTTTTTTTTTTTTTTAAGAAAGGATAACTTTATCTTTACAAATCAAAGTGGTAAAAAAGTTTAGTATACAAATGGTTACTACATGCCTTAACATTTGGGAATTATTCCTTAACACGGGAATGTGTTCAGCAGGCCACCCAGGTGGACAGATTATATAGATTTACTGATAATGCATTTGCCAGGCATGTATTCAACGATTACTGTGCAGCAGGCTTCCACCTCTAAGTACGATCACGGTCCAGATGCTCTGTTTTCTCCAAGGGGCAGAAGGACACTGAGGACCAGGGGGTGAACAAGCGCTGCCCTCACCTCACCCGCCAGCCCTCCAGGTGGCACTGCTCTGGCAGACAGGGAGGGGGCGGGGGGGGGGGGGGGGAGCAGGGCTGGAAAGATTTCAAGAGGCAGAATCGGCTCCACACTTGGGTTTCCATTCAGAGGCCAGGCTGTGGGTGTTAACTGCTCCAGTCATGACTTCCATCATACTTTAGCCTACAAATATGACTGGACAAAGCATGGGTTTGAAACTGCACGGCTTGCAAATTGTACGTACAAGCTAGAAACTTCAATGCTATGCACTTCTGTCAAACTCCTCCTAGGTGTCTTTGTCCCCTGAAGAATTTCACTCTGGGTTTGAAATCTTAGATCAAGTGACTGGAATTAGCATTAAAATAAATAACTGAGCAAGGTTTTGTCTTAAGTCCAGCTTGCTTGCTAGGTTGGTGCTCTGCCACTTGAACTATACTTCCAGCTCTGCCTTTTGCTGGTTATTACTGCATAGCCTCTGAGGTACAAAGATTGTTCATTTTCTAAGTCCTAAGGATTTCCAGTTTGTCTTATGTTCTGGCATGCCATTGTAATTCCTTGATGAATTTCTGCTTTAAAAAAATCAAATAAGCCACAAGTAGCAGAGTGTTTTAAATGAGAACAGTAATTATGCCAATCAGCAGATACCAATTTTTCTTCTGTTATCTTCAACCAAGATCATATTTATCTTGGTTAGGACCTGCAAGATTCATTAGAAAAATGTTTGGGGGGGAGGGGGGCTGGGAAGGTGGCTCAGTGGTAGAGTGCTTGCCTTGCATGCATGAGGCCCTGGGTTCGATTCCTCAGCACCACATAAACAAAAAGAAAAAAGCCGGAAGTGGTGCTGTGGCTCAAGTGGTAGAGCACTAGCCTTGAGCTGAAGAGCTGAGGGACAGCGCCCAGGCCGAGTTCAGGCCCCACGACCGGACCCCCCCCAAAAAAAAAAAGAAAAAAGAAAAAATGTTTGGGAACTGAGGAAGTTGGAATTAAAGCACTTGGAACTGCTACTATTATTGGTGCTTTCAGCATTATATCACATATGAAAGGGGAGAAGATGGGCATGAATAGTGGAGAAAAATACAAGCTTGCGTTTTGTCAGGTTGGCTGGGATTTCACCCTGAGATTTCCAGTGAGTGAGGAGCTGACTTGTTGGGGTGCAAACAGACTGGCGTTTTGAGTTTTCGATGTAACAGAGAAGCTCAAATCACATTACCTTTTGTAAAGCTCTTAATTCCTCATGTGTATGCCTGTGAATTTTTTAAGCTGTGAAGTTTGAAGGTCACTATTAAATCTGTTTCCAACATCTAATTACTTATTTCATAACCTTCGCCCCGGCTAGAATTTAGTTTCCAAAAGTTCTTCCACTGTGGTCATCTTTCCTGACCTTAAACATAGTGATTTGATAGTGGTATTTCTGATTTTGTCATATAAAACCAAGCTGCATTTCCAGTGTTGTGGTATCCAAGGTGCCTGTCCGTAAAGAAGGAAATTATATCAGTGTTCCTCTGTATGGGGCTGTCAGATGTCTGCAAAGTGTTAACAAAAGTCTGTCCTACGAATGTTTGTTTCAAACTGGAATCTTTTTTTTTTTTTTAAGTATAAAATTGCTTTCAAGTGGTTGAAACCAAAGAGAAAATGAATAAAAGAATTTTTCTGTTCAAGGAAGTTTAGTGCAATTTATACCAGTTGCTTGATTGTAAAATGGCCCATTTCAAATACCTACCATTTGAAAACATTCAAGCTGTCCAAATCACATTTATTCACTGCAGAGCAAAGACACGCAGGCAACTAATCTTGTCTTTTCTTGTTTTAAGCATACATTGGGAGCGAAGATTTCAAAAGTAATCCTTAACTCAGACCTGAAAAACCTGGTGTTGGTCTTGGGTGGGTTCCAGTGACCCCGTGCCCCCCTCTTCCTGTCCCCTGTGTCCATTTGGAACTGGGTAGCCATTTTTGTTTTTGGAAGGGAAAGGAGACAGATATAATGAATGACTTTTATTGTGCAATATTTCAAACTCTCTTGAATGCGTTGGAATGGGATGGAAACTGTTCTGCCCTGTGTTGTAGCCAAAACAAACAAAACATATTCCCTAAACCTGGAGGTGCATTTCTCTCAAAGTGCCAGTGGAGTTCAGCATTCAAGCAAGAACCTGGCTTGACAATTTTTAGCCCTCTTTTGGCTGAGTATTAGGATAGGTCATAGCCAAAGCAAATACCCTGGGAAAAATTAATGCACATATTTACAGCTTGCAGGTGGCATTTTTTTTTTTTTTAGCTCTTAAAAGTTGGGAGATTTGTCTTAAGGAATTACATTTGTGGTAATACTTTTTAACTAGACAGCTTTCTTGCTAATATTTTTCAAATGAACTCTGATAATGTAACTCCAAATGTAAATAAATTCTACAGAGGTCCCTGAAGAGTGATAAATACTTGCATTTAAGTATTTAAACCTTTAGAGATGACTAAGAATTGGAATTCTAGGAATATCAAACCAGGAAATACTAAGGGCCCTAGATAGTAACCTTTTGTGCCCCCCACCCCACCCCAATCCACCTTAAGACATATCAATGGCTCTTTGTGACAGGGTCTCTAGCACCCCTGCCCCCACTCACACTTAGGTTGTTAAGTACCCCCACAGCATCCTCGGGGAGAAAGTTCTACACAATCAAGATAATTCATTCCATAATAATACCATCCAGTTTTATGACCCCGACAGAACGTATTTATTAGCCCCGTAATATCTTGGAATTTACAGTACCTATGACCAACAGGCCCTTGGTTTGTGTCTTAACCAAGAGGCGTGGAAAGGGATTGTAAGAGGTGGCCAGCCTCACAGTGGTAGGCAAGGTTTCCTCCTCCTTTTAAAGTCTTCCTTTTGAAATTGAAAATCTGGTGTTTGCTGACTAGTACTAAGTCATGGATAATTGAACAGATACTAAACAAGTGCTGTCTGCATCCTGCATCAAAATTAGGAACACATCACCGAGATGCAAGGATTCCTGCTCTGCAAGTACAGTCAAGGCCAGTGACCAGCCTGGCTGCCATGTTCAGGACGTAGAGTCTGTTTTGTGTCGTTTGTCCTGAGTAAGTGGGTGGTTACTGAGGCTCCTGGTAGTTGAGCTGTCAGGGTGCTAGGTCAGTGTGCAACACAAAAGGAAGAAGAACAGGCACTAGAAATTTCTTGGGATTAAAAAGCGAGCTCTAACATTTTTTATTTTAAAATGCCACTTTAAATTCTTAATATTCTAAGGATATTTTGAGAGACACGACATTCTTCTTTGAGTAAACTTGGGCTGACTGAACACTGATTTGTCTCAATTGTGTGTGTGTGTGTCCATATGTCTGTCTATCTGGGGCTTGAACTCAGGGCCTGGGTGCTGTCCCTGAACTGCTTTTTCACTCAAGACTAGTGTTTGGCCACTTGAGCCACAGCTCCACTTCCAGCTTCTGAGTGGTTAATTGTAGATAAGAATCTCACTGACTTGTTTGCTTGGGCTGGCTTTAAACCACAATTTTCAGATCTCAGCCTCCTCAGTAGCTAGGGTGACAGGCATGAGCCATTAGCACCTTCTCAATACTGTACGTTTTTAACCCCGTGAGAGCTGAAGGTAACTTCTTCCCCAAAGTAACTTATTTTTTGATTAAAAAAAAAAAAATCTCTTAATTCCCACTGTGGCTCCTTTCCCCTCAGAGAAACAACCCATTTTCCCTTTCAATAATTAATTTAGGTCCATCCAGTTATATAATCCATTTATAACCCTTAATAGAGGCTTTGTCAAACGTTGGATTTTTGTTTTGGATTTGATTTTTGTGCACCTCACAGAGTAAGATACACAAAACACGTAAGGCACTGTCATGGGTCTTCGCATGGAAATCCAGAGCAAGACAGAGTGTTCTAATCTCATAAATAAGCTGTGGTACGGGAAGAGATTGGACAGGACTGGGCTGTTTATGGGTGTGAATTCGCTGCCTCCGTCTCTGAGACTAGGCAGCAGGAAGTCCGGCCACTGGTGCACCACTGCTCCTAGTAGAGCTGACATCCGCAGTCAGTCATCCAGACCCTCAAGAATAACAGTCACAAGTTACGTCTGTTCTCTTCAAATAAATTCCATTACCTTCTCTGAGAGACATATTTGGGGAGTCGGAGATCCTAATCAGAAGAATCCAGAAGGAACCCCGATTAAAGTAGAATTATTTCTTCTTCATTCAGGTGCCAACACTTCAAATAGACCATTCTGTCAACTTGTCCCTCGCTCTGAGGCCTGGCCTATACTACATGCCCCATTTCCCGTGGCCGGCCTGGAAATCCCCAAAGGGACTTGGGCCCCGCATCTCAAGAAAGCATGGCAGGCATGCCCCTGTCACTTTGGAGGTGGGTGTCCTTTGGACATTTTCCTGTTCTCCCCTTTCTCTGCCTGCCATGTACAAGCTAAGAGCTGTGAGCATCAGGCCAAACGCTGTAACAATATTAAGATGTTTTCTTCAACCTTGTCCCCAGAAAGATTCTCTTTCCAAAAGATTGTGCTCCTCTGGGCATTACATCATGAATTGATTCAGTTCTTGGAGGAAGACATTGGACAAAATATAATAGATGACCTCGTGGGGAGACATACTTAGGTTGTTAAGTAGTCCCATCAGAAAGCTGAGAAACTGCTTATATATGGCCGCACCGGCTTGACCTTTCACCTTCCTGCAGCCGAGCACGGAGCTTTGATTCTGTAAAGGTTTATGTTTGCAGGGGAATCAGAACATTTCTCCTTTATTTCTTAAGGAGCACAAGTCTTCTCTGTGCTTGACATGACTCAGACTTGCTGGTGTTTCCTGAGCTGGGTTCTACCATAGGGCCCTGGGACAGGTTGAGAGGCGGTAGCCACCAAGTGCTGTCCCTGCCATGTAGAACCTGGCTTCTCCATGTTCAGCAAGAAGGGGTAGGGGCAGCTGCGGTGGCGATGGATGCTTGATATATTGAACTGTCCCCAGAAGATGTTTGGGCATCGTGTCCAACAGAAAAGAAGGCAACACTTGTCAAACATTTGGAAGGCCTCCATTGCTGTGCTCATACAGATAGTGTGGGCTTGTGAGCAAGAGCCATGCTGGAGGAGAGGATCGAGTTTCCTCTTTCTTGGGAACTGCTTCTGGGATAAGGATGTTCATGATGGATGGAATAACGCCTATCCAATAAATAGTGCACTAAGAAATGTGGGAGCTCTTTTCTTTTCCAAGATCACAAGTTGGAGTGGAAAGGGGACCGTGTAGAATTGGCTGTGTCCCACTGCTGGCCTCAGCTCATGGTGATTTGGAATGCAGCATGGAGGGGAGGGAGAAGGAACCGGAGGGATGGAATAACAGAGAGCCTTTCAGCACCAAAGGCCCAGCTGGTGACTAGAATCTTGTTGGTGTCCAAAGCCTGCTTCACAGACTATAAGGCCATGTGGAAGAGCCGGCTGGCCAGCTCCATTGGCAGGATGGATGAAAACTGGATGGTAGGGTCTTTTCTCTTGTTTCTGAGCATGTCAGCGAATCTCAATGATTGTCTTGTCTCATAAATCTCCAGTGAGAAGATTAGCAGAGCCTCCCCAGAGCTCTGCTCTGTATTCCTTTATCCCAATAAAATGGCTGAGTGACTCCAAGCCAGAGCCCCGACTCAGCCTAGACGAGGGTTCAGCTCTGTTTCTAAGGTGAGGGCACCAGACACTAGCCAAAGCCCCTGCTGAACTGTGGTGGGTAAAACATGGAGGGCACCGTGACTCTCTCTACTCTCTCGGCAACTTCCCGTGAAAGTATAGTTATTGCAAAATGTTTTAGCTGGTGCTGGTGGCTCATGCCTGAAATCCTAGCTACTCAGGAGGCAGAGATAGGAAGATTGAAGTTCAAAGCCAGCGCACACAGGAAAGTTCTTGGTACTCATCTCCAAGTAACCAGCAAAAAGCCAGAAGTGGAGCTATGACTGAAGTGGTAGAGCTCTACCTTTGAGGAAAAAGTCAACAGAGAACAAGAGGCCCTGAGGTCAAGCCCCAGTACTAGCACGCGCGCGTGCGCACACACACACACACACACACACACACACACACAGACTTTTAAGAGGTAAAGTGCTTAATACAACCATAGCAAGAGTCTGTCTCAGTTGCCAGAAATGGCAATTTTTTTTGATGTGGCTGCCATGGAAATCAGTTCCAGCAAGCCCACCTTATTCACAGATTTATTACACATGCTTTTGAGCAAGGGTGGTCATAAATAAATACAGCAATAGGTGAAAGAAATTTCAAAAACTAAAACTTAAAAAAGAAATCCTGCAGCCCTCACCCAGCTCTGTGGATGTGTTACCAGCAGATCCCACGGGGGGAGGTTTACTTTTGAGAACATCTGTCTCTCAAAAGCGAAGAGGCCCCCCAAACCAGGTAAAAGCGAGTGTGCTTCGTGTGAGTGATGAAGTGAACTTTTTGGATTTGTTGATAGGCGTCCTGTCTTTCACAGAAGTTTGGTAGCATTGTGGGAGTTAAAAACATCACGCGTGGTATAGTACTGACCTCTGTCCTGACCTCACCCCCGACTACCGGGGGGAGGGGGGGTGTCTCAGTCATCACCTCAGCCCCAACGCCTTGCTCCGGTGCCCGTTCAGCAACCTGCTGCCCAGGGTCCCCAAGAGGAGAAGCCTCCCATGCTGTTGCCATCTGCATGCCATCACCCCCGCAGGTGTTTTCCCACATGCCCTCATTTTCGGGGATCATGCTGCTTGGCCCGCCTTGCAGCTCAGGAAGCTGAGTCGGAGCTGTTTGTGACTTGGCCGCAGTCCCAGCACTCATCAGGGGCAGGACTGGGGTTCGGAGTCCGCCTGCCTCAGTCCGGTTGTCCATTGATGTCAGTGTTGCCATGGGCAATCGGGAATCCGCTCGGTGCCAAGCGCGTCGAGGTTATCCAAATCCATCTTAATGTCCTTGCATACGTGACGCGATCCAAGTCTCTTTGCTCCATTTTGGGGGTCTTCTCCCCACGTCCAGGCCTGCTCATGTGTCTGGAGCCCTCAGCTCCCTCCTGGTTTTTTTTTTTTTGTTTTTTGTTTTTGCCACAGAAAGCAGTCCCTTTCCCGAATGCCAACTGCACTCGACGCCACTGTGCGCTCACTCCTTGATTCCATTTTTCTTAAGTTGTTGGGAGGTTATTGTGCAAGCTGGTATCGGACACACCAGCTTCGGCAGGACTGGTGAGCCCTGTATTCAGTTTTCCGCCTTGCTCTGTCGTTTTCCTAGCCAAGGAAAAATCACAAGTCTTCTCAGCACCCTGCATTGTCCACCTGCGGTCTGGCAGGCAGGAAGCCAGGGCGGAGGGCTCCAGCGCGTCCCCGGGGCTCTGGCCCTGCCGTGAGGGTGGTGCTGGTGGGTAATTCAAGCGGAGCAGCTGTCCTCCAGCCTGGGAGACACCCCAAGTCCAGAAGAGACCTGTCTGCGCTGTGCCAGCAGTGCCATTTCTGTGGGAGCAGCCACACTGGCGCGGGTCCTGTCTTGAGGACTTTGGACAGCAAGCGCCAAAAGAAATGTTTGCTAAGTGACCGTTTATTAGCAGCTAGTGAGTGGAACATAGTTTTCGTTGGCATGCCAGCTTTGGAGTTGAGAGGCTCAGGAGATCCATGGGTTCCCTCCAGCTCCTGGCTCTGGCGCTGGCTCCTGAGGTGGTATCAGGAAGTTTAAGGGAGAAAACAGGACTTCTCTCCTAAAAGAAGGAGCTTCTGAATTTTGGGATAATGATGCTTCTCTCTCCAAACACAACTACAAAGCACATCGTACGTGTGTGTGTGTGTGTGTGTGTGTGTGTGTGTGTGTTGTGTGCACGCTCACACACCAGTACTAGAACTTAAACTCAGGGCCTTAGCACCCACTTGGAGTTTTCACTCAACTACTTTTTTGCTCTACCACTTGAGCCGTACCCCTGCTTCTGGCTTTTTGGTGGTTAATTGGTGGTAAGAGTCTCACAGACCTTTCTGCCCTGGGTGGCTTTGAACCCCAGTCCTCAGATCTCAGCCTCCTGAGTAGTGAGGATTTCAGGCATGAGCCTCTGACATCCAATGCTTTTTTATTTTTATTTGTTTATTTTTTGACCAGTCCTGGGGCTTGAACTCTGAGCCTGGGTGCTGTCCCTGAGCTTCTTTTGCTCAAGCTAGTGCTCTACCACTTGAGCCTCAGTGTCACTTCTGATTTTTTTTTCCTGAGTTGTTTATTGGAGATTAGACTCTCGCAGACTTTTGCTTTCACCCACAATCTTTAGATCTCAGCCTCCTGAGTAGCTAGGATGACAGGCGTGAGCCACCAGTGCCCAGCTAGCTAATACTTTTTATTTTGACACCACTTTATACTTAAAGCTGTAGGGGTAGTACAAATAGCCTTTATTATGATTCCTAAAAACATGAGCATTTTGTTATATTGCTTTCCCAATTCATTTTAGAGGTCTCTCTGTCTCTGTCTGATTTCCCCTTTCTCCCTTCTCCCTCACCCAGGGCTTTGTCCAGTGCTCTACCACCTGGGCCACACTCCCAAGTCCTTTGGCTTCTAGTTTATTGTTCAGGTGGGGGCTCACGATTTTGCCCAAGCTTGTATCAGACTTCTGTCCTCCTACCTCCCCCTCCGGAGGGGTTGAGATTACAGATGTGGGCCACCGTGCCTAGCCTCTCTAACCTTTTTGCTTTTAGATTGTTTATCAGACTTAACTTTGCCTGGACCAGCCTCAAACTCATGATCCCCCTTCCTCTACCTTGTTGCTGGCTTAGACCTCCATCTCTATAGATACATCTTTTTTTTCCCCCCTGAACCATTTAAGTAAAGTTGTAGGCAAAGAGGTTTACCCTAAAATGCTTCCGCGTATGCTTCCCCAAAATGCAGAATGACTTACTAAGGCTATTCCTTATTTAATTGGAGCCATGGGAAGACTTGACACATTTCCACAGGCCATGCTCTAACCAGCTTTTACTGAGCAGGGACTTCATGCCAGGCACAGTGTTAGATGTGTCGGGAAAGCAGCCCACAGCATTCTCTCAACAGGAGACAAATCTGTGAAGTAGATTCATCATAAACTCCATTTTGCAGGCCCAGGAAGACTCAACTTTCCCTGAGGACTTTTCTTGCAGTGATTAAACTGGGATTTGAACCCATTTCTTAAGACGATAGTCCCTGTGGTCTTTCCAAAGTGACACTAATACAAACAGTGCCTTTGCTGATAGTAAATTGATCATCGTTTTCTAGTGTAAAAATGAGAAACTGCTAGGCACAATGGTTCCCACCTGCAGTCCTAGCTACTAAGGAGGCTGAGGTCCAGAGGATTGAGATTCAAGGCCAGCTGGAGTAAAAAGTTCTTGAGTTCTTAAATAGTAAATAGTTGGGTGTGGTGGCTCATACCTGTATCATAGCGATGGTAGGAAGCATAAATAGGAGGATCACATTTCAGACCAGCCTAGGCAAAAAGAAAAAAGAAGCACAAAAAAGGAGACAAGTGGTATAGCACCTTCCCCTAGAGTCGAAAGCCCTGAGTTCAAACCCTGACACCACTGAGGGAGAAGAGAGAGAGAGAGAGAGAGGGAGAGGAGGGTGGGGAGGGAGGGAGGGAGAGAGAAGCCAGGAAACTAGTTGAAGACAACTGTAATAAACAAGAGGGAACGTTACCAGGGCCCTAGGTGAGTTGTTTTCAAGTTCTTCCTGACTCTAACAAATGCTCCAGAACTTTATTTCAAAATTACCCCTCTCTTTTAACACAAGGTTTGTCACTCACTAGAAGCCCATCCTTGGATGCTCAGGTACCTTTAGTCAAATTAATTTTGTGAAACGGAGGTTTATTTTCCCACGGACCGCTGAAGACGGCGTCTGGGTTTGCGGTGGGGAGACGCCCTTTCCCGATCTGGAGCCGTCCCCTCTTGGCAGACCCTGCTCCGCCGCCGACGGTCCAGCAACGAGAGCGCATCATCCTCTTACCTCCCAGCTGCATGCAGCTGACAGAGCCAGGCCAACCCGCTTCTGCCTATGCTCAGACCAGCAGAAGGAACACGAGTTCTGAGGATGAGGCATCCTTTGGGGAGTTTCAGCACTGGAGAATCCTGGCAGGATCCTTTTGGAGCGAGTATCATTCCTACCTCAATAAAACCTTGTGCTTGGACCAGCAATCCTGGCTGCTGGCCATGTTAAAATCGGAGGGGAGATGAGTGTTAGGGGCCATGCACTAGAAGAGAGGGCTCTGAGCAGCTTGGGCTCATCCAGTTTGCCATTGACCGGCCAAGTTGAAGAAAAAAAAGAGACATCCTGGCTGTCTGAATGAAGAACGTGGAATCGGGGACACAGAGAGGTTCAGACCTCAGGATCTAGGGTTAGACTGACTTGGTTTTGGAACCTAGATCTAGCCCTTATCTGAGTGACCCTGGGTGAGTGACTCTCACATTTGTGACCAGAGATGAGAACCAGGTCCACATTCAAGTTTGGTTCGTGAGACTTCTATAACTCAAGCAAAGCATCTAGGCTACACCCTGATCCTTTAAAGATGCTCATAAAATGATAGCCAGGCACGGGTGGCTCACGCCTGTAATCCCAGCTACTCAGGAGGCTGAGATCTGAGGATTGGGACTTGAAACTCCCAGCAGGAAAGTCTGTGAGACTCTTATCTCGAAGTAACCTCTGTGAAAACCAGAAAGTGAAGCCGTGGTTCACGTGGTAGAGTGCCAGCCTCAAGCCAAAAAGCTCAGGGACAGCTCCCAGGCCCTGAGTTCAAGCTCTCAGACTGACACAAATAAAATGATGGAGAGTTACAGTAACAATAAACTTGACTCTTTTCTTGGCTCTTTTTTTTTTTTTCTTCTCCCTGCCTGTTTTTTTTCTTTGCTGCTTCCCACACCCTCCTCATTCCATCTGCCCCGACTCAGCCCCATTCTGGCTGATAATTATTACAGAACATTCAGTTCTTGGCATTCTCTGTCGAAGAAATCAATGATGTTGAGGACCCTGAAGAGAATTCCTGATTTCATAAAGGCTTAATAAAAGTCAACAATCAAACGAAAGCTTTTCCGCCCTGAATCATTACATTCTCTTGTTGCTGAACATCTGGGGAGAGGGAAGCCGGGCCCGGCCTGGGCCTCATCAGAACATGGCTGCATGGGCTGTGGCTGGGTCGAGGTTTCTGCCTCATTAGGAACACAAGCCATTACTCCAGGACTTTCTTTCTGGAGCTGCCACTTAACCATGTGGGTGAATTATTTCCCAACTTTGAACTTCAGTTTTCGAATTGGAACAGGTCAGACGAGACTTGCTATAATTGATGAAAGTTGATGAAAATACCACTCAGGTTGAAAGCTTCCTCATAAACTCTCATGTCGTTTCCTGGGAATCCATCTCAGCGTCGCGGCCACTCCTCAAGCGTGGAGATGGCATCCCACGGTACAGGAAGAAGAGCTTAAGACTTGGAGGGGGAGGCAGGCCTGGCCTCCGCTACCCGCCGGCCCCACTGCCCACCGTGTGTCATTCCCTCCGGGATAAGTGGGTGAGAGCCTTTTAATGCGGGAGGACTGGGAGGACCGTTTGTGGTCTCTCGGTACAGCGCTTGGAAGGTTGTTACAGTCCTAATCCGGTTCATGCAGCGTCCCCCAAGTTTTTGTTGCAATCTATCCTTTATGTCAAATTGCATGGAAACGCTTTTGTATAAGTACTGAAGAGTAATAAAAATATAAATAAACTAATTAAGAAAATAATTACCAAAGGAGCATGAATTAAATCTGACACAGAATTAAATCTGTGTCTCCTCTATAATCCCAGCTATGTAGGAAGTGGAGGAAGGAGAATCATAGTCCTGAGGCCGAGCCCCCAAAATGCAAGAGAGGCTACCTGAATAAAACTGAAAAGCAGGCCAGTGCCGGTGGCGCATGCCTGTATTCCTAGCTACTTTGGAGGCTGAGATCTGAGGATCACAGTTCGAAGCCAGCCCAGGCAGGAAAGTCTGTGAAACTCTTAATCTCCAATTAACCACCAGCAAACTGGAAGTGGCGCTGTGGCTCAAAGTGGTAGAGCACTAGCCTTAAGCTCAGGGACAGTGCCCAGGCCCTGAGTTCAAACCCCACAACCAACAAAAACAACAACAATAAAACACCCCCAAAACTGTAAAGAAAAGCGTGTGTGTAGGGGGAGGAGTGTGTGTGTGTGTGTGTGTGTGTGTGTGTGAGAGAGAGAGAGAGAGAGAGAGAGAGAGAGAGAGACTCAACTGCAAGATATGAAAATGGTTTTCATTTCCAATGCAATAGTGTTAAATACATAAAATATGCTTTCAGAGCTAGAAAAGGCTTTAAGTGACTTTATAGAATAATATTGATGTTTATACTCTTGAGCTGCCTTAGGAGAATTTATGTGGTAAGAATATCAAAATTAAACCAGGAATGAAATATTAATGCTCTCAATGGGATTAATTTTGTCAGGTTTTCTTTACCTGATTCTTCTTAAATTTGCATAGAAAATTAAAAAATTACTTTCTAGTTATAGAAACAAGAGGAGAGATAATGGTAAATACATAAATGCAAAATGAATTGTCAAAGTTCCCCAGAGAAACAGAACCAACAAGAGGTCTGTGTGTGTATGTGTGTGTGTGTGTGTACGCGCACGCATGTGTACCCATGCGCATGTGAAGAGATTTCTAGCAAGCAAGTGGTTTATAGCTACACAGGCTGAGGAGTCCACCATGTACACTTGGTATCAGAGACCTACAAGATGCCAGTGTGAGCCTCAAGTCTCAGTTTGAAGATGTCAGGAGAGACAGCCCATAATACCTAGGCCTTTTTCTTTTTCTATAGAGGCCATCAGCTCATTGGATGAGGCCCATCTAGAGGAGGAAGGACAACCTGTTTTATTCCATCTACTTATTCTTATCCAAGAACACCCTCACAGATGTATCCAGAACAATGGTTAATGGAATATCTGGGCATCCCAAGGCCCAGTCAAGTTGACACATAAAAATAATCCTTACCCTGCAGCTACAGAGTATTTGGGAAGTGTGAGGGGGGGGGGGCGGGGGGGGATGGAGGGGGGGAGAAGCCTCAAAATTTGCCACCTGGAGATAACTATAATTAGGGTTTTAGCACATTTTGTTCTAGTTTATTGATTTATTTATTGCCAGTCCTGGACCACTAACTCTGGTTCTGGACACTGTCCCTAAGCTCCTTTTGTTTAAGGCTAGCACTCTACCACTTGAGCCACAGCACCACTTCTGGCTTTTTTCTAGTAATTTGTTGCAGATAAATGTCTCATGGACTTTTCTGCCTGGGCTGGCTTCCAACCCGTGATCCTCAGATCTCAGCCTCCTGAGTCACTAGGATTGAGTCACCAGCACCTGGCTACTCTAGTTTTTATTTTTTTCCTCCCTCATTTTTAATGTATTACAGATCAATATTCTAACCACCCATTCCATTTGAGTAGAGATTCCTTGTTTCTTGCCTTAATAAGAAAGTCATGAGGGTTTCCATTACTTCCTCTGATTTTCCTCTTACAAAACAATTATTAAACAGACTGCTCTGAGTATAGAAAAAGGCTTTTATTACAACCACATAAAAGTCAGGTGGCCCGGACTCTGTGTCTCTCCCCAAAGGAGAGAGAAACCTCTTTCCTTCCATTTTATGAACTGTGACAAGGAAGGGTGTGGTGGAGGCTGGGGCGAAGGTCTTAACCATTTCTAGGAGACGCCAGGGTCTTCCAAGAGATGGGAGCACTTGTTTTGATGTCATTGTCACAGTGTGTACATGGATTAAAGGATCATAATGTATGCCATAAAGGTACATGGATATTACGGTTCAATAAATTTAACAAAAAGCTGATGGGGGAAATATGAACTCAGGGCCCAGCTTCCTGCTTCTCCCAGATCAGGCAATGAAGGTGTTTCTAGCCTACCCCATCTTCCCAGGGTTGGAGGTGTGAGCCACTGACCAAGCCCCCCCCCCCCAAATGAAGGGCAGCAGCCCCTTTGAGGAGGGAGCGATGGCTTGTTCAGCATTTTAAGCCCTTTAGCCAGTGTCCTTTATCAGGGATGGATTTATTGGATATTTACACAGCGGGCAGGAGGACTTGAAACCTGCCATAAGCACTTCCTGCGATTTCAGGGCTCCAGTGTTGGCGGTCAGAACAAGGGCATAATTCATATCTGCAGGTGCTTATTACTCTACTATCAAGGACTACAATAACATCAGGCCTGTGGAATCCACGGCTCCCCGGGGGCCTATTTGTATCCTGATATGCCCACGTCCTTCCTATGCGTGTTTTCCTTTCCGAGGAGCTCTCATTTCCTTCAATAGGATATGTTTTATTTCATCCCTTTTCCTGCCTTTAGTCATATTAATGTCACCGCACTGGCTGGTTAGAGCTGGGCCTGGAAGTAACTTGCGCAGCCACGTAAGTAGGAGCCTGGAAGGCAGCGCCTGGGATGCATTACGAGGAAAACTGGAAAGGAACCCTTCCTTCTGGAGTTCCGTGGACATGGAACACAGTGAGGACACAATGGAAGGCCACGGTGGAGAGAATCCCCGGGGCCAGCAGGGGGCAGCCAGGAGGAGAAGGCAGGCTTTGGGAGGTGGCATGTCCAGCTAGGAAGTTGGTTGACAGACACAGGTTTGGGCAAACTTTTCTCCCTCCTCCTCACTCCCTGCTCCACTCCTCCTCCCTCTTTTCCCTCTCCTTCTCTTCTCCCCCATTTCCCTTCTCCATCTCTCCTTTCCCTCATTCTCTCCTCCCCCTTTCTCTGTCTCTGTCTCTGTTTCTGTCTGTCTGTCTCTCTCTCTCTCTCTTGCTTTCATTCTCACTCAGTCATTTATCTGAGGTAAATATGTGGTCACCAGCAGTATTCTTTGATAGAAAATGTTATGGGCCTCAGGGAAAATGACTTGGTTCTTGTTCCCTATGTTTTCTCTCCCCAGTTCCCCCCTGTAGAATGGCGCTAGCCAGATCTGCCTGCTGTTTTATGGTGCAGAAATGTACAGACAGAAAAAACTATTTTTTTCAGAATGTATATTGTAGGTATACTCAGAGTACTGTTCAAAGTTACTTACACAAAACTTTTCCAGGAACCATTTTGCCTTGTGAAATGTAGATAATTACTAGACATCTCTACTAATAATACACCTATAGATTTAATGGTGTTTTAATTCACGTACCATAGGCTTACTCATTCCTATATCTATTTTTATTAGCGCATAGTGATTACTCAAAGGTGTTGAATGAAATTGTATTTCCACACAAGCATACATTGTATGTTGGTGACATTCACTCTCTCTATTGCTTTCTTCTCCCTACTATAGCTGTGAAAGTCTTGTCTGCTAGTGCAAATCTCAGAGACCCCGTCTCATTGTTATGGGATGGGGGGAGGGTCTCTTGGGGAGAAGAAGACAGGCAAGGAAGTGGTTCATAGGCACTGGTTGCTATTCACTTTGGGTTGTAAGTTGGGAACATGGTAAGTAGTGTATTCCAGTATATGTCATGCTTAATGTGTGTACATCGTATTCTGTTCTGTGTGTCATATATCATGAATGTATGCATGACATATACCACATGTACTACAGTTCAGGTTCAGGCTGCAGTTCGTGGGGCTCCTGATGGGAGGGCAGCTGCCTGTCTTTGGTTGCTGGTTAGGAATATTTCCTTGTGTGAATTGCTGCTGTCTTTGTTGGCAAGGTACAAACATAAATGCTATGAACTTGAGCCCTGACCAAGAATTAATCCTGGGATTTTAGAGACTGAGGAAAAAAAGATGGAATTTGATGGAACTTTAGAATATCGATTTCTTGGTGGGGGAAGAGCAGCTCAATGGAATTTTGGAGTTGCAAATGGAGAGACTCTTTGCTTGCAAAGGATCGATTTGGATTTCAAGGAAACTGGAAGCTCTTAAAAGAAAGGTTGTTCTGCAGAATCATGTAACAGTTTCTCTTCCAGTCTGCTGTGGACAGGAGGGGTTCTAAGAAGGTCTGTTGTGCAAAATTTCCCAAGGCTCTGTTTCCTACTGGATGGAGTAGTACCTGGACATGGCCTCTCTTTCTCTTTCTCCCTCTCCTATCTATCTATCTATCTGTCTATCTATCTATCTATCTATCTATCTATCTATCTATCTATCTATCATCTATATCTATATCTATCTATGTGTGTAAATCTATCTCTGTCACTTTATCTATCATGTATGGATCTATCTATCTATATCTATATCTATCTATGTATGTAAATCTATCTCTATCACTTTATCTATCATGTATGGGTCTATCTATCTATCTATTGTGCTCTCAGATGCTTGCTGCCTTTGCAATGTGCCTATGTGACTCATACAAAGTAGCTCTTCATTTTTGGACAGTGAACCACAGACTTGTGCTAGGAAGGTGAGGGGAGAGTGGACGGTGGAGAAAAGGGACTGAGGAAAAGGGAAGGGCCACCAGTGGGGGAGAGGTTCTGGTAATAGTCACTCTGGCTCCACCAAAAACAGTGAACCACTTCCAGTAGTTCAGGAAGCAGACGCCAAGGTGAAGTGAGGAGTACTCTAGCATCCTTCCTCTCCTTGGAAACACACGTCCTCACCAGCCCATCTCCTTGGCATCCCAGTACTACTCATCTTCATTTTGTACCCTTGAATCATCTGCTTTCCAGGTGATGGGCACTGCCAGGGAAAAGGCACATCCGGACCACGCAGCATCTTGGCCTCTATCTCTCCCTGCTTGCAGGAGCCAAGTTACTGTTCCACCTGCAGGCCGTTGACCGGCTGCAGTCTTCCGCTGGGGATGCCAGGCCCAGAGGCTTCAGCTACTGAGCATTCACAGTGGTTTGATCCCAGATTCCCTCCATGGGCAGAACACAGACACACACTGCCCTTCTCCCCAGGTGATTGTCTCCTTAGAAGATTCCACCATCTCAGTACTAGAGCATGAAGGATTAAGCTCCCAGAACAGGCTGCTCCAGAGAACTAACCACACCAAACCGCAGCACCTGGAATGTCAGAGGGATCTGAGAGGAAGTGATGTCATCAGAAGAGAGACTTCTCTTTGGGAGCAATGGCGGCTGTCCGGATGATGGATTCTCTCAAATGACTGGAGAGCATAAGGGGCGAGCGGTGATAAACAGCTGCTGCAGAACCCCGAGGCCACAGCTGAGCTCTCTAGTGACTAGGCGCAATTTCCCTGGATGAAGGTATGTTCTTATTTTAATTGACTCCAAAGTACATCCCCCCCCCCCCCGAGCAGTTGTACAAAGGCGTTTCAATTCCACAAGTCAGATTATGAGTATGATGTATCCTGGTCAATGTCACCCCTTCCATCATTCTCCCCCATTTCCCCCTCCCATCCCTACGCTCAAGTTTTGTAGTTCAAATGTTCCATAGAGTACGTTTGAAGATCATGCGTGCATTGGCTCACACTTCCCTTCTCTTCTCTCCCCCTCCTCCAAACATGTCAAAGTCCTTTTAATAGATGAAAGATTACAGTGTGGCATATGATGGTTCTTTTATTATTTTTTTCTCCTCATCCACACCCTTCTTGAACACCTAGGATCCAAGCAATAGGAAAAGAACTTTGGAGCTGTAAAGATGACACACTGATTTCCACAACATGAAAGATTTATGTTTGAGGTACTCTGGGTCAGATGCAGAGATGATCTCTTCTGACATCAGTGCCAGAGGTCTCAAAGGGAGGTGAAATCTTGGGGCAGACTTCAGACCAGGGACAGGAGTTGAAGACTGGGTAGGGAGCAAAGGATCAATTAAATTAGGAATAAGGAAAGAGTTGAAAGAGAGAGAGGAAGAGAGAGAGAGAAAAATAAGAAGAGAGCCAGGTGCTGGTGGCTCATGCCTGTAATCCTAGCTACTCAGGAGGCTGAGATATGAGGATCCTGGTTCAAAGCCAGCCCAGGCAGGAGAGACCATGAGACTTTTATCTCCAATAAACCACCAGAAAACTAGAAGTGGTGCTGTGGCTCAAGTAGTAGGGCGCTCACCTTGAGCCAAAGAGCTCCCCCTCACCTCTCTCTGTCTCTCTATCTCTCTCTCTATCTCTCTCTATCTCTCTCTGTCTCTGTGTCTCTGTCTGTCTATCTGCCTCTCTCTCTCTGTCTCTCTCTATCTCTCTGTCTCTCTCTGTCTCTGTGTCTCTGTCTGTCTGTCTTTCTCTCTCTCTCTCTCTCTCTCTCTCTGTCTCTCTCACACACACACACACACACACAGGAAGGATAGCAAGGCTTTGCTCTACAGATCAGAAACTTTTTCCCTTATGGGGAAACATAAGGCTCCTCGTTCGGGAGTCATTTGATGATGGTTGCTTCTGATGTCCTCTTTTTTTTTTTTTTTTGGTGGTAGTGGTCCTGGAGTTTGAACTCAGATACTTGTACTTGTGTTAGACGTACATTCTACCACTCAGCCACACCCCAACGCTTTCTGCTGGAATTATTTTTTGAGTATGGCCTTGGTTTCCTCCCAGGCAGCTAAGCCTTGATCCTCTATTTATACTTCCTGCAAAGCTGGGGTGATAACACACATCACACTTAGCTTTTTGTTTTTTTGAGATAGGGTCTTATCAAGGCCAGCCTTGAACCTTGGTCCTCCTGTGTCTTTCAAGTGGCTAGGATTACAGGCATGAGCCACCACACCTGACCTGAATGTTTTCTCTTCAGAATCGTTGGTTCCCATGTATTGTTTGGTCTTTGGTTGTTTCACACCTGATCCTGATACTAAATCAAGTTCTTGTTACTTCAGCTTGGCTACCAGAGGGAAATGTGTGCTTACTCGCTCAAGCCCAAAGCCTCGCCGCTCCATTCCTTTGGTGGTGTGAACATCCACTTGGGTGTGGTATGGGAGAAGGGATGTAGCTCGGGCTGAGTGGTCATTTCCTGGTGCTGGGTAACGGGCGGCATGGGGGGGGGGGCGTGGGGCAGCGACCCAGCTCACATGGGCAAGGTGAGGAGATAAAAGCCTCACGGGGGGGGGGGGGGAAGGGGGGGGGCAACAGGGGAACAATGTGCTGATTAAGCAGGGTCCAGTCTGCGCTTGCAGCTTCTGCGGGGCCCCAGCCTGTGCTGCGCTGCTGCGGCTCGGGAGCCTCACACTGCTCCTGGCCGTCCAGCCAGGAGAAGCGCTGCTGGTGGAGAATTCCACGTGGATGGTCGATGTGGTGGGGAAAAAACTTGGAAAGCAAAAATGGGGTTTGGTTTCTAGGGAGCAGAGCTTGGTTTTCTTTATTTGAGGAAATCTCAAGTTAAAGAAGAAAATGGATGGGGAATAATTAGACACAATGGGTGGTATCAATCCAAGGAGAAAGATAATTCATCAACTTGCAAGCAACTCATTTAAAACTGTGAGTGTGGTTTATCTGACCTGCATTTGGGAGCAGATATTAATGAAGAAGTAACAGCGGCCTGGGCCTTTCTCACTTGCTTTCATTTCCCTCTAGATATCTTTGATAGAAACTAATTATCAATGCTCTTGATTTAATTTGGAAAAAGAATTGGATGAAGGTTTTTCTGCAGCCCCATGTCAGCGTTTATCACCCAAGAGAACGGAAGTTAACCTCCGCTTTCCCCACACCCCCCACACGCCATGGCTCCAGAGTCCATGGAGTCCCCTTTAGAAAATACAAAAATTATTATTATGGTGATTATTATTTTTTAAATAAAAATTTCTTGTGGGACTGCAGAAAGACCAGAGGAAAACTTCCCAGTGTAAAATTATTTTTATTAACCCACGAAGCAGTTACCACAAAACTTGCATTAATTGAAACCCAGCTAAATTGAATTCATTTTTTTTTCTTTGTGCACATCTACTTTCAAGAAAAAAAATGTAAAGACAAAAAAAGAAAAACCCAAGAAGCCATTAAAACCTTATCTTAAAATAAATTAGGATGGTAATATTTAGGATCCATTCCATATTCATCCCAATCATGTGTACTTTCTACATTTTATCTGCAGTATATTCTTAGTTATAGATATTCTCCAGGACTGTATGTTTAGTCCTCCACCACCTCCTCCTCCTCCTCCTCCTCCTCCTCTTCCTCCTCCTCCTCTTCTTCCTCCTCCTCCTCCTTCTTCTCCTTCTCCTCCTTCTTCTTCTTCTTCTCCTCCTCCTCCTCCTCCTCCTCCTCCTCCTCCTTCTTCTTCTTCGCAGTATAAAGTTGAGATGAAGGGCTGGGCATCATGGTGTATGTCTGTAATCCCAGAAACTCATGATGCAGAGATAGGAGTATCATGGTTCAAGACCAGCCAGGAAAAGTTAGCATGTGGCCCCATTAGAAAAGAAACCAAAAGCAAAAGAGCTGGGGGAGTGGTAGAGTGCCTGCCTAGCAAAGACTCATGTTCAAACACTAGTACTGGAGAACAAGAAAGAATAACAGAGACAGAGACACAGAGAAATGACACAGAGAGACAATGGGACAGAGAATGGAGGGAAGAAAGAGAAAAGAAGGGAGGAAGAAAAAGGAAATGAAGAGAGGAAAAAGAGAGAAAGACAGAAATGGCTTAAGTTGTAAAAAAAAGAGACAGAAACAGAGAGAGGAGAGAGAGAGAGGGAGGGAGGGAGAGAGAGAGAGAGAGAGAGAGAGAGAGAGAGATGGCCTAAGAATGTGGGTACAAGCCAGTGGCTACTTAGGAGATGTGATCTAAGGATTGAGATTTGAAGCCAGCCGGGGCAGGAAAGTCTGTGAGACTCTTGTCTCCAACAAACTAAAAAGCTGGAAGTAGCGTTGTAGCTCCAGTGGTAAGGTGCAAACAGAAAAGCAGAGCAGTAGGTGGCATTGCAAAGACATTTATTGCCAAGGGATTGGCTGAAGCTAGTGTGAAGCTTGGCCCATGAGCACAGGCCACGTGAAGCACGAGCTGACACTCCCAACTGTGGGAAGCTACCACTCACCGGCAGGCTATTGAGGCCTTTCGGCTGGCTGCTCAGACCTGTTGTAGGTGCTGGAGCACAGCATGAGCTGATGGACACAGCCGCCTGGGCCTCTTGCACGCGGAGTCTGAAGGCAAAACAAAGGAAGCTAAGTATCACTAAGTGGTCTAGTCATTTAGCTTGGTAGAAGGGCTATTATTAAAATTAGCGTAATGGGAGAGGAGGGAGCGGTGCAGGCTGGAAGGCTCCCTTGTGTGCTGCTGTTGGTGGGTTTTGGTGCTAGGGATCAAACCAGGGCCTTGCACATGCCAACCAAGTGCTCAACTGAGTCACACTGTCGCCTTGCCCAGCCCCAAAGCCTGCTTCGGACAGACGTGTCTAAATGTGCCTCTGGGAGGAGGTGGCTTTTGAGCAAGGACAGGACTCCTTAGCAAGGTTTGCAAGAGCGGCTCAGTGTCCTTGCTCTCGTGGTTCTTTTCCCTGTGTATCACCTGCTTGTCTATTGTAATTGAACACTCTGTGACGCACCAGCTTCCTACCTGACCTGCCCTGCCTTCCTCAAGAGGAAGCAGCATACGTGCCAGAACTTGGGGAATGCTGGAGCTTTCTGCTTAACCCACCAGACATCACAAGAAAATGAGAAGTTCTGTGCCATGGCTTCTCCACTCCATTTTAACCAGCAAAAGACAAAACCAAAAACAAAAAACTTTTAAAAAGAGAGGAAACATTTGATATATCTTAGGAGTCTCTAAAATGCATCTGGTACTTTTATTTAATAGCTAAAAATACCAAAGGTGATTTACCTTTCTAGAATGTGTCTTGATATCTTGATTATGCTCTGCAGTCATTGTTCTGGGCCCTGGGGACCCTTGGAGCTGTGAAACACTAATGGCCTTTGTCTATTGATTTTATTCTTTCTTTCTTTCCTTTCTTTCTTTCTTTTTTTGTTCATTGTGGGGCTTGAACTCTGGGCCTGGGCGCTGTCCCTGAGCTCTTCAGCTCAAGGCCAGTGGTCTACCAGTTAAGCCACAGTGGCACTTCTGATTTTCTGGTGGTTTATTGGAAATAAGAGTCTCATGGACTTTCCTTGCCTGGGCTGGCTTTGAACAGTGATCCTCAGATCTCAGCCTCCTAAGTAGCTAGGATGACAGGTGTGAGCCACCGGCGTCTGATTTTCCTCATTTTTATATATACTTGGGATCCTTACCCAGTATCCTGGCAGAGTAGTCTGTCTCTTCCACTAGCATTTCTCTCCTACTGCCTCTTCCTTTTCAAGGGTAGGAGACGTGGCTGTGGAGTGCTCGTGATTTCTGGGTGAGAAAATTCTCTGGTTCATGAGAATTTCATTATTTGGCTTTCCAACGTAAAGGTCTCCAGACTTCTTTACTGACTCTGCCTTGGGTTATAGATCCTGTGGCCTGGACCACAGGACCTGTGTGGTGATAATTCAATACACTAGAAGTCCTAGCCCTGCCTAGACTGGAAAGCCCTCCTCCTCCTGTGGTCATGTGCTGGTGCCTCCCAGACATGGCTCAGCTTCTCTGTAGACACTAGTGTTAGTCTCTGGGCTGAATAGCCGATTCTTTATCCTGACCCCTTTCCTTATCTGAAGTTTTTATTAAGTAGGGAGGATTATGATAATTAAAATGATCACATCTCCCAAATCTGGAAGCAACTCTCTGAATAAGATTGTCCATTTACAGGCGTAAGATATGTGGTTTTGAACAGAGATGTTCACTTGTTGACAGTCTGCTCATCCTGAGGGGTAGGAGAAAGGCTCTCTGTACCCGAGAGCCAGGCCTAGGGATAGAGGAAAAGCCCAGCAGAAGGGCCATGGGATGACATGTGAAAATAGACATGTCTAACTCATGGCCTTCATGGTGTGTGTGTGTGTGTGTGTATGTGCATGTGCACGCCCCCTCTCCTCCTGGGATATACTGGAACCATCAGATCATGAGAGTGGGTTTCAGGGCTGAGTACGTGAGGCTCCCTCTACCAAATTTGGCCACTGCATCCTGTGTCCTGGAGTGGTCCCCATCAGTAAAGAGGAAGGCCTGGGACAGAGACTGATCTGTCATCTAGACTCTGATAAGAAGACAGGATCGAAATCATCCTTCACAAAACCCAAGGGAGCTAGGGAGGGGCAAAGAATGTGGGGGGAACCTCAGATACTCCAGCAGATACAGGCCAGCTGCAGCTTCAAAGAAGGATTTGTTTTGCTCTTCCCTAATTTTTCTCTGACCAGCCTTGCAAAGTTAGGAAGAGATGTCATGTATCATATATATATATATATATATATGTGGAATCTCTATCCATCCATCTAGAATAGATAGAGATAACATCTAGGATGGCTGGCTGGATAGATAGATATTCTTGGAATGGTAGGTGAAAAGAATTAGAAAAAAATAGTTTTAGGAACAACTCAGATGAATAATTATAATAGCATATATCTATGGGTTAAAAGGCCACAAAGATTTTCTAATTACCTAAACAGCACATCATGCCTCACTGTAACATTACAGATATCTGTCTTTCTAAGCACTTTCAATCACCAGAGATTTGGGATGTCTTAAGGAAGGTCTTAGACAAGTCTTGGGGCAGCTCTAATTTTTTGGGTCCGGTCGTGGGCCTGAACTCTGGGCCTGGGCGCTGTCCCTCAGCTCTTCAGCTCAAGGCTAGCGCTCTACCACTTGAGCCACAGTGCCACTTCCGGCTTTTGTTTTCTTCTGCTTATGTGGTGCTGAGGAATCGAACCCAGGGCCTCATGCATGCAAGGCAAGTGCTCTACCACTGAGCCACCTTCCCAGCCCTCTAATTGTTAACCTGACTTCCTGTAGCTTTCATCTACTGAAGCTTACTCATCTCAAAAAAATGACTCCAATCCTTTTTCCTGTGCCAGGCTGGGAATTTGTGGATAACTGCTATGTCTTTTTCAAAGTTCAAAATCCACTTGTCAACTTTTGTTTATTTAATTAGTTTCAAGTCTCATAACTCTCCCACCCACTTTTCTCCAAGGAAGTGGAGAGTTTCTCTTGTTTCTGTTACTCCCCGTGGCCACATGGTCTAATTAGTAGGTTTTTCGGGGGGCAAGACAATTACTTCTCTGTGGATGGACTCCCTGTCTCTGACAGCAGAGTATAAGCTCTCACTGGATTTACAGTTCATAATCTTTTGAACCCAAGTTACTGCTCTTCGTGTGGATTTTACTGGTTTCCAAACCCAGAGATGTTGGTCATATCCCACATAGAACTGGGCCTTTTCGGTGGCATCAGTGGATATCATCACCTAGAACCTGCTTAGTGACAGAGCCTAGGCCCTGAGTTCAAGTCCCAGGACCATCAAACAAACAAACAAAATCCATCAGAAGACAAATCCCAAGAATTACCTTATAGATTCTGCATAAGGAAGTAAGGAGAAATACTAGAAGCTATAAGTGGATGTTCTATAGTGACTTCCTGGGGAGCAGGGTGCCAAGATGAGGTCTGAGGAGTGGGGATTGGGGTGTGGGTGGGGGCCAGTTCTAATGAGAGCCCAGGAATAAGGCAAGAGATAGACAAGAGGCGCATGTTACATCGACCTCAACACAAAACAGGTCAAGAAAAGACTGGAAGCCAATCGTTTCTGGGGATCTGATGATGGAAACTGAGGGAGCTGGGTGTTCATCACTTGGCTGAGACTTTCCTGGCCTCCCTGAAGGAGGCTTTTCAAGCTGCTGAGGTCACTAGTCTGCGTGGAAGGAGGAAGATGCTCAGGCTGCTAATGGATGGAAGGTGGCCCATTGCCATAGATAGTGTGAGAAGAGTCAGGGCTTGACATCTCTTATCTGTTCGTGTGCTGACTTAATGAACCTGTCATCATTGTCCTCTCTCAGTCGCCATGAATGTTGAGCAGCTTAGGCCAAGGACAGATAGTTCTATGGAACAATGTAGGAAACTCCCCTCAGGTTGACAGCCATCTATTAATCACAAGGCTTTGAGGGTAGCCAAGTGCTTACGAAGCCATCTAACGATATCAGTTTTTATTCCAATTTCTAAATCTGGTCCAAAAATGCCTTGCAGTGCATATTTATTCCTAGTGAACCCGTTCTGACTCTCAGTGACCATTGTTTGCCATTCAAAATATGTCTAACATGCATTCCCTTGAAAACTCACTTGGAGCTGGGTAATGGTGATTCACGCCCATAATTTTTAGCTACTCAGGAAGCTGAGAGCTGAGGATCACAATTTGAAGCCAGCCAGGCCAGGAAAGTCTGTAAGACTCTTCTCTCCAACGAACCACTGAAAAGCTGAAATGGAGCTGTGGCTCAAGTGGTAGAGCACTAGCCTTGAGCATAAAAGCTCAGGGACTGTGTTCAATCCCCAAGACTACCAAACAAACAAAAATCCACTTCGAACGTGTTCTAGATATTATAAGTAAACCTACTAGTATTTTTGTTTGTTTTGTTTTGCTGATCCTGGGTCTTGAACTCTAGACACTTTTTTCTATGGCTTTCTTGGAAATTGAGGAATGTTTATTTTCTCCATTGTGTGGAGTTTTCTTCTTTCTCCCATTGTCCAGAAAATACCTACACTGTTTCAACTTTCATCATTCCTGCAAAACCCTAGTAGTATCCTTTGTGTAGGCCTAGAGACACAATTGATAGAGAAGAAGGCTAATTGACCTTTCTCTTCCAGTGTTTGCTTTACCTTTGCTAACATGAAGATCAATTGAACTGAGATAACACTGGGACTGAGACTGAATACAGTGCTTTCATTTCTACTCATGATCAATTAATACTTAACCCAGGCACAAGACTGCCTTATTCTTCTTGTCACTGATAAATAATCAGAATCCTTTCTTAGTTATCTTGGATTCATTTCAGAGCTTTAACCCAGAAAAAGTGCTTATACCATAATGACAGGTGTCAGATATTATTACCGCGTTTAGTTGTGAACGTTTATTCCAGAAGCACCTGTTCTCTGTATGACATTGCTCCGTAGTTTCCTGATTGTGGAGATCCACGGTATTCTTGTCTTTGCATAAAGTCAGCCTTCCTCCAACATCATTTGCTTGAAGCAATTTTAGTGGGTCTCCTTTATCATTGATCAAATGAGCCTAAGCTGAACAACTAACAACCATCCGTCCATCCATGGGTCATGGAGGGCTCAACTGCGTAGCAGGGGTGCCTGAAACAGGCCCAGAGTGAGATCCCTCTCTTCTCTTTCTGGAATATTTTTCCCTCTTAAAAGAAAATCCCATGATTCAGTTACCCAGATCCTCCTGCACATTTTCTATGATGCTACCCGATTTCCATGTGATGTAACTGACCCCATCCTGTGTAGGAGGCTTCTGTTCTCTCATTGGAGCTTCTAATGCCTGCTTCCGCCTTTGTCCACATGACATCCACCAGCCACGGGTCTCGACTTACACTGAAGTAACTGAAGGACCTCAGCATACTGGCATTTCTCAGTGCTCAGTCACCCGGATGGCACAGGTCACAGGCTTTCCCAGGAGCATGGCAAGTCCTGTAGGCAGTGCTGGCCTCGGGTCCCTCGGGCCCTGAGCTCCTCCAGCCCTGGGAGACATCTCCAAGGACAGGACAGGTTCACGCTACACACAGACTTGTCACCACTGACTGTCCTTACAGGCCACGGGATTCTCTCCTGTCTTTTGTGCCTCTAACACATGTCCCTTTTGGCTTTGTTGCTGCGGCTCTGAGGCTGTCACTTTCATGGCGGTTCATATGCGTGGTGGACCCACTCTGTAGAGAGGTTCCTTTATGCCCAGTTTGCAAACCAGTGGGAGCCAGTGTGTCCCAGATTCCACTGGGGGCCTTGTGATCACCACACTAAGAAAAATAATGAATAGAAGCCTTCTTTTTTTTTCAGTAGCTCCCCTAAAACGTCAAAGAAAAGTACCACAGGAATAGGGTTGTGTGTGTGTGTGTGTGTGTGTGTGTGTGTGTGTGTGTGTGTTTGAGAGAGAGAGAAAGAGAGAGAGAGAGAGAGAAAGGGTCCATACCCTTAATATTCCTGTCCTCCTCATCTGTACTTCCTGGCATTCCAAGTCATGGAAACTTTCAGGTAGGTTGGAAGTCACAAAAGGAGAAAGTGTGGAAATAAAAGAGGATGAAAGAGAAAAGGAACAGGTTTTTATCTCAGAGGAAGTCACGGCACTTCAAACTAGAAAGGCCCATGGCGTCCATTTGGCCTAACCCCTTCATGTCACCGATGAAATATGACCATTGGACTTGCCATTTAATGTGAATCTGCTCAGGGCAGGAAACATGAAGAAATGGAAGTGGAAAGATATAGGTTAAGCGGCTAAGTTTACAAAACCCTGTGAGGGTCAGAGCCAGGACCCAAAGCCCACCCACCTACCCAGCACTTCCCGTACCCCTGGGCTCTCTCCTGACACCCCTCCTCCCCAGCATGTCTGAGGAGAGGGAGAAGAGAAAGGACAGGGAAGTAAAGGCCAAAAACCTAAAAGGAGGAGAAAAAGTCGATTTGTGTGGGCGCTTGGTCTCCCTGTGGCTTCCTCTTCTCTCAGCAGAAGCAAGTTTACAGTGGCATCACCTACTCCCTCTGAACCACGTGCTTTCCCATCTTGACACCAAGCTCTACCTGGCAGGAGCCCCCACCAGGCCAGACTGTGCCAAGGCTCGCGTGTGCTGCTGCTGGATTGACTCACGCTCTCAGGTCTTGTGTTCCTCTCGAGCTTGGTCCGCCTCTACACTGTTCTCTGAGCCATCATAACATTCCTGCATTGTCACCTAGCCTAGCATAGAAAAACACATCCAAACAGGCTCTGACAGGATTTAACACAGAACTCTCCAGCGGTTTCGTCGCCCGTCTCCCCCACCTGATCCTTTCACATTCCCTTTACTTCTGGAAAATTCTCCAGGCCAAGACTTTGGTGTGGGAGTGTGGGGTCTGAGGTCACACAGGTCTGGTTTCAAACAGGCACTTGCCCGTGGGGATGTAATTTAGATAATAATGGTTACCCCTAAGGATGGTGAAGATCACCGTGGAAGGCCACTGTTGTACATCCATGGTACCTGGGGACCACAGTGTGATCCATGCCTGTTGATGACGTGCATGGCATTGAGTGGCATCTCCTGGGTTTGAATCCTCATGCCCTCACTGTCCAGGATTGTGATCTTGGAGCAAGTAGCTTGATGGGTGTTGTTTGGTGGTACTGAGGATTGCACTCAGGGTCTTGCACTTGCTGGGCAAGTGCTCTCTCATTCAAGCCATGTTCTCAATTCTTTTTGCTGCTGCTGTTGTTGTTGTTATTATTTATTATTAATTTGGAAAGGGTCTTAAGTTTCTGTCCATCCTGGACCACAATCCTCCTATGCTCACGCTGAGCATAGTAGCCTGTGTTTCTCATCTCTGTCATATTGTTGGACATGGGGTCTCTAACTGCACCCCCCAATCCCACATCCCTATCCTTGCCTTGATAACATATATATATATATAAAATAATATAAAATCCTCCCACTCTCTGCCTCCTAAGTAGCTGAGGTTACAGATGTGAGCCACCACATCCAGTTACTTGATTTCTTTATATCTTAGTCTCCTTATCCCTAGCATCGAGACGCAAGTTGTGACTGCCAAATAGGTGTGCAGACAAACTGAAGTAGGGCCTGGCCTGAGGTAGGGCACAGGGCCTGGCACCTGCTAAGCATTAGCAGTCATTACGATTTCTTTACGCATGCCCCAGTGTCCTTGGGGACAGCAGGCAAACTGGTTTAGAGCTGTTGATCAAACCATCTGCCATCTGCCAAGTGCAGCGTTGGCACCGGACTTTCCACAAATGTCCTCACCCCGGAGAGCCCGGCCTCGGCTGTGCCCGGGGAGTCAAGCATCAGGTTTTATGGGTCTGACGAAGATGTTTGAAATATTGTAGGAGACAGTCAAAGAATACTTAGACCCACTCTGAAAAAAAGAAAAAAGAAAAAGGGCCGTTCTTAATTTTCATCTTTCCTGTGAGTCAGAAAGATATATACTCTCCAAATAATGGCGGTTTCCTTGTCCTGAAGTAAAGGCTGCTTGGTGATACAATAAACAGGACCCCGTCATCAGGGCTGCATAAAACATGGTCTGACATTCCTTTAAAAGTAAGAAAGAAACACGACCACAGCAGCTGACCTTTCCGGGAGGGCACAGCTGTTTCGTGTGGTTGGAGGGACCCATGGTTTCATACTTAGGGGCTACGATATACGACTGGCTTTCCACAAAGTGTTTCCGTGAGAAATGACAGCGAATTCTTCTGGCAGGGGTGCACCGATTCTTCACCATGCGCCTTGCCAGGCAGAATTGTCTTTCCTCTGTGGCAGCTTCCAGAAGGGAACATGGCAAACGCTTGCGATGAGAAGGCTCCTGGGCGCACAAAGTATGCGTGGGTTCGAGAGGACGGAGGTGTCTGCAGTCCCCGGTATGCATGGGGGCTCAGCACGGCCCTCCTACCAGATCCAGGAAGCCTCCAAAATACAATACCCTGAAAGTGTGCCGGGGTGGGGTGGGGGGAAGGGAACGGAATTTAATTAATTCATAAGTTTAATTAAATTTGTGAGAGATGGTAGGTGATTTTTTTTTAATTTCATCTACAAATGTTTGTTTCTCTTGTGAAATGTTATTTGTACAATAACAGAACGGATGGTGAAAAGTGTCCTAAGTCTAAAGACAAGGATTTCTAATTGCATAAAGATGGACGTAGTTTCCTCTTCTGCTTTACACCTTTACGCTGTATAACACAAGTAGAAAGAAGCATAGTATCTCCATAAAATTTGGACTCGGGCTTTGCTCCACATCAATGGTAACTGAACACATTCCTGTCAAAGTGGGGCTCCCTGGATCTCCCTCCTCCAGATTAGAATAATAAAGCCTCTGGGAGGGGATTTCAGCAGCCTCTCCACAGGCCAATTATGGCCAGCCCTGAGTGCCAACGTAGAGCTGGGCTCTTGTTGCTCGTGTCCAACCTTGCCAGTGACCTGCCAGCAGCTGGGCATTGAGCACGTATTCCAGTTTGGTAGAGATTTGTTCTCATTTATCTCCCCCACCCTTGCCCCCCATCATCCTCTGTGTGATTAGCTCTCACCATATGCAAAATGGCTCCCTTGGTTTAGAAGTACAAGCGGAGGCCCTGACACAGTTGACTTGTTGGTAATTAGACCACACTGGTATTGAACCTATGACCTCAGCCTCATTAGAGCGACATTCAGGCTAACTGAGCTGACCAGAAACAGCTTCAGAGCTGTGAGTGATAGCAAGGTCTTCAGAGCAGGGTCAAAGGCCTATTTACACTCTGCAATGGTCTAAGTGGATTCTTTCTCTTGTGTGGCAGCGCCCCTCCCTCTGCTTCTGTATGCCCAGCACCCAGAGCTGCTGTCCAGACCACACCAGCCTTCCTTCCCAGAGATCGTCCTGTAGAGCGAGGGTTAATGGAAGGGGAGACAAGTGTTTAACAAGACTCTTCCCAGACCCCAGCTGCTAATGGCTAATAGTGAAAAACACAGACATTAAACTCCATTGCTTTAAAGAGCTTCCTTTTGAAATGACACTCTTTGATTAAAAAAAAAAACAAAAAAAAAACGGGCTGGGAAGGTGGCTCATTGGTAGAGCACTTGCCTTGCATGCATGAGGCCCTGGGTTCCATTCCTCAGCACCACATAAGCAAAAAGAAAAAAGCCAGAAGTGGCACTGTGGCTCAAGTGGTAGAGCGCTAGCCTTGAGCTGAAGAGCTGAGGGACAGCACCCAGGCCCAGAGTTCAAGCCCCATGACCGGACCCAAAAAAAAAAAAAAAAAAAAACCATGTCTGAAGTGATATCCACGGTCAATCATTATTTTGATCCTTTGCTTCCTAGAAGATCTAATGATGGAGGATGAATTCGAATTCTGTGTAAACAAGGAATGGGTTCTCCCGTGGTAGAGGCTAACACACTGTACAACCCAGAGCTCCCCACAAATACAACAGAGGTAGATTCAAAATAGTCCAGGTCCAAGCACTTCCAATCAGTGGAAAGACAGCCAGTCATTTAGTGAAAGGTAATGTCTGCTTCAGAGCACATCTGAAGTAAAGATTCACATGTGAAGAAAAAAACTATAATTCTAAAGATACTTTAGTAGTTGTAAAATAATCCTAGAGGGCTTTTCTGGGTGCATGAAAGTACAAAAACCCATAAAGAAAAATATAAAATCATTTTGATTCCACAAAAATCTACCGTGAAAACTTATGTGTTTATCAAATTGTGAACAGCACCAAAAGGAAAACAAGGTGTTTTCTGGAAGAGTTAGCTTCAAGATCTTTATAATGCATGAGGAAGAGTTAATAAAAAGCATTTAGAAGTTGTTGGACACCAATGGCTCACATCTATAATTCTAGCTACCTAGCAGACTGAGATCTGAAGATCAGGGTTTGAAGCCATTGAGGGCAGACAAATCCCAGAAACTCTTATCTCCAATTAACTGCACAAAGCCAAAAGTAGACATGCGGCTCAAGTGGTAGAGCACCAGTCTTGAGCAAAAAAGCCAAGTAAGAGTATAATGCTCTCAGTTCATGCTCCAGTCTGGGCACAAAAATAATAATGACAACAAAGAAAGAAAGAAAAAAAAAGAAAAGAAGTCAAGCAAGAAAAAGATGGACGACTTAATAGAAAACAGATGAAAGAAATGGATATCATTTTACTGCAAAAAAAAAAGTATATGGTAAATCCATGAAAACTCTATTTAACTTCCCTGATGAAGGCCACACATTGTATGGTGAAAACAATGGGAAATTAATATATCTTCCAAAAAAATTATCGAAGATAAAAATGAAATGTTGACAATGTTGCAGGCAGATTAGTCATTTTTATGCCACTTGGGGTTATTTAAATGACTATCACTTTTCTAGAGGGTTATTTGGCAATGCAGAAGAAAAACCTTTAAAAGCGTTTTGAAATTTTCTACTTGCAGAAATCAATCTGAGAGGATTCATCATAGATCTATACAAAGAATATGCTATTAGAGTGTTGATCAACACAGGGTTTTTTAATTTGTTGGTTTGAGTTTTTTTGTTGTTGTTGCTTTGTTTTTTGTGTGAGTCCTGGGGCTTGAATTCAGGAACTGGGGAGGAGGGCGGAGAGGGGGCTGTCTCTGAGCTTTTATGCTCAAGGGTAGTGCTCTATCACTTGAGCCACAGCTTCACTTCTGGCTTGCTTTCTTTTTGTTTCTTTTTCTTTTTTTTCATTTTGGTGTGTGTGTATAGTTAATTGGAGATAAGACTCACACAGAATTTCCTTCCCTGAGCTGACTTTGAACTGCTGTCCTCAGATCTTTGCCTCCTAAGTAGCTAGGATTACAGGTGTGAGATACCAGCACCTGGTGATCAATACAGTTTTACAACTATGAATTGGAAGCATCTGAAGTCCCTGGTTAACTGTTTCACCATGTGCGGTACACAATTGGGCTTCTTGTAGCTATAGTATGTTGTGGGAAGGAATTTCATTTCACGGACAAATATTTCACTATTATCCTCCTTAAAAAATTATGATTTTACATTATCGTGTTATAAATTATTCATGCATAAAGAAGATGGTAGAAAGTTTATAGGCTATATATTAAGCTGTTAAAACAGTTTAAGTGTAGAACTTACAGTTAAAATTTTTATCTGAAGTTTTCTTTCTTTTTTTACAGTGAACACATAGTATTGTGAGGACACAGAAAGGATATATTTTGTTTCTCTTATGACGGATGCCACAGTTAAAGCAAGGAGATTAAGTGGAACTCGGTATAAGAAATTTACTAGACATGGCATTAGAAAGATAAGTAAGCCTTGGCACATAGATATGAACTTGATTTTGTGGTTTTCATTTTGTTTAGGGTTTTTTTTTTTTGTTTTTTGGTCAGTCATGGGGCTTGAACTCTGAGTGTAGGCGCTGTCCCTCAGCTCTTCAGCTCAAGGTGAGCACTTTACCACTTGAGTCACAGCATCACTTCAGGTTTCCTGGTGGTTAATTGGAGATAAGAGTCTCACGGACTTTGCTTGGTCTGGCTTTGAACCATGATCCTCAGATCTCAGCCTCCTGAGTAGCTGGGATGACAGGCGTGAGCCACCGGCACCTGGCTGGACTCTCTATTTTAGTGGCTCTCATGTGTCCCCATAAGATGGCAGGCATGGAAAAAAGAAAAAAAGTCTAGTTTGTCATTGTAAAATATCCCCATCACGTTCATCTGTACATCTCCCTATAGTGAGAATCACTGCTTGGGCAAACTAGCAAGGAGTCTTCCTTTCCATGCAGTCTTGGATCAGTGCATTCTGTGTCTTTGGTATTTTATGACAGACCTTGGGTGGTGGGGAGGGGGAGGATTTTTTTCCCCTATCTACAAGAACAGAGTATGGCTTTGGTATACTGCTGATGCCCAGCCCCCTTTTGTGACATTAAAGGGTCATCCAAAAGACAGGATGGAGAAGTTAGGAGGTGGGGAACCACTCTGTAGCTGTCAGTCCTTATTTCCATGCCTTGCTTAATCCCAGAGCTCTCAGAGCTCACTAGCTTAGGGAGTTGGAAATTCTCCTATAGCTAGCAGGGTGGACAATTCAGCAAGGATTAGGGCCGTTACTGTAACTTCCCTTGCCAAGTCGGGTACGAGTCCTGGGGAAATGTATGTGACACGGTCAAGTGTGAGGCTCCATGATTGATTCCTCTGGCTCCAGCTTGGTCCTAATGAGCCCAAGGCCCAGGCAATTGGCTTCCCCCGGGGGAGCTGTTAGCGTGATACCCTTCACCCTTGCACACGGTGGGGAGTGGGTGAGAGAGTATGAGGTCAGACTCCAGGTTTACTGCGTTTCCCCTCTCACACAGTGCCACCGCTCTGAGGAACGCGCACAGGCAGACTCTTGGAACGTTACTATCTGACCAGTGACGTCGTCTCCCGAGCTGCCGGGCCCTCACATAGCAGAGGCCACCTGCACAGGTTTCCTGATTCTTCTGCTGTCCGATTTGGACCTAGATCTTCCACACCGCAGGCTTCAGTGTTCTTTCCGCTTCCTAAGAATGGCGAGTGATCCTTCAGCCGTGTGCATCTGGAAAGGGTCGACTTCGAATGCTTTGTGTGGATTCCCCAAGTCCTCTGCCTGGCCGCCACTGTGGTTTGAAAAGTTGTCCTGTGTCCTTCCTTTCTGCAGGACTTGTTTGAGTGCCTCACCCGCCACCCCCACCTGATGCCCTTTCAAGTGTCTGGGTTTACCAGGATGGTGAGATGTGAGTTATGGACCCTCTCCTCTGACCAGCTGATTTCTAGGCTCCCGTGCCTGGCAAAGGCACTGCTGAGCTTGCTGGCCAAATGTAACCCGAAGACCATGTGATCAGAGTCTCAGTGATTGCTATTAGGATGTAACCCCTTCCTCCCTACCCCTTCCTTCTCTTGTCCTGTCCTTGGCATGGTTCTGTTCTTTAGAAAGGCCCTCTGCCTGTGGTCACAGCTACTCTTGATGTGACAGAGTCTGAAGGAAAAAGACAGCTTCTCCAAAATCTTTACAGGAATCCAAAAGAAGTGTTCACCGGGCTGAGGGATTACAGAATGAAGCTGGCCAGACAAAGTCATGTGTTTGCTTTTGTAGCCTGTCTGTACCTGCTAGGACCAAAGGAGGTGGAGAAACCACACAAAAGGGATGTGTGCCCACAGATGATGATTGTTACTGCCGTTCTCCTTCTCCTTAACCCTCCCTAAATTTAAGCGGCTGGTTCCTCTCCTACTTAGAGCCCAATGGAACCACAGAATCTTCTAAAGGATCCCAGACTATCACACATGCAAATCAGAGAAGTCTCTTTCTGACAAATTATGTGGAGAGTTTGTTTATTTTGTCATCAAAAGTATCACGTAGGAACTTCTTTAATAAATGAGGAGATCGGACTCCGGTGAAGAGTGTGTGGTTCTGGCATTCAGGTGGAGGGTAATTGAGGAAATTGGAAAGGGTCTCCTACAGCTCAGTTGGCTGCTTTTTCTCATGTCCTTGCTCCTTGATGGGGGAGCTGTGATCACCATGTGGGCCTCAGTGGTCTCCAAGTCCCTCTTCCTTGGTCAGCTGGCCCACCTGCCATTGAGGGGAATAATGGTGCTGGTCACCTCAGCTGCAAACAGCATTGCTGTCTGTGGCCACCACCATCCCAAGGCTCCACCAGGGAGGGACGTGTGGCCACACTCACTCAGGGCGCCGGCTGGGGGTAGGAGTTCCTACCAAGGAAGGAGATACAAAAGAAGGAGACAGTACCAGAAGATGCACGCGAGGAGGCTGGGTCACGGTGGATCTTAGAGGCTGCCCCCACCGAGAGCACACTTGGAGGCCCCGACAGAGCCATTACACCACAGGCTGGGGCACCAGATGGACAGTAGGGGTACGCCTGCACCAAGCTTTGCAAAGATGAGAGCATCACAGGAAAGTGGGAGACTTAGCCTTAGCGTGGAAGGGCCTCGAGCTCTAAGATGGTCACAGGAAGAAAGGTAAGAGCTCACATTATGTACATGAGCATGGGAATCGTACCGGCCCCATTGTGCAGAGAGGTGAAGTATCTAAGTTGAAATTATATCGTGGCCAGGAATGGCAGAATGCTATCAATACATAAGGTGTCACCTGCTGCATTCCTACCATAGATACATTTTATGAAATGTTAATTAGATCTCAAAAAAGGAAGACAGGAAGACAGTATGAGGTAGAGTGGAAAATTTATTATTGTTTTATACTTGTTGTAGAGGTGCTGGGGTTTGAATTCAAGGCCTCTCAGACGTGAGGCGGGCATTCTAGACTTGGTCTATTGAACGCCGTGGCTCAGTGTTTTCATTCGTTTTCAGATGGGGCTACTGAGTTTGTTGTATCTACTGGTAGAAGAGGGCGTGTGTCCTGGCTTTATGAGCACAGTATATGTTTTGTTCTGTGCTGGGATTCTTATTCCTGGTCTATATAACGCTGGCGGGTAACAGCAGCGTAAACCCAGCAGCTTCCCTTCCAGTGTTCACATCCTTCAGATGCGCTGAAAGAGGAAGAGTTGGATTACAATAGAATAAAAAAAGGTTGAATTACCAGCCATATTTAATATCTGTTCACATTATCACCAAGAGTTCAATGAAATAAAAAACCACTCCAAATGTATAGTCAATGTGAGTGCTCTTTTGGAGTGTGGTATCACAAGCCTTTTTAAAACTTGGCATGCACTAATTGTACAAAAGTGTTCCACTGTGAAGCTTCCGTACATGCGTACACTAGATGTGATCATATTTGCTCCCCATCACCCTCTCCTCCCGCAATTCCCACCCCATCCTCCTCCCCAGCCCACTACTGCGCCTCCCCAAACAGTCCCCTGTGACATGCATATCATATTCCTTACATTTCTTTCTTCTGTTTTTTTTAAAGCTCTAGATTCCTCATAGGAGAAAAAAACATGCAACATGTGTCCGAGTCTGGCTTATGTCACTCGACTTGCTAATCTCCTGTTCAGTCCTTGTTTTGCAAATGATATAGTTCTTACGGCTACATACTACTCCATTGTGAACTGACAAGTCTTGCCATATCTATCCTGGTTGCTGTGAACTGACACTGGCTGGCTTGACTTGTCAATTGCACTCTTCTCTCCCACGTTCTCCATATGGTCTTTCCTTGGTGTGTGTCAGAACAGTCAGCACCTGCAGGAAGAACCTAATACATGTGCAACCAGCATTCCGTGAAGCTTTGCAAAGGTTCTGACTCAAGTCATTGGTGTTCTGTTCAGTGTAGTTTGTGTGTACCAGTCCCGGTCCTAGGGCTTGAACTCAGGACCTGGACGCTGTCCCTGAGCTTCTTTTGCTCAAGGCTTGCACTGTACCATTTGAGCCACAGCTCCATTTCCAGCCTTTTGCTTGTTAATTGGAGATGAGTCTCTCAGATTTGTTTGTCCACCATCCTCAGATCTCAGCCTCTGAGTAGCGAGGATTACAGGCATGAGCCGCTGATACCTGGCTCTCTGCTCAGTTTTAATGTGTAAAGACATCTGAGGGTACATTTAGCCTTAAAGGATAAAACTAATGTTTAAACATACTTAAATCAAGTACTTTTAGAAATCCCATGGACCTGGGTCCTGGGATGGAGTGGGGGCAGTGTATAGTCTGAAGCTATTTGCAACCCATCCTGGGCTTCCCATGCCATGGGTACCATTGTCTGCTGGCCCCTGGTTGGCTGGTGGTTCAGCTAGGTTGGTCCCTGGCTTTGTACCAGCTCGCTGATTAGAGTAGAAGGCTGGAGTTCGGAGGTTGGAGACTCATTGAAGAAAAGCCAGGTAGGCATTTATTAAAGAACAACACCAAGGCAGTTAGAACTGAACCCTTCATCCGGGCCACTAACCCCAGACCTAAAGGGCACAGGAGAAGCCCTAGTATCTGTTCTGCCCATCAACTACAAACGCTCACATTCCTCAGGAAGAGCGGAGTGTCACTTAAACTGCCTTGTGTCTGTTTCCTCCTGCAATTAGAGAAGTCTTTGTAGCTCCCAGACCAAATGAGTCAATAAAAAAGGGCTTAGTTGTCATTTGGCACTTGCACAAAGCCAGCTCCAGCCAGCTCCGCTCACAGCCTTCCCACTCACAGCGATTCTCTCTCCACACCCGGCCTCCCCATCTTTTAAACCAATTAGGGAACTTTAGGTTTGGCTCCAGTGCCACAAAAGCTGTTCTTGTGGAGTATTGAGTTTTTCAGTCAACAAGGAGAGGCCGGCCAAGATCCCTTTATCTCAAAGACAAACAAAGCAGTTAATGAGGGAGGTGGGAGGACTGGGAAGGAAAAGGGGACATTCTGGAAGCTTTAGCAATTCTTTGGAGGAGATAACTGTGATTTGATGCAGACTGCATTGTAGGAACTTGATCATTTCTAGCCAAGAATGGTGCTAGGCAGCGTTGGCCACAGGATGGCAACAGAGAGCTGTAGATGCTCCGGGGCCTGCGGCTGAATAACTTTACTGGGTTCCTGGAACTAAGAATCCCCCTTTATCAAGTGGAAGCAAGATGGAGAATTTTGCCCAAGTGGTGTCTGGTTCGTGGCTGTTTGGGCCCTGTCTTTTCCCTTCTCCTGTGCCTTCTCTGCCAACATGGCCACATTTGTCATTTTGCACTCATTAGGAAAACAACTTTGGGTATACATACCCCACCCCCCTTCCTGACTCTCATCCCCTCCAGTGTCTGTGGGGGATACAACCAAATAAAGGTGCAAAGACTCAAGCATATTGCATCTGTACTGAATATGTACAGTTTTTTCCCTTGATTTCTGAAACAAGGTATAGGTATGTACACCTGTTTACATTGCACTGAGTATTACAGGTCATTTAGAGATGGTTTATCATATACAAAAGGATGCACACAGATCTTACCAAATGCTATGTGTTATATGTAAGGGTTCCAGGCACTTACTCATTTGAGGGCCTAGAATCAGTGCCCCTTAGATACCAAGGGGCCTCGTATTATTCTAAATTCCCAAAGAAGCCGCTAAACAACATTATACACTCTTTATTTAAGATAGAAGGTATTGCTCTGTGTGTGTGTGTGTGTGTGTGTGTGTGTGTGTGTGTGTGTATACACACATGCTAATACTGGGTTTGAACTCAGGGCCTGGATGTTGTCCCTTAACTTTGTTGCTCAAGACTAGTGCTCCATGACTTGAGTCACCATTCTACTTGTGGCTTTTGGTGTTAATTGGAGATACTTGTCTTATGGACTTTCCTGCCCAGGCTAGCTTCCATCTGCAATCCTCAGATCTCAGCCTCCTGAGTAGGTAGGATAAGTGTGAGTTCCAGGTGCTCAGCCTGGATATTGCTTTTTTGAAAAAAAAATACTTTTTAAAAAATGAGAACTAATTAGCAGCACTCAATGGGTCTGACACTGTCCAGGACAGGACAGTGGGGAGGGCTGGCTGCTGTGGATGGCCGGGCCTCCCCTCCTGGTCTAACCACTCGGCGGACAGCACAAGGTTCGATGGCAGGAGGGAGAGAGAGGGAAGCTCAGGTGGCTTCCTGCACATGGTCAGGGAAACGTGAGTCGTGCCTGGACTCTTCAGCCTCGGGAAGTGATGCTCTCCTGGGCCTTGATGCATGTCCTTGTTCTCCACATCAAAAATTGCTAAGGAGCCGGAGCAAAGTAAGGAGACAGAAAAAAACAGGGACTTCTTGTTGTGGCCCTGGAGCTGGTGATCCCTTTGGCTTTGTGTTCAGTTAATAAAGTGTGGGTGTGGCCAGCTCACCTATGACTTGGGCAAGGAGAGGAGAGAAGGGGAAAAGAGAACTGAAGAAGAATGGGGAGGTGAGCGGGGGCTGTCTTCTAGAGCCTGCGAGACACCCAAGCTGGAGTCCCAGCACCTCTGCCTGGTGTCCAGGACCATCTGCCTGGCTGCCTTGCCAGGCTGTGTGCAGTCACAAGGAGAGCCAGACTCACACCACTGGGAAGGCCAGAGGCCTGGGGCTGGCTGGGGGAATCCAAATGGCTGATGGATGAACAGCTGGAGAGGCCTCTGGCTTGGGGCTTAGAGTGAATGTCCAGACAACACCCCAACCAGTGTCAGCCTTGTGGAGAATTAAGCAGGATTGCACAAGTTCCCGCCCGCCCCCCCTCCCCCCCTCCCCCGGGCGCTGCAGCCTCCTCACCCAGTGCCAGCTGCTGATTGGACTGGTGGCCTGGGGCATCATGGGAAAGCTCCGGGCCAGTGCAGCGGTGACAGGGTGTCAGGAAGTGTGCATGCAGAACCAGAGGCAAGGAGGAGTTATCTGAGCTCTGCGGTGGGGGCTTTAGAAGACTCATCTGGAAAGGCCCAAAGCAGTCAGAACCAAGGACAGGACTTCTCTGGAGACATCTTGAATCAAATTGAATATGACCTCATATTGACTTGAATAACACCACTTCATATTTATATAACCTTATATAACAAGCAAAACAAAAGAGTGCTTTTGGCTAAAAGCATAGTGAAAACACCAGAGAGGGAACTTCTCTTCAGAGGTGACAGAATGCAGTTGTGGTTTGGGATTCGATTAAAAAACAATTGTATATCGAAAGTTAGCATTTGCTGTGGCTGAGGTGTTTGTTTGTTTGTTTGTTTGTTTGCTCACTATCAGCACTGGGGCATGAACTAAAGGCTTTATGTTCTTGCTTGGCTTTTTTTGCTAAAGGCTGATGCCCTACCGCTTGAACCATACCTCCACTTCAGGCTTTTTGCTGGTTCATTGGAGATAAGAGTTTCTGCCTAGGCTGGCTTTGCGTGGTCATCCTCAGATCTCAGCCTCTTGAGCAGGATTACAGGTGTGAGCCACTGGTGTCTTGGTTTAGCTTCTTACGTCTTAGCATCACTGGATAATAAGCTAAAAGACTTCCTTCTTGACAAATATTTAATTTTATATTTTATTTTCCTAGTTATTCTTGATCTCCCTTTATAAAGTAACAGGAGAAATGTGGGTCTGGTGGCAACTGTCAGGAATCCCTGCTACTTGGGAGGTAGAGACAGGGGGATCACATGATCCGGGCTAGCCCAGTATTAGAAAAACCTCAACTCAAAAACAAAGAAAGCGGTACGAGCATGGCCCAAATGGTAAAGTGTTTGCTTAGCATGTGTGAGTATTGTGAGGTCCCTTACTATGCTTGGCTGTGTGAGGCCAGGGTATGGTCTGGCTTGGAAAGACTGCTGAGTTGTATGGGGGGGGGGGGGGGGGGGGGGGAGGGGCGGTGCTGGTGCTATGGCTTGAACTCAGGGCCTGGGCAGTCTGCTGAGCTTTTTCACTCAAGGCCAGTACTCTGTCATTTGAGCCACAGCACCACTTCCAGCTTTTTGGTGGTTAGAGATGAGCCTCACAGACTTTCCTTCCTGGCCTTGGCTTTGACCTGTGATCCTCAGATCTCAACCTCCTGAGTAGCTAGGATTTCAGGTGTGCGCCACTGGTGCCTGATTGAGCTTTAGGTTTCTTAACAAGACGAGCTAATAGAAGACTTCCTTCTTGAGCAACCCGAAGTGGCTTTGAGACATGAGAGGTTTTTACCTGGCAAGGCCTAGCGGTCGTCCATCATCGCAGGTGAACAGGAGCTGGTGTTATCATTCTGAGGGAGTCTGGGAATCCTTGATCGTTTTCATATAATGAGTTTGGGAAATCTCTGAAGCCATCCAAGGAATTGCCTTGGCAGGCAGTAAAATGGCTCTTAAACTCTTCTTCAAGTTAGCTACTTTTTTGGTTGTTCTCTTTAGTCTACAATCACCCAGCTATCCAGTGGGATTGGAACTGGCCCTGCCGGAGCTTCCTACAGCAAGACTTCATTAGACTGCCTCATTTGATCTTCGCATGTAAAATATTCCTAACGCTGGGTCCCCTGGCAAACACCCTGAACAAGTTTCATTTCAATAATATTGAATATTATTTATATAACCTCTATATCTAAGGAGCTTAAAAACACTTAGGGCTCATGCTTCATTACTCAGTGTAGCTAACAAAGAAGCCAACTTATCTCCTAAGAACAAGTTTAAGCTTTCCCTTTAGAACAAAGATAATAATAACGACGACAATAGCACGTTGGTGGTAGGACACAGTTAATTTTCCTAGGAGCCTAAAGCAATTTGGACAACAAGACTCATGGAGAACATAGAGGAGCAATGAGGCAGGAAGGTAGTGTAAGGGTGCACAGTATACAGCACGGGGGGTCAGGGCGGAAATCCGAGATGGCATGCAGTACTTCACTAGTGCTGGCCTCAAGCCTGGTGACAGTACAGAAAGGAAAAGAGAAATGGAGGGAGGTGATTTCCGCTTGCACAGCGTGTGCAGTCTTCCGTGTTCGCCTTACTCCCCTCCCACCCCATACTGTCTCCGAGGAAGAGACCCATCCCTGCCTCCACCTCCGGAGGTGAGGTTATGTTCTTTGTCTTTATGTTCTGTGAGTTCTCCCAAGACGCCGGCAGAAACAAGGCAGAGCAGTGTGTCTCGTACCGTCCCAGTGAACCCAGAGGGGAGATGAGTTAGTGCTTGGAATTAAGTAGTAAATGAATGTAGCACACCAGGCCTTCCCTTTTCTCTTATTGTGTGTGTGCATGCGTGAGCACCTTATTGGGGCTTGAACTCAGGGCTTTGGGCGCTGTTCCTTAGCTTTTTCACTCAAAGCTGGCACTCTACCACTTGATCCATAACCCTGCTTCTGGCTTTATTGGAGATAAGAGTCTCACAGACTTTCTTGCCAGGGCTGGCTTCAAACCACGATCCTCTGGTCTCAGCCTCTGAGTAGCTAGGATTACAGGCGTGAGCCACCGCAACCCAGCTATTCCTTCCTTTTTTTTTTTAAGGCTTCCAGTGGGTCTGGAGACCCCACTGAGTCTCCTTAGTGGTCTGGCTCTCTGAATTCCCTATGCCAACCAGCTCTCAAGCTTGCTGACATATCCAAGATGGAAGATGGTCTCTGGATGTAACCCTGGGTTGGATTTTCACCTAATTCCTGAAGACCACGGGTATGTCACCCAGCTCTTCCTCTTCCGTGCCCAGAGGCTTGGCCTGGTAGCTCTTATTGGGAAAGGTGCACCACAGTGAGAGGTGGGAAAGGCTGTGTGTGTGTGTGTGTGTGTGTGTGTGTGTGTGCACGTGCGCTCGCACCAGTCTGTCCCTCATCCAGCTCCTCTTGGCACTCCTCTTGAGAAACTCGAGGGACAGTTTGGGAAAGGCAGGTTGCCCTTCTTCCTCTATGTTGCATTCTTTAAAACCACCCCTGATGCCTAACCTCATGCTTTGTGTCCTGCAGTTCTGCAACTCCTGTGTGGAGGGAAAGCAGACATTTTCAGAGTCCCATAAGAACACATGGAAGCCCCTCCCCCCACCGCCAAGAGCAATCTGCCTCCTTGGGTCCCTGAGCAACATGAGCTAGTGGCTCTTATTGAGCCCAGCTTGGAGCCCCTCAGGGCAGGCTAGGGGACCAGACCTTTCTCTTGCTCCTGGGGCCATTTCTCTTGCTCCACACAAATCTAAAGGGAACTAGACATGGATGGATCAATTATCTAGAGATGGTATCTTCTCCCAGCAGATCTTCTGTGGCATAGATATGGCAACTTGAATCTGGCCCCTGCCAGGGGGTATTTGGTGTTCCAAGTCAAGCTCACATATAACATTGAGCAGACTATAGATGGGGAAGATATTTTTGGGACAGTAAATGTGTGCAAGGCTTGTGTGCTTTGTGCATAATTGGCAGAATGTGTAGATGAACTGATTTCTTAGATTGCAGCGCAAATAACGCCACCCACACGTGCCTTCCTGTGCAAGCAGTCTTGAACTCCAGGTTGAAATGAGGTGGTAGGTTAGGGGGTCGGTGGAGAGAATTACCCCCCCCTCATTGCCTGAAGACAAATGCTCTAGAAACAACAGTTTTACTGCCATTTGTGATCTAGCTGAGCAACGCATACAGATCCCTTCTACAAAAGTGGATGATGTATTTTTTATAGGTGGAATATAGATCAGCCCCAAGAAACAAGCTTTCTATGGACCTCTGCAAACATGAAGAAGAAAGTTGATCTAACCACGCCTGGCATAGAGAGGCAGAAGAAATTGCTTCAGAAGTCAAACAAGCTTCTCTGGGTTGTAAATCTCACTGCTTGGGGATTTTTTTTTAAAGACAAAGAATCAGAAAATACATCTCCAACCACACATGGTGTTAGAGCCTGTCATCATCCCAGCCTTACCGCAATGTTATTGACTAGTTATGGCAGCTTTATTTTTTAAAAGGCCCATAGAACGATAAAAAATAAATCTCCCCAAATCAAATTCCAAAGCTTAAAGAGATATTTAAAATTCCACTTTTAGGAACTGCTCCACAAGTATATTAGCAGAAAGCCAGGCTTGTTGAACACAAGAAATATTAGGATAATTTGTGCAATGTTCAGTATTCATTTATAAGTAAAATTTAAAACAGATTGCAGTCTCTTCTTCTTTTTCTTCTCCTTCTTCTCCTCCTTCTTCTTTTTCCTTCTCCTTCTCCTTCTCCTTTTTGTATGAAGGAAACTTCTTGGACTTTTCCTGCCTGCCTGCTATTGTTCTGTGGAGGGTCGATTTCTCTTCACATTCCTTCTGCATTATTGTAATAGACAAGCCTAAGACACTGTCTAACATTAACTCTGCACACTGCTGCCAATTATAATCAGAGCTAGTCAAAATAAACAAATTAAACAAATAAACATGTCAAAACATCTCTGATTTAGGGAAAATAAGCCAAGTCTGAACTCTCGCAGTGTTTCGGCATAAATGAGGGTCTGCGGGCTGTAAAACGCCCCATAACATTTTTCTACCTTTGCTAAGGGCGGGGGGGGGGGGGGGCGGGGGGAGAAGTTGGGTCAGTTTAGAATTACAGCGCAGCTCAACTTTGAGAAAGGGGTCTGCGACTGAACCCAAATCAAACCCAAATGTTGCTGGCTTCACCTAGGGAAGTAATGATCTGCCTCATTCTCGAAATGCTTTCAGAAGAAAGAAGGGAAGAAAGAAAAAGCAATTGATTCTTTGTTGACACGATGCCAGAACTCCTAAGTCATCTGAGCACAGCACAGGTGAACTAGCACAGGCAGACAGACATTTCAATACGAAAATGTCCTCGCGACATTCTCCAATCAGCACGTTGAATATACTAGGCAATTAAGTTAGAAAAGGGCTATTGGCTTCAAAGGAATAGAAAGCATGACTTCGCTACTCACATAGAATATGTTGGAGAGAGCCCTGCTTAGATGATGAGAGTGGGAGATGGAAGGTGTGTGTGTGTGTGTGTGTGTGTGTGTGTTGGTATGTTAACCTGCACACATATGGAGTGAGGCTAGGGGGGAGAAGGCTGCCATTATGGCAGGTGGTTCTTGTCAAAAAGTGATCTCTTGAAGCTGAAGAAATTTAAAACGATCTACACCCAGCCCTGGGCAGCAAGCCACCAAGCAGGTGATTAGTATGGGCTTCTCTGTGTTCTTCGTTCAACTCAGTCCTGCCCTGCTGCCAACTCTATGCCAGGACTTGGTGGGACCCAGTCCAGGCCTCCAAGATCTCCCGGGGCCCCACGGCGATGCTTAAAAGTTGTATTTAGGATGGGGAAGCCCGGGGATGGAAGCCAGGCTCTGACCCATCAGGGGCCGCCAGCTGCACCCCGTACTTGTCAGGCCCCGGGGCTGTGGTAAGGCTCTCATCCCGGAGGGGGACTTTGCCGGTCTATGAGCCAGGTGATGCTCTCCACCTCCCAAAGACAGAGTGCTTGATTACTTCTCTCATGTCCCAAGGCTTTTATTTTTTAATGTGCTGCTCTGTGTTGGGAAGGGGCAGGGGTGGCTGTGGAAATGATGGTGTCTTTGAAACGTTGTTTTCTGAGGACAGTCTATAGAATCTTGGTTATTAACAACCTCTCACAAGACAGTTATTTTTGGAGTGGCCTCTTAGGAGGCAACCTCTTGGAAGTGAACTCATTTATTTTGTGTCTCACTGTCCTGCCATTTCCTGCCGAGAGAGGGGCAAAGTAAAACCACATGTTCGGAGGAGCGAATGGAGGAAAGCCCTTCGAAGACAAATGACGAGTCCTCTCCCCTGGCAATTAGTCAAACCTGGGCTGCAGGCCAGCCCAGGTGTTCCCGACTGTGTATAAATTTGCCAAAGAACAATGAAAATAGCAGCTGATTGTGCTGACAGATTCTTCGGGTAATTTCCTGTTGTTTGGCATCTTCGGGTTCCTTTCCCACACTAATGGCTGTTGATGAAGTCTGGGGCCCTTCGAAGTCATTTCTGTCATCCCCCCCACACCCCACATCCCACACCCCAGCCGGGCAAGCAGCCTCTTATCCCCAGTTTGAAAGAAATGAAACAATCAAAATCTGAAGCTGAGTTAAAAAAAATAAAAGTTAGAATGGTAGACTGCCCCCCCTCCCTTCCCAGATGTTAGAATTTAATCCTTTTGCAAAATACATATTTTAATGAGTCTGAATTTAAAGGAGGAAGAAAAGAAATGATTGGCACCTGCATGCTGTCGAGGTTCTGGGGAATTGTGAGCTGGGATTCAGGTTCCCTCTGATTTTTTCCAACTTACAAGGTGGAAGGTTTTTCCACCCTTGTGTTAACCATGCATCTCTGATCTCGAGGACGCTGCGTGAGATAAGACCGGCACCCAGCACTGGCTTGGAGTGGTCGCAGTGGAGTTCCAATATGGCTCCCTTTCCCACTCCTCATCATCGAAACTGCTGTTCCATGTGGGGACGTTATACTCGCACCCAAAGCCTTTGGGGTGAAATGAAAATGAGAGGAATTGCACAATTTTCTCAAATTTCCACATTATCTGGGCCGTCAGGAAGCTCCACATACTTTCTTGGTTAGAGCCAGGGTGCAAGGCGAAAGATTTTTGTGTGCGCCCTGGCCCGGGGGGGGGGGGGGGGGGGAGGGGGAGAACAGGGGGGGGGCTGGTGGGGGCTCTTGTTGACAAGCTGCCAAGCTCCGAGTTTCTTTCTCCTCACTTCTCCCTTCTCTGGCCTCTCAACCCCCAGAGGAGAGAGGCGAGGTGAATGCTGCAATGTGGGTTTGCAAAAGAGTTGCTTAGGATGTATTCGACTGAAGCATAATGTATTGAATTCTTCTAAACAGGGCTCCGTGGCCCCCATTAATCAAGCTCTCTAGTCAGGAGAGTTTACAAATGAAATAGAAAAAGAAAATTCCAGGATAATCCACAACATTTGAGAAGAAGGCAAATCTTAGAACCTGTCCTATCTGAAAAATGACTTGGAGATGGGCTTTGAAGACCTGCCCCTCTACTTGGCTTTGGGTACACTCGATTTCGTTTAGAAAGACTGTATTTCTTTTTGTGTTCAGGTGAGAATCGTGAGGACGGGTGGAATCTCATTGAACATAGTCTAACAGCAATAGGGAGATTTTTTTCTAGATTCTTGGACTTTTTCTTTTTAGACTAACAACAAAACAGGTGGAGCGAGGTGTCTGGACTCTCACCTGCAATCCTAGCTACTCAGGAGACTGAGCTCTGAGGATCCAGGTTCTGAGATAATCTAGGAAAGAAAGACTTGAACTTTTATCTCCAATTCACCAGCAAAAAAGCCACAAATAGAGCTGTGGCTCAAGTGGTAGAATGTTTTGCCTTGAGCAAAACAATCTAAAGGTTAGAGTTCAAGCCCTAGTATTGGCAACAACAAACATAACAACAACTACAACAACAACACAACAACAACTAAAAAACCAGCAAGTGAAGGCAAGTGGGAGTTTGCTTGAAATGAGGTCGTAGGCCATGGAAATGTGCTGGCTGTATGTGACCTGCCACCCACCCTAGATGACCATATAGGAGGTGTCGATAAAAAACTGGTTATAATTTAAGAAAAGTGCTCTTAATTTATGTTATTGGTTATGCACTTCATCAAGAAATTGGTACACTCATTCGTGTCCAGTTGATTAATTTATTCATTAATTTACATGCCATTTGTCTGTTCAACCTTCTCCAAATGTTGGATAGAGTCTACCAATTTTTTTTTTATCATAATTGAATCTGTGTTGTTCTTCCTCCACTCTGTCTCCCTTTCTTTGCACTCTGGTTTTTATTTTTATTTATTTATTTTTTGGGGGGTCCAGTCGTGGGGCCTGAACTCTGGTCCTGAGCGCTGTCCCTCAGCTCTTCAGCTCAAGGCTAGTGCTCTACCACTTGAGCCACAGCGCCACTTCCGGCTTTTTTCTTTTTGCTTACGTGATGCTGAGAAATCAAACCCAGGGCCTCATGCATGCAAGGCAAGCGCTCTACCACTGAGCCACCTTCCTAGCCCCTGCACTCTGGTTTTTATTGATCTTCTCCACGTATCCACAGCACATGCTCACTCGTTTGGATAGGTTGAAAGGACACTTACAATGGGCCTTGTGCTGGAGAGAGAATGCCCTGTTAAGGTTAGTTACAGATCTTAAAGTAGAATGGTGATAAAAGCCAATTCAACAGTCACTCTAGATAGTACATACACACTAAATGCTGTCATGTGGAGGCTAGGAAGCCAGGGGACCAGGAAGAAGGGGGTCAACAATGAGGATTAAGACAAGTCTCGAAAGAGGAGCAAGAATCAGCCAATGGCTGAATGTGAAAATGGCCCAGGCAGAAAGAACCCAAAATCAGAGATCTGAAAGAGAGAGAGATAGATGGGGGGGGGGGGGGGGAAGGGGGCATGCTGGGAAAAGGAAGGAAGAATACAGATTGATGTCCTGCCCCAAATGCTTTGATGACCACACACATGCTTCCAGATCCTCATGGAGGAGCGGAAGGAAGAAGATGGCAAGGAGCGTCTCTCCTAGAGATAAGCAGAGACCTGATCTTGAACAACCTCTGATGCTATGGTAAGGAACATAGACTTTGTGGAGGTGGAGCTGTTGAAATGTCTCAAGAAAGTGGCAGAAGTAGTAGTTGACTTGGGTTTTGGAAAGAGGACCATACTCCAGGTAGATTTGGGTAGAGCGGTGTGAGAGGAGGTTTTCTTAAGGCAGGTTTGGGTGGAGCAGTATGAAAAAAGATTTTCTTAAATGCAACTCATCTGCCAGGGCGCCTGTAATCCTAGCTACTCAGGAGGCTGAGATCTGAGGATCGTAGTTCAAAGCCAGCCTGGGCAGGAAAATCGCTCGCCTTGAGCTGAAGAGCTCAAGGACAGTGCCCAGGCCCAGAGTTCAAGCCCCACAACTGACCAAAAAAAAAGCAAATCTTCTATTTCTGTGCCTAGTTATACAGTGCTCCTTCAGAATCCAAGGGATATCTCTTCTAGGATGCCCTCATTCCATGAGTATCAGTGTTCACAGATGCTCAAGTTCCTTATACAGAATGGTTTAATGTTGGCACAAAAACCTTCACACATCCTCCAAGGTCTTTTAAATCATCTCTCCAGGACTTACAAGACCCTGCAAGGCAAATAAATGCTACATAAAGAATTGGTCATGCAACAAGAAGAAAACCAAATCTGAGTAGGTTTCATTCAGACATGGAATCTGCAGGTACAGAAGCAGACTCTCACCCATTTCCTCTTTCCTTGTGCATTCTTTCTGACTTAGTTGTATCATTCTTCTTTGCAGAGGGATAGTAGATGCTCAGGAAGTCCTGGCATGGTTTGATTTTAAATGTTTCTATCCATGATAGCAGTGCTGTGTGTGTGTGTGTGTGTGTGTGTGTGTGTGTGTGTGTGCACGCACACGCGCGTGCGCATGCGCGTGTGCATGCATGCATGAGCACATACCTATTGTTCTTGGGCTTGAACTCAGTGCTCGCACACTGTCCCTAGCTAGTTTGGCTCAAGGCTGACACACCTCTACTTCCAGCTCTTCAGTGGTAAATTGGGATAAGAATCTCACAGACTCTTCTGCCCAGGCTGACTTCAAGATCCTTAGATCTCAGGCTCCTGAGTAGCCAAGAGTACAGGCGTGAGCTGCAGGCACCCAAGGAGCCATGCAATTTGCCTTGCAGAGTGAGACTTTCCGGGGTAGATCTCATAAAAGCCCATCCGCACCTCGGTTTGTCTGCCAAGACAAAACCCCATGTTTGGACTTCTTGCTTTCGGACTTCTCCAGAGGGCAGACTTATGCTTTTATGGGCCATATGTAGTTCCCAACATTGACCGCCAAAAGCCGGGAACATTCCACTACAGAGAGCTGGGACCCGTAGAGGTGGGTGGGAACAGTAATGGTGGTGTTTGCAAGACCACGGAGGTATCGACTGACGGTTCATTTCCCTGGGCTTCCCCGGAAAAGTGGCCCCCCTTTACCACCCACAGGCACATTCCGCAATGCCCACCAGGCAAGCTGACCCCGTTAGCACTTCATATTTATGACCAACATTTGCCAGTGATTATGTCCACAGTCAAATGATCCCAATTCTAAATGCAATTGTGTGTGTATGTGTGTGTATGCACATAAACACTCTCATTAGAGTGGGGTTTGATTAAGGAAGGGAGAATTACTAACGCTAATATATTGTCTTTTAAATCATATTCCCATCATTGCTGAGCGGAAAATGTCGCTAATGCATTTATTAAAGGATGTGAAGTTAGAGAATGCAGTGTCTTGAAGGGGGCATGTTACAGGTGAGGGAATTGAAGCCCAGACAGAAGACAAGTTTATCTTGGGCCTCACCGTTTGAGACAGCAGGGTTGGAACAAATAACGACTCCCAGTTCAGTGCTCTCGGTACTCTTTCTGTGGCACCCCAGGGCTATTTTTTTGACCATGTATGGCCTTCACATGGGGCTGAAAGTGAGCCTCAAGGTTTTTGTATTTATCCGGGCATCTCATCTTTCTCTTGCTTCTTTTCAGGCACCTGTGGAGTTGAATTGGAGCAGGTTTTGGTGTTTCCCACATGACCAGGGGCTGAGCTCCCCAAGAGCCCAGCTTGCAATTAGTTGCATAATCCTCTGAGTTTCCCCTCCAGCCTCCCTCACTGCCCATCCTCCATTCTCTCCTGCTCCACGATCACTTCTGTGAACTTTTGTCTCCCTCCCTCCCTCCCTCCCTCCTTTCTTTCCTTCCTTTCTTCTTCCCTTCCTCCCTCCCTCCCTCCTTCCTTCCTTTCTTTACCACTTTTACAATTTTTACCTCAGCAGAATAGACTATTCCCAACATTTTTCTTTAGATCAACTATTTTTTTTAACATAAATGCATGTATTAAAAAACTTTATATAGGTACCATAAATTGAATACCCATATCATTGGCCAACAGAGCAGGTAACTGTGTGTGTGTGTGTGTGTGTGTGTGTGTGTGTATAGGTATATAAAAAAGGAAACCAAGAGTATTATTAAATTCTAGCTAGATTCATTGACATGCTTGAGTCTCTACACTTGAACTTTGCTCTGTTCTTGTTCAAAGTTGATTAGCAAATGGTGTAGAGATTACAACAGCGTACTCTCCTTTTGATCTAAATCATACTTATTTTTAAAGGTATCTGACCAATGCTCCTTTTCCTACCATGTCAACCTGTGCTATTAAGTTGCTAAAATGCTACCTAAAGTCTTCTTACCATTGGCCACTCTTGGGTTCATTGTGGTCCAGAAAGTGACTCACAACTGGTGCCAGTTGTGATTTAGCACTCACCTTGTGCTGCCCATCTACTTAGATAAGCTTGATAGGAATGAAAGTAGATTCATGGTCAACACAGAGTATACTCTGGACGACAGAACTGGCAGGTAGTTCTGTTTTTGTTTTCCACAACACATAGTCACTGAGCTGGAAGGGAGTGAACGATAATTTATATATTTTTTCTCTTTTAAAGTTATCTTTATATAGTAAACCTCTGTCTTTACATAGAAAAGGGTTTCAATTCAACATATCAATTTATGAATACAGTGCTTATTATTGCTAAGAGAACAGTTGCAAAGTGAGGAAAATCACTTTCAAGAATTCACCCAGTAGGGCTGGGAAGGTAGCTCAGTGGTAGAGCACTTGCCTTGCAAGCATGAGGCCCTGGGTTCGATTCCTCAGCACCACATAAACAGAAAAAGCTGAAAGTGGCACTGTGGCTCAAGTGGTAGAGCGCTAGCCTTGAGCTGAAGAGCTGAGGGACAGCGCCCAGGCCCACAGTTCAGACCCCATAACTTGAAAAAAAAAAAAAAAAAGAAAGAAAAGAAAGAAAGAATTCACACAGTAATAGGATTTACAGATTGCAAACACAACACAAAAGGAAAAAAAACCCAGGAGATCTGAAGGACTGTATTAAAGGAAATAATGGTCACACTGGCCCTACATTTCTAGCATGTTTCATTTCTGCTTCAGATTGTGAGATTATATTCCATTAGTGATTTTTTGGGAAACCAGGAGCCAGGATTCATCACCAGCAGAAGAAACCTCCGAAGAACTTGGGCGTTGCTGAATTATGCATCACCCTGCCGGGGATCCCACTGATTGCATCTTACCCTGCGGTGGGCGGATCTGATTGGATTCCGGCCCATGCAGTCTGGGGAGCTTTATTTTAATAAGAACAACTCAATACTGCAAGCACACAGCAGAGCCCTCACACACTCTAGGCTGGCGAGACCCCTCTGATTACTTCAGATGAGGAAACTGAGTTATCCTCCCTAGCAGGCTTCTGTGTATAATCTTAGAATTGACATTTAAATCCAATCATCAATTTCCAGTGTTCTTTTTTTTTTTTTTTTTTTTGGAATTCACCAAGTAGGAGACTGAGCTAGATGCTGGCATGACCGTGATTACATTTCATCCTCAGAATAATCTCATGAGGTATTTGTTATTATTATAAACTTACTTGAAAGGAAAACGAAAAACAAAGAAAGGGTAGGTAACTCACCTAGGATCACCAAATTAGCATATATTACAAAACAAGATTTCACTCTAGATTTTTCTAAGTCCATATGCATTTCTAAGAGCATACTATACTTGCTAGCTACTGGTCTGGTGGATAGCCAACTTCCTTCTCCCTCTCTTCCCTCTCTCCTCCTTTCCCATCTTCCTGCTTTTACTTTGTCTCTTAATCTTTCCTCTCTTCTACCCTTCCTCCCTCCTTTCTTATAATTTTATATTTATATTTATAAATATTACACATGATAAATATATGATGCATTATAAATGTATTATGTTAGCTATATATTATACCTATGAATATATTATAAGTATAATATTTATAATAATGTTTCTCAACAATTACAAACAGTTATGGGATAAAACAAGAAGGACGTTGGATTAAATTAAGCAAATTTATACTCTTTTGGTTTTAATTTTTTTGATTGTTATTTTGAGACAAAAATCTCTTTAGATAGTCTAGGCTAGCTTTGAATTCATCTAAGTAAGCTCAGGCTGGCTGTAAACTCAGGATCCTTCTGCCTCAGCTTCCTGAGTGCCAGGCTTACAGAAGAGTACTACCATGTTGGGCTTGTTTGTCTCCCCCCTCCCCACTTTGTGAGATATTGGGCATTGAAATCAAAGTCTCATGCTGTGCTCTGAGATGTGAGCCATGTCCCAGTCCTCAGCTTTGCACGTTTGATATTTCAACTACATAGGGTAAACTGAAGGAACTCCGAGTGCTTATATTGTGTGGTATTCATGAGTTTCTAGCCATAACGTTCCGGACCTCCCTCTGCTCAGCATTCCCCAGTGCCAGGCATTATCACCTCCATGGAGCGGCTAGGGTGGTGGGGCTGAGAAAGGCTCCCTGACAGTTGCACAGCTGTAGTAAATGGTGGAGTTAGGATTTGAAGGCAGATTATTCTGATGCCAAATCCTATCTTCTTTGGGGCTATGTTATTATTATTATTATTTTTATTTCCTGAATCAGAGTTAAGCTTTATCAAAAATGTGAGTTCTAGGAGATAGGAATAAGCAGAAGCAAGGGGTGTTTCCCTAGTGCAAGGTAAGCGATGCTTTGCAGCCTTGTGATTGGAATGCTTCCTTCATTGGACATCACTCAAGCGTCAGTCAGAATAGCTGAGCCCCAGGCCCCAGTGAACCTTTGCTGTGCAGTGAGATCGAGTCCAGGCCACTGGTTATTCACACCGCCCACGCCGCCCCTCCCCGTGACTCCCTGTCTTTCTTTCCGTGTAAGGGTGCCATTCTGTTTACTCTCCATCCTAAATGGCTGTGGGCTGTTAGGAAGGCAACATGATCCAGGCTCCCATGTTAATGGCAAGGGGATTACAATGAAACAAAGCAAGCGAGCATTTGACAATAAATGAGTCTATTGGAAGTGAGTAGGGAGGACAGAAGGGAGCCTGCATTTCTTGCTTGTTTATTGACTCTCGTCTGCAGATGAGTCTCTAAACTTGGCTTTGCCTCTGTTATGCTGGCTATAAAATGGGAGATACCAGTAGCACACATCTCTTAACACTCAGAGGTGGTGAGAGGTTAATTGCTTAATGCCTCAAAAATTCTTCAGGCTCCAGGGTCGGAGCTAGAAATTGGAAGCGTTTTTTTTTTTTTCCCCCATCTCACCAAAGTCTTCTTTTGTTTTTGGAGGCTCAAATATTAAAGGAACATTGGGAAAAATATAGAGGAGGAAGAAGATGAAGAGGAAGAAGAAGGAGGAGGAGGAGGAGGAGGGAGAGAGAGCGAGGGAGGGGGGATTCGATAGAAAGGAGACAGAAGGAAACAGCTTTAGAAATATTTTATATTTCTTCAGATTAAAAGAACTATATGTGTATTTTACTTTTGCACACTTTTACTCTTGCATTCCCTCTCTTACAAGAGAGGTGTGCGCATGAGGTGTTGTGGAACTCTGGCCAGCAGGAGCCCTTCCATCGCGGGTGGAAGATGTGCTGACATCCTCAGTGCTCTGGGTCTTGGGTCCCATTGCATGCTTTGGTTCCATTTCTCTCCTCTCCTGTCAGTGTGCATCTCTCATCTCCTATAGCCATTCTGGCCTGTCCTCATTTGAAGGATGGGGTGTTGTGGGCACAGCAGACAAATGCTAAGGTTCTTCAGGCAGAGTTTAAGCTCATTCTTTGGGGTACTTTTCTCCTTGGTACTAAGTCCTATCTCCTGCTGGGAACTCCCCAAGCCATCGGTGAGTATTCAACCTTCTCAAGACTGAGCATTTTGTTTCTACCCAGCCTAGCAAAATGTACGAATAGGCAGAAAAGAGAGCTGAGTGCATTATCTCTTCTGATCAGAAGGGAACACTTTTAGCTCTTGGGTTTTAATAGATTTTTGTGTTCCTTCTTCTTAAGACAGAATTGGCAGCATTTCTATTATGGAGACACTAGGAAGTTCAGGATTTCCAATGGTAATCTCTTACAGATAACCTGCCTTGGCTTTGCCACAGAAAACCAGACAACATACGCAGGCTACCTGGATTCTGTCCTAGCTTCCATAGCACCAAGATGCTAAATACCTTCTGCAGGAGTGAACGTTCAGCAACCTAAGTTCATGGCCCCATTTTAATATGAAAATGACAACTTTCAGATGAGTTGATATTGATTTCTGATCAAGAGCTTGCCTTTTGTGTCCCTCTGGGCCTGGCGATGGACACAGGAAGGGATGGGGGCTGGAGTGTGTGTGGGGGGGGTTGTGTGGGGGAAGAGGCCCGAGGAGCCCATGTCTGATTCAGTACAGCATTCCTGGGTTCCACAAGAACAGGAAATGGGGCTTCTTCCTCCGAGCTGTGGAATAAAAGGCTTGTCTTCCCAGCAGGAGAGGTTCATTTAAAAAAAAAAATTCTTATTTTATAATTATTTTAAGTAACATAGAAACTTTCTGGAAACCCTGCCAGGTGAAAGCAGCCTGCCCCTGCCTCACAGGACCATGTTAGGCAGAGCGTCCCCTCCATCGAAGCCCCGTGGGAACATGCAGGCCGGGGGCATGTGGGTGCCAAGGTTGCCAGAGAAAGAAACATTTGACTTCTGGTGTTGGTTTTGCAACTCAGAAAAAAAAAAAGAGTGAATTTTTCTGCAATGTGTGTTTCGGGGTGCGGTGATGAAACTGTGCTGGCCTCCTTAGGAAACCTGTTGTGTGGGAGAAGCAGAGAAGTACTTCCTTTCGATTAAAAAAAAAAATGAAGGAAGACTTTTCTAATGCCATGCACAGGCCAGGTAATGACCTTCTGCTTCCTGACTTCCAGGAAGTGGCAGGAAGGTAGAACCAGTCCCTACTGGTAAATTGGTCTTGCCCCAGCCACCAAACCAGGTGAGAGCAGGAATGGGGGAAAAAAGAGACCAAAGCCAACACACCCAACAGGGCTGCCATGAAGCTGCCTGCATGGCCTTTACAGAGGTGCTAGGCAGGTAGACTCACCACCCCTTCCCGCAGAAAAGACTTAATAGGAGAGAATACTTTTAAGGTGAGACAGGAAACCAAAAACATTCTAATGGAAGCTGAAGAAGATAAATTAAGGCTGGATTAAGTTACCAAGAATGAGTGGGGCAGTAGTGAAAATGGAGCCATCTCCTAACTGAGTATGCATCACTTTGTGAGCAACTGCATTCAAGTCTCATCCGTGGGTGGTGATGAGCGCTCTTCCTTACTTGGTGGCCTGCGTCCTAAAGCAGGAGTGCTCCTCAGCTTCCATAACTATAATAAAACAGCCCAGTTAGTGATCTTATCCACGGCCCGTGGATTCCAGTCCACCGTTGAGTGGACTCATTGCTTTGGGGCTCTGGCGGGGAGCATGTGGTGGAGGGGTCTGCTGACGTTGTGGCTGAGAAGCAAAGGTAGGAGAGGAATAGGCTGGTGGTCCACAGGCCGCTTGGCAGCCCCGGCAGTGACCTAAGCACCTCCCACGAGGCTCCACCCCTAACGGTTCCACCCCTCTCCCTAGCACCACCTAGGGAGGCTAAGCCTGGGAAACATGGTCTTTGCAGGATAGCGGCAGCAAAGACAGGAGGAAGCGGAAGCCGCTGGCTGCTTATTCCAGCTGCCGTTGATCATCAGAGGGCCATGTCACGAGTCACCCAAGCTTACTGGCTTGGCTGAAGGCTCACAAGGAGACATCTAGAGTCAGAGAGGCTGTGGACAGAAGCGTGTCTCGGCCCGGCCTGCCCTGCCTAGCTGCTGGGGCCTGGGCGGATTTGACCACGTGGGGTGCAGAGGAGATGCTTCCATTGTGCGTGTGCAGAGTGAGCACTAAGCACCTCACCAAGGAAGGTGGAGTTTGAAATAATTAGAAAGGGGACGTTCTCCCAAATGCTCCTAAGGAGCTTTGCTGTTTCACCTGGGGACAGAGGTTAATGCAGTTTTCTAACCAGCTGCACAGTACGACCCCACCCAGCCAGGAAAATATTCCTCCAGCTCATCCAGACGGAGGATAACTAACTGCCCCTCCAGAGATACCTTCAGGTAATAGACCTCATTTAGGAAAAAAGAGAGAGAGAGGGAGAGAGACAGAAGGAGCAAGAGAGAGCGTGCAAGTCTATCTCCAAAGTGTTGTGAATCCCAGCATAATGTTATATTATCTTTTTTTTCCCTTTTCGACTCCTAATTGGATAGATTCCAATGATGTGCGCCAGAGTACAGTCCTACTTTCGATCCCTCAGAGATGACAGGGCTCAAAGGACAAGTGGTCCCTGGGAAGGGACCATGATGTTTCTCAGACAGCCCATTGGATTGAGGTCAGCTGTCAAGAATGGAGCCTGGATAGGCAGCGGGGGCTGCTTCACTCCTTGAGAGTACTTCAGCTCACAGTACTGCTGTGTGGTCTCAGTGCGTGCATCTGTGGGGGCTTTCGTGTTCTTGTTTTGGGGGTGTATCCGTATGGATTCATGATTTTGTGCAGTCCCTAACATTGGAAAAGAGTGAGTGCAACTTGAGATAGGAAGTGCCCGGATGTTGGGTTATGTTTCTGGCTCTTTCTGACCTTGTGCTGGCCGGTGACACGTGCTGCTCACCGGCTGCGCTGGGACATTATGGAGAAAGGCTAATAAAGCATAATCACAACGTCCTAAAAATGTCAAGGCGGTGCCCCTTGGGCCTCCTGTAACTATTCTCATCTGCAAAATGGAGCTAGTAACTGTGCACCCTGCCTTCCTCCGCACGGATGTGAGAAAGCCTGGCTACAGAACATCTGTAAGGCAGTTTTAGAGTTTTGGAGCACGGGAACAATAAATGAGCATAACAGCTATTTATCATGCAAGAGGGGATGTCGGTATATTCTATATTTCAAACCCCACTTCTCTTGTCTTCTTGAAAATAGTTTTTTCCTGTGATGGAAGTCATCATTAGAAGCATAAGCATACAAAAATGTAGAGGCATGGAGGGGATTAGGATCCACAACTCTGCCATCTTCGAGAAGGTTTGGATGTGAAGATTTAGGAGCTGGGGTGTCAGTACACGTTTATGAGAAGCCCAGAAGACTGTGGAGTTTGCTGCAGAATGGGCTAAGGAATGGCGGGCGCTAAGGGTTGGGGACTGGTCTCCATCTAGGCTGTAACTCAAGTCAGTCTGACAGACCAAGTGGTTTAGTAGTTGGAAGTTCAGGAGTGCTGAGCAGGGCAGAGGAGGAGGGTGTGCTCAGTGAACCTCACAGGACCCGAGGAAGGTCCACACAGCTCAGCTGGCCACTTCTTTGATGTTCTCTCGTCTCTTTCTATTATATTTTTAGTAGCATCCGTTGGTTGCACATTGGAGGGGGTGTACATTGTAATATTTCCATGTGTACACAGCGGGCCCCAAACTTCTCTGCACGTCTCCTTCCACTTCTAAAACAACTTTAACCGAGTTCATTGCTCCCTTTTCTTATGTTTTGACTGAGCCTTGTGCATGGCTGGGTGAGAGAGAGAGAGAGAGAGACAGAGACAGACAGAGAGAGAGAGAGAGAAAGAGAGTATTTGTGTGTATCAAAGGAGAAGGAAAAGCAATCACTGTCAAAGACAAGTGAACAATTTTGGGGGTTAACCCAACCCCCCAAAGTAAGCCCCTCCCCCGCAGCAGGGAAGAGCCCAGGTCTGTCCACTGCAGGGAAGAGCCTAGGTCTGCCACTGCCTGCCACCTCCCTGCCCTGCCATTGCTGCTCACCACCACACGGTGCCACTGTTGAATGCTGACCCAGGGCGCATGGCTTCTGTTAGGAGGTGAGTCCCGGGGGGATCACCCTCCCAAGAGGGGTGGCTCGTGGCTGATGGCTCTCCTTGTAGAATGTGTGGCTCTGGTGCTCAGCCCCTCAGGGTGTCCAGGCCACCCACCTTCCCGCTGCTCTCAGGAGTGATCATCTGTGCCCTGCTAGTGTCACACTGGCTTCTTTTGAACACTTGCAGGTCTCTCCACCCCGCCCCCTGCCTCCCTTCAACATGCTCCACTCCTGGCATCTAGATTCTCCCCAGACCCCACGCACATACGTGTCAGGCCAGTGGTTGTCCTACGCCCCTGTGGGCAAGGCCTGCTCTGTTTCAGGATGAGGCGCGGCCGTAGAGTGAGCCATAGACTGGTCCATGAAAAGCCAAGCGCAGGACCCTCTGCTAGGCACATAGAGAAATCACCGAGAGAGGAGGGGTACCGGGGACACAGACGAGGGGATACCGATAAACACACTAGGGGAGATATTTGTGTTCCCACTTGACGGAGAGATTCTGACAGGTGAGTGTGGGACGGGAGGATGCTGGAAACATCCTCTAAAGCCAAGGCAGAGATGTGGGAAAACATGTGCCCTGGCTGAGGGCCAGTGCTGGGAGCTAGGGGTGTACTGGGGGCTTTTGCCATGGAGATCAAAGTTCAAGGCTGGGGCTTGGAGTGTCTGCTAGATAATACACTAGTGCCTTTTCTTACCCTTGTAGAATATACTCTACCATGCCCACTAGCTGCCATACCCCTGGATAGCAATGAACCTCCCCATACACACACATACTAAAGTGTATACATGTGTATGTATGTATGTATAAGCCCACACACTATGTTTTATGCTATATGGCCTGCAGTATTAGCACATATGACCATAGATAATCTGTCTTTCTATATTTTTATTTGTTTGTTTGTTTATTTCTGTCGTTTGTGGGGCCTGAACTCTGGGCCTGGGCGCTGTCCCTCAGCTCTTCAGCTCAAGGCTAGTGCTCTACCACTTGAGCCAACAGCACCACTTCATTTTTTTTCTGCTTCTGTGGTACTGAGGAATTGAACCCAGGGCCTCGTGCATGCAAGGCAAGCAGTGTACCACTGAGCCAACTTCCCAGCTCTGTCTTTCTATATTTTAAGCCCTCTCCAAGGCTTTTGCATGTACTCTTCTGCTTCAAGATCATTATTATATAAAAATCACTTGAATACAAGCACTGCTCTATCTGCTAACGGTGTGACTGATGGACAGGTAGTGCATACAGAGTGGATACACAGGACCCAGCAGTGATTCTCACTTCCGGCGGGATGCAGCAGGAAGCCGTGCGATTGTATTGAGCTGCTCAGGTCCCTCCCAATTTAAAACTCACAGATTTTTTTGTCCTGGGATTTTTTTCATGAATATTTTCAGTGGATGACTGCAGGTACCCCGAAACCATGAATTTCACTGGGATTACCATCCAAACTGCAAGCCCAGGCCTGAGGCTTTTTTTCCTTTCATAGCCAAAGAGTCCTTGATCAGCTCAACTCAAGAATAATATGATTCAAGCCAGGTATGAGTGGCTCATACCTATAATCCTAGTTGCAATAAAGGCTGAGAATCATAGATCGAGGCTCACGTGGGTAGAAAACTTCATGGAACTCCTCAACAGTGAGCTGGCTACGGTGCTGCGCACCTGTTATCCCAGTTGTGTTCAGAAGTCATACAGCAGTCCAAGAAGTGAGACCCCATGTCAAAAATGACCAGCAAAATAGGGCTGGGAGGCATGATTTACTGGTAACATACCTGCCTGCCAAGAGGTTAAACCCTAGTATTACAGCCTTCCCCTCCCCCAGAAAAGTAAACCACTGATGGAAAAAGACACCAGAACAATTGAAAACCAAATTTAAAATGGAGAAAGCCTCCTCCTCCTCCTCTTCTTCATTTGTCTCTTCTTTCTCTTTCATTTGAGTTCAAGGCCTTGTCCTGCAGTCTGCCACTTGACCCATAGTCTCAGCCCATTTTAATTTTCCTTATTTTTCAGTTAGGGTCTCGTGCCTTTTGCCTAGTGCTGACCCTGTCCTCTGAGCCTCCTACCTATGTCTCCTGCGTAGCAGAGATTCTGAGATTGTAGGTATGAACGGCCACCCTTGGATCACGGTCCTGCTGGGGTTGACCTTCAAGCCCTTTTCCTCCAGATTTTCACTTCCAGAGTAGCTGGGATTATAGGGTAAACTTCTGAACCCAGTAGCATTTTACTTTAAAAATAAAAGTTCCAAAGAAAACAGTTAAACTTGTAGATTTAAGTTAAAGCAAAGTAGGCTGTCTGGGGAATTTCAATAAGTCACTGAATTAATAAGTCTACTCTTTTCCCTTTTCAAACTATTTTTTGAGTTGTGTAAACACTCCATACTTTGGCTGCTATGTCCTTGAACTGACTCCTTTTAGTTTTCAGAAAGAGACATTTAGAAGAAAATGACACAAACATTTCTTTCTCAAACCACCTTGTTGAAGTTTCTCCAGGGACTTGAGGAGATGATTTGTAAATTCCTTTCCTTTTAAAATAAAAGGTATTTTCATAAAAGAAAAGGTGATGGCCAATGACAGAGACTCTTACACATGCTGACACCTGCTCAGGAGGGAAAGTGGTCCCAGATAAACTGTCGTTTATTCTCTGCTTCATTGTGTTCAACTGTTTTCAGTTCCAAAGCATCCCAGGAGGGAGTTGGCATCACTAAGTCAAAACAAAAGTCCTTTGCAGCATGCTTAAAGAATGGTAGGGATGGAGAGCTTCCCAAGAGTTGATGGCACCATCTTGGATTTGGACAGCTCAGTGGGCCATTTGATGATGCTGTTCTATACACCCTTCCCATTTTCTGTACCAGCAAGGAGCTAGAAGAGGATTTTGAATTCTATGTGAAGCTGACAATACTAAGGCACTGACAGATAACAGAACTGTCACCGTGTTTCTCAGTGAAGAGGAGGCAGGGCTGGGAAGACGAGCTCACCTCTCTCCAGGCTCCCTTGGATGGACATATTGCTCCCACCATCCCCAGCTGTCCCACCAGACTGTCGCCCTGCTGGACTGAAAAACTTGAGGGTGGGGATCGTGTCTCAACCAGCTTTTTAATCCTTCCACAGTCCCCTCTACATAACAGGTGTTCAATAAATGTTAATTAAATAAGTGCTCTAAATCCTCAAGTCTAAATAGCTCTAAATTAGATTTTGAAAGCTTGCTGGGCCTTCACACATTTTTATAAAAAAATAAATAAAAAGGAAACCCTTTGATTTCTTAATCTGGCAATTAAGAAAGAGAATATTAGTTCACTTTACTCCCTGGGCTATTCAGAAACAAATATCGAGGGCTTGTGCGGAAGCTGAGGGTCTCTTGTAGGATAAACAGCAGTAATGAGTGGACGGAGTGCACAATTCAATCTCTTGTTTACATACGCCTGTTCCTTCTGGCTCATGGGTTTTACAGTGACCTTTCCTGGCAAGATCTGGAAATGAATGGTCTTTTCTTTCTTTCTTTCTGTCTTTTTTTTCCCTCCCCCCACTGGGTCCTGTGCTTCCTGAAGTCAGTTACCATGTGTCCTTTGACAAATGAGTTGCAGGCCTGTTGACCTCACCTTGAAGAATACTGTGTCTTGTAACTTTCTCCCTCGCCCACGTGACCACTGCTGGCTCTTTGCGCAGTTGCCCATAAACGAGACTCAGCCCCTAAAAAACCACGAGGAGAGCCGTTGTTTTGCAGGATGTATTTTTCTTTTCTTTGAGTGGTTTCCAGGGTGACAAGATAAGCTGTGGCTGGATGACAAGACCCCTGGGAGGGGGGGACCTGGCCACAGTGAAGCAGCTATGAGACCTCGAATCTGCACCCCTTTTCCAGATGTCTGGACACCCGCCTTCTACTGTACCTGGAAACTGTGCTCCAACACAGATTCCAAAGTTACATGTCCACTTACTGTTTTTTTGAAAAAAAATTAATGTTTTTCATTAAATTCTTTTAAAAACTATATTTATTTGTTTTTTGTTTTTTTTTTGGGTCCGGTCGTGGGGCCTGAACTCTGGGCCTGGGCGCTGTCCCTCAGCTCTTCAGTTCAAGGCTAGCGCTCTACCACTTGAGCCACAGCGCCACTTCCGGCTTTTTTCTTTTTGCTTATGTGGTGCTGGGAATCGAACCCAGGGCCTCAGGCATGCAAGGCAAGTGCTCTACCACTGAGCCACCTTCCCAGCCCTATTTATTTGTTTAATTCAACATGTTGATTTATGGGTAATGGGGGTACTCATACTTGGTACTTGCCTTGATCAGTGACCCCTCCCCTACTATCATTCTTTCCCCCTCTTACCCCATCTGTTTTTATTTATTTATTTATTCCTTCATTTATGCATTTTTATTGAGTTATTCAGGTTTTTTTCCTCCTCAAGGTTAGCACTCTACCACTTGAGGCACAACTCCACTTGTGACTTTTTTTGGGAGTGGTTAACTGGACCTAAGAGTCTTATGGACTTTATTGCATGGACTGGCTTTAAACTGTGATCCTCAGATCTTAGCCTCTTGAGTAGCTAAGATTACAGGTCTGAACTACAAGCACCTGACCATTTGATTTTGAATAGAACTTCTTGTGCATATTAGGGAAAATTTGGAAAGAAGAGAAAGCCTCCCCATCCCAAACAATGCTCTTGTTATTCCTCTAGGCAAAGGTATCTATGGATGTTACTGTGTAAATAATCGAGTCAGCTGTGGTTGGATGCTTATATCTGGAGGTAGAGTCATAAACAAAATGAAATCCTGGCCCTCCACATTCCTAGTGCCTAAATAATAGCTTCGCTTGGAATGGATTCCTGTAAAAGGGTACGTGTCGAGTTCACTGGCTATTTTAAGCCATGAAGATGTAAGGTGACAGAATGATCTTTAAGAAATACATAGAGATATATAATAGATAGGTAGGTAGATAGATAGACAGGTAGATAATAGATAGACATGAGTTAGTCACTCTTCATCATTATGACAAAATACCTGAGAAACAAATGGAGGAAAGGAGGCTTTATCTCGGCTCCCAGTTTTAGTGGTTCAGTCCTTGGTTGTTGGATCCACTGTGTTGGAGGCTGTGGGAAGATGTGAAAGTCATGGAGAGGGCATGGTTGAGGAGAGTGCTTCACCACATGGTAGCCAGGAAGCAGAGGCAGGAAGGGGCAGCAATGAGATGTCCCACAGAAGCCTGCTTCCTCCTCGTTTCCATCATCTCTCACAGCATCCGACTCCATTAAAAGGTTAATCCACTGATCAAACCAGCACCCACATGGTTCAATCACTTCTCAATGATTGCATTCGCCAACTGGGGACCAACCTTTCAACACAGAGGCCTTCTTGGGGACATTTCAAATCTAAACTATAATAGCACATATAAGTGTACCTAATTCTCAACCATCTTTTGGAATTTCAGAGCACGCATCCAAGGTATAATGATTGGATCAGGTTAATGGACATATGCCAACACATACCCTTTCTTTTGGTATTGGGAACATTCACAATCGTCTCTTGTAGCTATTTTGAAATATACAATTAATTGATGTCAATCATAGGCACCCTACTGCGTTACAGAACATCAGAAGCTATTTCTATCCATCTGTACTTATACCCATTAGCCATCCTTTTCCCCTCCCCTCCTGTCCCCTCCTTTCTTCTTCCTGACCCTTTCTAACCTCTATCCTCTAGTAATCCCTCTTCTTCTCTCTGTTCCTATGGGACCAACTTGTCATTTTTCCTATTTATCCTCTCTTTAGTTTCTTACCTCATTCACTTGTCCATAACTTCTGGCAATCACTAGACACTAAGCACCTTTGCAAAGCTAGAGGTGCATAACCCAAAAGAGCTGCTGAAAGAGTAGATGGAAAGCCTATTCTTCTGCTTCCTCTTTGTTCCACGGAGTTTAGCACCATTATTTGAGCACTGGCTACGTGACAAGTTCCATCCTAAGGGTTGTACGTGAAGTGGGTCATTTGACCCTGGCAAGGACCTAGGGAGGCAGACAGCACCTTCGCCCCACCCTACCTGTGAGAAAGCCATGCTAGGAGGCCTGAGCAACCTGCTTCAGGTCATAGCACGAGCTGAACCCAGCCTCGGGCACTGGATGCCGTGGCTGTGGGGAGGAGGAGGCGGGGGCTGCTTCCATTTTATGGTGGAGGAACCCAGGGCATGTGAGGAACATCAAGGAATACTGAGTGCAATAGATGACCCTGGCACATTATGGAGGGACTCTATTGCCACACTGGCCCTTTGCCTTAGTTTCATATAAAGCAGCCAGCTGCTTTGTATAAGGGAAATCAACCTGAGGTTCACTAGCAAAGAAAGTGAGAGCTGGGCACCAGTGGCCTCGTGCTTTTATTCCTCGTTATTCAAGAAGCTTAAGCCTAAAGGATGAAGGTTTGAAGCCAGCCAGGGAGGAAACATCTGTGAGACCCCATCTCCAACTAACCAACAAAATGCCAGATTGGAGGTGTGGCTCAAGTGGTAGAGCACCAGCCATAAGAGAATAAGCTGAGCAAATGCAAGCAAGCACCTCCCCTCAGGTCAAACCTAATGAATCCTTCCTGGAGGTTCACTCTTGTGGCTTGGCTTCCACATCCCAGCTAAAACCACGAGTTTTCTTTGGGAGCAACTCACATTGTGTTTCCTGGTCTCGGCATCTGGTGGGTGCTGAGATCTGGCGATCATTTGCATTACTCATCCTTGATTAATTGATCCTCAATAAAAATCTAATTAAGGAAACAAACTTGGATCAAAAGAAAGAGAGGTTGTTTGGGGCTGAACTGTAGAATACAATGTGTAGAATCTGGAGACTAAACAGTTTCCTCAGCAGGCTGAATGTAGGATCCATAGGCATTTATTGAGTCCTAGCGAATACGTGGTTGCTTTTCTATAACTGCTCCTGGCTTTGGACTGGCATGAATATGAGCCACATCCATCAACAAAGCCTAACCTGTGCTCAGTGTACTCACTTAGAGACTGGGTTATAGCACCAGGTTTTCTGTTGAATGAATTCTCCCTCCCCTTTTTGAGTTCATTTACTTGTCCAGAGTAGACACTGCTAGCATGCTAAAAGGCGGTCTCTGGGTTTATGGACTGCAGGTCCTGGGATTTCAGATAGCATTTAATTGAAAGAGGCAGAAAAACATCAAGAGACACCATGTAAGAACTTCCCAAGTGTTCTGTGCAAAACCACGCGAGGCGCCCCACTGCGCTTTGCCCTTCGCTCCCATCATTAGCTTTCCTTTCTTCCTCTTTGGAAAAGAAATGGAGCGACGTCTTTCACGTCTCTCTGCAGGGCTGTGTACCTGCACACTGTACGCAAGAAGGGGAGAGGCCAGGAGCCTTAAGTGGAACCACATGTTCACAGGGCTGTTTGCTGGTGCCGTGGAAGGAAATTCCAGAAGGTGCGTCCAGGGACGGTACTGGCATAAAGAATCGCCAGGATTTGCTTTTCTATTTTTTATCGCTTGACAAGAGTTGTGCTAGTACTTTTAGCCCTCACGAAGCCATCGATTTCGACTGCAGTGAACGCGGCGTGGTGTGTTACAGGCCTGCCAGGGGGTCTTGTGTCTCCTAGCAGAAGTTTTAATACGGTTCAGGGTATTCATTTTCTCTTTGTGAAAGGGTGTTGGTGGTCTTCAGACAGAGCGAGCTAATAGTTCAGCTCATAAATTCTGGAGCTCGGGCCCTCCTGCGTGCCTGCAAGCCCAGCCCGTTGGGTTCTGTGTCACGCTGGCTCGGAGCATTTTCATATTAGTACCAATTTATCATTATTCCACTTAAATGCTCTCTTTTTGTGTGTCTGAGGGAAAGAGGCAGAAAACATCTGCATATCGCGTAATATTAGCTACAGTTGGTGTCTCAAGTGAGAATCAACCTGACAGCCCCATTTGTTATATGTGGGTAGGCTTTACGAGGGAGACGCGTGCACTTGAACTTTCCCTCTGTAGCATCTGAACGGGTCTCTGATGTACGCCTGTCTGGCTCTGAGGACAGGATGTTGAAATGCCGGGGAGAGAACAACTACACATAGCAGTTCTAATAAGAGAGGCTAAATGTTAACCAGATTGAAGAAATAATAACAACAATAAAGATGCTCAGAGCATTATTGTGTTAAGCCTTAAGGTTCATAGTCACAGCTCTGTTTTGTGTTGTTGTTGTTGTTGCTGTGTTTAAATCTTCCCAGATGGTTGTCAGCATTCTCATGATTGCTTTTGCTTCTTTCTCTCTAGCCTATCACACTTCTTAGTAAGAGAGACAAGAACTTGGGCCCTCTGGGGAACAGTGTCATGGTCCATCCGTGGCTGGCTCTTGATGTTGAAATGCGCCATATTCAAAATAAAACAAACTGCCACGTCCTCCCCTCCCCTCCCCCTCCAGCCCCTCCACAGATCCCATTCCATCCATGGGGAAACCTTCCAGCTGAGGCTCCAGGTTCAAACACTGGCTTGTCAGGTGACTTTGTTTACTGTGAGATAATTGGGACTTGAATTGTTACAAACCAGAGGTGACCTCTCTGGTTCCGAGTGTTGCGTGTCTCCTGCAGCAGTGACTTTAATCATGGTGGTTTGTGTCCCCACTCGGTAACATGCAAGGATGACTCCATGTCCCTCTGTCTCCTCTGAGCTGTTCACACGGTGCTCTCTGTGGCCCTGAACCTTGGGATGCAATTTCTTCTCGGAGGCCTGACACCCAAGTGAAGGGCACACTGGGTGTTTCCTCTGGCCTTTCCTCCAAGCGTGTAGCATTTCTTAAAATGAGTCCCAGAACTCAACACCAGAAAATGAGAAGGAAAACGAGGCTTCCGTTCAGTGGATGGGTGGTCAGCGAGCAATTGTTTATGTAAATCGGTGAAAACCGAGTATGTTTATTTATATGTCAACGTGTCTTAACGTCTCTCACGTGAACACGTTTTCAGACAAATGTTTGCTTGCTGTGGACTTGACCTTTAAAGCCTCTGCGGCTGTTGTACTATGTGGATCAAAATAAAAATGGGTAGAGAATGTTTGTATCGAAGAATTCCAAGGCTCTGTCTGGTGCAAAATAGATAGAATGATAGTTTTGCGCACTCCTTTGTAAGTCTGCCAGATTTCTCTGCTCTCTCACCCTCCTTTCCTTGCTTGTGACTTAAGCCTGTTCTTTATCACCAGTTCCTTTGGGCTGTTTTGTTTGTTCATTTGCTTGTGCTCTTTCTATGCCTGGAGCATCTCCTCTTCCCCAATTCACTAGCTTCCTTATTTTATCTTTTGCAGACCTTTCACTTTATTCAATTCCTTCTTTCAATTATAACTATCCACATCACAATTGTACACACACACACACACACACACACACACACACACATCAGGACGTGTATTAATAAAGAGGCCATATATGGTAGTTCATACTGCAGTCTCGGTTACTCGGGAGGTAGAGGTAGGAGAATCATGGTTTGAGGCCATCCCGGACAGAATTAGCTAGATCATGTCTGAAAAATGAAGGCATGGCTTAAACTTGCAAAGCAAGTTGCATGTCTAGTATTGCACACACGCACACACACAAAAAAATGGGAGATCAAAGCCCAGTGCTTAGGAGGGTAAGAAGGTGGACAGATACCTGTTAACTGAAGAAATTCTTTTGCAGAAAATCTAAAATTTTATTCTTATTATAAGAATAGTACCACGTACAGTGTTGCATGTTCCATAGCAAACCGGGCAGCTTTAGGCCCTCAGAGACACCAAGTTAAGAACAATGTGCAAACCAAGCACTTTTGTGTGGACCCTGAGGTCAGCAGAAAAGCCTTAGCCTTCCGACAAACATAAGACTGAGAAGGACTTCCAGATAATAGGAATGAAATCAACACCTCGATAGTTCACACTGTTCTGAACACCTACCTTGTCCTCCCAATCTGACCTAGGGCCATGCAACTGATAGGAAAACTCTGGTACCAAGAACCCTCTTTTTGGACAAAAGCAGAAGGAGGGCTGCATGTTCAACACTCCAGTGTTGAGTCAGGGCACCATCTGCCAAACTGCATCTACTTCTCCTGACTCAGAGAGGCACTGGGACTGGCAGCTGAGTTTATGAGCCACCAACAGTAGTTATGCTCACAACGGAGCACTCAAGCTGCAGTTTCACAGGTAGATGCCAGAGGGAACAAGAGATGATAGAAGAAGGAGAAAGCAGGACCGATTGCTAAGGTAATGCCAGGCACACGCACACACCGTCACCTCCGAGAGAAAGGATTTCTGACCTATCACCAGAAAGGGTTTGATCGGCCCTAGAATCTGCAGCTAGATTCATTGGCCAGTGAAAGTCTTTCTTTACGTGAAGCCAGTCCAGAAAGTCTAGGAGAGTTGTTTATTCTTTTTTTTCCTCCAAATGCCTGACTCTCCCCCTCCTCCTCTTCCTCCTCCTCCTCCTCAGCACCATCTTCATCAACACCAACCACCACATACCACAAGTCACACGAAGAACAGGGAAACATGGCCCAATCAAAAGACAAAAATGAAACTACAGCAATTAAATCTGCAGAAGTACAGATCTCTGAGCTGTCTAACATAATTTAAAGCCACCATGTTAAGAATGCCCAGATGGTTAAAGGGGAATATAAGTGGACAACTGAATGAAATAAATACACTGACAAAACTATTTAACAGAATCGAGTAGAAATTCTGGAGTTAAGAAACACAATAAATGAAGTAAAAATATCAGGAAAATTGTTCTCAGCAGGTGCCTTGGTCAAGAATAGAATCAGTGAACTCAAAGACAGGTAGATTCAACAGGAATAAAAACTGGGGGGAAAGAGTAGGAAAAGTGGATGGAGCCTAAGGAACCTAATGGGGCAGTATCAAGGAGTTCAGCAAACTCATTATGGAAGTTCCAGAAGGAGAAGAGAGAGAGGAGGGATCAAGAGCTCAGGAGAAGAAATAATGCCAGTGTTGTTCCCAAATTGGAGGTGAAGGAAATGCACATGCAAACTCAAGAAGCTTCAAGACTTCAGTGAGGAGAAATTGAGAGTCATGGCTGCACACATTACAACCACACTGTCAAAAAAACAGAACAAAACAAAAAAACAAAAACGAGCTAGCTCCAGTGGCTCACGCCTATAATCCTGAAGGCTGAGATCTGAAGATCATGGTTAGAAGCCAGCTTGGGCCAGGAATTCTGTAAGACATGTTTCTCCAATAAAGTACTCAGAAAAAGCTGGAAGTGGCACCATGGTAGAGCTCTAGCCTTGAGCAAAAGAAGCTCAGGGACAGTGCCTGGGCCCTGAGTTCAAGCCTCAGGACCAGAATAAAAAATCAAAAACAACCGAAGAACTCATCTTCAGAACAACCAAAGAAAAGAAAGTCATTTCATGTGTGAGAACCTAGGTGATACCACTGTCAAATTTCTCAGCAGAGACCTTGAAGGCCAGCAGGAATGGAATAATATCCTTTAAGGTTCTGAAAATCGAAACAAATCTGTCAGCTAGGAATATGGCATCTAGCAACATGTCCTTCGAAAATGAAGTTGCAATTCGGGTATTTTCAGGTACATGAAATCTGAGGGCATTGATTGCCACTAAAGCTTCTTGGGAGTAAATGCCAAGAAAGACTTTCATGGTGAAAGAAGAGAAGAAAGAACAGAAATATGGTGGAGGGGGTGAAGTTGTTCAACATCTACTCTCTGTGTGTAAATGTTAACTCAAAAATTAACAGAAGAAAGCAGTTCTCCAGTAAAGATAAAACACAGACAAATACAACAAGCTCCAGTATTGTCATTTTCCCATGTGCTTTCACTTTTTATGAAACGTTTTCACACGTGTATTTTGTTGAAGTTTTATCACCATGTAATCCATAAAAATGTACCTGCAAGTAACATCTTCATAGGAACATGGTAAATACCTCTCCACTTGTATAACTATAGAAGGTATGGTGGTGAGCCATCAACAAATCTAGCCAACCTGGCATGTAGCAAATAGTGCTACAATGACCTTGAGCAAGGTTCACTCTGTGAGTGCAATTTCTTCATCTATAACTTGGTGACGATCATGGTTTTCATTTACAGAACTGTGTCCTGTTTTCATCGCAGGATGCACCTACCATACATCCATCAGTTTAAAACAGAAGGTTACCATTCCAAGATGTTTTATGCAACCGCAACAACAATCACAGGGGAACTGTGCACAGAATACACAGCATTCTTCATTGCCTTGAGTTTTCATTGTACCTTACAACCGTATTTTCTTACCAGTTGACACTTTGTGGCAGCTGTGTCTCAATGGAGTCTGTTGCATCATTTTCCAGACCTTTTGAATCTCTTCTTGTTGGAACATCCTTAAAAAATCTCTTCTCCCTGGAGCTGTTCCCCCCCCCACACACACACACCTCTATAATGCCACCCCTGCCCAGCTCTGGTAGTGTGGTAAATTCTGTGTCATGGTGGCCTGTCCTTGTCTACTTTTCTGTCTTTCCCAGCACATGGCATGCGTTCGGAAAAGTTCTGCTGAGTGAATGGCTGTTGAAGAAGGTGGCAAGGTTTTCCCCAACCTCTAGATGGTGATTCACTCCTCCTCCTCCTCCTCCTCCTCCCCCTCCTCCCCCTCCTCTTCCTCCTCCTCCTCCTCCTCCTCCTCCTCTTCTTCTTCTTCTTGTGCAGAATCATATGATAGTATTTATACTGTTCTGCATCTTTGAGTCTCTCCTCTCTGATGATGTACATAATCTCCCCTGCCCCGACATGGGCCCCCAACTCTGAATATGAATCTGAAATCTCTTCTGAAACATAAAAAGTACAGCCATCTAGAGGACTGGCTCCTAGAGTCCTTACTGATCCCCAGACTCATGGATGTTCAAGTTCCTCCTGTAAAGTGATGGAATATTTGCACAGATGTTGCACCTACAACATTCTCTCGTGTTGTTGCAATCGCATCTAGATTACTTGTAATCACCTCTAGATTACTTATAATTCAATGTAAATGAGATCATCAATAGTTCTTATACTGACTGCCTCATGTAGGGAATCGTGGCAAAAAGTTCTGTACTTGTTTTGCAAATATGCAATTTCCTTTTCTGAGCAGTGTTGGCCAGCGATTGTTTGAGCCCATGAATGTAGGCCTCACAGACACGAGGGTCCGGCCTACAGCATGACCCCCGTGTTAGGTAGTTTGAGATGAGACCCAAACATTTGTACGTGTTCCATGTAATAATTGCCACTGGTATTGCAAAGAATTCCAGATACGGGTTAACAGATGTTTTGAGAAAAGTAATCAGGAAGAGAAAGCTTCTCTCTCTTGTTGCTGAAACACGACACGGGCCTTATTTTCAGGGGAGATGCTGTGTGTTGGTCCACACACTAGCCATGAGGTTGAAGTTGGAACAAAGCGAGTTGGTCAGGATGGAAAATGCGTAGGTGTGGATAATCATGTAGCTATGGATGGGAGGCAGAGGGGAAAGCAGCAGAGGGACACTTGGTTTTTACCAACATAAAAATTGCATTGGTTTATTTTTCTATCTTTTTCTTTCCTTTTACTCTTGGTATAGTGAGTATAAAAAGCAGCATTAACAAGTCATGGGAGAGAAAACAACACACACCCACAGTTTCCCTCTTACATACATTCGTAAGCTACAAATCCTTCCTTCCTTCTTTCTCTTCCTTTTCCTTCCCTCTTCCCTTCCTTCTCTCCCTCCATCCCTCCATCCTTCTCTCCCTCCCTCCCTCTCTCTTTCCCTCCTTGTTTCTTGGTAGGGTCTTGACATGTACCCAGGCCTAGAACCCACAGTCCTCCGGTTGTGTATTCTGTAGTACAGGACTTATAGGAGTGCCCCATCATCTCTGGCTCTAAGCTTTGAGTTGCCACCGATGTTATTTCCCAGGCTTGCTCTGGGATCTGCATCCATGCTCTTTCTGAAGCCCTCCCATCACTTTACAGCCCAAGGTAGGGACAAAACAATGGGCGTGTCTGGCTGAACAGGGCAGAACAAATGTGAAAAATGTCTGAGCCCTTCACAGATGGGGACACGGAGGCAAAGCACAAGAGAGTGGCCAGCCTGGCATGCTAAGGAAATGAAAGATTTCCACCCTGCAGTGCTGTCTATTAACCATGTGGCTGGCGATGGGTGTGGTGCGGGCGCCATGTTCAGGACTCTGCCAGGGTCACCGGCTGGATTTGGAAGCCGAGTAGAAGGAGGGCGTTTTATTCTCTATGTGGAATCAGAATTTACTTCCATTTGCTTTTAACAAGAAGTATTAAACAATTTTTCCACATTTCCTGTCAATGAACGGGACTCCACAGGAAAACCCAAAAGGGAAGCGTTTGAGAAACTGGAGGCAGAAGAATTTCCCTGGGCGGAGAGCGAACCAGTTCATTCTATTTGCTTATTAATAGGTTGTGTGTTGCCTGCTCCAGGGGGAGCAGCCTCTTGAATGGCTGGCAGGGAAAAGCATTCAAGGGCTCTGCTTGATAAAAATAGAGAAAAACAGGGAAGGGAGAAGAGGGGGAAAATACCTTCAGACAGCACTGGAAGGCTTGTCCTTTGGAATGAAAGCAAGCTGTTGCTAATTTGACTGCTGTAGGGCTGGATGCCAACCATCAAGAATTGGAGCCCTCTTCGAGAACCTGCATGGCAGGTGACACGTGGCACGTGGTTCGGGTTGTTCTTAGAGATAAGGCTGCAGGAAAGATCTAGTGGATTCCAGAAGGCAGCCTTGTAAGGCTGTGTACATAGCTTGGCGGGGAGGCAGTGTAGCGGTGGATGGTATGTTAGTAAAGGTGTCTCTGTGAGGCATCATCTAGAAGCAATACACAGTGAGGCCCTCACTTCTCACCAACATTCACGCTGGTCACCAGGTCAGTCAACGCTGTTGTATGCCTGTGCTGTACTAGGGTCGTGAAGACATTGAGTGGTGAACCTTGTTCTCAAAGGCATTGGTGGAGAGGAGAGAATAGAGGATCACGATGCAAGAGATGAGTGATACAGGGTACAGGTTAGCTTAGTCTCTTTTGTTTCCACTTAAGAGTGGGGATGGAACCCAGGGCCTTTGCATATACTAAGCAAACCCCTTGCTAAGCAAACCCCAAACCCTAGGATCTTGCTACCTAGCCTAGGGCGGCCTTGAACTTGTGATCCTCCTTCCTCTGCCTTCCAAGGGTAGGGATTACACCACCTCACCCAACTTAGTTACGGTCTTAGGCAGGGCTTGAGGAGTCTGTCACGTGATCACCACCGAACGCATTTTAGTAGACCCTATGATTATTCTTTCCCTTCTTATTAGGAACTAACCGGTTGAAGTCTTTGTCCACCCTGGCGGATGTTATAGGTAGGCCAGGAAAAGCCCTGCATTTATCCTGGGCAGTGGCTGGTACAAGTGTCTGCACACTTGCTGGCCATTCCCTCATGCAGACCCAGGACTGTATTAACACGGGCCACAGGACTCCTGCAGAGCCCCAGGGAAGGGCTCTGCCTCTGGCCCTGGTGGAAATGGCTGTGACTGGGGCCTGGAGAAGTCTTGCGAGGAGCAGCATCTGGGGGCTGGAGCTGGGCATGCCCTCAGCTGTGGTTACAATGCAGCTGCAGCCAGGTGCTGACAGATTGTGCAGAGCAGCTGCTACTTGTCTGAGCATGCTCACTTCTACAGTCCTGATGGAGATGAGGGCTCATGCCTGCAATCCTAGATCCTCAGGAGGCTGAGATCTGAGGATCAAGGTTTGAAGCCAGCCAGGGCAAGCAAGTCTCTGAGACTCTCCTCTCCGATTAACCAGCAGAAAGCCAGAAATGGAGATGTGCCTCAAGTGGTAGACTACCAGCCTTGCACCCACAAATAAAATAAAAATAAATAAATGAAAAGCTCAAGGACAGTATCCAGGCCTGAGTTCAAACCCCAGGACCAGCACCAAAACCACCACCACCATCACCACCACCAATAACCAGGGCATCCCAGAAGAGACTAACAGCGATCGAATAGAGAGTCAATTCTCCCCCAGAGTCCCCAACAGCTTAGCTTATTAAAAGAAAAAGAAACATGAAAAGAGGTGCTTGCATGACAGGCGTATCCTGAACACGGCCAGTGCTTTAGCAAGATTCAGAGTGGCTAAGAAACGGTCTGATCGACACCCACCCCGAGCTGCTTGTCCTCAGGTTCAGGGATCTGACTTACGATTACCAACGGAAAGTGAGGAGTCATGACTTACTTAAGACCCCATAAGTGTGACTGTGAGACACAAGCACACACCCACACCAGCATGCCCCTCATGAGCCCCTCGTCACCCGTGTTCTGGAACACGCGGTCTAGACCTGCAGTTCACCCACAGCCTGGAGCAGAGCCTCAGACAGCCTGTAATCTGCACAACACGTGAAAAGCCAAGTACCATGGTGAGCCATTGGTGTCTGGCAAGTGCCTGGCAGTGGACATTCCACTATACTTAAACAAAATCCCTCTTTTATTTAGTGTGAATCGTGAAAGCAAGGAATTTATTTTACTCCTTGTATTCACTGTTTTCTCCCCAGCATCTAAAATGGAAACGTTTAATAGGCATTTGTAGAATGGATTAATGTATGCTGCTCTTTCACAGATGCTACCTCCCCCGCCCTCCACAATTGTCTTCCCAGAGCTCCTGCTAAATATGTTTTTTCTTTCTGTCTTCCATATCCCTTCAATGCTGGTCCATATTGCTCATGTCTTTAACTCTTTATACTTCCTCCTGAATAATGCTCTCCAAACTCTCTTCCAACTTTTTAATATCCTTTTTAGCTCAGACTCTGCTGCTTAGTTTATTTTTAAGGTTTTGTCCCCATCACCGACTACCTTCTAAATAGTTTTAAGTTCTATTTCGTTCTTTGTTCAAACCTGTCTGTGTTCATGATGTTCTTTTCTTTCAGTATGGCTCTTATATCATCTTTAATCATTCTGATGATTTAAAACATATTTAGGTGATATTCTTTAGCTGAAAGAACTGCATTTATCTAAACTCTTAAAGGATGGAAAATGTCCACTTTTCTCAAGCTTAAGACTGGTGCTCATCAAAGATTATTTTCTCTTGAGGCTCGTAATATTTTTGGAAGCTCATCTCCAGTGAGCACTTTTTTAAACAGTTATGAGAGCCACATATTCTCTTTAAAAAATAAACACTAGCCCGGGGCTCCTTTTACTGAAGAGTTGGTGCTAATTTGTACTCCATGCCTGCTTATGGCGTTGAGATGGGTTTTCATCCTTTCAAGAGTTTTTGTTTTGCTTTGGTTCCAGAAATCTCTTCAGAGGTGAAGAGGGCTGTTTTCCCCTGAGATGTTGAATGGTGTTTTTAAATTCTTTGCCCACAACGAGTCACTTCCTGAGCCTCCTGCTTTGTGGAGGGAGGGAGACCCCTCTCCTCTGACCTGGCCTCCTACCATGTGTTCGTTCCTGAGGAATTGTCTAGTTTTCTATTCCTTCTCTACTGCCCAAGATCACCCAAGATCTCCATGTCTCCTTGGTTGCTCTACTTTGTATTACTTGAGTTTTTTTTCACATTAAACATTTTCTAGCTCATCTGAAATTTTGATTCTCACAGACTTAAGCCTTGCTGTAGACATTGAGCTTTAATTTCCTGCTGAATGGCCGCCATTGTTGAAACAGAACTTATTAAGTCATTAATTCCCACTCTACTTTCAGCTTTTTCACTCGGTCTTTTCACAGCCAGTTTCCTCGGTCTTCTGTTTGCCTTCCTGATGTGTCTGCCATCCCCTACACTCTTATTATGTTCTTTTAGAGTAGCACAACTTTCCAGTACCTTTTAATATATATCATTTTAGCTATCTTGCAACCTTTTTTTTTTTGGAGGGGGGTGTCTAGTGGCACACACACTTATTTTTCTCAATGAACTGAAGGAATTCTTTATACCCAGACACAAAAGTATGAGATTTGATTGGAATGAATTGCATTTATCAATCAATTTTAGAATTATGGGCAAATTTACAATAATGAGCCACCTCATGAAGTTTCTTTTTTCATTCTATACTCCCCCCCCTCACCCCTTACACAACTCCACAAAGACAATCTTCACCTGACATTTATACAAGTCACCATGACCAATTTCTTTTTAGGACTGTAAGAAATTTGAAATTACAAAACGAAATTTAATTCTAAGTGAAACAGACTTGCTGCGTAGCTTCTCCTCCTTACTGTGTTGAGTGCAGTGTGGTGAAGCCCATTGTCTTAGCTGTATAGCTGTCCTCCAGAATGCTTCACACCTTGAAAAACTAAAACTCATGCTCCATAGCCTCCTCCGCTGCCCACCTCCCCAACAGCCACCATTCGGCTTTGAGAACCTTGTTCTGTGTATCAGTGGGCTCCATGCAGCATAAATCCTTGAGGCTCATTAGTGTTGAGCTTGGGGGAGATGGGGGAGAATATTGGAAGGAATGATGGAATTGATTTAGATGCATTGTACCCATAAATGGATGTAGAACTACTTAAAGATAATTTTTTTAAAAAATTCCTCCTTTCTTAGGGACGGAATACTTTGTATAAATGCACCATGTTTTATCTGTCTACCCAGGAACATATGGATTGATTTCACCCCTTAGTATTGTGACTGTTGCGGCTCTGGGCATGGTATGTAAAGAACTCTTGGACACACTGCTTCGAATTCTTTTGGGTATATTTCCAGAAGTGGTATTGCTGGGTCATGTGATAATGCTATTATTATGAATGTTTTCTATTATAGTTATTAGTAGGGTTTTTGTTGCTTCGTATTTCATGATTGATCCTCGATGTCATAAAGAAAAGTCCATTGGATTTGGGGTATTTCTCATTTTCCCCCCCACTCCGTGGTTCTCAAGCTTGGGTGTGTATCAGAGGCATCTGGGAGCTTTTATAGCAAATCAGGGCCAAGCCTCATTCTTGAACAATTACTCAGAATTTCTGGGGTGAGCTCAAGGTACTGGTAGTTTTTTTTGTTTTAAAAGCCTTCCAGGTGATTCTAAAGTGAAGCAAACTCTGAAGAATTTCTCTAAGAGAATGTATTGAAGTCTTACTGGTTTCAAACATCATGCAGTTGATCCATGTGGATTCTTGAAGCACTAATATCACTTGCAAAGAATGATGGATTTTCTTTTTATGTTCTATAACCTTTTCTGTTTATAATCTCATTAGTATGTTTCTGACTTGTTGAATTGACTGAACTTCTTCAACAATGCTAGATGCAAAAGGCTATTTTTGTTCCTGATTTTAAAAGGATGGCTTTTCTCTAAGATATAGAATTACTATTTTACCAAAGGAATTTCCTATCCTTTAATGTGCATTTCTTGAGAAAGATATAGAAGTATGGATGATTTGAAGAGTTTACAGATCATGTATATCTGTCTCTCTGGGAGCTTGGACATATATTTTCTTCAATCAATCACAGATAGTATCTCATAGAATTCACATTACAAATGGGTTATGCACTTGTTTTATGAATAAATTTGGCAAAAAATATATTTTGGATTACCCTTGCATATCAACTCAAGTCTTCCTCCCTCCCTTGTGATGTTTATCGAATAGCTTATCTTCAAGGCATATAATGGGTATACTGGCACTGAGACCAAGGGCCAGGTCTGCTTTATAAAGGTTCTGCCTGCTTCCTTGAGTTGGCAGAATACATGGCTACTCCTAAACAGCACCTAGCACTTAGACATGTGCGTGTGTGTGTGTGTGTGTGTGTGTGTGTGTGTGTGTGTGTGTGCGCCCGCGTGTGCGCGTGTGTGTGTGCATGTATTTAACATTGGCTTGCTTTAGGAGTTTATGGCAGTGAAATACACAGTCTTCCAATCTTAAAGTATAATTTTCCGCTCCCCTTTGTAACTGATTTGCAGTGTAAAGCCCCTGCAATGCTGGCTCATGGCAGTGAATCTCAGTGTTGTAGGCGACTCAGTCATGAAGTTTCTGTCTTCATGTGTGAGGTGCAGCTGGGTTATCTGGTGGGTTAGGGGCATGGAAGCATGTCTGCCTGAGGGCGTTTTTAACATACGATATGTTTAATGAGACAATATCCTTCTGTACATTGGGGAACAGCTGTGTGCCCTCCATTCCCGTTATATTTGTTTACTTAGTTTTGAGAACCCTGGCTCATACACCCTATGTGAGAAGGTGGAGAACAATCCCTAATTCTTGGCATTGTGTGACATTTGGGGATTCGATTATTCCATGTGCAAAGGGGACTGACACTCAGGGCAGTCAGAGACTGGTGGGAAGCAGGTAGGTTAGATGTAGGGCTCAACAAAAAAAAAGGTTGGGTTTGGTGGGAGGGGGGTGTAGGGCAGCCTCCAGAGGGGTCTTTGGGTGTCAGTAAATGTTAAATCTCACACGCTAAGGCTGTTAAAAGTTGATTGCCACAAGAAGTAAAGGGGAACATATACTAGACTTAAAAACGATTAGTCCAGTATACTGTGTCCCACACATTATTGCTCAATAATTAATTAGAATATTCCTAAATGATGGCTAGATCCGGAGGCTCACACCTGCCATGCCGGGCACGAGGGTTCTGGGACAGCTCAGGCACAAGGTTTGTGCGACCTTATCTTAACTAACTAAGGTGCGGTGGTGTGTGCCTGTCGCCCAGGCTATACAGCAAGCATAAACAGGAGGAAGGCAGTCCAGCTGGTGCAGCCATAAATGTGAGCCTCTATGTCAAAAATAACCCATGCAGAGGGGGCTGGGGCATAGCTCAGGGCAAAGCACTCAGTTCAAAGCCGAAGACTGCAAAACTGAGACGTTCCCAGGTGAAGCATCATGGGCAGCCTAGGCAGGGCCAGACCTTTATGTAAGCAGAGTACCGTTGGAATGGGTTCTAGTAGGGCTCTTTTCCTCTGGGGTTACCGGAGGTGAATGAGCCCTGGCACAGGGTGATGGGCTGACGTTGTACCTCGGTCTATGCTGTGTGGCTCCTAAGACTGAGCCAAGATGCCTGAAAACAGGGATCTCATAGGAAGAAATCTGATCTGCTTGGCGGGCTGGTTAGAGACCCTGAACCCTTGAGGTCAGTGGCTGTGTTTCATCAACTTTCTCAGCCCCGTGACCGACACAATGACTGGGCCAGCCAGCGGCCTTGAATGGTGGATCTGAAATCAGGGTTACTCCGTCAGTTCTCAGCCCTGGGTTGTGAGTTTGTCCTGGAGTCTTGGCCTGAATTTCCCCCTCCAGGTGCTTGTCAGGGAAGGGCACCGCATTGGAAGGATTTGCTTACAAGTTCATTTGGACTCTCAGCACGGAGTGGGCTGGGAGGGAGGCCTGCGGCTGCCATTGTGAAAGCAAACAATTAAGTTCATTAACAGTAATGAGGGATGGGAAGAGGAGCTGCAGGGAGAGACGCGGGTATGAAACCAGCCCTTTCCTGGCATCCCTCTCCTTTCTCGCTCGCTTTCTTCCCCTCAGAATGAAACTTGCTGACCCTCTGAGCTTTGTGAACCGTGAACCATGCCACTTCCTGAATAATAGGGACCAACCAGGGCACAAAGACCTTTCCTTAAAAAGCCTAATGTAAAGCAGCTTGGTATACAAAAGGCCCATCTTGCATTTTGAAAACGTAAGTGGATCGATGTAGTCTAAGTTCGTGAGGACTAGGATCAAATCATATTGTGAATGTGTGTGTGTGTGTGCAGGCATTTGTGTGTGTCCAAATTGCATCAAAGAAAGCAATCCTAGCTGGTTGTGGTGGATCATGTCTACAAATCCCAGTTGGTGGAGCTCAGGAAGAAAGTGCTCAGGTCTAACCCCGGGAGATAAGTTAGTGAGAACTGATCTCAGCCAATAGAAACCTGGGCATGGTGGTGCACTCCTGTCATCCCAGCTACAGCATAGATAGAGGATTGCAGTCCAGGCTGTCCCAGGCCCTGACCACCCCACCCCCAAAAGAGAGACCCTGATTGAACAATAACAAAAAACCCAAAAAGTGTGGGAGTGTGGCTCAAGTGGTAGGGCACCTGCCTAGGAAGCACAAGGCTGAGTTCAAACCCCAAAATTATAAGAAGAAGAAGGAAGGAGAAAGAGAAGGAGGGAGGGAAGAAGGGAAGGAGGAAGGGAGGGAGGGAGGGAGGGAGGGAACATGATCCTGTCCAAGCTCCCTATGGTGAGTTCAGGGTTATTGGTAGGATAGAAAGGCATGACAAAATGTGCCTAGAGGCGGGCACAGCAGTAAATACACGCGTCCCAAAAGGGAGAGAGGGAGGGGCAAAGGAAAGGTGAGGCAGCCTGGGCTGGCTGGTGTGTGCTGTGACACGCCTCTAATAGGCAAAATAAAATTGTAGTCACCACTGTAAAAAGACTCCTGCTGCAACTTATTAATCAGGGTCTGGGGAGATCAATGACACTGAATGATGATGGAGCATTAGGCTAAACTCCACTTCCCCCGTGCCCGCCCCCACCCCCGCCCGGCCCCGTCCTCTGGCAGAACAGCTCTCTGGATAGGGTACAGATGCTCACATCTGCTTTTGTTCCAGACCCCAAACTCCTGTGTCCTGGTGTGAAGTTAATGAAGCCCCCTGCATTGTCCCGCACATTCCTTTCACAGAGCAAAGCGTCTCTGGCCAACCTGGCAATCCAATGAGTTAATTAAGGGAGAATTGTCTATGATTTCCTCTTCCATTATAACTGCCCCCTCCGCCCTGCCCCGCCCCCACATGGATGGGGGTCCCCCCCCCAAAGCTAAGCAGTGAAACTGCTCCTCGCCCCATGTGCCAGGATGATGAATGGAGGGCCTGCAATGAGGTCAATTAGCCGGGGTCGGCGCGATGCTGAAAGGTGGAGTGTGTTTCTTTATTGAACACTGCATTCACACTCCAAACGCTGACCCGCGCTCTGGTGATTTATTACAAGGGCAGTCCTCTGATCACTTACCTTCAGTGCCCGGACCTTGGCTTTGAAAACTGGGCTTTCACTGTCAATTAACGCCAGACAAGGAGATCCATTCAAAATCTGAAATGCAGAGCGAATCACCCGCTGCAGGTAGGAAAGGCAGAGGGAGCCAGCCAGGAACAGCGGCCCTGCCACCACTGGACGATGCCAAGCCATGCACCACCTAGCAGCCATACACACTGGGCCTTCATTTGAGCAGCAGCATGCAGGGATTCCAAGGCAAGGAAAGACTGTGAGAGCCCCGACAGCATGTGATTCCACTAAGGTTTGTATACATCCAAGGGGAAACCCAGAAGTTCCAGTATTTTCTTTTTTTTTTTTTTTTTTTTTGGGTCCGGTCGTGAGGCCTGAACTCTGGGCCTGGGCGCTGTCCCTCAGCTCTTCAGCTCAAGGCTAGCGCTCTACCACTTGAGCCACAGCACTACTTCTGGCTTTTTTCTTTTTGCTTATGTGGTACTGAGGAATCGAACCCAGGGCCTCGAGCATGCAAGGCAAGTGCTCTACCACTGAGCCACCTTCCCAGCCCCAGTATTTTCTTTTTTTAAAAAAGAACATATTATTATTGTTGTTGTTGTCAGTTGTGGGACTTGAACTCTGGGCCTGAGCACTGTCCCTCAGCTCTTCAGCTCAAGGCTAGGGCTCTACCACTTGACCCACAGCACCACTTCTGGTTTCCTGGTGGTTATTTGGAGATGAGTCTCACGGACTTTCCTGCCCGGGCTGGCTTTGAACCATGATCTTCAGATCTCAGCCTCCTGAGTATCTAGGATGGCTTATAGGTGTGAGCCACCAGTGCCCTGCAAATCTTACTGTCTTTAAGTAGTTGTACCAAGGAGCGGCCATTGAACAAAGCAGTTTATGGATACGATTTATCTTGGTTGATGACAGCCTTTTCAACCTTCTCCCACCCCGACCTTGCCCTTCCCTCACTCTTCTTGATTTTGTAGGCTAGACATTGGATTCTTGTTTGCATTTCCCACCTCTTCTCCTCTTCATGCATCTATGCCTTTCCCCTTGACCCCACCCCCACCCCTTTAAAATACTGGCTTCCTGGTGTTTATTTTGCTGAACTTTGATTTTTGCCTTTCTAAGGAATGATACTATTTGAGATCTTCTTTGAATCTGCCATATTTCAGTTACTACAGTTGTATATACATGCATAACCCCCAACATATTTGCTAATGATATTGTGAGCTAAATCCAGCTTCCATATAGAAGGGAAAATATGCATTCTTAGTCTCTCTGGACCTGACTTACTTCAGTTAACATCATTTTTCTTTCTAAATCTTTCTAGTTCTTTCCAAATGGCACAATATCATTCTTTCTAATGGATACATATCAGCTCATTGTGTATATAAACCATTTTTGTTTTTTGTTTTTTGTTTTTTGTTTTTTTTGATCCGGTTGTGGGGCCTGAACTCTGGGCCTGGGCGCTGTCCCTCAGCTCTTCAGCTCAAGGCTAGTGCTCTACTACTTGAGCCACAGCGCCACTTCCAGCTTTTTTCTTTTTGCTTATGTGGTGCTGAGGAATCGGACCCAGGGCCTCAGGCATGCAAGGTAAGTGCTCTACCACTGAGCCACCTTCCCAGCCCCTACCATGTTTTCTTGATCCATTCATCCATTGACATTGATACTGGAATTTCAGCTCAGGGCTCAGCGCTTGCTCAGCTTTGCTTGCTCAACTGGCGCTCTACCACTTGAGCCACACTCCATCCTGACATTTTTGCTGATTGTTTTTGAGATGGAGACTTGTGGTCTTTTCTGCCTTAGCTTTGAACCATAAATCTCCAGTTCTCAGCTCATACCTAGCCCCCCCAGCACCTGGCTAGTTCCTGTATATTCTTAAAGCTACCTGTAGTTCTTATCTGGGCTTTCGAAGAGGAATTCCAGTGTGGGCCTCTTGCCCCTGGGGACCTCTGTGTGCACCAGGGTGTCCTGATATTTGTACTGAAAAAAATCAGAGTAAATATGATCATAAGTGTCTGAAAATGTCAGAATGAAGCCCACGAGCTCGTCTAAGTTAAATATGAGCTAATTAAAACAAAAAACAAAAGTACTAGGGCAAGAGCTAGACTTTCCAGGAGCAGATGAAGAATGCGTTCTCCTGCTGTGAACTTCAGGATTCCTAGCAGAAATTCGCAGTGTGCTCCCACCACTGGGAATGTCCACAGGAAGAGAAAATGCACCGGGGTGAATCGGAACCCCACCCTTCGCTCTGCCACAGCCTGGGGAAGGTTCCCTCACTAGGATGGGCATGGATCAGCCCTCACCCCCTCAGGTCTTTGCTGGACAGGCCCCTTTCCTGACGGCCCAGTGAGCCTACGGTTTCCCGCACCATCCTGCTCTCTGCTCCTTCCCAGGTTCCCTCCCCATGGAACACAGTCTGTGTTTGTCTGGTTGTATTTTCACCGGTGTATCTGTCCATGGTCTGTAAGCTGCAGAGGTGCCAAGCCAAGAGTGTGGGGCTCACCAGTGTGTCCCCAGGCAAGGAGGAAGAACAGGGATGGGGAGTCTTCCTCTCTCTGCAGACATTCTTCCTCCACAGACCATGGGTCTTACCGGTTCCACAGGGTGGCTTCACCGAGGTTCCATCCGAAAGGTATCTCTCATCCGCTAGGCCGTGATGCTTGTAACAATGATGGTGATTTAAAATCACCTTACCGCTGACCGCAGTGCCCTGGTCCCCCCAGTGGTTCTCAGCCACTTTGTGACTGCAGATGAGCTCTCTCATGTGGCCTCTGTGCCTAACCACGCTCCTTCAAGAGCACAGACATGACCCCCACCGCCATGTCAAAGACTCCTCTGCACAAGCATCAGGAGCTTTCTCAAAGTGGACCAGTGCATCCCCGAAGGAAAAGCGTCTAAAGCTTCGCATCTCTTGCTCATCAACTGGAAACCCCTACTGGTGATTTAGAAGTGAAGAAGTTAACACTGCAACGTTAACTCTCTTCAGTGTGGGGGGCTGCGGGGAGGCTGCTGGCTGGCGCTGTGAAGGGTATTCACCCCCAAAGGTTTCCCCTCCAGACAGAAATAACATGTTTACCTTCCCCACATACGGTCACAGGCAAAGCCCTTGGGAGACGCCTTGCTCACCCACCTTCCCTCCTCTCTGTTCTGTTCTTTGAAAGCAGAGGAGAGAGAGCACGAGGGAGAATATTTAGAATTTTCCCTAATTCACGGAAGAAGTGTCACTCAATGTACCCGAACCTGCGAACACTGCTGTGCCTCTGTCTGTGCTGGCCATTCCAGAGCAGTTTCCTAAAACCACAGTTGGGAGCAGAGTCCAGGCTGGAGGACCCACCACCTCTCTTTTCTGGGGGTGCAGCGGAGTCGACATCCTGAATTTTCCCTCACAGATTGCCCTGTGGAAGGGGTGGCACGGTGGTGAACGCGTCCGTCCACTGACTTACAACGAGCCAACTGCAAGCATGAGGAAACCAAGGGAACGAGACCAGCCTTTCTATGTGTTGCCCCTCCGTGGTCTCTGAACACCTTCAGCCTTCAGTTTCCTCGTCTGTACAATGGGACTAAAACACTGTCGGCTTCTTGCTGCTGGGGGCGCATCGCCACACCCCAGGGAGTGCCCAGATATAGCCCAAGCTTTTTCCCTAGATATCAATACGGCAGTGTTTAGTGTATCAGTTAGACACGACATTTATCAAGAACAAAAGCTAATACAATAGAAAGGCAGGTACTCACGGCTCATGACTATAATTCTAGTTACTCAGGCAGCTGAGATCTGAAAATTGTGGTTCAAAGATAGCCGGTGCAGGAAAGTCCATGAGACTCTTATTTTCAATTTACCACCAAAGAGCCAATAGTGCGGGTATGGCTCAATTGGTAGAGCACCAGCCTTGAGTGTGAAAGCCAAAATATGAGGCATGAGTTCAAGCCCCAATACTAGTGTACACACAGGAAAAAACAAACAAATAAAATAATAAGAATAATATGCTCCAATTAAAATTATGTGATGTGATCTCTCCCCCCTCTCTTTCAAACTAACATATCATTTCTGTAGATCTTCATGAACTCAGCTATATATGATATATCTACATAATGTATATCACATATATTTTATATGTCATATATATCATATATGACATATATAATCTATGTCTATCTATCTATCTATCTATCTATCTATCTATCTATCTATCTATCTGGTGCCAATCCTGGGGCTTGAACTCAGGGCCTGGGCGTTGTCCCTGAGCTTTTGTGCTCAAGGCTCATCCTCCAACACTGGAGCCACAGCTTCACTTCTGGTTTTGTGGAGAGTTTTCTTTGAGTGGGAGTAGCTAATTGGAGATAAGAATCTCACAGGCTTTCCAGCCTAGGCTGGCTTTGAACCAGGATCCTCGGATCCCAGCCCCTCGAATAGCTAGGATTACAGGCCTGAGCCACCAGTGCCCAGCATATTTTTTTCTTTCACCAGTAAGTTGAGAACTTCTACTTTTTCACTTCCAGGAAGCACTTCATGGCTTCTTCTTGTCACCTCTGAATTGCCAGCACCTCCACACTGGCCCATGGGGTCCTGGTTAGCATGGAGTTTGCTGAACCTCACTTCTGAAGATGCCATCCTGGCGTTGATCTGACGCATGTGGACAGCTGCTCGGGGAGCCGGCAGGCAGTGTAGACAGAGTGGATGCACTGGACATTTGTCTCACTGGGCACAGAAGGGGACGGTCTGAGCTTCCTTCACGCTACCCAATCGAAAACTTGTGCATTGTTGATTTCTGTTCATTTTACACTCATATGGCGGACCACAGTGGACCGCGGTAACTGAAAACACAGGAAGCGACGTGGTAGAGGACAGGGGTTGCTGTGCCCACTTTGTGGGAAGCTCAGGGAAATGCATGATGCTCACAGCCAAGGCATCCTGATTCTACTTTGTGACATTGGAGAAGGGGCTGGGGGCGGGGAGACCAATGTACCCCACTACCTGGACGCCTCCCTCAGAGACACACCTGTGCTCTTTGAACCTGAAGATCACTGTGTCTCCGCAGGAGGATGGGAGGCTGGTGATGGGCTTCTGAGCCGGGACTTTGGATTCCGGAGGGTAACCACTTGCCTGAAAGGAAGCCTTGTTAGCTCGAGGCTTGTTGATCAGCAGCCACTGCACGGATCAGCAGCCACTGCAAGCTGCCCAAAGGTGGGCTGTGATAGCCAGGCCCGTGGTGGAGGCCTTCCTTTGGAAGGCTAAGTCTAGATCCCCTTGGGAAAAGTGAGTCTGATTTGAATATGGAGCTACCTAGAAACCACCTGAGGCCATGCCTGGTGAGCTAGGGCTGTGCTGGGCCTTCTTCCCTCAGCGCTCGAGTCCCAGAAACCCTAGCGTGAGGAAGTAGGAGCATCCTGGTTTTGTCCACCAAGAATGTACAAGAGACAATGGGCTCTGGATTTGGGCTGAAAAGAGAGAGAGAGAAACAGTGTTATCCAGTTATCTCTAAGGTCCTCTTCAATGCCCAAAGCCCAAAAGTTAGTATAATAACAAATGAGCTCTTATGAAAACTTGTAAGGGAGTCTGGAAATGTATATTTAATCTTTTCTGTTGTCACAAGCACCCTCCAAGAGTCGATTTGCATATTCCCTGATACACATTAGCATAAGTCCCTCCCTGGGGAGGGGTTGTGCTCTAGGCCTGCTGTGTTGCCCTCTTTCCTGGCTCCAGTTCCTATCAGCTTTTGCTAACTCTCTGGGCCTGCAGGGGAGGTGTGTGTGTAGGGGGGGGGGGGAGGGGGAGGGCTCCTGCATGGCACGCTAGATCCTCTAGTGCCCAGGTTTCCTGTGGATCTGTGTGCTTTTTCCTGGTAAAAGCACTGTTGGTCGCTCATTCTCTGCTGGCCTGACCGCTGTCCCCTCGCTCGGTGCTTCTGGTCCTTCTTCCTTCAGAGTCCTGGGTTTTGACCAAGGTTAACGTTGCCCAGGGTGGCAGGAAGGGCAAAATCAAGGTCAACAGGATGCCTGACTTGTTCTTGTCAGAAAATAGGACCTATCCCGTATCCTGCAGGGACTCTGAAGGCTTCTCCAGGTTGTCTCTGTATTCCCTGCTTATACTCCATGCCTGCTCTCCCTCCCCATCTCCCCCCACCCTTCCAGATCCATTTCACATCTTCCTCACACAGCCAGACCACAAGACAAAATGGCCTCTCCTCACCCGAGATGGGATCCCCCAACCTTCTTCCCAGACAGAGAGCCCAGGCAACTCCTGCCACTTCTGAGCAAGCCGAGACTTCCTCTTCCTCCAGGAAGTCCTCCCCGACTCCCTGAGCAGATCAGACTTCGCTGCTGTGAACGCTCTTCCGTCCCCAGTCCACTCAAGCAAGTAGGGAACGGTGTATTTATTTTGAGTTTGAGTCTGGTTCCTGTCTCTCTCCTGTTTATGAGCACATGGTAGAGTCTCTTCTCCACATCAGGAGATGTCCCAGGGTCTGACAAGACACCATCTCTGGAAACTTCCGTAAATACTGTGACTCACCTCAAGATTCTATCTCTGCAGCTGGTCGACTACCCACATGAACGGCCCCTGCGTGTACAGTGACATAGAGCCCTCTGCAGGGGTGAATGCCCGTCACTGGTTTTAGTTTAATCATGTTCAATCCTTGCTTTTTTCTTTCAAACTTTTTTTATTGTAAAGATACTGTACAGAGGAGTTACAGTGCCTTCCATTTCCTTTTGTATTTAGATCAAGTAATTGAGTCTCTTTTGCATGTATTCTCTCTCTTTCCCACTTTCTCTGTATTTCTCTCCCTCCGTCCCTCCCCCTCCCTCCCCTCCCTCCCTCCCCCTCCCTCCCCCTCCTCTCTCTCCCTCTCCCTCCTCTAAAGAAGATAAAAGTCCGCAGGAGTAGAGATAAATAAAAATAGCAGCCATTCTCTGCAGGCTTGGAAAAACATGGCTGGAATTACGTAGGTGAAAACACTACGATATGAAACCATCTATTTAAAACGCAGGCACTGTTATTTACAGTCTTTAACGCTACTCACCCAGCAACGGTGGCCCATCTTTAGCACATTCCACAAAAACTAAGGGGACCAAACAGGACCACAGAACGTGATGACTGAGTTCAGAAACTCGATCTGAGCAGCTGTTTTGGTTGGCAGTCTCTTGATGCCTGTGTCTCCTTTGCCATGGAGGAAGCTTTATAGATGGGCTGTGGGGAGGAAGTCTTGAGGGCTGTGGCAGGCTGTGCCTCCGGAGAGGAAAGCCGAGCTTTGCTTAGCTGCTGAATGATTCCTTGTCAGTTAAAGAGGATTTAGTGGCCATCACTAGAACTTCCCTCAACCCAGAATCAATCTGTGACTGTGCAGGAGAGAAATAGTGAACTTCCATCCGTGTGGGAAGTGAGTAGGGTGGACTAGGGGAGACTCGCTTGCCAGCGGCTCAGCTCTGCAGGCTTATTGACAAGAGGCCCCCAGTGGAGGGGTTAAGAATTAGACCAAGTTCAAATCCTGACTCTCCCACATACTTCTCCTTTCTATGCCTCAGTTTCTTTGTCTGTGAAGAAAGTCTTCACCTCCAGTGACTTGTCTGGCCCAAACGAAACAGAGATGGGCATTTAGTAATGTTAGGTATTCTTCTTCTTCTTCTTTTTTTTTTTTTGTCAGTTGTGGGATTTGAACTCTGGGCCTAGGCGCTGTCCCTCAGCTCTTCAGCTCAAGGCGAGCACTCTACCACTTGAGCCACAGTGCCACTTCTGGTTTTCTGAGTGGTTTATTGGAGATAAAAGTCTCATAGACTTTCCTGCCTGGACTGGCTTTGAACTACAATCCTCAGATCTCAGCCTCCTGAGTAGCTAGGATGACAGGCGTGAGCCACCAGCACCCTGCGGTATTGTTATTCTTATTATGAGCATGATATCTCCGTCTGAGGTCTACTCTTTTACTTGTGTGAAATTATTGGGGCTTTCCATCGAGGTGGTGTCAGAGGAGTCAGGAGAATGTGGGTAGGAAAGATCAAGGCTGTAGGCCCTGGTGGATAGAGCTGTAAACTGCTTTGTGACATTGAGCAAATCACTTAGCTCCTCTGGTTTTATTTTCCTGGTCTGTAAAACAAGAGTACATTTACTCAACAACTATTGTTACTTCTTGAGCCGGGGGGAGGAGCGGGGTTCAAGACTCGCAGACGATGCAAGAAGAAGTAACAGCTGCAGAAGCAATGGCAGTGTGAAAGGATGGGGGTTGGCGGGAGGTAGGCCCACGTGTGAATCTCTAGTACTGGGGCATGGGGCTGGGGGCAAGGGTGGGAGCGGGGAGGAGAGCTCCGCCAGGGGGGAGGAAGGGGTGGAGGATGCAAGGCTGGGGCAGGTGTTCTAAGGTCCAGGGTGATCGGAACACCCAGAGCGATGAACAGGTTCTAAAGCAGACAGTGGTAAGCCAGGAGGTGGACCGAGAGATCTCTGCATGGTTTCCTGACTTGGGGTAGACAGTGGGTTCGAATCCCTCAGCATCAGTGCAGAGAGGATACAGAGAGAGAGGAAGGTGGGGAGGTGGAAGAAGAGAGGGGAGGGAGAGGAGGGGGAGGGGGAGAGAGGGTCCCGAGGACAGCAGCTGGGGTTGGGGGGGTCACACCTGTCCCCCTGGGGATGCCCTGGCCCCTGTGAGCGAGGCCTCTGTGGCACCCACGGATGATCTGGCTTCAGATTCAAGGGCAACATGCGGCCTTCGGAGCCTCTGTGTGCCACCCCTTTACATCCCAAGGTTTCCATCGTTCTGTAGCTAATCTCCTTCGTCCAGAGCTCTTACCTTTCAGCCCCCAGCCCTCACACCGCGTCCAGCTGCAACTCCCTTTATTTCTGGCTGGGGATCCGCAAGGAGACAGTTTCTCCGTGGGCTCCTTCGCGGGAGAAGGTGCTGAGAATTCCACCCCCCTCCCAGAATTCCACCCCATCCCAGTTCTCCTTCCCAAACCTCCAGCCCCTCCCTTGCCTGACTTTCTGCCCACTTTGTCCCCACCGAATACATTAGAGGCTGTTTGAGGTGGAAATCGCGGCATGAAGAGGCAGCCTGTGACCTCCCCCCACTCCGAGCTGTGGAGTTGCTGCTGCAGGTAGGAAGCGCCTCCCGCACTCTCCTCCTCCTCCTGTCTCTTAAAAAAGAAAACACCACCTCCCCTTTCAAACTAAAAAAAAAAAAGAAGAAGAAGGAAAAGGAGAGGAAAAGAGAGAGAGCAAGAGAGAGCAGGAGAGAATTTGACATTATTGTATAATTTAAAATTGCACAGCCTAGAGCCCACAAAACCGAGCATGTAATTACACACTTACTAGAGGTAACAGCAGTGCTGATAATTACTCTTTACACAGGAGAGGCCCTGCTGATATCCCACAGTCAGAAAGTGGGAACTACAATATCTTTAATACCATCCGCAGAGACCGGCCTAAGCAGAAGAGAAGTATGAGAAGGCTCACAGGGTCCACAGCAATATCTTCATCGTGCCGCAATGTCAGGAGCCTTAGCACAACAGAAATCAATAGTTTCTAGTACATTTTTTTGGTACAATTTTTTTTTGTATGACCCAACCTGAGAAAGTACAGGAAAGGCAAGGGTACTGTACAGTAAGGAAGCAAAACCTCCTTAACCGCAGGCCTGTCTGTTTAGAGATACGATGGGGCAGCAGACTAGGAGAGATGCCTTCTTCATCGATGGGGCAGAAGAGGGCAGCTGGTGCGGGCCTGGCCCAGGAATGCTTGCTGTTCCTTCTCCCCATGATCCCTGATGAACACAGCGCCTTTCTCAGGACTGGTTATAAAGCCATGAGGCTTTATAAGGAGGGAACGGGGCTCTTTTTTTTTTTTTTTTTTATGCAATAGGCCATTTTGTTTTCTTTTCTTCCTATGGACAGAAAACCAATTGGTTGTATTTGAAAAAAAAAAAAAAGCACAAGTGGAAACCCAGGAAACTTAACACGGTGACATAAAGGGTTTCCAGGTTAAAACAAAAATAACCAACAATTTGAAGCGTCTACTTGCCTTGGAGAGGAGAGCATTTTGATTTTCACCCCACAGCATAGCCACCTACTCTGTGGCAGGCCCTCATCTATTTTTACCCTGTAACTAAAACCACATGGCTAAGCCTGGCGTGTGCTCTGAAGGAAAAGCTTCTTGGTGTGTGCGGACTGTGCTGATATTCTGACTTGCGGTGTGTATTATTTTGGTGGGGCTAATCACCCTTTTAAGTTGGGCCAATTGTCAGTCTGAATGATAGCCCGGGTTTTGCTTAAAGGCTTAAGTGAAGAACTCTCCTGATTGCTTTATAACTATTCCTGCCTATTGGGCATGAACGGGTAAGTGCATTTAGTTATAGTACGTGGAGGCATTGCCACATGGCCGCACAATGGCAGAGGGTCCTTTGCTGCTTCTATTTAATTTGGGGGAGCAGACTCCAGGCTGGTCTGAACTTGGAGTCTCAAGAAAGCAGCCATTTAGCATTGGGTGACTTCAGGTGAGCGCAGGGCACAGGCAGATGCATGGAATAAGATGAACAGTGATGTAAGAAGGCCGAGAATTGGAGGCCAAGGCCGGAGTTGGTCTACTGGAGGCCTGTGGATCGCTGGCGAACAGGGGCATGGCAGACAGTCCAAATGGGTTGAACGGCTCCTTCGTGTTCTCCAGGTGGAGTGAGGGCTAGAAGGTCTGTTGGTCCTGCTGCTGTGACATATTCGCAGAGTCAGGGAAGGGGAGCCCAGCGGGAAGGCCTTGCCAGCCGCAGCCACATGCGTTATCTCTGCCCCTCACTTACGGCTGGTTCCAGGCCTTCTGTCGTCCTGTCATTCTTCAGACGGGGACCGGAAAGTGGGACATGGCTCGTGATTGGACGATGCATGCGAGTCCTCCACAGCCTCAACTTCCGTCCACGCAAGTAATCCAGGCACCTGATGAAAATCTGTGGTTTGATGCATGCCATAGCTGAGTAAAAGGATTCATGATACCATCCAAGTCATTTCTTCTCAACCCTGTAGAGAGGGAGGGGGTCGTGAGAGGGCGGCAGATGTTTGTCTAGCGCGTCTCAGTTCTAGTGGTTGGGACAGCGGGTTCACTGGGCTGTTTGTGTATCCAATCCTGTGCACACAGCAAGCACACAGGCATCTCAGGAGCAGCGTGATGGATGGAGAAAGCGGGGCCCGGTTTGGTGTGTGGTCTGGGGCCTTGGAGACCAGCAAGGGAGGAAGCAGGGGACTCAAGAGGTAGCTTCTCCTGGCTGCTCGGATGTGGACTCGTTTGTACTTTTTGCCCACATAGGAAGCAACCTTGGGAGTTAAGATGGCAATTATTAAAGGAAGAAAAGAAGAATGAGTTCGTGTTTGAGACTCATTCCAGAAATTTCTACAGATCCCCAAATGGAGAGTTCATTGGAGAGAAGGCCTTTTAGGATCCCCAGTTTAGGCTACTATGTATGTATGTATGTATGTATGTATGTATGTATGTATGTATGATGTATGTATGTATGTATCTATGATCTATGTATCTATGTATTATATTATATAATATATATTTGTTGTATAATAATAGAATATATAACATGTTACATTATATATTTTTTCTTTTAACATGCCCACAGGTATGTCTAAGGATTAGCAGGTCCGGGACACAGGCTTTCCAGTCAGATAGCAATGGCTTAGAATTCCAGCTGGACTGTTTATCAGCAATGCGACTTTGGGCATGTTGTTGTCTCTGAGACTCAGTTTCTTTATCTGTAAAATGGGAGCAAAACTTTCTTTTGGGCTGCTGTTAGGAATAATTAATATGACATGTATCTTCATGCCTAGCTCAGTAATTTGTATGTAGTAGAGACTCAGTAGTACTTATTTCTTTCTACTTCTCCTTCCTCTATTTGCTACTCTCCCTTTACCACTTGCCAAGTTCTAATATGTCAGGAGAAAGAGCAGGGCCATGTGAAATGACACGCCATGCCTCCTATGTCCCACAGGGCAGGGGGAGGGGGAGGGGGGAGGGGATGTCAATTTCAAGGGGCATCCAGGATGATGCTAACCTCATAGATGAGGGAACCACTCACCCCCCCCCCCAAATGTCATGCCTGCTTTATTCCTAAATCCAAAGGCAGATGGATGTAAGAACTGGGAAACACATTGAAAAAAATAAAAGACTGCTCAGACCTCTTTGCCAGCCACCCCAAGGTAAAATAGAGGTGGGGAAGGGCAAAGGGGGCAGAGAAGTCTTAGAACAAGTCTTACTTGTTGTTGATAAAGAATGCTGCTGGCATTCGAAAGCTCAGGGGGTGTGGTGCCCAAGGCTTTCCATCATCTGAGGCTGCATGACACTCATTCGACATAAAGTGGAGGCCAGAGGAGCTATTAGTAACCAGAGATGCCCTAGAAGGAAGGGCTCCTTTTTAACATTCACACTTCAGAAAGCCAGGGCTCCACAGGACCCCTCTGCCTTCCTGGGCCTCCCCATGGTAGTGGGCAGGTTGCAGAACATTGTAAAACACTTGACTTTGCTCTGTCTGGTCTTTTTTATCCTCTGTGCCCCTCCAGCCCTCACAGCTCTCAAACCTTCCCTCCTTTGTGCAAATCTGTTTTCACCACAGGAGCACATGCTGTCTCTTCTAGCTACAACACTACTTGCTAATTCAACGATTCATCTTTAATGAGCCCCCCTGCCAATGTTTAAATAGCATTCAGAACAAAGAGGAGGCAATATTTCCCAAACAGCTGCTTCTCCCGTGTCTTTGCAGCGCATGGCTACAGAAAATCAAGGAACATACATGGATGGAGATAAATGATGGAAAGCACATGGCTACCATAGAGATACATTATATGTATACATCTATAGATGGGTAGAAAAATAGGCAAATGGTCACCTTTAAGGTGACAGAATTTAAGACATGAACACCCAAAAAAGTTTGGCTGGCCTCAGCACTATTCTAGAAGGCTTCTATTAGGGTCCACCTTTTAGCATGGTCCTCTCTCTGCTCAAATATTATGATATTGGTAATATGAAGACAAGACTACCTGCCTTTCTGGAAACACAGCAGTAAAGCTAGTACAGTGTTTAACAACTAGGAGTCCAGCAGTAATATCTTTTTGAATTCATGACCTTTGGAACCAAAAGGTTTGAGCAGAGTCTGCAGGACTTGTATTTGAGGTATATTACCAGCCAATGGGAAGCTTTTACATGAGAACCTAAGGGACTCCAGCCACTGGGAAGCTTTTACATTAGAACCTAAGGGACTCCAGCCAATGGGAAGCTTTCATGCCAGAATCTAAGGGACTCTATCCAATGGGAAGCTTTCATGCCAGAATCTAAGGGATTCCAGCCAAAGGGAAGCTTTCATGTCAGCTATACCTCTTCATCCCTCATCAGAATTATTTTCAGAGAAGGTGAGGATGTAAAGAAACTATACCCTTAAAGTTCATATGTGTCTTTCATTATGCTTTCAGTTTTTTAATTTTTTGTGTGCCTGTCCTGGGGCTTGAACTCAGTGCATGGGCACGGTCCCTGAGCTTTTGTGCTCAAGGCTAGTGCTCTACCAGTTGAGCCAGAGCTTCACTTCCAGCCTCTTGCTGGTTAATTGGAGATAAGAGGCTCCCAGACTTTCCTGTGCAGGCTGGCTTCGAACCCTGATCCTCAGATCTTAGGCTCCGGAGTAGCTGGGATTACAAGCATGAGCTACTGGCACTCAGCTGGCCCTGCTTATTATTTGTTAAGGGAAAGGTCAAAAATAACAGAATAGAAAATGTAAAAAAAAAAAAATGGGCTTCCCCTCCCTCCACCCATTTCCCCAAAATGAACTAGAAAGAAGCAAGGAGTGAATTTCAGCAAGTTTATGACATTGAAACTAGAAAATGACAGAATTGACTTAAGAACATCAGAATAAGCTGGCTGCTGGTGGCTCACGCCTGTCATCCTGGCTACTCAGGAGGCTGAGATCCGAGGATCAGGGTTCGAAGCCAGCCAGGGCAGGAAAGTTCCTGTGAGACTCTTAGCTCCAATAAACCACTCAGAGAAGCTGGAAGTGGCACTGTGGCTCAAGTGGTAGAGCGCTAGCCTTGAGCACAAAGAGGCTCAAGGACAGCACCCAAGCTCTGAGTTCAAGCCCCAGAACCAGCAGAAGAAGCAGGAGGAGGAGGAGGAAAGGAGGAATGGAATGATGACTCTTTCTCTCCTTTTTAAAATGAAGATTTTTTTGAAATAGGGAGAAAGGCAAACCTTGGGGGGGGAAATTGGATGAAGAAAAGCATTAACATTAGGCCTGAACTGGGAGATAGAGACACAAAGAAACCTTTGAGTTATTAGTGAAGGAAGGTGCAGATGTTTGGAGAAATGTGGAGAGAAACCAAGAAGGCGAAGGGAGAGAGGGAGGGAGAGAGCCAGAGCCTTGGCTCGCTCCGTGGTGAATTCCATTGGGGGCTTTATTCTCTCTTCTTGCTTTAGCCATTTTGAAGTTGATTCCTGCTACTTTCACATACGAGCACACTAACATAACAGAAGACTGCAGTGGCTTATTGCCACCCTATTTCTCTTAAGGAAAAATACATGTAACTGTACAGAACAGGGCCTGGAAATGCTTTAGAAATGGTGATAATGGTTGTATTTAGGGAATGGGATTATGCGTACATGTGATTTTCTGCTTTTGCTTATGGCATTATGTGTTCTCAGGAAATGAGGGACGTTTGGTCTTCACTAGAAGACATGTGTGGTTTGGCCAGTCATTCTACCTGGATAGCTAAGTTATCATTTGGGCCCCAGAAGAAACAGACCCCTCCGAAAAAGGGGAATGTGACTCCAACATGGACCAAAGTGCCGTTGAATGAGGACCCGAAGGTGATCCTGATGGGATGATGGACCGAGCACCAGTTAGGTCAAAGGAGCAAGGGGAGGAGCTAAATTGGCAAGTCTAGGATTAACCAAGGAACTCTACAAAGGACTTATCTTTATGTCAGATTACCCACAGAGATGGTAACCATCAGACCTTGCTTGGTTGCAAGAAAGAGAAATTCCTTTAAGTTTAAAGACTGTAAGGAAGGTTTCATAGAAGGACATAGAGACGGGTGTGGTGGCACGCACACAATCCCATGCAGGAGCTGGAGGCAGTGTGTGACTAGCCTGGGCGACATAGCAGGACCCTGCCTTGAAACACAGAGTGTGGTGATGTTGTTCAGTGCTTGCCTACTCTCTGCACAGTCCTGGGTTTTATCCCCAGCATCATATGAAACAAACAAAAGAGATACACAAGGTCATGCAACAGTTCCTGGTGTGATTTTTCACAGAAGCCAGTAACAGAACCAAATGAGTTTTGTCAGTCTATCTCTTGGCTCAGGAGTTATATGAGACAGTCATGTGGAAGTGCTTCTTCCCCAGCCTTGGTGTGGGTAGCTTTTAAAAACATTGTGAAATCCCTAAGAAGGCCCAGTGGGGCGATGCAGAGAGTCACGTGTGCCCAGCCCAGAGGCATGTATCGACAAGACTCCTGAAGGCAGCTCCCTGCAGTGTCCACATCAGGGCTCATTCTATGCTTTCTCTGTGTTCCTTTCACTTCGTCCATTGTCCCTCATGGTCTCATTCCTTTCACATCCAGGAAACTCCTGCTACAAGTATCCTTGGACCTATGACCTTCCATTTGAAAGGGCTCATCCTGCACTACCTTAACAATACAATTACATTTCTCCCTATTCTTAGATGATTCAACATTATTAATTATTATTATTTTGTCAGTCGTGAGGCTTGAACTCTGGGCCTGGGTGCTGTCCCTGAGCTCTGCAGCTCAAGGCTGGCTCTCTACCACTTGAGCCACAATGCCGTTTCTGGTTTTCTGGTGGTTAAATGGAGATAAGAGTCTCATGGACTTTCCTGCCCAGGCTGGCTTTGAACTGGGATCCTCAGATCTCAGCCTCCTGAGTATCTAGGATTACAGGTGTGAGCCACCGATGCCCAGCTCAACCTTATTTTTTTAAATCCCAAATTGCTTTATTTTGAATTGTTTTACTCATACAACATGACTTCAGTCCTCTCAGTCACCCCTTTTGAATAGCCAGTGCACCACACTGGCTTGCTCAGGAGTATTTCCTATTCAGCAGGATGCATCCTGGCCCTCAGCTTTCACTTTTAGGACCCTATTCCCAATAATTTCCTTCCATAAGACATTAATTCAACAAATATTTGTTGATCATAAGCATATGTCAGGTCTCTGGTGTTACTTATCTGTTTGTTTGCTCTGAGATTACTAAAATATTGACCCTGTATTCAGAACTAGGAACACCGATAAAAAACAGAGAGGCTCTCTACAATTTGGTGCCATTCAGCAGCAGCAGGTCTGGCCTGTTAACTCACTTACAGTTCACTTTATATTTGTCTTTTACTTCCTTTCTTTTCCCCACCAACCCTGGGCCTTGAACTCAGGGCCTGGGCACTGTCCCTGAGTTTCTTTTGCTTAAGGCTAGCACTCTACCACTTGAGTCACAGTGCCACTTCTGGCCTTTTCTGTTTATGTGGTACTGAGGAATCAAACCCAGGGCTTTATGCATGCTAGGCAAGCGCTCTACCACTGAGCCATGTTCCCAGCTCTTATCTTTTTCTGAGATCAAGTGTGGAAAGCTGAGATGAACCTTCCAAATTGCCTTGCAACCAAGAGTAATGTAGCCAGGGAAACGCAAGCAACAACGGACCTCTTGTCACTGGGTACCTGGAGCAATGGTGGGGTGGAGGATTGTGGGGGTGAGGATAAGAAGGAAAGAGCCTCTTCCTGGATGACACACCCCAACCTGGACTGCAGGATGTGGCACGCAAGGGCAATAGCAGTCTAACTCATATATCTTCATTTCTTAGCAGTAGCTCTTTCCCAAGAGCCTTGGAGGCATCTTGCTCTGTTTAGTGCTAATACACCTAGGCCATCTAGAATGACGTTCATTATTGTGGACATTCTGACCATCCTCCATGCTTGGACTCTTAAACTCTAGTTATCAGAAGAACCTTTATGATAATATCTAATAAGCAGACTATAGGTCATAGATGGATACCATTTTGCTCATTCTCCATGGGCACCTGGCAGACTCCTTCCTCTAGAGTTCATTTCGACTTTCCCTTTCTCCCCTGCTGACTAATTTTTCTGCAGAAACAATGCCATCCCCTTCCTTCTCCTGGCCTTCCGGAAGGAGCTCCTTGTTAGGACTAAGGCCTGCTTCTTCCTGGCTCTGCTCAGTACCAGAGTCAGGTGAATAATTCTGGTCAGAAGGAACAAATGCCATGCCTCTGCACAAGTTGGTTCTAATGCAGGGAAATGGACCAAGGGAGCAATGACTGTTTCAGAAGGTCAGGGTGTTGGGTTGGAAAAAGCTTTATGAAGGCTTGAATGCTTACTTGGGTTGTGGAGGGAAATGAAAGGTCATTTGTTAGTTTCCCAGACAAAGTAAAGAAGAAAAAAAAAATTCTAGGCAGAGGAGATGAGGCTTTGGAGTATATGTAGGGGAACATACATTTGGGGAACATCAAATAGTTTATTATAGATGGGGCGTGGAAGTCATGTGAGATTCCCAGAGCACAAGGCAGAGAAGGAATGGTTGGTCCAGAGTCTGAAGCCATAAAGATGCTCTGAAGGTGTTCACAGGTGAATGGCACACAATCAAATCTGGGGGAAGGAACAAGACAGAGTATTGAGAAAGTAAAAGGAAAGGAAGTACACTTAATACGTACCAGGTGCCCAACAGTACTTCCTTTAAGTGATTAATTAATTTTCCTTCTTACAAAAAGGCCTTCGCGGTAGATATCAGAGTCGTACTTCACAGTGGAATGGAGGAAGACCAGTCAGTCAGGCGGCTGAGGAAATAATCCACTTCAGGAAGCAGCTGGGCCTCCAGCCAGGGCAGGGACAATGTGAATGGAGAAGAGGGCTGAGAAAGATGGATGAGGACCAGGCATCTAGCCAAGAACAGATGGAACCAATAGGAGAGGGAGGAGAGTCGAGGATGGACGTGAGGGATGTCTCAGTGCCGGCAGAGATGTGGTCTACAAGCCACACATGGGACTTGAGCAGACGCGATAGGGCACAGAGTCTGTCAGATGAGATGGGGAGATGCCAGGCAGGGTTGCGGGCAGCTTGAGGCACAGACGCTGGGGAGAAAGCCAGTGGAGAGGCCGTGTCACCTTATTACAAACACACTTTTCACGGAGAGGACACAGGCAAGAGGAACGTGTTCCAGAGCGTGAATGGAGACTGAGCACGGGGACTGTTCAGGAAGCCAGCGAGGAAGAAGTGGTGTGGGACATTGCACATGAGTGTGTGCTGGGGGTGAGGTGACTTGAGGTTGAAGAAAGGTCATTGGAAGGATTCCCTTATGTGGAAGGAACAGGAAGTGAGTGGGTGGTAGGTGGAGGAGGGGAGGAAGCACAAGAACTCTCGGTTTGTGAAGGACATTACAGTCCGACAGCGCTGTGCTTAGCACCTCACAGACGAGGGGCATTCAGAAGCAACGCCACCATTTGATAGGTGGAGAAACGGAGGCTCAGAGGGGTGGAAGGACTTCATTAAAGATAACTACTATGTGAGCTCAGGATCCTTGGTTTTTGTTTCTTTTTTTTTTTTATTCGTTGCCTTTCTCATGAGGGGCGAGATGCCTTGAAAGAGAAACACTTACATTTCTTGCCTAATTTAAGCTGTTCACTTCAATGGTGCCATGAGTTTGGCACAATCAGTGTTCTGTATATTGTCTCTGAACAAACAGGGCCTCACTGAGGCCAAGTGATATCCCCAATGTCACAAAGCTGGGGAGTGGCTGAGAAGAGAGCTCAGCAGGGTGGCTCAAACCTGAAACCCCAGATGTTTGGGAGACAGAGATAGGAGGATCCCAGTTCATGGCTAGCCTTGGCAAAAAGTTAAGGGCCTTCTATCAGAACAAGCTGGGTGTGGTGGGGTTCTCCATAATCCCAGCGAATCAGAAGGAGGAGAGGATGATTGTGCTCCAAAGCCAGCAACCCCTCCCCCCGCCCCCGGGGGAGGGGGACCTGGTGGGAAAAAAAGTAATGAAAGCAGAAAGAATTGTAGCTATAACTCAAGTGGTAGACTCTTTGTCTGGCAAGTGTGAGCCAGAGTTCAATTCTTTGTATGGTGAAAGAAGGAAAGGGAAGGGAAGGGAAGGGAAGGGAAGGAAAGAGAAGGGAAAGGAAGGGAAGAGGAAGGAAGGAAGGAAGGAAGGAAGGAAGGGAGAGAAAGTTACTTGAGAAAACCTCTGAATTCTGACTTGTACCCTGGCCCAGGACTCCTTCTGGCCCTTACAGAGGAGGAGAAAGCCTTGGAGGTTTTCCTGGTGTTTCCCGTTCTCATGTGTGAAGAAGGCCTGTACCTCATCTCTCCTTGGAGTAGGCAGGGCCATGTGATTTGCTTTGAACAGTGAGGCAAGATCTGCTATGCAGCTCTCCATGTTCTGTCTTTGATCACGTGGACAACCTCGAAGAGAATGCATGGTCAGATGGAAGTTGCCCTGGTGTAGCTGCTGAGAAATTCCATGAAACCTGGGGCAGAGTCGCAGCACATGAGAAATAAATTCCTCCTGCTATTATAGGATCACGAGAGCCACATAATCTAGTCCATACCGTGTGAGACGAACACGGCTTTCCTATGAGGGGAAATAAAACCCCAGTGTCTGGCGGATAAACCAGCCCAAAGGAGGAGAGTGTCTTCCCAGAATAATTAGGCAAGAAACATCACCGAGTCCCTTTAGTAGTTAAAACACCATCAGGACATTTTTGAAGGCTGTAGTCTATTGGATGGAGCGGTTTTATTATGAGGTTCGGTTGTGGGCTTGAGGAGCAATTGTTTTCACAGATGTTCAGGGTGTGTTAGGAGGAAGTGGCCTTTTCCAGGGGTTCAGGTTGATGGGGTCTCTGGAGACTCCCCTGACTACATGCACAGAGGAAATCGGGAGGGGTCTGAGCAGGCACCAAAGGACACTGAGTTTGAAGAATTCCATGAAAGAGGCAGCTGAGGTGATGATGTAATGGCACACGATCTGGAGTCCTGGAGACTGGGGCTTGGGTCCTAGCCCTGCCGCTCATCCCTCTAATCCTTTAACTTCTGAGTGTTAGCAGGGTGTTCTACTAGGAATGGCGACTGGTTTACCTTGTAGTGAGCTTGCCTAAGTCCATGAGTCATGGGATTAGCTTTGCTTCTGTTGTTCTTGTCCAAACCTCACTACGGAGACTGGAGACTGCGGTCCCCGCTTTCCCTCCTGCAGATGTACAGGCTTGCGGAAGGCAGTTGCTATGCACTCAACTCAGTTTTACCAAAATCTGCACGTGGAAGACCCATGCCCCGTGTGATGGTATTTGGAGATTCCCCGCAGGGATCAGCAGCATACAAGAAGAGACACCAGAGAGCTCACATTGCTCTCCCACGTGAGCACAAAGCAAGCAGGTGGCTGTGTAAACAGCAGAAAGCAGGCCCAGACGGAACTCAGCTAAGCTGGCATTTGGAGGGGGCAGGGAGAAGCACTTCAGCCTCCAGGGCTGAGGTTAGGTCCCCCCAGCGGGTGGTCTTCTGGGCTGGCACAGGCTGGAGTTGGAGAGGGAGCTTCTTTTACCCTTCCACTTCAATAGGGACCGCATTTGGAGGTTGGTCAGATCTGGGGGGGGTGGCATGCTGCTGTCTGTCTAGAACTGACTCCTATCAGGGTCTTGTAGGAAGATGGAGGCCCTGAGCTCTCCACAGCCCCGTGACTCCTTGCAGTCCGGCTCACCGGGAATGCTGACTTGGGCTGAGACCTTGGTCCACATGAGAACTGGAGCATTCCAGTGGACATAGCTCTTGGGAGGCTTGGCCAAGGGCTGGACATGGGCTTTGGAGACTAAAGGGACCCCCTCCCCTGAAACGTTGATGTTTCTGGGAGAGAAGTCATCTGATATCCTGTCACTTCAGTGTTTTTCTTCCTGCTCATAATGTGTCCTAATGGAGGATATTGGATTCTTTTCATACAGATTTCCCAAACTTCATTCCTGTACAACATTCATGATTTTTGGTACTATCTATAAACTATCTATCCTATTATTCACTTAACATTTTCTTCAAATGCACTGGTTTTATGAACATCTACGTTAGTGCTACACTAAGCAATAAATATCCATGAAATCAGGCTGGAAGTTTTCTGTTTCCTAATGCACCAATGCAATCATAAATGCATGTGATCAAGATCGTGAAGAATGTCCCTCCCATTAGCTACCTCACGCCGTGACCTGCACCCCTCGTAGTGCACTGACCACATTTGGGGTTTCTCTGGGTGCTCTTGGAAGCCATGGGTACCCTACCCACAGAGGGGGGTGGGCAGCAGCATTTACACAGAGCAGCAGCGGATGTTGTGGAAGCTGCAGCCCCAGGGTGGTCTCCATCTTGGTTTGGGCGAGGTCTCAGCATGGGGCCATCTGCTCTGAATGAGCAGCCTTTTGTGAAAAGCTGTAAGGGGATCAGCCTGGCTGATTGGCTGGAGCGGTGCCCAGAATGCCCAGATGTACATTTGCCCCCAAAGAGGGGGCACAGCTGGGGTTCACGGCCTCCCTGGAGGTTTGGGTTTTGTGGTGCCGTTCCTCCCTGCCTCCCACTCTTTTCCAATGCATTCTGCTCTCTTGGCAATGAGGAGAGGGCCCAGCGCGGCCTGGGAGCTCCCTTACCGCAGGCTGCCTGCCATTTGCCGTCACTGGGGACTAGAGATTGCTTCCATGGAAACAGAACCCGGATTGTTTTTCCAGAAATGTCTCAATCTAATTTGTGTGAAGCTGGTGCGTGTGTGTGTGTGTGTGTGTGTGTGTGTGTGTGTGTGTGTGTGTGTTTCTGTGTTTTCAGTCACAGGAAGGGGTGAGAAGAGAGAATTTGCATAGTACCCCCATTTTCTTCTGACTCCCCCTTGCCCGAAAGTCGGTGAATTCCAGCAAATGTTGGCAAAGGCTTATTAAGGAGCTGTGTTAGGAAGAAGTTACCGCTGTGCAGGAGCTCAGAGACTCTTGAATTCTGCCTTGATCCAGGTAGTACTCAAGGGAAGGAGATGTGTGCACAAAAGGTAAAGTAAGGCAGTGGCCGGGGATTTCTGCTTATGAGGCCCCCAGACTCAGATGAGGACCCGGTCAATAATTGGCCCAAGAATCCTTCACATTTCCTGTGTTTCCTCAATCAAGGAGGACAGCAGAGTCTAAAAATAAGTTGTGCAGATTCTTCTATTCTCACCATCCAAATCTGAGCATTGGGGTGCACATCTGCGAAGGAGCAAGAAAAGAGCTCAAGGGACAGGGAGCCAAGAGTTCCGCTCAGAATAGAAATGGCTCCGGCTGTCCCCACAGCCCCTCTGGTCCCCAAGAAAGGATGCATGTCCAGTGTTGGGAGCAAATGTAAAACGGGAGGTGCTAGCCAGCAGGTCTGGACCCTCACCCCTCTCTCTGCCTCAGGGGAGGCAAGTGGGAGAAAAGTTGAATGGACCTTGAACCTGAACACCTCACACCACAGCTGCCTGGCTCTGCAAGGTCCTCTTGTGACCACTGGATAGCAGTGGTCCAGTAGAAGGTTCTAGAATTGCAACCATCTAGGAGGGAATCCCTTTTGCTTGAAGATGGATGTTCCTGAGTCCTCCAAAGGAGAGGAGGAAGCAGAGGAAGAAGAAGAGAAAGGTCTTAACCAGATTCTCTCCTACCCAACTCGGGTAGAGATGCAAAGCGTCACCCGTAGAATGGTTGAACCTCAATCTTGTGTCTTTTGCTTCTATTATGATCATAACTTTAAGTCTGGCCAGTATGGTCCCTCTGCAGGGTCTCCTTGATATGACAGGAAATAACTCCAGCTGGCTAGGAGATGCGAGAATCCCTCCCACTGTTGTTCATCTACATGTAGGAGAAGAGCAGAGCACAAATCCATGATCTTTACAAACCATCGGCCCTCAGCCCCATGTCCCCTCGTAAGTGACGAGCGTCCAAGACTCTGTCCGCAACATGAAGAAGGGGTTTCTTCATGTGTCAAGCCAGGGTACTTGGCTGAAGGCACAAAAGGAAATAACACTCAATGACTGGATAGTCATATTTCCTTATTCTGGGATTCGAATACCTTTGGAGTTGAAAGAGATTTGAATCAAAGCTCTGTGATGCCAACCCTTTTCATTTGGGATTATCACAACATCTTAAAAAATAACAATAAAAAGCCCAAACACCCCCAAAACATGAATGGTCCTTATACCATCTAATAAGTCCGTTATACTTTCACTCATTTGTTACGTTTTGTTTTTTCCAGCTACCTTTGTCACTGAACACTGCTGGATGACACTGTCTTTTGCTTTGTGAAATTTGGCTTCTTATTAGACTATGAATACAGCTTGTGTCTTACAGTTCTTCATAGTTCTTCGTGTTTAACCGATTACTTTCCATAGAGTGGGGGCTAAATTCATATTTGGGAACTGAGTGCTCAGTCCTGGGAAATTTCCTCATGAAGAAAAACAAGGGCAATGCCTCCATCGATTCCCAAGAAGTGCCTGAAGCATAGGAAATGAACACTCTGGTGAAGCACAGACCCTGGCATCCAGTAGATCTTCAAGAACTCTTTCTCCCTGCTCCCCGCTTCCTGCCATCAAGCCTACCGTGTAGACACGTCCCTGGTGACCTCCTGTAGGAATCATTTCAGTGTGGGTTGGTGGAAACTCACAAGATCTGCGTTTCCCTTCACAATCTGCACCCCTCCCCCATGAGGAGCTACATCCTTTCTACACTGTGATTTTGCCCCTCCCCCTGTATGGCATGGATTTGCTTCTAAAATTACGCACACTTGCATTTTGTTTCGGGAATCTCAGCCGATCTCCACACATCTCTGGAGACTACGGGGATGGCTCGGAGCCCTAGATTACAACTATCACTGTGCAACATCCACCATCATCCTTTCCCGGCTGCACCGCGCTGTCTGCTCGTATCCTGTCTGCCTTTCCCCATTGGCACTGCCCGCCTGGCGCTCACCCAGGCTGGTCTGACACTTGCTGTTGAGGATGGGGAGGGGACCCAGGCAGGCTTCCAATTCTGTCATGAGCTGGGTGCATCCTGTAGCCAGCTCATGGCGAAGCCCTGTTCTAGAGGCTTCCCAGAGCCCCAGGGTGGTGGTGGGAGGGGGGGGGGGGGAGGGAGGCAAATTAACTCCTGGCATTGAGTCCTGCTGATACAAGCTCTTGAGCCTCTCCCTTTTCTTTTTCCCTCACTTCTCAAGTACCACTTAAGTCCCTGCTCTTGCTTTCGCACAAACAATGGCCCTGAATGTTCATTTGTTTGCTTGGCGCCCTGGGGCTTCCCCATCTCAGCTCCAAAGGCTGGGCATGCTCAGCTGCCCTCTTTCCAGAAGCCTGCCCCCTTTGGCTTTGGTGTCTTCTGTGCTTAATTGCAAATTATTGATTTGAAGGGAATTAATTTTTAGCTCTTGCCAGATTCAGCGGCTCCTGGGTTGGGCTCTTCAGCGGCCGCCCAGGGGACCCCAGCGGGGGTGGGGGGGGGAGGGGGGGAGGGACTGCAGCTCATAAGGAGCTGAGCTGGGCCCTGGACACCTCAGTCTACCACAGAATGGCTGATACCAGAGGTGGGATTGTTTAGCCCAACATTCTGTCTTTACAAGAGGGGAAACTGAGGCTCAGAGATTGTCAAAGCTTGCACAGCCAGAGAGAGTAGAGCTTGTGATGAGGGCATTTATTGACAGCTTGGGCCCATTTAATCCCCAGGGAAAGCCTGGAGTGATGGATCCAGCCCTGATGGAGACTCTGGTTTCTTTCCCTCCCTCCCTCCTACCCTCTCTTCCTCCCTCCCTTCTTTTCATCCTCTCTCCCTTCCTTCCTTCCTCCCTCCCTACCCCATTTCCTTCTTTTCCTTCCTTCCCTTCCTTCCTTCCTTCCTTCCTTCCTTCCTTCCTTCCTTCCTTCCTTCCTTCCTTCCTTCCTTCCTTCCTCCTTCCTTCCTCCCTCTCTCTTTCCTTCTTTTATTCCTTTGTTCTTTTCCTTTCCCTTTTTTCCCTTTTCTTCTTTCTTTTCTTTCCTCCTCCCCCCCTCCTCTCCTCCTCCTCCTTCTCTTTCTCCTCTTCCTCCTCCTTTTTCTTCTATGCAGGTCCTTGGGTTTGAACTCAGGACCTGGGTGCTGTCCCTGAGCTTTAGTGTTCAAGGCTAATACTCAACCACTTGAGCCACAGCTCTACTTCTGACTTTTTTGTGGGTTAATTGAAGATAAGAGTCTCGGGAACTTTCCTGCCTTGTGTGTCTTTGAACCATGATCCTCAGATCTCAGCCTCCTGAGTAGCTAGGATTACGGGTGTGAGCTACCAGTGCCAGACTGGAGACTCTGATTTTGTAGATGTGGGTCATGTGGGAGAGTCTGCATTTCTCACAAGCATCTCAGGGAGATGCTGATGCTGCAGATCCAGAACCACATTTTGAGAAGCAGAGACCCCAGATGACTGTGTCTGCAGGCTCCAAAACTAGCCAGCACGTCAGAATCACTTGAGGTTTTAAAAAATTATGGATGTTTTGGGGGAAAAAATCTCCAGAAACTTGGATATAATTGTTGTGGAGTGCCCAGGATTTCTAAGAACCTTCTTGGATTCAGCGTTTCAGGGTCTCTAAGGGAAAACCTCCTTGTGGGGGCGGGCCTGAGCCCCCTGGCTGCATATACTCATTTGCATACAGGGGCCTTCACACGTGGGCGGAGCAGCAAACCAAAGTCGTAAAATAACCATGGCAACAAGGTAACCAGACCTGTTGTTATTGTGATGGTTACTGGAACCATCATGAGAATTTATCATTTTCATCCTGTTATCATTAATTATTCTTGCTATGCATCCTAAGCTGACCTTAAACTCACACTATTCCTGCCTCAGCCTCCCCAGTGATGGGGATTATAGGTGTGCCCTACCATACATGCTTCCTATCTTACTATTTCAAAATGGAATGAATCATTACATCCCTAGTAGTCTATGTACATTGCTTCATGATTCACCAAAGAAACCCACAAGCTGGGATGATGCTCTAGCCCTACGACAGTGCAGCTGGTTCCATTCCCCAGCTTTTAATACCCAGTGTATTTTGGAGGCTTAGTGATGACTTAATGACATTCGTTCCTAAGTATGACATAGTGCCATTGCTGACCCAGACTTGGGGAGGAGGAGCTGGGTTTGTTTTGTGATCTGGAATCAGGGGCAATGGGGAGCTGCAGGGATGAGGTACACTGGGGGGTCTGACCACCGACAAGAGAAAGGAGCACGTAAGCTCCTGATTTAAGGTGTTTTCCTTGAAATTCATGGGTCTGAATTTCACAGTCACAGATGCAGTCATGCAAAATAAAGCCCCCTTTTTTCCTCTGCAGTGAAGCTGGACTTAGCTCTTAAGCTCTCTCTTGAGTCCACAGTAAAAATTTACCTAATTACCTAATGGAGTAACTTCCTGAGTTTTTCCACAGTGTAAATCTCAATTGATTTACAATTGAGCCTAAGTGAGGTTGGATGGTGCGTGAGCTTATTATCTGGGGTGTGTGTGTGTGTGTGTGTGTGTGTGTGTGTGTGTGTGTGTGTGTGTGCGTGCACGCATGTGTGCATGTACCTGCACTAGGTATCTACATGACTTGGTCCTTCACGGTGCCCCGAAACAGCCCCCCCGCCTCATGGGTCCCTGTGAGTGGCTCTCCATTTTTCTCTCTTCTGTCAGTTTTGTAGCCACTTTGGAGCAAATGCGAATGGTCCCAGATCTACAACCACTCCCCTTTGCACTTTTCAACTTTATAATGGGGTCAACGTGATGAGCATGCAGGAAAAACTGCACCTTGAGCTTTGAACTTTGATTTTTTTACTCCCTGGGTTGCTCAGTCATGAGAGTAGCTGACACCTGACTGGGCACCTTGTCCAAAGCTTTGTTACTCTGCAGGTTAGATGGCTAAATGCATCTTGGGCTCATGCCCAAGAGAAGCATCTGTGTCTACAGAGGTTGCATTTCCTGGGAGCTGGACTCCATTTTGAGTGCTCTGTGTGTCTAAGCATGTAGTCTTCACAAGAAATCTCAGAGAGGTGGATTACAATCAGCATCCCCATTGTACAATGAGAACACCTAGGCACTGAGAAGGAATGATTTTCCAGAGGCTGTGTTTTGGATCCAGAACTCAAAGTGTCACTCTGGCTTCAGGACCCATACTCTCACTGAGCTGATATTCAGATACCCGTTTTCCAGGTGTACTGACACACTAATGAAGGAAGGGGTTGGATTAGATTAAGACCTATCAACTCACTTTGCCATTGGTGTGTGCACACCATTCAGCACACACGGCTTGTCTCACACAGTCCCTCCTTGTGTCTTACCCCTCTGGAGCGACGGATCTATTCATATCTGTAATGTGTCTTTCCCTGATTACATTTCTGAGGACAAACTATTTTACTCACCTTTGTAGATCCTGAAGACCGGTTACAGATAGTATCTCTAATTTAAAATTTTCAAACACTGACATTTTTAAAGAACCAATATGAGGTCCCAATCAAAATGCAGACACATTAGAAATCTTGTGTATGAACCAGGTGTGTTGGCACTTGCCTATAATCCCAGTCATTCAAGAGATGGAGATAGATTGTGGTTTGAGGTTAAAAAAAAAAAAAAGGGAGCTGTAGTTCAAAAAAAATCAATAAACAACAACAAAAACCAACCCAGGCATAGTGGTATATTCCTGTAGTCTCAGAGAGGTCTCTGGTCCAAGGTCAGTTACAGGAGAAGAGAGCAGGGTTCAGAAGCTAAAAATCCAGGACAGTGGGCATAAGTTAAGCAGTAGAGCAAGGATAGTTCAATCTTCAGTATTATAAAGATAACAAATAACAACACCAGTGACCACAAAACCCTTTGAAACCATTTTCAGGCTATGTATGTATCAAATATAAATCCTTGAGCAAACAGCCTAAGGGGGGCAGATTTGTTCTAGCTGGTGATTTCAGAGGTTTTAGTCCACGGTCATTTGGCTCCAGTGTTTCTGGGTTGGGGCAAGATGAGGCTTGGTGGTAAGGAGCTGCCTGCTCCCACCACTGTGCTGGAAACAGAGAGCCAGAGGGCCAGTCCACACTAGTGGATCTTCTTTTGTTCCATCAGGGCTCTCAGTCTTTTGGATGCTGTCCCACTCTTTTAGAGCAGATCTTCCCTTCTCAGTGGCTGTCCCACGTGTCAATCATCTTTGGAAACACCCTCATAGGCACACCCACAGTATACTTTTACTAATCTCTGAGACGTCTCTCCAGCCCATCAAGTTGACAAGATTAATCATCACCTGTTCCCAAATTATCTCATTAGGTATAGTATATGCAAGATATCCCCACCCCAATCAAAAAAAAAATCTGAAATTTAAAACACTTTTGGTCCCAAGCATTTCAGATAGGGGATAATCAACCTGTATTATAGGTGTTCAAAACAACTTAACAGGGGCTGGGAAGGTGGCTCAGTGGTAGAGCGCTTGCCTTGCATGCCTGAGGCCCTGGGTTTGATTCCTCAGCATCACATAAGCAAAAAGAAAAAGCCAGAAGTGGCGCTGTGGCTCAAGTGGTAGAGCACTAGCCTTGAGCTGAAGAGCTGAGGGACAGCGCCCAGGCCCAGAGTTCAGGCCCCACGACTGGACCCAAAAAAACAACAAAAAACAACAACAACAACTTAACAGCTTTTAATGGTGACAACTTGGTAGTAGCCCAGAGATAATTTTCCTGATGGGAGGGAAAGGTATAGGGAAGAGGAATGGAAGAGAGACAGCGGGCTTTGCGGCCGAGGTGCAGAATTTTCCTTACATGCGACTCATATGTGCTTTCTGATCTACAGTGATGTGGAATTAGATGACTGTTAAGAGTGCGTTTTAGCTTTCTTTAATACAGTAATGACTACAGCTCCCCACACTAGCCTCTCTTTTCCTTTCAACTTCCCGAAGCAAGTCTGAAGAGCTTTGTATTATACATCAAGTCCTGAACGAGGGTAACGATTCATTTCACGGGGGGTTCTCTGACTCCCCAATTCCTCCCGGCCACAATTAACACCTCAGGGAGAGAATTTAAAATCAAGTGATTCTTTTTCAATTACCACTTAGAAAACTGTGTAATAAAACACCACGGCATGCCTGCTTGCTCTTTTGGAAAGTCTAATTAATTCATTTGCGGGGGTTGCATCTTGCCTGGCACTGAGTCATTTGTTCATTCCAAAGGTGCAAAGACTTGGAATCTGTGGGTTGCCACTTGAACAAATCCATTTTCAGGTCCATGTCGAGAGGCCAGCAGAAGAGCACTATAGGCTGAGAATGCCGAGAAGCTGAGGGACGATGCATATATATATATATACCTTCAGGCCCAATAAGAGAGCCTGTTTGAAGCTTTATCCCTCACCAGAAGGATTAGGCAACCTGGGCACAAACTAGGCTTGACCACAGATAACTGAGATGCCTTCAGCAGTCACACAAGACTTCCATCTTCCCAGCCTATGAAAATCTTCCCATTCACTCTGATATTCCACATCAGATCCATCTCCAGCTAACCGTCCATTGCCCCGATACACTGTTATTTGTAGCTGATGAACCTGAATCTGGTTGGATTCATTGCATTTCATGTTGTGCTTGCTTGTCGAATCTATTCTCAGGATATCCCAGTCTTCCAAATGACAGTGCTCCAATGCCGGAAGAATTCTGGGTACTGGCCAGTCTGCCCTCTCCAGACACTTGACTGGCACTAGCAGGATTCACCACCGGGAAACTGGGCTCACTTGGGTTGGCTGATTTGTTGGTTGAAGCAAGATCCAACAGAATCCATAGCTTCCTGGAGCTATTACAAATAGATTTGCCACCTATTTCCAGATTCCATCTGCTAGTTTGGACTCTAGGATCCTGGCAGGTTTGGCATGTTCAGTTTCCCGAGGGCAGAGTGGGTGATCTGGGTTCTATGTGGGATGAACACTAAGGACTCTGTGCTAACACCCTGACCTAAAAGGGGCAGGCCATCTGCTCCTTCACCACCCGAGTGTGGAAGTGCTGATGCTGATAGGATTGAGTTACCCCAGTGGGAGTGATGGGCAAAATGACTGGGCAAGAGTGATAGAGAAAGGAATGTAAGTGTCATAGGAGCCAGTGGTGTTCTAGCTCTTTCTCTGTCTTAGAATTCACTTTATGTAGAAGCGATGAGCACAGATAGTAGAAATGAGGCCATCTTGGGAAACCTTCAGCTTCTTTTCCACTGAGACATGTGCATCTCAGAGACAGACGCTGCTGGCTGCTGAAGCAGAGAGGGCTAAGAGTTCTCTATTGTAGCAAGTGGCCATGTTCCCCTGACGAGGGTTGCCGGTTCTGAGTGGGATTGGAAGCCTAGCCTGCAGTCAGCAGTGTTTGTCCATCAGGATAGTCTCTGCTCATGCTTCTTTCCACTCTTCCAAAGTGCTACGACTGGGAAGCAGAGATAAAAAATGCAAGGAGGCATGGGTAAGCAAAGATTTAATGACACATTTATGGGACTCTGCCATATCTTCCATGGTACAGTGAGAAGTGGACACAGACTACCACGGTCTTAGAAGGTGGAAGGTTTTTTGTTTTGCTTTGTTTTTTAATGATTGAACCAGGTGAAGGGACCCAAGGACCCTGTGGTGCAGGTCTTTGTGCCCAGCGTGCCCTCTGGGGACCGGTTTTGATGGCAGCTGAGGGCTGGACACTGCTTATAATTCCATTGTGAGCATAATGCCATTGTTGCTCTCAGATGATCAGCAGCTTCTCCTGCTAGTTTCTGTGGTGAAGGGGAACAAATGCAAAGCTTTTCCTCAAATGAAGAACAGCAACTGCGTGAATCCACCCACCCGCTTCTGCCCCTCCCCGCCCCGTCCTCTGTGTGGCACACTGCTGCAGACACGGCTTGCTGGTCTGCTGAGGAGTAGCACCCCTTACGTGGTTTTAGCAGATCACTAGCACTTTACAACAAGATCCAGAATGCTGCCTTCATGCTCCACACTGGTTTGTTGGTCAGGCCACAGATGAGATGGGATTTTTTTTGTTTGTTTGTTTGATGGATTATTATAGAGAGAACCCTGAACTGCAAACCTAGGATGAAAGTTGTGTCCTTTGGAACAATGGATTCCCCTCCATTTTAAATGTCTGTGTGTGTGTGTCCCTAAGATATGTATTCAAATGGTTTTTTTCTTTCATGTGATTGTTTCTAACACATTTATAAGATGCTTTCTTTGTTGCTTTGTATATCCCTCCCCCACAGTATAACCCCTGCTTTCACCGTATTTGATGTCAGTATAATTTGTGGAGCGGAAGGGGAAAAACAAATCGTTTAAATAGGGATACAGGTGGACCCATTGCAACAATGAGATGTACAAGTCGTTATGTCGAAAACGAACTTTACAACTTTGGTATGGGGGAGAGGGTGCGGGGGGACGGGGAGGATTGGAGGGTGGGGGGAGGATGGGAAGGGATGGGAAAGGGAAACAAAGGAGGAGGCTACAATGCTTGATAAGAAATATACTCATTATCTTGCCCATGTAATTGTAACCCCTCTGTACAGTATTTTCACAATAAAAAAAGAATAGGAAAAAAAATAAATGTGTGTGTACACGTGCACGCATGTGCGTGTGCACTCATGTGCATGCACGTGTACCTATATTGGGACTTGAACTCAGGACCTCTTGCTCTTGCTTGGCTTTCTTGTGCAAGATTCATGCACTCAAGCTCCAACTTCACTTCTGGCTTTTGCCAGTTGATTGGAAATAATAGTGTAATGAACTTTTCTGCCTTGGCTGGCAGAATCACAACCCTTTGATCTCAGCCTCTTGAGTCACTAGGATTACAGATGTAAGCTACCAGTACCCAGTAGCCCTCTAAATCTTCATATCCACATAGAGAAGCAAGGCGCTTTTCTATAAAGGTGCTCCAAGGATTTCCCACATCTTGGGATCAAGAGTTGTGTGGTTGAGGTTGCCTGGCTGTGGTAAAGAATCCGAGAGATGCTGCACATTGACAGTTCCATGAATAAATCTAACCTGGAGGAGAGCTCAGTACTGGAGCCAAAGTTGCCGGAGGTCCTGATTTTCCACAAGGCCTTTCTCAGGATCATCTATAGGAAATGAGTTCCTTGATTTTAACTGTGGTGAGCAAGTCTAATAGATCCACATCTGGGTAGTGAAAGGCCTTTGTTTGTTATTTTTCACACAATATGCTTCTGAGTCAGGTTTGCCCTGTGCCCTATTCTGACCCCTGGGTAGTCACAATCCTAATCATACATCACGTTATTATTAATAATCAAAGCCTATGAAATTATGCTGCACTCTGGCTTGTTATCAAGTCCTAGAAGTATGCAAATAGATTAATCAGCCCGCTCCCATGCCTAAAACCTTGAATGGAACTGGAGGTATGGTGGAAGTATTTGCCCTGGCTCTCAGTGGTCTCCTCCAATCAAGCCTGAGGTGTGTTTTCTTCTTAACTTTTAATTGCATGACCTCTGAGAACCTAATTTCCAGAAAATCCATTTATTATTTTAATGCTCATTTGGCATTATTATTTTCCCAAAGCAATCTTTTTGTCTCTGAATCTCTTAGGAGAGTAGAGACGCAAGCCAAGAAAAGCTTCGTGTTTTTTTTTTTTCCCCTTTCTTTCTGGACCTCAAAGGAAGCAGAAATGAAACATTAAAAGTCTTGGTTTCTACTTGGGGCTGAGGCAGAGGGGAAGAAGAAGAGATGGAAGAGCCAGGAGGGAGAAGGGAAGATGGGAAGGCACTCGCTTTGCTCCCAGATGGAAAGCAATCCGCCAAATTGCCTTTAAACAGCAGTGTCCCCGCAAATAGGGCACTCTAGCTGTTTTGTGTCACTTGAAAGCATCTTGTTGATATTTTTATAGATTTTTATGATACATTCTAAAGCATGCATCAGCTGTGGCTCATGGAGCTCTGGCAGTAATGAACATTGCTACACTCCCTGTCTAAGTAGTCCTCACTTCAAAGTGAGGCGTTGACCCAATCTTTCATCCTCTCAGCTGTTGCTTACCAGCTTCCTTCAAACCTTGTTTGAACTAAAAACCCCACATTTCCTGGTTTGAGGGAGCAATTCCCCTGACACTTCTAATCGTCTCACTTGGAGGCTACTAAACTGTGATTGAATGACGCCATTAGCAGAGAAGAGGTAAATACATTTCAACATGCAGCCTTAGACTCAACTCAAGGAATAAATAACTGGCTGGATTGTGAGGACTCTTGCTTGTTTATCGAAACAGAGATGCAGAAGGGAGAAAGAAATAGTAAATGATGAGCTAATTAATGCATGCATGCATGAATGAGTGGATGCATGCATGAATAGTATAAGCAGGCAGTTTGTTTTTATGGTATGAAAAGCTGCTCTCATGCTCTCTCACTAGAGTGACAAAAGACAAAACAGAAGTACATATTACACCTTTTGGAAATTGTAAATCCAATTTTCCGTCCATCCGGTACCTCACGTCTTTGATCTACTTCTATTAAGAATTACTTCTATTAAGAATTACTTACTTAGGTGGAATTGAAACTCCTTCGTACAACTAAAGATAATGATAATAAGAATTTCTTAAGCCAGGCTAACTTTGCTAACTGATCCTTGAGCAATGCTTATTTTCTTTGTGAAAGTGGTTTGTATCATATGCGTGCTTAAATTGATACATCGCTTAATTTAAAATTTACTCAGTTGAACCACTGCATTGTGCGTTTAATATGAGCCAATGGCTACTGCTTCTCATGCTTCAAATATAGAACAATTCCATCACCTCATCTCAGCGAGCTGCCTGGACAGAGCTGCTCAGAGACTCATAAAGTTCGCCCTGTTCTTCGCTAATTATAGATTTCCCTAATTAGAAACATTTCCTGTTGTAGATGCACAAGAGTCTCTGTTGGGGTAGACGGAAGAGTTATTGCTCACAAGATGCGTGAGTATTTAGCTTGAGGAGATGATGATACCCTATTTCCCACAGTGGGTTTGTCACTTTACCAGCACAATCAGTGGAGAGGGCGCTCTAGAGCTCGTTTTGTTAATACTAAACAGGTGTGAAATGGTGTTTCCTTGGATCCTTGATTGGCATTCTCTAGACCACTAGTGATATTAAATGTGTCTTCAAATGTTATGTTTTATCCTACTCTGAAATGCCTGTTTGTGCCTTTTACCCATTTTCATATCAACTGGACTTTTCTTCTGGATGTATGGGAGTTCTTTAGACAAATGCATCATTATCAGTGGTGTGCATTGCATATACCTTTTCCCAATACTTACTTTGGTATTTTCCCCCTTTATGATGGTTTTGGGTTAACAAGAATTCCTAACTTGAATTTATGAATGTTCTTTCTGAGGTTTTGTAGTAGGATATATTTTCACCACATAATCTAAAATGGTATTTCCTTCTTTTTTTTTTTTCCTAAGAATTTTACAGTTATTTTTGGTTTTGGTTTTGCATTTAAGTTCTTGTTTCTTCTGAGTTGATATTTGGCTATGAAGTGAGGCAGAGTCTCATTTAGACTTGTTTCCACTTACACAACCCAATTTTCCCAATCCCATTTACTGAACAACACTTAGTTTTCCTCACTAACCAGACATACCATATTTTTCCTTGCCCAGACTTGATATATTCCTGGGTCCATTTCTAGTCCTAATCTGGTTCCACTAATCATTTTGTCCATTCCTGCACTAGCACAACACTGTGTTAACTAATGAAATTTTGTAAGTCCTAGTATCTAGAAAAGTCTCGTGTCCATTCCTGATAATTCTTACTCAGAAACATCTAGGCTATTTATAGCCTCCTATTTTTAATATGCATTTTAATATAATATTATAAAAGTTTGCCGAGTCCTCTGAACTCCAACTTAATCATTTTAGTTGATATTATACTGAATTAATAATCCAATTTGGTAACAATAATGTCTGTAGTAAATCTTCCAGTCTAAGGACATATTCTATCTCTATCTACTGCTCTATTTACTACTTATTTATGTAATCTTTCTTATGTTACATACATTTAATTAGCATTCATCCTTGATTATTGAAATTCTCTGAAACTATTGTAACAGTTACCACCTCTCTTTTTTTGGCTTGGTTTGTTTTTTTTTTAAACTTTCTTTTTTTGGTCTTTTTTTTTTTGATACTGGGGATTGGAACCAGGATGTTGCATTTGGTAGGTAAGTGCTTTGCCACTGAGCTACATCCCAGCCCCAAAGTTACTATCTTTTTAATTACATTATCTAGTTGTTTGCTCTTGCTGTCTAGAAATATAAGTAATATTTGAATATAGATTAATACATGCAAACACTGAAACCCATACAAATATCTATTTACCAGTCAATTTAAAGCACTTTTATTAAAGTTCATAAGATGTCAGGGTTAGAGTTTTCTTCTGAAAGATAGTAAGAAAAAAATCTTTTCATAAAAGCTGCAAAATGTAGAATGAGTTGATTTGGCTGCTTTTATTCTCTCGTGGTCTTCATTTTCTTCTTGTAGATATTTCTCCACTGCATTTTCTTCCTGATGGAGGAAATGAGAACCTAATAATGGCTGAGCAATTCTATCCTCCTATTTCCCCCTGCACTGAGTATTAGAAATTTCATCCTCTTGACCATGGAGATTTGACTTGACTACATATTAATCTGTTGGATCAACTCACTATGTTTCTGGGCTTGGATTTCTGTCAGTTTAGCTCATTTACCTAAGAAATACTTGGACCATAATCTTATTGAAGGGTCACATTCATTAATTTAGTTTAAGGCTCAGAGCTGTTGATTTTTTATGTTTTATCTTCCATGGTCCTGTCTAAGTCAGCGAGGAGCTGTTTCAGCCTTCAGGGATGAAATCCTTCACCGCTTTCACCGGTAGGGACAATCCTAACCCCACACAGTGGCACTATGGTTGCCTCACAAATTGCAGGATATCGACAAATATGTCTATGTAACTGACAGTTCCAAATGGAGATTTTTTTTTTTGATCCATTCTGCTGTTAATTTGTTTGTTTCACATATACTACTCCATGAGTTTCCAAAATCTGACCCTCATTCCTGGAGTAAAATGTGTTGACTTGGACAGCTAGAATTAAATAGGGGTTCATTCACCAGTAGGTAGTGTCGAGCGAGGGATGGACAAGCTGTGCCCCCCCACAGGTGTAGTTGCTCCTGCATCTTATGTTTCCACCTGAGAGGTTTACAGCACTACCAAGTATCAACCAAGAGCCTTCAACGCCTTATGGATCAAAATGACACATGTTCCTCCAAAGCAGTTATCTAGTTCTACCAGGTCAGAAGAACCTCCCATTGATCTTGCTGACAAGCACTCTGGAGACATCCACAATTCCTGGTGAAGCGTATCAGTAGCAAGAATCTTCTACTTATTCTCTAGTTTATCCTAATGTTCTACCCCTGAATTCTCAATGTTAATAGCACTAGGCTTCTGTTCGGCACCACGTCGGCAGGTGAACCTGTCAAATTCCTGTCTGTATTATGCTATATGAATGGGCAGAACAGAACTTGAGCAAGATGCTCAGTGAATCTAGTGTAAATTAACTGCTTCCCTGATAAAAATATTTACTTAATAACTAAATCTTTGTACATTTCTTCCATTATTTCCTTAAGGCAGGTTCCTAGTAGGGGAGGGCATTGATCCAAATGTTAAGGCTTTATGTTCTCCAAAAGCTCAGGCTAACGGCATTCAGTGGGTTCCTTAGGCCACTGTCATACATAGACTCTCAGTGTTTCAATGTTAATCACTTTCCATCATCCTCTTTCCTAATGGGGAGTAGGGGAACTAGGAAAGATAGTGCAACAGGGGGTTAGTCTGAATAAACTATAATATAGGCACATACAAAATGGGGTAGTGAACGTTCATGGTACAGTTACTGCAGACTACAGAAGGTCAGAAAAGTAAAGCAGGCTCTGTGGATGACTGGGTAGCATGAGAGGAGATTAACAGGAGGAGGGTAAATTAGGGTGAATCTGGTCAAAGTACTTCATATGTTTGAATAAGAATAGAACAAGGAAACCTGTTTAAATTGCTTTAAGAAGTGAGAAGGGGAATAATGAAGTGGGTGAGGTAGATAAGGGTACATTGTTTGTGTGTATACAAACATCTCCATAAAACCCCTTTGAATACCAATAAAAATCTTAATAATCTTAATAAGCCAAGCACTGGTAGCTCAGGACTGTAATCCTAGCTACTCAGGAGGCTGAGATCTGAGGACTGCAGTTAAAGCCAGCCTGGACAGGAAAATCCGTGAGACTCTTTTTTTTTTTTTTTTTGGTTGGTCTTGGGGCTTGAACTCTGGGCCTGGTGCTGTCCCTCAGCCCTTCAACTCAAGGGTAGCACTCTACCACTTGAGCCATTGTGCCACTTCCGGTTTTCTGAGTGGTTTATTGGAGATAAGAGTCTCACAGCCTTTCCTGCTCGGGCTGGATTTGAACCACAATCCTCAGACCTCAGCTTCTTGAGTAGCTAGGATTACAGGCTTGAGCCATCGGTGCTTGGCTTCCATAAGACTCTTATCTCCAATAGCTCCAGAAAACTGGAAGTGGTGCTGTGGCTCAAAATGATAGAGCACTAGCCTTCAGCAAACAGGTTCAGTTGTGTAAATATATTATCTCACTAAGAGTATGTAAATTCCATTTTCCCTCTACTCACAACAGTGCTAGGGATTTCATTCAAAAAGCAAGAAATAAAAACTATTTTGATGTGAATGAAAAAAAAAGAACTTTCATGAATCACTTTTAAAACCATGCGACTTCCCAATCGTCACGTATTTCCCCAGAGAATGTGTACCTAAAAGTCATCTTTTATGCAACTTTTTCTCTTAAAATTTCATCATATAGATTCTTCATGTTTCTCTTAAGTTTATTCCTAAGTATTTTTTGTTTCTGTGACTACTTTGGGGCATATCTATTTTTTTTAACAAAAAAAGTCTTGCTTTTCAACTAATTAAAAAATAAAAATCCAAACAAAGTAGTACCAAGAAACATAAAAGACCTTCAATGTCATCTGTGAGAGGGCACCCTGCGGGATTCCCACAGGACCTTCCTGGAGACACGCACTCGCCGTCCCCAAACAATGTTTTTATCCTGTACAGAAAACTTTATAATTCTATCCATTTCTCTTTCAACATCCAACCAGTGATTTCTCCATGGCAAAAAGAGATTAAACTACATGTTACTCTTAAGAAACCTAAGATGGGTAGACTAGAGATACAGCTCAGTAATGGAATGCTAGCTTAGCATTCGTGAGGCCCTAGGTTAGATTCTCAGCACTACAGGGAAGAAGGAAGGAAGGAAGGAAGGAAGGAAGGAAGGAAGGAAGGAAGGAAGGAAGGAAGGAAGGAAGGAAGGAAGGAAAGAAGGAAGGAAGGAAAGAAGGAAGGAAGGAAGGGAGGGAGGGAGGGAGGGAGGGAAAGATGATTATTTTATTTTATCAACTTGCAATTGCTTTTCTATTTTTATTGTCATCAGTAATATTATGATTAAAGTTTTTAATAAAAATCTTTGTACTCATTCTTAATGCTTTCCTAAGGAAAAATTCCTGAAAAATAATTTGCTGATTGTAGAGTACATTATCTGTTTAAAGTTTTATGTGTGTGTGTGTGTGTGTGTGTGTCTGCAAATTCTATTACAATACAGATTGCTACATTGTCCATCAGAAAGTTGAACCAAATTTACATTTGCATAAGAATAATCAGTTCCCTGTACCATGACAGGGAAAAAAGAACAGTCCATAGGACCAAAGCATACAGCTTAAATTAGACCTCCTTGTGTATAAGAATCTTATGACTGTGTGCTAGACACAAATGTCTTAGTATGGACCACCAATGAAAGCAGTATGTAACTGCTGCGTTTGGAAAGCAACCTCGTGGGTTAAAGGCTTAGTGACCAGCGTGTGGCGCTATTGGGAGGGGGTTGAACCATCAAGGGGTGAGGTCTAGTGGGAGGAAGTGAGGTTGTTCTCATCCTGGAAGGGAAAGGTACTTCCTGGCTGCTATGAGCTGGGCAGGTTCTTCTGTTGCAGACATCTCAGCATAATGAACCGTCCCAGGCCCAACAGAGCCAACTGACCACAGACTGAAACCTCCTGAACTATGAGCCAAAATGAGCCTCTTCTCTTCTTCCTCCTCCTCCTCCTCCTCCTCCTTTTCCTCCTCCTCCACCACCACCTCTTTCTCCTTCTCCTCTTTCTCTTTCTTCTCCCTATTTCTCATCTGTGGTGACCTTGTTCATGTTGTTACACCTTAATCATTCCACTCTGCATTTCTTCTTTTCCTTCTTCAGAGACCTACACTGTAATATCTATTACTTTCACATAGCGTTTAAACCAAAGGAAGAACAGAAAAGGGGAAGGAAAGAAGGCACAGGAAGAAAATTGTTCAAAGACAATGATTTCAAGTTACTCCCAGGGCTAATACCAGGATCCTAGCTCTTGCAAGGGCACTGAGCATCCTGAAGAGGAACTTGGGCTCAGCACCCAGGGTGGAATTGTTCCCAGGCAGGAAGATTCCCACCACCCCTTCTGGTACTCAGAGCAGCCCCAGATGGCTCAGGCCATCACTCACTCCCCTAAGGCAGCACAGCCTGGCTCCTATTGTTCAAGGAGATGAAGTGCTCAGAACAAGCCTGTGACAAAGGGATTCTCCCTGAGCACTAATTAGCTTCTGAGTAATTTCTAATCTAACGCCAATTCTAACCATATGTACATACAGATGCAGTTTACTTGGACGCTTCTCTTGCCTATTGTTCTGGCATCCTTTTGACTCCTGCCCCCATTCCTATTGATTTGATTCTATTCATTTCTTCTCACAACTTCGGAAGGCCCCATCGATTTCCTCTTTCTAGTCAATGGAAATGTATTTTCCTAAAAAGATCATTTCTGTCTTTTTCTTATACATGGTAAGTGAAGGATTGTCCCCCACCCTATTGTCCCAGGTCCGTATCTCCAGCATTAAGGTCCCATTCAAGTAGGAAAGAAGGATGTAAGGAAAAAAGAAAGGAAAGGAGGAAAAGAGGAAGGAAGAAAGGAAGAGAGGGAAAGGAGTGAGGAAGGAAGGAAAGAAGGGAGGGTGGGAGGAAGGGAGAAGGAGAAATAAAAGAAGGAGCAAAGGAAAGAAAGAGTAAAAGGAGAAAAAATGACTCCAGGTGATTTTTACAGATGTCAAACAGGAGCTATTGTAACCAGGGAACATTTATGAATGTTGACAAACTCGTCTCCACCGTCAACTAAAAGACAAATTCTGATCCTTATTCCTGTTTGCAAAGTCTGGGAAAATGTAAAATAAAAAGGAACCAAAAAATTAGGGAGCACAGCGTTCCCACCAGAACATTGAAGTCCTTCGCTCCTCACAGGACTCTGTGCAACACTGGCTCTGAAAAGCCGACCCCCTGTCCCTTGAAGCAGCGCAGGAAGGCTTCCGCCTCTGAGGAACTTAAGGATGTAGGCTTTGAAAGCCGCCATCCCCCGACGTCAGCCTATCAGCGCATGCTTCACCCCCTTGTGCCTCCGTTTCCTCAGGTATTGAAAAGGGAAATTTTTGTTCTTTCCCATATAGTTTTCAATAGGAGCAGAGCATGTAATTTGGTGTGTGCGAAAGCAATTAACACAGTGCTCTGCATGGAATAGATAAAAAATGGTGGTGCCTTTCTCATGGCCTACTTATACCAGGAACTTGATCCTCACAGATGATCAGTACAAGTAAATAATGGGACTAGTTGGAAGAATGTGTCCGTGGAATTAATCTTGTTTTCACTAGTGTAAATCAATTTGAAGGAGCGGCTGTTCTTGAGAGGAACAGAAATGCCTGACCTGTTTTATTTGTTTATTTATTTTTTGCCTGACTTGTTTTAATGCATGGCATAACTCGATTTTAATTTCCATGAGCGAAATGACGATCTCACCTGTATTATGATTATTATCGATCAAATATCTGCTCCCATTGCTGACTGGGTATGAACCCTGTGTTTTCTCTTTTAAGGAAGGTATTATGTACATTGTACAGATGAGAAAACTCAGGCACAGAGTGGACCAGAGACTTCCTCAAAGTTGTACTGTTAATGAATACAGGTTTGAACACGGGCTCCTTTCAGGTTTGAAGTCTTTTTCTATTTTTTATTTAGATAGGGCCTTGCTGTTTATCCCAGGCTGGCCTTGAACTCATAATCCTCCTACCTCAGCCATTCAAGTGCTGGAATTACAGGTATGCACCACCACATCAAATACGTTTGAGGTTTTATGTGATATGACAAAGATAGACCATTGCTATAAATGGGTACATTATTTTGCTTGAATTGATGATAACATGCTTTACATATTGTCTAGGGAAACATCTACAATCTGGTAGTAAAAGAGCTTCATTTTTATCCATAAAGCTGTGCTATAAAGTTTATCCAGATAAGTGATTATCATGTCTTACTTTTGGATGTGAGATTATGATTTTCCCAGCAAATGACCCAACCCATTCCTGGCTAAGGTGTTAAGGTAACACATTTTTTTTTTTTTTACTGACAAGTCAGACAGGTAGGAGACATACCTTTTCTGCTAGTTTTGACATTTGCAGGGAAAGTAAACTAACATCCAGAATGTACCTGCAGTGTGAGAGGAGCTGAAGGAAGGCCATAGAGATGCCTTCTCTCATTTAATGCGATGATGAGTGAGACACATAGAATTATCTCCATTTTACCATTGAGAAATGGAGGCTCTAGAAGCGTAAGTAACTTTTGTAAGGTTAAAAAAAAATACAGGTGGACCTGTAGCCCTGGAAAATATACACACATTGTCGAGTTCATTCTGTGATGGAGGCAGTCAAATGAAATGTTAACAGTTCTTTGTTCGAATTTTTTAAAACTCATCTTGACAAGGAAACACATTTATCACTTTTCCCAGTGGAGCCTTGGCTCATGCCAGGAGCAGACTTCCTTTCAATTAAGCAATATACAGTGTGAGAGGGTGTATCAGAACCCTCAAACCCTCAATCTGCAAGCTGCTGGGGGCGGGGAAGGGTTGGTAAAGAGGGTCAGGGAGAGTAGAGCTGAAAAGTGTATGACACTGTAGAAATTGAGATTTGGAAATGATTTTTTAATCAAGTTCAACAAGGAAAACCTCTCTCCAGGTATCACCCAGATGCAATCAATGGTTGACATCCCAGCTCTCGTCTCCTGTGCAATTTTATTGAACACAGGTTTAATTGACCTGAAGAAGAAACCTACTTGTTTGAGAAGTCGTGTGTACTGCCAGAAAAAACAACAACACAAAAACTTTCCTCAGCTCTTTGCACGTATGGGGATTGTTCTAGACTGGTTTATATGATGAGTTTTGGACAGGAGGAAGCTGTTAGCCATGTTATGAATGTTTTTTTTTTTTTTTTTTTGTCAGTCATGGCACTTGAACTCTGGGCCTGGACACTGTCCCTCAGCTCTTCAGCTAAGGCTAGCACGTTACCATTTGAGCCACAGCGCCACTTCCGGCTTTTTCTGCTTATGTGGTGCTGGAGAATCGAACCCAGGGCCTCATGCATGCCAAGTAAGCACTCTACCACTGAGCCAGTCCGTGAATCCTTTGAAAGTCTAGAAGGCTTCTTTGAAAACCAGAGCATCAAATGCATGAATATTTCCTCCTACTGCTCCATCCAGAAACTGAGCTGGATTGAACACTATGGAAGGGCCACACAGGCTGACACCAAACAACCAAGCGTGTGCAAGTACGATTTCACCACCCTGGACATGGCGCAGGTACCCTGCCCCCAAAGGAGTGAGCTGCGAGTGAGTGCTCAAGGAAGAACTGACCTGTGTGTGCAGCCCAGGCTGAGCACGTTGGCACCACGCCCCTGCTCCATGATCAATCCCATCTTCTCAGGATGGTCAGGGACTGGGTCACTGCAAGGATGTTAATCGTTTGTCATTGGTTCAGTCTTCTCTCATGCATTTTATAACATCTTGGTGGCTTGAAAAAATCTATCTGGAAGCCTAAATTTCTTATATTCACAATGAAAAGTTTGAGCTGGGTTATTCTTTCCCAAACCTAGTAACAAACAACTTCATTCTGCCAATATTCTAGGAGAAAGGAAGCCTTGAAACTGTGACTCATCTAGGCTCAAGGAATTGCTTTTAACCTCAGTGAGGGCACAGAGAAAGAACACAGAGTCAAGTGACCTGGACTGAAGTCTTCTTTCAGGTCTTGTTACTACTAAACATGATGTTTTCTTCTTAAAACTAAGATAACCATAGCCCACCACCCAGAAAGGGTGGTGGAACTTTGATTAGTTGGATGTGTAGAAGTACCTTTACACTGGAAGTGCCTGCCTCTACTTGAGCATTTTGGCTATCATTCAGGTAGTCTACTCATTCATTGTTTTCTCCCCAACACAGTTCCTCAGTTTTGCCTATGTGCTGCATTTCATTTGCTGGGTTGTAATACTGAGCCATCCTTGCCCCTCTGGAATGAAATCACCTTGATCCTGGAGTGTAACATTTTTAATGTGCTGTTGAACTCCATTTGCGAGTTTTTTATTCAGAAATGATGCATCTATGTTTGTTTAAAGGATGGGTCTATAATTCCCTGCCTTATTTTTGTCTTGTGCCTTAGTTTGGTGCCGTTCTCTCTCATTTCATTTGAAAGGTTCATTTGAAAGGCATTGGTACTTCCTCACAGGTCTGGAAGGATTCAGAAGTAAATTCACTAAGTCCTGGGCTCTTCTTCGTTGGGAGACTATTTGTTACTGTATCAAGTTCATAATGGTTATAAATCAAGTTGTTACATCCTCTTGGTTCAATTTTGATAGGTCAAATGTATTAAAACATATCTATTTCTTCTGGGTTTTCCCATTTGTTAAAATGCATGTATTCAAAGGATATCCTTATGGTTGCATATATTTCATTGGTATTTGTTGTGATATCCCCATTTTCCTCTGTAATTTTATTCATATAGGGATTTTTTCCTTATTTTATTAGATTTTTTTCCGTGAAGGTTTATCAGTCTTATTTATCTCTTTGAAAGACTAACTTTGTGTTTCATTGATTTTTTTTTCTTTTTGTATACTTTTTGTCTCTATTTCATTTACCTTCCCCATAATCTGTATTATTTCTTTCCATCTGTTAATTTTGGATACTGCTTTCTCTTGTTTTTTGTTTTTTTAAGGTGCTGGAGGCATATGATTGGGCTATTTATTTGACATTTCTCCTTTTTTAAAAGTAAGTGTTCATAGCTATAAATTTTCCCTTTAATGCTGTCTTTATTGTATCCTAAAGGATCTGGTTGAGTTTTAATTTTTAGATTTTATTCAATGACCCACTCATCATTCAACAAAGCATTAGTCAGTTTCCATGTATTTGAATATGTGTTTTGGTTACTTTTGTTGTTGAATTCTAGTTTTATTCCATTGTGGTTAGACAGAGTACAGGGAGTTATTTCAATTTGTTTGATATTTGCGGATACTTAGTCTATGCCCTTTTCTCTATTTTGGAAGAAGCTCCATGAGCTTCTGAGAAGAATGTGCCTTGTGCATCTGCTGGATAAAATATATCTAGAGTCTGTTAAGTCCAATTGACTCATATTATAATTTATTCTGAGGTTTCTGTGTTGAATTTTGGTCAGGATAATCTATCTGTTGGTGGGAGTGGGGCATTAAAATCTCTCCCCATCATTGTTTTGGGGCCTAGCTGTGGCTTTATGTTCAGTAGTATTTGTTTAAGTTGGATGCTCTGATGTTTGACACATATATGTGCAATTGTTACAGCTTCTCTGTGGATTCTTCCTTGAATTAACAGGAAGTGACTTTCTTTATTCCTTCTCACTAATTTTGTTTTCAAGACTATTTATCAGAGAGCAGTATCGGTACTCCTATCTGATTTTAGACTTCATCCGCTCAATAGTTTTGCCACCTTTTCAAACTATGCTGATGTTTGTTGCGGCAGTAAGATCTGTTTCCTATGGGAACAAATGGTTTGGCCTTCCTTTTTAATCCAACTTGCCATTCTATGTCCTTTGAGAATGGATACCGTGGAATGTGCAGGGTTCTTCCTGCGAGCTTGTTTTTTTGTACTGTTTATTTTCCTTCTCTTTATAATCATCTAGTAAGTTATATTTTCTCCCCAATTTTTATGATTACAAGTATCTTACTTGTGAGGTTTCCTTTGAGTATCTTCCTGCAGTGCTGTTTTAGTGACCATAAAATCGTTTTAGTTTTTGTTTATCACAGATGGTTTTTATTTGTCCTTCGGTCTTTCTGGGTAGTGCAATGAGTTGCCAATTGTTTACTTTCAGTGCTTCAAATACATGGTGCCTTTCTCCCTTTGTTTTTAAGGTTTCTGTTGAGCAATGTGCTGGTATTCTGATGGGTTTGCTGTTATTGGTGACTTGGTCCTTTTTCTGTTGTAGCTTTCATTAGTATTTTCTTGCCTTGAACTTCTAATGTTATACATATTATATGTTTGGGGTAGGTCTTTTCTAGCCTAGTTGTTTGGTGTACTAAAGGCCTCTTGTATCTAAATGCATCCTTTTTCTCAAAATTGGGGGGAAATTCCCTGTAATTCTTATGGAATGTTTTCTTTCTCTTTCACATGTGGTTCTCCTTCTTTGCCTATCATTCTTAGTTTTGGTCTCAAACTAGTATACCAGAGGTCTTGCATGTTAACTTCTTTGTTTTTTTTTCTTTTTGAGTTCCAGGTGTATTTTAGATATGAGACCCTTGTTCATTGTATGTCTAGTGAAGATCTTCTCCCAATCCATGGGCTTTCTATTGATCTTGCTATCTATGTCCTTTGCTCTTGTCCTTGAGCTCTGTTAGTCTGTCTTCAATTTAATCCACTCTACTGGGGAGAAATTTTTATTTGATGTACTGGGCTTTTCATTTCCTGAATTTCAGCCTGATTTTTTTTCAAAGTTTCTTCTGTACTTTTATTCAATTTCTATTTCACCTCCTGCATTTTCTCACTGATTTCATATAGCTATTTGTTTGTATTCCATTTGGTTCCTTTAGTTGTTTATTTCTATCCCTTTTTAATTTACTCGGGGTAAAAATACATATCCTTTTTAGTTTCATTGATTATTTTCAAGATCTTGCTTTTGAGCTTTCTTCTGCTTCACTTTCCTTAGCATCAATTACTGTGGTGTTTCTGACCTTCAGGGGTATCATGCTACACACACACACACACACACACACACACCACACGTTTGTGTCACTGGTCGGGCATTAATCACTTGTAGTCTTACAATCTATGTGTTCACAAAGATCACACAGGGCTGTGTAGTGGGAATTGTGAGTTAGCTCAGCAGCCACATTTTTGTCTGTGTGCTTAGGATACCAAGTCTGGTCTCCCAGCACCAATCAGACAGAAGAGAAAGAGCCAGAGTCTCTGGTATTTCCTTGTGTTTGGGGTGGTGGTATGTATGAGTTGATGATGGAGCTAGTTGTCCACTTTGGTGCTGCTGCTACCACCTTATAAGTGTCTCTTCTTTGCATCTTAGAAGCCATTTCTGGTTGCACACACTCTCCTCTTCCTCCTCCTCCTCCTCCTCCTCCTCCTCCTCCTTCTCCTCCTCCTCCTCCTCCTCCTCCGTTTCCTCTTTTCTACCCCTCAATCAAACTTCCTCTTGCTGCAGAGATCCTCCTGTTTGTACACCCTGGAGCAGCAGATGGGGTAATTGCTAATATTCCTGAGCATGGAGGAAACAGATAAACACTGAATTGTGTGCCAGGGCTGGAGAACTAAGGGACTCGGGTACTCTGCCAGCAGATCTCAATTCTTTTAGCCCCTCCTTATCAGTTCTTCTCTCTAACGTGGGGGAACTGAGACTGAGGGGAGGGGATATGTGAGTTTAGGCTTGGAGTTCCCATCCCTGTCTGGAACCAAGCCCTTGAAGCCATCAGATGCTGAGCTCCTCCACGTTCCAATGCTCTGCCAGACACAGAGTTGGTGCTTGCTCTGTAGGATGCTCCAACACTCGGCCTTGCTTTAGCCAGAATTGGAAGTGTCATTGACGCCCAGGCCCTTCATTGCCTGAGTCTTACTTCTGCTTTGACTCATCAGCTTGCCCCTGCAAGCCCCTCCTCCCCACAGCAGTGTCTCAAGGCTGTCTCCTGATTGTTCCTTGTTTTCCAAGCTCCTAGGGTATGGCTCAGTCTCTAGAGTTCTCTGCCTGCCGGCTGCTTGCAAAGAGCTAATGCAGACTGATCGCTCTGTCAGCTCCTGCAATCTGGGCTCTCCATCAGCAGAGGCCAGTGCCTTGTCTTCTGAAATGTCATTCAGGAAATTAAACTGCTCGCACAGGGCCAGGTGGGGCCACTAACTGCTGAGCTTTTCACTGCTTCTCTAGCTCCCATCAGGATTTTTAGCTTGCCTGGGTGAAAACCTCTCCCTCGCTCTATCTGCCTCTGGTGTCAGTCTTCCACCTGAAACTGTAGCTGGGCATTCTACAACTCCCAGATTGCTGATTGGTTCTTTTACTGTTACTTTACATTTTACAAACATGACGGAACATGAGACTCTTGATAGCTTATGCTGGTTCAGCCGAGACCATAAATCAGAATTCAAATGTCGTGTGGTTTGAGGTGAGGTCTAAGCTGACATTATCTTCCCCTTTTATGAAGCCTCAGAGGCTCACAAACCCAGATTTAGACTTGGTGGCTGGGATATTAAAAACTGACCATATTTTCCTGGGTTTTATGTTACCACTTCAAATTCCACAGGATTAGAAATATGCAATATGGTGAGAAAGCTCAGGACACAAAGAATGCCCACCCAGGTCTCTGGGAAGGACCCTCAGTGAGAATTTGGATGTTCCCAATAGATTAGTGCATTAATCTGGAAGAAATTAAGTTTTCGATTTCCAAATCTATAAATAACCAATGCAAAAAAAAAAAAAAGCCCTTCCTTTCCCATTCTCCCATCTCAGTCCAACTGGTTTTGTTTTATTTCAATATTTATAAAACTGGTTGTTTGTTTCATTCCTCCTATTCTTTCTGCTATAGTCAATAGGAATTTGGAGGGAAGATCAATCAAAATAGGCAAGTCCTGGGGTGATTTTCAAATAGGCAGTTTTATTTCACCGCGTAGTGTTTGGGGGTTGCTCAGTAAATACTGCTGTCCCTCTCTGAACCCCTACTCCAGTCCACCTACTACATATTAAACCAAGAATAAATCAACTGCTACACATTCACCGGGTAAGATGCTGAGCCTAGAATATTCCATCTATAGCCATTTTTCAATTTTGTTTTTAGTTTTACTTCCTTCTAATAGCACAGATCTTGATTTTTTTTGTATCTTGGATTCAATCTTAGAATTGAGTTCTCATAGTCATTAGCTGGAGCGTGGCATCTCATCTTGGTTTGTTCTATCTTGCCTTAGCTGGCATGCCCTTAATCCACTGTGTTCTGGATTCCAACCCGCATTCAACCCATTGGCTGACTTGTTCCTGAACTCCATTAATGACTATTATTATTTAGTTGGTTAATTTAAATATAAATTCATTAATGGTCATTAGCCATGGCAGGGGGCATTTCACGGCACATAGTTCAGATTTGTGCCTGAGACATGAAATGGGATGATCCTTCTTGAAATTAGAAGAAGGAAATCCTTTTCACCTCCCACTTCCTTACCTCCAGGGCCGTGGCCTGCCTCCACTCACAAGAGCTTGTGTTACAGGCATGTGGCACTCATACAACTCAGTAGTTGTTACTGTGTTACCTGTATATGATATGGTGCATGAGGAGATGCATGAATGGAGGAAGAAAGTGTTCTGTTTGCATGGGGGAAATGAAAGAGCTCAGGAATACTAACTGAAATTTTAAACTATTTCTCATTCTCAGTGAAGATTTCCTTCCAGCAAAGATGCTTCACGGAGAAAGCGACCTTTCAGTAGAGATTAAGGTAAATGTGTAGATACATTTTTTTTAAGAGTATAGAACTATTTAAAGGCAACTCTGGAAGAAACTTTCCTCTTCCCAAAGAGGAAAGAATGATTATAAATCCCCAAAGCCTTCTTCCCCAACATTCTCACACATGGCCCCCAATTCTTTCTAAAAGAGTTAAGGAGATAGCTTAGAAGCCTTTAGTGAATCCCAGTAAGATTCACAGGAAAGTCAAGTTTTGTTTTGTTTATAAAGAGTTGCATTAGCAGCAACACCACCATCAGAAAGAGACTTCTTGCACCAGAGATAATGACAACCTGACAAAAGATATGCTACAATGTCGGGGGGCTCCGAGGAAGAGCTCAGGAGTTGAGTCTCACATTCCAGTGTGTTTCTACTCAGGGCAGTTTGCTGGTCAAGGCCCAAGTCATGTATCCCAAGGAGAACCCAGCTTTTGTACTGAGCAAAGGAGAGGTCATGATCAGAGTTCTGACTGCAAGAATCTATCAAGGGTCTGTGTTTGATCCTCCGAGCAATTTGGGGCCATATACAAGGCAGGCAGGACTTCGCAAGACCTTGCCTAATGTAGCTGCTGCCGAACTGAGAGAAGAAAGGAGAATCTAGGTGTTTAGTCATTGGGAAACATTATGGGTCTAGCACATCAAGGAGAAAAAAAAGACTTCCTTAGTATCCTGGACATTCAACTGAAACATCAAAAGACTACACTTAGAAGTGAACACTTTTTCTTCCTTCCACTTTCTTCTCTTTTCTCTAATGCTGCGTAAATATATTGCATGAATGTACTTCTCTTTCTCCTGTTGATTCTTTCTTTAACTCCATCATGAATGCTCTGTTTCTTACCTGATTTTTTAAAAACAAGAATTCAATTCTTGGTCTTTTATCCTCTCCCTCTGTTCGCTTCTTGGTCAATCTCTGCTTAGTTTCACAACTGACTATTATTTCTCTATGGAAACTTGCCCTCATTGACAAACTCCAATCCTACCATTTTAACTGCTTTTAGATATATAAATCCTTCTGTTGAAGCCCATCTCATTTATAGTATTATTTCCAGAGCAATGTCAAGCGTAATGTCTGACTTATGGTTGGTGCAACATTTAATGATTTATTGTATAGTAGGTAGACTAAGTTGTGTGAAGGACTCCTGATTTATTATTTGGACTACTGTGGAGATGAAGATTAGTAACTAAGATTAAGGATGGAGAAAGGAGAGGCATGGAAGAGGAGAGGAAATGAGGAGAGCTAGGGAAAGCTTGAGCAGGTGGAGTTTGAGATTACCCCTGTGCGCTGATACTGAACCAACTTCCTACCTTATAGTCTCGTTGTCACATGTCTATTCTTTTCAAACACTTGCAGTGATTTCTCACTGTTGACCAAGTCTGTATCAAACTCCCTGTGCTGCCTGCTACTTTCCCCAAACAACCGGAGATCTTTCTCAACTGTCCAACATCTGCTCTTCATTTTCAGGGAAGGCATTGACAATGCTGCCAGAAGTTGCCCTACATTCATCTAGAACACATCTAGATCCATCTAGAACATATTCCCTTCTAGTCTTTAATGCTCTGTTTGGATAACATTATACAACTAACACAGCTTTCTCCAATTGCCCTAGACAGAATACTTTATGTTTGAGTCATATCAACCTTGTTCCTTTTTTTATTGATCACCTAACATTCCTTCTTACTTGTTGTAGCTATTCATATCTGGTTGCCCTCTGGACCCTCAGGAATTTCCCCTCATCCCCATGGATACCAGAGTCCAGATATGTCCAAGTCTTCCCATAAAATGGCTCTGTAACTAGGCACTGGTGACTCACTCCTGTAATCCTAGCTACTCAGGAGACTGAGATCTGAGGACTGTGGTTTGATGCAAGTGGGGACAGGAAAGTCTGTGAGATTCTTATCTCCAATTAAGCCAGAAATGGAGCTGTGGCTTAAGTGGCAGAGCACTCGCCTTGAGTATAAAAGCTCAGAGACAGTGCCCAGGCCTTGAGTTCAAGCCCTAGGACTGGCATTTTTTTTTAAAAAGGCTGGGGCTGGGAAGGTGGCTCAGTGGTAGAGCGCTTGCCTTGCATGCATGAGGCCCTGGGTTCAATTCCTCAGCACCACATAAGCAGAAAAAGCTGGAAGTGGAGCTATGACTCTAGTGGTAGAGTGCTAGCCTTGAGCTGAAAAGCCAAGGGACAGTGCCCAGGCCAGAGTTCAGGCCCCACAACCAACAAAAAAAAGGCTCTGTAGTATTTTCATATTAACCTGCCTGTGTGCTCTTGTACCTTAAATCATCTCTATATTACCTTTAATATCGGATGCAACATAAATGTGATGTAAATAGTTATTATTTTTATCATTTTAATTTTGTAAATATTCTGACCTATAGTTGGTTCAGTCTGCCGCAGCTGAGTTGGCATATGTTGAAGGCAAATTGCGTATCTGCATCACACATGCAGGACTTAAAGAGCTCACCAAGGCTACAGATCATGATATATTTGTATTTCCAGTTCCTCCAAATAACTAAATTGTGTGACATTGTATATATATGAACTTAATAAATAATTCTAAAATCAAATAATAGAGATGAATAAATAGTTGAAGGCATGAAGGAATGAATGTTTGATGTAGCTGAGAATAACCATTCTCCAAATGTTTTTACCCTTTAATAACTGCATTGAATGTACCAGCACTGAAAAATAGCATGTGTCCATGAAAATAAGAGGCTGAGGAAGTCAGGCTGTTTGAGCAACTATCAGGGTTTGGGTTATTTGATCCATGGAGTTTGTGGTTGTTCATCCCAGCTAGAATTCCTATGCTAATTGGTAGAATAGACCAACTGAACAACAGAAGCCAAGCGAAATGCTGATACTTCACCAGGCTCACTATATATAAATTATTAATGCTTCTGATACTACATTTCCTTGAATATATTTAAATGTGAATATATTGGTGGAAGCAGATGATACATTTTTATGTCCATTTTCCAATGGAATTTATGAAACTAGCATTTGTTATATATCTAATTACAAGGTAAATACGTGCTGGTGGTAGAAAATTTGCAAAATAGGTGGAAGCCTACCGATGAAATTACAATCACCCATAAATTCTCTTCTGTAAAACAAACCTGTCATCGTAGTGGTATCTATTCCTTCAGAATGTGTTGCTGGGTATGGGATAATAGTATCTTCTAACTTACTTTTCTTTCTCTTAGTATCTTTAGAATATTTTGCATGGAATTAAACTAGAATGCACATGGGCCATGGTATGCTTGCTTGTATTCACCGATCATGTGGTTTGTGCTTGTTGGCTATCAGCTTGTTTTGAGAGTTTGTAATGATACATACCTCGGTGATAAATATCCCTGCCTTCGAAGCTCTAGCACCTTTCACTGGGTTTGGCAAATCCCAGTCATGGAATTGCTGGCTCAGAGAAAGCTCAGTCTCATGGAGTTCTTCAGTCACCCTACCATGGCGTTGCAGAAGGATGTTAGTTTTGTCTCATTGTTTAATGATTGCATGCAATTTTCTCTCTATTTTTCTATTTTCCCCTATGCTCTTTTTATTCATAAAACACTGTGCCTCATGTCTGCTTAATTGATCCGAGTACTTGTTTGCTGAATTCCTGTCCTACAAATCATTTATATTTCTTTTCTGGCCACTTGGGAGTTTCTATGACTTGTCCCTTTCTGTAGTCATGTGTGCAAGGGCTAGTTGTGTATTTATGATCAGAATGAAGTCCTCTTCATTGTACAGAACAGTGGCATGTATGCAGGTATCATGCTCGGTGCCAACCTGCCCTCACACTCGCTCTCATGACCCCTGCTTCTGCTCCTTCCATTCCCCAGTCCGTTCTCTATCGGCCTCACATCCATGTTCAGGTGGCCTGTTTTGTTGTTGTTTCCACATATGAGAGAAACCATGTGACCAACGATACTCATCTTTCTGATCTGACTTACCCTGCTTAATATCATGATCACCAGGCCACCCAAATGACATTGATTTCATATTTCTTTATGGCTGAGTAATACTTCTCTCTCTTAACATATATACATATACATGAGATATATGCATGTGTATTTGTGTGTGTGTGTGTGTGTGTGTGTATCACATTTCCCCATCCATTCATTAGCTGATGGGTATGGTCTGGTACTGTATCTTGGCTATTGGGAATACAGCTTCAATAAATCTGGGTGTGCAGCACTATTATATGCAGACTTCCTTCATGTATATACCTAATAGAAGTAGGGCTGGAGCATGTGGTACCTTTGTTTTCCGTTTTCTAAGGGACCTCCAGAAATCAGATCTTTATGTATCATGCTAGTTTCAGCCCCGCTAACGTTGTATCAGGGATCCCTTTCCTGCATCCTCACCAGCTTTTGCTGGTGTCTGTACACGTTGATGATGGCCAGTAAGACAGGGGAGAGATGGAATCTCAGTGCTGCTCCGATTTGCATTTTCCTTATCGAGGAAGGTACTGAACATTGTTTAAATATATTACTGGCTTTTTGTATTTCTTCTTCTTTTGACCATCTTTTAACTGGATTGTTTTGTTTATTTTTTCAGACTCTTTATATAATTTGGATATCAAGCCTCTGTTAGAGTCTAGCAAAGGTTTTGTTTTTTGTTGTTGTTCTGTAGTTTGTCTCTTGATTCTAATGGTTGTCTCCTTTGCTGGGCAGGAGCTTTTAAATTGACATAGTCAGACTTACCAGCTCTCAATTTTATTTCCTAAGCAATTGGAATCTCTTTCTGGACATCTTGTCTGCAACTATCTTCTGAAATGTTTCCCCAACGTTTTCCTTTGGCAGTTTCTGTTTTAAGTCTCGTATTAAGGTCTTTGATTCATTTTGAGTTGATTTTCCTACAGGGTAAGAGATAGTAGGTAACTTTAGCTTTTTCTATATGTTGACATTGGAAGTCTTCCCAATGTGTTTAAGACCTATTTATATGTTAAAAATATACTACATACCTTTATATTTATATATATTTATATATCCAAGGTTTCTTTTTTACCATATATGTTAGCATTTCTTCAGTTCTTATTTCCCTGTGAATGTTATTTATGTTGGTTTTTACATGCACAATACTTTTATTTCATGTTCTCATAAGTCCCATTTTTTTTCCTTTATATGGTCTTCCTATACAAGCAGATGGATTCATAAGCTATTTTACTTAAAAATTAACCCTTCAAAGCCAGGTGCTGGTGGCTCACGCCTGTAATCCTAACTACTCAGGAGGCTGAGATCTGAAGATCACAGTTCAAAACCAGCCTAGGCAGGAACATCCATGATACTGTTACCTCTAATTAACCACCAGATAACTGGAGATAGGGCTGTGGCTCAAGTGGTAGAGCGCTTGCCTTGAGCTGAAGAGCTCAGGGACAGCACCCAGGCCCAGAGTTCAAGCCCCATGACTGACAAAAACAAACAAAAATTAACTCTTTAGTTCTCCTCTGATTTATATTGGTTATGTTGTGTGGTAGAATTAACAACTTAATTTTCCTTCCAAATAACTAAGTAAATCAACTAGAACTATTTATGTTATTGAATAACTTATTTTCACATATATAAAATTCTTACATATCCATTGTCTTCACCAGACTTGGTATTTTATCTATTTAACTGAAAGGATATCTTCCATTATTGTGGAATTTTAATGTGTATAAATATTTGCTTATATAATTTCACTCTTTTTTTTTTTAATTTGTTGCCTTTTCTCATCAGTTTATTTTTCCTGATACATTTTTTTGGGGATAACTTCCTTAAGTTTCAAAATGTTTTTTTTTCAGGGTTTATTGGAATCTCATTTGGATTTGTACATTAAAGATGGACTGACACTTCTAAAATCCTATCCACCCCATCCATGAAGAAAAAGGGTTCTATTCTTTTCTTTACTCGGTTAAGTTTTCCTACAGATCCACCAGTTCTTAAGAATGCATAGTTGTCTAGGAATCTCCTTTTGTTGTTGCTATCCTGGCTGGAATCTTCCTTCATTATATTTACATGACAATGATAAACCTCTTAATTTTGTTCCTATCTTCCTCTTTATGCCCCAAGAGGCCGAATTGTCTGCATGAGTGGTGTATAGTCCTGATATTTTCTGAAATGTCCTGTGAATGGTACCTTGTTTCTCGCTTTTTTTCAGCTGGAATTGCTACCATAGAAGGATACTCTAGGGGTCTATTTTAAATTCCAGCAGCTCCATTTAAATTATCTGTAGAGATGATGAACAAATAAAGATAGTTTGAGTTTTTTTTCTTTCTGCATCCTCAATCTTTTGCATCCTATGTTGTTAAAAGTAGCAATGATGGAGAGAATATTTAGTTCTCATCTTAAAATATTTGCTTTAGCGTTTTTTTTTTAAATCAGTTCTCTAAGAGGCTTTTAAAAATCATAAATAAGTATTTTCACTTAACTTGATGAGTTTAACTTTAACCCTACATCTGTTCTTAATATGATAAATCATACTGATAGCTTTTTTTGATGTTAAATCACTCTCTTACTTCTCAGGATAAACCCTATTGATCAGCATGGACACGTTGAGTCTAATTGGCTAATATCTTCTTTAGAACGTGTGCATGTAGGTGCATATGTCAAATTATTTATTATCCCTTTCTTGCTTTCCTTCAGCCACCCTCCTTCTTATTTGCTGGCAATCCCTAGGATTTTTAAACTCTAGGTTGTAAGGGATACTTGGTAAATTTACAGTCCTTCATTTCTCTCTGCATTTTTTTTTTTCTGAAATGCTGTCTTAAGTTGTTTCCAGAAAGATATTTGCAGAAAACCCTTTTATGCATAAAAATATCTTTATTGCATGCTTATATATAAAAGGATGTCTCTGTTGATATAAAATTCTAGATAATTTCTTTCAACATTTTGAAAATATTTCTCCACTGCCATCTGCCTTCACTGCTGTAATTTCAAACTGATTCTCATTTCTCTTAAAAATGTATTAGTGTATATTAATTGTTCAAAGTGGTTTTCTTGCGTTAGGTTTAGATACTCTGAGACCAAACACGCTGATCAAATCTTGTCCTGTCTACTTTTGCAAATTAGGGTTAGGCCTGCGTGTGAGGATTATCATTTTGTTTTTGGCTTAATAAGAATTATATTCGCTTTGTGCAGATAGCCTTTATCCTTTAGAAGTTTCCTTCTATTTAGTTTACTGTGACTTTTTTCTGTTTTAGAAATTATAAATAGTTGAATGGTGTTATTTTTATGCATTTATTGTGATCACAAGCTTTTTCAGCCCTAATTTACTGATTTGTAAGTTGTGAGTATATAAGTGGCTTTTTGGATATTGAAATATCCTTGCACTCTTGGAATAATATATATTTCAACTTGATTTGATAACAGTTTAAAGTTTTGACATAAATCATCCTAAATGAATTTGAATTATATGTTCTTTTCTGGTTTTAATTTTGTTCAGTTTGGGTGAATTTTATATTAACCATATCAAATAAGTGGCAAAACTTCCTCAATCTACTAAACTTGTTTATGTGAGACGGAGAATGCTTGTTCTTTGAAGATCAGAAAAACTAGGGCAGAAAACCTAACTTGGTAATATTTTTGTGGGGGAAAGAAAACTTTTATCACCAGTTCAACTGCTTTAAGGAATATTGACTAGTTTTTAATAACTTGAAATAATTTTGAAAATGTAGATTTTTCTAGAAAAGTATTCATTCCAGACAGTTTTAGGATTTGCTGGTATCAAGTTGCTCACAATGATGTTACGATATTTTAAAAACCCTATTTATACATGTGGCAGTCTCTATTTTTTACATACCTGCTGTTTACTTATGACCTTTCCCTTGGTCATTATATATAATATATATGATATACTATGTAATGTGTAATATATAATGACCCTTTATATCATATATATGGTATATAATAATGGTTTATATACACTAAGTACTATATATCTATACCTATATATCTTTTCTATACATATCTATATTCATCGAAATTGGTGCATAGGTATATTTCTCTTTACATAAATATACATATTAAAATATTAATATATACTTAATATATATATATACTTATTATATTAAATGAACACTTAAGAACTTAACAGAAAACACAGGTCCCATGGTTTCTCTTATTTGCAATAACTAGTATATGCCTAGGACAACAGAAAAGGTCAAAAGCTATGTACATAAGACCATATAAGATGATGCTAAGTGAAATGAGCCTCAAGATAGGGACACAAGAGGGTTTATCTTTGTTGCTGTTGTTTATAATGTACTTATAATGTACTATGTGATTTTTTTTGTTTCTTTTATATGTTCTTCCCCCATGGAGATTTGATGTTGATGCCCTGCATTTTGTATATACATTTTTCTAATTTGGGGAGGGGAAGGGAAATAACAAAATGTTGAAATAAGAATACAGGTTGACCCATTGTAACAGTGAGATGTTCAAGACACAAAGTTGAAAACAAACTTTACAACTTTGGGGCAGGGGGTTGGGGGAGGGAGGAGTTGGGGGGGTAGGGAGGGAAGGGATGGATGGTAGGGGAAAAACAAAGGAGGAGGTAGCAGCGCTCAACAGGAACTGTATTCACTACCTTACTCATGTAACTGTAACCCCTCTGTACAGTAAATAAAAATTATATATTAAAAAAGGAACTTAACTGAAGTATTACACAAAATATACATCTTTAGTGAGTGCCTTTCCTTTCTCCCTGTCTGCTTTTCTCCCAGAAATAATTTCTATCTTGAATCTTATATTGAACACTTTCATGTTTTTAAAATGATTTTATCATGGTATAATACATAATTTGATCTTCCTTGATGTTAACCTTTATAAAAAGAATGCCTCACTCTACATAGTCTTGTGAGACTTTCCACGGGATTCACCAGGTCAGGTAGGCCATTGCAGGACCTTCATTTTCTCTGCTATGAAATATTCAGTTCTAAGTATATACACAATTTAACTTCTCCTATCAACATTTAGGCTATATCCAGTTTTTTCTTTTCATGGGATGGATAGTGACATTTTTGTACATAGCCCGTGAGATGTGTTCTAAAGTTTGACTTTTTAAAAAATCTATACACAATATCACTCTGTTACAGGATATAAAAATGCTATATTGTAATGCCAAACAGTTATTTTTTAATGACGCAGTGTCCATTGCCAACAGCTGCTCCTAGGGGATCCCACTGGCGTAACTTTGGTCAAACTCAACGTAAGCAGACGTCTTTAATTTTTACAAATCAATTTCATTAAAAAAAAAAAACTGACACTGTTTTTGGCCTTGATTTGAATTCCCCTACTTTCTAGGGTAGTTGGACATTTCTACATTTTATTTACTAACCATATTTATATCAGAACTCAGATGGAATGCAGAAAATAGTCTGGGTTTTTTTCAAAATGCATTGCTTCCTTCGTGTTGATTAACTTACAGAAATTTGAAACTGTGCTAGCAATAAAAATGTTTGATTATTGAGTATGTGAATATTTTCTGTCAGTGTATAGTTTGATGTCTCCTGTTTTAAATATAGTATTTTTTTTTAAAGCAGGAGCATAAAAATTCTTAATGTAGTTGAAGTGTCCATCTTTCTTTTCTAAGGTGAGTGCTGATACTTTATTATTTATGAAACTTTTTTTCTGCAAAGAAAGGTATATATCTGCACTTTTCTGTAAAAGTTTTACTTTTGACATTTATATTGCTAAAATGATTTTTCTTATTTTTTATACTTTCTGGTTTCATTAATTTTGTTTTGACTTTAACTTTTTATTTTGTTCAATTTTCATGCATACTTAATATGCAACAAATCTAGAGATTCATTGTTTTCCTTCAGGCTGGAACTTTTTCATCCACTGATTTGGTTTTTTTTTTTTTTTTTTGGGGGGGGGGGGTCTGGTTGTGGGGCCTGAACTCTGGGCCTGGGCGCTGTTCCTCAGCTCTTCAGTTCAAGACTAGCACTCCACCACTTTGAGCCATAGCTCCATTTCTGGGTTTTCTGGTGGTTAACTGGAGATATGAGTCTCATGGATTTTCCTGCCTGGGCTGGCTCTGAGCCATGATCCTCAGATCTCACCCTCCTAAGTAATTATATTAAAAAGAAAAGGGCCTAGGAAGGTAGCTCAGTGGTAGAGTGCTTGCCTCGCATGCATGAGGTCCTGGGTTCTATTCCTCAACACCACATAAGCAGAAAAAGCTGGAAGTGGTACTTCCAGCTTAGAGACCGTGCCCAAGCCCTGAGTTCAAGCCCCACAACTGACAAATATGTGAGAGATATATATATCTATATATACATATATATATGTAATTGTCTTTCCTTCTTGACCTATATTTTCCCTTCCAGAACTCCTAGTTAATAGACATTGGAAATTCCCCATATATTTCAATATCTCTTTTTTTCTAAAATTGTATCAATGTGTACTTTAGAGAACATGTTTTACTACTTTATCCCAATTGAATAATTCTCTTTTATGTCAAGAGATTATCTTGCTGTGGAATGTATTAGATCAATGACCATCTTTTTCAACCTTATCTCCAATTTTTAAAAAGTATCTACTTGGTGCTGGGAAGGTGGCTCAGTGGTAGAGTACTTGCCTTGCATGCATAAAACAGAAAAAGCCGGAAATGGCACCGTGACTCAAGTGGTGGAGCTCTAGCCTTGAGCTGAAGAGCTGAGAGACAGCGCCCAGGCCCAGAGTTTAGGCCCCACAACCACCACTAACAACAAACAAAATCTACTTGTTCCTTTTCCATTTCTATTTCATTTCATAATTTTATCTTGTTTATGGATATTATTCCTTTATCTCTTTGGAGATCCTATGTATACTTAAGTTGAAGTTTATTTGAGATTTTTCTCCTGAATTATTGATTTTGTTGAGTTTCCTATCTACCTTTTGCTTTATTTGGATTTCATAATGATCTGTTTGATATCATGATGTACATGCATACCTTAAACGTGACATGTCTTTTTTTTTTTTTTTTTTTTGTCGGTCGTAAACAACTCTGCCATTCAATTACTAAGCCAAAATTCTAGGCATGAACCTTTTATCATTCCCCATTGCTGTTATTTATTTATTTATTTATTTGTGTGAAAATACCATACAGAGGGGTTACAATTACATGGGCAAGGTAATGAGTACATTTCTTATCAAGCATTGTTGCCTCCTCCTTTGTTTCCCCTTCCCATCCCTTCTCATCCCTTCCCATCTTCCCCCCCCGCCCCTCCCCCCACCCCTCCCCCCCCCTTCCGCCAAAGTTGTAAGTTCGTTTTTTGACATAATGTCTTGTACATCTCATTGTTGCAATGGGTCCACCTGTATCCCTAGTTAAACAATTTGTTTTTTCCTTTTCCCTCCACAAATTGTATCGACTTCAAATATAGTGAAAACAGGGGTCACGGTATAACCCCATTGCTATTAAGGTCATTAATTCTTAAGAGTATCTACAAAAGCATAGCTTGAATCTATCCGCATCTCTCCACTCCACGACGGAGGTGTGAGCCAGCGTTGTGTCTTCTTTGTCTATAGCAATAGAGTTGAACTGGTCTCTCCTTTCATGGGTGCCCTCTTCATTGTCTTCACATGAAAGCAAAGTGATCTTCTTCGAATATGAGTCACAGTGTGTTACTCTATTTCAACCATGCTCTCTGATAGCTCCGGAAAGTGCTGCAATGTGTGCAGATGCATGCATGGCATGCATGTGTGTGTGCGTGTACACACACACACACACACACACACTCACACGGGCATCTATGGGCACAGACTTGGACAGGTCAAAGGAACATGAAGACAACCTGGAAGAGATTCCTGAGACCACAACTGGAATAATTTGAGCAACAAAAATAAACAATCCAGTATTAAATTAAATAATAACATTCGTTGGTTTAAGGTAACATGAATAAATGATTTAGTAAGTTGAAGTAAAAATGAGGAAGACTATTATGGATAAACCCCATTCCAGAGGAAGTTGTATAACTCTTCACTCCTTAATTGTGGGCTACATCTGATATCTTCTTTCCAAAGAGTAGAATGTGGAAGAAAGGAACAACTACACGACAATTGGATGACGAAGGCCACGGTCAATATCAATAGGTCATGTGGAGAAGCAGGTACTCTTGAGAAGATACGATGAGAATGCTTCCCTGCTAGCACACAGAGCTGGAGAGTATGGTGATGAAAACATCATGCATGCACACACAAATTTAAAGAACAGGCTATAAAATGCCTGACCAAGACCCCTCAAGGTCATGAAAAACAAGAAAAGACCAAGATACTAGCAGAGTCAAGAAGATATTTAGTTTAATCTGGAGGAGGAGAAGGATTCTTTGAGGAAATAACACACACACTACAGCCTGCATGGTAAGAGTTAGTAAGGGCAAGGGGAGTGAGGGGGTCGAATGGAGAACAAGCTTTAGAATGTTCAAGAAAAGAGATGGTCTGTGAGAGGACTCTCAGGCAGAAGAAACGAACATGCTAGGTAATCTCTTGATATAACGAGAGAATTACTCAATTGAGATAAAGAAGCGAAATGTTTTCCCTAAAGTACACATAGATACAATTATTCTTAAGAGTGTACCCATGGGCTCAGAGCTGAGTCTCAGCCCGGCAACCATTAGTTCTAACTTGCTCTCAAAAGAAGCATTCAGAGCTGGGCACCAGTGGCTCACACTTAGAATCCTAGCTACTCAGGAAGCTAAGATCTGAGGATTACAGTTCAGAGCTAGCCAGGGCAGAAAAGTCCATGAGACTCTTATCTCCAATTAATTAACCACCAGAAAGTTTTTCTGTGTCTCAAAGTGGTAGAATGCTAGCCTTAAGTAAAAAAGCTCAGGGGCAGGTCCAGGCCCTGAGTTCAAGCCCTACAAATGACCAAAAAGACGAAGACGAAGAGGAAGGAGACAGAGGAGGAGGGAGAGGGGGAGGAGGGGGAGAGGGGGGAGGAGGAGGAGGAGGAGGGGGGAGGAGGAGGAGGAGGAGGAGGAGGAGGAGGAGGAGGGGGAGGAGGAGGGGGAGGAGGAGGGGGAGGAGGAGGAAGAGGAGGGGGAGGAGGAGGAGGGGGAGGAGGAGGGGGAGGAGGAGGGGGAGGAGGAGGAAGAGGAGGGGGAGGAGGAGGGGGAGGAGGAGGGGGAGGAGGAGGAGGAGGAGGGGGAGGAGGAGGAGGAGGAAGAGGAGGAGGAGGAGGAAGAGGAGGAGGAAACAGCAGCAGCAGCAACAGCAGCAGCATTATTATTCTGTTTGTTGCCAGAAACCAAAGCCCTGTGAAACCAGAGGTCAAATTCCAACCTATGAACCCAAGGGAAATTATGCATCATGAAAATATGGCCTGGGATCTGGAACAACAACTTCAAAAAACAAAGCAAAACAAAAACCCTTGTGATGGAAGTCAGAATTAGGAATTTGGATGGCAGAGAGAGCCAGGAGTGGAGGCAGACAGTGCTGAGGTGGTAGAGACTTCAGGCTCAGCTTGTAAGGAGCCGCCAGCAAGAGGCCCGAGTGCCCATCACATTCACTGAAATGCATTCTGTTCCACCTTGTCCTCCTCTTACCTCCCTCTCCTCCCTCCCCTCCATATAAGAAGCTGCTCTAGCCTGGCCAGGAAAGTCTGTGAGACTCTTATCTCCAATGAACCACCAGAAGACCGGAAGTGGCTCTCTGGCTCAAGTGAGAGAGTGCTAGCCTTTAGTTGAAGAGCTCAGGGACAGGGCCCAGGCCCAGAGTTCAAACCCCATGACCTACCAAAAAAAGAGAGACACTTAATCAAAAAAGCAGGAGGCAATGTCCAAACCTGGCACCTACAGAATGTTGGATGGCAGATATCTTGTAGGGTCTGGGGAAGGAGTTGAACACAGGGAAGAGGGTCACCTCAGTCAGCAGACTTAGCACTTGCAATGCCACAAAGACAGCGCAGGGGTTTGGACAGAGTTCATGCGTGCCTTCTGAGGTTCCTGGATGGGAGGCTTGGCTCTCCATGTGCTGGTACTGCTATCGAAGCCATGGGACCAGGAGGCTGTGTCTCAGCGTGTGATCTTTGTGCAGGCTAAGAGGCATCCACCACCGTGCAGTACAGCCAAGGCAGCCACACGCTGGCCACAGCCAGCGGCATGCTATGTGCACTCGCAACCCCTAAAACTAGAGCTTAAAGTTCCCAGCCAGAGTAGGGGAAACGTTGACTAGAATATCCATACTAAAAAAGAAAAGAACAAACTCAGATGGGGTTGACTCTTAGGCCATTAGGTCAACTGCTTGTAAGCGACAGGGCTGGAGATAAGTTTACAATGAAAAGCGGTGCGTAATACTCGTCTGTATTGTTGGCCCAAAGAAACATGGCCCATGAAAAGAAGAAGGAAAATCTGGAAGTCTATTTTGCCTCTCACCCCCAGTTCCCGGGAAAGTCCTTCTGTGGGTGACCTCCCACCTTCCAGCACCCGCCTCTGATTGGCCCTGGGCCCCACCCAGAGGATGGCCTTTCAGAGGTTGACCCGCCCCGTTGTTTGTGTGGTCCATTTGGTAGATGGCCCAGAATTTTCTCAAGGGTGAATTATATTTTAGGGATGCAGGTTTGGGGGTGTGCCTTGCATCTCCTAATTGCTCGGCTTAGAGAGAGTCCATTTTACCACACAGATGGACTCAGGCATCTCCAAGCAAGCTCCAATCAAAGGGAGGCGTGGTAGAGATTCAGAACTTTGAAGCTGGAAGCAATTGACATTAGGATCCTGGAGGAGGAAGGGGAAGTATTTGTGGTTGGGTGTTTACATTGGCTCAGATAACAGAGCTCAAACAGTTGTGGTCTCAGCTTCTCATCACGCCCTCTGCCTCAGCCCACTGAGCTAGCAAAGTAAGGTCCTAGGGACATTCCACACCAGCTGACCTTTGTCCTGGCCGTTTCTAACCCAAGCATCAGCCATCCTAGAGCTCAGGATATTAAATGTTGGGGAATGGGGGTAGGGTGGCCAGGCTAGTCCGGCAACTCTGCTTCTTACTGAGCATACCGTCGGTAGACTGCCAAGAAGTTCTGTAGCAGAGGGTGTTATTAGTTTGAATTTTTAACCCAGAATAGGTTAAAAACTTGAAGTTTGGGGAACGTCGAGATATGTATGTTAAATATTCTGAAGTCTCTTTTAAGAATACATACCAGAAAAGAACTGTGTGTGTGTGTGTGTGTGTGTGTGTGTGTGTGTGTGTGTGTGTGTGTATGTGCGTGTGTGTGCCTGCACATGTGCAGGCACACCCATGCTAGTCCTGGAGCTCAACTCAGGGCCTTGGCACTGTCCCAAAACTTTATTTCTTAAGGCTAGTGCTCCACCACTTAAGCCACATCCCCACTTCTGTGTCTTTTGATGATTAATTGGAGATAAGAGTCTCATGGTCTTTCCTGCCTGGGTTGGTCTTGAACCACAATCCTAAGATCTCAGCCTCCTGAGTAGATAGGATTACAGATGTTAGCTGCCAATGCCTGGCACTCAGAAAAGACCTTTTGAATGCATATTGCAGAGTTTTGAGGACTTAGTTCAGAGAAGGCAAGCTCTGTATGCTGTGGAACTATGTGAACCTGAAGTTGTGCAGTGAGTCACTTGGGTATTCCTCTGCATATCATCACAGGTGGGTGGGGCTTTGCTTCTGGAGATGTATTTGAGTTGAGAAAATCATCAAAACTTATATATTGACTTTAATTTCTCATGGAAGGTGATTTGATAAAGATTGGCTTTTAGTTAAAAAAAAAACACGTATATTTTTAGAAAACCCTCGTTTTCTTCCCCTCCAGTATCATCTTTCTAACTGACATCATAGAGTCAGAATTTTAGTTTGGGGAGGGGTTAGGAGAAATCACATAAGACATTCCAAACGAACTTTATGGCAAATGATATTTGGGCAATCTAGAAGTTTATGGTGAATGACATTTGGGCAATCTAAACTTAATTCTGAATCTGGAGTATCAATATCATCTACTCAGGGACTATTTAAAAGGAATGGATTTTCAAGCCAATAAAATTAGTAATACTAACATGTGCAATGTTTTTAATTTTTCAGAGTGCCTTTGGCACCCATATTTAGTGGTTACCAATTTTCAGTGAGGCAATATTTGATCACAGTAAAATTTAACTCCTTCAGGTACAGTTAAAGGGACGGATTTAAAATAATATTTTAAATTCTTTCTTGGTGCCCTGTGTGAATATATACATATATATATATATATCCTCTTGGAACTCCACTGTTACAGTTTTGATGTTAAATGTTCTCTAAAGGCCCAAGGGTTAAGGCTTGTTCCCAAGCCTGTAGTGGTTTTGGGAAGTGGTGGAACCTTCAAGAGTTGGGACCTGGTGGTAGGAAGTTGGGTCATTGGGGGTGGAACTTGATGGGAGGAAGTTAGGCCATTGGGGTGGGCCCCAGTGGGAGGAAGTTGGATCATTGGGAATGGGGCCTCTTAGGAGGAAGTTAGGTCATTGGGGGTGGAGCCCAGTAGGAGGAAATTGTGTCATTGGGGGTGGAGCCCAATGAGAGGAAATTGTATCATTGGGGAGTGGGGCCTGGTGGAAGTTGGGACATTAGGAATGGAGCCCAGTGGGGGGAAGTTGTGTCATTGGGGTTGGGGATGATAGGGATTTGGGTCTTTGGGGGTGGGTCCTTGAAGGGGATATTGGGACTCCAGTTCCTGCTTCGTTCTGTTTTTGCTTCCTGACCATGGTGAAGTCAGTGGCCTCCTCCACCATTTGCTTCATGCCCCTGTGTGTTGCCTGACTACTATGTTAAAAGCAATGTGGCTAAGTGATCATGGGTCAAAGTGAACCTCTTCTCCTTATAAGTTGTTTGCTTCAAGTATTTGTTACAGTAACCAAAAATAACAGTCAGCTTCTTTATTTGTAAAATTGGGAATGATGGTCCTTTGGATTTAAGAGGTAGTCTCAAATGAAGTTAAGATATAACTATATCAATATAGCTAGAGATATGAATTAAAGATATATCTATATTAATATAGATAGAATTTAAAATATATAAATTCATATATATCTATATCAATATATAGCATAAAGCAAAATCTTCATGATTCTCAGTTGCATTAATATTGGCATTATAATTCCCAACAGGTAAGTAGGGTTTTCAGTGTTATTTGATTGATAGCATAATCTTGACTGTAAGAGATGAAAATTCCCAAAGAGTAAAATGCCAGCACTGAAAACTTTCTAAATCTTTCTGTGCCCAAGCTAAATTACAAAATCTGGTTTTTTTGCATGTTATTCGGGAGTACAAATACAGTCTCAGTTTTAGAACACCATGATTAAGTTAGAGTTTGTATGTCTCACTGTGATCTGTTGCTTTTTCCCCAATCAGAGCATGTAAAGAAAATGAAAGATTTAGTTCTTATAAATTCCTCAAAAATCATTGTAAGAATCATGGAGAAGATTAATCTTACACACACGTCCTTTTAATGTACGTTGATTCAAAATTGGAGCAAATAATTATTCTTTTCCCACAGAAACTTTTAGAAAATTCTGTAGGCCAAGTGTGATGACACACACACATATAATCCCAGCCCTGGGAAGGCTGAAATAGAAGGATTGCACATTCAGACCAGTCTGGGATATGAGGCCTTTTCTCAGAAAAATAAAAACAAAAAATAAGAAACACAAAGACTCAGCTAGATTTTTGATTGCACAGCTAAGTTAGAAAGAAAAAAGGAAAGAAAGAAAGAAAGGAAGGAAGAAAGAAAGAAAGTTTTCCTCCATGAATACTGTTATTTTTGCATTTTGATGATAGCATTTAAGCCTTTAGACCTAATTCATTTCCTTCTCCAGACCCCAATCCTATTCTTGTTGCTAATGCTTTATATTTACAGGACAAGTTATTTCATTTCTTTGTTTGGATAATCTTTGGCCAAGTCATTCCATACTCTAAATTTCCCCTCCGACAAAGGCAGATAAAGGAACACTTCACACCATCTTAAGAATACTTACCATTAGAATGGGAAAGAAGAGCGAATGTGGGTGTAGGGAGCTCCTGCCTACATAAATTTCAGCACAAGAAGCCTGGAGCACCTTGTGAATTACATATGCCCTAAATTTTGAGGGTTGAAACACAATTTTCCCTTGTCGCCATTCTCCACAGAGCATCCACTTCACGCAGCTCAGGGCCCAGCTGAAATGCCAAGGGCAGGACTCGCGGCCCTGCAGCATGCTCAGTGAGCACCCCTGGTGCCCTCCGGGCTGCCTGGGTAGCGTGCAGGCGGATGGTACCTTCCTGTTCTGCGTGGGAGGGAAAGGCAGCGCAGCCCCCATCCTCACATTTACCATGGAGTTGACATTACTCCTGGACTGTCCTGCCTGGGAATCTGAGCCTTCATAGCTGTGATGTTTGGCTGGGGAGGGGGGGGGGGGGCGGGGGTGAGCCCTCAGTTCCTGAACTTGGAAACATTCCACCTTAGCAACCCTGAATCGTATGGGATATACATAGATATATGCTCAGCCATGTGTCTGTTGAACTCAAAGATGGAAACATCCTATTTCATCTGCTTATTTTTTAAAATCGTATCATTGTAACCATGGTTAACTCATCTTTTGTTCCCATTAAACGTTAACTCTTCCTCCCACTGGACTCCCCAGCCCCTTGCAACATCTGTCTCTAGGAAGCTGTCTTCTCTTCTAAGTGGAATGATACAAGTGGAATCATATTCTGGCGATGGACATTTTACTTACCATAAACGTTCACAAGGTTCATTTGTTTTGTAACATGTCAAAATCGCCAAGTCTAGTTCATGAAACTGTGCGCCATGTTTTCTCTGTGAGTTCTAATAGTTTGGGTCTTACATTTCAGTGGATGGTGCATTTTTAGTTAATTCTTATGTGTGTGCCCGACTTTATTCTTTTGCATATTGATCTTCTTCCCCCCCCCCCACTAGTTGTGTTAAAGATAATCTTTAGTTGTGAAAAGATTATCTTTTCTTTCATGAGTGGTCTTGCCCCCACTTTCCAAAAATCGTTTCATTATGAATTTGAGAGCTCATTTCTGACTTGCTATTTTATTTTCTTGATATAAGCATCTGTCCTTATGCCAATCACACAGTTTTGATCGATATTCCTGTTTGGGTCATCTTGCCTACAAACAGAGGTCATTTTGATTCTTCTTTTTCACTTTGGGTACTTTTTATTTCTTTTTCTTGCTAAACTGCTCTGGCTCCTGTGTTAAATAGAAGTGACAAAAGTGGACAGCCATAGAGGAAAGAACCTTGGGTTCCAACTGAGAACGAGGCACTCTGTGATTTGTACTTGGAGGTAATTTCTCATACTCCTCATTTGTTAATCATAAAAGAGTATTGCATTTTGCAGGATGCATTTTCTAGAACTGATTTGATGGTGGTTTTTCTTTAGACTGTCAATGTGGCATATTACACTGCTTGATTTTTGTTTGTTGAACCATTTTTGATTGGTGGCCATATTTGACATGCTTAATAGAATTCAGAATTGAAGCTATTTGGCCCTGGGTTTTAATTTATTGAGAGACTTTTAAAAAAAAATCATTGATTCAAGCTTTTTAGTGGTTGTAATTCCATTCAATTTTTTTTTATTTGTCCATGATTCAGTCTTGGTAGATTGTTTCTATGTCCATTTTTTCCTTTCTCTTTTTATCCCTCTCTCATCCTCCCTGGGCCCCTCTGATTCTTGTGTCCTTTACCTCCTCCCTGTGATAATGTAGCAAAAAGGACCTGCCAAGGTGTGTCCCTCACCCTGTGTGTCCCATTCTCCAGAACTATGAGACATAAATCTCTATGGTTTATAAATGGCTTTGCCTTGGCTATTCTGTATAGCATCACGAAGCAGACTTAAGATGGTACTGGATATTGAATATATATATATATATATATTCTTTACTGTGGCCTTCCCAGTGTCCCAATTGAGAGCAGGTATAAGAGAAACAAAGTCTCTGCTGTAATCACAGGCAACCAAAAGGAAATTTGTGTTGTGTGTGTGTGTGTGTGTGTGTGTGTGTGTGTGTGTGTGTGTGTGTGTAAATAAGCTTTGCCTTTATTTCATCCTTCTCATTTTTATTCAGCCACCGAGGGATCAACATTCTCATTTGAGATCTTTGGAGAAGGAATCAAGCACAGCTATCAAACAATGCCAGCTAGAATTTTTTTTTTCTTCAAAGCAGGTTAGCAGGTTCAAATAAAACACATTGAAGAGGAATTACATGAAACCAAAGCGGAAACTGTGAAGTGCAAGCTGATATTTTTAGAAGTTTGTATAATGACAGGTCAGATTCCTGAAGATTAGCCAAAGTGGCAAATCTAACACCACTTATTCCAAAAGAGGGCAAAAGACACAGCAGGCAATTATAGCTTGGTGGCAGTTGTTGGGGAAGCTAGACTCTTCCATGCACTTCTTGAAGCAACAGCTTGGAGATGGTAATTTGAATATAGATAGCCAACCAAAGGGGTTGTAAGGGGAGGGGAGGGAAGCCGGTGGAGAGGAAGAGAGAGAGAAAGGACTTGCCAGAGGTTCATTATTTTTGTATTTTAAAGCCCTGTGTAGTTTGAAAGGACGATTGCCAGGGGGGGAACCAGGAAAATTAGTGGTTGCTGGATTCAGGATCAATTTTCAGATCTGCCCGGCGTATAATAGTGCGACTCTGGCTGTCATCACCTGTGTGGCTCAGGCCCAGATGTGCAGGATGAAATGTCCCCAGCGCTCAGCGCCTCCCTGGCATGGCCCTCACTCCTTCTTTCTTCCCTTACCAAATATTTTCCCCTTGGACTTACTTATTAATACCCCCAAATACCTATGCAGAGGTTTACTTTTTTTTTTTAAAGGATGAAAATGAAACACTTAAAAAGCACAAGACACAGGCTGGCTGTGCCTTGCCTCTGGATGGTGGTGTTAATTAAATCCATACTCAGACAGGAAGGGTTGATGGCCTATTCTCTTCCCAGAGCAAGTTTCATAAGGAGTTCTGGGCTCGCAGGGAGGGAGGAGAATGTGGGCCGCGGACAGGAGAGGTGCACAGAAGGCGAGCACGATGGTCTGCCCCAAGGCTCGTTGGTTTGATTCTTATTTTAGTTTCTTTCTTTCTTTTTTTCTTTTGGTTACTGGTGATTGAACTCAGGGCCTCAGGCCTGCTAGGCAAATACTGCTATCACTCGACGTCCACCCCCAGCTCCTTCTGCTTTAGTTTGGTTTGGATTGGGTCTTGTGTGCCTGTGCTTGGGCTGGCCTCACACAAGGGTCTTCCTGTCTCCATCTTCCAAGTAGCTGGGATTCTAGGCGTGTGCCATCACACCTGGGCCTCCTGAATTTTAACTGTGAGCTTTACTCACTTTAGAATGGGGGTGCTTTTCTTAAGGTGGGCTTAACCAGCGCCTGGGGTCCTCAGGTATAAGCTTGGGGGCCTGCAAGTTCGTTAGGAGAGTTGTTATATTTGGTCCTCTCCCTTTGACGGTGATATAATTATTGTATGGGAATTTTCAGGGCACCTCCACAAAGGGCCTGGAGTCACATGACACTCAGAAGGTATTTCTGCTACCAGAAGTGGGCATTCTAGAAAACTTGTGTTCCTGCTCATCTCACCAGAGTCCTAATGTCACCAAGACAACTACAAACCTTGGCACTCAGACGACATTCTGTAGTAGTAAGAAAGAAACACGAGACTTCCTTTCCAATGAGCGTATACAATCGAAAGGTATTTTCATGGGCTCTGGTGTTTATTTCTCCAGTTCCTTTTTAAAATATAATTTGACTGTTATTATTAAGGTGATGTACAGAGGGGTCACCGTTTCATAAGTCCAGCAATGGGTACATTTCTTTTTGGATAGTGTCACCCCTTCTTTCACCTCTCCCCAGTTTTCACCTTCTGTCCCTGCCTACAAGCTACATAGTTCATTTTCCATCTAGTGTCTACTGAATCGTATGCCTGCATTTGTTCACCCTTCCTCCCTCCATTTCTGTGCCCTTTCTTGCCCCTTCCTAAGATAGAAAACAAGAACAAAAGCAAAAATAAAAACCCCACTACCACCACCACCACCACCACCACCAACATAAAAACCTATGTTTCCATTTCTGGAATTCATTTTGATAACTAGTATGCTAAATGTTCAGAGGTGTCACGCCTTTGGATTCCTCCTTCAGTTTCTTCTTTTTTAAAAATAAATGAAGACTTGGATTGTGTGTCATGGAAATGATGTGTTCTCACAGATGGTTGAAAAAACAGAGTCAGAATTAATAGAGAAATGATACATTTTATAAAGTTGAGATTAAATACGGTCAGGCATGCGGCATGAATTCCAGTTTCCAGGAATGTTAAGTGAGAAAAATGATAGGAAAATTTAGTCATCATATAACACAAAAGTATGGACAGGCCAGGCTCCAGTGTAACTGCTTGTAGCCTTCAGCACTGAGTCATACTGGGAATAGCAAGTCAGGCTCTGCCAAACAATGTTATTTGTTATTTTAAATTAATGGAATTTTATGGCTTTTTGAGTTTTGTTTCTATTCACTTAAGCGAATATGACTTTGTAGCTGCTTGATACTTAAAAGAATTTCTACCCAGTTTGATATTTGGGGGAAACATAATAAAAATGTGTTAAGTCAACACTGAGGGTCTGCCAAGATATTCTTCCATTAAAAGGAGTGTGTGGATAACTCACCCTCAGGCAACACCGATCTTGTCCATTGCTCTCATTCAACAGTGTGATTCTCCAGTGTTTTATGGGTTTGTCTCGGTGTCAGCAGTCTGCCCAAAGAAAACTCAGCTACTTTGTCTACTTAAATATGGGTCATTCAACATTCTGCTTAATGTGGTGGCACCTTCTCTGTTCTAACACCTGCTACTTTTCTTCCCTCGGTCTTCCTATAGCCACCATGCAGAAGTTCTGCTCATGTTTCCAGACCAGCTTGTCAAAGAAAGCTCTTCTTCTGGGGAACCTTCCTTCCTTCCTTCCTTCTTCCTTCCTTCCTTTCTTTCTCTCTTTCTCTCTTTCTTTCTTCCTTCCTTCCTTCCTTTCTTTCTTTCTTTCTTTCTTTCTTTCTTTCTTTCTTTCTTTCTTTCTTTCTTTCTTTCTTTCTTTCTTTCTTTCTCTCTTCCTTCCTTCCTTCCTTCCTGAGAGGAGGTCTTCCTATATAACCCAAGCCTTGAACTCATGACACTTCTGTCTCGGCTGACTCAGTGGCAGTATTACAAAACTTCTCATCTCTTCTTCTTCATATGGTCTCCTCCTCTCCCCTCCGCTTCCCACCTCTTTCTGTCTTTTGTCTTTGTTTGTGTTTGTTTGTTTGGACAGGGTCCTCTCCTTACATGCACCTGTGCTCTGACCCATCGCAGCTGATATCTCCGGTCGTCATGTCCGGATGCCTTATGTGAGGAGTCTCGTGGACTTGTCCACTCAGGCTGACCTAGAACCACCGTCCTCCCATGCGCAGCCTCCCGCAGAGCCTAGGGGAGCAGATGTGTGGCACTGAGCTCAGCTCTGAGTTGGAATTCTCCTGTCTGGAATGGTCTCAGTCTGATATCCACCTAATCTCAGCCTCCAAATAGCTGTGATTACAGATGTGAGCCACTCCACCCACCTTTCTCTTCTTTTTCTGAGGCAGTAAACTTCCGTTTTTCATTCTTGTTGCTTAGTTGTTGTTGTGTTGCTGTTATTGTTTTGTCTCATATAATACATTCCATGTGACCCTGAAAATATCAGGGTCTTGGTTTGAACTTCTCAAAAGTGTGGATCTAACTTTTTGAACTTCTAGTCTACTCCACAGATGTAATAAAAGTGTACTACATAAGTTAGCTCTTCCTACACCACAATAACACATCCAAATAAAACCAGCCCCCAACCACACTTTCTCAGATACAACCTCTACTGTTACCTTTGCAAGATTCCTAAGAGACATTTATTAATCTGATAGGATTATTATTATCATTATTATTTACAAAATTAAACTGTGAGAGGAATAAAACAGAAACAGATGCAACATTCACCAGCAAGGCACTCTATAGACCTTTGGAATTTGCCTGCAGAAGTGGACAGAAGCCTGTCTCTGGGCCAGGTTTTGACCTTTCCATCTCTGTTTGGGGAGAAAGGGTCGGAAGCTAATTCTTGTTTGCATCCAGCCTAGCGATTGGTTGTGAACGGGGAGACTTCTCTCAGCAGGAAATGATGCCATTCTATGGAGAAGTTGTTTTCTGGATTGGCAAATGCCTTTAATGAAAGCAGAGGATAATCAGTCTATGCATGGGGGAAAGTACTAGGAGGCAAAATGAGAAAGAATCTATATTAACTAGATGTGCCTACCGGCATACTGATGAGAAAAGGGACTTAGAGGTTAGTGCACAGGAAAAAAAAATCTTCTTCAAGTTATTATCCTACTGCTTCTCTGTAGCTCAGAAATGAATATATGCAGTGTGTCATGAGTGCAAGGAGCATGCCAATCAAGTGTCTCTAAGCCCTGGGTGTGGCAGTTTCGTCCCAAAGCCAGGACAGAGCCCGATGATCCTGCTGTCACTCAGCCCAATGCCTAAATTCACTTTTACTTGGCCAAATTCTTAGCTAGAAAATAAGACTGCCAAGTGACGGGTCATTTGTGAATGATACCCACAGTGGCTTCCATTTACAAAGCCCTGACCAGATGTTCAAAAGGGCTTCATAGGGAGGGGCCACACATGTAATCCTTCCTGTAACACCCCAAGGAAGGGACTAATATTTTCTCCATTCTTACTCAGAAAAGGAACCATCAAACCAAGAAGAGAGAGATGTCTGTGGTCACACGTTAGTTGGAGTTAGTGGTCAGTCTCCTGCAGCCAAGTCGGGAGTCCTAACTGCCCAGTGTTTATATGCAGTGGTGGACATTTCTTTTACCCATCATGGAAAACAACGGGCTGTGAAGTCTGACCAAGACGCTCACAGACCCTGACTGTCTATTTTTAACATAGAATGCACGAGCCTGTTTTGCCCTCTACAAAATGTGAATAATGATGTTTAACCCGTGGGATCTTTGAGCAGATATCCATACCGTCCTTGGGACAGTGCATATGATCGATGTGCGATTTCCCTACCTGGACACCATCCTTCCTGTAGGAGTCACTACAAGCCAGAGCTTCAGGTTTTATGCTGAGATCTAAGCCACGGGACACAAGTCTGGTTTCTGTCCCTTAGATTGTGTCCCCTAGGTTGAAGTTCTGGTGCCAACACTGAGGAAGAGGAAGGTCAGAATTAGCAGGCCATGAGGCTGTTCCCCTTGAACTCTTTCATCAAGAGGGATGGGTCTAGACAAATGTGGAAAATGAGATTGGACAGATCCTTTACGCTACCTGCAAAGTGTCAAACCTCCATTCTAGGAACAAGCCTGGCTATCATGGCTGGGTGGTTTGCTCAGGTGCTTTGTCCAACCACAGTCTCAAATTAAGACAGAACTTCTCTTGTATTCTTGGAGGGGGGCAAGAATGGAAGGGAGGATGAAACACTCCCCATCCAGAGTAGACAGTGGGGGACAGAGGCAGGGTTCCCCTGGCCAAACTACGCATTTGAGCAATGAAGCAGATACCAACTAATAGGGAGTTCTTGTTCTAGAAACTTCGGGGTCTGCAGACTGAGAGTCATCTCTGTCAATGTGTAAGCCAGTGGACGACTGTCATCAGGTGGCCCCCAAATCACGGCCTGGGCCAGAATGATTGGGACCACATAGGCAAACCCCACCATGAGTGCAGCCACGCAGCGTGTGGCTGTCAGGCATTGTCATTCACTAACCTTGGTCCAAAGAGACATGACGGACTACACAACTGTACTGAGAAGCATCGCTTACCCCATGATCACTCAATCCATCAACTGTGCTGAACGTCTATTTGTTGCAGACATTATTTAAAGTTTAGGAATTCAGAAACAAACTAATGAAAGAAAATGAACTTCCAACCTTCCGGGAGTGTATCGTTCTACAAGGAGACTATCCAATCCAACAGGTCTCGATCCAAACCACCATACCACAGTGGGAAGCAAGGAACACTGCAGAACCATGGGAGAGGTGAAGGAGGGGATGTGGGAGCGAGGAAGGGCAGTAGGATGGAAGGGAGAGGCTTGGGTCCAGGCTTGGAGGCTCAGGGCTAGCTCTGGGACATGATGAGCAGAAGCACATGGTTGAGATGGGGAATAAGATCAAGAAAGTCTGAGTCAATAATAAGATGTATGAGTTTTAGGCTGCATGTGAGTCATTCCTGACTTGCTCAGAGAAAGCAAGAGCAGAGTAGAAAAGAGTGTACAGTTACAACCACGTGTGTCAGTTATAGCTATGAGTGTGACCTTGACATTCATCTTTACAGAGGCCATTGACCTTCTGTTGTCTATGCTTTACCTCCGCAGCAGGAGAAGTGGGTGAGCCATATCAAATTGAGCTATGATGTGTCCATAAAATAACTCTGCACAAAGCCCCAGGCCTTAAACCCAGCTGCCAGAGAAGGGAAGGGAAGGGATAGGTAGAAGAGAAGACGCGACCTCCAGACGAAGTCAGACTGTACACATGCACACCCCAGCAGTGCGTCTCTGAGAATGTATTTCTAGAGTGCCCGGCCTGCTCTGTCAATCATGGTGATGTCTCATTTGGGGAAGGGAAGATACTCAAGGGATAGAGCTTCCTCTTCACGTGGTGTGGGGGGGGGGTGCGCATGGGGAGGGAAGGGAGCATTCGTTTAGCAAGGAACAGGGATCAGCAGGGATCTGTACCTAATCCTGGTTCTTCCTGTGAGACCCTAGGAAATGGCCTCCACCTGTCCTGCCTCCATACTGTAAATGGGAACAACAATAGAAACGGGGAGCTCTTGTGGAAGGAGGACTGTGGAAGGCGTTACAAAGCCCTTGGGAAATCCTGTGTGAAGGTGACATGGCGGTGATCGATTACAGAGAGAAAGCAGCCTCCCTCAACTTCCTGACTTCTGGGAAGACTTCGGGTTTCTCCCAATAGGAAAAAAAAGTCCTCCCCTACACCAGTGTGCTGCACCTCTTTCCCGGGGCTTCTGTGACTGCTGTGGGGTGGCGATCAGAGAAGCATCACTCTGTGAAAAACAGACAGCAAGTGAGCAAAGAGCGGCTGAGATGGCCTCCAGGCCTCTCAGCAACAACCGTCTGTGGAAGCCAGGGGTTGGCAGCACTCGACCACTGAGCTGCACGCACAACCAGACTGGATTTTGGTGATGCCGAGAGAGCACAGGCTCTTGCTGTCCTATGTGAAGTGGACCCGTGAGCAGCCACGCTGTGGCTTTCTCTATGCTTCCCCCCCCTCACCCAACCATGCAACTCCATTCTTGGTACTCTACCTGGGTAATGTAGAAATACTGTTGGCCTGGAAGCCAGCCCCCTATGCCCTGCAGACACAGACAGACGCTTCTTTGGGCTTTTTCTTTCTTTCTTTTTTCCCCTCTACAAGATGGGTTTATCACCATCTCTGTCCTGTGGGGGCGGCGGCTGTGGTTACAGGTAACAGATTATTTTTAATTCTGCCTTGTTATTTGGAACTGATTTCCCATATGTTGTTGTTGTCCAATTCCTTGCATGAATTTTCTCAAATATTTGTAACATATGTCATATCTATATGCAGATTTTAAATTATGGATGCCTTCATCCAATCCTTTTCAAAGAAGTCGGGTTGGGGGGAGGATGGCGGAGAGAAATCCAAGTCTAATACTCTCAGGCAGGGCTGAGGTCTCCTGGGCATTGGCTATCGTTCAGGTAGACACATCTGGTGAAATGCATCCCATCAAATTAGTATCAAGGGTATTCAGACTCAGAGACTACAGGCAGACAATCTCCCTCTAATGTACTGCTTTTTAGATTGTTGGGGAAACTTGAATCCCAAGTCTCCTGTGAAATGAATGATACTAACGCGACTGTTCAAATGCTCAAAGTGAAGATCAAAGCCACGGTGTCCAAATTGGCTTTGCAAACAAAAGCAGCCCCTGTCACCCCTCCTGGGGATTCTGTGCTAATTTTATCAACTCTCCTCGGCTCTTCTGCTATTAAATAGCAATAAATAAATGTTGTGGGGTTTTTTCTTTCCTTTTTCTGGGTTTGCCAGTGGCTTATTTGCCTGACAAACAAGCTCATTTCCTTTTAAGTGTGAAGCTTTAGTCTAACTAATAGAATTAATCTATTTTTAATGAAAATGCGAATAGCTTTTACTTAGAAATCTACCTACCCACATCTTTCTCTCAGTACCAGCCAGCCCCCTCCAGCCCAGCATCTCTGAACAGACACATCCAGCCATGAATATTTCAATACATCTCTGCCTCTCAGATCAATATAGGCAACTCTCAAGCCCTATTGATTTTCAGAGGTTTGACTCACAAGGGTGATAAAATATTTCTCGACTTATGAAATCTGAGTTAAAGAGGCTTTGCTGGTCCTTCAAATTTTATCAGCTATCTTGGTCTCTTTTCCTTCTGCCTCTGTTCTTCTAGCTCATTCTCTCTCCCTCTGGTACCCTGTTGATTCCCCCCCCCTCACTCTTGACACCTCTCTCCCCCCATGATAATCTAGGACTGAGAAACATTCGGGGCATCCCAACTCTGTTTCCTCACTAGGTCTACTTAGGTCAGAGGGAGAAGAGGCCGAGGGAGGAGAGCGGCCCTGAGCACGATGCTGCCCCACCCCTTCATCCTGCAGGGCCCTGCCAGCTTCCCTCCTGTCTCTCTGATTCATTTATCAGCACGGCTAGCTCCTCCTCCTGCACACCTCTGAAGATGTAATCCCAGAAGGCGACCCTAGCAACATACGAGGAATTCCCCACTGAGGCGCGGGAGCTGAGAGGCTCCATATGGGTAGGAAATAAGCTAATTATACAGTCAGCGATGTCCAATGCCAGGACGGATGCGGTTATAAGTTTATCCAGCCTACTTACGACAGAGCAGCGAGACAGAGCCTTGGAATAATTGACCATCGATGTGGTACCTGATCTACTTTGATGTGTATAGAATTAGGCGTCCCTTCCGACGTTTCCAGCTGGTTCTGATGTGGCAGCTCAAGTAACACTGCTCTACTTTGGCCTGTCTCCTCACCGGTGACATATCTGTTTATCTTTGAAGTCACACAGTGTGCTAGAGACAGGGCTAGATAGTGAGCCCATGAGACAGAGTTGGATTCCTGATCTGTTCTCTGGCTCCAATATGAACACCTGGGCAATGTGGATGATATCTAAGATTTAGGAGATGGTTGCTCACTGCTTGCTAGCTGAGCAAGCTACTCTTCATATTTTGAGCAAGCAAAACCACCTTTGTGGAGCCTCAGGGAAAGCATGGGCCATAGACATGGGTTCTACATTGATCATTTCTCCTCCCAAGTATGTGGTCAGGAACAGCATATAAAAGGCCTTACAGAGAGCAAGTTATGGGACACACCAGACAGCCATAGCCTCTCCTGCCAGGGAGTAGCTATCGATGACCCAAAAGACCCTCTTACTGTGCTAAGAGAGGAAATCTCTAAGCATATGGGTGAGGAGAGAGCTCATATCTGTGGCTACAGCCTGATGTGTGTTGTATTGCACCTGTCCATGGAAGACAAGTGGGCTCATTTGTGGAGGAGAAAACCGTAGGACCTTGCGCTGATTTTGCCTTATCAAACAGACTCAGTGTCTCAGATTAGCAAAGATGCTGAAGGCTCCTTCTCGCCTTCATTTTGCTGGATTCCACACCGCATGTGGCAATTTCTGTGAGCTGGGGAATAAGGAAGCACGCTTCCTTTGCACCCCAGCTCCTCTAAGTCACACAGTGGGGGTGCCCCTTGGCCAGGGTACCCCTCAGCACCAGAAGCCCGAGGAGAGTAAGGCATGTCCCTCTTGGCTTTTTCTTACAATATCCCTGCTGTTGTGGCATGTCTCCCGACTGGCCTCCATTTCTCATTGCAGAGCTAAGGTAGCGAGGCTCTGCGATTCCCCTGACTGGGCTGGAGCAGGACCGTGTGGGGCCGGCTAGCACCAACCATGTCTGTCCAGATAGCAGATTCCCTAGTCTGTCTCCCTCCTTTGGCTCCAGTCATTCCCTAATAAGTAGTTAGAGCTGACTTACTCCATTTCTTCCAAATGCAAGACATCAGAGATAAGGGTTTTAGGGCTAGAAGGTATTTAGGACATAATAGGTCAAATCCTCTTACTGTTTTTTTTCTTTTCTGTGTGTGTGTGTGTGTGTGTGTGTGTGTATACGCACGTGCACACGTGTGTGTGCCAATAGAGTATTGAACTCAGGACCTAGGAACTCTCCTTTAGCTTTTTTGCTCAACACTGATCCTCTACCACTTGAGCCACAACTCCACTTCTGGATTTTTGCTGATTATCTGTAGGTAAGAGTCTCACTGGCTTTTCTGTCTGGGCTGCATTTGAGATCTGAGATCTTTAGAGCTCTGCCTGCTGAGTAGTTAAGATTATAGGCGTGGGCCCCCAGCCTTCTCTTATTTGAATAGAGAAGAGAGAGAGAGGTCCAGAGTGGTTGGCTTCGCGCAGCATCATTATCAGCTGACAGTAAATCTGAAGTAAGACCAGATTCTCCTAACTCCAGTTCAGTACTTCTCCCATTCTTTCAAATATTGTGTCATCTTTTCCAGATGACCAGTGTGGAATAAACTAAGGAAAAGAAAGGATTCAGACCCATTTGGTCACTTTTCCCTGGGCGGGGGGGTTGGGGGTGGGGGGGAACAGACAGCTTAGGGTACAAAGAGCGATACTGAAAGCCATGTTTTATAATTATGTTTTATTATCTTCAAAGGGGTTACCATTGGACACATTAGTGTATCAGCACAGAGCGTCTTGATCAGCCTCCCTCCTTTCACCATCCCCCGCCCCTCCCGGCCCGTTCTTTTTCCTGGTTTCAGAGGCTATGCACTGAATGTGAAGGCTGCGTTCTCCCATTCTCCCTCACCCTCACACTTGACCCTCACATCTCAGGTACAGCTTCCTGATGTTCATTTTTGCTGGACGGTGGGTTGGTTTTGAATTCTCCCCTGCACATACCATACTTTGGTGAGTACAACTGTCTACACTGGAAAGCCTTTTCTTAAGACATTATAGGATAACAAGTTGTCACTCTCCTATCCTCCCTGCCCCACATAAGAAATTTACTTTCCACCTCACTGGGGAGCTGAGTCGTGGGACCTGTCTGGCCAGTGGAGAGGGAGCAGACAGGAAGGCCCACTCTGGGCAGGGGTACGGCTCCTTATGCCTCTTCCGTTGGTCATGAGCGTGGCTTGCTCCAGTCCTCCTGGGAGCCCAGCCTGGGGGACCCTGCCAAAACGCGGGCCTGAACGCCCAACCCCCTGGGCACCGCAGAGGTTTGGGGAGTTGTTTATTTTACAACATTATCGAGGCAAATGTGAACACAGTCCCGTAGACAGCTCCTGAGCTGGTTATGTCTTGACCTCATTTTTCACAAGTTCAGATTGCCAGTCTATTCACCAGAGGAACAGACTTGCATCTCTGTCAGATTAAAGGAGTCTTATAGGATCATCTCAGGGAAATACATGCAACAGTCTAAGTTAAAAATCCATATATATATATATATATACACACACATATACTCACATATATGTCTATATATACACATATACTCACATATACTCATACATATGTCTATATATACACATGTACTCACATATACTCATATATATTTCTATATATACACATATACTCACATATATACACATATACTCATATATACATACACATATACTCATATATGTCTATATACACATATACTCATATATACACATATACTCACATATATGTCTATAAACACACATATACTCACATATATATACACATACACTCATATATATACATACACATATACTCACATATAGCCTATATATGCACATATACTCACATATATACATATACACACATACTCATATATGTCTATATACACATATACTCATATATATACATATACTCACATATATGTCTATATATACACATATACTCACATATATACATATACTCACATATATGTCTATATATACACATATACTCACATATGTACATATACTCACATATATGTCTATATATACTCATATATATGTCTATATATACATATATACTCATATGTTATATATATATATTCTTCCTGACTTCCAGAATTCCGTTGTGTGTAATCTTTATTTCTTTATCTTACTGCTTTGGAGGTTGCAAACAACCAAGGCAATTTAGCTTTGCCTAGCTCTTCTACCTATCTATTCACCTATCTAGCAATCATTTATTTTCTATTTATCAGCACATCTTTCTCTCTTTCTCCTTCTTTCCATTTTCCCTCACTCCTTCTGTTCCTTCCTTGCTCCCTTCTTCCCTTCCTTCCTTCCTTCTTTCCATTCTTCATATCATTTATCCATCCTAATCTACCCTCTGTCCATTCCCCCAACTATGTATTTGTTCCAGCTGCAAAGGAGGTTGTGTGGAAGGCCCAAGGTGGGATTGCTGTGGGGATGTGCTTCAGTGAGCAGCAGCTCGGCTGAGTTGGCCACATTGCGGTTGGTCTGCAGGCGTGTGGTGATGCTTGTGTCCAGACCCGAGCAGTTGTTAATGAAACAGTTGCTGTTCTGTTGACAGAATACTAATTACTGGATCTTAGGACTCAGTAATTGCAATAGCCCCTTCTATAGACATCACTAATGACATTTGCATTTATGATATTTTTTAAAATTACGTTTTTATTATCTGTGAGTAGAGGTACAAAGGGGTGAGCATTCAACACGTCAGTTTGTAAGTATAAGACACCTTAAGCTATGTCACCCATTTTAAAGACAAAGGGATGACCAAAGCAATTGTAATGTCACAGGTAAGGTGCTGTTAGATCTTTATGGCCACGGTGACATTTCCAAGGTGGGCACAGCCGGCTCTGGAGGCTCCATGACTCTGACTTGAAGATTTCTTGCCTGGTCAGCCAGTGCCGTGCACAGCGATAGATACTCACCGGTGAGATGATGCGGTCTCTACTGAGCATTATGTTACTTTTTGTTATTTTCAAGTAAAACCGGAGATCACCATCTTTAAAAAGAAATAAGCTAGACTCAGAGACAAATGTAGCATTTTTCTCTCATCTGCAGAATCTAAATATAAGAAAAAGGACATTAGCAAAAACAAAGGACTATTTGGGGGAACAAAGCCAGCAGAGAAGGAATGGGGGACATCATACATCCTTGAAGCACATTATATACAGACATGTATGAACAGGTCACAATAAAACCTTAGCAATTTCTAAGAAGGCTTTGAAGAGAAAATGAAAAGGAGGAGGTATAAGGAAAAGCAATCAAGTGGATAAAGGATCCTAGTACATCATAAGATTATATGGAAATATCACAAGAAAGTGCCTCACTTGGTACAATTAATAAATGCTAATTAAACACAAATAATACATGTAGATATTCTAAATACAGACACAGTGTGTGAAGCCAGAGAAAACAGGAGACAAAGTATCTCCCTGAAGTTATCAGGACAGTGAGCAGTCATCAAGATTCACCATTTAAGCAGGATGCCAGTGACTCACACCTGTAATCCTAGATACTCAGGAGGCTGAGATCTGAGGATCATGGTTCAAAGTTAGCCAGGGCAGAAAAGTCAATGAGACGCTTATCTCCAATTAACTGCCACAAAACAGAAGTGGCTCTGTGGCTCAATGTGGTAGAGCACTAACCTTGAGCAAAAAAAGCTCAGGGACAGCACCCAGGCCCTGAGTTCAAGACCCACGACTGGAAAAAAAAAAAAAAAAAGAGTCACTTCATGCCTCCATGTTTGGATCATCCAATGTCCTGAGCCACATAACTTTAAACAGGCCACCGGCTCTACCCTAACCACCAGCGGGGAGCCCCACCCCTGATTCCCTAAGTTTGGTCAGAGCCTAGCTCCCCAATTGCTTCCCTTCACCCTTCTGCATAAAGCGGCCCTATGACACCCTCAATCCTGAGGCTCCAGAACCAGGCTAAGTCAGGCAGATTTCTGCCCCGACTGTTATGGATGGTTCTGGCTTGTCTGGGCTGTTGGTGAGCTCTGCTTTCTTCATGAGCTTGGCTTCAAAGAAGCACCCCTCCCCTTGGAGAAACAGCCCAGGTTCCTGTGCTCCTTTAGGATGCCCGGGCTCAGGTCTCACCCCAGTTCTAGAGCAGAGGAATGGGGGTGAGCAACGAGATGCAGAGCCTGGGAATCCAGCCTGGCAACCTGAAACTGGAGATGCTCCCCGGAGGGTGAGAGAGGGCGCCTGACCTCTCACCTCCCCCCAGCCCAGGGTCGTCTCCCTGGGTGTGCCCGGAGCACGGATGTGCGAAATATGGCACCGGCCTGGGCCAGGGAGGCCCAGGGAGAGAATCTGAACTTTATTGGTCCTGACATTTCTGCCGTGGTATGTGTGACTGCTGTTACACATATGGATCGGATCAAATGAGATAATGTATGCAGAAGCTCTTTGAAACTTCTAGAGGGCTCTCCAACGTCTCGCTTGTTGTTGCTGGTGCCGGGGCACAGGAAAAGCCTCTTTCCTTAACATCACCCCTGGATTCAACTGAAGTGGGGTGGCCACCCAGCAAATGCTCAGAATGCTTTCTCGTGCAGCCGGGGCCCTCTCCCCACGGTGTCCAGTGGTCTGCGTGTTCGTCCGGCCTGGCCTGGTTTTACAGAATTGTATAGAATTGTATTCTTTGCAAAAAGATGATTGTGGGAGTTCTTACATAGGTAGAACTTAATTAAGTCTCTGTCAAACTCTCCTGGAGAGCAAATCTGTGTGTCAGAAGGAAAACTTTTGTCAGACTCTGTTTTAGTTTGGGGGAGGAGCACACCCCTGTGTTTGTTCAGAGCCACCTGTGTAGGCTGGGGAGGACTCACAGAGCTCCTCTTGCTCCTGGCAGAGGGAGGGGAGAAGCCGGTGAGCAGGGCTGGGCACCCTGTCAGCCTCATGACAATGGTCCTGAGATTTCAGGGGAAGGGAAGAAAGGAAGTTCTTTCAAGATGGCGGCCGAAGGATTCCTGCGGCCTGGATGGAAGCAAAGGGAAGAGGGAGAGGGGAGGAAGATGGACTGGCCTGCAGGCCACAGTGAGGGGAAGGGGCCTGGCATGGATGCGAGCAGGGACGGCAGTGCTTTTGCCTCTCACCGTCCAAACTTTCCTGCACTGCCATCAGGTTTTAGGAATAAGTCATGAGCAGAAACTGTGGTAGAGTGCTTGCTTTGCATGCATGAGGCCCAGGGTTCAATTCCTCAGCACCACATAAGCTGAATATGTTCTTTTAAGACAGCCATTACTTAACATCCAAGACTAGGGGTTGGTTGGGGTTGGCATCCAGTGGAAAGAAAGATTGCTTCTAGCCTGTGAATAAGACCTTTCCTAGAAGATGTCTGGCAAGATTTGCTTTGAAAGTCCCATTAAATCCAGTTCTGGATCTATTACCCATATGAATTAGTACACGAATTAGGGCTGGGTGATGACTACACTAGGCCTTCTTTTTCTTAACCAATGCAACAAGGTGGAACAATTTAAAAGGCAAGTTAGCCCACTCATACCTACCAGGAGGTAGGAGGAGGCCGAGACTGGAAGGATCACAATTCCAGGCTGGCCCTGGGGGAAAAAAGGTGAGACCCTACCTGAAATGTATCTTAAGCAAAAAAGGCTGAGATATGACTCAGGTGGTAGAGTATCAGGCTACCAAGCACAAAGCCTTGAGTTTAAACTCCATTGCTTCCAAAAAGAGTTGCTGTTGTTGTTGTTATTGTTGTTGTTTTAAATTTCAACTGGATGTCCACATGCCAAAATAATGATAATAACCTTAGATCTACACATTACATCTTGACAAATATTAATTCAGAATGGATCATAGGTCTAGGCATCATGGCATTTACCTATCATTCCAGCACTTTGAGAGTGGAGGCAAGAGGACTTAGTCTAAGACCAGTGTGGGCTACATAGTTAACCATCTTGGAAGAGTCTGATGAGACCCTGTCTCCAAAACAATAGCAACAAAAGATGGATCATAGACTTAAACATAAACGTAAAGCTGTAAACCTCTCCAGAAAAACAAGAGAAAATCTTGTCGTATCTATAGATAGATGAAGTGTCCTTACACTTAAAACCAAAAGTGAATGAAAGAAAAAACATGGGAAGATTGGACCTTATTAAAATTAAATCTTGTTTCTGCAAAGGAGGACGAAAGGGCAAGTAGGAAGTGGGGAAAATATTTGTATCCAACACAGGACTAAGAATTAAAACACACAAGAAGCTCTCAGAAACCCAAAGTTTAAAAATAATCCAATTAGGAAATGAGCAAAACTCATGAAAAGTGTTTTCTTGAAGGCAGTGAATAGGGAAGTGAGCGATATCCCAGCTCATTAGCAATTAGGGAAATGCAACTTAGACCTATAAGGAAAATCACTACAAACTTATAATGACTGAAATAGTGACAAGCCTTGGCAAGGACATGTAGAAACCTGACTCTCAAACATTACTATTGGGAGTATAAAATGTTACAACCACTTTGGAAAGAGGTTTGGCAGTTTCTTATACTACTAGGCATACAATTACCATCTAACTTGAAAATTGCATTCTTGGGCATTTGTTCCAGAAAAAGGAAACTCTGTGTTGAAGAAAAAAACTTTGCTAGGTATAGTGGCTCACACCTGTAATCTCAGTTACTCAGTAGGTAAAGATTGGGCAGGATTATGGTTTGAAGCCAGCCTGTGAAAAGAAAATGTTCACAAGATCTCAACCAATAGCTATCTAGGCATGGTGGTGCACATCTGTTATCCTAGCCACATAGGAAGTATAGATAGGAGGATTGTGGTCCAGATCCATCTAGGCATAAGCATGAGACTCTATCTCAGGAAGGGCTGAGACTTGGTTTAAATAATAGATTATCTGCCTATACACCCTGAGTTCAAACCTTAATACTGGGTGAAAAAACCTGCACATAAATTTTCTTATTTATTTATATTATCCCACGCTGGACACAAACCACACATTTCTTAATGAATAAGTATTTAACCAAACCAGCATATAATACTAGTCAATATTAAAAACTAACAAACTACGGATGCCTACAGCCACTTAAATAAAGCTCAGGGGAATTATGCTGAGTGGAAATAAATCCCCAAAGATGACACTGTATGATTTCATGTATATAATCTTCTTAACATGACAAACTTACAGAGATGAAGCCTTCAAATAGTAATTGCTGGGGTCTGGAGACAGAGCAGACACGGATGGACAATGGTGATCGGAGGAGGGGACGCGTGGGCACAGGAACTTCATGTTCCATATCTTGCCCGTGGTGAGAGGTGCACAAGCAGACATGATAAAATTGCAAGGAATGAAATATATACACATGCAAATCAGGTTGATAAGACAGGTAATGTGAACAAGCTGTGAGGAGGGTTCCAGAGATGTCAGCATCCTGGTGGTTGTGATACTGTCCTGTAGTTTTTCACAGTGTTAACACTGAGGGAAACTGAGGAAAGGCTCTCTGGAAGCTCTCTGTATTATTTGTTATAATTGCATGTTATAATGATCACACAGTAAAAGTTTAACATAAAGGATTTCATCAAGAAAATGAAGAGGCACAACATAGAGAGGGAGAAATATATATATATATATATATATGCACATACTTTGGAATAGACTTGTATCTGGAATATATTTTTAAAAAGTCTAAAAACTCACTAAGCGATGAATCAGCCAATTATGTACACCTGACTGGAACAAACATTTTGTAAAAGAAGAAGAGCCAATTGCCAATAAAACCTTCTGGAAAAGATGCTCAACAGAAACTAGTCATGAAGAAAATAGAAGTTAAAATCCTGAGAACTGAACTCTACAGCCATCAGCATGCCTGAAATTCTGATAATAGGAAGCGTATGAAGTGACAAGCAACTGGAAGCCCCTGTGTGGGGGAACCCGCTGAGTGAAGATGCTGAAACAATTTAGGGAAATAATTTGATGGTTATTTAATAAAAATTAAACATAAATTTACTATATCACCCAACAGCTCCATTTCAAGAATTTTTTTAACTTGAGAGAAATAAGTTTATAAATGCATATATACACATATGAATAGTCATAACCTCATTATTCATAATAGAATTTGTTAAAATATATAAAAGTTCATTGACAAGTGGGTGGATAAATAAACTGTAGTACGTTCACACTCTTCAAGAAACAGGAATGAACTTCAGGTGCACTGAAATGGATGGATCTCCAACTACTTAATGAAAAATAGACATAAATAATGACTGTGGAATTCCATTCATAGGAAATTCTAGAAGAAGTAAATGGTGCTGTTCCCATTAAGTGGGGGAAACTGACTGCAGGAAGCATGAAGATGCTTGTTGGTGACAGAGATGCTGTGTGTGGATCAGGGGAGGTAGATTCAGCAGAACTTATCAAATACATCTATTCCAAATGGATGTGTTTTATTGTACGGGTCATCATTCATCATAATTGACTTTGCAGGTTTTAAAGTCTTAAAGAGCAGGCATGTCCTGCGGCACAGGCAAAGCCTGAGGACCAGAGAAGATACTTCATCACTCTCATAGACTGCTAAGAGGAAGGACGATGAAAAGCAATGAGAGAGAGAAAAAAGAAAGAAGTAGATAAAGGACAGAACACTAGAGGAATTCAGCATGCAGCAATTACCATCTGGGAGGAGGGAACTCATAGAAACAAAGTGACAAACACAACAGTAAGAAAGACAGGCAAATGGGAGATAGACCAACATATTGTGTAACTAACAACAGAATACCGATCACTTCTTAGAGGAAAACATACAATAGTGCATAGAATCAAATACAGAAAACAGAATGCAGACAAGAAGACACAAAGTACAGAAAAATGCATCCAATGTGAGTCTCTACCTCACATTGACACCATCAAGCAGGAATGGATTCATCTTTTCAAGATTAAAAAAAACCATTTTAACCTTCTAAAATAATGACAGTTTCAATACAGATTTAAAGGTAAATGGCTAAAGGAATATAGCGAAAGGGAAGTAATAGAAAACTCGTACTGTACCTACATGTGTGGGCAGGCAACAATTTACATTCCTGAAGCTTTGAAGAATTTATGCTGGATATGTGCAGAGCAGGCCCAAATTAAAGAAAGATCACACAAGCATGACTTTGTAACTTGCTGTCCAAGGACCTCTGCAGGGAGTGGCCAGAGGAGATTCTGACCCCAGGATCATTCCTTGGTTCTCAGCGGTCATGGCACGGCAGAAGGGAGAACAGGCTCATGCTACATCCTTTAGAGACACCTTGATCACTGATATCCTGAGCTATACAGGAAACCTCAGAGGAAGCCCAGTAACAGCCACTTACACCCAAGTCCAAAGCCAGCACCAACAATCCCATGAATCTGTCATTAGAAAACTACAGACCTCTTTCCTGATGTAGACAATGGGACAAACTGAGTTACGATTAGGGAGTATGACTCTCTCAGTCCTTAATTGGTTAGCAGGAAAAAAAAATGTAAGGCTACAATGGCTCAATAATCCACTATATTGAATTGATAGATACCACTCTACTTGAAGCAACTTTACCTTCTTTTCCAACATATAAGGTCAGATATTGAAATTCTGACCCACAAGGTGCTGGGCAGTTGGGAAATGGCTAGGGGACTGAAGAGGGGGCCTTGTGAATCACACGACTGCCCTCGAGAAACAGAAGGAAACCTTCATCCTTCTGCCTTGGAGAGGCACACCCAGGAACCAGAGACCATCCTCACCAATGCTGAGCCACCAGCCTTTTCAGTTTCCGTTGTTTATAAGTTCCCTAGTCTTTGATATTTTTTTTTACAGCAGCTTAAATGACCTAAGGCCCAACCCAGACTGAGTAATCTAAGATAATCAGAAATTACATAAATTACCTTATAATACATCATACTTCACCTAAAATGATATAAGAAAACTAGAAGTTACTGACAATGTTACAAAGTAAACAAACAAACAAACATGCCAGACGTCAGACATGATAACTCATGCCTGTAACCTCAGCCTTCAGGAGGCTGAGACAGAAGGATGCTTGTGAATTTGCTACATAGCAAGACCCAGTCCCCGTCCCTGCAAACAAAACAAAACATTGCTTAGACATTTTGATTATTAGAAAGCACCACTAAATTAATACAGGAGTCAAAAGTGCAAAAGCCAAATCAAGGCGTATTAAATCAGTTTCACGGTTAAGCACAAAAGGAGAATCTCTTTAACAGAGTGGAGTGATGTGCTGGAAGAATGGGATGCAACACAAAGGCACCTTCCAGCCAGCAGCGTTGGTCCAGGGCTTTGAGGAAGCTAACGGAGCCCCTGAGTGCAGGTGCTGAAGTGGACAGAAGCAGGTTCAGTAGATGACAAGAATTGGCACAAGCCCACGGATGAGAGAATTACAAGGTAAAGCCAGGGGGCCGGGATGAGATCCACCATCAGAAATTAAATACCAATAAACCATTTCACTTCTACTAAGTAAAGTCTAAACCTACTTTATGTAAGAGAAGGAAACACCACCACCATGCCATTCTCCAAAAGAAAAATCGTAAGAAAGGAAGTACAAAAACAAACTGACATATTTATAGAGAATTACTCATAAACCTAAGAATTGGTTCCTCAGGGATAAAACAAGTACCAAATGACTAACAGCCTCACCAAATAAAAAATACTGGGTTAGATCACAAGAAGAAGAAGAAGAAAAAGCAAGAATTGTGTTTTATTCTATGCTAATCAATTTGAACCTCTTGTTACAATAATCATTTATGTCGGTAAGTCAAAACTGACACAAGATGAAAGAAAAATCCTCAATGGATAACAATTGGTGAAACAGGAAAAGCTGTTGCTGTCAGAGAATTATCTCCAAAAAAGGCTCCAAGCCCAGAAGTTTTTATGAGCAAGTTTTAAATTTTTTTCTAGGAAAACAATTCTCTCCTGTTATGTAAGCTAGAAAAATAAGAAAATTATTCCCATTTATCTTACAATACTTCATGTTTCTCAAGAAAACAAGCCTAGTACAGCTAAAAACTCACACAAAAGTAAACCAATCTTACTTTTGGCTTGACTAGCAGATCAAATCTAGCAACTTATTTGAACAAACAATACAACATAGTCAGGAATGCAAAATTGGTTTGATGACAGAAAACCTGTTGATGTAATTCATCATCTCTGTAAATCAAGGAAGAATGATTATCTTGCAAGATGCCAAAATATGCTTTTAATATCATTCCTGATTTTTAATCAAAATTTTAAACAGAAACTTCTCACTAACACAGATTTCCTTAACCAATTTAAGGATATTTATGTCCAGTTGGCCACTATGACAATTAATGGGAAAACCAAGATATTGGAATCAGATTTCTCTCTGAGAACTTGCCATCATCAGGATCTTAAAAAATATTTTCCTGGGACTCTGAGTCATAAGTATGTCAAGAAAAAGAAATATAAAGTGCAAATAGTGGAGAGAGAAAAATTGTTTGCCTCACAGGCAGTATAGATAATGCCCCTGATACACTTGGGCTATAGAAAGCAAACCATGTATACCCTTCCAAGTGAAGGGATTCTCTTAAAAGTATGGTGTATCTGAGTCTTACTGTTTTTTTTTAAATTCATTTAACTACTCTGTGTCATTCAATCCATTTATATTTTTAAGTGATTCTTGATACATCAGGATTTACTAATGCTGAATTTGTCTGCTGGCTTGTTTGTTTTCATTATTTTCTGGTTTGTGGACTGTTTGCTCCCTTCTTCTTCCCTTTCTGTCCTCTTTTGTGACTAGATGGCTTTTTAATTAAATTTAAATTTTACCATAGAGGTGATGTGCAGAAGGGTCACATAAGTAAGGTGATGAGGACATTTCTTTTTGAACAGTGTTACCCGCCTCCTTCATTTCTTCTACTTTCCCCCTCCAACCTCCTCCTGCTCCATGCTGTAAAGTCCATTTCCAACATAGTGTCTACTGAGTATCGCAGTTGAATTGGTTTACCCTTTGTCTCACTGTTTCTGTGATTCCCCATCCATTCCTCAAATCAGTTTAACTGACATATAAGACAAAGGGTAAAAAACAGTGACAACAGGTAATAAACCCATGGAAGAAAGAAAGAAAAAGTAAGAGGAAGAAAGAAAGAAAAAGTAAGGGAAAGAAAGAAAGAAAGAAAGAAAGAAAGAAAGAAAGAAAGAAAGAAAGAGAGAGAGAAAGAGAGAGAGAAAGAGAGAGAGAAAGAGAGAGAGAAAGAGAGAGAGAAAGAGAGAGAGAAAGAGAGAGAGAGAGAAAGAGAGAAAGAAGGAGCTGCAATCAATACAATAAAAAAAACTCTTGTTTTTTATATGATCATATGCACATGGATATTGAGCCATTGTGATCCTCTCCTAAGAATATCCTCCTTGGTTCTCACTGTGCAATGCTTGGAGTGCTATTTAATTAATCATGTCCAAGCGCATACATGGACTGAAAGTGAAGATGGAAAAAGTTATTTCATGATGATGAAAACTAAAACATAGCAGAGGCAGCTGTATTTACAGAAAATAGTTTTTTAGGTTAAAAAAAGGATTTTCTTTGTACTTTCTTAAGCATTTGAAAAAATAGAAATATTACATAAGCCACACATGTACTTTGATATTTTCTATTGGCTACACTAAAAATACACAAGGAAACAGGTACAATTAACTTTAAGAGTCTTTGAATTTAACCCAACGATACTATCATTTCAAAATGGCATTAGGATACTTTTAAGTAACCATATGAGATTATTTCATCCTACAGGATATCTCAATTTGGAGTACCCATATTTCAACAGATCAATAGTTATGTATGACACTGATTTCTCTATTGCTAATTTAGGCTTTCACAAATCAATAATCACTGCTTCTGCTTTAGCTCTGATTGGATAATTTTGTTCCACTAATTTCATTAAGCAACTAAGACGCACAGAGCAAAGCTATTATGTTTTGTATTCTAATTACAATGTTGCTATATTCAAATAAGTCATCTAAGCTTCTTTTCAATGGAGGAAAAATTCATTAAATATCATATATGTGCACATTTATAATAAAAATAAGACCACTTATCAATTTCCAGAGTGGGGAAAATATAGAAAGCAAACTCTCATTTCTGTTTGTGCCCTGTCTCAGAACTCCCCGTGGTAATAAACACATCACTGTTTGAAGGGACAGGAACAGGGACAGGGAAACAAGGAAAGAAAAACTGAGAATAACTCAAAAATACCATTTATTTTTCTATACCTCATACACACATACCGAAAACAAATCTAGAATAAATAAACATTAACATTTTAGGGTTTATTTCTTGGGTGAAATTCGATTTGATTTTATTTCTGCTTTTAAAAACCTTTTTTAATGTATTTTATTATAAAGATATTATACAGAGAGGTTACAGTTACATGAGTAAGGTAATGAGTACATTTCCTATCCAGCATTGTTATCTCCTCCTTTGTTTTTCCCCTACTATCCCTCCCTTCCCCGCCCCCCCCAGTTCCTCTCCCCTCCCAGGTTGTAAAGTTTGTTTTCAACATAGTGTCTTGTACATCTCATTGTTACAATGGGTCAATCAGTATCCTTGCTTCAGCATTTTGTTATTTCCCTTCCCCTCCCCAAATTAGAAATTGTATATACAAGATGCAGGGCACTGGAATCAAATACAGTGAAAACAGGGGTTATACCGTGGGGGAATAACATTCAAAAGAAACAAACATCACATAGTATATTATAAATACATTAAAAACAACAGCAACAAAGATAAAACCTCTTGGGTCCCTATCTTGGGGTTCATTTCGCTTAGCATCATCTTATATGGTCATATGTACATAGCTTTTGACCTTTTCTGCTCGTCTGGTAAGATTATCCTAGACATATATTAGTTATTGCAAATAAGGGAAACCATGGAACCTATGTTTCTTTGAGTCTGGCTTAAAAAATCTTAATTTATGGGGCTGGGAAGGTGGCTCAGTGGTAGAGCGCTTGCCTTGCATGCTTGAGGCCCTGGGTTCGATTCCTCAGCACCACATAAGCAAAAAGAAAAAAGCCGGAAGTGGCACTGTGGCTCAAGTGGTAGAGCGCTAGCCTTGAGCTGAAGAGCTGAGGGACAGCGCCCAGGCCCAGAGTTCAGGCCCCACAACCGGACCCAAAAAAAAAAAATCTTAATTTAATTTGTTATTTTTTTAGATTTTTATTGTAAAGCTGATGTACAGAGGGGTTACAGTTACATAAGTCAGATCTTGAGTGTGTTCCTTTTTGAACAGTGTCACCCCCTTCCCTCCTTTTCTCCCAGTTTTTTTCCCTTCCAAGTTACATAGTTCATTTTCAACTCAGTGTCTAGTGAGTATCACTACTGCACTATTTTTGTGCTTCCTCTTCCCCTCTCCAAATCAGGCAAACTTAAGTACAAGACAAAAGGTACAGAAAAAATTTAAAAGTGACAGAAGAAGATTTGTACAGTGAACATTCTTTTTTTGTGTGTAGGAGAAAATAATTATTTTTCAAAGTTCAAAGACAAATAATGGGATAGAAGGTATTTAAATTGTTTGTGGAGATGATGGGGGTGTGGCGAATATGAGGCTGCCGGGGTGTGCTGAAGGAACAAGGCTTTGGAAGCAGAGGCCCTGCCTTCCACCTCATCTCTCCAATCATGGGAGCTGTCTTGGTGGGGAAAATGACTATTACCTGACAGAGATGAACACACTAGCTGCTACACTTGAGCCAGAAGTCTACTGCATGTGCCCTTAAGCCCATTGCTGTAGTGGCTGCTGAGTGAACTCCACAGGCTCTGCGTGGTGTGGTGATTCTGTAGGCTTCGAAGGGTAGAACAAGTCTTGCAACTTCAGCCATGCCAGTCAAGAGTGTTGATGGTGCAGTCAGCCCCCGGTCTGCAGGGGACAAGGCCTCTTCACACCAGACAGAGGTCAGCAGGATTGGATCAGATGTCCCCGGAGGCCAGGGTTTGTGTGGCTCTGCATCTGGGGTCCCACGGAAAGACTGAAGCCATGGCTGGGTTCATGTGGCTCTCCCACCCCAATTTGGCTTTTGCTTCCTTAAATATATAAGCCCCAACGTAGGTTTGAGATTTTTTTTTTCTTTCAGGATCTGAGTTGTGGTTTCATGCACTGATTTTCCTCCTTCTTCCAAACATTGCCGGGTCTCTGGCAGCAGTGTGTACTGGACTCTGAAAAAGCAATTTCTGCTTGGATAACTCACTTGTGGCTGGGGATTTCTTGTGGTTCTTCATTTTGGGGAATACAGGGCTAATGGTATAATAATCTTATGTGTTCTATTAACTCTTTGAACTCGTGGGTTTTTTAAGTAGGACTCAGAAGAGGCCATGCAGGAGCCACACCCATTCCCATGGAAGACAGCCCAGCAGTTCTCTTCCGCAGAACACAGCCCTCAGCTTGACACTGAGCAGAACTGCACACGGGGAAATGAAATTTTGGACATTCATTTCTTTGCATATCAAGTCACAGGAAAAATAAAAGCTTGAATTGGATTTTAATTTCTTTGGACTTTTCCTTCTGCATGTTAGAAACATTCAACTTGGGATCTTAATTCTTTTTTTGGACTTAAACTTCCTTGGACTTCTCCTTAAAAAAAACAAAAAGGATTTAATTCAGTAACTCACTTGTAATTTCCAAATGGGCTCCCCTCTCTGTTACTGGAATTCTGTGGCTGAGTATCTTTCTGTTGTTATTTAAGCACCTTGCAGAAGCTTCTAGGAGTACGGTCATGACCATTAACATGACTGAATGTGGTTTTTCTGAAGAAAGAACAGCATTCTGGGAAGGCAGTTACTAGGTATTGGGTACTGGAAGTATTGGGTACTTCAGTTAGTTAAATCAGTGTCTCCTTTGGACCTAACTTGGAATCTTCTGAGGGTAAATTCTAACGTGCCTCCCTCAGTCCCAGGGCAATTCTTACCAAGGTGGGAGCAGCGTTTTGTGAGAGACTTCCTTCTGAAACCCTCTGGCCCTGGAATCTAGGAAGGGCATCCATTGTGGCTGTCACCATGAACGTGGATGTCTGGTCCAGGGGCTCCCCTCCTGGGTCAGACATGTGGCCAGAAGGAGCAGGGAGAGCTGTATCAGGTCCACTGGCCACCTCAGCCCTGCTCCCCGGAGCTTTCCCAGTGATTAAAACTAACATGGCCGGCACCAGTGGCTGGTGTCTGTCATCCTAGCAACTCAGGAAATGGAGATCTGAGGATCCCAGTTGGAAGCTAGCATGAATTAGTAAGACTGTGAGACTTTATCTCCAATTAATCACCAAAAGAACCGGAAGTGGAGGTATGGCACAAGTGACAGAGAGCTGGCCTTGAGCAAAAGAGCTCAGGGACAATGCCCAGGCCCTGAGTTCAAGACCCAGGACTAGCGCGCGCGCGCGCACACACACACACACACACACACACACACACACACACACACACACACACACACACGTCTATTTCAGCTGGCTGGATCCTGTCCTGTCCTCTCTTCAGTTCTGAAGTTGGTCAGGAAAGGGTGCATTAGGTGCTTACAGAGTCCCCCAATAGGCTTCATCTTTAGAGGTTGACTCCTAAGTCCTCCCCCTCCCAAAGGTACATGCAAGGGCTAGGTAGATAATGAATGTGGAAATTAGTTTTAGATTGTTAATCATGACAATTCATTCAACAACCCTGGCTACTTTGGATCATTGTAAGCTCACGAGTACCTGCCTTGCAAATCAGAATTCAGAAGAGCAGGGCTCACTGCCGTGATTCGGTAGCTAAAATCACGGCCACTTCCTGACTTTTGGGCTGGGCAAGGAAGGTCATTTCTCCCTCCAGGCATCTCTGGCTTTCCTTAGAAGAATAGGACGTTCATGGGCTTGGGGCTGTATGTCAATCAGAGCATCTGAATGGTATTGTTACATAACCATTAAAAAAATGATAAATACAGAAAAAACAGGATCGTTTGTGGTTTCTATTGCCTTCCTGCAGAAGAGCTGTGGGCCGGAGGCGACTCTCAGGCCCTGTTCTTCCTCCAGGTTGGAAGTCACTTCCTGTCTTCTAAGTTGATCGCTCTGTGTGTCAACTTCCATTAGCTATCCAGCCGACACCCCCACATGGCCCCCACTGCCCCGGGCACCCCATCTCCCAAGCAGCGATAATGAGACAGTGCTACCTAGATAACCTGGTCTGATTAGAGTCTGAGATCTTCGCACCTTAACAGCTGTGTGTTGTCAACATTGGAGACTTTTAACTCATCCACCAATTCCCTGGTCGCCCAAATAAGTGGCTGAAAGAGTGGCTACTGTTTCATCATTTATTAGGGTAGAATTTAGACTCTGATAAACCCTAATGCTGAAAATTAGCTCAGAGGAAACAGCTGCTGCGGCCGTTGGTCCCTGACTGATAGAAACAAGGAGAATGTATTCAGGTGGGTTTTTCTTTTTTCTTTCTCTTTTTCTTTTTTTCAATCCTGTAGCCAGTTCAGCACACAAATTACTTCAGAGCTATTTTTTTAAAAAAAATGTAATAGGACCAATACTTAGGAGAGGCAGATACGATGTGAGGAGGATTAGAAACCATCCATTACAGCTCACCGTTCACTCTCCCACAAAGCCTCAGATGATATTGGAAAAAGCCGCTCCTGATCTTCCTGGTGGCTCGGCCAAGCTGCCCAGAGTTCCTCTGGGTGGCTTTTGTGTTGTTTGTTTTGTGTGAGACTGGCCACAAGTGGATAAGTCATTCCTGTTGGAATGAAGAGCTTGTGCATAATGACTTTTCAGATTGTGTGCTACGTGGAGAAATGAATCCCCCCCAAACTGTAGGCAGGTGATCTACACACACACACACACACACACACACACACACACACACACACACCTTCCTTTCAAAACTTCCATACCTAGGAGTCTTTTTCTGAGATCTCTAGAAAAAGGCTAGGTTGGCATTCATGGTGGTGCATTCAAGTATCCCTTAGTCTTTTTAAGCAAAAAGAAGAAAAAAACATCCAGCGCTTCAAATTGTGCATTCTAGAACTCTCCTTCCTGTTCTGATACCAGTGTACGTGAACCTTCATTTCTATTGTTTTTCCCTTCTGATCCATTCTGAAGCAATCCAAAAATGGCCTAAAATATCTCCCACTGCAAGCCAGAATGCTGGCAGGGACAGGGGAAACAACAGGACCTGGCCTCAGAGAGCTTACTGTCCAGTGAGCTAATTTTCTCATTCCCCCGTCGTCCCCCCCCCCCTCCCCCCCCCCGCCGCCGCCCCGGCCAGGGAAAGCCGATCTCTCCTCTCCCAGGCTGTGGCTCATTTTGGCGATGTCCTTCCCCAACCTTTCCAAGTTTTCTCAATCTGTCTTCACTTCCAAGAGCCAGCTTGAAGCCAGTACAGGAAAACAATAATCTTATTTTAAAAGATTTTTAAATTGAAAAAAAAATCTCGGTATATGTAGAACATCTTGCTTATATTATTTTTACATGCAAGTGGGAAATCAGGGGAATTAGAGGTAGGGTTGGGATCTGGCGCAGTAAATCGGGGGAATTAGAGGCAGGGCTGGGATCTGGCGCAGTAAATCGGGGGAATTAGAGGTAGGGCTGGGATCTGGCTCGGGCATCACCTCGCTCTTAGGCTTTGGCCTCAGCTTGTCTCAGCTTCAGTTAGGTCACATACAATTGTGACAGCTGACCACAGGCCTGTTAGGAGAAGCAGAGACCCGGGGTGGAAACTGCCTTGTGCGGAGTTCTTGCCTGTGAGTGGACAATTAAAACCATCCACAATCCATTGTGAGTTGAATACATCGTGTGAACTGAAACAAGCTCATGGTTTTCAAAAAGAGCAGCCGTGCACGGTGTGCCTCATCTGTGCTAATTTTCCCAGACAGGCCGGGGTCTGCCCAGCCAGCACCCAGGGCTGAGGATCCTGGAAGCTGAGTGTTTAGAAACCTGCCGCGTCCCAAGTCACACGCCCTCAGGGCAGAGACCCACTCTCTGAGTTGTAGTTCCATGCTCCAAACCATCGTGAACCATCTCGCTCAACGTCTTTGCTCCTTTTGATAAAGTCTGGACATGCTCTCCAGGCTGCTCTCAGACTTTTCATCCTCCTGCCTCAGCCTCCCCAGGGGGTGGGACCGCAGGTGTGCACCACCATACCTGCTGAATCTCAGTCTTCCAAGGTACGTTTCGTGTTTCGGCTGCCTCTCGGCTCTGGGTCCTGGGCCTCTTCGCTTCCTGCTGCCAGGTCTGCTGTCTGCTCCTTTTACACCCACAAACTCAACACCCTCCTCTGCCCCCCTGAGCTGCGGATGTCTCCAGGTGGGTTGGGACACACCAGGACACGGGGAAGACGATGTGTGGACAGAGCGAGAGGGCCGCCATCTGCAAGCGAAGGAGAGAGGCCTCGGAGGAGAACCGCCTTGCTCACAGCTCTGGTTTGGGATATTCGGGCTCTGCTTCTATCTCGGTGTCTGTCAACCCCAGGGAGGCTGGAGGCTTCCCTTCCACCCCTCTCCCAGCATGTTGCTAGCTCCTTCTGATGGCAGAATGTGAGTGATCGAGACCAGCCCAGGATGTCCCCAGGGGCTCGCTCAGACACCTTTGTCGCCTTCTTCTGAGGACCAGAATCCTGTCCCAAAGGGTTCTGTGTGGTCTGGGGATTCAACTCTCTGACATCCTGGGGACAAAGGAAGGGTAGCTCTGAATGGCTGAAGGCACAAGGGGGAGAGTAGACAGGGGTGTGTGGGGAGAGAGAGCTGGCCCCTGTCAGTAGCTGCTGGCCCGAAGTCCTGCCTCCCGGCATCACCACTGTCTACCAGGGCGGGCAGGCGGATTTCCTGTCCTGTGTTGCTGGGCTCTGCTGCTCTGTCCTGTGGGTCTGGTTCTCCTCCTCCTCCGTTCTGGGACACAGCCAGCTCACAGTTTGAGCTGAAGCTTCAGGTGTTTCTTCTTTAGACGGTGAGTTCCCGCTCCCAGGGCTTGGGCACACTTTCTGTCCAGCTGCGCCTGATTGGTAGGGAGAAGATAGATGCTCTGACTTCCATCCTTACAACAGAGCATGGGTTCCTAGAGGAACGTGGGCTCCCCAGTATGCACGGCACGTGTGCAGGTGCAGGGTCCCTGTCAACCAGCCTTCTGACCATGGCCGGCTCCACTCCTTCTCTTCCTGTCGGGTCTGAGCATCGCATCTGCACCTCACTCCCAAGAGAAACAGGAGGGCGAAGTGCCTCCTGGGTCTGGGCCTGGGCCTGGGTCTGGGACTGGGTGGATGGGGTGCTTCGCTCACCCCGATCTTCCTGCTGTTCCAGACACAGTCGTGGGGAGGAGGGGCTAGGGAGGAGTGAAAAGGAGCCAAATGGGCCTCTGGGTTCTGAACTTTGGACCGTTTTCCATTTGGCTCTACCTCTCTGGGTCACTTTTTGCATCTTTTCCTGCAAAAGCAAGCTTTGTGAAGGTGTAATTGTCATACGATACACTGCACCTACTTACAGTGTACACTTGGATAAGTTTTGACATCTGTAAACCCCCATGAAGCTGTGGCCACGGCCAAGGGAGGAAACACAGCTCTCCCCATCCCCCCCACCCTCCCCACCCTCCCCGCCTGGGCCTCATCCTCCCTCACCCTGCCAGCCACCACTCTGCTGGCTGTCAGCACACATTAGTTTGCAGTTTCTTGAGTTTGCTACAAATGAGATTATACGGCCTGTAGTTTTCTTCTTAAAAACAACCATTCAGATATAATTTACATAGACTAAAACTTCTTTGTTTTAAAGTGCATGCATTTGTCAGGGTTCTTCAGAGAAATAGAACCAAGTGAGTGTGTATGTGTATGTGTGTGCGTGGTGTGTGTGTGTGTGTGTGTGTGTGTGCGCGCGCGTGCGTGAAGGAGGGGAGAGAGATGGGAAAGGGAGAATCATAGAGTGGTTGATTTATTTCAAAGAGTTGGCTCACACCTAGCATGCTGGGACAAACCCATAATCCCTGCTATTCAAGAGGCAGAAGTAGGAGGATTATGTGAGGCCAATTCTAGGCAAAAAGCAGGAGACCTTATCTGAAAACTGACAACTGAGGGTGTGGTTCAAGTGACAGAGTGCCAAGTATTTGGTCCTTATTTCAAATCCCAGCACTGCCAAAAACTTAAAAAAGAGTCACGCCATCGCGGGAGCTGACAACTGTGAAATGGGTAGGGTAAGCCAGGAGGCTGGAAACTGAGGCAGGAGACGGTGATAGAGTCTGGAGGTAAACTTCCTTCTTTCCTCAGGAACTCAGCATTGGCGCTCCAGGCTCTTCGCCTGATGGGAGGCGGCCTATCACATCGCCAAGGGAATGTCCTCCTCTTCAGAGCCATGCCGAGCCAGGTGCTGGAGGGAATGGCTGCGTCCTGAGAGCAGCTCCGCCGGCACACAGGACTCAGCCTCACAGAACGATTCCGTAGCCCCAGTGCGTCTCCTCACAGTCCCTCAGTGTGCAGGGGCTCCACTCCCCCAAGACCTCAACACTTCTTCCTAAATCTCCTTCCCTGCCCATCACTGTTATCCTCCACTCCCCGGAGCCCAATTCTTCAACTCTTCCTACCCAACCAACCCTGGCAAGGCTCTCCCCCAGTTGCCCCCTGGTTGTTTAACTTATGTATGTTTGAAATGAAAGCCAGGACTTGATCAAGAGCAGCTTCCTGTAGTTACATTCGAGGACGCTGAACATTACTGCGAAGCACTGGGGGAGGTGCTTTAGGTATTTTATAATAGCAACAAAAAAGTGGACAAATCAGAAACTCGTCTTTTCATTGCAGCTCAGCTGTTTATTTATCACCAGCATGACATGTGTGTGTGTGTGTGTGTGGTAGTAGGGGGTGAACTCAGGGCCTCACACCTGCTTCAAGTACATTCCCAGCCCTTTTTGCTTTCGTTATTTTCTGGCTGTGATCTTCCTACCTGTACCTCCCACATTGCTGGGATGACAGACATATACCACCATCCTCAGCTGTTGGTCAAGACAGGGTCTTGCTTTTTGCTTAGACTGGCCTCCAACTACAATCCTCCTGATGTCTACCTCCCAACTAGCTGGGAGTACAAGCATGTACCACCATGCCCATAATCTTTGAAGAGCTCCAACCATTTGGTATCTACATGATCAAGTCTTGCCAAAGAGAAGGTCTCAAGTACAAGGAGCTGAGCCTCGCATCTCCTTGGTTCCTCCCCTGCTACCTCCAGCTGCCTCCTCTGCTGTCGTGATCGATGTCAAGGTGAGGATCCAGGTTCTGCTGTCACTTCCTGGAGGTTGGTGCCATGGCCCATGTTGTCCCAAGGGAGAAATCCCCCTGTGCCCCACCCCACATGGAGATATGTCCTGTTGGATAGAGTCTTGCGGCTACTTCCAGTTTCTCTGAGTTTTCCTCCCTGTACTGGAGTCCTCAGAGAATTTACTTAACTGAGCATTCCTTTAGTACTCAGTACAGCATGTCTGGCCTTGTTATCTCTTCATTTTCTCCTTCTCCCTATTTGATTCCACCCTTCACCCCCAACAACAACAACAACAGCAACAATGATCGAAGTCTGAAGAAGAAACTGTCTAGTATGGGAAATGTCAATGCAAATTAGCCCAGGTCCACAAACTCAGAGCCTGGGGCAGGTAAACTGGAATATTTCCTCTGGCTTCAGGACAGCCTTGTCTATAATCACACCACGCTTGAGGACAGTGAGAGACCCCTTCCCCACAGAGAGACGTCTTCTTGGTTTTCCTGCAAAGCCAGGGCTAAATTTCCCAGGAGGGCTATGGGCACCCAGTGAATTCAGAGATGTGATAGGTTCTTGTGTCTCTATCTTTACAGACAGATACAAAGAACCTGTTGCTCTCAGTTCTCAAAAATAATACCATGAAGCATTTCTTGGGAGATGACTTTCGTGACTTGGGTCATAGAGATCTGGAAAATCTAGGACAACTCTGATCTCAGAGGCATTGGCATTCATCGAGTCACAAGTTCGGATCATTGGCTTCCAAAGTCTGATCACCTTGGTTTCAGGTGAGCCTGTGAGCTCTGAGGTCACCGTCATAACTAATACTTCTTGGGTGGTATCACCCCTGCTGTGTTCTTCTGAGCAGTGCCCTCAATGAGCCAGATTATAGAGATGATACAGCCCACCACCAGGTGGTTCTGTTAATAATGGAAAACACATTTCTCTATTTCATAGGACCAAGGGGAGGAAAACACCACCAGGAAAATGGGACATGTGGGGACAATTATTCAATAGGTCCTTGGCTGGGATTTGCAACGATGAACATAACTCAGAGGCACAAATGAAATGCTAGAATCATGCATGGAGAAGTCTTCTACTGAAGCAGAATTGCAGAACCCAGGAACTCATTGCCACCAGGTCTTGATTGTTCAAGGAATAATGACCCAAGGAGTAGATGACTGAAGGTTTCCTCTCTTCTCATCCCAAGCGTTCTCAAGTTTGAGACACAGATGTGGTAATAATGAATATGGAATGTATTTATTTTTTTGAGACTGGGAAAACCTCTTTTAAAAAAGGCCACAGTGTCTCTTAAACGATAATTGCATTAAGCTTTACACAACACTAAAAATTTAAGATTGAATTTTCATGCCTGAGGGCATGCTTGATTTTGTTATTTTAAAATAGTAATTTACACAATAAAAAGAATCCAAAGCCCCAAGTTCATGCATTCAATATGAACCCTATTGATGTACAGTGGTGGATGGTGGTGTTTGGCTGAAGTGACCTGGTGGGACTACAACCTTCCTGAGACAGAGAGGACCTAGCCTCTGTGACTGGTTCTAGGGATGGGGCCCAGGGCCTCCACAAGGACTTTTGAACCCCACCTTGAAGAATGCTGCTTTATCCATTCCAAATTGAAATTCTTCTTCTTTTCTTTTATCTCCAGATTCATCATGGCAAGGAAATAGATGAGAAACCCTTTTTGTTGGTAAAAGTTGATAATAAAGGAATTTGGGGTAACATATAGATTTCAATAAGGTAAACTGTGCGTCTTTTCCCACCACCAATGAGGTTAGAGGACTCTCTATATTGTCTCTCCAGACACACAGGACTGGCTGTAAAGTTGGCAGGTGCATGCTTTTCCACATGGAGGATACACTGATGGAATACAGCTGCTAGGCCTACCTTTCATTGTAGATTCATGTGAAGGAACAGCCAATCCAGGCATTGTGATATCAATGGTGGGGTTTTTTTACACCCAGCACTTCTATCTTCTTGATGTTTCTCAAACACTGGCTAATTAATAATCAGTTCTTACTACTGCCAGGGAGAAGGGACAAAGAAAGAATGATGACTGGCTCTCCGGATAAACACATTAATTTTGATCCCAGGTGAAGGAAGGGGAAAGAAACAAAAATGTATACAGCTAAATGCTTGCTGCTCCTGACACTTAGACATTTGTTTTTTATTTGAAACTTACAACAATCTTGGCAGGCAAAAAGAAAAAAGTCTTGGCATAAGGGTCTCCTTATCTCCATTTTTGTCCATGGGGAAATTGCATCTAATAAAGTTTATTTTCTGACAATCACACATAATTAGAGTTGGAGGAATTAGATCTCAGACCTGTTGGTTTCCAGTATTCACATTCATTCTTCTACTCCACAGTACAGAGGAGAAAAGTTTAGAATTTCCACTGTAACAGTTATTATCATTATTGTTGGCAAAAAGTGTTATTAATATTTAATAAAAAGCCATAGCACTTCAAATTTATGTAGCCTAGTCTTTGAGACATTTAGCAATTATTTCGCCTTCACTCTGTTGGATCTGATACTGGAAGTCATTTTGGTCTTATTCCTGTCTTAAAAGCAATTTTTCATGGGTTTAAACTCTTGGATGTGTGAAACACTGGGATTGAACACAATGCTTGCTTTGTCCTCAAAGGCAGAGCTTGATTCGCCAGATGTTCCAGTCTTGTCAAAAAACAATTCTCATTAACTTTTAATGGAAAAAAACAGATTGGTTTTAGGACACATCTCCGATTATATATATATGTATATTTATATACACACACACACACACACACACACACACACATGCATACACACATATTTACCTTGTAAAGCACTGGGGCTAAAGCTTCTCCTGTATTCCCACTACTGAAGAACCACTGCTAGGCCAGTGTACCTCTTGTTCTACCCTGATCTTCACTGGATCAAAGGGTACCAAAAGCCAAACTGGACCCATTGCTCTTTACCCTTTGACCACAAGTCCACCCTAGGAAATCCTATGACTGATTAGTGGCTAAAGCTGTTGAGAGAAAGACGTTAGTTGACCCTAGGCCAGACCAGGGCTGAAATCCTATTTTCTTAGTGATAGTGAGGTTCTGTGTTTCTTCTGCCCTTGCACTGGCCAGAGGAAAAGGCAGGATTCAAGCTGAGTCTATGGGACTCTGAAAACACACGGTCAAGCTATGGTTGATGACTTCACGGACCCCCATGACATGGGAAGTTTACCTACTCAATTGTTTCTTATTTTATCAATTGTCTGCTTAGGCCAAGTCCAGTTCCAGGTACTAAGAATACCATTTCTCCCAACCTTTGAACAAAACCAACATTCATTGAGCTTATGTCAACTAAGATATATGCATTTTAAATTCTTATAACTATATCTGATGCAAAATTGTTTGTACAGATATTTATATGTATAATACATAAATACATGCCAATGTTTTGTGACTGCTTTGTATTTATGTAGTTGTCATTTATTTAATATTACATAACTAAGAATAACAGGTCTTATAATTAAATCTCTACATATGATTCCTCTCTAGTTCCATTTTATCACAGTCTTCTATTCATAAAACCTATTTAAAAAATAGTGACTTGCTACGCAAAGTAGAATCCACTCTAGGGGACTAACTAAAATCTACCTCCATGAATTTTATGTCAGCTCATGTGCCATTTGAACAGATTTCTAAGAGTCAGGGAGTGCATTCTTTTGTAGTTGTATTTATATTATTCATTACAACAAATTCCAGCCGAACACTCAACTGTTGTTTGTTGTGTGGGGAATTACATGTATCTTATTATTTGTATTTGGCAGAATCCAGTGTGAAAGTGAAGAATAGAGTCACTGAGCTGGGCCTCAGAGCTGGCTCTCAAGGGTAATCCACAAGGTCAAAGGTGAGTTGCTATGTGGGAGTAGATGAAGGTGCTCATGGCTCTGAGTAACTCTCGCTAGTTCCTGAATGATCACGATGTAATGCAAACTAAATGAAGAGATCCAGAGCAACAGGCTATAGTATAAGGAACTTCTTTTCCCCTCTTCCTTCTTTCTTTCCTTCCTTCCTTCCTTCCTTCCATTTTCCTTTTCTATCTTTCTTTCTTTCTTCTCTTTCTTTCTTTCTTTTTTCTAATTCCCTCTCAGACTCTCTCAGAATAGCCCAGGGAAGTGAGAGAGACAGGAGTTTCATCTTTGATGAAATTAGAAAAATGAGTTATCTGAATCAGGATTTCTGAGCAAGGGCTAGGATGGCAGCCAAACAAAGTCAGACGAGAGTGTGTTGTGACTGAGCATGGACTCCAGGTGGTGGGTCCTGCGAGTGGGCTACCTGAGGGCCCACACCCACAGCCTCTCGTCTGGAACACTGGGGGCATGTATGCCGCTGGTGGCAGCCATGGCTCTGGAGCCCACTGGGTAGAGAAAAGCAATAGGGTGGAGAACGGATGGAGGGAATTGCTCAGACAAGCCATGTGTGCAGGAAGCAATCTGCAGAGACGAAGAGTGGTTGAAGTGCTAAGCCACTCTGCCCCAACACCGGTCTATGCTGCCAAAAAGAGGTAAAATCTGAAAGTTCTCTCTCCCTTTCTCTGCCCCCTTATACAGATGTACACACACACACACACAGGTGAACATACACCTCTAACTCTAATCCACCTTCTCAAAACTAGCTGTCACATAGCTGACTTAGTAGAAGACACTTGTATTAATCAAAGATAAATACTATCCAAATGGATCTAACAATAATAATATTCAAAGAAATGTAAAATAATTGGATAGATGCTAGGAATATAATAAATTATATCAGAAAAGTTGTAATCAAGCTCAGAATTGTCATAACAATAATAAAAAGAAACATCCACTATAAGACAATAGTTTGAAGCAGAGGTACCAGCATTCAATGAAAACAAGCAACACAATAAAAATAATAGAATAGCTGGGTACCCATGGCTTATGTCTGTAATCATAGCTACTCAAGATGCTGAGATCTGAGGATCATAGTTCAAAGCCAGCCCAGGCAGGAAAGAGCATGAGACTCTTATCTCCAATTAACCACCAGAAAACTGGAAGTAGATCTGTGGTTCAAAGTGGTAGAGCACTGGCCTTAAGCAAGAAGAGCTCAGGGACAGTGTCCAGGCCCTGAGTTTGAGCCCCGTGACCAACAACCAAAAAAAAGATGGTATATAGCTACTGAAAAGAATGAAGTAACATGTTGTAACTATCTGGGCAGGTGCAACGACATTAGAAGGGACATAAAGTGGAAGGAGAGTGAGACAAATGACCTGTACTACCAATGCTATTGCCATGAACGAGGGAGAGGAGAGAGCCCGTGCAGAACCGTACTCCTGGCAGGAAGAACGCCAATGAAGGGGACAGCACACATATCTATGCCACATGCTACTGTCGAAGTCTTCAGACACAAAGGGAGGCTTGAGTCTATACATTGGTAAGGAAGGACATCTATACACTTCTACCCCTGGCACGAAGGACACATCCCGGTGAGGTCACCAGCCTACTTCAGGCAGTCAGGAAACAGCTAAGCCACTTGTAAGTGGCTAGGCCCTGGGTTAATCATGGGCATCATTACTAGTCCCAGGCATAATTATTTATTGTGTTTCCCTCACTCTCAAGGCTAGGTTTCTAATTTCTGAAACCCCAGAAATTTTAGTCACCCATCTATTAGAATAGAAACAATCATTTTGTATATATAATTGTAGGAACAGAAGTCTCCCTAGTTCTTCTTGAATAAGCTGATGGAAAAAACAATCAAGAATGGAAGGGAGCAATGGCAGGGATGGTTCCTCAATTTCAAACCATCCCTTGGAGCAGGTGGGAGAGACACTAGCCAGCTCTGCCGCCCCCGTGCTACCGCCTCATGTCCCAAAGAAGGCTTTCTCCGAAATGGTCTTTCCAACCTTCACTAAGGAAAAAAGATCGTCCTTTTTCTGTCCCTCAACATGGTCCCCTTTGTGCTCCCCACGTGGGCTAGTGTTATCACCCAAACCTGTCCTCTAAGAAGCAATCTCAGCAGCATCCTCGGTTCCCATTCTCCTCATTTCCACAGCTCGCTAGTCAACAAATCCATCAAACTGCACAGGAGTCTCTGGAATCTTTCCTCTACTTGCCATCTCTAGGCCCAGCCTTACTTCAGGAACGAGACATCTCTGTCTGGAGGGCTGAAATAGCCCAGGGGTGATTGCAATTTCAATGCATTTAACAATGAGCAACACAGGTACTGACCAATCCGAATAGAAGTCATTTGTGAACAAGGGCCCCGTACACTGAGGCTTTTATAGCTTCCTGTTAGCTGCAGTCGATTCCTATGGAGAAGGTAGAAACCCCTTGAAATAATGGACAACTTTGTTTGAGACTATATCTCCACCTAATTCTTTTTTTTTTCTTTTTCCAGTGCTAGGGATTGAACCGGGGTCCTCTGGACCATTGTGCTCTATCACTAAACCTCCCCCTCAGCCTGTACCTAACCTTGAAGTTTCCACATATTATCTCTCTCGTGCTCATGCCCCATTGCCACTCTGAACCTCTTGCAGCCTGGAGCACGCACTACAAACTCACTGAGATTCAAGTGTGTGGTTAACAAGATAAATGTGTTCCCTGGAATAGGCACAGAATACGCACTCCTTAAAAGGCTCCGATTCTGGCGCTGGAATTACATCTGAGCAAGAGCATTCAGATGCCCTGAACTCCAAGGTCAATGGGGCCAAGCAACCTGCCCGACAGACTGCCAGCCAGAGGCCACTTCTTCCTCAGCCCCACCCACTTTGTCCACACTATGTAATCAAGAGCCAGACACATGATATTAGAGACACACTTCATGATGTTGTCCGACTGGCTGATGGCCAAGACTATCCCTAAGAAGTAATTCTCAAAGCAACACCATTTCCTGTCACTCGTGATCCGTCAGTTTCTTCTCCCCCACCTCCACCAGACAGGGCAGAGCTAAGCTCCATCTGAGGGTAAAAATGGAGCCAGATCCTTCTCCCTTCCACAAGCTCTGTGAGGCCACAGCACTGGACGCAGGCCTCCACATTCAGTGCTGAACCCATTCAAGTCCCCGCACTTAGGAACCTTGCATCAGAAGAGGAGCCAGATAACCAACAGAGAAACGAATGCAAATGATGACAAGAACAGGAGCAGAGCTCAGTTCCCGAGGGTGGATGGGAGCACTCGCATCTTCAGAGAGCGGCTAGGGTCTTCTGGCAGAGGAAGGGCCAGAAGAGCTTCAGAGAAGCAAACGTCCACGGCTTCCCCAGTTTACCATTTAGAAACACACCTCAGCCACTCACTTAAGGAAACAAGTTCGGTGGTTTGAAGATCACCTGTACTCTTGCAGAGAGAAGCGAGATAATCCACTTATACTGGATTCTCAGCAGTCTGGTTGACAATGTCAGTTAGGGGCTGGAGGCATGGCTCAAGGTGAAGAAACTTCCATGGAAAGCCTACCGAGCACAAGGGATGCCTCGGGTTCAGCTCCCCTGGTAACATACATAACCAGCTGACTCCCCAGCGACCTTGTGAATTCCATGCATCCAGACCAGGTAGACTGGGGTACAACTGTAGTGCCAACGTGGGAAAAAGTGAGACCCTAGCTCAACCAACAAACTAGGGGTGGTAATGCATATCTATTTGAGAGGCAGAAGTAGGAGAATCACAGTCAGAAGCTCACCCAGGCAAAGGCACAAGACCCCACCTGAAAAATAATCCCAAAGGAGCAATGATTGGGAGCATGGCTCAGGTGGTAGAAGCTTGCCTATGTGAGGTCCTGAGTTCACTCTCTAGTATCAAAGAAGAGGGGGAAAAAACCATGAATCCAAAATCAACTAAGTAAATAGAGTCCTTTTTATTTAATTCAGGGGAGGAATACGAAGGAATTTGAACAGCTGGAGATATAGATAGAAAATATGCACAGAAGATTGACCTACCATCTCCTCTAGATAAGTATCTTGGCATATGCCCCTTATAAGTAAAAGCTGTATGTTTTTCTCAACCAGAGGAAAACTCAGAAACCAGCAGTTATGAGAAAACCTACATCAGCAAGAGCAACTCCCAAACTACATTTCTTCTACTTAAATTAATAAAAAAAAAAAAGCAAAGATCATTTTTACAGTACAAAAATTTTTATTTTTTGTTAGGATAATTTAAAGTTTAAAACTGAAGTAGACATATTCATTTTACAAACAAGATATTCTTTCATAATAAGTAAGACCATTAAAAACAGTAAACAAAAAAAGCCGTCTTTACAAAAAGCTCTGTGCATAGCAACTTTATACTGGATTTAACTGACAAAGCAAAACAAAAATGAAACTATACAGTTTCAAAATGAGACTTTACTATACAAAAGGTAGAGAAAGATAATGGTTTTTAAACCATGCATATTGACTTGAAATGTGCAAAGAAAAACTGGGAAGAATTTCGATGCTATAACCCAAAGAGAGAGAGAAAGAGAGAGAGAAATAATGGAGTAAATTATCCTTTTAAATGAAAACTCTTACACAGCTCCTCTTACAAAGATAAGATCAAATTTTGTAGTCACCTAGTAGAAGTATTCGTATTCCAAGTGGCACCATTTATAAACCTGGGACCGAAGAATTCATAAGCAATGACTAGAGAGAACAGAGTCACTTTGTTTTTAATTTATTAGTACACTAAAAGTAATCCTTACACACATTTTGTACAATTAAATAGATCTGTTGCTGCCAAGGTTCTAGCTGTACTGTCAAGGGCGTCTGATATTTAGTTACACACATTTTTTTTTCGGTGTAAAGCTACCAAGAAATTCTACAATCCTTCTGAAGATAGTACCGCACTCATCTTCATGCAAGAGCAAAAATTCACAGGTTCTAAAAGCAATGCTACTTTAAAGAAAAAAAATAAACATTTCCTTCTGTTGGATTGGCTCCAATCCAGATCTCAACGTGCTTAGTTTTGTTCTGCCATCATTTCGGATGGCGGTGTTCGCCCTCCCCACACATTCTTTCCTTCCACCGGGTTGTTCGCTGGGGAAACGTTTTCTCTCATGTATTTCTGTGTATTTTGGCGCTGTCAGCCCTCACAATGAAGGACTGTCAACAGTTGTGACAAGCGTGCCAGGTTTCTAAAACCATAGATTCTCATGTGCATAGAGAAAAAATATGGGTCATACTGTTAAGCCCAGAGTGAACTAAAGGCAAATCAGACTGTTGAGGTTTGGGGATTTGCAGCTGGTGGAGCAACAGGGTCCACCTAAACATGGCTTGCATGCACTCAAGTTGTTTTTATCAACTTCTAATGCTAGAACCCCAATCCAGATCCTCACAGATCTAAGTCTGTGTCTAAGCTCTAGTACTGCTAGCCCTGACCCAGGGGAACGTGGTGACGGGCTGGTGACCCAAGTAAGTCCAGATGCAAGTCAGGAACCAACCAACCGCTGTCAGCAGCTACTGCAACGTCTCACCTCTAAGAACTAGTCACAGGACTATGGGCTGGGTAACTGCACTGCTCAGAACACAGCCACCCCTAATCTCTGAGTCTCCTTAGAACCCCCATTTCCATGTCTTTGAACATCAGGAGGCCTTGGGGTTCTAACAATCCTCTTCCTCAACCCGTCCCACTCTGGTCTGGAAGTCATGTTACTTGGAATACATACATACTGTTTCCTTAAAGAGAATTTAACCACAGAGACGGGGAAGAGTTAGAGTGAGGAGAGGACTTGCACATTTTCAGACTGATCTGAAGAGTTGAAGACATAGCATCATCTCATCGTACTCAGCCTGGTTTTTGAAGTTCTGAAGTTTTTTCCCCCCTCTGTGTGGAGAGAAGGGAAGAATTGCAAGAGGGCCCGTGGTTAGCGAAGTCCAGTGGCTTTTGGCTCTTCTCAAAGGTGGGACATTTCTCTCCTCAGATGCTCAAAGCCCGAGATCAATGAACAAGCGGGACTTTGTCTGCATTGTTGAGGGAAGAGCTGAGTTTTTAGAGACTGCTCACCAAGAGTGAATACGAAAAGGGGTCTACGGACTAATTTGAAGGCAGAGGAAGCTGGGTGTGGAGTGATAGGTTGGAGTGTCTGTCTATGTGTATTCTCTGAGTCTGTTTTTGGAGGGAGACAGTCCTGTAGGAATCCACGTACGTTCCACAGTTTTGCTTATGGGTCAATAAAAATGATAGAAAAGAGGGAGGTGAAGCTGAGGGTGGAGTCCAATAAGTAACTGTAGTTACAATCACACACCTTTAAGACTTGTCACTACAGGTTTGATTCGTTTCCTTTTTACATCAGAAAGAGAAATGGCTCTCTTCTTTAAAGAAAAAAAAGGCCTTAATTTCTACTGCTACTTACAATAAGTTACACGTTTATTTATTTAAATAACTGTAAAACATTTTAAAATTTTCCCTTTTTTGTTTTTTTAAGAGATTAAACTATAAGGAAACACACATACAACATTTCATCATTCAATTCAGGTTTCTTTTTTTTTTTTTTTTTTTTAAGAAAGTCTTCCATGCTGGTACCCTGTTTTGTTCAATGGTTTTTTTTTTCTGCATAAACTAAATTGGTATCTGAAAGGCTTCATAGAAAATAGAAACTTTCAACTTTTTTCCTACAAAGAAAAACAAATAGTATCCAAAATATTAAGCATGAATTGTTTGCCAATTTTTTTCTTAAATATTTTACAAACACAGGAAGGTGGTTTTCTTTCCCCCCCATAATGTTCATAACAAAGCATTGCATTTCTGCTCTCAGCACTGACCATGTCAATGACATCTTTTGTCCTGGTCCCCAAAGGGGTCAGTTTGTGTAGCTATTGGCAAAGCTACAGGAGAAATGTGAGACCAAGAAAGATGACGGATTTTGCCTTCCCAGATCTGTCCATCACGTCCACTTGGGGGGGGGGGACGCAACTCTCCCCCAAAGAGCTCAGAGTGCTTTCCTCATTATTGGTCCATCAGAATAAGTAGTTTTGTGCTATGAGAAAGCAGGACTCGCTCTGCTTCACATCGGGGGCACGACGAGTCCGGTCATGGCTGCAAGGCAAACAGTGACACGGGAATGAGACTGGGGGACTTGGTGTGGCAGCACTTCTACCACAGAGAGGAGGGCAGGGGGTGTGGAGGGGAGAGCCTGGGACAGTCCAGAGAGAGGGGCAGGTTTGGGCTCACAGACAGAAGCCACTGGCCCAGACACACAGCTGTGGAGGTTCTGGCTGCAGGCTGAGAATGAGATTTTGTTTTGTTTTCTAGTAAGGAGTTATATCAACCACATGGTAGATATAGACAGAGCATCTACATTCTAGCGTATGCACCTATAATTGTTCATCATTGGACTAACAATAATTTCCAGATTATACTATCTCCAGTCCCTTATATGGAACAGAAAAGGAAATTCCAGATGTCGAGCCCATTGGCTGGTATATCGTTGATAATAGATCAGGCTTTCTATCCTTTTTGAGCCTTTTTTTGTTTGTTGGTTGGTTGGTTGGTTGTTGGGCTGAATTCAGGGCCTCGGCACTGTCCCTGAACCTCTTTGTGCTCAAGGCTAGTGCTCTACCACTTGAGCCACAGCAGCACTTCTGGTTTTTGACTGGTAAATTGGCGATAAGAGTCTCATGGACTTTTCTGCCCAGGCTGGCTTCAAACTACAATGCTCAGATCTGAGTAGCTAGAATTACTACTAGGTGACGCTATCATCTACAAGGGCCAGTCCACTGGGAAGAGAAAACTTAATTTCATTGTTAATCTGGGAGTCAGTCATCTCCTCCTCCCACTCCAGTGCTACCTCCCATCTGGACAAGAAGATGTGGACAGCAGAGCAGCCCGAGCAGATATGGAAATCACACGACAAAATGTTTTCCTTTCCCCTGTCAGGGAGGAACCCAGAGGATTTTCACATTTTGAACAATGGCAAAAAAAAAAAAAAAAGACTTGCTCTGAATCCAAAACTTCTAGCCACGTCTGGGTCTGATTCTCTGATTTCTCTTGTCTGCACCGCACCAAGGCAATGACAAATGTCATTCTAGCCTGTTGATGAAGGGCACTTACAAGCAAGGGGCCAAAATTCTGTTTATTTTCCCCAATTTACTCATCTTTTCCTCTCTCTTTTCCCCTCCTTCTTTTCTTTTTTGCCTCCCTCCCCCTCCTTTCCCCCCACTGCTCCCTTTCTCTAGTCCTCTCGGGCAAAATCGTCAACCATCTATTTCCCTGCCCATACAGCCTTTATTGAATGTTTGCGAGATCTGGATTAAGGTCTTACACAGCTAGCAAAGCCTTAATTATTTTTGCCTGTATTACTATATATTGAATCGATGTAACTTTTCAATAAAAGCAGTTCAATTCTGGACACTCCCTGATGATTTGAAGATATAGCAACTCTAGTAATTATCCCAGAGTGCAAGAGGTTTTTTTTTTTCTTCTCTTTCCTAGAGGGAGCTAGAAAATGAATCAGACACACGGTGTATAATATTATCTTGACAATCTATACTCATCAACTTTAAATGCCTGATAAATGAGGTCGAGGTGGGACAAGAAAACACTGCAGACAGGCCTCTCTAGCAGGGCTTGGGGTTGGGGGGAGATACTCTGACTCACATGCTGAACTTCACCCTGTCTGTTATACTCAACACTTCTCCACCCATGTCTGGTTTCTGGAGGTCAGGCTTGCCCAAGGAGCACTCAGAGGACAGAGAAGCTCAAGTGTTCAGACCCATCCCATGCCAGAAGACAATGGACTCCCCCTACAGCTCTTCCCAATCCCTCCTCCTTCAGCACTGGGTGGGCTGCACCTCTACTCACAGGGTAACCTCGACTTTTCCACTTGTAGGAAACAAAGCCCGCAGACGGGAAGCAGACAGACACCGGAGAGGAAGTTAATCGTTTCACGGGTAGCAGCGGAGAGACTCGTAACTACACTTGAATCGCACAATCCCTTTGCACCATGGGCATTTCCTAGGAAAGCAATAACCTTCCTTTGGCCCAGGTGGCAAGCAGATAGTAGTGAAGGGTGAAAGGTAACAAAAGGACTTCCGTTAGCACAGTCTCTGGTAAGAAGAGGGACTATCAGAGATAGGCTCAGAGATCCAAATGTCTGGGTCCAAATCATCAGACACTTGCTATATGGCCTTGGACATGGTACTTAATACTAAAAGTGGGGATGGCAGCATGGCTCAATGGAGGGACTTTGTTGCAGGGCGCTCAGTCCAGTACGTTGCTCACAGCATATCTTAGCGAGTGCTGGTTGCACATGCCTCTGCTGATAATTAAGAGCTCATCTACGAAAGCACCCTTCCTCACCTGGGGATCCACCGGACCCTCGGGCCCACGTTTCTCGGTCTCCCCCTGCCTGGGAAGCCGGTGCCCTGGACATATCCAGGCCCTGCCCTCCCAGGAGGTGCTCATGCATTAAAGGCCAGCTCGCTCTTCTCCTGCTCTGTATCTCCTGGTCCCTTAGGGAGCTGGACAGTGAGCCCCTGCTGACATGGTCCCAAATGGAGACAAGCAGCAAGTGGTTTGTCCTTGCTGGTCTTGAGGCAATATCCTCTACCCATCTTCACTCACACTGTTCCTTCCACAGTGACCTCGAGGATAGCTACGGATCGTCCTGTGGGGTAGACAAGGAAACCGAGGCTCGCAGAGTCTCGTGTGGCCTGCCAAGAGCTGAACTCGAGTTCCAACAGACATCTGCAAAGTGAATCATCCTGCCTGTCGTATTCTTTAGGACTCTCCTTAGACTCCCGCATCATGTCTCCATGCATCCCTTTCTATTTCCATCGCTCTCTGCAATTGCTCTAAGCTGACAAGGCTGTCTGCTTCCTCTTGTAGGGTTCCCTTGCATTTATTTTTTGAATGGTCACATCAACAAGGAATCTTGAAGGGAATTATGGGATTCAAAAGTAGTTGGAGATTTCCTGTGATTCTAGAGAATCAAGAGCCTGGAGCTTGTGCCTGTATACAGCTAAGTCATCACCTTGACAGACACGATCAAGGATTGAGGCTCAGCCACTGCCCCAGGACAAGCATCCTTGCTGCTGGTGACAGGCCATGTGCTCAGCTGAGGACCCCAGAGAGGGTCTCCCTTCCCACCCCATGATCCAGGGGCCTTGGACCACAGAAGACAGGGTTAGGTGGCAGGCCACGGATCCAGGAAAAACTCTGCCCCAGCCTCCCTGTAGCCCCAAATCCAGGCAGGCCCCACAGCGAGTCTCCCTGGGGCGATCAGACCAGATCAGATTCAGATCTGGAATGGGCAGCTCTGAACCGCCGAATTCGGTGCCTGTGTGAGAGAGGAGGTAGGGAAGGCTGAAGGGCTATTGCTTCTCTTTCCAGTAAAACCGAGTGTCACCAGGCAAGGGCAGTATTCCTGTCCCCTCCCGGAGCCCACGTGGAGAAAAACCAAGCTCACCCTCGTCTCTCACCCTGTGTTTCCCCACTAGGCTCAAAGTCTGTGAACAGAGCCAGAGGAGGTAGAAAGAGGGGCATTGCTAGGGAACCAGTGTGGGGAAGGGAGACACAGCGAGTACTCAGCCACAGCTTGCTTTCGGGGAGGAAGTAGATTACCAGTGGGATGGAAGCCACTAGTACTTGATGAGAGATGGGCCTCCCCCTCCCCCAGTGCAGGGCGGGGGCGGGGAGGGGGAGCCGGGAGGGGGGAATGACGCTTAGCTACAGGCTGCACTGTTTCTCTACGGCATGGACATCTGGATATGGAGAAGAAAAGCTCTGTGAAGGATACAGATGTTTCCAACTATCCACATGTTGAGTGGCACGGAGCCCCTGTGGCTGAGTTTACTCAGAATTGTCAGAATGCGGGGGCCACCTCCGCCTGATGGGCTTTATCCATATCTCCATCAGCTCTTGCAGCGTGGAGAGGATGCCGTAGGGGAATCTCACACAGCCCTCAGGGCGTGATTCACACACAAGTGGACAAGGACCCCTCGCGCGCGTCCCCGAAAAATCAGGAACTCACACACTTATTGAAACCACAGGGGTGCACAGCTCCCGCCATGGTTTCCCACTACGGTTTGGGGATCCCCAGCTGTCCTGCTCCAGGAGGGGTTAACCCAGCCTCGCTACGGTTTTATCCAACCCTGCTTGTCCTGTGTTCACGTGAAGATGCGCGAGTCAGCTGCAAAGCACTGTGGGATGCCAGGGAGCCATCGCGCTCAGCAGGCTCCAATTTGCTCTTTGGCCGTGAGCTGCCTCCCGTCCTCCATAGGGTGATTCGAGTCTCATGTACTCATCACATTCGAGTTATGTCATGTCACATTACAGTTTCCGACGTTGCTTGAAAGTGCCTTTGACGGGTGATATTAATTTTTGTTCCTAGAAACAGTACGACTTCTCTCTCTCTCTCTCTCTTCCTTCCCTACCCCACCCCCGATCAGGCACCTGCTATCAATTTGGCTAGCATGTTAAACCAGAATTCTCAGAACTTGCTCCTGACTCCACGTGTGGTATGGGAATGCAGCGCAGGTGGTGAGCCGCTTAGGGAAGAAGATGATTTGGCTATGTGGCATCGGATGGGAGGTCAGACACCTTTCCACCGAGCACACAGACTCCAGACACTCCGGGACCACAGGTACAGCGGTCCCACTGGAATTCCATGACTTGCAGCTCCCTGACCTGTCCCTGTCCACCCTCACCCTTGCTTTGTGATGGCTGCACAACCCCGACGGCTCTCTCTCTCTCTAGTTGAGTGACGGTCCAGACTACTTGGAGCAGCGCTGTGACCACACCTGGTCACCTGGGTCTCACCTATTCCCCAGGTGGCCCCTTGGCTTACCTCTGAATCCATTTCCATTTCCACTGGAGCAGGCTGGGGACGGGGAGCCTTGGGGCCTGATGACAGGGGCGAAGGCACTCTTCTGTTTCACAGCAGGAAAAACTGAAGAGGAAAACGGGAGGATGGAGGACGTGCTGGACGAGCCAACGGTGGGGCTGGAGGACATGACTGCAAAGCAAAGCACAATCGTCTCAGAAAGAGGGATCCTCCAGAAACGCGTGGAGAAACGCTTCACGTATAGGCACAGGTCCAGATTCCAAGATCACAATAGAAATGAAGTGTGACATGTTCCCTGTCCAGGGGGTGGGCACACACCCTGTCTGTGATGGTCAAGGAAGTTCAGGCAACATGCGCAGATGCATGGACAGAGTTCCTTCAGGAAGTCAATGGCAGGAGATGCTAAGATAGGACTGGTTCGTGAACAGATTACTCGAGACTGACATCCTTAGAAGGTTCTCAGATTCACCCAGCATGAGAAAACTCTCTTACCCTAGGAGAAGTCCTTTCTGGGGGCCATGTGCCTCCCTGCCAACTCCCAGGCCTCCAGAGGTTTGATTTACAGGGTTACTTTCTTCTTTGAGAATGCTATCTCGGTGGGCCGCTTTCTCATTAAATGTAAGAGTTTATTAACATTTAGAAGATCACTTCCCTCTCCCCGGACATCCGGTGCTCCTGGGAAATAAAGCTACAAGCCCGCCTCCCCTGATATAATATTTAAAGGGGAAAAAATCCACACCAATATTAACAATATTAACATTAAAATGTCTTAGGGGAAGCCAAAATCTAAGTGTGGTAATTTCCAAGAAAAATAAAGGCAATTTACACAATGAAGTGCCTTCCTCTTAAACCCACATATTCGTCCAAGTTACATCATACAAGGAGATAACTCTATCTGCCCTGTGTAACAGGCATGGGGTGGGGGTGGGGTAAAATGAGTTTTGACAAAGGTTACAAAGGAGGAAGTCCAAGATGAATTGAAGCTCATGTGCTTTATGTCTCCTCTTTCCTTCATCTCGCTATGTAAAATTATATCTTGAGCTATGTTCACCCATATATAAAGTAATCATAAAAGACATCTCCAGCATGGCGACTTTTACAGAAGAACTATCAGCCAATAGTATCACAAAAAGAACTGTCTCTAAAAATACTTATCCTTAGCTCGTCCTGACCTAAAGAGCCATACAAAAGAAAACATGTGAATAAATTTATTTCCTCAAATCAGATAAACAAAGAAAATAAGTTGCAAAGAAAGACAAAATCAAGAATCTCATGTAATAATTGAAGTGGTAGATGCATAGAACTTGGGCCAGTGCACTCTGGTAAGATAGGATGTACATTAAGCACCGAAAGTGGGTCTTACTCATTGTTTCAGCAAAATCTTCTTTTGTAGTTTTGTCTCTAGCATCAATAAACTAGAAAAACAACATAAAATACTCCTCCTTTCTTTAAGGTACAGATTTAGAGGCTGAGACTCAGGAGGCCCCAAGGCTGATGAAGGTTTTCAGTCTCTGTTGTATTTTGTTGTGTTGTTGTGTGACACCAAGATAGCAGATTGGGTTTTTGGGTCCTCAATGGTAGAAGTTCTACTCAAACACAGTGACAAAGATGGTTCTTATGATGCAGCCTTGCATTGACTCATACACTCCCTTTCGTTTATACCCAGCACGTGTCTCCTTTCTACAGACAGTCTCTTTCCTAATCACTAATCCCAGACTAAAGTGTGGCTCAGACACAGGGTGTTCTGGTAAAAGACCAGACGGCACACCACACCAAGCTCTGGTAGGTGATGTCAAAGAACTGCTGCACCCCCACTTAGCAAATGGGAGTCCCTCTGCACAGCACATTACTAGTAACATAAACTCATTAAAAAAATAAACTACTGCTGCAGAGTTGAATAAGTACCGGCCATGGTAATTGTTTTATAAAAATGCAGTATTTAAAAAGTTATTTAAAAGTTAATACAACTGTAACAAAAGTCCTAAAGGGGATTTTTGATATGTATTTCAGAAAAAAATACTGTGTTTCTTGTGCTTCAATAATGACTTTGTCAGAGGTTTTGCCAAAACATTTGTTTCAACTAGTAAGGAAAACACTGATATTAAATATTACATCTGTGTCAGTTAAATCAGTGCTATTATTTACAATCAGTGTTACATTAATAAAGAAATAAGGAAATTTGAGGGTCCAGAAATGGGCCTGGTATATGTAATATATATATATATAATGTATATATATATATATGAATTGATACATAATAAAGGTAACATGTCCTATTGTGAAATTATGTATTATGAAATACATAGCAACACTACACTAAAATTTGGGAGACTAAATTTAGAGAACTTCATGTTCATCACCAAAGTAATCTAAGTAGATCAAAGAAGTACATGGAAAAAACAAAATTATAAAGGTGCTGGAAGAAAACAGTAAGAATATGTAATACTCATGATTCGTTTACCCTAAAGCTTAAATAAAATTTTGCAAGATAATATTCACCACATAATAAAAAAAACCACATCTATACACAAAAGGCCAAAGCCAAAGTAAGAAAAAAATATTTTCAGCACTTACTTAAATCTGTTCATGTCCTTGCTAGCTAATATGTTCTTATAAGTAAATTAGAAAAACATTCCATTTGGAAAATGAGCAAAGAACATAAAAAGTAAAGTCACTAAAGAAGAAAAAAAATGACCAGACGACATGTACAGAAACCCACAAACTGGTTAGTAATAGAATGATAATTAAAGTACTAACAAGATGTTATTTTTCTCTTACTAAACTGATAAAGATTAAAGAAAAAATTAACAGGGCAGAGCAACATATATTCCCTCTTTTCTAAGGAAAGAATCAATTTCTCTGGAGGGATTTTGGCAATTCACAGCAAAATCTTTTTAAATGTCCATATCCTCTGACCCACTAATTTAATCTCAAGAAATTAATCTCAAGGAGATAATCAGAAATGTACCAAAAAATAGATCCAAGGGCATTTTTATGATCATGAAAAATTGAGAAATAAGTGACCCTCAGTAGGGTAAACTATGTTTAGTCCGTATAGTAGAATACTACATTGAGACTAATGTTAGGGAATATTTAACATACGTGAAAAGATATCTCTTCAGAATAGAAAAGCAGATTATATATACATTAACACAGTTTTATGGGTACAAAAAAAATTCATATGGCAAAAGTCTAAAAGGATGTAATATACAGCCAGCCTTTAAAATGGCTTGTCTGATGAATGAGATTACAAATATTCTTATTCATTCTTATTATTATCCTTATTTTCATTTTTTCTACAGTGAAAATATATTACTTCTGATGTGGGAGAAAACAGGATGAGTAACTAATATTTGAAAATAGAAAATCTCTATTTCATTGTTCAAAATAGTTATCGTTAGCAAAAAGAGTAATAGTTTCCTGAATCATTTTTATTTTCTTCTTTAAGGTTTTATGGCCTGTCAACAAAATTGTGTGTTAACTTCTTTAGCACAAAACAGACAGACAAACAAACTGAAGAACAGAGATAATAAATCCTCAGATTCCTGGGGAAATTAACGTCCTAAAAGCAAGGGCCAGCCCTGGTGTCTGTGGTCCATTCTTAGAAGTAGAGCTGTGGTTCAAATGGTAAAGTGCTAGCCTTGAGCACAAAGAAGCTCAGGGACAGTGCCCTGAGTTCAAGCCCTACGATTGGCACAAAAAAGAGAAAAGAAACAAGTATAATTTCTGTATCAATAAATTAAATTTATTCCTCTTAGGGTGACAGCAGGCTTTCTTTTAAAAAACCAAAACTATTTTCCACACAAAAAAATAAAACTCTTTCCATGATGTTCTATTAAATGATAACAATGCTTAATATCATACAAGAGAAAACTCTTGATATTAATTTCTAAAAAGGTAAAGATACTGAAGCCCAGGTCCCCGTTTAAGTCTGTAAAGAAAGCAGAAATCTCCGAGGACAGGTTGGATTCCTGCCTGGCTGGATTCTGTCCCAAACTTGGGGTCCATTTGGTGGCTGGGTCTCCTGGGAAGAAGAGGTCCCTTGGGTGTTGGGTAAGCCAGGTTTAGGGAGGGCAGAGGGTATTGTTTGAGGAAGGCCAATCACATGCATTTGCAACTGAGAATTTCTCCAGTGGATAGAGGCCAAGGTAAAGGCAAACACGCCTGGCCCAGAAAGCTACGCGGATGGGGGGAGTTAAGGAAAAAGCCCTTTTCTTCTAACAAAGATTGACTGGCCGCCCCCAGCAGGAACCCGCCAGCATGCAAGCCAGGCTCACACTAAGAGGTCCCGATTGTCAGGGGCTTAGGATCCAGCCACAGCAACTCACAGAGCTGGAACCTGGCACATGGTGCTACAGCCAGGAAGTGACGTTTGTATGTAGATTTGAGGGGGGAAAAAACGCCCAAACATCTGTTTGACCATGTTCTGAAGCAGCGTGAGAGCACACACAGAAAGACACAGGTGTCTGGTCCTCAGCTGTGGCTGTAATGAAAGGCCAATGTGACCAGGAGCTGTGCCTCTGTTTCTTTGTTAAACATTCCTGGCAAGGGAGGGCCCGTGGTATGGCTCAGCTACAACAGGTTGCAAGAGTGAAATCGTAGATCTGTGTTTTAGACACAGGCAACTGAATCCGTAAGTTGTTCCTCTCTGGGTTTGTTTTTTTTTTTTAAATTTCTTTCCTTTCCTTTTTTTTTTCCCTTTGCCAGAGAAGTAAAGACTTGGTTAGAAATACAGAGCAGGTGGTACTTCCATGAGCTCCGCTGGGGAAGTTGATGGCGATGGATGGATTGTTTGAAATCTCCTGCCCACACTGCAACTCCTTCTGACCACCTCTCCAAAACGAAGCGCTCACTACCAGCTCCTCTGCTCGTTCCTACTTCCTAGTGGGCAAAGGGCCTTCTTCCCAGTATCCCTTTCTCTTCTGTGTATACCATCCTGTTTTCACAGGTGACTTACAGATTTAGGTGATACTTTCTTGTGGCGGTTGGTATGAGTGATCAGAAAGTTACTTGCTAGGGTGAGAAGCATGCTTCTCTACTGGATGGATTACCTAGTAAGACCTAGTAAGCAATTAACACTCACACAGGCATTTTTATGAATGAAAATTGACCCTACCCAGGTGCTGGTGGCTCACGCCTATAATCCCAGCTACTCAGGAGGCTGAGATCTGAAGATCGCAGTTGGAAACTAACCTAACACATACCTGAATGTATGACCAAACTGCATAAAGCTACCTTTTCCATAGCCTGGAAGTGGTCAGAGAGGGAGGAATTTTATATGATTCAGGCTAAGAATATATTACAAATACGCTAATATTTTTACATCCTGGAGTAATTTCATCACAGGTTATCTAGAGGCTGGGGACAGAGGTTCTGGTCCCACGTTTACTGTTCATTGGCTAGGAATCTTTGAGTACGTCATCCCTCACCTCCTCCAAGGGAGTGTGGTGATGACACTGATGATTTGCAAGGCCTCGGGGAGCTTGCGAGGACCTGACTGACTCAGGCTGTGAATGTGCTCTCTCACTGATGACATCATCATTCTGTGACAAGATTCATCCAGTGGCTCTCCTGACACCACATGGCTTGTGGGATTGTTACACACGTGGTCTCTGCCATATGCAGGGAAGGCCTGAGGCAAACCTCCTCCCGGTCTCCTTAGCAGGAGTACCCATATTTACCCTAAGACCCCCGCACAAGTAATATTTAGACATAAAATCTCTTTTTTTTTTCTTTTCCTGCTGGTCCCCAGGCTTGAACTCGGGGCCCAGGCGCTGTCTCTGAGCTTCTTTTACCCATGGGTAGCGCTATACCACTGGAGCCACAGCTCTACCTCCAGCCTTTTCAGTAGTTTATTGGAGATGAGAATCTCACAGACCTTACTGCCCAGGCTGGCTTCAAACCAGGCCCCTCAGATCTCAGCCCCCTGAGTAGCTAGGATTATTTTTATAGGCATGAGCTACTGGTGCCTGGCTAGGACATAAAATCTTAGCACAACGTTCTCCTCTAACATTCTGTAAACTTGAGACAATATTAAATAGACTGAATGCATGCATGCTTGACCCTTGGACTTGATCTAGTTTTCTTAACCATTTTCCTTTGTATCTCAGTTTCCTATTAACTCTGGGTTTATACATGCCTATTATCTATTTGATTTTTATGATATGTGAAAACATTGTTGGGATGGGATCGGATTTTTTAAATAAATCAATCAACTGACAATAATTTATTCCTGTCGACCACTCAGAACTCATGAATCGGGACTACTGGAGAGGTCTGCAATAACAAAACTTGCGTTGTGCTGAGAGAAATGAGCCCTGCTATTTTCTGCTACTTGTCGCTGTGTCCCCACACACCGTGGAGAGTGGACTGTGTGTCTTGAACAGATAACCCAAAAATAACTCAAGAGGTCGTATCCCCTGGGAACCAAGTGTCCAAAGGCAGCGAGAGGCAGCCACCACGGCCGCCCCGCATGAGCCTGGCAGGCGCATCTGTGTGCTCTCCTTCATGTGTCCTTGTTGCTGGCACGAGGGACACACTCTGGGTAAAGAGAGGGCAAGCTGCAGGGCCTTGCGACAACACCCAGAATTTCAAGAACACTCTCCTCAGGCGCTCATGTTCCTTGCCTCAAGAATTCCCTAAGTAGGGCTGGAAAAACATACACACTGGCTCAGTCTCCCGGGACCACTGTGTGAGTCCCCAGCCTGGCCATCTGGGTTCTTTACCCAAATGGGTTTTCGCAACATCCTGGAGCCACAGATTAGGATTAAGGAAGGGGTGACATTGATCAAGATGCATTGTCCTTATAAACAGATGTGTTGAATCGAAACCCCTTTATAACAGCTACTGAAAGATAGTTTAAAAATATAACATAGAGCTGGGCGCTGGCGGCTCATGCCTGTAATCCTACTCGGGAGGCTGAGGTCTGAGGATTGCAGTTCAAAGCCAGCCCATGCAGAAGATTCCCCGTGAGACTCTTATCTCAAATTAACTACTCAAAAACCAGAAGTGGTACTGTGGCTCAAAATGGGTAAAGCATTAGCCTTGAGCAAAAGAGCTCAGGGACAGCGCCCAGGCCCTGAGTGAAAGCCCCATGATCAACAAAAAAAAAAAAAGAAGAAGAAAAGAATATATATACATTATATAGAAATTATATGCATTACATATGTGTGTATACATATATATAAATCAAAAAAGATTGAGCAGCGCTGTCTCATTATGTCACAGTTGTCACAGGCTTTCAAGTACACAAAGAACATGATGTAACAAATAACAACCCAAAGCCATCAATTCAGTGCCCAAATCCTTGCCCTGCTGTATTCAGGCTGTGTGGTAATGGGTAAGATGTGCATCAAAATTCTTTGTCTAGGTCAGGGCTCAAGTGGTGGAATTCCTGAATAGCACGTAAAAGGCCTTAGGTTCAAATCCCAGTACCACTAAAACCAAAAATCTTTGTCTATAACATGGTAATAACATTAACTCTAGACACTTCTCATGGACACAAAATGAAATATTGCACTGTCAAGTGTCTGATGAAGAATATACATGTTTTTGACTGAAATGGAATCTTCCTCTCTGACACACACCCAAGCCCCATGTACTCTCCTATACCAAGAGAACCATTTCTTTTCCCAGAAGACCTTGAGTCCAAAGGCAACTAAGAGGAAAGAAGAAAATACAGCAAGGATATTTCCACCCCAACCCGGACCATCCCTCACATGCAAGTAAGATTTAGGAACGCAGCTCTCCCCCAAAAGGCTGACCGGTGAGTCGCAGAGACAGAGAGTGACCTGGAGCCGCAAGGACCGGGAGCACACTTACTTCCGTAAGGGGAGCCGGTGGGGGAGCCGTTCAGGAATCCCGGGGATCCCGGCACACCCAGGTTGGCCATGGGGACGTTGCTGTAGCCGTTCATACTGTTGCTGGAGGTACTGTAATTAGACTGCTGAGGTGTGGAGCTGGAGGAGTAACCCCGCGGGGAGATGCTGCTTGTGTTTCGAATGTAACCTTGACAACAAAAGAAAAGCTCAGCTAGGTCAGCGGGTCCCCACGGTGGGCCGTGCGTGGCTAGCCCTGGTCCACACCGGCCCAGACCACCACGTCACAGCACTGTCCATACATGTATACACCCGACAGCGATCACGTCAGGCTCACTGGCTGTCACATTAAACACGGATGGGTTCTTTGTGTTAGGAGCATTCCAAATCTTTTCATGTAACTACCTGGAATTATACGATTATTGTTGACCATAATCGCCCAAGCACGGTCTTCAACACTTTGAATGTGCTCCTCTTACCTAACTATACCTTTGTGGCAGATAACTAGGTCCCCAGCCTTTTACCCATCCCTCTTTCCCTGCCCCCTCTCCCTCCCACCCACAGCGCACCCGTGGTGTTCCTCCCTGTTCCAATCCCACACTCAGCATCTCCAGCGCACGCTAAGGGATGGGACTCCTATGAGATACGAATCGCTGGCACGGGAAACATGTGTACATTAAGTAAAGCTGGGCAGATGTGATGCGCGGTAGCTAGCTCTTGAAGATTCCTCGATGAAAAGCCTAGAGAATAAGGAAGTGACTTTAACTTTGCTAAACTTGCATTTCCCAAATTGAGCACACCATAGAGAGCATCTTTTGGGGGAGGGTGGGAGGAAGGCACCCTGCTAACATTTCTGTTGTCAGGTGCATTCTGCAAGATGCACGTTCGGTAGCGTGAGTCTGCAGAGGTTACCAGGCCTTCAGTGTTGGATGGCAGAGACTGGGATCAAGTTCACTCAAAAAGTAATGAGAGCGGGAGGGGGTGGGGGGGCTGGTGGCTCACGCCTGTCATCCTAGCTACTCAGGAGGCTGAAATCTGAGGATCACGGTTCAAAGCCAGCCTGGGTAGGAAAGTCCGTGAGACTCTTATCTCCAATAAACCACTCAGAAAACCGGAAGTGGCGCTATGGCTCAAGTGTAGAGCACTAGCCTTGAGCTGAAGAGCTGAGGGACAGCGCCCAAGCCCAGAGTTCAAGTCCCGTGATGAACAAAAAACAAAAAAAACAAACAAAAGTAATGAGGGGCTGCTCTAGGTATTCTGTTCTTTAACCTAAGACTCTAAGGCACCATGAGTTGAGTGTGGGCACTCAGTGTGTGCGTAGGCTGGGGAGGAAGATAAGTCCTCCTCCATGTTTGTGAAATCCAGCCCAGTCTCTCCTGAAGCAAATCCATGAGATAATTGTCTCTAAACCTACCTAGCCAACAGCCCCAAACTGTCATCAAATAAAAAAAAATGTTGCTATATGGTCCACAGGTCCCATGTTTAACAAAAATAACAATGAAGTAATAATGTCTCCCACTTACTCTCTTATGAGAAGAGCCCACCTTGGGCAAAATATTGAGGATTCTTCCTCCCATAGATAAACAAAATTAGACATAAAAATATCCCAAGGTGAAAGACATCAGTAGGAAAATTTACTCCTTTCAAAAATGATTTATGAAAGGTAGAGTTAGATTTGCCCTTTAACAATAAAATTGACCTCTGATAAAAATCAACACGATGGGAGCTGGGAAGGTGGCTCAGTGGTAGAGCGCTTGCCTTGCATGCATGAGGCCCTGGGTTCGATTCCTCAGCAGCACATAAGCAGAAAAAGCTGGAAGTGGTGCTGTGGCTCAAGTGGTAGAGCACTAGCCTTGAGCTGAAGAGCTGAGGGACAGCGCCCAGGCCCAGAGTTCAGGCCCCACAACTGACAAAAAAAAAAAAAAGTCAACACGATGTACCTCACATGTCGAAGTATAGTGGACTGTAACATTGCTTCTGATCTGTATATAAGATAACACACAATGGAAGTTACCCAAATAAGATCAAGTCATTCATTCACAAGGGGAGAGACAGATCGAATGAATGAGAATGGCAACAGTTGACCTTATTTTATTCAATTGGATAACTGAAATAGTATAAATATAAATTTAATAAATATCTGCAAACCTGGTTTCCACAGGCCCAAACCCTTCTGAATTTATGCTAGTCAACCTCATCTTTACATGTTTGCAGTTAACGAGATTCTCTCTGGTGCCAGAAGCTCAGATGTAACGATGTACCATCTGCAATGCTGACGGGGGCCAATCTGTGATGGTGCGGCTAACATGGGGACGGCTGTGTTCAAGGGCTGCTCTGCTGGATAGTCCTAACCTCCGGTTCCTTCTCCTCCAGCAGAACCAAACATTTACATGAAGACCACAAACGTGCATTCTGACTGGATTCAGAATTGAGGCCGTACCTTGATTATTTCCTTGTGTTGACTCTGAGATGCTGACCCCTAGCTGGCTGCCGTAAGAATTGATGCCCATCATGCCACCGTGCGCTGGGGAGCTGGAGAGAGCTGGGATCTGACTGGGGTTCCTGGGGACGCTGTACAGAGCCTCCGCGATGTCTGCAGCTCGCTTCAAAATGATGTCCTATGGAGGGAGAGGTGGGCGTGAGCATCGTGCCCAGCGTGGAGGGTCAAACTCCACACAAGGGGTTAGGACGTAAGTATCCCACCTGGTTATTGTGGGGTGTGCCGTAGAGGGCCTCCACAAGGTCAGCAGCTCTCTTCAACAGCATTTCCTGGGGGGGGGGGGGGGGAAGAAAGGTGGATTCCGGCTACCATCATTATGGAAAACCCCAAACGGCCAACAAAAGAAACGCACAGATTAAACGCAAAACAACACAATTATGTGTCAATAATTACCAAGCGGTCTGATGCTTGGTAGAATATTTACATCTACCATTTCATTCTGTTGAACAACGAGTCTACAAGGTGGTCAGGACCCAGACAAAACCCACGACCAACCACATGGAGGGAAGAGTTGCTTAAATTTAATGTCTTGAAAATTCAATGAAAACGACTTCTAGCCATCATCTTTAAAAACAAGATGGAGGAGAGGGAGCAGGAGGAGGAGGAACAGGAAGAACAGGAAGAAGAAGACGAAGGAAGAAAAGAGGGGAAGGAGAGGAAGAGGAATAACAATAATCCTGGTACTCTAATTAACCAAATATTCTTGACATGATTGATGGACCTGAGGTTAGCTGTTTGCCAAGGAGCTGTCCAGAGTACTGAAATTATATTGGCAACACGTACTGCAAAATTCTATTCTAATAAAGATGAAGTCTTCCAGTAATATTTCCCCTGTTCACGTTAACCAGAGAGAATTAGTTATCTCAACTCCCACTTCTCTCATCTTGTCTTTTCTACCTCCTGTGTTTTTTTAACAACCTTTTAAATTGCTATTAGCCTACTTTCCAGATATCACCTAATTTAATGGTGGAGCTGGGGATTTTTCCAGGAGTAAAACCAAGGTGTGATATAGAAATAACTGGTACTTGAATTCCACTCACAGCACATGATAGAGAACATAGCATTTTATAACTTGTGCATTTAAAGTGCAAGTCAAATGCAAACGTAAAATTTTTATTGTTTCTCATTAGTTGAATGACAACTAATAAATTGACATGTTTTTTAAATAAAGAAAGCGAATATCATGGGCCAGATTTGCAATGAAGTTTTCATAAGCAAGATCATTTAAAAGTGATACATTTCCACAGTCATTTTCTGTGGAGACATTTTTATTGTCATTAAATCTGTATGTACATAGTAGGCCCTCAATGAATACTTGTTTCTAGATTGATGGGCTTCTGTAATATAAGCAAATAAAATCGTATTTAAATACAAAGCAGAGGAAGCCCACATTTCAAGCAATTAAGCAAAATGTTTATTTCCACAAAGTTGGCATTGTTTTATCATCTGACTATTCTTTCAGCTTATCTGTTTTATGGGCTCCAAAATTTTTAGGTTTCATGCTTCCAGAGAGACCAAAGATAATATATTTCATAGCCTAAATTTTATGTTCATCTCGTTCCTACACTTTAGCCAATTTCAAGGGCTAATTGATTTTAATGGGGGAGTAAAAGGCTGGGTTTGTCTGCATTTGCTGGGATACTACCGAGAGGCTTTCCTAGGTCGAGTTTCCAAGTATCTTACCTTCGCTAATCTCTCAGGATCCCCAGGGTGCCTGGGGATGACTTTCTGCAGCCTCTGGAAGCCGTAATCAATGGTGGGTTCATTGAGTGCTGAAAGAGAAAATCCACTCTGAGTCACACAGCAAAGCCAGAGAGTAACCCTTCTGTTAACGCCTCGCGCAGGTAACAGAAGCCTTCTGCTACTGTCTCTCGCAGAACTGACAGGCACAAGGTGCACACAGGAGATCCTGATACCGACGCTGGTTAATTCACATGCAAGTCTGGAATCAATCTTTCAAAATAACATTTTTTTCCTTTATCATGCTCATCACATGCACACATAACCTTCTGTGATCTTGTGCTCATAAAACCCTGCCCTTGTGCGCCCTACACTTGAGCCCTTTGCGGTTTAGGCATCTACCTGTACTTTTTGTTGGATGAGGGGAGGCAGTTTATTGAAGGCAAGATATATGCATGCTAAGCAAGTGTTCTACCTCAAAAAGTATTTCTCAAACACACATCAATCACTTAACTGTATTTTTATATCCACTCATCTTTTAAACAAATATGTGTGTGTGTGTGTTGTGTGGGATCGAACCCAGGGCCTTATCCATGCAAGGCAAGCACACTACCTCTGTGCTATATCCCTAGCCCAGCACACACATTTTAGAAATGTCACGTTCTTGTACTACACCAAAACATCCATTGAAGCAGAATCATTTTGTCTCACCCACTGGGTTTTCATGGCTGAAGACTGCCAGGAATACAGTAGGTGCTTAAGTGAGCAATTCTGAGTATGTAAATGAACAAATGACATCCTTTAGTATCTTTGTTCTTCTCAAGAATTTTCAGCATTGGTTTCTTTGGGTTTTTTTTTCACTCCTTTTCTCCCTTTCTTTTTCCTTTTCTTCAAAATTTGTTGATTAGATTTCATGGTTTTAAAACTAATGCTTGACCAAAGGTTAAAAAAAATCATACAAAGAATAAAATAATATTGTGTGCACTCCTGTTAGAGAATAATAAACTCTGGAGAGTGTGGGGGTCTTTTTTGAAGTCTTTCTTTTTGTACATGTATTTTATGAACATCTGTTGCTATTACTATATTGAAACAAGGCCTCTTCAAAGAAATTGTAACCAAACTTTAATATATAGGAAAAAAGTAAAGTCACCCGTAGACACCATCACTTCAGAGACAAGCACAATTTACCTCTTCTAGCCTTCCAGATTTAAACACACGTGCACTTAAAATTACTGACATTGTTACATCATTTACTTTTGAAAACCTTCTAAACAATACTGCATGTCATGAACTTTCACCAGGCTATTAAATATTCCTTTATAATTAAAACTCCTGCAAATTTCCTCCATAACATACTCCATTATTTATTTGCATGGTTTCCTAATTCTGGGTATTTTGTCAAGTCCTTATTTCTCCCTATGATAAAAAGCAGAGCAATAATTTGTCTGTGTATAATTTTGTTTCAACTGGAAAATGCCAAGAATTAGAATGACTGGACCAAACATTACAGGCAAAGGCTTTCACACACTGCTGAGTCACTTTTTGTTAGATTGTAAGCTTGAGTCACTGCACCCAGATTAAGTAGAGACGTGTTAGCTTATGTTCTGAAAAAGATATTCAACATGGATAGCACCTCCTGCTTAAAAGTTTGAAAGAATCTCAGTCAAATTGTTTTTGTTGAGTTCACTGAACCAAAGGGAACCTTTTCGTCTTCATCCCAACTTGGCATCGGACGCAGCTCACATCTGCTCCTTCTGGAAATATTTCTCTCCACCGGCTCTCCTGAGCTCACTCTGCTTCCCACTAACCTGTCTGGTAAGGCATCCGGGCCTGCTCTGGGGGCTCTTGCTCTTCAGCCCATTATGCAAATATGATGCCCTTCTAGATTGTTGCCATGGTAACTTCACCCAGCCCCCCCCCCCACCACTCCCATGTCCAGGTATGTGCTGATCACCACAAATTTTTATTTCTAGTTTATAGCTTGCTAGGGATTCGGCCTGTAATATCCAACTGTTGGCTAGACAGCCACCTGCATACCCACCGGCCCCTCCCTCCCAAAGCCTTCATGCTCAGGAGATTCCAGGCGAATAGCAGCATTCACCTGACTGCCAAGCCGAACCTTGCATTTGTTCTTCTTTCTCAGGATCACATTTGTCTAGAAAAGCCGTTCGTTTCCTCACAATTCTAAATGCTTTATCATAGATCCAATATCAGATTTGTTTTTTGGGTTTTTTTGGGTCCAGTCGTGGGGCCTGCACTCTGGGCCTGGGTGCTGTCCCTCAGCTCTTCAGCTCAAGGCTAGCGCTCTACCACTTGAGCCACAGCACCACTTCTGGCTTTTTTCTTTTTGCTTCCGTGGTACTGAGGAATTGAACCCAGGGCCTCATGCATGCAAGGCAAGCGTCTACCACTGAGCCACCTTCCCAGCCCCAATATCAGATTTGTTTTTACCTCCCCTTCCGTTATCATTTCCCAAACAGCTATATTTCTAGTTTTCGCTTCTTTTTTTGTTCCAAGAAAAATAGGTATACTTTCTAGGGAGTTGGGTATGGATGGCTGATCCCAGACAACTGCCCTGGATTTTCCAAAGGTGGTCTTTGGGAATTGGAGTGGGTTTTTTTTTGTTTGTTTGTTTTGTTTTTTGTTTTTTGAGAAGGGACATACTAGTCCCATCTGTCTTCCATAGGTAGTGTTTTAATGTTCCATTCGCTGTCACGTATTATTTGTCAAATTATTTAACCCATTTTATCCATTTTTACGATGGTGCTTGTCTTTCCAGTCTCCTTACAGGTCTAACTCTATTCTTTCCTAAGAGTCTGGAGTCCAGCCGCCACACAGCCTGCAGAACAACCCGGCGCACACACACCAGCACACACATTTTCTAGCATGCCAGCGGAGCTTAGGATCCAGCATGAATAGATTCCCATTGATTTTATTTCCCTCCAACTTATTCTGGAAGCTATTACATCACCATTTTGCTCAGAAACACACGGAATAGCTGTGTGCTGTAAGTGGAATCCTGTAACGTTTCCTTCTGCTTAGCATTCGAAGTCATCCATTTAAGAAGCTTTTTCTTAATAACAGGATGCTGAGTGGCTATGACCTGCAATAAGAGCATTGTCATCCCCTCCCCCCAATCAGGATATACTGGTGGTTTTCCCTGTGGTGGATAGTCTACTGGCCTTGAACCACGACCCTTCTGTTTCTGCCTCCAGAGTAGGTCATCCACAATCACAATTCTCGTTGAAAAACCTATGGGCTGAACTTCATCCCCACATTAAACTGGGGGGTGAAAGAAAGATCTGAACCCTGGCTCCTGTAATCCCTAAACCTGCCTCCGAACTAGAGACAGCCCTTCCATGGCTCTCTGCGCCTCCTCCTCAGCTGCAGGAAAGGGCTGCCCCTGGGGGTGGCTCCCGGAGTCACCTAACTTCTAAGTCGCCGAGAAGTTACAGGGCAAACAGATCTGGTGACAAAACTCTCAGCAGCAAACATTGCTTCGTTTGCCATCCCAAGTGAAGAGCTTCTTCTCGGGCATCTGAGAAGCCGAAGGCCCGGGAATGCTCACGATGGGCTGAACACACACGGGAGCAATCCCCTGGCTCACCAGTGCAGCCACCCCCCTCTCTACATAGCGTCTCCCCCTCCTTTCCATCTGCGCCGCCACCCACCCCGCAGGCCTCTCCCAGCAGCCCGCACCATGCCACCCGCCACAGCCACCACCATTTCTCCTTTCCCCTCCTTCCTGCTGCCCACGGAGGAGCGCTCCCAAGCCGGGATCCCCTCAGCACAGGGAAGGGGAAGAAAGAGCACTGTTTCTTTAATACAATCCCCTGCTGGAGAAGCTGGTGACTGGCCTCCTCCATCAGACTGAAAGCCATCAACATTCTGTCTGGTTCGCCTCTCCTGCCCTCCTCTCCCCAGCCCCAGGCTTTGAAGGAACTTAGTCTCTTGGCTGCACAGGGCGACTAATGCATGTTTTAAAGGGAAGGAGGAGATTCGGCACAGCTGTCTGTTGTTTATGCACAGTTTTAGGCAGGCACCTGGCAGGTAGGGTGGGCCACGTGTGCATGCCAAAGAGAGAGTCGAGCAAGCCACGGCGCTGTCTGTCCTGTGCATCACGCAGGGACGAAGGTCCCATGCGCAAGCGGGCACTCATGATCTCATCTAATCAAGTGCATATCTGAAGTACAGGCCACCGTCAAAAACAGTCGGGTGCTGTTAAAAACCAGTCCAAGGTCAGGCTCAGCGATCTGCTCTGGTTCCCAACTGCCTGGCTGTCGTCACATCCCATAGCATCCATTTCGCCTTGGATCCCAGCCGTCCCTCCTCTCCCCGCCGCCAGCTCCCTGGCATTCTCTGGCTTTTCTGAGCCAGCCAAGAACCTCAATTAGCTAATGAGGTACCCAAGACAAGCACCAAGACCGTCTCAAAGGGCCAGCCAGGTCATTAACGGCCATCATCCATGTAAATTTACAGCCTGGCCTACCATGCGAAGGCAGGGTGTACGCCATCCTGCCAACCCTTTGGCTGACAGGGACAGGGAAACGCCAGCAAGATGCAAATAGAGTAAATTAAAAATACGCTTCAACCTATAGGCTCTATTTATCTATGTCTTTCTTTAGTAATATAACATTAAGGTAAAAGGTCATATCCCCACTGAAATATAATTTATATTTACCTTTTATTAAATAATTATGGCATGGCATGAAGTTAAATATTACAGAAGCTAATCAAGGGGGAATTCAATAGAGAGGACTAAGACATGAGACTTCCGTCGTTGCTATACATAGAATGTCTTAATCCTCCAGTGGGACTCAATCGGGTTTGCTTAAGGAGTTTAATAATACACATTTCAACTGCCACAGACTCTAAATCCCATTTGGATCAAGCTTGAAAAACTCATCAATACCTTGAGATTTCATAATATTTCTCTCGAGAACCCAGACCTCATGTGTGTCATTTCTCATTCTGATTGTGGGTATAATATATGAAGTTACTTACCTATCTTGGACCCAACAAGTAGGTAGAAAATACAAACCATGTGTGAAGTTTTCTCTTTTTTTAAGCAAATAAAAATTAACTAAAAATATCTACTGAGAACCACAAAAAATACAGCTGGCTGTTGCCCAATACTGATTTTCCCAAAGGATCGATAAAATATATAAATTCTCCACGATTTTTTCTTTTCTTTCCTTGAGAGGCAGTAGAGGGACCAAATAATGCTCATTCCCAGCTTGTGCTTCTATTTCTGCTTCCCAAAAAACATAAGGATGCTGACTAGTATGGGAAAGAAAAGAGCTGCCTGTAGCAGCCCTGGACACCCCTCAGCAAGGAGGCTTTAACACTGTAGGAGGCTACCTGTGCCCTCAACCAACAGGGGTACAGATCACAAACGTGGCAACATCTAAGGCCTGCTGGGATTTCTTTGCAGGAGTTTGAGAGGAGATCTGAGTGGCCAGTGGGTGTGTCATGCTGGGGATGTTGGCCAATCACAGCACAGTGCTGGCTTTCAGTTTTACTCAACATGAAGTCTTCACTTGGGCCCCAGAAAGGCTGTGGAATCTATGAATGGCTATCAAGGGGTTCACAGAATGAGGAATTCTGAGCTGAGCTCTGTGTCTGCGCATAGCATCTCTACCTAGATCACATGTTCACAGAGCCCAAGGTCCAATAAAGACCTGGGGGCGGGGGGGGCGGGGAAGCCCACAGAATCAGAGGATTTCCCAGAGTCCCAGTTCTAAATCCCAACCTTTTCAAGAAGAGATAAAAGAGCCAAAAGGGATCCTGTTCTTTGTGCCACAAGAACAAAGGCAGAGAAAGCTGGAATCTCTGTATGTGTGTACCCGATCAGAAGAATTGATAAGCACACAGGAGCACATGCGTGTTGAGAAGACACACACGGCATGTGTCCGTGAGTCAGAGTTGCTCTGCTGAAGCGGGTAAGCAGTCCAGCTTTTGAAGGCATTTTAAGGATACAGGAATAAGCTCTCATGTTCCTTGACAACTTCTTTCCAGTGTCCATCTTCCTGTCCTGCCTGTGGGTTCCCAAGAACTCAACCTTCCTGTACTATGAGTTCGGTTTTCCTCTCTCCTGCCCTCAGTCTCTGCAGCCACTGCGTACCTTCTGCCTAACTCAGTCTCTGCAGCCACTGCGTACCTTCTGCCTAACTCAGTCTCTGCAGCCACTGCGTACCTTCTGCCTAACTCAGTCTCTGCAGCCACTGCGTACCTTCTGCCTAACTCGGCCAGTACCCATCAACCAAAGGCTATACGTGTTGAACACCCCTTATCCAAGATGCTTGGGGTCAGAACTGTGCAGACTTTGAATTTTATTTTTGGATTTTTGAAACCCTTTGTACATGCGTAAGTTATAAACCCCACATTCATTTATGTTTCATCAAAATCTGATCAACATAGCCTGAAAGTGATTTTATGTAAAAATTTAAAATGCTCCTGTGTTTTGACTGGGATTTGTCGCGTGGCATCAGGTGTACATGTCGGGGGTGGGTTTCCTACTTGGGGCATCTTGTTCATGTTCAAGAGGTTTTCAATTTTTGGAGCACTTCACCTTTCAGAGTTTGGGATCGAGGAAGCTCTACTTGCATTAAATTAGCTCTGAGTTAGGGGTTTTCACAGCATCTGCTGCTCAGATCCAATGCATCATGGGATCTGACTTCAAGGTCAAGAATGATCAACAGTGTCATCTTCCTACCATTACTCGGCCATGCGGAGCTTTGGCTAATGTCTCCTCAAAGGAAACTGGTTGGTGTGCATGGTCCCCAAGACCTTTTGTATCTTACAATTCTAAGACTATGGGTGGGGATAAAATCATAGATTGTTGAACTAATTTTCACATTGGTGACATTGAACTCTCTGCCCATATCCATTTGTTTCCATTGGTTACACCAAAGCATAAGCTGGTAGCTTATGCCTATAAAGTTAGCTATCTAGAAGGCTGAGATATGAGGATCGTGGTTCAAAGCCTGGACAAAAAAGTCTATGAGACTCTTTAAGTCCAATTAATGAGCATAAAGCCAACAATGAAGCTGTGGCCCAAATGGTAAAGTACCAGCCTTGAGCAAAAAAGTTAAGGAATAGTGCTCAGGCCCTAGTACCAGAAGAAGAAGAAGAAAGAAGAAGAAGAAGAAGAAGAGGAGGAGGAGGAGGAAGAGCAGGATGGGGAGGAGGGGGAGGAAAATAAATTTTAAAATAGAGGGAGGAAGGAAGGAAAGAAGGAAGGAAGGAAGGAAGGAAGGAGGGAAAAAGAAAGAAAGAAAGAAAGAAGGAAAGAAGGAAAGAGAAAGAAAGAAAGAAAGAAAGAAAGAAAGAAAGAAAGAAAGAAAGAAAGAAAGAAAGAAAGAAAGAAAGAGAGGAAGGAAGGAAAGAAGGAAGGAAGGAAGGAAGGAAGGAAGGAAGGAAGGAAGGAAGGAAGGAAGGAAGGAAGGAAAGAAAGAAGGAAAGAAGGAAGGAAATCAGGACAACACAGGATCAGCGCTCACCTTTGTGGACACAGAGCAAGAACACCAGGAGAGAATCAGCAGTTCACAAGCAAAAGATTAGACGGAAGCCTTTGATATTTAATTTTAAATGAAATATTAATTTAATATTTAATTACGCTTTGGTTTCAAGAAAAACTGCAGCCGCAAGACAGATTGTTTGAAGAAGGGAGTAATATACACAGTTAAGGAGACAACTGTAAAAATTAAAGATAAATTTCAAGGGTAAATCTAAATGCCACCACGGAGTCGTTATGAATCCGCGCCTGCTCTGTAGTGTTCATTTAGAATATTCTAGCCTGGAGCTCCAGTGCATTAAGGAGCTGACAGGTCTCTGGTGGAGCAACAGCTTCCCTCTCAGGAGCCAATGGGGGTGCCTCATTCCTCACACTCAGCGCAAAGAGGTCTCTGCATTTCATAAGAGGTGGGGGGCAGGCAACTTCCCCAAAAGTACGGGCTACCAGGAGAGCTGTTGATCCAACCTGTTTCCAGTTTGAACAGGGAACAACAGGCCTCGGGCCTGCTTTTGATGTCTGCATTGGGTCTTTTTTTAAACTAAAACTCAGATTCATTTCTTCTATGGGGATTTTTTTTTCTGGGAGGGGGGAGATAAGGCTAGGAAGAGAAAATAAGAAATGCAAAGTAGATGAGCAATTAACATTTGAGATCTAGTTTGCACATCTGTTTCGGGCAGCTTTATGGAGAGAGAGGAGAGAGAGAGAGAGAAAGAAGGCCTCCAGCCTCATGTGAAGCTGGGGCGGAGACTGCCTGCTACGTGATTTGGGGCTTTGTGGAAAAATCCAGCTCGGCCATGTTTCCTTCTAAATGCCGGCTCTTGCTGTTGATGAGTACTGTCTCCCAAATAACGAGCAGGCTACTTAAACACTCTTTGACTTTCTTTTTCCTAAAGCTAAGAGCTAAGCATGTCGCTTATAAACGTTTAAGACTTCGCGTTGTTTCTCCGTGCGTCTCAATTAGCCAGGCTGTCACAGTCGACTTCTAAATTCAGCTGCGCATCTTGTTGAAGCATCTGTGTACACCTGGGCCAGGTGGGGCTGTCAGTCTCTTTTCATTCTGGTGTTCATTCACCTTTGACCCCCATCTGCTGCCCCTTCCTCCTCCCACCCTGCTTCCCTACAACCTGGAAAGCCCATGTCTTCAGGCTGCCTTGGCCTACTCTGTCTCCTGATTTCTAACCTGGATCTTCAGGCCTTCAAGACGCATCTATATTTTTACTGAAAGGACGACACGTAACGAGGCCACCGCTGATGACACAGGGACCGCTGGCACTACCCCAGCTGGGCTGCAGTCCCGTGCACAGCCTTCCCACCGCAGCCTTCGCTTCTGAGTTACATCGACATGCATCTTTGCCTTTGTGTGCGAGGATCACTCCATCTCCCCTGCAACTATAGCTCCATTTTTTAGATTATAAAACGAGGCGAAGAATACTTGCATGAGTTCCCCCAAATATGTGGATGACCATCCCAGCCTCTGAGCCCCAATCGCTGTCTCTCTGCTACCCACCAGCAGCCCTCCAGAGCCAAATTCACTCAGGAGGAACAACGATGTCTGTCTGGTATTCCCTCTAAGGAGTTCAAACACCCGCAGGCTCTAACACATCACTTTGAGATATTCAGACATTTCCCCCATTTGCTGGGTAGGGGGAAGGCATCTTCTGAGACCCCCAGCATGCTCACTGGCTGCAGCTAAGTCCTGGACACTTCCTGGGTAACAGCCAGACACCAGGCCATCAGCATTTGCCAAGGAAAAATGCAGTTGGGGCCAAATGCTGGCCTGGGGGGCGCTTCTTCTAATAGGCTGGACAGCACTGGCCATAAGCCAGGGGTGCAGACAGAACTTCGGAATGAACAGTCACCTCACTCGGTGACTTCATTTGTTATGCAACGGGATTCTCACCTAGAAGGCTGAGATACTAATAAAACTGTCAGGATGGGCAGAGCTGATGATGGCTGTGTTGGATGCTTCCTGTGAGAATCTGGCCCTGCCTGCTCAACACACGACAGATGAGACTTGCCGAATTACCATCATCCCTGTGTGTCTGTCGTCTGTCTGTCTGCCTGCCTGCCTGCCTGCCTGCCTGCCTGTCTGTCTGTCTGCCTGTCTGTCTATCTGTGCTGATACTGGGGCTTGAACTCAGGGCCTCATGCTCTAGCTTGGCTTTTCTGCTCAAGGCTAAAGCTCTTGTCATTTGAGTCATAGCTCGACTTCTATCTTTTTGGTAGTTAATGGGAGATAAGAGTTTCATAGACTTTTCTACTCAGGGATGGCATTGAGCCATGATTCTTAGATCTCAGCCTCCTGAGTAGCTAGGACTGTAGACATGAGCCACTTGCTCTTGGCTATTGTTTTATTCTTACAAGTTGTATCTTACACTAAAACTTTAAACCCACCCTCAAGTATGTATGTAGTCTGCTTCTGCAAATACTGGTGGGAACAGCAGTTGAAGCACTGTGCTCATCAGCCCTGGTTCTCAGCCACCCCTTAGTTCTCAGCCATCTGCACACAGCTCACACATAGATGGAGCTTGACTATTGGGTTTCCTTGTGAAATAACTATCCTGGAATCCCTGCAATCCCCTCACACACATAACGCCTTCCAGGTCGCAGGGGTAGCCTTCTGGTGAACCAGCCCTGCCTACCGGCCTGCTGAGAGCTTTCTACCCCAAGAACCAAGTTTACTTGTGAGTGTTGTTTTCAGTATCTTAAATATGCGTTACTCATTTTCATATTGTATTTTATGCTTCTAATTTTTAACTAAACATATTTAATTTCACTTGAGCAATAGGAGATACAAACAAGCACGCAACATAAAAAATTACCAACACCAAGAAATAATCACAGTTTGGTATAGAGATTGCTATGCTTTACTTATATTTTTTGTATTATTATTCACTAGATATATAGACAGATGATCACATATACTTACATGTATATAAGATCATAGTTATAAGGTCATATTTGTATCACTGATAATACTTTGCATTGTTTCTGTATATATATCCACACACAAAATTATGTATGTACATGAACACATACATACTCACACGCACATGCACACACACACACACTTTGAGATTATCTTTTAATACATTGCTGGTCTGGCTAAGAACTTGCTATGCAGCCCAGCCTGCATCCTCCTGCCTTAGACTCCCTATGTGCTCGGATTACAGGCATGCTTCACCACCTAGTTATAAGCATTTTAAAAACTTACACAACTTTTTTTAAATTTTTGTTGGTGGTGGTGGTGGTCGTGGGGCCTGAACTCTAGGCCTGAATGCTGACCCTCAGCTCTTTGGTTCAAGGCTAGCGCTCTACCACTTGAGCCATTGCACCACTTCTGGCTTTTTCTGCTTATTTGCTGAGGAATCGAACCCAGGACCTCATGCATGCAAGGCAAGCATTCTACCACTGAGCCACCTTCCCCACCCCCTTACACATGTGTTTCACAGAAATTTTCATCATAGGCAGTTATTTTTAATGTTTAAAAAACATAAAGATGCTTCATTACTTATTTAATGACCCCTCTATTGGACACTAGGACATAGTGCCACCACCATAAATACTACTCCAGTGAAACAGCCATGGGCAAATTCAAGCATTCTTCAAAGTAGAATTGTTGGGCATAGAACACACCGGTGTGTGTGTGTGTGTGTGTGTGTGTGTGCGTGTGTGTGTGTGTGTGTGTGTGTGTGTGTGTGTGTGTGTGTGTATGCTGGAGCTTGTGCTTGAACTCAGAGCCGTGTGCACTTGCTTAGCTAATTTGTTCTCCCCTCAAGGCTAGTGCCCAATCACTTGAACACATTTCTACTCCTGGCTCTTCAGTGGTTAATTGCCCAAACTGGTTTTGGACCATGATCCTCAGGTCTCAGCCTCCTACATAAGCAGAATTACAGGTGTGAGCCACCAACGCCTGTCTAGTTTGTTCTTTTCCTTCTGACTCAGGGTAGCCTTTCGGCATGCAGAAGCTTTCCACTTACGTAACTCCGTCTTTCGTCACTGTTCTCTCCTAAGGCTCAGTTAAGAATTATGTGTAGATCTTTTGAAGTGTTTGCCTTTTTTAATGCATAATATTCCGTTTGAACAAAATTCAGTGTAGGATATAAAATCAGAAATGACCTTTTCTCTTCCAACAACTTCTGAACTGGCCGGCCAGACCATTGTCAAACACCCTACTTTTTCCACTCTGACTTAAGAAAGCTCCTGGCCTTGGGCTGGACCCCCAGTGTTTACCCCAGTGTTTAGTTTCAGATTTTCTTTTCTGCTGTGTCGCATTTCTCTGTGTCCCTGTAAAGCCCTCATATTCTTTTAATTACAGAAACTCAGGTTTTCCAGCCTAGAAGGGCAAGGCCCTCTCACTTTTCAAAATCAGGAGTTAGATTTTTAGCACCTTCCCAGGTGAACTTTGTCACGTTCTCCCCACAAACATTTTCTTTGGTATTTTGATTGGCATCGTGTTAAATGGATTCATTAATCGGCATCTTTTCAATATTAAATCTTCTTCCCTCTCCACCGGCTGGAAGCATTTTGTCCTTCCTTTGAACTTCCTCAACACTTCATACCTTTAAAAAAAAAGTTCACTCTCTAAACTATACCCACACAATTTCTCCAGCCTGTAACCCGAGTGTCATCCCTCTCCCTCTCTTCCCAACCCTCACCCCGTCCAATTAATCATCAAGGCCCATCTGTACAGCCTCCTAAATTCATCCGCTTCTGCCTGTCCCCTCCACCAGCACCCCAGTCCACACTGCCAGCATTTCTTTGCTGAGCCACTACCCCGGCCTCCATCTGACCTGGCTGCATCTGCACAGCCTTCTAAGCTATTCTCTGCACTGCAGCCAGAACCGCTCTATTTAAGAGACCAATCTGATTGTGACAACACCAATGCACGGCACTTCAAGAGGAACTGAGAAAAAGATCCTAGGCGGAGTCTGGACAACCTGGTCTGAACTTGCAGCTTGGACCAACCAGTCCATCCTTTCTTGCCTTATTCAGAGTGATTATCAAGTGAAAGCATTTATTGTTCCAGCTCAGGGCCTTTGCATGTGCTGTTTCCCCTCTGTAGACTGTTCTAAGGGTCCTCCCATTATCCACTTTAAGAAGATTCAGTTTTATCTCACCATTTGAGAGGCTGAGGCAGGTGAACAGTGACTTTGAGGACCAGTTTGGTCTGCATAGCAAGAAAACAAGAAAAAAGAATACCCCATTATCTGGAGCAACTCCTTTTCAGCCCCCATCATGTCTGCCACCCCTTATTCAAGTCAGTGTCTAGCAATAAAAGATGAATGGTAGTAATAAAGATGATACTCATAACCTATGCTTGCCAAATAGTAAGGGATGGCTCCCTCCACCTGATCGTGTAGCCAGGGCTTGCAGACGTGTGCTCGGCTGGCGCTGCCGGCTTGTGAGAGTGGGGCCTGGTCTTACAGCATTTGCACGGACATCGATGCTGAAATCCACTCTTTTCTTTTAAACTTCCATGCTTCCTTACTTGTCCTGTGGGCACTGGGAAGCCCACAACACAGGGAAGGGCTTTCAGGAAGCAAGTCCAGCACTCTGACCCCTGGGGTGAGCAGTTCACCCGTACATTGTCCAATACCAACATCGGGTCGCGCCGGCCGCACCTTGGCCTGATGTGTCTGCAGCTTCCCAGCGAAGCACATGATGCTGAGCGCAACGCGCATGCTCAGTGCACCCCTGCCTGATGTGTCTGCAGCTTCCCTGTGAAGCACACGGCACTGAGCGCAATGCGCATGCTCAGTACATCCCTGCCTGATGTGTCTGCAGCTTCCCTGCATAGGGCACAACACTGAGTATAAGATGCATGCTCAGAATATGCATGTGTCATGAGAATGCGGTACGGAATATTCAAATGTCATTATGCTGTAACCTCCTCTAAGAAGCCTTCCTTGATTTCTCCTACTTAGTCACTCCCTACTCAGTATCCCCATCACCCTTTTTGCTTTTACACCTCTTAGGAGACTTAACATAATTATAACACTTCAAAAGCAGCTGTCTCTTCTTCCCTGACTGTAGAATGCTGAACAACACTGATTTTATTGGTTCTGTTCTTTGTGCATAATTTCGAGCACATGTGTGTTCAGGAATACGGATTCAGAGACTCAGCCATTTCACAGCTATCTGCCTGAAGTCCAGCCTAGATGTTGTTCGTAGTTTGTAGTATAGCTATGGATGAGAAGATGAGAATCTCTGCTCTCAGTGGACACACACACACACACACACACACACACACACACACACACACACACACACACACACACACACACACACACACACACACACACACACACACACACACACACACACACACACACACACCACCCTCACCCAGTTCCAAATGACTACAGTCCCTCTGAAAACTTGGGTCATTCCTAACTGCACAGAGAGTTGAAGATGGGTTCCAACATACTTGTGACTATACCTGCCTATCTCCCCCAGTCCTGCGACGGTGATCGGCACCTTGAAGACACGAGCAGTACTGCAGATGTGCGAGGTGTCCAGGAGAGAAAGCCACTCACCTAGCTCAGGGATCACCCAAACTCCCGGCTTCCTCTCCCCCCGCCAGTCCTCCTCAGCCTCCCCTGTCATCCTGAGTCACGCACACCACGGTAGTCCTCTTCCATCCTGTAGCTCCTCCTCCTTCCCCCCACCCCCCTCCTCCACCTCCATGCTCATGTCCAGCCCTGTAGCTTTACCTCCTATCTTCATTCTTCCAGGCTCAACACCCTCAAAGCCTTCCCCTCAGAACCTGTCGCCACAGCCACCTTCCTGCCCTACCTCCCAGCATGCTTCACTGGCCTCATGCTTCCTGTGCCACCAGGGCTTCTTTCTACTTCTTGGCCTGCCTGGGCCAGGACATCACTGTTCACACAGTCATGAACCGTGCCGTACTGCCCCCACACCAGCGAGCGGCGCCCTGGGACGGGGACAGGGGAAGGGAAGCCATGTACATGGACCGGCGAGGGAGGGCAGACCACTGTGGCTTGTCCCTTCCTGCGACCCATCCCATTGCTCAAGGTCCCCTCCTTCAGAAAGGCCTCCCTGCCCCCTGCCCAGGCCCCCTTGCTCTCCTGACCTCATGCCTCGCTGCCTGAAGTGCTTTGTCATCGGTGTCGCCCCCTAGTGCATGAGCCTTATACTAAGATGAGGACTTGGCCTGGCTCCCTTCCCTGGCTGGGAGACAGCCCCGTGGAGGTCACAGAAGAAAGACCACCTTGAATGAGGACTGAACTGGGCCTCTGGGGGCTTAGAACCGTGACCCTGTGGCCACCTTGGAATGTCTATCAATAGTAATAATACTAATACTACTAATAATAATACTTGAGGAGGAAGGAGAAGGATTGGGATTAGGGGGGAGGGGGGAGGCTGGGAAGGGATGTGAAGGGTAAACAAAGGAGGAGGCTGCAATGCTTGGTAAGAAATGTACACATTATCCTGCCCATGTAACTGTAACTCCCCTGTACAGTATGTTCACAAATAAAATTAAATTAAATTAAAAAAAAAATAATACTTGAGATGTGCTTATCTCAGGAGGACAAATTCCAAGGCAAAGTTTTAAATGAGCACACCTAAACATGATCCTTCCACCCTTCCAGTTTGTTACCTAGCTGGAAACACAAAAGAAGGATGACATAATTTATCACATACTGCATTTGGAATCTGCCCAATATAGTTCCTGGTATCTGGGGTTCTCTTGTGTACATCCCTTATTTCCTTTTTCAAGGTCCAGTACTCTACCTCCAGTGCCACCCGCCTTCCTGTCAACCACACTCCTTCTCCAAACGCAACGCTGTGGCCCGCTGGCCTAGGCAAGGAGCCCCAGCGGTCCTCAGATTTCTTGCCAAATCAAATGTGAACGCCCCTTCTCAAGCCCTCCCTTCCTCGGTAAACACAATTAGAACGAAATGCATGTGACAGAACACTGGCCTCCCGACCATTTCTGCGTGTGCAAAGCAGTAGTGTAATGCCTACACTGCGGTGAGCACTTGTGATCTGGGTCACTGAATGACCGTCCATTCTCCCCACGTCCCCTTCCCCTCAAGAGCCGCCATTCACAACGGCCTCTATGAATCTGACTCCCCTCTTGGGCTGTTGTGTAGGTCATGCCCTCCTCTTCCCACCTCACACACAATGAGACCTGGGCGAAGCCCTGCACTGCACCTGGCCCCAACGGTGACACCAGGCACCCACCATCTGGCCTGTGCACGTCCTCCTCTCCCTGCGGCCAGTGCCCGTGGTGTTCCACAGAACAGTTCTCATCCTCGTTGCCCATCGAAGCCCTCCCCCTCCCTCAAATGCGGCCTTCAGTTTCCATCAACTCCATCCCACAACTCCAGCTACCTCTGACTCTGCTTAAAACGCTTAGTCTCTCCACTGGATACGCTCTGCCTTACATTTACAAAGTCTCCATCTTACTAACTTCTCCAAAAGTTAATGAGCTTCCAAACAAGGAAGAACTATGGCTTAGACATCATTGGTACCTCCTACCTAGAAAGAAGAGGCATCTAATAAATTCAAAACTTAACAATCATGCAAAGCAGAAATTCAGGAGCAATTGCACTGCTATGTGACTTTTACTTTCAAGATGTTTCCAAAAACATCACTCTGCCACACAGTTGAGAAGTGTTCTCGAATCATTTGTCAAGAAAAACTTACCACCCACAACGTCAAGAGCTGTTATCTGACTGCTTGCAGTGAAGCCCAAGTCAAATTTGTAAGGGGGTGTTTGGCAAGTGAGCTGTCAGGGGCATCTTCTCCAGCATGCAGGAGCTGCTTATCCACACACATCTAGAATCCAGTCTACACTTCCTCATCCAGTGTCTAGCCTTTGCCACACATATCCCACAGCAACAGAAAGGTGTAGAAAAGTTGGCTGGAGCATAAAGAGGCTGGGAAGGAAAGGAGAGCAAAGGCTGGAGAATAACCTGTCACTCACCTGTGTAAATGAATCTTCCCGGTGCTCCTTTGCAGAACTGTTTGGATTTGTAAGATAATGTCACTTCCACAACGCCAGGGATGTGCCGGGGAGGGGTCTGCACACGGATGGCATGGGGGGTTATCAGCTGAGGAGGGACACAGAGGGGAGCGGAATACTGTTAGAGCAACCACCAGCAAGGACGCCACTTCCGGCTGCATGCATGCATTCATGCAGCAATTTCCAAGCCCAACGCAGCACTAAGACCTATCTTCCTGTAATGCTTCTTGTTGTTGTTGTTGTTATTATTATCATCATCAGAAGAGTACAACATAGCTGATGTAGAAAGCTGAAAGAATGACACAAATATCTAGAGGGAAGTAATGTTGCACAACTCAGAGATAGTCAATGTCATTTGATCCTCTTCCAGTACATTCCAGGGCTGTGTGTCACAGAATGAGCTTTCCCCTGGGCAGGAGCTGTCCTGATTTGTGAACTTCTTTGCATTCTAGTACACACATAGTATACACACTCTCCTCTCATCAGAATCTTTCTGAATCAAAATTTTCAATGGTGGCATCACATTCTATTGTGGAGTGTGGTTTTTTTTTTTTTTTTTTTTTTTTTTTTTTACCATTCTCCTATAATCCAATATCTAGGCCTTTTTGTTCTTTTCTTCCTTGCTTTTTTAAAAAAAGAATGTACATAATGTTCCAGTGTACATCTGTCTTTTTTAATTGGTACCGGGGTTTGAACTCAAGGCCATGGGCTTTCTTGGCAGGCACTCAGCCACACCTAAACCACACCTTCAGACCTTGTTGCTTGGTTATTTTTGAGTCTTGGTCTCATGTTTAGGCCTGGGCCAGCCTGGGTTGTGATCCTCCCATCTATGTGTATGTCTCTGCTCCTTATTAATCGCTATGAGGGTTTCTCACCCACTTTCCCCAGGCTAGCCTTGAACCATGATTCTCCTGATCCCTACCTCTCCCAGGCAGCTAGGATTACAAGTGTGAGCCACCACGCCTGGTAGGCACGTATGTTTTTAAGGAATCTGTCCCTGCCGGACTCATGACCTTCATATCTTGCTTTCCTTTTTGCTCTGCTCATAGTAGGTGCCCAGTACTAGGCTGCTCATGCTGCTGCTTTGGGAATTAAGTAGCCTTTCACCTACCTCGCTCCACACGAGCATGGTGCCAAACACCACTTGGAGACCATCGAAGAAGTTGTCACCAATGATGATGACCATAGCACCGCCCGTGGTCCAGCCCTCACTCGGGCTGATAGCTTTGATGCAGGGGGTAGCTAGGAGGGCAGGAAAAAGGAAAGTCATCTCTGTCCTTAGGTGCCTGAAGTTTAGATTTTGAGGAATGAGCTTAGCTTTTGGTCATCTGAAGAAGTTCAAGTTGAGTGGTGTTGACTTGCCATCCTTCCCTAATTGGATGTTGATTTTTTATACCAGGTCATTAAGCCTAATGAGTTGACCATTATGTACGAAAAAGCGAAACACTTAGCTAATTGTGCAAAGGGTGTTTTTAAAGCTCTGTTGTTTTTGCCCATATTTTTATAAGTGGATCACACTAGAAAAGTGTAAATCCTTTTGCTCTCCCCACCTCCTCTGCCCCGTGACGCCAGAAGACTTACAAGGCCCATTAACATGCTAGGAAGAAAGGGAGAGAGCAAAAGCTATCATTGCTGAAGTTCTTTTTGTTTGGGGCTTTGTCTTTTCTTCCAGTTTTATCAAGAGGCAATTTCTAATTATTCTTGTAGCTTTATAGGAATGGTTTTCCTCCCTTCCTGCCTGCCTTCCAGGCCTCCTGACTTTACATCCCAATAGGAACCCAATATGGTTTTCAGGCCATAACTAAAGTCAATCCATCACTCCATTTCCAAAGTTGACAAGGTCAAAGGTGGAGGAGAACTTTGGCAGGACTCCAAAAACACGAGCCCCCTTTGAACAGCCAGTCAATCACATTCAATCAGTCAAAAGGAACTCGAGGGGCTCCTAGCTCTCAACCCTGGGGTTTGCTTCTCTCCTTTCAGTACCCACTGTGGGAGAATTAACACCACTCCAAATTCTTTACTGATTCAATCATTTTCTTTCAGTTCATTAATTCCTATTTAAAGTGATACAAGATACGTTTTAAGGGCTGAGTTGGGGTATAGGCTGGTAGGCAGGATATAGGAAAACATCACACTAAAAATAGTAGCCTAACTTGGCCATTCATTCTGTATTATAAGGCTTTCTTACATGGGTGAGTGGAGGAGGAAGGGGAGCGAATGAAGGCGAATTCTCTTAGGTTTGTCAGTAATGTTCATCGATACATGTTAATTTTTTTGGACAACTTGAAGTTTAACAGTTACTGGTATTTCTAATTACTTTAATGCACTTGGAAAACTACCCAGAGCTGCCCGTGATTTCTTCTTGTCCAAGCAAACAAAAATCAATTAGTGTCAGTTTCATTCTGCACATTGTTTTGTTTTGCCCACAATCTGTTTAAGGACACATCTGACACTCATTCATACATGTCTGGCACGGTAATGTCCCTGTTTAACTAAGATGTCATAGGCCTGCACTTGACTGAAATGCAAAAAGAAAAACACAGCGCTGGATGGGAGTCAGAGGCACAGGAAATGGAGCGCTGGCTGGGGGCTGAGCGGGGTTTGTGATGGTCCAGGCCTCAGTGTTTACAGAAACCCACACGCTCTGGGGGTACCTCCTCCAGGTGATGCTGAGACAGCAATGTGAAATTCAAACAAGGAAACTTACAGAAAGCTTCCATTGATCTGCTACGCTCCTACCTTCAGACGGGTCGAGCCTCCTCGCTCTCCGCCCGTGCTTGGAGTTGTTGTGGACGAACATGTTGTCCGAGACAGCCAGCACGTGTCCATCCACATTCACCGTGGTCGACAACACCACCTGCATGGAAAGGACAATGGGAAGTACCAAGTCCCAAACGTCCCAGAATTCCCTCTCACCAGACCTTTGTATGACAAAGAGGAGACAGGACAGAACTTGGGAATGAGTTATGTTCTTAATAGCTCAACAGACTTTTACCCCCTCCTGTAAGTATGGAAAAGCTTTATAGCAGGGGAGGAGGGGCCGGAGAATGAGAGGCAGTCCACAGCCCATGTGTTGTCCTGTATTTGTGTTTAATCTCTGTGTCGTGGGATTGGAAAATTGGCCTTGTGCCTGTGAGGTCCAGAAACCTTGCTCTCTCTCAAAGGTTTGGGCTGTTATTCCCGGCAGGGCTTTGAACTTTAGTCACACTGAGTGTGTGCAGTGTGGAATTCAGGATGGATGGAATGGTCAGCTGGAAGACCACTTCTCCACCCTGGGAAATGGTTCCCATACTTCAGAAGTGGCCCAAACCATGCTAGGCATCAGAATGCCAGTGGATGGTTGTCCATAGCCTCCCTTCCCACTCAGGAGCAGTAAGCAAAGATGCTCTGACTGTTGGCGAGAAGCGGAAGTTCCCAGGATTCACTGTGGGGAAGAGGAGGACCTGGTCTCTCACTGGAGGAAAGGAAGGGAGGCAAGGGTGTGGCGTTGTACAAGGACAAGAATTTGGATTCAGAACCCATCCAAATCCCAAGCCGCAACTTCCCACAATGAATCTATGACAAATGACTGAATGTTTTTCAATCTCAGTTCTGCTTATCTGTACAACATAAATAAAACGACCTAGCTCTCAGGCCTGCATGAGATAGCGAAAGACGCACTCAATACCTTCCAAATTAGAATCGTTTATAGCCTGTGGGCCTCACCCCTGCCCCATCTGACCGGCCAGGAACACGCTGATGCTACCTGCAAGATTCTCCCATGATCTAAGTTCTGGGAGCCCACCTGGGTCTGCCTACCACCCATGGGCTTTACCTAGGAAGCTGAGCCATCAGGACAACAAACTATGTCTCAGCTCTCCTCAGTTAAGCATGGGATTTTTTTAAAGGAAGGAGCTTGTTATATTCACGCTCATGAATATGTATAGCGCACTGGAGGAAGGGCATTGAATAGGTACCTAATGAGAAGCAGTGTTTCCAAATGACTCATCCTGCCTCTGCCCCCAAATGTAATTTGTTGATATTCTACTTGTAATTGTTGTGCCACCCCTTTCTTCCTCATTAAATGAGGGAGGAGGGGGGAGGCACTTGACCCTGCCTTACCTCTTAATAGGAAAGAACTCAGTGGCATTTTAAACCTTGTTATTATGAATAAGTTAAGATGAGCAAAACAAACTCAATAGTGTAATGACTCCCTAGGTCCCATTGTCCAGCTTCAAGACTTGTCAAAATCTTACTGTTCTCATTTCATCTGTGTGATGATGGTGGCCACAGGTTTGGAGGTGGGGAGGGTTTTGGTAGTTGTTTTTTTAAGTTAAAAATTACAGGCACTGAAGTGCATGAGACTTAGCGGTACATTCACATTGCTTTAATGATATGAAATAATTTGTTTCCAGAAAATTGTCTTAGGCCCTTTCCCAGTCGCTCCTAACCACCACCACCCCAAACACACAAAGGAACACTCTTCTCAGACATCTATAGATGTTTTGCCCTAATGAGAGTTTGAGATGGCATCTTTTCTTATTTTTATAATGTTTGTAGTTTGTAATGCAGTCGGTTTGAGTGAATCTCTAAGATTCTCAAGCCCACAAATCATTCCACACTGCCTCACTCCACAGGCAGACGCGGCGTACATGAAATCCCACACGGACACAAGAAGGTTTCAATCACTCAACTCAACAGATATTCACTGAGCTCCTACTACATGGCAAGCATTAGGACAGGCCCTGGGGGGCTCAAGGAATAAACTTAAAGAAACCTCAGTTGTCATTCAGAAAATTATCACCCATATAATTGCTCACAATTCAGGGATGCAGCCTCTCTAGCTCTGGGTCTGTTTTCAATTGTGACTGTGTTAACAGGTTAGCGTCTGAGCAAAGTCCTTCTCGAGAGTTCTATCATGTGGTGGCAACCATAAAACAGAGCTATCCATCACTCTTGGCATGAGTCCTGATCAGAGTGATCATGGCAAAATGCAAGATCATGTCACAGCCAAGGCAACAGACTGGACCGCATAAGCATAGGGGCCAGGTGATCGGGGAGGTAAAGCCATTGCCTGTGAGGCTGTGTACCCCTGAGAACAATAGGAGGTGTTGGGCCACTCTTAATAACTATGAGTGCATGGATTCCACACACACCCCAAAAAACAAAGGCTGTCACCTGTGGGAAACAAGCCAAAAGTCCCAAATGACCACCAGGAAAGGTACTTCTGACATGAGCCCGGAGAAGGGACCTGCAGCCGCATGAGAGGACAGCGTGAACTGGGGCGCATTCTCTCAGAGAAGACACGAGCGTGCCTCCGGCCTGCCATCCCTGTGCTCCTGGTACATTCCTGCCACAGAAAAAGGGGTTTTCACCGAGCCAGCGGATTTCATCATCGTCCGTTTGGGTGGAGTGAGACTGACTTCCAAAGTGAACATTTCCCAAATGACATACCCTGCCGGTTCAGATGCACTTCATTATTTTCTATTAACAATGGAAATAAATTTTAATCTCTTGCTGGCTAGTGCCGGCCTCTCATGACAGCAAGGGAATTAACCTGAATTATTTCAGTGTCTGCAAAATTTATTACAAGATTTTAAATTATGTCCAAATGTGTGTAAAGATATATATAGAGAGAGAGAGAGAGAGAGAGAGAGAGATTGAAAGAAAGAGACAGAAAGACAGAGGAGAGACAGATGAGGCAAGTTTCAGTTTTTTTATATTCCACAAAGAGCATGCCAATTAAACTTGATTTGCAAAATACACTGGATTTAACGCGCAGACACCATCACAGGATTTCAGGCGCATTGGCTGTTGTGCTTCTGGTGCAGATGTGTATTCAGATGCTGACTTTCCTACTTTCCTACACACTCCCTCTACTTCTGGAAGAATGAACTCCATTAGGCAGGTGAAGATACTTCTGATTCAGTCAACGCTTTGAATTTAACTTCCTTCACTGTCTCTTGATGAATGATGACAACCCCGATATTATTCTATTCGGAGAAGTTAAAATTTCTAAATGTTTTAAGACTGAAGGAAGTGGGACGTGCATTCCAACATCATCTCACTCCCAGGCTTCCCCTTCCCCAAGCCAACTTCTTTCCCCTAGTGAGTATTTCCTGGGTCATGGAGACTGACCTTTTCCATCTGGAATCAATCAGTCAACCCCTGACAACTTCCTGAAACACCTCACTCCATTTCCTGTTCTCTCCCCCTTCTCGCTTTCCCCCTGCTTTGCTTCACTCTTCAAAACTGCAGGCCCCAGCGGCTTCACGTTAGAGGGTCAGGCACAGTTAGACTCCAAAACACTACACAAGGACACCTTTGACCTTCAAAAATCTTTACATCTTAGCTAAACAAATCAAGGTCAACATTTCTTACCATTACCTCGTTAACTATTTGTATGCATCTTTACCAATGCGCTTCTGGCCAAGCCGTCATCAATTCCACTTGTTCTCCTAAATCATAAACTGGTCTGCTTTAAAAGCAGCAAGCTTGGTGTGGGTAGAAGGTGCCAGTTGAAGGTGCCCAAAGCTAAAACTCATGCATGTGCTATCAAATGCACAGGAGCGGATTCTGTACAAAAGCATTCCTGTGCCTCTTCGATGTCTCCTGTCACCTACATGTGATTCCTCATTTTTTTCCCCCAATGCTATCGAGCCTTCCTGGCGGTGCCATTCAGCTGGCACAACCCTGAAGAATACAAATTAGGAATACAGATGTCCATAATTTGTGAGGGATGGACCCCGGGTTTTTGCTAGTGACACCAGTGACAACTTTCATTTATTTCTCATAGTTGATGTATCTGTACCTCAGCTCAAAGCCCCGACAGCAAACCTGCAGATCTGAATACTAAGTCATTACAGACGATTGCTATCCGCCCCGCACACATTCAATTCTGCACAAAAGTAAGAAGCAGTCCATTCATCGTGAACCTTGGAGTCAAGATTCTCGGGAAAGAAGTCAGGATCAATTGAATTGCTTGCTTTTTTTTTTTTTAAGTAAAAGTGGTCTTTTCTTTTATGTGTGTGTGTGTTTGTGTGTGTGTGTGTGTGTGTAGCCATCCCTTATTTTGTTTTGATTATGGTCTTGAAGTTTTCATGAAGGCAGCTCAAGAAACGGAGACCAAGTGGAGAATGACGATTCTGGGTTTCATTTTGAGCTCAGTGGACTAACTATAAGGCAGTGGAGGCCAAAAAAGAAACACAAATACAATAATGGTACCCCCACACACACCCTGTCCAGGAAAGCCCGAGAAAGTTTTCAGAATCTACAAGTGGGTTGCAGTCTGCTGAAAGTGCTCAGGAAAAGTGATTGGCTTTCTCAATTTCTATTTTTCCTTTCATTACCCCGACATTTTCTCACGTCTCCCCCTCTAATAATTTATACAAAGCAGGAGCTGAGTTGTAAAGAGCTCTTTCCTGCCCATAAAAGGCCACGGTGGGAGTCAGCCCCAGGTCCCGTCCTCGGCCCGCACAGCTAACTTTCTGATAGGAGAGCGGGATCATGGGGGCCCGTGAGAGCCCGTGGCCTGAGGATTCTGATGAAACCGACATGGGCCTGTGCTCGGCTATTTCTACACCTCACTCTGAGATGCCCTTGGCGCCTTGGAATGCATCACTTTGGTGGTTGGTTTTATTTACCCTTCTCGGAGTCCTAACTGCATAGTTGAGTTGAGTCAGCAGGGGGAGGAGCCAACGTAGGCCCTCCTCCCAGTCTCTCTTTCTCTACTCAGGTGTTTCTCCGTCTCATACCAGGAAGGTAACAAGAGAAGTCAATGAACGCTGGGTCGAACGGCCACATGACCTCTTCTTTTGAAACACATGGCATGCCACTGTCTTTAGTCAGTAGAGAACAATCAGGCTGGTTAGGAACTGCCCCACTGGCTCAGAGTTCTTGCTCTGAAATCACACCAAATCCTACCACTAGACAGACACAGGGCTCTCGCCTTTCGGAGGAGGGTCATACCTCTCATAGCTCAATGTGGGGTCTCAGGAAAGCCGTAACGCATGGCATTTACAACACACTCAATGTCAAAGGCTCTCTGATACCATACTTATGAACATGCGTACACCCCGCTAAATAAAATGGGCTCAAAAATTCCTGTTATTTTGCCAAGTATGGAAAAAAATTCTTTATGACATTTTACATCTGGAAATGGAATTAAATTCATGATGTGCTTTTCCTTTATAACTGTTCAGTTGCTATATATGTTATTTCAGCTTTCCCAAAGTATAAGTGTATGTGGGATTTTATTTTCCACCTGTGGAAGAAGGAAAGAGACCAGGAGACCATTAAAGCAACAGAGAAAATCAAGACAGACTTCTGGCTATGTTAAGCACCCTGGTTGAGAATCCACACTATGAGATATTTCTGTGCCCTGGATAATTGTCATAATTGATGAGGAAAATCTATAAAAACTATTTTCTGTAAGCTCTCATTAATTCAGCACTGGCTAACAACAAACAAATCGGCTACTGCAATTTGTTTCACCCTATCCATTCATTTTTGGCACACATTGAATTTCCAAACCAGATTTAAAGCCCAGATTCTTCTTTGTTACTGGACTCCAGAGTCTCCACAATTAGCTTTAAACACCTACCCCACAGCATAGGTTTTGTCTCTTAAAAAAAATCCCAGAATTCTTAGGGAAAGATGTTGTTTCACACTCCCTAAGGCTAAATTTTCTGTTCAGTGAAGTATCAAGTTCCAAATAGGAGTACACAAAGTTGGTCACCATAGAGACAGACCCAGAGCATTCTGGGATGGTGGACACCAAGGCATGGGGACTGTGGCATTAATGACATGAGTCCTGAGAAGACACTTGCTCAGGTAACCAGACAGGGATACGTTCCAGCCATTCATCAAGCATCTTTTGAGCCTCCCGGGCACTGAGCTACATGCCATGTGGGCTTACAGAAGACACTGTCACTGCCTCCAGCAAACTAGCACGCAGTTGATAAACCGAAGCAGGGCAAACTAGAGAAACGATCTCTGAGCAACTATTACTGTACAGTGACGGCCATTCAACTCTCTAAGGGACCAAAGGCGAGGAGAACCAACTCGAATTGAAAACAGAAGTCGAAATCTTCATTAAGAAAGTAAGAGTGGAGATAAGGCCTGAGAGATGGACCACACTGGGGTCTGCAACTTGAAACATCTTGAGATGACGATGCAGGCACCTATGAGAAGAAATCCCATCGGGTAGAAGTAGAGTCTCATTGCCAAGAGGTTTCAACCGGCACCGTTTGTTGAGTGTGATTTATGGTAGAGCTTGCTTTTTCAGATCCCTTTGACTATGTACAGAAGTAATGTGCCCTTTTTTTTAAATCCAGCTTTCTGGCACTGGGGAGACATGTTTCTGCCGTAGAAGTGACTCCTTCGTCTAAAGGGCTGGACACATTGGCCTCCCCCATCCCACCTCAGGTTCCTTCCATGGAATACATTGCATTTCCCATCTAACGTGTAGGCCAGGGGGCGGGATTTCACCAGCAGACTTTGGGGAGCCCTGGGGGAGCCGCAGAGTGTTGAGACACGGTTCAATGTTGGGCTCTGTCATTCTCCTCCACCAAACTTTCCCCTGAAGACCCTGTGAATCACCTGCCCTGTACCCAAAATCAGAAGCAGCCAAGGAATGCATGGAGCACCATTGCAGAACTAAGAAACTCTCTGTGTTCCAGAATGCATCTGATTGTGCTGGAGTGGAATCAGGTGAAGGGTGAGCGCCAAAATTTAAGTCCCCTCAGATATTTGAGTATTTGTTTGCATCTAACTGAAGTCTGATGTGCCCTTTCCTAAAGGCAATTTAGGCAACTACCTGTTCACATGTCACTCCCACAAAGAAGCCAAAACACATTTTCTTCAGTCAAAAGTTCTAGCATCCCGATTCTTATAGCACTGGGGACACTGAAAGCCGGGGGCGGGATCGCAGAAGGCAATGCCACCAGGGGAATGCGTGGGGGAAGCTGCGGAGAGTTTTCCCAAACTTAAAATCTCAAACCGAGGAAAAGACCCGCAGAACCTCAGAGCTTCCCCCAGACTCCAGGTAGATAACGATCCCTTCTTCACTTGGACTCTGCTTTGCTTTACGACCAGGTAATGGACACAACCATTGACCAGAGACCCCCTAAGTCACCTCGATTTTATTATGTGCAATAGAACTGTTGCTCGGTAGCGCAGCAACTTTCAAATGGTGGAGAGACGTGAGACCCCCTCCAGCAGCTGAGGCAGCTCTCAGACGGAGAGATCTGAACTAAGGAAACCTGCAGGCAGCTGGGGCTGTATTAAATTTTTACCATTTGGAGTTAATTTAAACTCTCGTTTCTCTCTCTCCAATGGGTGTGAGAGAAACATTCAACAATTTTTATTTAAGGAAAATAGATGGTGGTGCCATTAAAAGTTTTATATAAGAGCTGAGGGTTTAAAAAAAAAATCCTAAGGGGTTGTTGGATAGATCCTGGCCCTGCTCCAAGACATGAGTAGCCCTGCCCTTTGCTCTCACGTCGTTTTGTCAAATCGAGCAATAGCTAACGCCCAGCTGGGAGGACGAGGTGTCTTTGCTAGTGATGTTAATTTCCCATCGTTCTCTGGGGTTGTGGCACCCGGTACACTGCAATACAGACACAACGCTCCTGGAGTTCTCTAGTTCCTCCTGGAGATCAGCCAGATCAGATCATGTGGGCAGATCAGTTCCTTGGCTTCTCTCATAGAGCTGCCTAGTACAGCCTCTCCAAGCACGGACCCTTCCTCGCTGCCCCTCTGAGTGCCCTCAAGATACCTAGTAGTCTACCAGCCCATCCCGGGCATGTGGGCAACCGGAACCGAGTCACCTCTAACCCAGAAATGACTTCTCTGACACTAGAAAGGCTCATCTGTGGAGAAACGCATGCCTTGAGCAGGGTCCCCTCCCTGGCATCACTGCACAGATGGAGAATGATCGTGTTGGTCCATCTAATTGAAAAAAGGAAGCCATTGAAGGGGTGAACTTGAGACACTCAGAAGTTTTTCAGAAAACACAGTAAATGGCAGCTGAGAAACATGTTAAATCTAAGAAAGTGCTGTGTTGGAAAGATGGCATCCATTGAAAATGATCTGGAGATGGGACACATGTCCAGGCTGCCAAGGCCAAAGTGACCTGGTATCCAGGCCAGCACCCTCTCCCCCGCTTCCACCCCGAGGCAAAACACCCCTGTGGTGGTCTTTCAGAAATAAGTCATTTTGAAGGAAAACAGCTGCTAGGCTTCCTTGCCACAAGCAAAAGACCTGCCGGCATTACACACGATGCCATGGTACCCTCTGAAAGCACTTACTATTATTTATAGTGGTGGGCATCGTGCACATCTCAGCACAGGGCTGACTTTTTACAGGCAACAGGGAGACACCGTGTCAGACAGGGTCCTACTTTCTGCAGGCCAATCCTGTGAAGACCACACAGAAGTAGATCTCTGTCATGAGAACCACTCAAATACTCTTCTGTATCTCTTCCCTAGATGAAAGCCAACTAGCGTGTGAGACTGTTGTGGGAGATTATATCTGAGTTGTTCCCACTGTATCTCCTGCACTTAAGCTGCACAGGTGTAAACAGGAGCATCAAAGTCTAGGCCAGCCTGGGCCAAAATTCAAAATCATATTCAAAAAACTAACTAAAGCAGAAAGGACTGGCAACGTGGCTCAAGTGGTAGTGTGCTCGCCTAGCAAGTGTGAGGCGCCGAGTTCAAACACCCCAAAACACTTGAGCTGAATCTATTCAGACTTGGGGAATCCATTTAATATAATGATTTGTGTCTTTGTTCCATTGTTTTTTGGAAAAAGTTCAGATTATGCCAGTCTTGAGAGAGGAAGGGAGGGCTTTCTTGAATTCATGATTGTATTAGAAGCATTTGCAGTTCTATTTTGCAGATTAAAATTTCCATAAAAGAATCATTTAGCTGGATGCCCATGGCTCGCCTAGCACTCAAGATGCTGAGGACTATAGTTCAAAGCCAGTTCAGGAAAGAAAGTCTGTGAGATTCTTACCTCTAATTAATCACACACACACACACACACACACACACACACACACACACACACACACACACACACACACACACACACACACACACACACACACACACGCGCCAGAAGTGTGGCTCAAAAGCTAGAGCACTAGCCTTGCGCATAAAAGCTCAGAGACAGTACCCAGGCCCGGAGTTCAAGTCCCAGGACCAGCAAAATAATAATAATAATACATAGTAATAATAATAATACTTATTTATATTAAACATGTTTGATCATATAACAAAAGTAGTAAATGAAAGTAATTGTGTTTGTGATTTAAAAATGATTGCTCTTTTCATTCGGAATTACATACTTTTGGTGTGATGGAAATTTCTGGAATCAGGTGGTAGTGACAGTTGGCTAAAAGCCACCGACTTGTACACTTTAAAGTGGCTTTTAAATGGTGGGTTGTATGGTACACAAATTAATTTTACCTCATTCTAGAAAAATGTGAAAGAAAATTGTTAATAAACACTGGTGTTAGTCTAAAAATAGTGGAATGCTAAGATCTACAAACTTTCCTTATATTTCCCTTTGTCTTTGAAAAAGTCAGGTATGTTCTGGGATGAGAAGCCGAGATCACTCAGAGATCAGCAAGGCAAACCCTTGAGCCGTGAACATCTCAAGTAGAAGGAAGGAACGGAGTAGTAGAGGCCAGCTTGCCTACATTTGCTTCACAAACCTATTTATAAAATTTGGGAGAGATAAAATGAGAATACATTCTTCTAGAAACCCTTCACATTTGTTAGAACCTTTTCAAGCCTAACCTGCTTTGAAGATGGTGAAGGAAAAGAGGGGAGAAAAAGAACAGGAGCGGCCTGCTCCTTTCCCTTGCCCACGTTTCTTCTAGGAGTGAAATTAGCTTCCATTTTCAATGTGGCAATTTGGGAATTCTTTCTAATTTCACTCTTAGGCTGTGGGCGTGGTTCAAGTGGTTAGAGCACCTGCCTACCAACAGGCAAGATCCTGAGTTCAAATCCCAGTTCTGCCCAAAAGATTCCTCTCTGGGCTACAGTCATTTCACTGGCATTGAAGACAGGACATTCTCCTGGGAACAACATTGCTGCTCAGTTCCCAAGCTTCATTGCAGTTTTGTTTGTCTTTCTATCAATCAGCAAAGGAAAGGCCTCCATCCAGGGAGAGGGCTCACCTTTTTAAAGAGAGCCTGGTAAGAATGGTGAATATGCCTATACGTATACCAAAAAGTCTCCTGGTCACAGCAAGATTGCTCGATAGCCATGATATAGTAAAGATAAATTAGTTAATAATTAATTAAAGGTTTGGGCTGGGAAGGTGGCTCAGTGGTAGAGCACTTGCCTTGCATGCATGAGGCCCTGGGTTCAATTCCTCAGCACCACATAAGCAAAAAGAAAAAAGCCGGAAGTGGCACTGTGGCTCAAGTGGTAGAGTGCTAGCCTTGAGCTGAAGCGCCCAGGCCCAGAGTTCAGGCCCCACGACCAGACCCCCCCCAAAAAAAATAATTAATTAAAGGATTTTTTTTCCAGAATAATTCTCACGGGTATGATGTGTGCTTCTTCCTTCCCACCCTCCCCTCCCCCTCCCTCCCTCCCTCTCTCCTTTCCTTTTTTTCCTTTCTCTCTCCCTCCTTTCCTTCCCTTCTTTCTTTCTTCCTTTCTTTTTCCTCAAGTGGGTAGGGAGTGAACCAAGGCCCCTCTATACTAGTTAGGTTTTCTACCACTGAACCCCATCCCCAGTCCCCTTTTAGCCACTGAGTAGCTCTGTTCCGAGTCCCTCTCAGACACCTAATTTAAGACACCTAATTGGTGGCGTATAAAATGGACAACATTTCAAGCATTGGGGGACTGGAGGCATGGTTCAAGTGGTAGAGCACCTTTCCCAGCAAGCATGCTGGAGAGAGCAAGACAGATAGAGACAGAGACAGGGACAGAGAGAGGAATAAAGTAAGAAAGAAGAAAGGAAACAAAGAGATGAAGGAAGGAAGGGAGGGAGGAAGGAAGGAAGGAAGGGAGGGAAGGAGGGAAGGAGGAAGGAAGGAAAGAAGGAAGGAAGGAAGGAAAGAAGGAAGGAAGGAAGGAAGGAAGGAAGGGAGGAAGGGAGGGAGGGAGGGAGAGAGGGAGGGATGGAGGGAGGGAGGGAGGGAGGGAGGAAGGGAGGGAGGAAAGAAGGAAAGGAGGAAGGGAGGGAATTGTTTCACAGAAGTTCACATATGCAGAAGTTAAGGAGGGCGGCAGTCAGCCTGGCCCAGTAGCTGCAACACGTCCCCCACCCATGATGGGGAGAAGAAGCTGACGCTGTCCTCCCCACAGCTGGCTTCAGGTGCCTGGAGCGTGTGGACTAGCCATCCCCAGCTCCTACCCTGCTCTGAGGGCTGTCTCTAAGTCTCAAGCCTAAGGAGCATTGCGTAACCCACTTTTCATCTTTCTGTGGAGAACGGCCTCCCCCCGCGTGTGGTGCTTGCAGTCTGGGTCCTTCAAAGCAGAGGAGAAGTCCGCCAAGCCGGGCTGCACCCTCTCCTGTCTCCAGCCCAACACGCCTTGCTTGGTGCGGTGTTTTTGTTTTTTATTAGCTCCTCAGTGCATCGGTGGCCAGGGTGATAAAATTGGTGGCAGATTTAACTGCTGGGCAGCTGGGTCACTGTCCCATGGGTCTGGTTGTCACGCTGAGGTCTTAAAGTGGCCACGGCTGCTGGGGCTGCAGCTTCCGCAGGCCGGGAGGGAGAGCACTGAATAGTTAATCGTGAGATGGGAAGGCAGAGGCTGTTGCTTACCAAAAAAAAAAAAAACAGACAAGCAGCTTTGAAAAATCCCAAGGTGGCTGAATATCAAGAACCCGGCTCCTGCTGTGGGCAGCTGCGTGTGCCCGGCAGCCTGAGGGCTTAAAATCCACTCTCCAGCATAGGTTGGTGCTCCTCCCGGGGGCTTTAGCAATAGAAGCAGAAAACCTAAACATTACAAAACGAAGAAGCCCTCCGCCCCATCGGAGCCCAGCCAGGGTGGAGGTAACCTGGGCCAGTTACCTTTTGCATTGCTGGCTGGATGGGTACGTGGGGGGAGGAGGGGGAGGAGAGACAAGAAAAGAACAAGAGTAAGAATGGTAAAACCAGATGACTTATTTAATAGTCATGGCGTCTTACCTGAAACCGTCTCATGTCCCTGGGGTTTCCCGCTGTTTTCAAACAATTCTGATTGCACTTGAGGAAAAATTTTAAAAAGAATCTGCGAAGAGAAAGCAGCGTGTTAACTTTATGGTTTTACCCCCCAGTAAACATTTCGTAAGGGCGACGCTCATCTGCACTGGATTAGGTCTGGTTTGGAACGTGATTGTATTTCAGGTGTGGGGAATGTCACCCAGCCTTCGTCTGGGAGGGACCCGGACGCCCCTGTGCCAGCCGCCAAGTTGGATGTTTTCGATCACCAACCTTTTCCATCCCCGTGCGGGGAGCTGCAAACTAGGCTCTGGTTTGTAAGCCAGTGTCTGAGTTTCTGCAGCATTCACCCTGCAAAGAGGCATCAGATACACCAGTGACCCCTGCTGTTCAGGGGGTTTTAAAATGGGAGGAAATAACCCAGAATCCCAGTCCCCCCCCACACCCCTCTACCCCTGGCTGATCCCCGCTCTCCTCAGACCACATACACCAGCAAGCTCACACCTGAAATTGGTCTGACCATGCCTTCCGATGAATCCAAACTCAGAAAACGGCAGGCTACCATTCCAAGACTCAGTCTGCTATACACATAATTAATAACAAGTGTGAATGTCCTTCCAGACCATGAAGGAATTATCCAGAAAAAAAAAACCCACAACAACAAAAAACCCCACTAATGCACAAAGGCACACATGATCATGGTGTGAGGTTATCATCTGTAAGACAGACTTGGGGAGCTCATGTTCTCATCAATGATCTGTGTGATTTTGAAAACCAGGCCCCAGGAAGCAGACAACCATATCGGCCAAGAAAAATGACCCAAGTGGTCTGTGGAGAAATTTACTTAGTTCCCGTTTTGAAATTTTGTTTTAAAAATACAATAAGTATTTTTTTTCATTTATTTCACTTGCAGAGTCCTTTCCCTTAAAAAAAAAAATCTAGCTTTTGCAGTGTTCAAGTCCCAGGTGAGCTGGGCCTATTTCCCTTCCAGTTTCTATGACAACGAAATTTTACCGCAGTCCCAAAGTCCCTTCAGAACTCTCACACCATGCCTTGAATTAGAACTTTAAAGGAAAAGATATACATTTTCTCCAGGATTTACCAACAACAACGAAAAAGAAGTACAAATCAACACTGCTTCCTTAAAAAAAAAAATCTGTTTTTAAAGCATTAGTGGTGGAAATGCTCTCACCATTGACCTTCTGTGTATTTTTATTTTTAACAATCACACAAAAGGATTCAAGAGCCTCCAATTAACTGAATGTATCACTTACCAAAAAAAAAAAAAAAAACTGATGAGAAGGTAAACAATAAGCAAGGATAGAGAAGGGAAACTGACCCAGGAACCTCTGTCTCAAAGCTCTTTTATCCTTTGTTTGCTAAAATTATTTGGCAACACACCTCTGCCCTGATCTGTGAATGAGGTTGAGTGTGAACTTGGAAGTCACAGCCACATATTTTTTTAAAGTGCTTTCTAATGTCTATGGTTTGCTTCCATCTTGTGATCTTTTAGGGGGTAGGAGAGACAGAGCACAGAAGGAAATGGGCAGCATTGATTTTGTGCAGAGTGTATACACTCACAAGCCTGCTGCAGAATTCAAGAGTACAGCGACATGTCGGCCCGTGGTCTCTGGAGTTAGAAAGGAGGACTCAAACATTTTGTTTCTAAAAGGAGCGCCTTTCCTCTATCCAGTCCTATCGGATTCCACTTTGCCACTCCCAAGGCTGGGAGATGCTCGCAGGAGATCGCTGAAACCTCGTCTTTTCTCTTGGACCCTCTTTCCAAACAATAGCCGCCCCCCACCACCACCACCATCACCATATTTCCCCTCTAACACCCTCAAAAGCAGTTTCCCCTACCAAAGCCTCAGTGTTTGTTTTCGTTTACTCCTTGGTCTCTGGAACGTCTGCCCGAACTGGACTGGTTTACGAATCATTGGTGTGTGTTCTCCTTCCCGTCCCCCCCCCCCCCCCCCCCCCCCGCACTCGCGCCTAAGATTTCTGCTGAAAACATTGATGTTCAGGAAAGCATTCTTAGGTGAATGGTGTGGCCTGGAGGAGAGTGCAAAAGAGATAAACGTTCACCTCGGATCAAACTGATTTAGGGAAACACAGAGCCTGGTGAGAGGCTTTATTCATTTTAAATTAGGATCCTTCACAGCTCTCTGGATGGAAAACACAAAGTGTTGACTCTTTTCACTTATTTCAGGGCTGAGTTTGTAACCTACAGACCCCTGCACAACCTATTCAGACTCCCTGCACACCAAGGGTTTAGCATCTGGCTCCCAATGCGGGGTAAAAAGGAGGGAGGTCGAGGGGCGTGGCCCATTTTATAATCCAATACCTAATAAACTATAACGACATAACATACAACTGCTATTTCTAAATAGCTACCACCATAAATTGTAACTTGGAATATATATACACATATAAAAGTATATATGTATATATACATGTACATATATACGCACATGTGAATATGTGCACGTACATGTGCATGTGTGTATATGTATACATATATGTACATATATATGTACACGCACATACATATACATGTGTGTGTGTGTGTGTGTGTGTGTGGTTCTAAAGATGAATGAAGGGACATTTTGGAGCTTGCCGACATGCCACTTCTGACTTTCTCTGGGTCCTGTCCACCATTCACCCGTGTGGCCTCCTCGCCGCCGTGTGCTGGGTCTTGGTGAGACGCCCTTCCCCGCCTACCCCATCTTTTAGCCACAGGCTAACGTGCAAGGAACAAATTCTCTCTGAATCCCCTGGGTCTGGATCCCTCCAAAGCTGGAGCTGCCTGGAAAATGTCAGCGCTCTCCACTCCGAAACAGAAAACCAAAATGAATTACAAGATTCAGACCAAATGTGCAGATTTCTCATCAAGATGGGAAATCTTTCCACTTTCTGCAAACAACAGTGACAACATAAATATTACAAGCACTTAGCAGGCTGCAGTGGGTGGGGCTTCGGACTGCATTCCTGAGGCGTGAGCCCTAAACCAGGGAGGTTTATCCTTGTTTTATGGGTAAGGAGGAATGGAAAGGTGGGGTCAAAATGTGAACCCCAACCAACCCACACATTCCTGTAGGTCCCCAGGTCACGGAGGCGGTGTCATGTACCAAAGGCATTCCTTTACAGCAAAACTATGCATTCACATGCTCTAGTCCAGGCCTGCCAACCGCTACCAATGTAACCAAATCACCCCACATCTCTGGCCTCAGCTTCTTCAGTGGTCAAAGGAAGAGTCTGATTGAGTTCTCTCTAGACTTCCCTCCAACATCAAGATACCATGACCATAGCTGGGCAATGGTGGCTCATACCTGGGCGCTGGTGAAATCCTACCTAGTCACGAGACTGAGGACGGCGGTTCAAAGCCAGCCTGGGCAGGAAAGTCCATAAGACTCATATCTAATTAACCAGCAAAAAGCCAGAAGTAAACTGTGGCTCAAGTGATAGAGTATCACCTTTGAGTAAAAAAAAAAAAATTAAGGGACAGTTCCCTGGTCCTGAGTTCAAGCTCCAGTACTGGCTGACACACACACACACACACACACACACACACACACACACACACACACACACACACACACACACACACACACAACACACACACACACACACACCCATGATTGCAAAGGAAAATGGATAGAACTGACAGCCTTCCAGAAAGGAATATTTAGGGGAACAACCTCTGAAGATACAAAGACTAGAACTTGCTGGAAGGAGAGGTGATGTGAGGGACAGGTCAAATACACCCAGACAAGGATGTGGAAGGCAAGTGTCGGGAGGGAGATGGCTGGTTGACGTCCCTCTGGGCCAGTGGTTCCCAAAGATAAGGGGCACGTGGCTAGGCAAAATCCACCTTTCCGTGAGGATCCCTTTGGGACTTCTACTGCATGGGGTGTAGGAAGACGCTAGGTCAAGGCCATTTCTGTCCCTGCTGGCCATTTAGGGGACTCAACAGCTGAGTACTGCAAAGGATACAGAGGAGAGGAAGCGATGGCAGGCTACATTCTAGAGTATTCCTGCTACCGGCCAACCCTTATCCTCAGAGGATGCATTCCAAGGCTCCAAACTCTCTGAACTCTAGGCTTTTTCTTATATATACACATCTACAATAAAGTTTAATTTATAAGCTAGGATGAGATTCACAATACCTATTAGTAAACAACAACAATTATGACAATACATTGCAATACCAGTAATGAATGATTGATTTCTGGAACTTCCCATTCAACACTTCTGGACTGCAGTTGACTTTGAGTAACTAAAAGCTTAGGAAAGGGAGCTGGCGGGTGAGGGACCCATGCTCTGGGCTCGGCAAGCGTGACCTCATGGAGTTCTCGTGACCACCTTGTGAGTGACACGTCACTTGCTAGAACTGGAGAGGGTGGTCAGCAATGCCCCAGGAGCACAGGATTGGAGACTGGGCCTTGCCAGCCCCCAGTGCACCTGGCATTCTATGTCTTATGCCAACACTACCAGGACGGTCACACAACTCTTGAGTACACGTCAGTCCACTGAAGTGCATGCTTTGAATGAATGGACAAGCCTTCTGATATGCAAACCATATCTCATCAAAGCCACTGATTGTGTTTGTTTACAAGAAACAGTCTTAAAAGTGAAGGAAGAAAATGAGGAAGGAACAAGAAAAACAGAGAAGTTTGGCTTCTGAAAAAAGCTAAAATAAACTGGGTGCTGGTAGCTCACACCTGTAATCCCAGCTATTCAGGGGGCTGCGATCTGAGGACCAAAGTTTGAAGCCAGCCTGGGCAGGAAAGTCCCAGAAAGTCTTATTTCCAGTTGGCCACAAAGAGTCAGAAGTGGAACCGTGGCTGAAGTAGTAAAGTGCTAACCTTAAACAAAAAAAGCTCAGGGATAGCACCCAGGCTCTGAGCTGAAGTCCCACAAATGCAAAACAAAACAAAAGAAAACATCTGGTTAGAGATAGTCATAACAGTACATATTTCACACTGAAATTCTCTGCTGTCTCATGCTAGTGGGTCATGCCTGTTTACCCGAGCCACTCGAGGCTGAGATCTGAGGCTCATGGTTCAAAGTCAGCCTGGGCAGAAAAGTCCGTGAGACTCTTATCCCCAGTTAAACAGCAAAAAGCCAGAAGTGGAGGTGTGGCTCAAGTGGTAACATGCCAGCCTTGAGCTAAAAAGCCAAGCAAAAGCTTGAGGCCCTGAGTTCAAACCCCAATCCCAGCATATGGAAAAAAGGAGAAAAAAAAGAAAAAGAGAACAAATTTCTGCTCAATTCATGCACATACTCATTGCTCAGTACATAGTACATGGAACCCGGTGTGAAGTTCAGGAAGAGTGACAGAGCACCTGTGTTTGTGGTGCACACAACCAAATTATCCTAGAGCCAGACATGGACCTGTCCAATGAATCTACAGATTCACTGACTCTATGGATCCCAGCAGCTCTTGCATCCAAACCTCTCTCCCTCCACCCCTAGCATCTGGGAACCATTCTTTACTGTTGAAGAACACGATGAAAGTCTTACATGCTTACTGCATGTCCTGCTTCCATCTTGAATAGAAACTAACTTGCACATTACTGTACAATTCGTATTCAGAGTGAAGGTCCAGTAGTAGAGGCCAGAGATTGAGAAGTCACGGGGAGGAGGGGGGGGTTACTAGCCGCTATTCCCCTGGAAATACGTGTAACAATCTGCCACAAAACCCAGCACCACACCCTTCAGGATTTACAGAAGAAACTATCAAACTTGTCTCCAACTTTAGCAGCAAGATCTAATCCCTTCTTAATAATTTTAACATAAAATAAAAATCTTCAGGTGAACACTGTAGATGACATCAAAGGGTTTGTTTTCTCCCTCCCAGGAAATGATTGGACAAGAATGCCCATAGAAGAATTGTGAACTTAATGCCACTAACAGCTATCTTTGTCCAGAGCCTTATGCCAAGTAAACTAAGGTGTCAAATATTTTCCCCCTCGAAACTTAAGGTTCCCTACTTTCAAACTTATTCTAGAAACAACTTCCATGATGTGGCTGCCTCTTCCAGACTGCAGCTCCCATTGTACCTGACACTCACCAGGACCCCAGAGCAGGGATGCGCAATGTGGACCCATTTATCTGCCCTGATGGTCACGTGAGTAATTTGGACCTCTAAAGGCTGAGACAAATATCCCGTAGCTCTCACCTCACAAATCACGTAGGTGCTTAGAGGTCTGTGTCCATTGATTTTTGAGGAAGACACCTTTTATCTGGATTAGCTGCTAAACCTCTGTTTTTTTAAGAGGCCAATAAATTGAAATGCAATTGACTTTCACTGCTCATGTGTGCTTCAAAAAAGAAGACAGCCCTTCTCCCTTAAAGTGCTCTCCAGTTATTTCAGCTATGAAATGTGGAGATCAGCTATTCTAAGTCACAGAATGACATTTGGAAAGAAAAAAAAACGAAGAGGGAGGCATTTCCCTCTTCTCCAAGGACTTCTTCAGACATACGCATGCTTTAAATCATTGTCCAGGCTCTAACATCAGAGAGAGAAGCCATGGTACACAAGCCCTGGTACAATGTCTCTCTCTGGAAGTGCCCTCATGGCCCTCCCTCTGCTTTCAATGTTGGGACTGGCTTCCACTAGTGCCCAGTGGAGAACACAACAATGTTCTAGCTCATCTGGTTCTTAACTGTAGTCTCCTCTTGGACCGTCCCTGCAGCAGAAGCAGCACAATGTCTTTCCCCAAAAGCTTCCCAGAGATGCCCACGCCAAGCAGGAGCTTGGAGGAAGGACAGGGAAGTGGCAGCCAGACGTGGTGTGAAGATGAAGAATGAAGAATGAACGGATAGAAAAGGCCCTAAAGCTTTAAGGGTCTTATGAGAACTCTGCGTAGAGCCCATCAGGATGAGAAGTCTCTGGAAAGCCAAGCTCCCAATGGGCTCTTGCTACCTCTGAAAGCAACATGACCTGACACCATGACACACCTGTGATTCTGCTGTTGTTGTTATTGTTTAGCAAGGTGGCGGCTGCAGCATGGAAGTCCAAGAAGACCCATGTGGGATGTAGGGGGAGATAATCTGATGGACTGGCGTAGGCATCTTACAATTTTGGTATCTTCCAATTTGGGTATCTACGGTAGGTCCTAGAAGCAATTCCCTGTGAATACCAAGGGATGGCTGCACTCATTTTTATAATGGTCCATCTTCTCCAGCTATTTAAGCAACTCCTTGAACTAGATAGAGAAATCTATGGACAGACAGGCAAAGATTCTCTAATTCCTTCAGAAATTCCTGAGGAAGGGATGGATTACCACTAAAAGTGGTTGGCTGGTGCTCTCCCACTTGAGCCTCCACTTCTGGCTTTTTAGTGGTCAATTGGAGAGAAGAGTCTCATGGACTTTTCTGCTCAGGCTGGCATGGAGCCTCAATCGTCAGATCTCAGCCTCCTGAGTATCTAGGATTATAGGCATGAGTCACTGGCAGGCAGCTTATAAGAATTTTTTAAGCAGAAAATGTTCTTGCTTCCTCCTACACTCAACTGCCCGAACTCCTTTTGGCTCAAAGACTAGGGTGACAATTATAATAATCATTGACAATAATCTAAACTCACTAATTTCATATTATTTCCCACACATGATTTCATTTAACCCACCAACTCTTAAGGGTGAGTGCATTAATATACCCATTTTACAGAGGAGATGAAAAAGAATGCCTTAAAATTAGATTATCTGGAAAATTCAAGAAGGGCCAAATTCAGTGGCTCTTCACCTATAATCCTATCTGAGAGGCAGAGATCAGTAGGACTGAAGTTTGAAGACAGGCTGGGCAAAAGTTAGTGAGAATCCATCTCAATTTACAAGCTGGTTGTAGAGGTTCACACTTGTGATCTCAGCTATCTGGGAGGGATAGGTAGTAAGACTGTGGTGTGAAGCTGGTCCTGGGCAAAACTGTGAAACAATATCCAAAACAAAAACAAAAACAAAAAAGGGCTAGACGCATGGTTTAAGTGTGAGAGTACCTATCTAGTAAGTGCAAGGTCCTGAGTTCAAACTCCAGTGCCACTAGAAGGAAAAAGAAAGCCTGTCTCTGTGGCAAGAACTTGGCCAAGTTTCCATTGAAGACAAGGTGGAAGCCATGGCCGAATGGCCATTCATTACAGACAAGCAGTCACAACCCTGCCTCGTCTTCCTCTGGAAATGGATGCAGAGTCAGTCTTTATGTAGCAAAACAAGCAAACAATCAGAAATGTCTATCATTCTTATCAGGGATGGTGTGCTGTAGCAATGCTACTTGAAAGTGCAAAGGAAAATAAACAAGTCTACCAGATGTTCAGAAAGCAAGACTTCTCAAGATCACCAATGGTCCAACGATGGCTCTGCCCAAGGAGCTACAACTGGTGACAAAACAACAACAACAAAAACAAACAAACAAACAACGACAACAAATCCAGAAGGCTGCTGAAGTGCATAAGGAAGATTTCGGCTCTATTTGTCCTAAGAATAAGACAAGAAGCCAGAGCTGTAACATAAGAAGTTAAAGTCATTCTTGGAAAACATGTTTTGAGAATCAAATCACTGCAGCTAAATTTTGAAAGCATTACTCCAGGGATGCATGATTGTTTTTGATGATGGAGATTTTTTACATAGACCAGAAAGCCAATTCCTCTGGCAGCAAATATTTTCAGTTTTATCTATGGCAGCTAATTGGAATGCCCCTACCATTTCCATAAGACTTCAAGCAATTCTTATGATGATTACTATTACTTAAATGTTTATCTTAAAAATGGGGGCCCTGCTGGGCACTGGTGGATCACGCCTGTAATCCTAGATACTAAGGAGGCTGAGATCTGAGGATCACAGTTCAAAGCTAGCCCGGGCAGGAAACTTGGTGAGACTCTTATCTCCAATAAACCACCAGAAAATGGGAAAGTGGTGCTGTGGATCAAGTTGTAGAGCACTCGCCTTGAGCTAAGCTGAAAAGCTGAGGGACAGCACCCAGGCCCAGAGTTCAAGCCCCATGACCACCAACAACAACAACAAAAATGGGGGCCCTCCTGGGGCCAGTAGTGAGAGGCAGGTCATCCTACAAACTCTAGGGATGGCGGCTAAGCTTGGAGCATGCAGCATCACATTTTGCTAGACATACTCGTGCCTAGCTCTATCTTAGAACTATGCACTCTCCAAATTATTCAAGATGAGTTGCCACAAGTTGATATCGGATCCTCTCTGTGAACTGGGGTTCTCTCTGCAATAAGATGTATCTTCCTTAAAGAACTTCCTTAAATAGTCAAAGAAAAATTTCTTTGAAAAGATAGTAAAAGGAAAAGAAAAAAAAAAGTATTAAAAGAAAAATAAGACAACATACATAATTAATCCAGTCCAACAGATTGTAGGGGGAAACAAGACCACAACAAAGCAAGATGGTGGGTCTAAGTCCTCGATGCTGTTTGCAGTGAACTCTGGCCAGCCAAAGATTTCCTAGCTCCAAGCACAATATGCCGGCTCCTAGCTGGCAACCAGCCCTGTGGAAACATTTCCTAGCCCATCTTCTCTCCAGCGACAAGCTCCTGGAAGTGGCATTTCAGCTTGGCAATAGATCCTCAGTCCCTAAGCATGCTGCCCCCCTCCAGGAGGATATGTTGTATTCATTTAGACACCAGAAGGGAGAATGTCCCTCACGGTGCAGATCAGACTCTACTGATAGACTCCATTTCAAAGGCATCTCCTGATTTCTTCTGAAGTGAGTGTCTCCCTCCATTCGGTGGCTGAACTGAGCTGCCAGAGCTAGGGGCCACTTTGATGTTTTAGTTCTTTCTGACCAGGAATACTCTCCAGTTTCCGAGGGTCTGGCCTGCTGCTGGATTTTAATTTCTTTTTTCTTCTCTATTCAGAAACATCTTCACTCTCCTGAATTTCATTACTTGGCACCAAGTGGCTCACAGGGAGCAAAATCTCTAAGGAAAAGTCCTTGTTTTTTTGCAGTCAGATGAAAAAAATCTGACACCATTAATGAAAATAATAATTGAACTCTTTGGGCCTGAATTGGAAGGGAACGCAACGCTAAGTGCATGTTTGTAATTCTAATTGTTCTTCTAAAATGTCTTCCGAGGGCTCTTGGCAAAGAACACAGATTTATCTTTTCTTTTCTTTTCTTTTCTTTTCTTTTTTCCTGCAAACTCAGGTCTTCTCTGCCCTGTCTCTTCCTTCCCATCTATACCCCAAAACTGAATCACATTACACACTGCCTTCTGAAAAGCTCCTCTTTCAGGGAGGCCTCAGCAGAAGCATACAAATCTAGTCTCCTTTCTGGTACCATGATTTCTTGGGTGAAGGGGAGAAATGAAGTTATTAGTCAGACATCAGCTTAACGGTTCTCTCCGTCCCGTTCCCCTCACTACCCTCCCCTTCCCCACAAAGCCCATCTCTGCTAGGCTGAGCAGTGAACACCAATTACTGCAAGGGCCCTTTGCTGCTGCCTGGTCCGCTGGTTTTTACTGTTTTGCCAGATGGTTGAGGCCAATGTGCAAAACTCTCCACCCTACCGTTAATTCATAACTCGGTAATAACTTTCCCACGACTCCGGGAAATTGAAATGAAGTGCAAATGTGAATATTTGGAAAGGGAATCAAGGTTGGACAACTATTTTACACCTGCCAGAATCGATAACAGTGAGACAAAAAGATAACGCTATTTCCACAGGCTGCAGCCAGTGCTACTTTCCCAGAACGGAAGAGACATGAGTGAACGTGCAATGTTGGAGAGAATGGGGAACAAAGTCCAGAGCCTGGGCTCCACCTGGCATCGCCTTCTCTCTGCAGACTGCAGTGCACTCCTAGCGCACCTCTGAGGTCACTCACGAATGACCTTGAGCCCGAACATCTAGGTAACGTTATATTTTTTAGGACCGATTCCTAGATTAGCAGATGTGAGTGCATTCTCTTGCTAAGACAGGACACCATCCAATGTTTGTTAGCATCATTAAACTAAAACTGACTTTTCACCTGCTCCCATACCATATGCAGCTGCAAATTTTTAAATTAAACTATGAAGCCATGCATAAATTTACATATATTACGGACTAGCCTCTCCATTTAACATGCAAATGTACTCCAATGTTTCAGAACACCTTCTGTCGCTAATTAATTTGCTGAATTATAATTAGACTAATCCTGCATAATTAATAAGCACAGATTTTTTTTTAATTTGTAAGCAGCTTGAGGAGATCATTCACTTCCTTCTATAAACTGCTAAGTAAGTGTTAAAAAAATCTGGAAAGAACATGTGTGAAAAGGTATGTTTGATGTCGCGTACAAACGCAAACTTGCATGGAAGACACAGGAGGAAGAATGGATAAAGGTACATTGTCTGAAGACAACATTCAAACAATCAAAAACAAAAAGGAAAAAAATCCTATCTAGAGAATGGGGACTAATTCTCCCTTTGTCTCCTTGTCTATAGTGTTTTATTCTTTGCCTTCTATCCGTCGGATCTTCCAAGATCACAGAGGCAGGAAAGGATTAAAGTAACCGTATGTTGTATTAGCAGAGATAATGATATTAACACTCCACTGTATATCAAAACACTCAGTGCATGCTGGGTGCTTATAAGCCCCTTTGATGGTATTTGGAATCATTTTCATTTTGGCTGCCAAAAACACCCGAGATCCATCTAGTGGAAACAATTAAGTTCCATTAGTACTGTATCCATTCGGTAATGATTACAATGAAGGGTCCCTCTTTAATGCGAGAGAGTAGAGTCGCAAAGAAAAACATGCGTCTGTGCACTGGAAAATGTGTAAAACTATTGAGTTTGACAACCAAGCATGAAGCTTCATTCTGATAAAGTGAGTTCGGGAGAGCTTGAAGTGTGGGCAAGATGACGTGTTCAGAAATTCCACGCAGGGTGAGACTGTGGAAGGCCAAGGCCAGCTTGCCCATCAGGCAAGTTGAGAAACATTTATGGGAAGACAACATACATATTGGCTAGGGGAGAACCTGGAGAACCTTCAGCCAGAAGGAGAAAATCACATTAGAGGAAATCCAGAGCTCCTTGACCGCCCATCAGTGAAACTCTAACACCAGTGACCGAAAGATGAGCAGACCAGAAGGAGGGAGCCACTTGGAATACGCCTGGCTTTCCAGAACTGCGATTTAATTTTTCATAGTGAGGCCATAAATAGACATTTCTTCTGCAGCATAGAAAACAATATTCCCAGGTTCATTACTATACCAAATATACCTTCTTATTACCAGGAAGCCAACTTTTTTTTTTTTTTAACAAAACTAGGAGATAAACTAGCGTGAGAGTTGAGAAAGCAGGTAGGAAACGCAGTGGCCCCTGGGAAGCCATTGGCCAGTGTTCAGAGCAGAAGGGAAGGCTCCATTAAGGAGTGTCTCAGACAGCTCCCTCCTGGGGCTCTGGCAGCAACTAGCTCGAATGCAAAGACTACTTTGAAAGCACCTGGGGAAAGGCTGTCACAATTCTTCTGCACTAAGAAATGCTATTCCTTGGGTAGTTTAGGAACATAAGATCCTTGGAAAGTTTTTCTAAGCCAAACCATTGTCCTTACCATCCGTCCTCAACCTGAAGTCCCCAAACATCAGGACGAGATTTCTAAAACCGAGGCGGGAAGGAGCTTACGAGACCCTCCGTGGTTCCTCCAAAAGAACACCACAGCTGGAATCGCCACACGAGGAGGAGGCACCAACTATCCTCGCAAGAAAACATAGGCCAGGGACATCTTGTCTGAATGTGCCACGGCGCTGAGATTTCTCCTGCCCCGTTTTGAATGATTATAAGAGGAAACCGGGTTTCTCTTGCAGTCAAGACTGTGAACAGCTCTGTTTTTAAAACTCACAGGGTAAACTGAGGGACTGAGGGTGTCTCTGCTCCCTCCCATGAAGTTCTGGCTGAGTTCACTCCCTGAACATATTGGAGCAGAGCTTAAAGCTGAGAACCAAGAAAGAACAGTTTTGTTTGGGGACTTGCTTCCTCCCCTTCCCCCCCGCCCCCTTCACCATCACCCAACCAATTTCCCATGATGCATTTGTAGGAAAGAGTGGAGAGGAAGCAATTGGTAGAACACGGAATTATCATTCCTGACAAGTTATTAGGGCGTTCAAATGCTCAGGTGTAGAGCAGTTCGTTAACAAGCCATGACTTGGGCTAAGTGGTTTTCTCCTAATGTTCACATTGTAAGAAGTTTCTCTAATTTTATTTTTACTTGTTTGTTTGTTTTGGACCTCTACTGGGGCTTGAGCTCGGGGCTTCACACTCTTTCTTTAATTACAGTTTTTATTATCTTTAAGTAGCTGAACAAAGGAGTTTCCATTCTGGATCAATACCATCCTTTTCATCATTCTCTCCTTCCCTGTCAACCCAACCCTCTCCCTCAATTTTCCTAGAATAGACCTTGAATATTTATTGGTTAACTATGTCCACTCGAGGCTGGCACTCTACCTCCTGAGCCACAACTCCACTTCCAGCATATTGTTGGTTAACTGGAAATAAGAGCCTCTTAAATTTGTGTGCTCAGGCTGCCTTCGAACTTCAATCCTCAGATCTAAGTCTTCTGAGTAGCCAGGATTACAGGCCTGAAGCCTGGTATCTGGCTTTCTAATTTTGCTTTCTTATAGGAGAGTTTTCCTCCATGCCAGCCCTTCTTGTGAAAAAGAAAAAACTTAATGATAATTATAGCCAATCTCAATTTCATCTGACAGATGTGATGGTTTGCCTTCACTTTAGCCGGTAAAGTAACTCATACCCAATTACACTGAGGGAGAAAGAAAGAGCATATACCCTGACAGGTAGCAGGTGGCACATATAGAATTATCAGGTCTGGTGTCAGATTAGGCACCATCAGACTGCATTTGCCAAAGCCACATACAAATATAAAACAAGGTATTTCAACGTTCTTATCAAAACAGATTTTCTTCTACTACTTATAGTAGAGCTAGCTGGTTTTCATTAGAATTTTCTTTAACTTTTTTTCTTAAAGTAGAACTAAACTTAGATGATATAAAAGAGAAACTGGGACAAAAATGAGGTCAAGAATTTGATACAAAAAACATTTAGACAAGACCAAGAATATTCTAGAATGTTATCGGCTTAGCTGATGTCACCTTATACAAAGTTCAAGGGATCAATCATTTATTTCCAGTTTTGTTTTGTTTTGTTGCTCAACACTTATTGATTATAAAGTCTCTATTTGTGAGAATTACCATAATTTTTGGAGATTTCCAAATCTCCCTACCAGAAATGAAAACTTTCTTTGAAATGCCATGGGCGGATTTTACCTGTTCCATGTTTCTTTGAGATGTAGTATAGACACGTTTTGTGCTAACCAACATCAATGCTCATTTCTCCCAGAAATAGACTACAAGACTTCTTTCATTTCCCTTGGAAAGCCTGAGGCTCACCAGGACTGGTTGCTCACATGCAAAATCCTAGCTACTGAGGAATCTGAGATCTGAGGATCACAGTTTGGAGCTAGCCAGGGCGGGCAAGTTGTGAGACTCTTATCTCCAATAAACTAAAAAAGAAAAAGCCAGAGCTGTGGCTCAAGTGGTAGAGCACTAGCCTTGAGTTTTTAAAAAAAAAAAAAAAAGCTCAGGGAAAGGGCCAAGGCCCTAAGTTCAAGCTCCAAGATAGCACCAAAACAAAACAACAAAAAAACAGAAACAAAACATCTGAGGCTCACACAAGAAGGACCAGGAGAGAACCAGAGCGGATGTGTCTGTAGCCTCCACTGGGATGTGAAGTGGTCTAGGTGCTTCTTTTCCGCTTCCCTGAATTTTGCTCCGTTGGTTACTAGACCAAGATGCAACTGAGGCATCTTATTTCAAAACTGGAGGCCATGCTTAGAGTCCCCCATCTTGAGTGAGTAATGGTGATTTCTCACTCCAGGTACAAAAAACCAAACAGCTAAATATGACTGGGCATATTTTAGGGCTCCCATGATTAGCCCCTACCTGCTTAAAACAAGAACTTGAGTTCAGATTAACATTTTAAAAGTCCTAGACAGAGCTCAGTCTGAACTCCAGCTAAGTAACTCCAGACTGAGGAGGCTTGAGTGTTTGGTTTTATTTGTTTGTTTTTTTCTAAATCCAGACACTTGTAAGGAGGAAAGTTCATTTAGATGCGTATTCTGACATGTCACTAAGCAAATGTGATTGGCTGTTAATGCCTGATGCAGTAGCTTCAGCTCTGGAGAGCATGTTTACTTGTGACCATATCCTTACCATGGCTCAAATGAAAAATCTCTGTGCAAAAAAAGAAAGAAAATGGTATGGAAAAAGATAACTTTCAGACTTTAAACTAAATTTGTTCTGCCACTCATTTCCTTACAAGAGCAATAGCACTGCGGAACCAATATATACAACCCACAACCACAAAGCATAAAAGGTAGTAACTCACTAGGCACTAGCGGCTCACACCTGTAATCCTAGCCACTCATGATCTGAGGATCACAGTTTGATACCAGCCTGAGCAGGAAGGTCCGTCAGACTCTTATCTCCAATGAGCCACCAAAAAGCTGGAAGCAGAGCTGTGGTTCAAGTGGTAAAGAACAGCACCGAGGCCTGAAGCCCCAGTACAGGCACACACAACATAATTGGCAACTCACACCGTGTGTGTGTGTGTGTGTGTGTGTGTGTGTGTGTGTAAGCTTGTACCTAACCTCTGTGTGTGTGTGTGTGTGTGTGTGTGTGTGTGTATGTGTGTAAGCTTGTACCTAACCCCTGAAACTTAGCTAAGGCTTCCAACACTCTCTGGTTTTCTTACCCTCCAAACTGCCTTCAAGAGAAGTATCAATAAACCAAAGAAACTATATAAAGTTTACATAAATGGCTAAAATTTTAATTGGTTTCAGTGAGGCAGAGGCGTGGGTTATCAATACTCACTGCATAAAGTGATCTGTAAAAGTAGGTCCTTGGTTTTATCTATCCACATGACCCTTCCTGGCCCTAGAGTTTGGAGTTGGGTCATTCTTTATTGCTATTCAGAGAGAGGATGATGGAACATAACCATTAATGAAAAAAAAAATCCTTCCCTGGGGAGTCAGCAGCTGACCTGGAAGTAAAACATCTTGGCCCTTCACTCAAGGGTCACAGAGCCTGCCGTGCTTTCTCAGGGAGCAGCAGGACGGGGTCTGGAGGCATGGGAAAGAGAGGCCACCATTCCCTGGGGATGCACAGAGGAGCCGGCACAGCCATGCCGGGAGGAGGCCGCTCCAGGGCAGCCTCCGGTGCTGGCCTGGACTCCAAGGAACAGACAGCAAATTCTCCCAGCAAACTCCCCAGCAGGATCACCAGTCCCAGAAATGGCCCGGTCCCAACACCAGACAGAGAAGTCACTGAATCCTGTCTCTTGCCTGAGTCAGAGTGCACCGGCTGCTTGGGCAGTCTTGGATGCTCCCACTCCACCATCTCTCCTGGTAGAACCATGCCTGGGAAGCCAACAGAGCCTGGAAGCACAGGCCTCGGTTTGCCACGTGATGGCAGAAAGCCCCACCTCCGCTGGCAGCTAGGCCTTCGCTCAAGTTCCTTCCTTTATGTAAAGGAGATTTACAAAGGGTGAACAAATGCAGCAGTGGTACTCACCAGATACTATATTGGAATTGAACTATACAACTTGTGGGTGAGGACCGGAGGGAAAAACTGGGAGAGAGAGAGGGAAGAGGTGACACTGTCCAAAAAGAAATGTACCCTTTACCTGACTTATGCGACCATAAGCCCTGTGTACATCACCTTTATCATCACAATTTAGAATGTTTTCAAGGAGATTTTAGCATTCCAGTACTACAGGTTCTAAACCAATCAAAAAGGTACTTGCATCTCTCTGCTTTCTTTGGCAAAGTCTTGGGGTATGACGAGGGGAAGGTATTTTTACATTTTTTTTGGTAGAAGTGGGGCTTGAACTCAGGGCCTGGGCATTATCTCTTAGTGCTTTCACTCAAGGTTAATGCTCTACCATTTGAGCCACAGCTCCACCTTCAGCTTTCTGATGGTTAATTGATGATAAGGGTCTTATGGACTTTCCTGCCCAGGCTGGCTTGGAACTGAGATCCTCAGATCTCAGCCTCCTGAGTAGCTGGGATTACAGGCATGAGCTACCAACATCCAGCCAGCATTAGTAGTTTGGCGGGGGAGGGTCTTGCGTTATGTTGACTCTGGCATCTGCTGAGCTCCTACTACACTTTTGTTTCCCGTATAGCTAGGACACAGGTATGCACCACTGGGCCCAGCTAAGGTTGAGATGGAATCTCTAGACTGATTTTTTTTTATTCTGGTTTGGTCTGGTCTAGAACCGTGATTTCCTGATCACCACCTCCCAAGTAGCTAGAATTGCAAGCTTAAGCCACTGTGCCTGTATCATGTTTGACACAACTCAACTGAAAATCCCAGTGAGTCATAATCATTCCTCATCGCTGGGAACATCAAGTCAGGAGTATATCCTAACTCAAGCTGGCCTAGACTAGCATAGCCAAATCTTTTTATTTTTGTAAGCAAAGCTAGGCATATGGACTTTTATAATACCTGAAATGATAAGGCAATTAGTGGATTAATTTTCTTCTTACCTCTACTGTTTTAACCTGGGCCAAATGTTTACATTTCTCCTAATGAGATGACTCATTGAAAAGGAAAGATGTCATTTGCTTTTTGTGTGATCTATAAAATTAATCTCCCATGTTTATGTTAATACTGATCATGTGAAGTAGGAAACACCATGACCTAGAAGAGAAAACTTAAGACTCAGGAGATCAGCAGGGTGCCAGGGGCTCATGCCTATCATACCAGCTACTCAGGAGGCTGAGATCTGAGGACCAAGCTTCGAAGCCAGCCCTGGCAGGAAAGTCCATGAGACTCTTATCTCTGATTAACCACCAAAAACCTGGAAGCAGAGCTGTGGCATAAGTGGTAGAGCACTAGCCTTGAGTGAAAAAACAAAACATAAAAACAAAGCAAGAACATCGGGCCCTGACTTCAAGCCCCACTGCTACAGTTCTGGCAGGCGCGCGCACGCACACGTGCACGCACACGCATACACACACACACACACACACACCAACACACACAAGAGTAAGGAGATTGTGTTCAATTACTCTTATATGCCCAGCAATATTTTCTCCTCTGCCTCCTCCCTAGCCTGATCTCACCGCTTGTACACATTCCCACATACACCGATTTCCTGCAATATGGGGTAATACCTCTGAGAGATATGGGAGGATTACTTGGGTACTTTGGGAATGACTTAAAACCCCTCTCTGAACTTCCCAGTAAAATTGCAGCTGCAGTCCCGGCTGTCCACGGACTCTGCCTTGTAGTAAATAATCGGGATGTGCTTAGTGAATTGTCTCTGCACTCAGTCAGCCCTGTCCCCCTCCCCAAGCTTACACAGGTGACCCTCCACCCCCCAAAAATGGCTCTCTTTGTTTCCTGAGAATAAATCACCCAAAGGAGAGCGTGGTGGAGAGTAATGAAGTCACCGAGTTAAGGAGAGATCGGTGTTTCGATGCTAGGGGTTAAACCCAAAGCCGGTTACATCGGGAAGGAATCTGTGCTCCGTATTCAGCTGTAAAATAAGCCAGGAGGTTTTGTGTTCAGTGTCTGAAACATCCCTCAAAACACTAAATCAATTTAATGTCAATAATTGCCAGATATATGCTAGATTAAATGAAGCAGTGCAGATAGCTTAGTTCACAAAGAAAAACAGGGCCAAATGGCTTTCGTTAGCATGACTAATCTCAAAGTTTGGTGGCTCGATAATCAGCTGTGCAAGCCTGAATTGTGACCCTTGCTGAATATAATCGGGCTTCAGAGGTTAGAGGTGTCCTGAGTCTTCAGTGTATATGCTGAGTATCACAGCTGCCAGGTGACACGAAAACTGCCCACCGGGGCTCCACAACACACCAGACCTGCAGAAAGCAGGGGCCACGATCGACAGCTCCATTGTCCTCCAGGTGGGGTTCGAGGGGCTCTGGAAACACCCGCTCTGGCCCTGGGGAGCAATCTGAACCATGGTTTCAAGACCCAGTTGTGCCAGGTCCGTTCGGCAGCAGCCCCAGAGCCCTGCTGGCTTGCATTCCCTGGCTCTGATTAAGGCCCCCGGGCGGGCCCCGCAACTCCAAGGGTTAGCTGCTTTTTTTCCTCAGCCCCAGAAAATTGTTCTCCCCTTAGGAAACTCTGACATCCCTCCTCCCCTGGTAACACTCGGGATTCTGCAAAGCTTGTATCAAATTTGATCCCTCCACAGCCCGGAGTGACCAGTTTCGCTTAAGTTTTCATAATGAAGAAAGAACGGGTTGTTTCAGAACACGGGCTGTGGACCATGAGCTAGGGCGGTGAGCCTCGTGACTCGGGATGAGGAAGACAAGGAGCCTTCGGAGCCCCATGCACACGTGCTGAATGTGTGCACGCAGCACGCTGGGCTGGCTGCAGCTGGAAATGTGCAAGGCAGAGGTCATGGGTCATATCTTGAATTCCCGAGTCTGGGCCCGCCCCACACGCACCGTTACGCCGGTTCAGGCTGTCCTCCCCAGTGCACTTGTCAGCCATCTTTTGAAGCGTGTGCACATACGTGCTCATGTGTGTTCATGTGTGCACATGTCTGTGTGTGCATGCGTGTGCATGAGCAGCTCTGTGTCAGGGTGAATGTCCCGTGGAGATCTGCCGGAGCCCCAAGTCAGAGCAGCTGCTTCCTGGTCGCCAAGTCCCTCCTGGGCCAATCTGGAGAAGAGGAAAAAGCACCCGGCTCCCCATGTCCATGATGGAAAGGCTGTTTTCTGTTCTTGTGTTTTCAAACCCCACAGAGCGCAGTAGGGAAACACTGAGAGATCACGTGACCATTCCGGAGGGTGGATTTGGGAACCCAGATGCTGATCGTCGATGGTCCTGAGGAGAAACTGAGGTGGCCAGGGGGCAGCCAGGCCTGTTCAGTTCTTTGTAGGCTCTGTTCACCTGTGTGGTGAGTGTATGTGTGCATGTGTATGTGCGCACGTGTGTGCATGTGTGCACGTGTCCATGCAGTTACAGGAGGCTGATAATAATGATACTTCTACTTTCCAAATGAACATAACTGCAGCGGTCTTCCAACCCCTCAACCCAGTTGTTCTGAGGCATGTCCTTACACACGCGGTTGTGCCAAGGCCTTGGGGAGAGCTCTGTCCTTCCAACGACACGGCAAGGCCTCTGGGGAACAAGGAAGAGCATTTCTTATTCTCCCCACGGGACAGCCTGGCAGAGAAATTGAGAGTCCTAAGTTCAAGGCAGGCTGTTTCACCCCTGCGAATGCTGCTGTAATGTTGAGAAACATCTGACTAGCCCATGAAATCTCTCCTCCCCCCTCCACCTCTGTTTATTCTTCCCAAGTCTGCCAAGAAGCAAATAAATAAGGTGTGTCTTAAATTGGGCAGTGGCCAACTTTCTGAAACACCCCTGAAAGGTAGAGGTGACTCCTCATGACTCCGTGAGCTGGACACCAGCCTTCTGTTTCCATACTGACCAAGCGAGTGGCCCCTTTCACACAGAGGTCTGACAGAAGGTGCTCTGTCGATGCGTTTGCATGGCTCCCATCTGGATGACTCTCAAAGATTCCTCCTCACGCTCCACCTTGTCAAAGTTCAGACTTAAAACCTAACAACCAGACACAAAGGCATAAATCCTCTTAAGCTATTTCCTAAGATGCATTACCGCCAGTCAACCCAAAAGGTCAGTGATTATTACTTTTTTTTTTTTTTAGCAAGATTGGGAATGTATCACCTTTGGTCCAGCAAGTCACAGAGATTACTTGAGCAGAGAATCCAATAGATCAGTGATCTCCCTGGGTAGAAGAAAGATGTCCACCTGCTCTTTGGGGGGCAGTGAGTAGAATTTCTAGGAAGCATTTTGGGACCCAGGTAGCCAGTCTGATGTGTCAACATGGCCAGGTCACAGGACCCAGCTACTTTGGTCAACAGCAATATAGGGACTGCTCTGAAGCAACTTCTGTAGATGCAGTCAATATCAATAGGGAACGGCTTCAAGGTCACAAACTACCCTCAGCAGTGTGATGGGGGTGCATCCATGTGATGAAAAGCCTTAAAAGCAAAAACTGAAATTTCCTGGGACAAGAAATTCCACATCTGCCCCTGCCTGAGTTTCCATCCTGCTGGCCCATCGGACAAGTTTTGCACTTACATCCTGCTTGCCCCAACTCTCAGTGTGTCCATTTATCATGTGGAAATACACAGAATTTCCCAAATGGCTCTGTTTTTCTGAGACCTCTGACTGATTTTTTTTTTTTAAAAAGAAAGAAAAAGACTCACTAGAAATTTTAGATAAAATCTTTATCACCAGAGAATCCAGGGTGGGTAGTTCCTGCAAGAGGCGCATGTGTTCTATAGCCTGGACCTGGGCATTGGACTTCCCAACGTCCCCACCCCACCCCGCATCCTCCCTTCCACCCAGTAGAGTGGGCAGAGAGGACAAGGGAACCTCCCTGGGGAACGTCCTGGAGGTCATGCTGCTGTGGCCTTCCACATGCACTAACACCTCAGGCTGACATGAACTCAGTTGGAGCCTAGGTTCTCTCTTCTCTTCTTCTAAGAGAACCTCTTAGAAGCCTGTTCTTCAGAGGTGAGACTTGTATAAGTTATCTCTGGAAGGGAGCAAGAGCACTCACAGGGACTTCTCTGTAGCTCCCATCTGACCTATTCCACCATGGAGATGGAAGCGAAGCAGAAGAGACTCCAACCCCGGCCCCATTCCTATCACCAGGAAGGCCACCAGACTTGGCCAGACTGCAAACAGACCAGGAAACATTCTCTACCTTCCACGGCACATCTGTTGTACATGGGAGACCCTCATGATGCAAAGAGAATTCAGAGGACTAAATAGAACCTCTTGGGCTGAGTGCCCAGTTAGTAAGTTGCCTTGATATAATACTCAATAAATGGTAGCTATGGAAGTGGCATTGTAGTTCAAGTGGTAGAGCACTAGCCTTGAGCTGAAGAGCTGAGGGTAAGTGCTCAGGCCCAGAGTTCAAGTCCCACGACCAACAAATAAAATAAAAATAATTCAATAAATGGTAGCTATTAGTGTTCTATTAGTGATGATCAGTTATATTATTACGATCAGCTATTTGGTGCTATATTATTATGATCAGTTAAGAAAGATCCAGGCAAAGACAACTCAATTGGAGACCATTCGCATGACATGGCCACCAAGCATTGGCCAGTAGTTCATTTAAACACTTACACATCTTATGAGATGTTGATGTTAGTATTTCTATGTCATGAAGGTGGATAAGGAGGGGTAAAGGGAGGTTAAAGACTTACACAAAGACATCAGAGGATGGAGCTGGTGGGACCCAGGATGTCCCCTGTTCTATTTGCCTACATTCAACCAATCCATGCGCCCAACTTCTCTTAGAAAAGAAAGGACCACCGCAATATACGTCCTCCCTGAGACATTTCATTGAGCTCTGTGTATAACACATGTTACGAGCAGACATTCAATGAGGCTTTTTATGGAGGGCTGTCTGTATTTTTAAGTAAGGTGCTTCTTTATTTTAATATGTATTCACTCTGCTTCCCTTCCTTTCTACTGGGTAATCTTCTCTTCCCTGCTTCGGACCTCTGGTAACGTCTGCCATCTTTCAGAGAACACATAAACGCCCTCCACTAGTTTTGTTCAGCAGTGACTCTCTCCTTGAGCACAGAAGGACACAGAGTTAGACTGACAATTGGTGGAGAACAACGGAGAATGGAAATGGAGGGACTGTGCCTTGGCTATGCCTTAAGTGTATCCCCTGGGGGCTTGTGTGCTGACAGCTCAGACTTCGTGTGCCTATGTTTGAAGGCGGTGGGACCTTTAAGAGGTGGAGCCTAATGAGAGCTCCTTAGGCCAGTGGAGGCAGGCTCCCGGAAAGGAGTGAGGTGGGTCTCTCTGGTCAGGCCTCTCCAGAGACAGGGTCATTAGTAAAGAGCAAGCCTGGCTCTTACTGGTCTCACCCAGTCATCTCTCCCTCTCTCACGTGCTGTGGTGAAACACAGCCAAAGGGGGACCTTCACCAGAGCCCAGAAGATGTCAGCATTGACCTCCTGAACCCCCAAGCTGCAAGCAAAATAAACCTACTTCTAATCAAGTACCCGTCTTCAGGTATTTTCAGCAACAGAAAAGAAAATGGACTGTTCACAGGGTATGTGGAACTCCACAGTGGCCAAGATGGAAGGAGGTGAAGGAATGAGACAAAATCTGATGAAGTGAATTTTCTTTCATCACACTAACATTCTTTGAAAGATGCTGAAGGAAAGAAAGACTAGAATTGCTTGCATTTACTTTTGTCTACTGGAATTCTGGGTGCAGTGGGGACACAGAGTTTCAGGTCCAAGTAGGCAGCAGTGCCAAGGTTCACTGCGGGGGCCAGAGTCCTTCCCGACCAGTCGCACTGCTGCTCTAGAACCCAGTCTTCCAGGACTTGCATTATTTCAAGTTGTATGGGATACACAGTTCTGGGAGACCTAATCCAGAGCCCATTACCTCTGGCTGTGTAGTGTTTAGAAAAGTCACCATACCTCTCTGAACCTCATCAATAAGCTCTTCCTCTGAGAGGCACATGGGATAATATAGGAGCAAGAGTGTTAGGAACCACGAAGGGCTACATAAACGTTGCCACCACTCAGTGCCTTGGGAGTACTCGTTAAAACCTTGTTGATTGACTTACGCTGGCAAACTTCCTTAAAAAACTGGCTCATTTAGCCGAGAAAGGGACAGCTATGTAATTTGAGTGACATCCAAGAAAATCCATTCCATTTTATAGCAGCCTAGTCTGAGGGTTTTTTAAGGTAATAGCTCACTTGCGAGCGATTCTCTAGGTCTGTCTCTGTCCCTCTCCCTGTCTCTGTCTCTGTCTTTCTCTCCACTTCCAGGGCTTCACAAATGCAAGCCAAACACTCCGCCACTGAGCTACAACCTCACCCGGAACAAATCTGTATTTATTGCTCCACAAATATAACTTGGGTTGGGATAATGAGATTGTTCCTAAGAAGTGAGTGTCATTTGGACTCACTACACATGTGCCTCTGAAGATCGAGACCCTGGGTTCAACAAGTTTCAGTGAAGAGGTAAGAGGCGCCCAACCCCCAGGGACCAGATCTGGACATGCAGCTGCATGCCTGAAAGAAAACGTGGAGGCCTGGACTGAGGTCTGCAGATGCCAGGCTTCCTCATGGTAGGTAAGGACATCGGGCCTCTCCCTGAGGTGTTTTTGTTTTTGTTTTTTTGGTTGGTCATGGGGCTTGAACCCTGGGCCTGGGTGCTGTCCCTCAGCTCTTCAGCTCAAGGCGAGTGCTCTACACTTGAGCCACAGCACCACTTCCGGTTTTCTGGTGGTTAATTGGAGATAAGAGTCTCACAGACTTTCCTGCCTGGGCTGGCTTTGAACCACAATTCTCAGAAGTCAGCCTCCTTAGTAGCTAGGTGACAGGCATGAGCCACCGGCACCTGGCTCCGTGAGGTTTTTTGAGAAACATCTCAGAGATTGCACGGCCTCGTTAAAAACAAAAGCGACTTGAAGTTACCAAGCACTGAAGCAAATGAAACTTCAAACTAAAATTTTATTGAAATTCTCCCCCATTGTCCACCGCCGCCGACATTTTCAATTTTCGTTTCCCTGCTTTGGTCCATTTTACCATAGAAACTTGGATGTTTTCATTGAACAGCCGCCAGCGGACTGGAGGGACACACTATAAATTTGGAAAAATAAATAAATGCTTCAGAACTTCCACTTGAAAACCACAGCTAAAAATGAAATCAAATCTGACCCACCCCTTTTCTTTTAAATTGTGGGAACAGGCTGGGTCTGCCTCAATTTTTAAGCCTATATTAAATTTTATATAAGCACCTCAGAAGTCAGCGAGTGCACAGCTCGGTCCAAAGTAATTGCACGACTTGTGGTTGATACAGCATTTGGAACTTGCACCAAAAGGTACCATCCCTCCTGCCCAGAGTTTCTTAATAAACACGTGTGCTTAAAAAATAAAAAGGGAAGAAAAATTGGTTTATGGGCATAGATAGAGAGAATAATTCACTCCAAATTGGTCCTTTGATGAATGTGGACAAAAGAATAAAATTTGTCACCTAGCTAATATTACCATCAATATTTTGTCCAGCTACATTCTTTCCAATTTAAAAACAGTTCAATATCCCTTTTACCTTCAAGTAGCAGCACTTAATAAACAGTGATGGATGGTTTTCACTTCTGTTCGCATTTCAGTCTTCCGTGCTTCTGTTACAAGGGGACTATTTTGCTTGGGGGAAATGTAGATCTCCCGTCTAGCTTGCATTGACATGCTCCCCTCAAGGAAAGACGGCCATATTTAATTCATAACCCCCACCGGCTACACAAACATACAACTTCCCATCAATTAGGCAACACAGAGATGCTGTTAAAAATCAATGAGCTTATTATTAAATATATTTTTTTCATGTAGCAATAATAGTTATTGCTACAGTATTGTTATTACTGCAATGTCAGCTCTTTAGACAGCTTTCAGAGGGTTTGATTGCCTTTGATCTTGCAAGGAAGGAAGGAGCAATCCAAGAGAAGCTGCCCTGTCTGTCTTCTGCCAGATTCAGAAGCCACCAAGAGAAAGGGGGACATGCATGCCGTAGTGAAACAAACCTTGGATTGGAGGCACAAGACCTGGGTTCTAATCCCAGCTCTGCACATAGCGAGCTGTGTGACTTTCTCCAGTCTGAGCCCCCCTGGCTTATTTGTAGAAAGGAAAGAAGTGTTCTCCTGCAGGATCCAAGGACAGAATCTTTCTATCCCAATTTTTTTTAATTCTTAAATAACTTTCATTTTATAGCAAAGGAAAAAGGTAGAAACGGAATTGGTGCAGCAACTCCCATTGCTCCTTTTCCAAAGACTCTTGACTTACCAAAAATAATAATAATAATAATAATAATAATGTTGATGATGAAGGGAGGGGGTGAGTGGGAGAGCCCAAGTGAATCTGGAGCAGACGTGAAATGGATCCAAAAACCAAATATGTCCATATTTGTGTTTTCATCGTCGTTATCGTGTGTTTATTAAAAATAATTTTGATATTTTGACACATGCCACGACTGTGGAAGTCTCCTGCCTACAAACAGAGATGTTAAAATTGTGCCAGCACATGCAAAGGTTAAAAACAACATTGCAACGATTTTGGCAATTACATCATGTGCTGTCTGGCCACAGCTGATGTGAACTGGGTCCCCCGTAATTACAGAAGAAGGTGGAGCAGGTTTGCTGCTAATTGGAAAATTCTGCAAATGGCAGCACTGAAGTAAATTGACAGTCGTTAGAATATTAGCAAAATGAGAGTACTGATTAGTAAAAAGCTCAGATGCAGATTTTTTTTTTTTTACTGCCGGAATCTACTGGCAAATTGATAATAAAAGCTGAACTTAATAATAACAGCTGTTATTTGACCTGGTAATATTTTTTTTAATCTGTTGCTGTTCCTCGACCAATAACACATACAGAAGGTTTGTATCCACTGTGGCAAAATTATTTGGAATCCCCAAAGATAGATTCTGACTCCCGGAAAGGCAACTCGTGCTTAAAGGGACAGCGGTAAATAGCACAGGTACAAGTGGAAAGCCTGAGCTGATCGGTAGCTTCCACCTCTCCAGGAGCCTGGGCTGTGGGTCCTGTTGAGAACTGGGCCCTGGATTCTATTTCCAGTTTGTTGGAAAGCTGTGACTGGCAAAAAAAAAAAAAAAATGTCAACATTAACTTCGCTTTCATGTCACATCGGAGGATGCTGCTAGAGCGTGAGCGTCTCTCAGCACTGAGCCGCTGGCACCTCTCCTCCTCACATCACCGCTGGTGAGATTACAGGTGGGAAGGGACAGGACACAGACAAGCCGGTGAGTCTGCGGTGGGAGGGCTGGACATGCCACCACCCCGAAGAGGCCCCGAGGACTCGGTCTCACGGTGCTCTTCTGCACGGTGGGAGGTGGTGTAAGTGGGAACACACAGCCGTTGGCCCCCAGATTCTATTACAAGGATTTGTCCTCAAACATGAGCCATGGACTTGCCTGAAACTTTACCCACCAAGATGTTCCTTCCACCATCGTTTATTTTGTAAGGAACAATGACTAGTGGAAACCACGTTTATCCTAAAATAGATCATGATGGATACACAAAGGCACACTACAGAATTGCTGAAATCATGTTATAGGGCTGTAGGATAATGATAGTCTGGTTTTTCAAAAAAAATAAGGCTAATACAAAAGTACAAACATGGGATGTGCACTGAGAGGGGAGGGAGGGAGGGAGGGAGGGAGGGAGGGAGGGAGGGAGGGAGGGAGGGAGGGAGGGAGAAAGAGAAAGAGAAGGAGGCTCAAAGAGACATGGATTAATGGTTATTTCTGAGCAGTGAGTTAATGGATCATTTTCACTTTATTTTGCTTGTTCACATTTTCCAAATGGTATAAAATGAAAACTTAGCTGTTATTTTTAGAAAATAAATCGATAGAGGGTTTCTGCTATTTTAAGTAACAAGCCAGGGCCACAGGGGCAGCAGCTTGCCCGAAGGGCGGGCTGGCATCTTGCCCCTGACGCTCTGCTACCTCGTGCAGCGTGGGTTCACGCTCCACCAAGGATAGGAGAATAGCCAGCTGGATCAAACCTTAAAACTGGAGCTGAAACCAGCCTGCAGATTATAGTTAATTTACAGCCCACCCCTCCACCCCCCCCCCCCCGCACACACACGCGTGCGCGCGCGCACACACACACACACACACACACACACACACACATGCCCTCTCTTCTTTTTGATATCTCTTCTCTGAAATCTCAGGTCATCAGTGACACTTGTGACCTGAGAGAGACAGAGAGAGAGAGAGAGAGCCTTTTCTATCTTGAGACTCCTTATCTCTAGCAATGTTGCCTTCTTCCTCTGCTCTGTGATCACATGGAAGCTCTTTCCTCCACGTGTGTGGGAGGGAGGCACTGTCGGGCTCTGGTTTTCTCTCACCGGCTGGAGGAGAGCAAGGGTTGGGATCACAGTGCTCCCAAGCCAGCCACAACCTCACCAAATCAACTGTGTGTCCATATTGTTATCAGTCGGGTCCCCGGCGAGCTCGGCGCTCCCTGTGCTGCGTGAGGAGGGCTCTGAGTATTGAACTGAACTCACAGAAACCCAGTGGCCACAGCCCCATGACGCTGTTTGTACCTGAACACTGGCCAAGAAGTTAAGGAAGGCTGGAAGGTTTCCGAGCTGGCCCTAACGTGTGTGTGCGTTTGCTGGAGTCCTGACAGATGCAGTGCATGTCCCATCAGGTCTACTTTAAAAAAAAAGGCCCTTATTAATATCCAAGGATGCTGTTGCCAAAAAACATAAAATTCCAAAGGCAAATTCCTGAAGTCCTAGTCCAGCCAGCTTCGCTGGGGGACTTGAAACCACCACAGTTGCTTCCACAGTAAGGACCACAAAGCCCACCCCATTAGCCTCAGCCCCAGGACCAGGCCACTTCCAAGCTGTTTCTTGCCAGGATTATATGGGTGGGCAGCGGGCAGGGTTCCATCACCACAACTAGACTCAATGGACTGTAACCCAGAAATTGTTTTGGTGGTGGTGTTTTGCTGTTGTTGTTGTTAAGTAGCTTTTTTGGCTGGTGGGACCCAGATTCCCCCTCGGCCCTCCCCGCCCCCCATTCCTCATTCCTTCTCACAGCCGTGCAGCAGGTACACAAAGCAACCAGGAGAGTTTGTGCCAAATACAGTGATGGGTAGAGAGAGAAGGTGGGTTGGGAAGCGGGTGCAGGGTGGGGGGTGGGGGAGTGGAAATCAAGTCACTTTCAATCAAGTGTCACACCTTTAAATAGTGGTTAAATCTTTGCATTAGGCAGCTCATCCCTTTACAACATAGGGTTCCCTCAGAGAATTCCCTGTTTACACTGGGAATTCCTCCAGGGCTGCATCAATAAAGCTGAACAGATGTCAGGGTAGAATGCCAGCGGCGGTGGTTGTTGTCCGGGGTACTGGGGAGGCAGGCACGGAACAATAAAACGGCGTCTGCACACAAAGCCCTGCGCGTGGGTCAGGTTCTGCCAGTGTGTAAAGATTCCACTCTCGCCTTTGTCTGGACACATTGCCTTTCTTGTGTCTGGATGACAAGGGTTGACACATGTCACCCGGCCCTATCAGGAGTGTTATTTGTTTGTCACTTGCCTATGCACCAGTGTTCCTGACCTTCCTGCCTCTCGGCTGGCAATGCGTGGGGCAGAGCTCGGCTTCCCCCGGCCCTGCCCCAATCTACAATTTCATTATGCACTTTCCAGTCGAAAGTGGGATGTAGATGTCCTTCTTTTTAATTAAAAACATGATTGATGAGACTTAACTGACAGTAGGAAATGCAATTTAAATATTCCTTAAAGAGGCACTCACCCTGTTTGGGGGGTTGGAGGGGTTGGCTTGGCATTCCCTGCCAACGTTGGGACCAGGGGGAGAGAGGAAATTAAAATAAAAGCTTGGGCGAGTCAGGTGGTACTGTGAGACAGTCCCAGCAGCCGTGTAACCAGAAACTTCTGCGCAGGAGGAGCTGAGGTGAGGTGTTACTTGGTAATGGTCATGGGGTGGAGGGGAGGGGGGGTTGCGGCATGAAGTCATGAGAAAGCTAAACCAGAACACTCGCTACAGGGTTGTTGTTGTCGTTTTCTTTTTAAGGTGGCAATCAGCTTCCCAAAGACCTCATACCAAAACTCTCCTCTTCTTCAGATCTGCAAAAGAGCCCCCACCACCCCCGTCCCGCTGATCGCTGTCTGACTCCTCCGACAAGGCCTTTTAAAACAAGCCAGACACCTCGGACAAGGAGGAGGCTGCTCGTCTAAGACAGAGAGAAAGAACTTGTCACCTTACTTATTTATTTCTTTATTTTTATTTCTTGACCTTCTCAGATTTACTCCCCCAGTGTCTGCTAAGCTATTAGGGCAAATTCTGTGTCACATAGGATACAGTAATTTACAAACCATAGGAACCCCAAATCATGTAAAGAAGGCCAGGAGACAGTGCCCCGAACTGCAGGCCTTTCCCACTGCTTGTTTTCCTTCTGCAAATAGTGTACCAAGTTGAATCTTGCTCCCCACCAAAATAGTGTAACTTAAAAACCAGTAACAATAGCAGTTTAAAAATTATTTTCAACTAGATCGCTCCTCTTTCTACTACTTATAAGAAGGAATTGTCGTTTCTTGTTTTTGTTCTTTCTAGGTGTTTTATTTCATTTTCCGTGGAGATAGTTACTTTCTGAGAAATGCTAACGCTGAATTTCAAAAAGGCATCCTAAATATATGTATTCGAACAGCCTTGTCTCCACTCTGGAGGTTTGCTCAGAGTGTACGATTCATACATGATTTGTGCCTAAAGATTTTATTCTAGGGTTTCAAAAGCCCATACCACATGCTTCTTCTCTGCTTAAAGCCCAATTAAAAACTGATAAAAAGAAAAGCATTTATTGAAATTCCTGAATTAGAGAACAAGGACTACAATTTGGGGCTAATTTTTGGTAACTATTTAACTAGCAAAGGTTAATTAGTATTGTAGCAATGAGATGTAAAATAACAGATTTTGGTCAATTGATTAATGAGATGTCAGAAGGTATAAGAATTCGCCTTTGAGAGAAATGTATTAAAAAGGAAATGTTTTCCAAAGCTGTCCCTTTTACTTAGTAGTTTATTAGCCTGGGTGGAGGCAATGTACAGAAATGAATGCCCCCAAACCTGTGAAAAGCAGCACCACACGGGTTACCTAAGTTTATGCCATCTGAAATTTTTCCTCATTATCTGCGAGAGGTCAAAATCTTCACAACCCCCCTTCCATTCCTCTTTGCATTTTCCTCTTCCTTCTATACTAGATATTCAGACTAAAGACTAATTCTTTGCAAAACGGTGCATCTTTCATTACTAAAAAGAAAACCATTTCCAATGCCTATTCTGAAGAGCTGGATCGACCCCTTTGGTGTCAGCTCCACCCTGGACAGGGTGAGGAGGTGCTGGGATAAAGGACCGTGCGTGGCTTGCCTGCCCTGGTCAGCAAGCACCTCTTCCTATCTGTGGCATAGATTTTCTTTGTCACAATAAACCACAGTGTGTTGTGTTTATATGTGTCCTTCAGGCATGTCACAACAGTTTGGCATTCTGAGGGGCTCCACCACTGTGTACATTAAATAGTCATGTAGTTACATTAAACAGGAGGGGTTCACACTTCACAGGCACTCCGTGTTTTAAAACAGATGTGAGCTGTCTGTTGTCAGACGCCAGTGAAAAAGCTTAGAAGCATCTTGGTGGGAACTCAATCTGCAAAGGACTGAGGGATCCCCCAAATTTCCCATCAGGTTCCCTGGCACCCCACCACACACACACACACACACACACACACACACACACATACACACACACACACACACACACACACACACACACACACACGGATCTGGGTGAGAGAGACTGAAGAGAAAGGAAGGGAAAGGGAGGGGGGAAAGGCACAACTTTTATGTCTTACAGTACAGAGATCTGAAAAAAAAAAAAAAGAATTCAGAATTCGGAATAGTTGTGCCATGGAATATTTTGAGCGGGGTGGGCTTGCCGGGTACCCTGGGATTTACTGACAGGAGAATTTTTGACAGTTGATGGACAGATGAATTCCATCATGGAGGCGTTAGTCGAAAGCGGCAAGGCCAGATGGAAACTCACAGCTTGTCTTTAATATTAATTTTCTTTTTTTTTCAAGAGATCAGAATTCCCTAATTCCCTAAAATGTTTCAATGCATCTTGAGGTATTATTTTTCCGATGCTTTTCTCCACCTACTCTTAGTAAGAGTGTTCCTTTGTGCTCATGTTATTTTTCCCCATTTACTTTGAAAAAATAAAAGCCGACTTTTTTTTTTCTTTCTTCCTTCCTTTTTTTTTTTTGCTATACTTATGCAGCTGTTAAAATTCTTCCTTCATTTGCAGCAAGCATAGAAGACAAACACCCAGCCTCATAAGTATTAAATCTAAATACTAGCCATACACTGGGAACAGCTATGGCTTGGAGCAATGGTCACAGACGGAGGTGACAGAGGATTTGCTCGTGGCTGAAAGGAAAGGCATTCACCCCATGCTTTCTCAAGGGCAACACTAGGCTGAAGTCACCCACCCTCACCTGGGATCCGTCTGACTGCTGTTGGGCTAAGACCCAGGGGCTGCAGTTCCAGTCTTGGCTCGCTCTCTCCTTCTCTGTGTGGTGCGGTACACAGGTCACAAGAGTTTTCTAAGCCTTGATTTCCTTCCTTGTAAAATATGGTTGGTGTTGGCAGGAAGACAGTGGGTCCTAAAAGCTCTCCATGGGTCCCTTTAGAACAGTCCAGAACCTTTTACGTAACGAGCTAAAATGTGAGGGGCATGCTTTCCTCACGGCCGAGCTCAGAGGCGCCCACAGGCTCCTAGGAAATGGATAGTGCCCCCGACTTTTAGGCTCACCTTTTCCTTTCTGTTCTGCTAAACATAATTGCCCTGCACTTTTCTGAAGGGGAGACCTCACTCTTTAGCCCAAGCAAAAAAAGCAAGCACCAAAAAATCAGTAACCAGATACGATATTCTACACTGTAACACTACATAGCTCAAGTTCTCCTACCTGTTCTGTCCTATGATGTGTCCCTAGTTCCTTTCTTTTGCACCAATGACTTCATTCCAGTTAAAAATGTCACTCTGAAACTCGGTTCTTTCTCTTCTAGATCTGTGTTATTTGCTTTTCTGATATTGTTTCAGGTTTAATATAAAAATAGTAACCCATGATCATTCCTGCCAGGATATACCGACATCACCGGCTACAACTCAGGTCCTTCTGTGATGTTCGTGTGTGTGTGCGCGCGTGTGCACTAGTTAACATACTTGTTTATTAATGAGTTAGTGTGGGTCAGTTAGAAAAACCTTTAAAAGTAAGCATAATGAGACCATTTAGCTAAACAAAGCATCCCAAAAACAAAGCAATAGGAACCATCCATTGATAGACTAGAAGAGGGACTTCCCCCTGCACCCCGATAACTCACCTCTAGGCAGCTCAGGAAAGCGACATAGCAGCCCAGCCTGGAAAGCTTAAGGTAGGAAGTTCTCACTCTTGACACGCCCCACCCCATGCTCAGGCACTGGATACCCAACTTCCCTCCTGTGTCCACATCAACGAAGTGGGGAGAGGAATAGTAACTTAGCTGCATGGACCTCATACCAACAGCTTTGGATGGCACACACCACGTAGTGTTTACCAAGGAGCAGACCTGAAGCAGCATGAGGAGGACCTGTAAAAGCACCGCACGGCTCAGCCAGGGGCTGTGGCATGACACCACACACCTCCAGAAGACAATTTCTACCGGACTGAGGAGGTCTGATCCTGCAGACGTCCTGTCTATCCATTAAATATGCAAAATGTATATTATATAGAATATATCACCTGTAAAAATGCATGTGATAAACAAATCTACAATAAGTACCTGTGATAAACCTCACACCCAATAAATATATGATGGACATATCATAGGTAATAAATAAATGTGATAAGCATATACAATATCTGATGTGGCACATATAACTTTATTATAAACATATCATATAGTAAACAGGTAGCGGACATGCCTTATATGATCAACATAGATTCACTATACACACATCATACATGAGTATGAGTTTATACATGAGCATATGTCATATGCACGTGTACCAAGATAAATGCCTGTGATGTATATGACAATTATACAACTTGCAAACTGGGTGAAAGTACTCATAAATACCATCAGGAAAAAACCAACTATTGGAACCACAAGAGATCTTAAGGGAAAAAAATCTGGGGACCCATGTGGTCCTCTGAAGACGGTGGAGCCAATGTTCATGGTGGTTTACAAAATTCTTTCCCCTACTCCTCTTGGGAGACACCCAGCCTCCTTCTAGCTGCACATTTGACTGGCACAGGGATGGAGGGCAGGCTAGGCTAGGCCAGGGCTGGGCTGGGGACAGGCCATGTCCCCAAGCCATCTCTCTCTCAGCCACATTGCTGCCTGTCTCAAACCAGGAATGTGTGGTGCTGTTCGTCGAGGCTCACTTGTTACCAGAGGTAGCAAGAAAGCCCGAGGATCATTTTCCCTGCAGCTTTCGTTTTGTGAAAAAAGCAACAGAGGTTGGGAGAAGACTGTTAGTACACCATTCAAAATGAAAAGCTTGATTTCTGCTTAAAGACAGCAGCCTGCACACCCCACCAGGCAAGTCATGATTTAAACCAGGTGAGAGCAAGAATGATTTCATTCATTGCCGCTTCCATGTGCCTCACGAGGAAAGACATGTGGAATATGTATGTAGCAAGAGAGCCCCCCCAGGCCCCTGGCGCCCCCCCCCCCCGCACAGTAGACTAGTAAACGTGGGGCTGATGGCAGGCGGTATTCTTCCCCTGTGCCAAACAACTTCATCCTAAAGGAAATACTTCACTCTGGCGAGATTTAATAACAATTATATGCATACCTTATACTGATACCGCGTTCTGTATCTAGAACATTCCTACATGGGTAAGTTGATGGGGCGTGGAGAGGGAGAGTGGGGAGATGTGATGGTGGGGGTGGGGGTCCCCCGAGGTCCTGGGGCTCCCCTTCCCCTGATACCAAGCACAGGACCATACTCCCCTTCCCCTCTGCTTAATCTTCCCATCTGACATTTTTGGAGGGAATGGAACAAAAGAACCCCAGAAGAAGCAAAGACTTCTTCTAAGGGAAAGAAGGGGCTGGGAAAACAGGCTCCCATCATCACTGGACGCCCCAGGCTGGACCCCATACAAGAAGGAGCATTAAAGACACACAGGTGGACCCTGTGTCTGACCCTTGCGTCTGGGACCCCCCCTCCGGGCCCCTGGTATATCGGAGTGGGTAATCTAAGCCTCTTGGCTGTAACTCTGCTGGCTCTCACCAAATCCTAAACACTTGCTAGAATGCAGTGTGTGTGCCCAGCGTGAAGCCTTCCCACACTGAGGCTGGGTTCTAGTCCATTTTAGATCACTTGTTAACCCAGCATATGTTTCTTATAGCAGCTGTGACTTGCCAGGAGCGGTGTGAGAGGCTGGAAACGGACACACACGTCTGTCCTCACAGCTGACCCTGGGCAGTGAGGGACACAAGAAAAGGCCCCAGAAAACATGTGACAATCACACACACACACACACACACACACACACACACACACTGCAATCACAGAAGGGATCTCCAAGTACCTTCCAGTGTAAAAACAGATGCTTAAAATCCCCTTCCAGTAACTTGTATTTTAATAGTTTGTTCCTACTTGAATTTTTTGTGTCTCTTAAAGAAAGGAGGATAGTTAGCTAAATCAAGACACCACCCACACCCAACCTCTTTCATAAATGTACAATTCAGCCAAGCTCTTAGGGTTCATGACTATAATTCCAGCTACTCAGGAGGCTGAGATGTGAGGTCTGCAGCTCAAAGCCAGCCTGGGCAGGAAAGTTTTAAGATTTTTCTCTCCAGTTACTCACTGAAAAGCCAGAAGTGGATCTGTGGCTCAAATGGTAAAGTGCTAACGTTGAGCAAAGAAAAGGAAATACCCAGGCCCTGAGTTCAAGTCCGAGTATGGCACAAAAGACAAAATAAATGTATAATTCAGATGCCTTCCCTGTAGTGCTCACATTCTATCCCACAGGTGGAGAGGATGAAGCCCAGGAAAAGGGAAACACTTCGTTTCCAGAGAAGCTAGAGAAACAGGAACCTATTACCTTACTAAACACTGGCTTTGCTCGGCCTTCTTAAGATGCTATGTACTGAAGTTTGTTTAGTTCTTTGCATACTTTTTGGACACATGCACCATTTGACGGTTTGGAAACTAGCAACCAAACAGCAACGTTGTGTTTGGGAAAGTGATCAGTCAACATGAATCATGCATGGACCTGTGGAGAGAACTCCGGACACACTCGGTCACTGGGTGCACAGACCCTAGACAATGTGACATGACACACAGCCTGCCTTTCCTGTCAGTTGCTGTGCACATGCTTCAGGCCTGAGAATACTGCTGGATTCTCCCAGGCATCTTCTGTTTCCTCATGCCTGGTGTGTGTGTGTGTGTGTGTGTGTGTGTGTGTGTGTGTGTGTGTGTGTGTGTGTGTGTGTGTGTGTGTGTGTGTGTGTGTGTGTGTGTGTGTAAAATATATTCATAAAGTAAATATCATATATGGCATGGGACACAGAGGACAGAATTAGATGTCATAAATATTTGTTACATTTCTCAGCACAGCAGAGCATCATGGCAGCTCCTCTTCTGTGCCCCGGATGTGAGCAATGGCTAGGTTGGAAAGGGAGAACTTTTCAACTTCCTTTGACTTCCTGCTGGGATTTTCAAAGCTCTTGGGGGCCTATCCTGAAATTTTCAGTCCTCTTTGGGGGCTGGGCTCTGTTCCCTAGGGGTTCTTGGCTCCCTAAAAGTTCTGGAGCGCAGTCCTACTCCGTGGGGTTCGGGTTGGAGACAACTTACAACTTGCTCCTCCAAGGATCGGAGGCCAAATATCCTGAAGCCAGGGCTTTCTTTTCCTCTTGCCTTGGCTGTGAGAGCCCCCCTCCCTTGGAGCGTGGGGGTGGTGGAGCCTTTGACAGTCATTAGCAAGTGGTCACAGGTCCCCAGAGGGCCTACTCCCCTTCTCTCCCCCTCCCCCCCTCCCCAGAGGTCTGGGGAGACTAAGTGCTGTGGAAGGTCGTCTACTGCCCCCGGCCCCTCCCAGGCAGCTTCAGAAGTACACACGTGGCAAAGGCACTCCTACAATGGACACCGAAAGACTCTTCTGCCTCAAACTAAGCTGTCATTGAGGATCTCTCCTTCCCCGGTGTGGGGCTTGCTGAGGTGCAGAGCGGTGGGGAAGTTGGACACCTGCCTGGCCCAGCCCACCATGTGACATCACAGGACACGGTGACCGCCCCTCGCTCTCCTGCGAGCCACTCTGCTGATGATGAATGGCTGAGCGCCTTGGTAGCGACTCGGCTGCCTCTGTGAGGTCATCATCCTGGGACACAAGGGCTTTCTCCAGGAACCCCATGTGTGAAAGTAGAACCGCCTCTAAGGACCTTCGTGAGACTTACCATCTTCCAGGTCGGAGCCCCTGGCCCAGCTCTGTCGGCTCCAGATAGAACCAACAGTCACATAAATGTTGGTTTCTTCCAGGGAAGAAGCCAAGGGCTGGCAGCAGGGTTCAAGTGGGAAAGTAAGACCCTGAGTTCAAGTTTCAGGACCACCAAAACAAAAAACAAAAAAAACCTGTTGACTTAGAGCCTCAGTGACAACTGGCTAGAAACACCTTCTTTTAAATGGTGGCTTTGAGACTCTGTATTCTGTGTCATTTTCTACTCTATACTTCCCACACAGAACTTTCCACAGGGTTGGCCTTCAGAACATACATGGTGACTAAGGATTCTCCAGCCTCTTGAGAGCCAGGACGGCAGGCAGTACCACTGTGCCCAGCTATAAGTAACTTTCTAACCTAGCACTCAGCAAGCCTTTACCAACTCCAGGCTCACAAGAGCCCCTACTAGTGACCATGCTCGGGCTGCATTCTATGGCCGACCCACTGAGCTGGCTCATTGCTCACGAGTCCCTGTCTTTCTTCCTCTGCTAAGAGGAAAAGCACCCTGCAGACAGAAGTCAAGATGTACAGCTTGAAGCCCTTTTAGCATCCAGCCCCAGATTTCATACACAGCCATCGTTCAAATTAGCAATGGTGGCTTGACTGTTTGTTGCCATGGCCTGTGTCAGCCAAGCAGTGAATGGTATTCTGCCCTTGGTCTCCCGGCCGGGGTGGGACCCGGGCACTCAGGCCTGCTCTTGGAAAGGCGATGGACACCTCTCGAGCTTCTGGTTTCTCAGCAGTGAAACAAAAGCAGTGACATGCAATCTACGATCAGTGGTTTCCTAACTCAGCGTGGGAACTCTTCAAGCAGGGGATGAATGTCCTGTTGCTCCCACCCACCACCACACTCCCAGAATCCTCTGCTCCAACCTTCTTAGGCTCTACAGCCTGGACTGTAGTTTCAGGACCTGCATGATTTTAACTGTTCTCCTTTGACGCAGACCTGATTGGCACTATTCTGCCGTGACCCGAAAGCACAACCCATGACCTAGGTCTCATTTCCCACAAAGTGCTCTGAGGTTGTGTCTCCTCCATGCTGTAGGGAAATGGTAATTCAGACCAAGTTGTCTCTGACATCCTCTACTCTTCTGTAGCTCTGTGGGTTGTAAGTTCAGGGACAGCTAAGCTATGGGGACCAGCAAAGGAACCAACCTGTTGTGTCATTTTCTTGAATCTTCCTAGAGTCTTGCCCTTAATGAACTTTTCTGCATCATCTACTTAGAAAACCCGAGAGAAGCTGCCCAGGTTTATTCAACGCTCAAGGTTTGTTTGTTTATTTGTTCCAAATACCAATGCATGGAAGGAGGAATTTCATTCAAGTAGAATCAGTTATTTCTTCCTCCTCCCTCTACCTGTTTTGTTGGTTTGTTGTGCTTTTTTGAGACGGCCCAGGCTGGCCCTGAACTCTCCATCCTCCTGAGAAAAACCACAGCCTTCAGATCCATTTCCGCCAAGCTGTGTTTGGTCTTAGGGTAAAGAGAGGGTGTAGGGAGTTCATTTCTGGGAATTCAATCTCCAAGAATGATCCATAACTAGAATCATGACAGGAAAGCAGCGTTAGAGGGAAGAGAGTTCTGATTCCACCTCTGTTCAATTTTTAATGCAGCTGCTGGGTAACTAAATTGATTGAGTGGAAGGAAAGTTATATTCCTGGAGCTATGATTTAAGGATTTAGAAAGCCTCAAACTACAACCATGGTCTTTTATTCATTCAGAAGGTAGAAGAGCCTTTTAGTGCAGAAAATGCTGAAATATGAAAGTCGGAATGAGCAAGCAGTTGCAGCTGGGAGGACCGTGCAGGAATCTGCTTGATGAAGCACAAGCAAGCCCTCACAGACCAAGGCCCTCTCTCCACTAGCGGCCATGAAGAGGAACTGATCACGTTTGATCCAAAGAGTTCTCCCACTTCCCAGCTCTTCTGTTAAAACGCATAGCCAGACATGGTGATTCACACCTGTAATCCCAGCACTCAGAAGGCTGGTGCAGGACAATGCTGAGTTCAGTCTCGCCACAGAGTGAGGGCCTGCTTGGAAGAGTCAAACCCCCAAGTTTCCACCATCGCCGCAGCGTCTGGAAGGATGCAATAGCTAAGGAAGAAACCCTGGAGGGTCCAGGACACAGGGCTGTGAGCACAAACCAGGGAAGGCCGCGGAGCACCTGTGTGAGCGCCGAGGGGCAGATCTCTTCCTCACCCATCGCCCTGACAGCTATGCCTGGCCTGGTTTCTAACACCTTATCTCAATCCATGTGCTGAAAGAAGTAACGTGGGGATACAGTGGAATGTATCAGACTTCCCAACTTCCCAACAGTCATCTCTCTTTCTCTGACCCCCACCCCCACCCATCCCCAGTACCCAGTCCAGACTCTACTCCTGCACAAGCCCATTGGATGACCCTCCCGCTATGGTGGGGTGCAGTTTGGGTGGGACTCCCCCTCCCCCGAGGCCCATCATTGCATGCTGGGACATAATCCCCAGTGCAAGGCAATACAAGGTTGCTTACAGGTGCAGCCTTCGGGACGTGACTAAGAATCCCGGTGACTTTAGATGAAGGAAATGACCCTCCATCATGTGACACTCATTGACTTCCATCCATGAGCCAAAACAAACCTCTCTTCTTTATAAAATTGCCTGAGCATGGTTGTTTTATTATGGTGACGGGGGGGGGGGGCAACCACGTTCACCTTAGCTAACCCCTGCAGCCCAATGCTCATGCTCAGTCTCACTTTCCCATTAAACCAAAATATTCCAGTGCCTCTACCTCAAAGTACTGCGCAAGCGTCTGACTGCCGCCGCCGCTGTCCTTGTTTAAATCCCATCCCTTCTGGCCTGAAGACTGCCCATGACCCCCTAGAGTTCCTCACTTTCTCCTCCATGTCCAAGCCAAGATTCACGCCCAAGCACTAGTCAAAAGGCAATGCAGTTGGTTAGATTGCCACAGAGAAGCTTTTCATTCATACCAACACCAGTGCCCTAAGACCACAGGGCAAACTCCTTTGCTGGGTCCGCTGGCCCCTCTCCAGCCTCAGGCTCCACACCTCTGTGGGAACCGCATTGGAAGTGGCAGTGTGGCACCCTTCCCTGCTCGTGCTGCTGTGGCAAATCCCACAGGGGGCGCTGTTCCTTCCTTCCCTGCCAGGCAACGCCTCTTCTTCCTCAGCCAGAATGGAGGACCGCCAGTGGGATTACTAGCTTCCAGGCAGTTCCGTGTCCTTCCTATGACTCTGGCGCAGACCTCTGATAACACACTCACTTGCCCTTGTCTTTTTTTAAATTTCATCTACTTCCTGTTAGCGAGCAAGAAAGGGTAACACAGTATCTCGTCCACAGAGCAGATGTTGACGACGCATCTGCTCCATACAAGACGCACGGTCAACATGATGCCAGAAAGTTCTTCCAAAGGACTGAGGTGGCCAACCACTCCTTCATCCATGGTCATGCTATAAGCCTCCTTATAGGAAGGAGATAAAGACCTCTCTCATCAGAGACTAATCCTAAGACAGGGTTTTTTGAATGACATAGTATCGCATTGGCCCAAAATGACAGTACACACTTGTGTCTCTCCCACCATGGTCCTGGGATGAATGGAACTCCAACTGGTGGTTTCTCTAGAGAGTTGTCACTCTGGGGATGCAAGCTATGTAAAGTGCTATGACTCTGCATAAACACCTCGTGCAGCTTCAAAGACAGTTCCCCTTTCCCCGACGGTCCTCTATCCTATCCAGGGGACGCACACCAGCACCTGGCTGCTGCTTCCCTAGCCACAGTGCCCAGTGAGGGCTGGGCCCAGAGTCCCACTGTAATTATACCCTGTTTGACTAGGAAATGGAATTCCTGATCGCATTCCTAGCTCTCCCACCGACGCGACATTTATAACTACATTAAAAAAGGAAATGCTCTTTGCTGTGCGCCTTCACTCAAGATAATTGGACAGGGATAACGCCGTGGAGGGGCCTGAGGCCCTTCCCAAAATGACACAACAGAACCATGACTCATAAAGTAAAGGGAACTCTGGTTCCCTCCTCGAGCCCCAGAACACAAGGGAAATAAACGGAGCCTTAACTGAAAGATGAATACATTGCTCAGAACTCTGGGGTTCTGGAAGCCCGGGAGCTGCCAAGGCTCTTACAGCATTGTCGCTGGCTGCCCCTGCTGTCTTCCCCTAGCTACAGAATGAGGCCAGCAAAGTTGTGGCTTCTACACAAACTCCCACCTATGACTGCAGAGCCCTGGGGGCCAAGGGATTACTACAGGTCATCTGGGAATCCCAGTATTCACCCAAAAGCACGTGCTGCAAAGCCAGGGAGAGGTCTTGCACACATACGCTGTAGTGCTGTCACATTTACATCACCATCATCACTATCATTGATAGCGTTCGGTGGGTGATCACCACAGGCCAAGCACTTTCCAAACATCTTCTACACGCTAGCCAGTTGCTTTCCATGAGCCCTATGACCGTCGCTGTTCCCATCTTATAAATGGAAAACAGCGGCACAGGGAGGTCATGAGGAGTGGAGATTCAAGCCAGGAGGTGCTCTGTGACCATTAATTTATTCTGACTCCTCCATCCTCAACTAACAGCTATTAAAAAAGACCTTCATTATTATCCTGTTGGGATCCTGATTTTGTGTGCGTGTGTGTGTGAGAGAGAGAGAGAGAGAGAGAAAGACAGAGAGACAGAGAGAGACAGAGAGGGAGAGAGGGAGAGAGGGAGAGACAGAGACAGAGTGTTAACGAGGGTTCTAGTTGGGAGAAAACCAAACTGCCCAGATTAACTACTAGTTGGGCTAAATAAAAAGATTGCAAAAGACACATCCTAACAAAGCATCTTCTTCCCCATGTCCTTGCTGGAGAACCTGCCTGTGGGTGTCGAGGAGATTCCTTCTGAGTTACTTTTACGATACTAGTCCCCTTACGAAGGGCAAAACAAGTCATTAGTACCTTAGCACAGTGACATTTACAAACCATTCCTTCATTGTCAGGAAGCCACACACACGCATACACACCTGACATAGGGCATTAGAAGGATATTCTTGAAAATGGAGGAAGGGGTCACAGAAGTAAAGGAAATGATGTGGGGGTGGGGGAAGGGCGGAAAGTGCATTTCTTGTCCTGCAAAGGACAGAAAATGACCACTTTGGGAGACAATCAGGGAAGTCAGAAATAAACCGGGCCTACTTCACAGTTCTGCCTGGAGCGGGCCTCGGGGCGTTCGTCAGTACCCTACAGGATGGCCCTTTTTGGCAAAATGTCTTAAATCCGTTAAGGGCTAAATCATTATTCTAGAAATATTAACCTCATCACCTTTTGAAACAATCCTGTACCAATAAGCGGGAGGCGAGGCAGAGCTGGGATCTTACTTGAGGTGGAGAGCAGCACAGCTTAGCCTGCTGGTCACGCGATGTATTAATGAGCATCATCTGAGGGCCAGCTTTGACAAGGGGTAACCCATCAGCAGAGTAGCTGCACGGAGCTGCCCTGCTGGAAGTTTTCTCCTTTCTATCTCTGGTTCCTTTGCCTTGGTAAAGATCTCTCCTCTTTACACTCCTAAATTTTCCTTCCAAATTTCCCATGTTGTTAAAAACAAGGGGGCTGCCCTCCATGGTGCTCACCCATATCAGAGGTGTATTTCCTTAAAGAAGCATAAGAGAGACGTGCCACAAAAAGCCACAGAGCACTAACCAAGTGTGCATGAAAGGATTTGTCTACAACACAGAGAGCCACAAAAAGCTAAGGGTTCTCATGTTCTAGAAAATTCCAGGGTACCAGTAGCCAACCATAGCTGGCCACTGTGAATACCTCATGTAATCGGATCAAAGGACAGAATACCCATCATGGCTTCTTCTCTGCTGCTGTTGGGTCTCATCAGGGAAGGCTGAGCTCAAGTCTATTAAACCACTGACCCAGGAGCAAAGATGTCAGCAGACCTGCTCTTCACCTGTTTTGGCCATAGACCCCACTGTCTTAAGGATTGGGCAACTTCTAGGCAGTACCAGAAACACAATGCACAGCTCAGTAAAGCTGATGACAAATGACAGCAAACGTTCCACAATTTTAACACAAATTGCTAAGAAAAAAACAAACAAACACAACCTATGTATGATCCAAATGAAAATTCAAAGATCATTTTTCTTTTCCTCCTCTTCTTTTCATTACCTGAGCTGATTCCCTGGCCCATGACAAAGTGGTGTTTATAACTTCTTAAAGAAAAAATAAAGTTGCTTAAAGATAGAGATGCTACGTAGCTTTCCTTCCCAGATCAAAATCAAAAATAGACGCTGCTTCCCTCTTTCTTCTGATGTGGAAATTCTTTGGCATTTTTAGAAATTAATTTTTCCAGGCAATTAAGTTAGTCAGTAATTTGATATCACCAACTTATTTCATTATATAGAACACATGCTGAAATGACACACAGCCTCATTTTCATTTATTATTTTTGCAAATTTAGTACTCATTAAATGTGCTAGCTTGACAGTACCGGTGACTAGAATCTTCCCAGCTGGCTGGGATAGAGGCTGAGAAGTGGTTACATTAGAGGAGGAGCCGAGGCCTGTCCGGCTGTGGGAGCAGGACCAGCCCTTTATTCTCTGCTTCAGAACCCTTTCTGGTCCACCCAATAGAGCAGGATAAATGGCCCATGGCTGGAATCCTCCCCCTCACTTCCCAGTGGCCACCTGGTATTTCTATGATTCCAAAGAATATGTAAATGCTTTCCAAGTCTTCCAACTCAATCTCTAGCCCTTTCAAGAAGAGATGAATCTCCAAGAACCTAGAAATACACGTGGGAGGAGAGAGGATGGACACACTCAGCTTTAGAAACCCGAAGTAAGATCCTTTCTCAGACCTTATAAGGGGTATAGTTATGTTCTACCATGGGAAGAATGAAGCTGAAGATTCCCATTGGCTCCTTAAGTTCCTAGCAAATGAGATGCACTGCTTACTGATTTTGTAAATGGGCAAGCAAAGACACAGAAAGGAGAGGAGCAGCTTCAAGTTCATACTCCCAGTGGAGAAGTCAAGGTCAGGATGAAGATTCAGAGGTCATCCCATCACAAATAATGCCTCTCTTTAACAGTTTTTCATAGAAACAAATGGAAGAACATTGAAAGAGGACAGCAGGGGTGTAAATCAGAACTGTCCAAGGTAAAGGAGGACAAGTGTCCACTGTGTGTGTGTGTGTGTGTGTGGTCAAGTTAAGAACTGCTATAGATCACATCAGCCTCTTTTTTCTTTGACTTTGCCAGTCCCTCTCCCCATACTCCATGCCTAGACTCCCCTCTCCTATGTGCTCTTCATCTCTACACACGCTGGCCTTTATTTAAGACCCAAATGAATGGCCACCTCGCCTACACAGCTCTTCCTGCCCACGCCACTTATTCATTTATTCTGTTCTTTCCCTTTCTGAATCTTCTTCTTCTTCTAATTCCTCTTCTTCTAATTCCTCTTCTTCTTCTTCTTCTTCTTCTTCTTCTTCTTCTTTTCTTCTTCTTCTTCTTCTTCTTCTTTTTCCTCCTCCTCCTCTTCCACCTCCTACTCCTCTTCCTCTTCCTCCTCCTCCTCCTCTTCTTCTTCTCCTTTTATGGTATGGCTCCAACCTGCAGGATGCTTTGGGGTTTTTCCAACTTGTTCTGTAAGGAGGAGGCTCTCTTCCAACAAGGCTTTCAGCTCATGGAAAGCCGGAGTCTGCCTTGAGCTCTCACTCGCACTGTAGGTCAAGCTCACGCATCACTCGGGATGTTAGGAGAGGGAAACCAGTTCTCCGGGCCCAGCCAGCACCGTAGCCCTACCAGGCCTAGAGGAGGGCCCCACCCTGTGGACTCATGGGCCCGCATTCCCCTCCTTACATGTTGCCGTTACGACCAGGCCACAGGAACTCATGTTTACTTATGCATCTAGCCACCGGGCTTGGGAAGTAGAAACCCAGCTGGATCAATCATGGCAGCATCAATGGCTGGCGTGTCATAGACACTCAGTAAACGTTGGCAGAATGAATAATCGATGGGATAAATATCTGGTTTTCTTAAGATAATAATACAGGCACGTTCTAGACTTAATTGAGTTTCTAAGATGTAGTCAGGAGAAAAGAGAAGGAATCTGCTCGTTGTTAGAATGGTCCCAGAGGATGATGAGGGGAGATGCCTGGCTTCTGTTTGCCTCCCAGATTAGCTGGAAGAATCCATTCCCAATGACTTTCCCCCAGGTCCCACATGGTGGAGGGGAAAATGGCGCTAAATCAAAATCAAGGCAACCAACTTGGGGCCTGCTCTCCATGGTCTGCCTCTTACCAGCATCATGACACTGCTCAGAGCTGCTAACTGCCCCTCCGTAATGAGAGAAGACACCCATAGACCACCTGAACAGGTGCCTGAACAGGAGGAGGAGCCTGAACAGGCCCTGCCAAGAGGCCCAGGCAGACTCCCTAGGCATTTGGAAAGGAGAATGAGGGTCGCTGAGCAGAGTGACATCCTCCAGGTCTGGACCCTCGAGCATGATCCCTCTTCTCCAGTCAGGGAAACATAGCTTAGTCAAGGGAGTCCCCAAATCCCCCCCCCAGCTTCTTGGAATCTCCTGGTCACAAACCGGGGTGCACATCAGGTAGATGTGACATAGCTCTGTAGGCCTCTTAAAGGCTGGGTTCTTTCCTTTGCTTTTCCTTTTTTTTCCTTTTTAATCAGCTGCTGTCAACGTATGTTAGTGTCTCTTCATTTAAACAAGTGCCTTAGTCCTGGTACACAGAACTGGGACTTAGAAAAAAAGTGAGGGGAATAAATAATCTATCATGCTAGCAACATAATTACAAGAACATATGTTGGCACCGGCCAGCTATCTTTCTAGTTGTATGAAGGCTGTGTGGGAGAGGAGGAGAGCAGGAGGAAGAGCGCGAGGGGGCTGGGCGGAGCCCGCAGCCTCACCTGCACTGCGCTCCAGAGGGCTGCTATTGGTGCTGCCAAACCGGGCGACCTGAGGCTTATCACTGGTAGGGAGAGAGATGCCCACAGCATTTCTGCTGCGCCAGGTGCAGAGAGACCCACAGAGATGCCACCTGCTGGGAGAAAGTTCTGCTCGGGTGGGCAAAGGCCACGGACCCTGGTTCTCACAACGTCTCTGCTCTGAGGTATGGAAGAAGAAAGCAGATGTGCCCCTAATTTGATGGCCTTCAGTGTACGATCCAAGAGGGGAGGGAAGAGAGCAGGGGAGGGACATGTCAGAGGCCTTGTCGTCATCTCTGCATCTTTATTGAACCTGTCCTCACCGTTCAATTCTCCAGGAACTCACCCCCTCTCGCCGGCCTCCAGGGTCACCCCCGTGCCCCGCCCTGGCCCTGCAGGCCTCCTGCCCACGTCTTTCCCTCCGCACAGATGGGTTCCCCCAGCTCTCAGCACGGCACTCACCGTTCTGGGAGACTCCAGTACTCATTCCACTTTTAATTATGCAATGCCTGCCTTCCCGAATGGATTGCTGCCTCCGCCAAGGTAGAGCTGTACCTAATTTGCTCACCACAGTGACTGCAGCTGGCTGGGGATCTGGGGTCTCTGCTGAAGATGCAGACACGTGCCAGCCCATGAGGCAGCTGTAAACAAGGCACCCAGGAGCCGCACCGCACTGGGAGGGTCAGGGAAGGCTCTCAGAAGAGGGCCCCAGACACACAGTGGGCTGCAGCACACACCAGGACCCAGAGCAGGCAGGTCTGAAAGCAAGGAGCACCAAGCCCCTTATCCTGGATGCCCAGAGACAGAGGAATGCCTGCACTGGGCTTATAGCTGCTGCCAGGCTGCAGGCATCATGTCAAGTCTGTGCCCTAGGAGGTTAATCCTGGGGACACAAGGAAGGTCTAGCGGGCAGGAAACCAGCTGGAAGGCCATTATATCCGACAGAGTGAGAGCTAAAGATCTAAATTAGGGTAGAATTATGGGATAGACCAAAGAGACACTCCAGAGAAAACAGCAGTACATATTTTAAGAGACACTAAGCATTTAGTTCACAGTCCTTAAGAAAATAAAAATAAAAATAAACTCGGGAAGCTGAGATTTGAAGATTAAGATTCGAAGCTAGCCTAGGAAGGAAAGTCTATGAGACTCTTATCTCCAGTTAGCCAACAAAAAGCCTGAAGTGGAAGTGTGGCTCAAGTGGCAGAGCTTCAAGCAAAAACCGAAAGGGACAGCACCCAGGCCCTGAGTTCAAGCCCTAGAACTAGCACATAGAGGGGGGAAAAATTTTAAGACCTACTACAGACCTATCAATAATAACTATTTATTTACCAGTAATAATAAACAATTAACAATACATTTACCAGTATATGCCAATATTTATCAATATATACACCTGTGTCTCTGAGAACACAAAAAATGAAAACATTTTTTGTGAAAATAGTATTAAGTATCATTTCAACAGCTTTCCCTATTTTTACGTGGCTTACTAATATTTTTTACAAGAGAAAGAAATAAAAGATGGAAAGGAAGGAAAAGCAGAGAGCTCAGAGGAGTCTAATGTGTAGAACCACAAGCTCGAGCCATACACCAAGTCCAAGAGAATGTCTACGTACACTTGCATCTAAGTTGGAGTCCTTTAGGATTCTTCTTCCAGCTACACGTATTTAGGTGCTGCCTTCTGTGTTTGATGAGTACAGGCCAAGAATTGGGGTGTCAAGGTACTTTCCTCTACCCCACACCCTGATAAACACACAGGATGCACACATCACCAGGGGACACCTATCTGGGAGGGGAGACATTATTTCAGCTCAGGGAATACCACGGAGAGTAGAGCTAGGAAAGGATGGAGTACCAGGGCGGGAGGCAAGCTATGACAGGGACAGACATGCTAATGGTCACCCACCCTCCAGTCCTCACTCGATTTTCATTCTTCAGTGCTAACACTTAAACAGTATTCTCTCCCAAGATGACACACAAGGAGACTTGAACGTGAGCCAGACTATTATGTCAACAGCGCCGATATAGAAAACATGACATTTGTGCTTATTCCCAAGGAAACGCTGCTCATCAAGTGGTGGGAAGCAGATTGACATATTACCCACTGCTGTGCGCTTCCTGATCACCATATTGATCATTGGAAACGTTTGGCAAAAGCCACGTTTAATGCTGTGCCCTTTACAGTGCTATTAAAACCCAGGACAGAGGGGTCAAAAGGGCATGGGACAAAGCGCTCACTTTTACTCTTTGTAAGAAAAACGGTAGTGGGGTTTTTGCGTCCCGACTGCCTTAATCCCCCCCTCTAAAATCTACGTCTCCTTAGACTGCAACTCTTTCAGGCCACAGATGAGGAAGATGATGGTACTTGGCAAAAAGAATTTATTTTTTTAAATACCAAGCCACCAGCGGCTGTAGAATGTGCTGGGTGGTGGTCGTTACTTTGCCAGGGGTAGCTGAGCATACGACAGCACTGTGGCAGAGTGACCAGTGTCTGGAGTTCCCCATCTCAGCTCAGCACTGGAGGGCCTTCCACTCACCCCTGCGGCCACCTCTTCTACTAACTGCCTGTCACCTGTGCATCCTTACTGAACCATTCTGGACAAGAAAGGCCCACGGAAGCCCCTACAAGCACCAACGTCTACTCTAACCTGTCCATGACGTAAATCAAATGAGACAGGGTTTCAATTCACAGTCCTGATCTGTGGGGACTGCCGCTGCCCAGGCCCGGCTACATGGAGCAGGACACAGACAGATTCCAAATGGCCAGGCTCCCTTTTGCAGGCAATGGAGAGGTCGGGTTCACCCAGAGGAGGAGGCCCCTGATCAGCCTCTGTACCTTCCCATGGACTCCCCAGACAGGTAACACCCACACCCACGGCGACTCCAACTCCCCAGAGACTGCCCGCTTATTGCTTATCAACTCTCTATCTATCACCCTAGCTATGTCAGCCTCACGGTGCAAAGCCAGCCTGGGCAGACATCTGAGAGACTCTTACCTCCAGTTAACCAGCAAAAAGTCAGAAGCTGGAGTGTGGCTCAAGTAATGGAGCCTTGAGCGAAAAATCAGGCCAAGAGGAAAAGAAAAAAGGAGGAAGTGAGACTCACACCCAGACCCAGCGACCTAGAACCCCTCAGAGCCTCCCATCAGACCCTGCAGCCTAGACCCTCTGGAGTTTCCCATCAGACCCTGCAGCCTAGAACCTTCCGTGCCTCCCATCAGAAACAGCGCAGCCTGCCCAGCGCAGGAAAAAGTGAAAGTAAATAAACGCTGCCTTCATCCCTCCAGTAGATTGGAACAATCTGAACGGACCTGTAATTTCATCCAGACATGCGGGGAGAATAATTTTTTAAAGCCTTGCTCAAACATAAATGTACCTCCACTCATTACGATTTCCCCGGCAGTTTTTTTTTCTTTTTTCTTCCTGCCCCCTTCCCCATCTGCACTTCATTCAATGAACACATCTGCATTCCTTCTTCTCTCTTTTTTTGGCCAGAAACTCTATACAACCTTATCACTGACACCTCTCTGCAGTTTCAAATTCCAACTTTGTGCCAAATCCCTATTTCCTGCTGCTTAATTTCCATTCATTTACTCTTGTTTTTACTTCTTCTGCCATTCCCAGCGTGGACCAGCTCCAGCCCAGCTTCTTGTAATTTTTAAAGGAAGGCTCCCCATCGAGTGCTATTGGAATCTGAGCTTTCTCTCCATGCCAGTGACTGGCCATTGTTTATACTACCTAACGACAGTTGCCAATAAGGCCTGTTTCTTTCTCTCTCTTTGTTTCACTCCCTGGGTGTGTATATTAGGGCCCAGGAGGGCTTTTCCCCACATATGGTGACCCACTAGGTCTAGTTTTATTATTACTCCAGTAGACTCTGAAGTAGACTCTTTCCATTTTTGTTTTCAAGAGGAAAAATAAGATCGAGACTGGAAGCTTTGTTTACCCGACTCTCAAAGGCACAATGGGCCAGAGCCTGCGATAAATGGTTGTCAGGACCAGGTCTTAAGGAGCCTCATTAAGTTAGACTAGACCTGGTACCGTGACGGGAGAGTTCCTGGGGCCGTGGGCAACCTAGGGCTGCTTTTCTGGCTTCAAGGGAGGGCTACTCACGTGCAGAGTACCCTTGTCAAAGCAAGTGATCTGTGGTAGGAAAACGTGCCACCATTTTAATTCCAGGGCCGATTTGGTTCTAGCCAGTTGTTTGGGGAAGGCCCTGGTTTTGATTTTGGTTTTCCTAAGTCTGTCGCTAAGCCATCAGCTCTGTCCTTCACCCCACTGGGACTCCAGTGTCACTGCAAATATTACCCCAGGTCCTGACAGCTCTCCTCTCCCCATGCTGTCCCTCCAGGTCCCCACCACCTAAAATTGCATTTTCACTGCAAAGATCCCACCGAAAACAGAAGGTCAGGGAGTCAGGAATGGGGAAACTGTCCAAATAAAGGCTAGAAAAGGAAACTGCCAATTGTCTTAGAGCTCCCTGACACCTCTGACCATCTCTTCCCAGCCATCTCTACTATAGGTCTCACACTGTCTAGATAGTGGTGTCCCTAGAGCCACACTGTCCCGAGTTGTGACCCATCATGCCCTGGGCTCCTGGCTCTGAGTCCACCCCGCCCACACTCCCCCTCTGATACGGCCTTCAGAACATCTGACGTCCCACAAAGTGTGACATATTTTCACACACATTCTCCTTTCCCAACCTGCATAGGAGCAGCCCGACATCCAAGGTGAGCAAAAATAAATAAATAAAAAAACATTCTCCCACAGTTGCAGGACCCAGATGTGCAGTGTGCCTTGAAAACATGACTTTTGCTTATTTGTTTTATTCAGATTTTAAGAGCAGTCTTTCTTTCAGTAAAGCACAGTTCAGTTAGTCTCATGACCCAAAGCAACGTGGGCTCACAGCCTCTCAAACAGTGTAATTCACACTTATATAATGCCAGACACCTGAACACACCATTCAAAGCCAGATTTTTAAAAAATTCTATATGTGTGCATGTGGTCATCTCAAGAACAGCACCACGGTTGATGCTCTGTTCTGCAGATGCGAAACCCATGATTTGGGGATAGACCTAAGGACACGCTAAAGGCAGAAGAAGCCCAAAGATTCAGATCTGAGTACACTTGCCTTTCCTGGTTTCTGGGGAGGGGTACCCTGGAACCCATCTGTGAGAACCCCAAAGGAATGAGACTCCACGGAAGGAAGGAGTGGAGGGACTCAACTTGGCCACTCCAGTGGGCAGCTATCTCCAAGTCTTCCTCCAGCCCTGGGTCTCCCAGCCATGACAGGGAGATTCAACCCTTGCCTGCAGATGCAGGAGCACTGAGTTTCCTGCCGTCCTGTGAGCTCCAGCATGAGGAAAAGCCCACCAAGAACCGGAAATGTATCTTTAAAGAAAGTGGGATTCCATCTGGAGGAACCCACTCTGCCCCCACAGCCTGCTGTGGCTCTCTTCTTGGAGTTCCTGCCGCAGGCTTACCACACCAGCAGCGCAGCTGTCACTCCAAACACACGAGGCAAAGTAAAACCACCACCCTGGAAACAGCCTTATGTGCAAATGAACAGGCAGAGCTTAGCTGGGTGTGGGTGATCCTAGCTACTCAGGAGGCTGAGACTTGAGGATCATGATTTGAAGTCAGTCTAGGCAGACCAGTCTGAGAGACTTTAATCTCCAATTATCCAGCAATAAAAGCTGGAAGAAGAGACATGGCTCAAGTGCTAGAGCATCAGTCAAGCAAGAGCTCAAGTTCAAGCTCCAGTGGAGCTGAAAAGAGAGGAGGAGGAAGAGGAGGAGAAGGAAGAGGAGGAGGAGAAGGAAGAGGAGGAAGAGGAAGAGGAGGAGGAAGAGGAGGAGGAGGAGGAGGAGGAGGAAAATGAGTGGCAAAGGAACCAAATGGAGTTGGACACTCATCTCTGAGGACAGACATGTTTGCCCTTATTCCTATTAAGTTAAAAATTCAATTTTGTTATTTTTCTTTTCTTGAAATGACAGCCTTTTCCAAACTTCCCCTGGAAAATCTGCCCATCAAAATAAGTTTTCTATAATTCTAGAATATTCTTCCTCCCTTTATTCAACTGCTCTGGGCATCCAGAACACCCATTCACTGGAGTAGCCACATCTAAAAACAAACAGGAGTGGGAAGAATGTACATGCTGAATGCCAAATACAAATCCTACTTGTTTGTTTCCCTCAGACTTGCATTGTGAGTGGATTGACACGGTCCTGCACGCAAAGGACAAAACAAACAAGACAAAGTGACAAACGAGGAAAGGCCCAAACCTTGGTTCTAAATCCAATTGAAGACCCGTGTCTTTGAGGGCTGGAAACAATACTGAGCCCAGTGTGTTGGTGCTGGTGGCTCTCTGATGTACCTGGATTTCTGTGGGCAACTTACAAGAGGGCTGTCAGGATAACGAGCTAGTCCCCGGAGAATGAGCTGGCCCGAAGCAAAAAGCACCAATGTAAATCCGAAAAGTCCCCAGACAGCAAGCCCTTTAGGTCACCCTCCAACTGTTGTCCTGACGTATCTGGATCTAGCCTCTGAACCTGGACCATCCATTCTCTACGCTTTCTTGGAGGCACATGGACTGACCAAAATTTAAAAAAACAAATCTCCAAGTATTTGACATCAACCTGTTTTCCTCAGCTAACGAGCTTCTCTATTCACCAGCAGCCAAAAAAAAAAAAAAAAAAATTTAAGTGGCTCTTAAACAAAGACAGCCCAACGAAGAATAATGCTGTCAAACCCAAGCCACAGTCCCGTGGTGTGAACACAGAGTCTGCAGGACCCAAGTTAAAAATGATTTACAGGCAGTTTGATCAGAGTCAGATGTAACATGGTGTCTTACTGGAGACGAGCCAGCGGCTATCAATCCGAATCCCCTACAACAAGTTATGTCATTAGTCAGAATCAATACATTATGGAGACAATTTTCCCCTTTGTCTCTCAGCCCAGGGAATTTACTGTGCTGAGTTTCATCACCAGATCGCAAGGTACTCGCATTACAACGTGGCTGACAGGAATCAGACCACAGCTCCATGGCGTGGCACTGCTGGAGGGGTAGAGAAGATGCTTTAAGAAAAAAAAAATCGACCCAACAACAACAAGTCCAAGATCTGGTCGGCAAATTCACGTTGAGCTTGGATAGCCTGTTTTTGCTCCTCATATCCCTTTTAAAGAAATGGCTTTGGACTCTCAAGCACAAAAGCAACATGGCAGCAAGACATTCCATTGTAGGTCAGCCCTGGGTGGGGAGGGGACGGGGTCATCTGATCACCTGGCTTGGCCAAGACAGAGTAAAAATGACTCATGGATGAAGAGCAAGACATTGCCTCAGTCCTCTGTACGACTCCTTTTTCTCCTCTCTGACACCAGGCAGCTGCATCTACCTATAAAATCCTCATATGCCCTCCCTGGTCAGTTCTGAAAGAATGGTCACAGGGCCTCTAACACAGGCCAGGTCTCATCATCAATGCCATCAAGGAGATTTTGCATGAGAGCTTGTGGTATCTTCCAAGCTCTCTTCCCATGGAAGAGAAAGAATAGGAATAAAAATATTGCAAAACAGAAAAAAAAAAGTAAATAAATAAATAAATGTCTCATTTTCTTATTGCCTTCAAGCTCTTCCTAAAGAAAAATTTTCTATTCACTCCCATGTGCGACTCTAACACATGATATTTTTCCAGCTCACTGGTATTTCATAAACACCATTTGTTGTCATGTGGTTAAATTAAAACTGAGGATATCAAACATCAAACAGTATGTTAATGTCAAGTATGCTTGAATAAATAGTAAGAGTTCAACTGAATGGAATATGTGGATTGCTAGCTAATTAAGCAAGAAGCAGGTGTGAAAAAAATCTAATTTAGGCAATTTTTTATAATTAATAATGTTTACTTGTAGTACCCTTCTAATGGGGCTCTGGTTTAGCCTCTTGTGAATTGCTAGGAGTTTACTCCGGTATTTTCAAATTATAATTGAATGGAGGATTTTACGAGCTATCAGGTTTCCTTACAGAGAAGAAAGCACTGTACATAGATGGTTCCCGACAGTACTTTGTATCAATAGGATCAATTAGCAAATCACCCCAGCAATTAAAGCTTAAAACACACACAGTCATGGCCCTGCACCTAAAAGTTTCCCTGAACCTCCAGCAGGAGCAAAGGTGCAAGTGAACTCAGATGAACCAATCTGAATGAAGGTATTACATTTGAACCAATTGTCAAACGTGCATGATGAGGGCTTCCATGATTTTCTGCAAAGAACAGGAACAGAAAAGATTTTGCTACAATTAGAAACAAAAAAAAACTTTTTTTTTTAAGATCCTGTCTAAACTGTCCAGGCAAGTTGCACACAACCAATCAATTAATCCAAGCATACATTGAAAGTTGGTTTTCTTTCCAAGAAGCTGAATGGAAGTTGAGAAGGAGAAAATGGCCACAGATGTGGAGACGGATCTGGACTGTCTCATGGATGTGACATATCTACTGCATTTAATTAAAAGAAGAATGTATGAGAACAATGTATCCTTCACCATCCAGGCCAGGGGACCAGACCGGGACGGGATTAGATAGGACGACTGCAATCTCGAGAGGCCGTCCGCTGTGTAATGGGAGCGCCACATGTTTGATACATAAAGGAGTAAGTGGGTGTTCTGGACACCATCCACCATTCATCATCATACCACAGCCCCACTCCTCCCAGAGAGGAGACCCAAAGCCATGACACCATATGGAGAATATTAAAAATCATTTCACGTTAAAAATGTGCATCCTGCAGACATGCACTCTGGACAAGGCTGCGATCCAAGGACGCCCTGAGAAATCTCCAAATCAGAAGACAATGATGTAAAGGTAGACTGAGTTGCGTGAATGTGTCCACACACTCACAGAAAACACCGTAGAAATCCAGTCTTCTCCTCTACAATTCTGTCTTTTGTCACTGTTTACCTTACTGGTTTGTTTGTTTGTGTTTTCTGGTGCCAGGACTGGGGCTTGAACTCAGAGCCTGGACACTGTCTCTAAGCATTTTTGCTCAAGGATAGGGCTCTCATACTCGAGCCATGCTCTGTTACAGGGTTTTTGCTTTGTTTGCTTTGCTTTGCAAAGCTTTGCTGGTTAACTAAGAGTCCAACAAACTTTCCTGTCCAGGCTGGCTTTGAACTGCAATCCTCAGATCTCAGCCTCTAGAGTAGCTAGTGTTGCAGGTGTGAACCTCTGTGCACAGCTTCTTTACTGATTTCTATGACAAGGAAACACATGCCTTGAGCTGTACGTAAACCTATAATTAAAGAAGATAAAGAGAAATATTAGCTCTTCTCCCACCACTGATCTCTTAGTAGCAAGTTTTTTATATGTGCGCATATATTCATGGCAGGTATTCTATTGTTTCTCAGAGTCTATTTTTGTGGGCTTTTCACTGTCACTGAATTAATCACAGCCTTGCCCCTAACCACACAGAATTTTATTTTCCCTAAGTGCATGTTTACTTTGGTTTACTTGGTTGGAACTCTGGGTAGTTACTCAGTCTATAAAGATTTAGTATACTGTATTTTGGTAAGCACCATTGAAAGCTCTCCCTGCCAGATCTTGTCACGCGTTGCTTTGCCTCGATGCAGATTCTCCAGCTTTTGATTCTCATCTCGCTCACTAACAAGGGCACCGAGGAGCAGAGCTCGGTGTGCCCGGAAATGCTAACACGTTTGGAGATGGAGACTTCTATTTCTCTTCTCAGTTGCCAGAAATAACATATGAAGGGAGAAGCAGAGGCCGCGGCCCTCAGCCTGCACACAGGGAGCAAGGGTGCTTTGGGAACTTTGCAGAAAATGATAGGTGGCAGAGACAACCACCAACATGGCTCCTGGTTATTTTGGTCCCCATATCCCAAGATAGACAGACACCTGCTAAGGACCACTCACTGTGAGGGACCACTCACTGTGAGGGACCCCTTGTAGTGGGGCTATCTGCCCAACACACACACACACACACACACACACACACACACACACACACACACACACACACACACACACACACACACACACACACACACACACACACACACACACACACACACACACACACACACACACCAGCGTGGGAGACCATGCAATGTCTTCTGGAACTGCCAGCATCAGAACAAGTACATCTGAGAGAAACCCAGGGGTCTGTGTCTGGCCAGGACAGCAAGGCTGCTATGGCCTCTGACAGCCATCAGCAAGCAGGGCATGCCCTCCACACTGACCCCAGTGGCCGCTGCCCTTCGCGGACAGGGAGCAGTGAGGAAGAGGAGGCTCCCTCCTTAACTGATCCATAGGGAATAGCTGCAGCTCTGCGAGGGGAAGACAAGGACCGGTGCCTTTGGCCCTCCAACCACAGACGCCCATTCCACCCAGTCCCGGTGGGGCTGGCTCCTTCTCAAAGGGGAAGCCCTGGGCCCGGGGACAGCAGGGCCTTGGAAAGGCCTGGAAGGGAAGGCACACAGGTAGCTAAGAGCACATAGCTTGTGGGGGTCACTCAAGGCTGTTCCTGACCCCAAGGAAGCAGAGAAGCAGGAAGCCAAGCAACATGGCGCAGGGTGCTGCCTTCCTCCTCACTGTCCCAATCCCATTCCTGCACTTGCTGCCCGGGCCCCAGAGGGAATCACATCCAGACAGTGCCCTGATCCAGACCTTTGAGACCCACAAGCACCAAAACACATCCAGGCAGAAAGAAAGGGTTGCCACTAGATCAAGGCAACCTGGAGGTCAGGAGAGGTCAATGGTAACTCCCACGGGGCTTGGTCCCACTGTTTCATACGAGAGGAAGCCGAAGAAACCATCTTCGTGGGCAATCCTGAAGTTTTTGATTTGGGGCGGGTTTTCTTTTCCTCTTAAAATCCTGGTAAGTTGCCTTCCTGAGTTCCCAAGGAGAGACAGCGCCTGCTCTGCCCCCTCCTAGTGCTGCAGCCCCCAGCCATGCATGCTGAGTGAATAGGGACAGACAGAAAGGCGGCCCACGCCTTCCCCTCCAAATCCACGATGCTGCAGCCAGATAGCGTTCCCACCTGCCAGCAGCCTGGTGGGTGTGCAGACCTGCATGGTCACCATTCCCAGACAGACAGACAGATTACACAGAAGATTAGATACAGAAAAAGATACATAGATCAGATAGATAGATCAGATAAATAGATAGATAGATAATACATGTATATATGTATTAGAGACAAATACCAACCATGGATGGGGAATGCAGTCACTGAAGAGCTGCAGTGAGCACAGCACAGTGAGACAAGGAGAAAAAGGCTAATAAATAAATTCATCTTCCTCAATGATGCAGGAGAACGCAGACGGCCAATGCATTCAAGAAAGTCAAGCCTCCCATTCATGGCTCACACGGCTCGGAGCTATGGGTGAGCTGACACTGGCTGGAGGCTGGGAAGGCAACAATGATATGTGTTCATTACATCACTGCTAAAGACAAAAGACAGAGGCATGGGCTGGGAAAGCTGCAGCTACGTGGAAGTAAAGACAGATACGCAGGGAAAGAGAACCAGCCCTTCCGTAGCTGAAGAACTAGAATGAGCACCTATGGATGGAGGGTAGGGAGAGGGTGGATTCTCTAAGTTCCTTGTTAAGTCTCCATGAGACACAGCCCAGAGTGGCTGGTCAGGCTGCAGCTCTGAGCAGAATTCCTGGGTTCAAGTCCATGGTCCCTCCACTTGCTAACATGGGTAGATTTCTGAAGCTCTCATAGCCTTGGAACCCACATACGTAAAACAGAGATAATAATAGATTCTGCCATGGAGAGGTGTCATTGCAAAGATTAAATAGAGACGGGGTAGAACAGTGGTAGAACGCTTGATTTGCATGTACCAGAGCATGGGCTCCATCCCCAATGCCACAAAACAGCAGCAGCAGCAGCAGCAGCAGCAGCTAAAAGGTTGGAGAAGGCAGCCGGTAGCTAGGCAAACGCGTGATGTGGCGTCTGGAACACACAGCACACACACGAACAGCGTGAACTCACAGAGCGCACACCTCTGTCACACCCTAACAGTGTGCCAATAACTGAAAGCAGGACGGGCATTTTCAAAAGGTGCCAGCTTGTCAGCGAGCATTGGCCCTTGTTCTGTACATTGCGGGGCTTTGATGACAGCCAGGACCCCAGGGGCTCCTGATCCACACGTTTTACCTCTGAGAATCTCCTCCCAGAACAACTGGATTTCTAACCCCATGTTCACAGGAGCCCAGAGGTGGAAATTGCCTAAGTGTCCACTGATGGATAAAATAATAAAGACAATGGATGCAACCATACAGTGGAATATTACTAGGCCTTTAAAAAGGTAATATTTTTATATACTGCAACATGGACAATAAAATAAGTCAGTCTTGAAAGACCAAATGTTCCATGATTCCACCTTTATTAATTTCGGGGCTTCCAGGAACTAGTGAGAAGAGGAAATGGAGTTACTGTTTAATAGATAGAGTTTCTAATTCACAAGATGGTAAAATCCCAGAGACAGACGGCAGTGATGGCGTCCAATATGAGTGTACTTATCTATTGAACTGTGTGCTCAAACATGGTTAAAATAGGTCTTGCCAAGAGCCGGTGGCTCATGCCTGTAATCCTAGCTACTCAGGAGGCTGAGATCTGAGGATCGTGGTTCAAAGGCAGTCCAGGCAGGAAAAGTCTGTGAGACTCTTATCTCCAATAAACCACTAGAAAACAGGAAGTGGCACTGTGGCTCAAGCAGTAGAGTGCTCGCCTTGAGGTGAAAAGCACAAGGACAGCGCCCAAGCCCAGAGTTCAAGCCCCACGACTGACCAAAAAAAAAAAAAAGGTCTTTTGATATATGTATTTTACTACAAGAAATCAAATTTTAAAATTAAAAAAAAATCTCAGCAAGTCATGCAATCAAAAAGATCCTTTCCAAGTAGAGAGTAATGGCCACTCTCTCAAGTGTCTCCTTACAGTCAAGATTCCTGCCAGGTACCAGTGGCTCACGCCTGTAATTCTAGCTACACATGAGGCTGACATCTGAGGATCACAGTTCAAAGCCAGCCCAGGCAGGAAAGTCTGAGAGACTCTTATCTCCAATTAATCACACACACACACACAAAAAAAAAAACTGGAATTGGAGCTGTGGCTCAAGTGGTAGAGCACTAGCTTAGAGCCTGAGAAGCTCAGGGACAGTGTCTAGGCCCAGAGTTCACGCTCTAGGACCAACAAAAAAAGAAGAAAAAAAAAGATTTCTTTAAACATCCTAAAGTCAGGCTTGGGAGAATAAAGAAATCATCTAAAAAAATTTATAAGCTGGGCTCTGGTGGCTCATGCCTGTAATCCTACCTACTCAGAGGCTGAGATCTGAGGTTCCCGGTTCAAAGCCAGCCTGGGCACGAAAGTCCGTGAGACTCTTATCTCCAATAAACGGAGATGGCACTGTGGCTCAAGTGGTAGAGCACTAGCCTTGAGCACAGAGAGGCTCAAGGACAGCGCCCAGGCCCAGAGTTCAAGCCCCACAATGGACAAAAATAAATAAAAATAAAAATAATTATATTTATATATCTATACAATATATTATATATACATACATATATATATGTATATATAGGCTTAGGTCTGAGTCACAACAACATCACTCATGGAAAGTTGACAAACTCTTCCCTGACCATATGCGAATTTCTTTCCTGATGTCTAAGCTCTATTTAGACACAGCCTAGGATGGGGAATTGAAGGGTCCACCAAGCCCAGAGGGCTCAAAAGGAAGGCTCTGCAGAAAACTGGGTCAGAGGAGACTCTTGTCCCCACTGGTCAGTTTGTGCTGGGGGAACAGCGAATGGGCCTCTGGCCCCTGGACCCCCACCAGGCCTGGGCTCTTTCAGAACCGCCTCTGTGATCAGCAGCCTGGGAGGCTACTGCATCCACACTGGCGTTTTCGGCAGGAAAGCGTGTTTGACTGCCGGGTCTCCCAGGGCACAGTGAGTTCACGCTCCTGCTCTGTTCTTTGGAAGTGAGCCTCCTTTGAGGTACAGTGGCTAAGAGTTCAGGTTTGGGGGTGGATCTGGGTTGCTGAGCAACCACAGCAAGTAATTTCATCTCTCCTGGCACCAATTTCCTCATCTATAAAACGTGGATGACAACATTGCCTATTTCTTAGAGTTGCGGTGAGTGTCCACAGGACGGTGTGTAAAGCAGGCTTAGATCAGGTCCTAATACCCAGCGAATGTTCCACCGTTATTATTTATTGTCCTCACTACAGGCCTTTGGAACCAATTTTATGATCTTTTTCCTCCTCTCAACAAGGGAGGAGCCACAGAGGGAGGTGAGCCTGCCCATCACGGCCTCTTCTGGCTCCATCCTTTCCAGACCCTGAGACCCACCAGGGCAGGTGTAGTGAGCAGAGCTACCCAGGTACCTCTGTTTCTCAGGTACACCTGGAAGCCGCCTCTGGGTTGGCTGCTGAGTTTCTCAGCCTGGGTGGTACCCAAGCAGCCGCACACATCTGTCCCCAGCTCTTGCATTCGCCACGACAGGAGCCTTCATCTGCTCCGCCTTCTGGGACTGTGCCTTGCTCTCGGAGCCCGGCGCGGAAGCAGGTGTAGGCATATTTTAAGCTCCAGCAAATAACTTTAATTGAGCTCTCCTTAGACATATGAACCCACAGAGCGATTTTTTTTTCCTCTTCTAATAAAAAAAGACCCACAACAAGCCAGATGGGTCTCAGTCCCTCCCTGACAGCCCCCACCACTCCTCAGACTCCTCTAATAAATCTTTTAATGTGAAAGAAATTACCCTTCTCAAAGTGGGTATGGAATTGGGTGGCATGACCCCCCCCACACACACCCAAGCTGCCGTGGGTCGGACGGATACGAGCTGCAGAGACAAGGCCTGCTTGCTTCTCACCTGGTGGCTACTTTTATTTTTTTCTTTTTTGCCAGTCCTGAGACTTGAACTCTAGGCCTGGGCGCTGTCCCTGAGCTCCTTTTGCTCAAGGTTAGTGCTCTACCATTTGAGCCACAGTGCCATTTCTGGCTTTTTCTGTGTTTAACTGGAGATAAGAGTCTCATGGACTTTCCTGCCCAGGCTGGCTTCGAACCAGGATCCTCAGATCTCAGCCTCCTACTGAGTAGCTAGGATGACAGGCGTGAGCCACCAGTGCTCAGCTTCATTCAGGATTTTCCACTGCCTTTTGCTTCCTTCAGTGAGGCTCTCACTGTCTCCTTCATCTCCCCCCCCCCCCCACACCCCCATCTTGGATCTGTAACTTCTGTCTCTTCTCCTGTCTCCCTTTAAAGAAAATTCCCTTCTTGTGTGGACCATCTATTGCTCAATAGGGAAAGATCCAGACAGAATTCTCTTCACCAAAATCCAGCTTAAGTCTTTGGTGATGTGTCCAGAAAAGAATGCCCCTATCACCCGCATAAAACTGAAGAGCAGGCCAGGGAGAGCTCTGCTTCCCGGGGCTGTCTTTGAATGCCCCAGAGGAAGGTGACAGCAGGAGCCAAAGGGAAATACGACATTGTGAATGGATTCCAGACCTCCCTCGCCAGAAATGAAAAAAAAAGGGCCTCAAGAATAGCCCAGGGCAAAAGCTAAGCAACCCGCTCTGGGTTCTGATTTATGAGCACTGAATTATTGGTAGGAGGGCCCAAAAGGAGTCGTTTACAACAGAAATTATTGCAGGCAAATGTTGGTTGGTATTTTAAATCACTCACTAATATTGATAGGTTAATGCCTGTCACACTTACTTAAGGGTCATGGAGAAAGAAAAGAAAGAAGAAGCAAAAAAAAAAAAAAAAGAAGAAGAAGAAGAACTTTATCTTTGGCTTGTTACTAGCTAGGTAGAATGATAGATCTACCTTTTTTTGTGTTTTGTATTTTTCCTCCAGCAAAGCCTGCTGGATTATTTATGGTTTTCTGAGTCACCGGCTATCGCCTGCATCTGGATTTTAAAAGGTTGATTTGCAAAAACAAACACAAAAACAGGGCACGGGTCTAGGGAGACGGGTGAGAATCCACTCGCCTGGTGCTCGGCAGCCCCTCCGAGGACCCTGGCGCTCGGCTGGGGCGCCTAGGGCTGCTGGGCCAGATGGCAAGGGCGTATTGTTCCCTTTCTGGTGATAGTCCTGCTGTGGCGAATAAAGTTAAATCAAAAGGTTGGGGCTCTGCGAGGGGCTGTCGGGCAGCTCAGCAGCCAGGGTGGAGTGGCGCCTGCCCCCCAACCTGCCACAGGGGTACAGGGGAGCTCCCTGCCCTAACACTACTTGTGTGGCTGGCCCCCAGGGCCAGGGCTGAGGCAGGCAAGTCCTTCTCCTCCTCCTGAGAGGGGAAGAGCCGCCTGGCTTCCCCAGCCAACCGTGCTTGGGTGGTGGCGATTTGGTGGAGCCTCTGGAGGGCACGGCGGGTCTGGTTTTCCGTGCTCCTGGGGCTGTGGAGGGGACGGGCGGGCTGCAGGATGCCCAAGGTGTGCCAAGCCCCAGGCAACACACGTGGGGCTTTCAAGGGCTAGGGGCCGGCAGCGCGCCCCAGAGTGCAGCATGGGAGCTGCTCTTCCCAAGTCAAGTTGCACTCACCTTACAGTTCCACACATGCGCTCTCTCCCTGTCCTGCCAAACCCAACGCCCTACTAACCCAAGTCCCTGCAAGGGCTCGGCCCTGGCCTCAACCAACACATGCATCTCTGCTCCTTTTTTTTTTTTTTTTTACTGTTTCCAAAGCACACATTTCCCCGGCAGGCCACAGATTCCAGGTTTGGAGCATAATTAGGCGTCTGCAGAGCAGTTGTGATTTGCCTGAGAGACCCAGCCGAGCCTTCGTGTCAATTGGTCCCCCAGGTCCGAACTTGGGCAGACATTAAAAATAAATAAAAGGTAAACAATTAGGAAGATGTGTGTGTGTGTGTGTGTGTGTGTGTGTGTGTGTGTGTGTGTGTGTGTGTGTGTAAGAGAGAGAGAGAGAGAGAGAGAAAGAGAGAGAATCATGTTGCTTGAACATAGGACATTGATGCTGTCCTTGAGCATTTTTGCTCAAGGTCTTTATCTCTTGAGCCACAGTTCCACTTCCAACCTTCTGTGTTTTGAATTAGTTAATTGGAGATAAGAGTCTCACGAGCTTTCCTGTCTGGGTTGGCTTTGAACCACAATCTTCAGCTCTCAGCCTCCTGAGTAGCAAGGATTACAGGGCTGAGCCCCTGGTGTAGATTTCTAAATAGAGAATTCATTCTTTCCATTGAGAACCTTTCTTTTCCTAAGGCGAAATTAACTATTTCTACTCCTTGGACACCCTTTTCCTGTGGAGGGGCTTTATAGGGAGGAACTTTTCTTTAAACCAGAGGAGGCTTGAGTGAGCAGAGCAAAGTAATGTCTCGATGTCCCTCAGAGAACAGGCCTAAGAGGAGATGGCATTTCCAACTGTTTATGAAGTCACTTGTGAAACTAGTTCAACGCATTGAAAACGTGAGCTACAGTTCAGCAAAAGCCGATTTCAAGAGCACAGCCCAGCAACCCCCAGGCCACGCTTCTGTCCCACGCCTTCCTCTCCATGAAGCTGTTACACAGCCCTAGAGCTCGGAGCCGGTGTGTGTTTCTCACGTCTACCAGGAAGCCTACAACACAGGCTCTGCTCGTCTCTGAAGAAGGCAAAATCTGAGTGCCACATCTGTCTGAAACTATGGAAGAAATCTGCTTTAAGTTCTTACCCCCCTAAAATAAAATAAAGGTTTTGAAGTAATGTCATGTTGCCACGTGACTTGCAATGGGTAATACGGCCCAGATCACAGACAGAGGGGCAAATGCCAGGTCCCCAGATCCACCCCAGGGCCTTTGCCAACATCCCAAGCCCCACTCCGACTGGCTATCAGCCCACTGGTAACAAACAATGACCTCTCCCCACAGGTCTGATTGTCCCAGAATCAAGAATGTATGAGGCTGGATGAAGAGACCCAGACACCCCCATGAACTTGCTCTAAGCTGAGACTGGAGACACAATTGTACTTACCACACCCCACACCCACTGAGGATATTAGCTAGTATCCAGAGCTCAAAACTGGGTAAAATCATAGTTGGAACTTGGATCACTGTGTGGCCCCTACACATATTAGTAAATTAGCTGTTACTCAATCCACTGATTTAACATATATCTTTTAACTAACATTTATAAAAAAATTTCTGGCAATACACAAAAATATTCACAGCAGAGAAACCGAGACTTGGATTGAAAATAATATAGGCCCTACTTTTCAACCTGCCAGCATCTCCACCCTACACATGCATGGGCCACGCACACACACAGCGGCACATGCACTCACAGGCGCACACACAGACACACATGCACACAGGGGCACGCACACACCTACACACGCGTACGGGCACACATATGTGCACAGGCATGTGTGTACATGTATACATGTGTACACATATATGTGCGTGTGCACAGGTGGATACACAGAGACATGCACACAGGCACACATGTGCATACATGCACATGAGTGCACACGTGTGTACACAGGCACAGGTGCACACAAAGATACACGCATGCACATGCACACTCCTGCATTAGTCAAAAAAAAAAAAATAGTTTTCCAAGAACTGCATTTTCCTGACATTTGCACTGTCTGAGGTCCGGGGAGGCTTCCCATTTGCAGAGTCAGCACAAGGGGGGACGGCGGGGTCAAGGCACCAGAATTCCCAGCAGATCTCTGGCAGTTCATCCAGAACAATCGAGCTACTGGCTGCTCCGCCCCTCTGGTTACTAAGCTCACATCAATTCCTCAAATAAGCGTTACCTTTGTTGCAGTTGTTTGCCTACCGGAAACACAAAACCCTGCACCAGAGAGATACGGCCCACCCTCCTGAGCCAGTTCCACGTTCTGCCCTGAGTCCCAGACTCCTCCAACACCATACACCCCAGTTAGAAAAAATAAATACATAAAGTGACATTTCACATCCGGGTCTCAGATGCTTGTGTGAAGATAGAAACTCCTACAACGCAGATCACATCCTCTGCTGAAGGCTGCAAGCTGAGACTCACAGAGAAAGTGAAAGAAATAGAAGCTTCATTCTCCATGAAGTTTAGCTGGTCAGAAACCAGCAGCCGCCAACACCGATGTAAGCCTCCCCCTCCCTTCCTCAATGCCTCTGAAGACAAAACTCAGAGGCACACACTTCCTGGTTGGGTAATATGCCAGGAGAAGTGGACATATAAGCACTTATAATTAAGTACTAGGCTTTGCCTTATTAAATGAATGACTCAAAGTGCATCTTAAGTCCCACCTTTAACTAGAGGAAGTGTTTTGTTTGAGGTTTTGTTATTTTTTGCACCAGTCCTGGGGCATTATCCCTGAGATTCTCAAGGCTAGGGCTCTACCACTTGAGCCACAGAACCACTTCTGGCTTTTTCTGAGTAGTTTACTGGAGAAAATAGTCTCACGGACTTTCTTGGCCAGAATGGCTTTAATCTGCAATCCTCAGATCTCAGCCTCCTGAGAAACTAGGATTACAGGCATAAGCCACCAGTGACTGCTTAGAAAAAGTATTTTTATAGAACTGTAACCTAAGATCCTCTCATCTTACTGCCAGCCTATGTAAAATGAGTGTTTACCTTCCCAAGCAACATTTAAAACAAATAAAAACAACCACAAAATCTTCTTTAGCAACTTGGCAATATCCTATGTGATTAAAACTGGTATTATAAAGCCCAGCACTGTTAGCTCATGCCTGTAATCCTAGCTTCTAAGGAGGCTGAGATCTGAGGATCATGGGTCAAAGCCAGCCCTGGCAGGAAAGTTCGTGAGACTCTTACCTCTAATTAACTACCAAAAATCAGGAAGTGGAGCTGTGGCTCAAGTGGTACAGGGCTGCCTTCAGCAAAACAATGCTAGGGGACAGTGCCCAACAGTAAGTTCAAGCTAGCACCAAAAGCAAAAGCAAAAACAACGATCTGACATTGTATACCAAATTACCTCACTGCTGGGGAAGCATTAACAGGCAGAAAAATCAGGGCAGAATTTGAAACTCTCCATGCAAAGAATCTGAAATTCTCTTCAAGCAAAAGCTGGGAGACTGATGGTTTCAGATCTGAACCTGCACAGCTGGCAAAGGAAAGTTAAAAATTACATCTAAAGGCGGAATAGCTGTAGTCCAAACCACACTGAGGCATTCATCTTTATGAGCTTCTTCCATAGGCTCCAAACACACCAAAGCCAAACATTTCCAACATGATCCCTTCTACAGAGAGAGTCAAAGGTGCTGTGTTCATAAGTTTGGAACTTTAATATATAATAATAATAAATTCAATTAGATTAATGCTCTCCTCGGGTGAAAATTAAAACCTCAACTCCTTCATCACACTTTTTTTTATGAAGATGGATGAAAATGTCTTCATTACTTTTAAAGGATGTGGTTAAAAGTATTAAATTATTATTGAATCTGAGTCTCCAAAACCACTCGCAGGTTTTTATTCCATGTTCTTCCACAGTTTATCAGGGAGATGCTTAAAGTTTTGCCTGTTTGGCAACAGGTTCGAGATGTGGTTATTAAGGATGGCTTGAACGTTAAGTTTCCTAAGTTCCAGAATAGTCTGTGGCCACTTCCAGAACTTGAGCTACCTTCGTCCTTTTCAGAGTAACCCCAAAATTCCTGGACAGAACCTCAGGAAAATGACACGGGCTCAGGAGTAGCTGCCAGAGGCCGACATATTTTGAGTGAAGAAGACTAATACTATTTAGAAGTCATTTCCTCTATGTCTTCTCTACTCTTTTGTTAATCTGAGAGAGTGTCCAGGGATTTCAAAGGTTTGTGTCTTTTGCATAAAGAAAATTAGAAGCTTCCTGCAAAAGAAAAATCAACTCACTTTCTTAGGGCTGAGTCTCAATACCAAAGGTCTTTTAAGTCCTTTAGGTAAACATAACTGTGCATACGTTAGTGACCCTCGTATGGAGGGGAGGAAAGAGACAGACAGATGGACAGGGATTGGCCTTTTCCCTGTAAATACAGACTCTTAAGCCTCTAAATGATTTGCCAAACCAAATCGAATAATAAAAGGTTTAAACTTTGCCACTTTGGGGTTAATGTGAAAGGCTTGTCCACATCAGATTGTTTAGACATTAAAAGGAACGCACTGTGTGCCTCCTTTTAAACCCAGAGCGGCTGGAGTCATGGCTCCCAGTGAATTTACCCAGCTGTAAGTGAATCCAGATGTGCAGTGGTGACAAGCTTGGGTCTCAGGATACTTATTCATTTCACATTAAAAGCTCATGTTCCCAGGTCTGAGCCGTTATCTGACTGAGATCTGATTAGGGAATACAGCAGAGGTACTTCCAAGCCCAGAGTGGCCCTCATTCCCGGGCCCAGATCCTGGGCTACCAGACTCCTGTGTGCTAGGGAGAGGCAGCCAGGAGGTGCAGGCAAAGCACAGGCCAGGGCCTCAGTGCTACCATTTTCTGTGCGTGCGTGCGTGCGTGCGTGTGTGTGTGTGTTCTCTTTTTGCTGTTCTTTGGCCCTGAACTCAGGGACTGGGCACTGTCCCTGAGCTTCTTTTACCCAGGACTAGAGCTCTACCACTTGAGCCACAGCACCACTTCTGGCTTTTTCTTAGTAGTTTCTTGGAGATAAACTGCCTGGGCTGGCTTCGAACCACACTCCTCAGTCTTCAGCTTCCTGAGTAGCTAGGATTCGAGGCATGATCCACCGGTGCCCGGCTTAGCATCACCAGTTTCCTACACATGGCATGCCTTCTACCCAGGGCCAGGGATTGCGTCAAGTACCTATCTCATTTACCCTGCGACAGAACTCCAGACAACTCATCCTCACTGAACCCAGGTGCCCACCCTAGAGCCAGCTTTATCCCCAGCCCCCAGCTAAAGGGGGGGCCTGCAATTTTGTGTTTTATGTACCTAGCACCCCACATGCAGAAGGGGACTCACCACATACATGACAAGGTATGCCAGATTCCCCAACCCAAGTCCTCTGATTCCCTCTGTCGGCCTAGTTACCATGACACACAAGGCAAGGTGAAAGGCCAGGGGAAGAAGAGAAAGAGCCAGAAAGGAGATGCGGGCATGGCAGAGGCCCTCAGCCAACCATACTACACGTGCCTTTGTCCCTTTGTGAAGTCAGGGACAGTGTATGTGTCCCCCGGTGTGAGGGTCTCACTCCAAAGTCAGCTTTGGCTTTCTTACCTGGAGTAAAGAAGAACAGACACTATGGCTGCCACAGCTTCCGCGGCATGTGTCAAGGATACGTTTTTCTGGCTACTGAACTACAAAGTAAGTTACAGACTTCGGACTGAGACGGAAAGATAACAGAGCACTCGCAGGAGAAGGCTACCTGAGCGGTGTCCCCAGACTGGAGCCAAGGAAGGGTCATTTTTGCTTTACTATCTTCCCCTCTAGCCAGGACTCTGGAGCCACTTTGGACTCTACTGTAATGCTTTGTCCCTACGCCACTGTCACTTGGAAGAAGTGGAGACTACCGCCAACCCCCAGCTGACCGGCTGTGGTCACAGGCCGCTGGGCAGCCCCAGAGCCCGTCAGGAACTCCTGTCACCAAGATCTTCACAGGAGGAGCCCTGGAAAACATGCACTGAATACTGCCAGCCCCTCCCCACCCCACCGGCCCCGTCTTCCCCCAAGAAGGACGGAAGAGACAGCACATGGAAGGAGAGCAGTGGTATTTGACTTGGTGGTGGGCAGATTTTCTTTTATGACTGCTAAATGCCTGCCTTTCTCCCTGAGCAATTACAGTGCTGTTTCCCATCAAGATGGCTGTTAGCAGCAGATCTCCAAGTGGCTGCAAATAAATCAAGAACACTATTGGCAGCTGTTCTGGAGAACAGCCTGGATGGTCATTCTTGCGATATACTATGGGGGGGGGGGGGGAACATGGATCATGGCCAAGACCAGAGCCAGGCTATAATCCCAGAGTTCAAGAAAATAGGGTGCCACCCAAAAGGCCAACAGAAAAAAAAAAAAGGTACACTGTGCCCTCTGGCTGGACATTGAGAACCAGAGCATGCCTATAACCTATGACCTCCGACCTTCCCACATGACACACGCCTGGCCTGAGTCACCTTCCCAGCACGCTGGCTGAAGCCAAGTGCTGCCATTACAGTTCATTAGAAGCAGCACAAAAGGGGGAGCCAGAGCGAAGCGGACACAAATTCACCGAGTAACAAACGCTCAGCAGAGACGGTGCCAAAGATGCCTGGCCAAGGCCGAGGGCGAACAGGTCCCACCCAGGGACCTCCCGCTCCACCACTGGCGGTGGTTTCTAGGTAGAAAACAAGCTGTTCATGCTGCGGGGCAGCCCAGCACCTCCAGCCACACGGAATCTCCTCTCCAAAGCCCAGTGCGTTCTCTGGGGTGTGACCCCGTCCCGCTGGAGGCCCCCCATGGAAGATGAGGCTCGTGGTGGGGGCCCGCACCTCTCCACCCACCCATTGTCAAAGCCGCTTCTCACAAAACCCTGAGTGTCCTGGCAAGTCGCTGTATGGCCAACGGACGTCAAAAAAAAAAAAAAAGCTTTTCCTCTGTCACAGTGCTCGGGAGTGACACGAGAGTAAATGATCTGGGAACGCTGCCAGGGTATGTGGAGGCCAGGTGGGCCATGTCCCAGGAACGAGGCGCGTGCTGGGGCTGGGAGACGTCCCTGACTGGACAGGGTCCGGGTGCCAGCTGCAGACCTGAGCCCTGCCCCCTGGCCCTCGAGTCACATTGTGTCATGCCACACAGCACTGAGATCACAAGACGGCCGTGGCATGGTGTGTAATATTTTTTAAAAGCCCGTTTCCCAGTTCAAGGGGGAAGCAGGTGGAAGGCAGGACCCCTGAAGGGCAGATACACTGCGAGGCCCCACAGGCAATCCTCCAATAAAAGAGCGAGCAAAGCTGGCATCCATCCCAAACTTTCCAATTGACCTTCTCTCGTGATCTGGGACTTAATGCCTCCAAACCAAACTAATTCCAAAAGTCACCTTCTCAACTTCTCTGCACAGTTTAAACAAAACCAAAAAAAAAAAAAGAAGAAGAAGAAGAAGAAAAGAAAGCCCAGGTATGGCTCCCTTTGCAGCCCTTCTGACGTCCGTAGCTGCTCAAATTAAATCTGAATGGTTCGCCTCTTTTTATTATACGATGGACCATATGTCACTAAAATAAAAATCCAGCTGAAATCCCAGAACAGATAAAGGGCATAGAAAACGGTTCCGGCCACAAAACAGAGACCTTGTTTAAATCTTATTAAACAATAACACCCACCCAGCCCTCCCCTCCCCCTTTGGAAAAAAAATCAGGAAGGAAATTGTGGTTAAATCATCTCATAGTTTGGCAAAAACTTCTACCTCTGAAAAATGAAAAGAAGGGGGAAAAAAACTGTACTCACGCGGGCTAATAAAAAGCAGGGCTCCACTGCCTTGCTCTGTAGCTGTCAAACGCTTGGCAATGAAATATAGATCCTGACTGTCTTGGTCCCTGGAGTCCTTTCCACCCCTCAGACCACCAAAAGGGGAGTCCTGGGGTAGGGGCAGGGAGTCCCCAAGTTTCTCCATCCAAAGTGAACCTTGTTGGTTGTCTTGTTTAAAATTTCAACATCTGAACATCTCTTTTCCTGAATCAAGTTTGCACTGTTATGATCAACACAGTTAGACACAGACAAGAGTGTTGCTACTTGGGAGGAGCAATGAATCTGTTTCCTTACCTACTACTTACTCCTTACTACTCCTTGCACATGGCAACAGAACTGAGACAGGGCCCAAGGAGAGGGAGAGGGAGAGGGAAAAGAAGAAGGAGAGGGAGAGAGAGGGAGAGGGAGAGGGAAAAGAAGAAGGAGAGGGAGAGAGAGGGAGAGGGAGAATAAAGAGAGGAAGGGAGGGAAAGAAAAGAAAAGGAAGGAAGGAGAGGAAATGAAGGAAAAAGGAAAGAGGGAGGAAGGGAAAGAAGGAGGGAAGGAGAAAGGAAGGATGGAAGTAAAGAAGAAAAGAAGGGAGGGAGGGAGGAAGGAAGGAAGGAAGGAAGGAAGGAAGGAAGGAAGGAAGGAAGGAAGGAAGGAAGGAAGAAGGAAGGAAGGAAGGAAAAAGAGAAAGAGGGAGAGAAAGGATCAAACAGAAAAATGATTTCCACTTCACAGGCCCCTCAGTGGTCTCCCATGCTCCTCCTCCACCATCAAAAATTCATAAAGAGGATCAGCATTCTTTTCAGAATGGATCCCAGTGGCACCATAGACCTTGTTGGGGAGAGAGGCAATAAATATGGAATTGCCCACCCCCTGGGAAGAGAGCTTCCAGCCCTCAGCCTGGTCCCTGGGGCGCTGGTTCCCAACTCAGGGGGCACAGAAGGAACTGGGTCAAGTGTGTCGATTTCTAGACTGATGACCTCTGACTTGCTTAATGACACTGGAAGGCCACCACACACACACACACACACACACACACACACACACACACACACACACACACACACACACACACACACACACACACACGACAAACCCACATGCATGCCTGGAGAGAAGGGGGGGGGGGAAGGTGCTGCCGGGCCGCAGGGAGCTGTGGCGGGGACCCCTCACCCCTACATCACTTTGGTCCTTAAGAAAACGTGACCAGATCTGTGGTAGAAAGTCAGGAGCTGAGAACTTCGACTACCTCGAGTTTCCCTTCCTGGGATGGCTCAGCTTCTGCCTGAACCTCGCAGGCCAGTCCTGCCCGTCCACACACAGCCCCGTCCCTTCTCCCTCCACCTTCCCTCCCTGGTGGCCCTCACTTCCGGTGGCCAAGACCTGGTGCTCAGCCATGCGAGGTGGCCTCCGGGCTTTGCTTGCTGCCTTGGCTCCTGCATTGTTTTCTCTTCCTATTTATAACTTCCAAGCCAGGAGCGGCCTGGACGCCATCCATTCTCTCCAGGTCCCACCCTCCCTCACCCAGAACTGGACCACCGGCGGGTGAACCAGGCAGGCTCTGCAACACAGACCAACCTGTACAAGGGAAAGAGCCTGGCTTCCACAACAGAACAGTGTACAGGGCGGTGGAAGCAGGGGGAGAGCATGAACTACAGCAGGCCCCCGGCGTTTTCCTCTTAGACTCCAGAATCAAGACCCCCCCCTCCACCCCCCCCCTCCCGCTACATGCAAATAAAAAACTCCTCACAACTGGTTGATCAAACAATACATCTCTCTATGAAGCCCGCACGTTCAGGGAGAGTTTAACTGAGCTTGTGGACTGAGTTTAAAAAGCGCTTCGCTGCCGCTGTCCCAGAGGGAGACCTCGGCCGACCCAGCCTCAGAAAGTTGGCCCAGTTAGACTTGGGTGTGGATGGGCGTTTTTTTTTTGCTCCCAGCTCTCAGGCACCTGGGCTTACTTCGTCCTTTATGTTTCAAAAACACAGTTGAAATTCTTCTTTCCCATATTAACTTTCGGGACTCTTCAGCCAGTTCTACGAGCTGCTCCTTCAGACATTTGCTCCATGGTAAATAGTAAGAAATCTGCCTAAAACACCCACCCACACCGAGCTGCTCCTTTTCCAGTCCCAGAGCACTGGATGGGTGGGGACAGCCAAAGATCTGTCAGCTGGAGGCCACCAGGCAGGCTCCCCTCCTCACCCCCAGCCTCTTCCTGGATACACAGTACCCTCCACAAGAAATTTTTAAAAAAGGCCTAGCAAGTGAAGGGAAGGGTGGGATCACAGCTCTCAGGGGAAGAGCTGGACCACCAGGCTTTGGAGAAGGCACTAAAACTACTGTCTAAACAGAGGCTAGGGGTGAGGTGCCAGTGGCATTGCTCTGTGTTTACACTGCCCATCAGTTAAGACCCCTTGATAGTCCCTAACCTTTTGAAAGTGGTAACACATTTCTGGCTCTATTTTTCTAGCATCTTCTTCTCCCCACCTCCAGTAGAGCAGGGAGACGTGTCCTATTCGCTTTATAAAGCTACAGTTGAGTTAGGTTATGTTGGTTTTCTGAATATGAAACTTTTCATTAACTTGAACAGAAATACACACATATACACACAGAACATTTTGTGTCTATTCCATGTGATAATATATGTGGGTGTATGTGTGGGGGTATACTATGTATACACGTAAAATCTTACAATATAAATGGGTAATCACACTGAAATGATATCTATTGCTATTTTTACATGCTTCTATTTCATGTATTCTATAAGCCTGATAGATAGATAGACAGATAGATAGATAGATAGATAGATAGATAGATAGATAGATAGATAGATAGATAGATAGACAGATAGACAGATAGACAGATAGACAGATAGATAGATACCATGGTAGGTAAGAGCTGGACTTCTTGAGCGATGCCTTGTTTTGTTTATGAGATAGGGTTTCACTAATTTTGCCCAAGATGGCCTCAAACTCTCAGTCCTCCTAACTCAGCCTCCTAAGTGGTTAAGATTACAAGCCTGTGCCATCAAGCCTAGCTAAATATATTCTAGATTCCATGATGATAAAATGAAACTGGAGTAGTTCAATGGCTGTCTATGACTCTTAGGACTCCTGCCTGTCTTGGACATCACGCCCTATTTTCCACAAGCATGAGTATTCATTTCAGTGTTTCTAAAAGGAAAACACACACACACACACACACACACACACACACACACACCCTTTCATATATGGGATACAACGTAGAAAAGGTGAAGGAATTTGTGTCCTGTGCACTTTCTCAGCACAGGGTATTTTTAAAGGGATTTTCCCCTTTAAAAGATTTGTGTATTTCCATGTGAATGTTAAAGTAACAGCAGACACAATCATGTGTGCTCTAACACATGCCAAAATACACCTCTAAAACAGGCATGAGGGGACACATAAAAGCAAAAATAGTTATGTTCAAGGTCGAGGGGGAGGAGGAGTCTTTCTATTTTCCAGACTTTTCTTTGCAATTTTATATTATAATTTGAAAGAAAACTCTGAATGCCAATTTCTATTCCAAGTTTAATGCTGCCTCCAACAAGAAATCACCTTTCCTATCTCTCCCAGATCATCCTCTGAGACTCGACACTTCCCAGGAAGCTGGGGTACAAGAGAACACTGGGACTCCCCAGTTCCAGGCTCTACTGTTCAACCCAGCCAGGCTAAGCTTTCCGTGCACAGATGACCGCAGTGCTATGGGAGTCCCCTCCTCACCGCGTCTCCAGCCTGAGGGATTATGGGAATGTACAGGGTGCCTGCAAATCAGCTGAGACTCTAGTGCCAGATATCACAAAGGACGCTCCCTGGACCTTGATACCAATTAAAACTAAAAACCCACAACTTTGCTTTGCCAACTTTATCCTCCTCGGCCACTGCGGTGTCGTTTACAAGATACTGTAGGCCAACTGTGCAATGCCTGCCTTGTAAAAATAAAATCTAACATTTTCTTTTTGGCTGGCCTCATGATCCTCCCGCCTTTGCTTCCTGAGGGCTGGGATTACAGGTGGACCCCTCTTCACTCCTTGAAGCACTCAACATGTCTTTAGGAGGGATGCATTGTGTCAGTATCTGCCACATTAACCATGCTAGCTCCCATCCTATTGCAAATGGAAGTGGGTGCGGGGTAAATAGAGGCTGTGCGCTTTTGTGTGCTTACCGGTGTGGGGGGGGTGTGGTTGTTGACTGGGATTCAAATAAATTATTTCTGGAATGTGAAATTGGGGAGGAGCTGGGTTTCCCAAATTTATGAAAAGCATGGGAATGTGAGTACATCACAGAGCCAGAGCCCAGCTGTCTGGCACAGTGTGCGTAAGGGTCCAGACACCATTTGCATTAACTACATGATAGAAGTGCGTAAACAGAGCCCCCAATCCAAAGTGCGCTAACATTTACAGAGCAAGCAAGGTGCGGGTCTCACAAGGAGGGGAATCAATGAGCCCCAGTCACCTGACCTGGCCTCCGACATCCCCAATTTCCAGGTGATGAAATTTGCTCAGGGCTCCCCTCTTGCCTGCATTTTGGAAACCACTTCGGGTTCTTTCTTCCCATTGAGGCCTTTAGAGTTTTGCAGAATGAGGTCAGATATGTGAGTCTGCCCGACCTGGGTGTTCCCAAAGATTGCTATCCACCCACCAGCTCCTGAAATTGAGACACTTCCCCAAAACCCAGCTTCTGCCAAGAGGAAAAAAAAAGGAAAGAAAGAAAAGAAAAACATGACTGGACAACAATCAAAGCCAAAGCTACCTTTCTTCTGCCTCCAGGAAATCTCAGGGACGGTAACTCTGGTCTTAAGAGAGGCAGGGGAATTGTTTATATTTGAAAAGTGGTAAAACAGAAGAAGGCAGAGGAGGCAGAGCCTGGGCCGTAGCCAGGGCTGAGGTTACAAGCTGGGATTCCCCTGTCCAAGTCCAGCCTTTGACAAGTTCTCCAAGTCTTGTGGGGTTCTCGGGAGAGGCCACCCCTCACTCCTTTGCCCACACTGGATAAGAAGCACCTATGAATTGGCCTTCTCTGAACTAGCCAGCGGGTACATGGAAAACAAAACATCGCAGTCAGATGAGTTCACAACCAACACCTGCATAAAATTTCATAATACTCCCTCAGCAGACCAGGCCGGAGGCTTCCAGAGAGCTAGGCAGGGTAACTGGCTTAGGGCTAGAGATGCTCCTGCTTGGCACCAGTGAGAAAATCAGGTATATATCTGGTCTGAGAAACGAATCTTCAGATCAAAAGAAGTGGCTCAAGAGCTCCTGGGATGGACAGCATGACTCTGGGTGGCCCTGGACGATGCTTTCCTTCCCTACAGCACCAAGACTTGGGCCTGACATTCAGTCAAGGCTGCTCTCCACCTGCTGACACTCACTGAAAGGTCATTCCCGGTCCAGCCAGGAAAGGAGAAGTTGAGGAAGAGAGGAAATCCAGAGAATTGCTATGAAAAAAGTAGGTAATCCAGGATTGTTTGTTTGTCTTTTTCCATTTTCTAGGGAATCGTATAATTCTCAGGATTCTTCCATTGGCCAGGTACATTCCAAGGACAGGTAGATGAGCCCACGAGTCCACACAATTCTATCAGTTCCCCTTGGCCAGGAGTGTGTACCCACAGTGATGTCTGGTTGGGCACTGACGGCTCCCACCTGTAATCCTAGCTACTCAGGAGACTGACACACAAAGGCAGGTGACATTATCCTCTTGTGATATCCAGGGTAGGGGTTTGCTTTGAATCCCACCAGAGCAATCTTTTTTTTTTAAGTTGCTACTCATCTTAGGTAAAAATATTTCTTTAATTATCTTTAAGTAGTTGTACAAAAGAGTTGCCACTTAACAAAGCTGTCACGAATGCAATGCACCCTGGTTCCTGTCACCCCTCTCAACATCTTACCCATCCTCCACTTACGCCTTCCCTCACTTTTCTTAATTTTGTAGGATATACATTGGATTCTTGACTCGTCTTCTCCTCTTTATTTGTCTACTCCTCTCCTCACGACTCCACCCCACCCCTTTCAAGTATCCACTGCCTGGTGTTAATTGTGTTGAACTTTGCCTTGACTTTGCCTTCTGAGGAATTACACTATTTGAGATCACCCTTGAATCTACCGTATTTCAGTTAATACATTCGTATACACTTGCATACCCCCCGACATATCGGCTTTAAAGCGGGTAAGCTAAAACTGGCTCCTCCATATTAGGAAAAACGTGGGTCCTTTGTTTCTCTGGGCTTGACTTACTTCACCTAACGTAATTTTTCCCAGGCTTTTCCACTTCTTTACAAATGGTACAATATCAGTCTTTCTAATTCTGCCATGACAATCTTGTCCAAGTACTACACCTCCAATAACCCACTCTAAAAAGCGAAAGACTATCCATGCAAAGAAATTCCAAGTCTGTGCAAAGAGCCACGTGCATGGGGAGATTCAGGCACCACAAACGTTCTACCATTTGGCCCCCCATGCCTGAGGCACATGGGGGTCCAATCGATCGAGCCTTGAGAGAATTCCTCTCATGGACCCCAGTGGTAGAAGCGGTCCTGTCTCTGTCAAGCATCCCTGCAGTGGATCCCTATGGATTCTGTGTTAACAGTGAGCAAGAGGCTGAACGGGCATCTTGTCTACCAGCTGCGCTGGCCTGGCTTTCCTGATAATGGGCTGGTAGTGGTATCTCTGTGCTCACTGGCAAATACACACCCTAAGGTGTGGGGCCGACCACATGGGGAGGCTGCCCGGGGACTCCTGTTATTCCTCTCCACCAGGAACCCAGGCCCAGCTCCTAAACCAAGAGGGGCACATGGGATTAGCAAGCAAGTTCAGGGTTTGGGAACCACATCTGAACTGCTCTCTGCTCTCCCAAAGTTTGCAGAGAAAAAAGAAGCCAGAGTCAGGAAACAAAATTTTTATCCACCTGAACACAGTAGGTGAACAAAACCATCTCCATAAACCACAGTCAGCCACATTGTACACAGATATACAATATGGTGCTACAATGAATAGACCCATTTCTCCATCAGCACACCCCCTCCTAGGTTTTAAAATACCCTACTTCCATGAGCATTGGTATTCTGAAAAATAGAAAATACTGATAAGGACTAGCTTACAAGTAGGTGCTCACACCTGTAATCCTAGGATCACAGTTCATATCCAGCCCAGGTAGAAAAATCCATGAGAGTCTTATCTCCAATTAATCAGCAAAAAGTCCGAAGTGGGGATGTGGCTCAAGTGGTAGAGCAGAAAAACATCAAGCAAGAAAGTGAGATCCTAAGCTCAAGCGCGCGCGCACACACACACACACACACACACACATAAAGAACTTACAAATTATATACATCACATGATACTGTTTAACATACAATGTTAAGTCCACACATTTAATGCTCCTCAATGTCCATTTGGAATGAAATCTAAAAGCCAGAATGGGGGCTGAGCGCCCCCATCCACCTTCCCAGCGACTGTGCTGTAGGAAAATAGCCTTTCCCCCTTATCTCCAAATCTACCAACTCCAGAAAGAGTGGGAATCCTCCGCATATGCAGGCCAAGAACAGAGCATAAGGTTGTCCTCATCACAGTAACAGGCTGGCCTGGAAATATTAAATCGACTTAGCTCATGTTTTATTAGACGCAGCTTAACAACTCTGAGTTTACAAAACGCAGCCAAACAGCATCAGGCTTCGGCATAAACTTTTGCTAACTAGCCCACGTAGTTCCCATATGCTCTGAGATGCTATTGGAGCCAACTCAGTACCTTATAATTATAAACACACGTCTTTCAGCTCTTCTGTGCATTCTTCCCAGGCAGAACGGAAATATGTCACTTAAATTAGCACTTGGAGTACAGAGCCAGTGCCAAATTTGGGTTAGCACAAACAGGGTAAATAAAGCAGCACCAAATTAAAATGGTAAAATAAACTTCTTTCTGCTTCAGTGGAAACTGCTAAGTCCTAGCTGAATGACAGCTAATGGGTCTGGGAACAGGATAGTTTTCAAACTGTAGCTCTTGGCTTTTGAGTGCTATTTTCTCATCCAAGGATCTCAAAGTCATTTCTTGCAAAATTCAAGTCGTGTGAGTAAAACAAAAATGTAGAAGCTCTTTTGTCGTTGTTTTGCAAACACTTTGGCCGTTATTTTTCCTCATCGTTCCTTTCCCACCATGCAGGCAAGGTTACATTTTTATCCTTATGGAACCCATGAGGGATGGAGAGGTTTTAAAAAAATAAACGAAGGTACCTAGGTGTGACCTCACTTGGCAAAAGCCACAGGGCAAGGGGGAAAAAAAACCTCGAAATCCAATCAGAAAAAAAATCCTGAACATACAAACATCTGAATGATCATGGCTACCATCTGTGGGGTCCTACTGTGTGCCCGGCCTGTTACCTATGACCTCACTTTCTTCCCCCCATTAGCTGATCTCTCCACTTACTCAGACACACTAAGTACCTTCTGGAAACTAAGGTGGACACACACACACACACACACACACACACACACACACACACACACAGAACAGCCAAAGCAAAAAAATACTCACAGCCACTTCCTTCATGATGACAAACCCCGATCACATCTATAACCAACTGTGGCTGTTCCCCAGGTGAATATGACTTGGCAAAGAAAAAGGACCTGCGTTTGTCCAGGCATCCAAACGGATGGTGATTTATACACGTATGGATTTGGACAGACCTTTAAAACATTTTGCTGAACAAAAGAAGCCTTCCAGAAAAGAAGACACCGCTGCTGGATTCCCCTTTAGTGAGATTCTAGAACAGGCAGAACGAATCCATGTCAGAGCAGGGGCTGCATCAGGAAAGCTAAGTAGAAATAGGGACTGGCTGAGAAGAGACAGGGAGGAACTTTCTAAGGCACCTGGAATGTTCTTTGTGTTGAAAGAGGGTTAGACTACCACGGGCATTTGTCAAAACTCATCTCATTGTACGTTTACAATTTATATAATTCATTCTATATAAGATTTGCCTTTATAGAGACACAGAGAATATCAACAAGTTCAAGTTGGTGATGTGCCTGTGGAGGTAGTTAGGGAACTGCTCTGGTGGCCAAATTCTAAAGTAATTCTTTTTTTTTTCTTTGTTTTTTTTTTTTCAGACAAGGTTTTACTATGCAGCCCAAGCTGACCTCAAACTTAGGATTTTCCCACCTCAGCTCTCCAAGTCCTGAATTCCAGGTGTGCATCACCTCACCTAGCTAAAATTTACTCTAAGAGCATCAGAAAAAAAATGTTCACAGGTGAGTAAGGAAATAAATAATATGTAATAAAGCAAATTTAGTAAAATAGTAATAGAATCTGGGCATGAAATATGTAAGAATTACTATAAAATTCTTTCAATACAACATTTCAATACTTTCATAATATATGGTAGTCACTACTAGAGAATTCAGATAAGAGGGAAATTAAAGGAAATGAAGGACAGGGAAGCAGGAGGGAGGAAGAGGAAGATCCTGAATACAAGTCTAGGAAGGAGGGTGGGAGGAAGTTGAATTGGAAGACCCTGAAAAGTATCAGCAGAAATCATGGGAGGAAAATATGAAGAGAGGAAAGAGTAACAAGGAAAAGAGGGAAATGCACACAGTACGCAAAGAGCAAAGTGAAGACGGTGGAAGGAAAGAAAGGAGAGAGACAGGAGCCGGCTGACGGCAGGTGAAGCCCCAAAACCACCCAGCTCAGTGGAGCTGAACCTCGGACTTCACGCCTGTCTTCTGGCTGTCAGGCCACTTCCACTTGGTGCTGGCTGGGTCAGAATCCAGATGAAGAAAGAGAGCCAAGAGGATCTCACGGCCTCTAACTTATGAAAGCCACCGACCCATCGAGCTCAAAGGCTACAGACAACATGATGCCCCTAAAGTTGTTGTCATACTTTATTGTAGATAGTTACAAAATTCACTGAAATAAAAATTCCGTAAATCACACACCCCTTCCCCCCCCCCCAAATAAAGAGCAAAGACTGAAGGGGAGCTATACTGGCCAATGTAGAGGGTGGAGGGAGCAAGAGGAGGAGCCCTGGGGTGCCAAGGTGACCTCCCCATCTCCCTCCCCAAAGACAGAGTCTCTAGAGATAGCTATGGTTCTGAATGCCCAGGCAAAGCAGAAAACCTTCTGCACCAAAAGAGACGCAGGAGATGAGATCTTGATTCTGCCACTAACTGGGGATATCAAATCTTTGAACTTTAGTTCCCTACTTCCTCTCTCCTCTCTCCTCTCTCTCCTCTCTTCATCAGAAGATTAGGCACAGGTTCATGGTTCTATTTGGGAGGCAGTGGACATGGAGAGGTGTGCCCTGGCTGGAGGAAGTATGTCAGTGGAAGCGGGCCTTTGAAGGGCCTGGCCCCATCCTCTCCGCTTCCAGGCACCCCCAAGGCGAGCAGCCTTGCTCTGCCACCTTGATGATCGACCTCCCTGCAGCTGACCACGAGCTGAAACCTCCACACCAAAGCAAATCCTTTTTTCTCCTTGAAGTTGGTTTCCTTGGGCATGTTGTCACAGCAGTGTAGCAAACTAACAGATCAACATCTGGGAGGAGCATGCCTCTGGTTTGAAATGCCTCCCAACCCCCAGTGCTATCTTTCCTACTTTCTTAAGATACGGAGGGAGCACACTGCAGCACTAAACATCACTTCTAAAATGCATCTGTTCCTTTCCACCTAGCCCGCCAATCTATTACAGCTATACGAATTTATTTTCTGTATCTCTGCACAAAGCATCTTGGATTTATTTCTGTGATACCCCCCCCAAGCTCCCAGGACTTCCTCCACACAGGAACCTAGGGACTCTGAGATGCTCAATCACAGAGAGGAAGGGCAAGAAAAGCAACCAGAGAAAGATAAGAAATGGCCAAGAGAATTTTCTTGGGTTGATGAGAGGTAGGCTGGTGTTAACAGTTGACTGCATTCCAAAAATGACCAATGAAGATCAACGTATTAGCAGCCTCATCCCCCTCCCCAGAATGAAGTGCGTGAGTATGCTGGGTGACCTCTAAATAATTCTGAGTAAAAGAGTCTGGTCCTAGAGTGTTATGACCAATATTTTGTAAGTGGAGATGTCAGAAAAGGGCTCTTAGATATTCCAAGTTTCAGGAAAACGTATCACTACATCCCCTTCTTGGTAAGACGACTGAAAATGTCATCCCAATCTAGAAAAATGAAGCAAAATGCAAAGCTCAACAGTGCAGGTATGGCCACGTGAGGGAGACAGAAGCAAACCGGATCGTCAATATAAATGCAATTGTGAGACTTACACATGATTACTAAAAGCAGTTATTCAAAGGCTATGTATATGATGAAAGCTTGATGTTATATTCCTCTGGATACAAAAGCTACATGGACTGTTTATAAGGATTTCCAAAATGGCATCCAAAGAAAGATACACACATTTGAGATCAAAAGCAAATAATGATATTATGAAATCTGCATACAAAAAAAAAGGAAATAGCAAATAAGTGAAAAACAATAACCTGGAGTGCCAGATCCATAACTAAAATACCAGCCATGACAATATATGTAAATCAATTAAACTCTCCTATTAAAATACTCACATTGAATGAAGCTATTGTTAACTAATCAACTGTGTGTTACTTAAAAGAATACTCAGTAGGTCCAATGGTAGAACCTCTGCCCTAGGAAGCACAAAGCCCATTGCCAAGAAAGAAACAAAGAAAACACTCAAATATCCATAACCCTACAAATCTATTACAGATCATTGAGTCATATAATGAAAATGGATAGATTATATGTTACATAAACTATACCTCCAGAAAACTATTTACAGAAAAAGAGAATACTCAAATACAACATTAGAAATACAAAGTTATACAAAGGTTTATATGGTAAATATGAACAAAAATAAGAGGTCTCAGAACTGAGAGCAGACAAGGCAATGTTAAAGGTTGAAATCACTGAGTTGGGGGGAAAGATGTTTTATCAATGTGTGTGTGTGTGTGTGTGCATGTGTGCATGTGTGTGTGTGTGTGTGTGTGTGTGTGTGTGTGTGTGTGTTGTTTTCCAAGGTCCAAAAATATCCAAACCACCAAAATGAAATACTTTCAGATAATCTCTATAACTTTAACAAATCAAGTTAACAAATCAATCACTAAAGCAATCAACACTACAATATGAATACTTACAAATTGACAATTAGAAAGAAAAATATATGAGAACTAGGGCCAAAACTGCATACAGAGGAAAATGGATAGCCCCAAATGATTCTTTTTTTTATTTTTATAAAAACTAACAAAAAATAGGGGGAAAGCAAAGGCAGGGGTGTCATTGTCCAAAAAGAAATGTACCCATTACCTGACTTATGAAACAGCAACCCCTCTATACATACCTTAATAAGAACAATAAAATTGCATTTTTAATAAACTAACAAAAAATATTAAATGAAGAATTCACTGAAGGAAACCTTACAGTAAAATAAACCAATTTAGAAAGCAGAAGGGCAGAATTAATAAGATGAGGGCCCATAGCAATTCAGACTATAATTAAGCAGAATTGACAGATTTAAATACATATTTTAAATATAAACTAGATACATTGAAGTGGGAATTTTTTTAATTGTAGAAGACTACAAGTAACTATGTACTAGTAAGTATGGAAATGTTGAGTAAATCTTACCGTTTCTAGGGGAAATTGCTAAATTTTAGAATAAAACTTCTGGGAAACGAATAATTGGCTGAAAGCTGACAGTATTTTATTTAGCATCCTGTGAGCAAAAATTGAGTGTGGTAAGTGGGCAAGAAGCAGCACAGGGGTCTATGAAGACAGACCAGGGTGAAATCTCCCAAACCCAAACAGTGATGCACACTTAGAGGGTGTATGGTGTGATCACCTGCTAAAAGGCCACGTGCTATTTCATGCTACATGCTATTCCATGCTACATGCTATTCCATGCTACATGCTATTCCATGCTATTCACGGTGAGCAGGTGCAGAGTGCTTTCTCTCCCACGGTAACCTCTGTTCATGTAATCTTTAAGAAAGTCAAATCTAACTGACCAGCACTCACTATCTCCTCCTAACGTGGGAGTAAACAAGACAAGACAAGATGGAGTCTGAGAGTCTGAGGCAGCCTCCTGGGATGCCACCATCTCTCTTGGAGAAGACAGCTTCTCTCTCTAGAACAATGTATGCAACATGGTTCTGATAGATCATTTCCTGTCAACTCCTGTCAGGGACGATCTGCTTTCTTGCCATTTATTTGTAGTACTTTCTGGGTTGTGTTTCCAAGTATCATTTAATGTCATTTTACGACTCCCTGGTTGTAAGTGTCTGAGTATTACCAGGGCTTAGAGATTTACAGCCTATTTTAAACTCAGATAATGATGTTTAATTTGTTATTGGCTGTGTAAAGGTTAACAAAGAAATAACTCAAATGATCATCTCAGGGATAACACATTACAAGAGGGCAATTAAGCACAGTACCTGGCATTACAGGAAAGATTGATATCTCCTTACCAGGGAGCAGATGAGTTCAGGCCTCACACTACAGCAAATCCTCGCACTACCACCACCAGTTCTCTTTGAATAAACAGATAGGAAGTCCCACTTACAAGAGCTACCGGGTGACCGCTGACTCAGAGGGGCAGGGAAGGAAAAAGGGGGGTGGGAAGCCTTTTCAAGAAAAGGGCACTAACGGCTGCTGGGCACTGGTGACTTACACCTGCAATCCTAGCTACTCAGATGGAGGCTGAGATCTGAAGACTGGGGTTCAAAGCCAGCTGGGAAAGGAAAGTCCATGAGACTCTTATCTCCAACAAACCACCAGAAAACCGAAAGTGGTGCTGTGGTTCTAAGTGGTAGAGTGCTAGCCTTCAGCTGATAAAGCTCAGAGACAGCACCTAGGAACCAAGTTCAAGCCCCACAACTGACCAAAAGAAAAAGGGGCAGAGAGAAGATTGACAGCAATATTTTGCAGAAGAACTGGAGAAAGACTGAAATCCAGTATCCAAGAGAAAATGAGGTTGTGGTTACTCAAGTAAAAGATTAAGTTCCCTTTAGCTATAAACAAATGATGCTCACCGGCCAGCAAAATAGACATGTATCCAACAGGCCCTTGAGAAGACTTAGCAAAATAAATAAAAGCATCAAAGCCAAATTGTTATTAAATCGTGTCTGAAATGGAAAATGAAAGGCAATCTATGACAGCGATCATTTTTGTCTGTTTTCTTCTCAGGACACTTCTTGGTGAGGATTCACTCTGCATTCCATGGATTTGGCCAGCAATAAAAATATAAATAAGCAATACTTTAAAAAAAAACCTCATGAGATCAAGGCATTTGAATGCCCAGCCCTCTCTTTCTGGAATCAGCTTTCACATATAGCCTGTATTCATGACCGTCTTCCTGTGACTACAGGCATATTTATCTCCCATAATGATAGCTTCCTTCCCACCCCCCTCACCCCCCCACCCCCCCACCCCCCACCCCACCCCCACCCCCGCTAAGTCTCATTAAAACCTTTTCTGTTCTTTGTTTCTTCTTGTTGTTTGTTTTTGTGCTGGAGCTGGGGCTTGAACCCAGGGCCTTGTATTCTTGCTTTTTTTTTTTTAATTCAAGGTTGATATTCTACCATGTGAGTCACATTTACACTTTTGACTTTTTAGTGATTCACTGGAGATAAGAGTCTCATGAACATTCCTGCCCAGGCTGTGTTTGAAGCAGGATCCTCAGCCTGTTGAAGAGCTAGGATTACAGGTATGAGCCACCAGCGCCTAGCCATTTTTTCTCTCTACAGTCTTGGTCTTTTTTCCATCTGGACTTTTTTTTTTCCTTTCTTTTTTCATGCTCCCATAAGTCGTCTCCTTTCATTCATGTTCTTACTCTAAACTTCATCCTTTCTTTCCTTTTCCTCTGTCTCCTGTCCCGTCTTCCACATGCCCTGTAATTCTTTTCTGTAAGAGTTCTTCTTCCCTCTTCCTCTTCTTATATTCCATCTGCCCACCACTTCTCCATCTGATTTTCCTGTCACCCATGTCTCTGCAATTCTATTTCCTCCCTGTTTCCTTTGCTGCCGTCTTCCACTGAGTTCCTCTAGCCCCAAGCTGTATGACTTGAGACCCTTCTCCAGAGAGATTCAGACTTGTAAACAAAGGCGCTGACTTGGAGGCTCTCCCAGCTCACAACCTCAGTGCTAACCGCAGAAGCATCGGTGACTGGGACGCAAACGCCTGAGCAGCTAGCTCCACCAGCACACAGGCAGGCCAGGCAGGGACCCAGGAACCTCTTAAATGATAGCCAAGGAGTCTGGTGTTCAGAAACCTTACTCTCGAGTCAGACTGCCACTGGGGTCCTGGGAAAGATCTCACCTTCCGTGTGGCTTTCTGTCATCAAGGGGAAGAACAGAGTCTGTGGCCAGCCCCTAGACACTGCATGCCCACTTGACAAAGTGGCACAAATGCCGCCGGCACTGTCATCAGCATGGTCGTCGAGAGGGGCATTTAGGAAGCTCAAATCTATCTTAGGTGCGGTACTGCATCTCAGAATAACGGAGAAACATGGTCCCTCTGGTCCTGTTGCCTACAGCCAAGAAACGCCCAGCTGAAGAGAGGTGCCAACATTCCCCAGTGCTGAGGACTTAGGGCATAAGAAAAATGAGGGAAACTCTCAGTAAGCGGCCTCTGTTGACACATAAATGCCTGCACTGTTCATGTGTCCCTTTAATCAACTGGCTGTCCCCCGGTCCTGTAACCTCTAATCAATGGAACTGTTAGTTTCTCACAAGGATGTGTACATTCTAGCAGACTGGAGCGTCACACCGGGAGCCAGGCCCAGGCAACTACTGTTGCATGGAAACACCTGGGCTGGGAGGGAGAACGCATTAGTTAAGCAAACTAACCTTGAGCCTTTGGAACTGAAATATCAACAAAAGGATCAACTAAATTTGCAAATTGTTCTTTCCCTGTGGACATTAGGCAGGTGTTTGTTCTTTAGCCAACAACAATCAACAGGCAAGATGCAACTGTTAAGAAAAAAAAGTGTTCAGCCAAGGAGCTAATCCAACCAATAAAGACAATCTGATACCATGTCGAGAGATTATCAATGGTCATCCATGGAAAGTGAGGGCTAAATTCAAACAAGAGGGAGAGGCTGGAGTAAAATCCAGATTTATCTCAGCTAACATGAACTTCAGATCTAAGGCTGCCTTTGGCATAAGGTTTGGACTAAAAAGCAACCAAATATTATTAGTTGTTAGCTCTTGCAGGTAGTTAATAGGGAGCATGTACTTCCTTCTTTCCTTCTTCCATCCTTCCTTCCTTTGATCTTTTTTCCTTTCTTCTTTCCTTCCTTCTTTCATTCTTCCTTTTTTCTTTCTTTCTTTCTTTCTTCCTTTCTTTCTCTCTTTGTTTCTTTCTTTCTTTCTTTCTCTCCCTAGTATCAGAGTTTGAACCCAGGGCCTCGCACTTTACTTGGCTTTGTTTGCTTTGCTGATGCTTTATCACTTGAGCCATATCTCCAAACTGGCTTTTTGCTGGCTGTTTTGAAAGTGGGAGTCTCTGAGACTTTTCTGCCTAGGCTGGCTTCAAACTATGATCTTCTAGATCTCAGCCTCCTGAGTAGCTAGAATGACACACTTCAGATACTAAGATCCAACAGAACATGTATGTTTAAATTTAAAAAAAAAAAAAACAGTTATTCTACCTATTTTCATTCCTAGCCAGTCTCTAGATCCTCACAGTGCTGTTTACATGGAACTCCAGAAATGGAAGGGTAGAAGATAAATGGAGTTGAAATATCTTGAGCTCCCTGAGATTATGTCTGAAAAAATGGAAGAACTCCGTTTTCCCAGATGGCAATAGCCCAGAGAGACCTTTGTGCACTCCACTTTAGCATGGCAAGGCCAGAGATGGCCAGAAAGAAGAAAAGAAGGATCTAATCTGCTGCCTGAGGACTGAGTGGGAGGCGTGGCCAACGTCAGGAGCCCACTCTCACTTCTGCCCGGAGCCTGTGAGGCCACATGAAGAAGCTGGCTGGGGGTGGGTGGTACAGTGCAGAGGGACCCTGCTCTTCGATACGGGTGTGAAGGAAGGATTCTTGATGAATGACTTTGTCATCACTGACATGCGCACAGCTGGCCCACTGAGAGGCGGACAGCCCCCCCCCTTCTACTGAGCACCTTCTCTGGCCCAGACACGCGCCCCGCACGCGCACGGGGTGAGCAGTGTAAATTATGACAGCCCCGTTGTCGCAGAAGGCCAGGTCTGAGCGCTGCTGCACCGTCTTTTCCTTTTGTGTTCCCGTCTCCCCGCGGCCCTGCCTCAAAGCTCGAGGAGCTCCTTGGAGAGAACGTTAACAGCCAGAGACTCTGGCTTGGAGTAAATATTGCAGGATTGAAATGCGGAGGGAATTAGACTTCTTTTCCCTTACAGGCTTTGCAGTGCCGGGTCAGAAATAAATAATGAGGGTAATAATGGGGCCGGTTCTTCCCGGCTGTGTCCTTCCCCCGGGTTGGGCAGCCTCCTCTGCAGCCATGGCTGCTGCCTGTGGTGACAGCTTCCATCTTGAAGCCCACAGGGTGCTCAGTGCGGGCCAGGCAGGCCAGGGGCGCAGGTCAGTTCCAGATGCTGTCCTGTGGGGAAGGAAGTCTCCTCCCCTTCCACATGTACAGGACCGAGCTAGCTAGTCCCTAACTGGGCCAATGGACACCGCACGGCCCCCGTCTGAGATAGTCTGGGGCTGCAGGCTGTGACTAGCTCATCTCTTGAGACTCTGGGCAGAACTGAAGCTGGAAGTGTTTGAGGGCCACGTGCAGCGGGTACAGAGTGGGAGCATTTGTCCTTGGGCGTTAGAGACTGTGGGCAAACCTGCTCCACAGGGGTCCAGAACCTTCTAGACGCTCCTGGAAAAGATCTGGACGGCCCCATTCACTTCCTCCGTCACTGTGTCAACGCTGCTGGTACATTTCTTTTTTCTGTGTTCTCAGGAAGCTTCGTTTTTCTTGCTTCCCCCAATCCTCCCCTTAAAGAGGAGGCTGAAGGCTGTGTGTAGTCTGCTGCCAGAGGCTTCGAGCTGCAGCCGTGAGCAATCTGCGCTGCAACTTCCACAAGGTGATCCAGGGTCAGGAGGGCACAACTGCAGCCATGGTGTTTCTGAGGAGCCTGGGTGGAAGGGGAGCCTCTGTCGGGCCACGGAGAAGCTCGGGGTCACTCTAAGGAGCACACACACTCATGTGCGCGCGTGCACACACACACGCGCTCATGCATGCACACACACACACACACACACACACACACACTCAAGCAGCTGTGATGAGGAAATGTCCATAAGAGGAAAGTCTCTGGCCACAGAGCTATCACTGCAGGCAGGCCAGCGATGGCGCTGCCTCCAGCCAGGAAGGGGCGTCAAGGACGAGTGATGGTCAGGCTTCCTATGAGCCCCATCGAGGGGCGTGGCAAGTGTTACGGCCCACCCCACCTCGGACCTCTCAAACCCTCTGACCTGAATCGTGACATCTCCTCCTGAAAACTCATCTCTCTGGCAAAGCACCAAGAGAACAATTAGGGATGAACCCAAGTGCTCCTGTTGCCAGCAAGAGCTGGGCCTCCCGAGGGAGCGGGGGCACTTGGTACCAACACTCTTTGTCTCTGAAACTCCCTCGCCTGTGCTTTTCATCTCATTATGAGAGGCGTTTGCCTCCACTAAGCCAAGAACTCGTTTCTAAGGTGTCCTCTAGTCGTTAAATTAGTATTTTCCCTGTATCCAAAAGTCTTACTGACAGGTGTTTTTAAAAAAAGATTTAAAATACTCTCATCTACATGTAGCTTGATGTCGCTCTTGTGTCAGCTGGGTGCAGGGCACACCTCTGAAACTCCAGCTCTTGGGAAGTAGAAGCAGGAAGATAACAAAAGATCAAGACTAGTCTCAGCCACATAGTGAGAGATTGTCCCAGGGACAGATGTTTTACACACTAGCTTTTCCCATAATAACTCTAGTGAATGACCTGTCTAGAAACTGGCCAGATTTGATTTTTAAAATTATTGGGAAAAAATACAGAGAATGCAATGTTATCATGATTTATATAGATATTCAACTTGCAAATGGTACCTGAGTGCAATTTTTACTTCAACAAATTCAGACGGAGTGAAAATCAAAGAGATCCTTCCAGAATGGTATCCATAAAACCTATAGCAACAAACTTACACACATCATTAAAAAAAAAATGTCCCCTAACAGATCCCTGAGTCTGTACCCATCCAAAATAGTAACTTCCTCATCAGAACTAAGAGATGGGTGACACGATTCACGTGCATCCTGCCCCACCCCAGAGCAGAAAGCCTTCCTAAAGGGTAACATGGAACCATCTTTAAGTCCCACGTTTATCTTGAATAATAGGATCCGTACACAGCAGTCCCAGGGGCTGAGGGTCTCCCTTTGGGGCAGACAGGAGACATGAAGACTATAATTGAAGCACAGAGAGGAAGCCACCTGCCCCTAAACACAAGTTCAATGGCAGAATCAAAATAAAATGCGAGGTTTCCTTTTCTTCCTCTAGCTGTGCTAGAGAAAGGGAGAAAGACTGAGAAACCCACTCTGAAGGTCCTTGGACATCAGAGAACCAACCACTGGGCTACTTGCTATGAGTGGTATTTTATATCGGTGTGCACAGCAACAACTCTATTAGGAGGCAAAGAGAGGGAGAGAGGGAGAGAGGGAGAGAGAGGGAGAGGGAGAGAGAGGGAGAAAGAGGGAGAAAGAGGGAGAGAGGGAGAGAGAGAGAGATTGTGTTCATGTGGGCTTTCTTAATGGAAAACGATACCAGGACGGACTCATGCTTTGAAGTCACTTCTCCTGAGTATAATTCTTTCCCAAAGTAGCCACAGTTTAATTTACTATTTTAAAATGCTCAGGATCTCCATGTGGCCTGTCTCTGTTGGCTCTTCGATATTTTTTTCCCCCAGCAAACAAAAAAATTTCCTTTCTGCAGAATAAAGACTGAAGGCCAGGAGGATCGCAGTCTCTCCGAGGGAAACTGGCTTCTCCTAGCTCTACAGAACCCCATTTCCTCAATGAAAGTTCCTCCTGTGATCTGTTCGCTTCCCATCCCCTCTATCTTAAACGAGGGGTCCCCAGGGAGAGAGCCGGGCCTTTGGTGAGCTGACAGGACGCCAGGCTCTGTCCTGCTTTCCATTCTGACTCAGCCCAAGCCCCTGAGGGACGCCCTGAGCATACCTTGTGCCCTGCAAATGGACATTCTCCATTCACAAACCTAGATCACTCCAGTATCTGCTCCCTCCGGGAGACCAGAGATGCGATTTGGGGTTCCTACACTGCATGATCTCTACTTCATTTGAGTTGGTTTTGTTTGTTTCTCTTAATAACCTAACCCTAAACAGAAATTAAAACCAAAAGCAGGTATGTTTTTTAAAAAATGGACAGCACCAACAACAAAAGGCTCCAGCAGGAAGCGTGGCTCGATGGTACAGCTGCTAGAGCACCTGCCTCGCAAGTGCAAGGCTCTGGGCTGAAACCCCAGCACTAAAAGAAAATAAAAGCACCGGGTCCAGGCTGGAGTTACCATGAGGATACCGAGAGGCCTGAGAGACAATAAGGCCTGGAGTCACACGGACCCTTCAAACCAGAGTGGAATCCAGACTGCAATATGACTAGGACGGCCCTGGGTTCTGGGATCACACTCAGAACATTTTTTGCAGGGGAGAAGGGGGAAGGGGAGGGCTGATTTGGCCTCATGCTTTCTAAAGTCCATGATGACTCCACTTGGTTTTCGCACCTGATGTAAAACAGAACATCATCGCAGCAAAGGACCTTCTCCACCTCACTATAGACAGGAAACAGTGAACGGGGCACACAGGAAGAGGCCAGGGGGCAAGATATAACACCTAAGAACATGACTCCAACCACCTTCTTCCACAAACTATATCCCACTTCCTACCTTTATTATACACTAGTGTTCTGAATCCATCCGGGGATTGATACATTGATCAGATCCGAGCCCTCCTGATATGATGATCTCTGAACTCATCCCCTCCGATTCAAGGGAGCAAAGCGAGACTAAAATCCAGGAGGGTAAACATTAAACCTCTCAGGTCTAGTGGGGGCACGTGGCGATGTGGTGTGGGCTCGGGCAGTCTAACCTCCGGGTTCTTGCTGTTTGGAGACCATGTTGGTCTCTCTTCACCTGGCCCCGCTCCTTGCCTACAGCTTTCCTCAGCAGACTTTCCATGTTCTGGGAATCTCAATCTCTGGGGGCATCAATTGCAGTTTAGACTTCCCCTCACCACTTCACACATCACCCTTTCAGAGACTGTCTGCAGGGAGCATGCCCCTGCACACACTGCCTGGCACATCCCAGGACTTCTTTTTGAAATCTCGGTGCAAGCTTCCGTGACCTGGCTGCAATTCTTGCATTCTGCAAAACTGGCATTACATGGACAACACCAAGGCTTCTGTCTGCTCAAGCAGTAGCCCTTGGGGCCAGGGCTGCAGCAGCCTCTAATAGCCTGAGGTGGTTAAACCCAAGAAACCACCCAACGGCTTCCCTACAAGGCCCTTGGCAAGTAGAGGCCCTTGGACCCTCCCTTCCCAGTGAAAATCTTTAGAATGCCAGGATTAGACCCAGAAGCTTAAGATGGGCGGGGCCTAGCCAAATCCTGAAGTACCCTCCAGGCATCCTTCCTGTTCTCCTAACTCAGTGATCGCTTCTCTTTGAAGGCATTAATCTATTTAACCACCACACTACTTCCCAACCTCAATTTCAACTTCCTTTTTAATCCTCGCTCTGTTTTGTTCTTTCTTTCTGTAAACCTGGCTAGTTGCAGCCAATTAGAAGCCAACCACCTGGCTTAGCAGTATCATCTTAGATGTATGATCTTCTAATTTCCTTGAGCAAATTCATTAGTTTATTACTGTTGAATTCAGTCTCATTCAAAGTCTCAGGTCATGGACAAAATGTAGACAAATTTATCGCCAGGTTGTAACATCAACGGCTTTTAGACCAGTTTCCACAAGCGTCCTCATGCCCGCCCGACACCTCACAGGCCTGGCCTCCCTGCTGGCATTCCCTGCTGGCATTCCTGCTGGTTTTCTAGTCTTCTAAGTCCCCACTGTAGTCCATTAAACTCAGCTTACAGCACCCTAGAGATCCTCTACCCTGAGTCTCTCGACATCTCCAAATTTCTCCTACACATTAATTCCAAAGGCCTAAGAACCACACAGTCAGGTTTCATCCTAGCAATGACCCCACTTCCTCTGGTGCCATTTTTCTGTGCTAATGACTTTTCATAGATGTGACAAAACCACTAATGGAACTGAATGGAGAGCCAGGAATCGGTGGCTCACACCTGTAATCCTCCTGAAATCAGGAGGCTAAGATCTAAGGATTATGGTTTGAAGCTAGCTCAGGCAGGTACGTCCATGAAACTCTTATTTCCAATTAACCAGCAAAAAGCCTGAAACAGAGCTATGGATCAAGTGGTAACAGTGCTGGCCCTAAGCAAAAAGAAAAAAAAAAAGCCCTGTTCAATCCCCAGGACTGGCACAAAAAAAAGAAAAAAACAAAAACTGAGTATTGGTGGCTCATGTTTGTAATCCTAGCTACTCAGGAGGCTGAGATCTGAGGATTGCGGTTCAAAGCCAGCCTAGACAGGAAAGGCTGTGAGACTTATCTCCAATTAACCACCAGAAAACCGAAGTGGCGCTGTGGCTCAAGTGGTAGAGCGCTAGCTGAGAGACAGTGCCCAGGCCCAGAATTCAAGTCCCGTGACCAATTGGGGGGAGGGGAAAAAGAACTGAAAGGAGAGATTTAGCCTGGCTCCAGTTCGGAAGTCTCAGCCCACCACCTGGTAGAGCTGAGAAACTGTCTTCATGGCAGCCAGGAAGCAGCAAACAGGGGCCAGATTCAAATCCTTAGCCCTAAACATGCATCACTTGCCCATAAGTTGGCAACTTTTCACACATACACCATTCTCACTCACGTTGCCATACAACATAGAGAAAACTGAACAGCTCTCAATTGCATTCGTGAGCCCAGGCTGGTATAACTTGAAAAGCTATAACAACCCAAGTCTCCTTAAAAAAAAAAAAAATAATAATAATAATAAATGTTACCAAATATTTCAGCAGCTTTCTCTGAAAAGGGAGACACCACATAGTTTCCAAGTGAAATCGTTTTAAATGTCCTACATTTGGGCTGTTCACAGAGGCTAATATTTGAATCCACTAGGGAGACTCTGTCCCCAATTCCAACTCCATCACTGTGACCAGCAGGGCCTGGGAGACGTTTGAGGTCAACATTAGTTTTGACCAATAGCATACAAGACGGACGGAAGTGACACCCTGGTGCGGGTCTATTTTTACCAAGCAGTATGTACTGCACTCTATTTCTCCTCTGCTATATGTACAAGGCCCAGGCTCAGGACATGAATGGAAATTCACAACATACACAGTCTGCATACATAGGGTTTTTTCCCCCTCTTGATATACCCTCCTTCATACTCCTCACCTGCAGCGTTTGAGTAATGATACCACAAAGCATGAGCTGCGTTTATCATCCCTGATATCAGCTGAGAAATATCTAGACCCAAACCCCCACCCTAAAAGTTTCAGCTCCTGTTCCAGAGCAAGAAGCCAGCCCACTCGTGGGGGCCACCGACAGACAGACTGGGTCTGGGTGGCTACTGAAGATCCAGCAGAGAACACAGCCCATCAACCTATTCTGTTAACCACCAAAATATTCAGGCACATAATGAATTCTTGGAGGAAATCCTCTATTCAAAAATGAATGCGTCCAAACGAGACTATAAAGTAAGTTTTCTCCCTTTTTTTTGTTTTCCTTTTTGGCTGAAATTCTAACATCAATCAGCATCTTATCATCTTTGCTCTTCATATTCCAAGCATTTTTTTTTTCCCTTAGAAACTAATCAGAAAGTTGGGGGTGGGGATCTACTCTATAAAGAAATCCAGCCCGAGAGTAAGTAATCTACTCGACCACATTCATCAACCTCTCAAAATAAAAACAAAAAACAAAAAGCAAAGGACAACAGTGACGACACACCTCTATGTGGACGGAGGCTGAGGAATGAGGCAGTGATGTGGAAGCGTCTGTGATCTTTTATACAACACGCTCACCAAGTTAGAACTGATTTTCGATTACTTATATATTCTGAAAATGTTTCCTGTCTACACAGCCTCAGACATCCCAAGAGCTTTGCTGGACACATGGAAAATTTCAAGTTGAGCCATTTTTAAAGTTATCCATGAGTGAAAGAAAAAAGAAAAAAAAAAACGCATGGGGTGGGAATTTGACTTTGTCACAAAGAGGTAAAAATTATTTTGCCCTTTCTTTTTCTTCCCTTTTCTTTGAATTCCTTCTCATACTTTGCCCAGGTTTGTTATGTTGGTTGGCTTTTTCCAAGGAAAAAAAAAAAGCCCTCTGTACAGTATTCTTACAATAAACGTATTAAAAAAAAAAAAAAAAAGAATCACCTTTGTGCTCAAGCCAAGTATGAACGTATTCAGCATGCTCTACACAGGGAACACGGGGGAATTCTTGAGGCAGATCTATTGGTAACTGTAAAACGAGCATTACCAGACACAAATCATATCCTACATCATAAGGATAAATAACTACCAGGATTAAAAAAAAAAAAAACAGGCATAGTACCCACCAACTCACCTCCACCCTCCAAAAAGTCAATTTTTTTAATTGTTTTCAAGTATGTAACGCAGAAGTCATTGTTCAAAGGTAGGCAACACTGAATGAAATACAAACATGGCACAATGCTGGCTAGTTGACTATTGAAAAAGCCGTGATTCCTTAAGAAAAATTAACCCCCAATGAAAAGTTTCCGAGGTTCTTTGCGAACCGCCTCCACGCAGTATCAAGCAGAACCTAGCTCTCGTGTGCCAAGAACAGCTGGGGCAGAGAAGGATAGAAATTCTGGATGTTATTAAAGTAGAGGAGTTGAACAAGTTAAGTACGGAGGATGGGGCGAAACTGTTTCACAAGGCAACGCCCCACTCAGAAATTCCATGACTGGCTGTGTTTCATGAATGTCGCATAAATAGCTAAGGAGATGCTGATGTCCTGAGCCAATGCGGGGTGCGGGGTGCAGGGGAGGGGGAGGGAGGAAAGGGGAAGGCGAGAGGCACATACATTTGAAGAACAGGAAAGAAGCCAGAAGATGGAATCATCACAGCACTGAACACCCTCCATCCCTGACACCACTGGCCCAGACCCTTCCTAAGTAGGCACCAGAAACTTCGAGAGAGATGCTGCCTAGGCGGGAAGGGAGGAAATTTTGCTTTTGTAAATAAACTTGCCACAGAGCTAAGTCCTCACATCAGAAAGAAAAGTAGTTGGGAGAAAGGGGAGGGGGGGACCTGAAAGGTACAGGGGGCTGAGGTCAAGGACCCCCAAAGCCTCCACCCCGTCTCCCCTGGAGGCTGTTCTAGAAGAAAAAGGGGAAACCGAATATTAGCATTGTCTGGCCTCGGCCTTTTCCCCCCCTTCTTCTAATATAACTTTGTGAATATGTTTAAGAGAGTGCCTGCTGTTATTGGTCTAATGAGCTAACTCTGAAATCTGAGCTAAAGACAGCTCCCTAGTGGCTGTTCACCGCCGCACAGACCGAGAGGAAACGCGTTTCAAGGGACCTTCATGGCAAACCACTGCTGACAGCTTGGAACGGCACAACACACAGATTTATTTCACAGACAGCCACAGACAGGAATTTAGCACCCTGTGCTGGCCTCCTGCTTCGTGGAGAAGGTGTTAAAATGCAACCATGCAGAGCTCTCCCTTGAACAAAACCCAGTAGCGACTAATCAAGCGGTCACCCCGCAGCAGAAAATAACCCAGGGACCGTGCAACTGAGCGCCGACAGGGAGCTGGGGCCATCTGACAGCTGCTTCCCGGCCGAGTCGGAGCTGCCTCTCGGAGAGCTCTAAATATTGTGCGTGACCTTTCAACTTACAAATTAATTGATTTATAAACAATGGCAAATGTTATTTATTTATTTATGACATCTTGGAATGCCTTCCCTGCAGTGGAGGGCGCGTGTGGAGCGCAGACTCGAAGGCCTGCAGCGACATCAAGACGCAGCAGCGGGTGACTCTGTGTGACCTCAACACAGGGTGTGGCCAGGAGTGGATGCGGATGCCCAGCTGTTTACCTGCCCATAAGAAGATCCATTGCATAGTATGACCTACATGACATGAGCACATAAACCTGTGTTGTCTACACATGTTTTGCAAGCATGTACAAGTACACACATACATACATACATATACACACATGGGTAACACTACCTTCATACGTGTACAGACGTGTGTGACTCCTTCTATTGCTTCCAACTTATGGATAAAGGAAAACTCGATTTACCAGCACCATTAAGACCACAGCTGGGGGTCACACTCGGGGTCATTCTCCAGGAACTGGGGGACATTGGGGGTATTCATGACATTGTCCATCTTGCTCTTGCTCTCACCTGCTAGATGGCTTCTTGGGTTCAGGTTGCCTTGATGAACCAAGAAATTGTTCTAGCAGGAAGAGAAAGGAATACGAGGACCAGAGCCCATTTCCTTCCGTATTTTCTGCGTTGGGGTCAAGCCTCTGTTCTCTTCTATTAGATGCCTCTTAAAATGATCTCAAGTGCGGGTGTGGTAGGGCATACTTGTAATCTCAGAACCTGGGAGGCTGAGGCAGGAGGATCATGAGTTTGAGGCCAGCCTGGGCTACATGACAATACCCTGCTAAAAGACAGAGAGACAGAGCCAGATTGGCTCAAAGTCATAAATACTATCCCCACCTAGCATTCCCCATAAATGCATCTCTTCAGATCATTTTTCTTCTCACCAAAGTCTTAAAGCTTGCCGATAATAAATGCCAATCACTGCCATAACCTCCTCCCAGAAATGCTGAAGGCAGAGTCCTGTGCAAATGCCCGACTCTGCTACCCAGAAGATGTTTCGGAAAGGGGAGGGCTGGGGAGGTGGCTGAGTGTCAGAGGGCTTGCCTGTCTGGGCAGGGCTCTGCATTCTATCTCCAGCACTGCAAGAAAAGAAAGTACAGCAGTACCCCCCCCAAAAAAAAACCCTTCTGCTAGGTGCAGTGGTGCACACCCGTGATCCCAGCACCGGGAAAGAGGATTGAGAAAGAAAAAGACCCATAATTCACCTGGGACAGACCATCCACTAAAAGGGCCCTGGCAGGAACCAGCCCCACACTGCCCCCTCTCTGGGGTGCGCGCTGCAGTGGCTTCTCTAGGACTTCAGCAATCTTCAGAGCGCACAGGATTTTGTTTGGACTTTTGTTTTTAAGCAGGGTATTATCCTGTTTCTAGGATGCGCACACAGGCGGAAGCGCCTATCATGATAACGGACAGGCGCCACTGGGGTTCCAGCCCCCTCTCCGAGCTTCCTCCTCAGGGTTGCTGAGACCCACTTCGCCACAGGGAATTCACACAGGAGCTCAGAACCAACGCCTGGAAACCAGGAGCCAGCAAAGAAATGTCATCATCTTAGGAAGCCAGGCCCAGGCGCTCCTGGAGAAGAACTAGGCCCTGTCTATTTTTCCACTTCTTCCAAACCTGTCACTTTCTTGGAAGTCTTGGGTCAGAGACTCTGGTGAAAGGATTGAGATTCTAATTTTATGCTGAAAGTTTAAAAGTGGGCAGGGCTGATGGTGAGAAGAGAGGAAGTCATAGGAAAGTTGACCCGAAGAGTTTTCTGTAGAAGGTTTTCCTGGTTTGGTATATGAAAACAGCCCTACCAGTTCTTAACAGATCTGCTAGTATAGGCTACCTTAGGATACATGAATGTTCACTTAAATAAAATAGGAAGTAGAAGTAGTAGGGATATTATACAAAGAAACGTTCAACACAAAGACAAACCCCATCCAAGACAACTATTGAAATGGTTGGGGAGTTTGCATTTACCCTAAATTAAAAGTCACAGCCAGCTAACAGTGGCTCACGCCTGTAATCCTAGCTACCTAAAAGGCTGAGATCTGAGAATCATGTTTGAAGCCAGCCAGGACAGAAAAGTCTGTGAGACTCATATCTCCAATTAACTACCAAAAAGCCAGAGGTAGAACTGCAGCTCAAGTGGTAGGGCATTCATTAACCTTGAGCAAAAAACCTCAGTGACAGTGCCCAGGCCCTGAGGCACATTAAAAAATAAAAAAATAATGATCACACCAGATGCCTCCAGAGTCTTCCCCCTCTTCCTAGTGTGGTGTCTTGCGTATGAAACAGGCATTGCTCGCATCCCCAGAAGAAATCTGTTAAGAGGAAGATGGACTGTGCACAGGTTGGGGACATGAGGCCTTCTTTATTCCGGGCTTACGTCTGTATGCTCTGTCTTTGAGACATTTCCCATGTCAGGGGTGTCTGTCAGATTTCAAATAGGTGGTCCTAGTAAGGCACACAGATGACAGACTCATTGTTAGCAATGTATTGTGTGGGCTCAGAGTACCCCACATCTCTGGCCTTTCCTGGAGATGCTAAACACCCTTCCATGGCACAGCCATTCTGTTTTCACACATTACACAAATGCCCACGGATGCCTGTGCTGTGTATACAGCACTACCCTACATGTGGAAGTCAAGCCAGTGAACAGAAAGGCAAAAACTGAGTATGTATCCTACTGTCGAAGGATCACAGTCAACAACTAAAGGAGTCACCTACATAGCAGTGCACTTGGAGAAAAGTGTTATGACAAGAATTCAGTCTGGAAATAGGTTAAAAAGTGCCGGATTGCAAGAGTTACATTACTGAAGTGACATTTAAGCAAAGACCCAAAGGAGCAAATGTGAATTAATGAATAAGAATAGCTTTCTGTTCATTTTTTTTTGGGGGGGGGAGTTGGTTTTGTTTTGTTTTCTCAGTACTGGGATTGAACCCAGGGCCTCATACTAACACGCACTCCAATTACCAGTGGCAACGCAGCTCTACTTCTCCCCATTTTTCTTTAGAACCAGGTCACTTTGCCAAGTCACTCACTCATACTGTGGCGTTAGTGCTGCTGTCCTTCCTATGGGCTCAGGAATTGCTTTTCTTTTTAATAAGGTTTTTATTGTGAAAATACCGTATAGAGGGTTTACAGTTACATGAGCAAGGTCATGAGTACATTCCTTATCAGGCATTGTTGCCTCCTCCTTTGTTTTTCCCCTACCATCCCTTCCTTCCCACCCAACCACTAGGGAATTGCTTTAAGACTACCTACTCTACCTCAATCGTTCAGAGCAAGAAAAATGGCTACGGTGAGGAAGCATGGTTGTGGTCTTGGGTTCTAATCATCTCACCAGCCCTTCTCAGCCAACTTGCACTACACGCGTGTGCGCGCGCGCGCGCGCACACACACACACACACACACACACACACACACACACGCTAAAGGCTCCCTTTAGGATAATTCTGAGTACGTGATTTTCTGATCCACACTACTCCACATCACATTTGTACTCACTATTTAAAAAAACAATCAAGGCAAGCCACACAAGACGACACCACGAAGCATTGTATTGCAGGTAACAGAAACCCTTGTCGATACAAAATCAGACAGTGTAAAATTCCCTCCCTGAGGAATCTGGCATTATTATATCCCCCATCAATCATGGCATTGTTTTCCCAACAACCTTATCAGACACGGCATCCGGATAGCTCTATGTCATCTGCCAATTCAGTCTCCTTGCGTTAATCGGTGCAAGCCAGACTCACCCGTTACCACAGGCCCACCTCATCCAAACCCTCCCAACACTTCCAAGTTCTCAATGTATCCAGCGATGACCAAGTCCCAGAATTCCAGGACACTAGTATGAAGTGGAATTTATGCATGACTCACACATACACACTTCAGCAAACATTTTATGGATTTGATATGGCCCTATGTGGAGAAACATTATAGACAATACATAGAGGAGATTATTGAATGGCATATAATTTGAATCTTATCAAAATAATATTAACTCATAGTCTGGACCTTCCATTTAATAACAGGCAAGTTCCCTTTGGTAGGATTTATGGGTTACCTAAAGACAAGTTCCAGGTGTTGCTCTGAATATCCAGGATTATGACCCATAGCTACATAGTGCAGAGTTTGTTCTTTCCTTCCTTTCTTCCTTCCTTCCTTCCTTCCCTTCTTTCTTCCATTCTTTCTTCCTTCTTTCTTTCCTTCTTCTTTCCTTCTTTTTGTCTTTTTCTTTTTTCTTTCATCTTTCCTTAAGTCTTTTCTATCTTTCCTTCTTTCTTTGGTAGATATCTGGGGTCCTTCAATACTCTCCATATGAATAAAAATTAAGGTTACACTTAAACTAATATGTAGAGACTGGTTGAATTTGAAATTGTCTTTTCTTTATTCCTTTACATGATTAAGGAGAAAACACCTCCCACTCCTCCTCCCCAAGCCCCGTGTTTCCACTTGCTCACTCGCTTACTCTCTGCTAGCGCGCGCGCACGCGCACACACACACACACACACACACACACACACAGAGAAAAGTTGTCCTGTGAGGTTTCTGTTCCCCTTCCCATTTTCCCTTGTCAGGCCCCTGACAACCAGGAGCAAAGACGTAAGGACCTCACCTCAGCCCCTGCAGGGAAAATGCTTGTAGTATATCCACCTTCTGCACCTTATTTATAATCCTCCGCAAATTCACCCAAAAGTCGTGAACTACATAATACTAATTCTTATAGGTTGACATATTTCCCTGATCTTTCATGAGCCTCCTGGGGAAACAGTTTTCTCCTGATCTGAATGAAGAAGAAAAACAGTGATCCTAATCAACCATTTGCCCTTAGTGGCTTCCCTAAACAAATCTGGGAAAGCGCTTACAGGCTTGGGAATAACCATGACCCTGCTTGATGCACTGTAATAACCCTACCTAATTATACTGATATAAAAACTAATTGGAAAGATAGCAAATGTCAGGGTAAGATGCAAATCGTAGGGTGTTAATTGCTGAACAGGTGCTGGAATAGAATTAAATGAGCATTCTGATTAAAAGAGTGGAGGAAACAAATGTGGACCCCGACACAAACTTGGGCATGTGACTCCTTCTGCAGTTCATTCCACCAGGAAAAGGTCACGGTGCTGCGGCCTCTGCTTTGGGATGGGTGGGCCAAGCAAAGAATAGTGACCCCAGAAGAGAAAACAATCCCATACCAGTATCAACGCAGCTTCCAGGACTGAAGTTTGCCAAGTGTGAGCCTCAAAGACATGGGATCTACCTTCTTAAAAATACAGATAAAGCCAGGAGCCAGTGTCATCCTAGCTACTCAGGAGGCTGAGATCTGAGGATCACAGCTCATAGCCAGCCTCACCAAGAAAGTCCATGAGATTCTTATCTCCAATTAACCACCAAAGAGCTGGAAATGGAGCTGTGGTTCAACCGGTAGAGCACTTAGCCTTAAGCAAAAGAAGATCATTGATGGCACCCAGGCCCTGAGTTCAAGTCCTAAGAATAGCACCAGAAAAATAAAAATTTAAAGCCACAGAGAAGCCTGGGATACATAGCCAAGTGTGGTTTTACATGCCTATAATCTTATTACTCAGAACACTAAAGCAGGAGGATGGCGAGTTCAAAGCCAACCTGCCTCCGTATTTTGAGATGCGTCATTGATAGAATCAAGAATAACACAGGCTCGCTTCTCCAGCCACAAAGCCTTGACCTTGCACCTGTCCCCAGGAGTTCCCAACTCCCCCCCCCCCACCCCCTCCAGTCTGCCAGTGGACTGAGTGCTACTGGGTGTTCACAACACATTTTGGGTTGATCGAGCAGTTGAGTAATGAACAGTATGACTTCCTTCAATAACTCCAGATGACAGAAATGGCAGCTGGGTAGAATGACATGGAGAATAAGTCTGAAGTTTTGACTGCTAAAATCTTTATTCTTATCCTACATGGTATCTATGGATGCTTTAGCGATCCAAGTCTTCAACTACAAATAGAAAAGAGACCTTCGCCTGAAATGCCAGGGAAAAGCGCATGTTTACAACCACCTGGCGACTTGGCCAAGCCCTTGGCCAACTGTCCTTGCATTTCCCTTGCATTGAGCAATGCTGCTGCCCAAGGAACCTGCATTCTCAGGAGGTTAGCACTGCTGAGGGCAGCAGCGCAGGGAGCAGCAGGCGGTGGTAGAAAGCAACCCCGGCCCCATGCCCAGAGCCTTCCAGCCCTCTCTCTGCTATCTGGGGAAGGCATTCTCCAGTCCCACTAGACGTCATACCCGAAGAAACACGCTCTATAGAGGCTCTGATATTTTCCCCACATAACGCCTCAAATAACCTAGAGGAGGTCGCTCCACTTCCAGGCAGAAAGCTACGATTGACTGTTCTTTCCTTTCTCCCAGTGGTTGGCAGGTCTTTGAGATTCAGGCTAGCAGGACAGTTAGTACAGGGAGAAGGACTCGGCCAGTTCTCCTCCAGCCGCCCTGGAGCCCACCCTGGCACCTACTTTTCTCATCCCACCAGCAGTCCCTTCCCCAGTGTCTGAGTTCTTTTAAGTCCACTAGAGCAGAGCACAAAGCCAATCGGCCTAGCTTGTTTTCACTCTCTCACCTCTTATTGTATTTAACTAACTTGACCTGCACTGAGATGAAGCAAAAAAATTAAGATTGTGACTACATTAGACAATGTTTCTACTCTAGACTCAACGTGACCAAAGGCCCCAAATCTTCTCCAAGGGAAATGTGACGTGGATGCGGGTTCATTTTGTTTGGTTTTTCTCAGGACACTAAGCATCATAACAAAATGAGATGGGAAGGAAGGAATTCCCTCATTCTGTCCTTTTCCTTAATGTCAGAAAGCTCATCCTCTCCTGCTCATTCTCTCTTTAAGGAACAAAAATAAACTGTCTCCTGAGTAATAAAGTCAAGACACTTGCCGGTAAAAAATAGTTAAGGCCATCACTTCTGAAGGTCAAACAAGTTTGAGACAAGATGTCAAGTGCACTCATCATTCAGCACGTTTAGCTAAATGGTGAAAAATAATAATAAAAATTAATGACAGTCGTGGAGCTCTTAAAGAAAAAGAAGAAGCACAGAAATCAGAGAGAAAATGAGAAAACCAGATGTCTAGAAGGAATGCTGGGAAATACTTAAGAGAAAGACTTCTCCCACCCCCCAAAACAAAAGCTTCCCCAAGGATCTTTGCAGACTTGCTGTCAGAGCTCAATCCCAAGGTCATGTGATGTGTGTGTGTGTGTGTGTGTGTGTGTGTGTGTGTGTGTGTGTGTGTGTTGTGTGTAGGACTGCAGGGTTGTCTAATTTATTTATTCCATATTAATAAAGAAGACACAGTAAGGAAAGTTTTTTTTCAAAAGTTGATGGTTCAAGCTGACCCCTAAAGCACGCATGGCCCCCAGTCCCCCTTGTTTAAAGATCCACAAGACACCAGCAGTTATATGGGACCAGCAACAACGGGTACTGGGCAGGATCAGACAGAGACTGGCCTCATGCTCAAGGCGGTTGATTTAGCTGGAGGGAAGACACGGGGTGGGAGGTGGGCGGGCAGTGTCCAGGGTACCAGGTTCCCAAGGATGATAACTGCTCTTTCTAAATCACAACACAAACAGGTCCGAGCCAAAGGCCTATTACCCGATGCAAATGAGCCCCCATGGGAGGTCTCTGCAGCTCCAAAAACACACTCAGAAGTGTACAATCACGGCCTGGCCCTGGGGCTCCAGGTCAGGCCCCATCCCTTTACTGCACCAAGTGGGCAGCCAGGACGGATCCTCATTTGCTCGTTTTGTTTTCACAAGTACAAGCCGTTTGCTTTTACAGAGCGCTGCTCACAACGGAACCAGAAAAGCGCTCCTGTGCCAAAGGGTGTTTCAAACCCAGGGAGGCCGCGGCCAGAGACTCGAGTTCCAAGGGCTGCTCGCTGCCAGGGACAATTAGAACAATCCGAAAATGTTCCTCCCACAAAAACACACTCTCTTTTTTTGTTGTTGTTGTAACTGGGGAGCAAATGCCAGCCAATCTCTCTTGGCACCCAACGTGGTAAGAAGTGGTTTCTCCGTGCCACCTCGCGACAAAAAAAAAAAAAAAAGCTCCTCAATGAGTCACCCTCCAAGGACCGCTCTGAAAAGGGGTTTCTCCTATCAGGTGAACGCATGCGCTTGGCACAGCCCAAATTTCGCACCAAGGCTCTGGGGTACAGGACGATAAGAGCCTGGTTCTGTTTGTTAACGATAAGGCAATTATTTCTTTGGTACTTTCATACAAAAAAAGAAAAAGAAATCTTACAGCGAAGATTCAAACAAGGATCCCCAGGGAGACAACGAAACTCATAGGTTGGAAAAGTTTGGGTTTTTTTTTTTTCTATCTTTCTTTCTCTTTATTTTTTCTTCCCCTGGAGCATCACATAGGCTGCTGAGAGGAACAGAACAAGGAAGGGGAAGTTAACAAGAAACACACCTTTGCTGCTCCCAGACATGTCTTCAGTGACTTAAGAAGAGAAAGGCAGGCAGGAAGAGAGGAGAGAGAAAGAAGAACAACTCACATACAAGGAATGGAAAAGAAGGAAAATAGCAAAGAGTGCAGGGAGAGAAACAGAGGCAAGGAAGAGAAGAGGGGGCCATGATTGGATATCGGAAATGCTAGCCTGTTCCATGTGCTCACATGCAGACAAAAGGGACCCCAAAAAGGGCTGGGTAGAGACCTGTCTTATTTCTACTGACTCCTAACCAAAAGCTGGCATTTCCTCCCACTTTAAATGTAGACAAGTCACGGGAGCATTATGAATTCACAGTGCTCACTGAACCATCAATGATTCATGGCCAAAAAAAGGAAAAAGTTAGGAAGGAAAACCACAGGGAAGGTGACCACCTCTTCCGACTGTCAGCCATGTATCATTTCACAGAACAGACTCGTGCAATCTTCAGTCTGGAGACAGAAACCCTTCCAGGCGCTCCATGGGCTGGCATAGCTGCTTCTAGGCCAAATTACCTACTTTTCCCTGGAACTCTAAACTAGGCAGCCATCAAATGCCAGGAGTCTCCGAGAACTGTTTCTCAAGGTCATCACGTTTGGTTGACAGCTGACAGTTAACTCCACCGCTTCCTGGGTCAGGTCTAGCATGACCATTTTGCTTAGCTAGTTCTCACTAAGCCCGTAAAACTTCACCAAAATTAAAAAAAAAAAAAAAATGGTTGGATGGTGACATCCCATGGAAGGGTGCTGCTGAAGCCTCGTTTTTAGATTCCTAGGAAGGAAAAGTATGACAAAGATTTTACCAACAAATGGGTCTCCGGCACAATAAATGCTCAGCCCTTCTTAGCTGTGGAATGACTCCAGAGAACCCAGCCCCATGAAACTCCACTTCCTGCTGTCAGGACAGACTACATCCTGAACTGGAGGGTCCACTGGCCCCAGACCTACCTGCTCATGCTGGCGGTAAACAGGAGCTGCGTGCAAGGTGGGACATGCCCCTGATCCTAGACCACAGCTGAGCCTGGCCCGAGTGATGGAGAGAGTAGAATAGAAACTCAAGCAGCCACCTCTGCTGTGTTCTCCTGGTGCCTTGGCTTTCTAGGATGCCCGGGCTCTTTCTCAGAAGTTTCTAGGCCAAAGAAACCTTCATCCCTGGGAGGCAGGGAAGCCTTCCTCCTTGACTTGGAGGTTTGGTTATTAGGCTGGATTGAACTGAAAATCTTTAGAACGGGGGCCAACCCTTTAAACCATCTGCCTTCACCTCCCAAGAAAATGGGGGTGGGGGGAAAGCTGCTTTGACCTGGCATCAATTTCCCCTTCCACCTACTTCTCAAAGCAGACCCTGGGTTGCCCACAGCTCCATTCTCTCCTAGTGAGAGAGAAGGTCTCCAGCTGGGAGAGTTCAGAGGCTCAAAAGATAAGAGGACCCACCTGTGGGCAGCAGTCAGCACCTGGGGGGGAGGGGGAATGTGGATCCCACACAGAGAGGGGAGCGATAACAAGCAAGATGCTACCTCTCAGCCAAAGCCAGCCACAGGCTCTCCACATTGTCTGCTTCATTGGCTTCTAGTCTCGGTAACGGGAATTAGACAATTGCTTTAAAAACTCCAAAGACGCTATAAAAATAGAAAAATTATTGCTTCCTGTCACGACCAAATATTAAACACTGTGCACACCTAATGACTCCATCCTTCCCCAGGGAAGAAGCTTTATGAACAATAAAGTCCCTACAGACTTCCACTGAGGGTTTAGGGGAGACGTTATGGGCTCACTGATCCAGTACAATTTACAAGCCCAGTGGATGCAACTGGGGGGTGAGAACCACCAACCTGGGGTCATAAACAGAGCGCCTCCAGTGAAGCCAGGGGGAGGAAGGAAGACAGGGAACATTTAGAAGGAGGACATCAGGATACAAGTTACGAACGGAATTGTTTCTGCCCGGATGGAAATTAGGGTTACACACCCCACCAGACATTTGGAGCCATCAGGAGAAGACAATTGGAGATCCTAAATTGGGAAGCAAGCAGAAAGGGCGACGATGACAGGGAAAGGGTTCAAGGCAAGGGTTGGTTGCCTGGGAAGCAGGGAGGGAAATTCAAAATCTGTTGTCCACATCCCTTTTTCTACATGGGTTGAATCAACATGACATCAAATAATCCAAGTCAGATTTTAAGTTCCATAAATTGACCAGGTACAGGTCTAGAAGGTGTCTCCTCTTCTTCGTGTGACTCCACATCTGGCCCGTGGAATGCGCTCGCCACCCTGCATTTGCTTGGGTTAAGTATCGAGTGGACAGCGGGCCTTCAAGCGCAGTCAACCCTGGCTCCTGTTCAAACGTCAGCCAGCACCGAGCAGGGAGAGCGGAGCTTCTTTACCTTTAACTCTGTGCAATTTATCACTCGAGCCTAAACAATCCCACATGTTGGAAGCGCCAAGGAGGGAGACGGAGGAACGCTGAACAAAGGCTCTTAGCGATGTCAGAATGTCAGTGAGCAGGAGACAGACAGGGGACACTAAGCAAAAGCAATCCAGGGGAGGTGACAAGTCCATAAAGCAGGGTCTAGACAGAGCTGGAGACCAAGGCACTGAGAGGTGGCAAAAAGGAGGGAAGAGACAGTGAACGTAGGGCAGGGGAGGGGGGAATGTCTGGAAGAAGAAACTGACAAAAGAAGGGGGAAATGTTGGTGATCACAAACTTGTTTTCTGCTTGCCTGTCTACCTTTTACATGAGTCTCCCAAGTGTAAATCAACTTTTGTATAGACCAGAGAGCAAAGTAGTGTGTCACTCATAAAAGTATAAGACACAGTAATAGAAAGGACATGCCAATTGCTTCTAGAAGCAGCCGGGTACTTGCATCATCTCTCTCCCCCACCCGACAAGCCTTGGTGTGCCCGATGTTACACTGGCACTCTTCAGAGGAGAATCAGACTCAGGTAGGACTGGCAGATACACAAGTGCCCGGTTCATTTTGAATTTCAAACAATCAACCAATCATTTCTCAGTGTAAAAGTCTATCCTCAAATACTGTGTGGGACAAGACTAATACCGAAAAGTAAATTGCTTCTTATTTATCTGAAATTCAAATTTAACTGGTATATACCTATCCTAAAAGAATCACGTTACTCTCCTATTGGAATGCAAATATTTTTCCTTCAATATTCAGATATTCTCTTATTTTCATTTGCGACTCTAGAGTCAACAAGAGGGAAGAGATGGATGGGTGCGTGAATGGATGTCCAACCCACATGTCACAAATCTGGAAAGTCAGAATACGACCTTAGCATCGAAGAAAGTGGGTCCAAACCACATCACTGACGTGAAAGGCCATCTTTCTGTGCCAGGAACCTACACAAACGGTGAAACATGCTCCAACCCTTCGGTCCCCAGATTGCTGCATCATTTAATGAGCTGCATCTGCAGGACTTTCACAGCTGCTCCGGGCCTCTCTTTGCACAGGCCGCCTTAATTTTTGTTCTGAGAAGTAGAGACCTTGGTTTCTAATCCCAGTTGACGCCTTGGCCTGTTTGCTCCATGGCTCCTGAAAGAATGGGTCTTCGATCGGACCCTCTGAAGTGTGGGATGACAGCTCCAGCACATAACCGAAATGAGCCCCACACACAGGTGTCAAAGAATCGGGAAAAATGCCTTGCGTGACCCCAGGAAAAAAGTTCACTTTGTCTCCTGTGAGACCCTACCTCAGGGCCTTGCTGGAATGACCAGGTTTAAGTAGTAGCGATCAGGGGTATAATACCTGGGCCTCCTCCCTCCGCCATCTTGTGAGTTCTCTTTTGAAAAAAAAAAAGTCTTGGCTTCTCATGGGCCTTCAAGAGGGCCGCTGTCCCCCAAATGCTGGTCTGGACCCACTGTCCATCCCTACAAACTCCTCGTTCCCATCAGTGGGGTTAGGGTTTCTTCTCTTTCTGAAAAGCACTTGTTCTACGAAAACTGCTCAGCGCTTCTCAACACAACTCTGCCTCCCTCATGATCTTGAGGGAGTCAGGGAAGTTTGTCTGCTCTGGAAACTCCATTCAGCACAAATCCTTCCTAGAGGACAACCATTTAATTGAGGAAAGGCTGATTCTTTGTAAACGGGTCTCCAAGCTGGCCAACAGGCACCAAGCTCACATCACTCAACTCGACTACTTTACTCTTCTTCTTCTTCTTCTTCTTCTTCTTCTTCTTCTTCTTCTTCTTCTTCTTCTTCTTCTTCTTCTTCTTCCTTCTTCCTTCTTCCTTCTTCCTCCTCCTCCTTCTTCTTTTTGTCTGCCATGGGGCTTGAACTCAGGATCTGGGTGCAGTCCCTGAGTTTTTTCACTCAAGGATAGTACTCTACCACTTTGAGCCACACAGATAAAAGAGTCTCACGGACTTTCCTGCCCCAGATGGCTTTGGAAGCATGACCCTCAGAGTTCAGATCTCAGCCTCCCGATTAGCTATGATTACAGGTGTGAGCCACCATCAGCATCCAGCTACTTTTCCTTTCTGATTAATGTCCCTCCGAATATAACTCTAGGTCATTATGATGGTCTGAGTAACAATTTTTACAAGATTTTAATTATCATTGATTAAAATTTACTTATACAAATAATTTTTCAAGTCTTAGTAGCAGGATCCTAAATCTGCAAGTTACGTGGGTGACTGCCCTCTGAGCTCCTTGGTATCCATGTCTCCTTTTCCAACCATTTAGTTTGTGAGTCTCTTGGCTAGGTCAAACTAGACCCAAGAGCTAGAAGCATCACACCAGTGGTAGCAAGCATGAGGCCCTGAGTTCAAATCTCAGAATTTTCCCACCTACCTCCCCCCACCCCAAAAAAATCAAATTGAAAAGAATTTATTCAACCCTGCTTATTCAAATAGGAAAAAAGGAAAGAAAGAAGGATGGAAAGAAAGAGAAAATAGCTAGAAATTCTAGAAGGTCCTCTTGAGGTCAGTACATAATCTTTTTTTTTTTTTTTTGGGTCCAGTCGTGGGGCCTGAACTCGGGGCCTGGGCACTGTCCCTCAGCTCTTCAGCTCAAGGCTAGTGCACTACCACTTGAGCCACAGTGCCACTTCCGGCTTTTTTCTTTTTGCTTATGTGGTGCTGAGGAATCGAACCCAGGGCCTTGGGCATGCAAGGCAAGCGCTCTACCACTGAGCCACCTTCCCAGCCCTCAGTACATAATCTTATCATAATCTTTTCCTGCTCTATGACTTCTATCTCCAGCAGGGTAATGTCAAGAGGAAACACCTCTTTTAGAACCAAACACCTATTTCTTGTTTGCAGCATAGCACAGATTCAGAGCTCTATTCTCCTAAGCCATTGCATTTCACCCACTTTTTTTTTTTTTTGGCAAATCTACTATTTGATCATCTCACACAGAAGAAACTGGAACCTAAGCAAAGCACTGTCTGTCCTGAATGAGCCCAGTGATCCAGTGGCTAATTCTCCCTAGAAATAGAGTCAAGGAACTTAGGCAAGCACTTTGGGTGAAAGAATGCTAGTAATGAGGCTTGGTTCTCCCCCTCTTTTGCTGAAGAATGGCTTACAAACGGTATGGACGTTGGCCTCAGAGTCTCTGCTTTCTCACAAACATCCAGGCTACTAAAAAGAAAAATTCACAGATTGCCAGATGGTGGGACAGCAGCTCTTTGCCCGGGAATGGGAACCTGGGAGTGAACAAAAGGGAGGCATGCTCAGCAAGCGGGGCGGGAGGTGGGCACCGGGGGAGGGACGTGGGTGTGGAGAAGGCAGAAAATGGATCTTCCCCCTCCAGGGCGACCGCTGCTGGAGCATTTGGTAAGGAAAAGCTGACTTTCTAATCATAGAAAAAGTCTGCCCCACTTCCAACCCATGTTTTCCAATGTTGACTGAGCATGAATCTGCACTACTCAACTTCCATTACATCCTCCACTGCCAATAAAATAATGTCAAGATAGACCAGGAAGACCGGCGCTGGGAGCTCACACCTATAATCCTAGCTACTCAGGAGGCTGAGAGCTGAGGATCGTGGTTCAAAGCCAGCCTGGGCAGGAAAATCTGTGAGACTCTTATCTCCAATTAAACACCAGAAAACGGGAAGTGGTGCTGTGGCTCAAGTGGTAGAGTGCTAGCCTTGAGCTGAAGAGCTCAGGAACAACATTTAGGCCCAGAGTTCAAGCCCCATGACCAACAATAACAAAAAAAGATATGCGAGGAAGCAGCAATGAGTTGGGGGGAGGGCATCAGGGGGAGGGGCAGACAACAGGAGGGAGGGAAGATGAGTAAATGCACTCATTATATTCAATATACATTATGTAACAATTAAACTGCGAACCCTAAAGGTCAGGATGGGAGAGGGGACATTGGTCAAGATGCTTTGTACTCATAACCTGACTTATGGAATTGTAACCTCTTTGTACAACTACTTAATTAAAAAATGCTAAAAATAATCATATCAAAACACTCTTGTAGTTATAGGAAGCTCCTAAAATCCAGCCTGAAGCATCTTTCTCTCACTGTACCCCCTTCTCGCATAAGCATGCACCTCTAAAAGTGTAAGAACTTTCATGAAATGCTTTCCTTTCTACCTGCCTTTTCTAAAAGAACACTCTTCTAACCAGTGACTAGAAGTGGCACTGGTGGCTCATGCCTGGAATCCAAGGGAGGCTGAAATTGAGGGTCATGGTTTGAAGCAAACCTGGGCAGAAAAGTTTGAGACTCTTCTCTCCAGTTAACCACCAAAAAAGCAGCAGTGGAGCTATGGCTCAAATGGTAGAGTGGGGAAAAAAAGCTAAGGAACAACACCTAGGCCCTGAGTTCAAGCCCTCGTACTTATATTAGACGATTAGACAGCCACCTAACAGCCTTGTCCCCAATAGCAGAGAGAGACAGGGCTCAGAGCAGAGTAGATGCCCTTTACCCTAACTATGCATGTCCTGAAGTTACAACTGTCACCACACCCAGGGGTAATGTACTAGGCCTTGATAAACATTGGGAACATTGATGAACAGAAGGAAATTTGTATGACTAAAAGACTCTGAATGTAGCTGGGTGCCGGTGGCTCACCCCTGTAATCCTAGCTACTCAGGAGGCTGGGATCTGAGGATCATAGTTCAAAGCCAGCCTGGGCAGGAAAGTCCGTGAAACTCTTATCTCCAATAAAAACCACTAGAAAACCTGAAGTGGCGCTGTGGCTCAAGTGGTAGAGTGCTTGCCTTGAGCTGAAGAGCTGAGGGACAGCGCCCAGGCCCAGAGTTTGAGCCCCATGACCGACAAAAAAAAAAAGAGTCTAAATGTTAGTCTTTTATTTTTAAGTAGATATTAACTGTATAAAAGGCTTTCATGCTAGACACTGGTGTCTCACATCTGCAAACCTAGCTACCCAGGGAGCTAAGATCTGAGGATCACAGTTCAAATCCATCCCAGGCAGAAGTCTCCAATTAACCAACAAGTAGCCATAAGCAGAGGTGTGACTCAAGTGGTAGAGCACCAGCCTCAATAGAAAAAAAAAGACTAAGAGTACAAGGCTTGCCCAAAACTGGCACTACACGTACACACACACACACACACACACACACACACACACACACACACGCTCTCACTGTAACAATGTGCTTTGATCAAATTCACCTCTCTTGTGGCTCTTTTTTGTCTCCCCGCTCCAACCCGGCTCATATCCATCCTTTTTTTAAAACCATTTTCATGGGTTTCACTATTCTATTTTCACACATGAAAATATTTCTCCCCAGTGTTTATCTCTGTCTCTTTAGTGGTACTTCCTGCATTCTACACCATATCCGGTTACGTCTACATATCCTCTCTCTTCCCCCACTCAACTCCCCAAGGCTGAGCTTTGCCTCTGGTCACTCCCTTCCCATCCATCGCCAAGTCCACGACAGGCTACACCTTCAAGACATGTTTCCTGGACAACCTCAAGTTCATTCTCCCGCACCACCCTGCACATCTGTTCTGGGCACTGTCCCTGTCTGCTACTGGGCAAAAGGCTGCTAAGCAGCCGTCTACTACCAGCAGTTACCAGGAACGCTCCTCTGTGCACTGGCTAAGACACGTTACCAAGTCCTCAGTGCTTGGCAGTCAGACGTTATTCAGCCAACTAATGTTTCCTCAGTGTCTATAATATCCAAGCCACCGCACAGATGTATGAGGAGATATAAGGTGATCGCTGCTGTGGCTTTTTTCAAAGCATGGAGGGCTGAGGATGAAGCTGAGTGGTGCAGTGCTTCTTTAGCATGAGTATGAGGTACTTTGGTATGAGGAACTGGGTTCACTCTCCAGTGTGGGTGGGCATCAATTCTATCACTCACTGCTATTACATATAGTAATGTATTTCACATGAGGAAAAGAAAGACTCAGTATGATTAACTATTATTAAAACCATCACATGGAGGGACAGTGGCGGGGGGAGATGGGAAGGGATGGGAAGGGAAAACAAAGGAGGAGGCAACAATGCTTGATAAGAAATGTGCTCATTACCTTGCTCATGTAATTGTAACCCCTCACAATAAAAACTAAAATAAAACCAACATATCGCTCCTATTAGAATTAAGACATAAATAGCATTGGGTAAGAATCATAATATGCCTAGGAATGTAAACACAAATAGGTTTAAAAAAAAAGAACACAATACCCACATAGCCAAACAAGAATGAGTACGTGTGATAAATGTCGAGTAGGAAGACTTTATGATAAGAACGGGTATCTTCGAGAAGGCAGACTGTGAACTAGAACTGGAACGGGGTGACAGGACTTGTAACTGACAGAGAACTGAAGCGGCGGAACGGGTATGTTCTAGGGGAGAAAAGAAGAAATGGTCCAGGCTGGTACGACGGACCCAGGCATGGAGGAAGCAACGTTGGACCTGGAAGGTTGGAAACTCGCTACCATCCTCTGACCTCCAGAGAACTCCTCATTTTGTCACTGTTTATCTCCTGGGATCACAGAGATGGCTCGGGCAGGAGGGGCCACGTCTGCTGTAGTCTCTGCTCACCTCTCTCTGCCAGGGAGTCACAAATATCTGCTTCATAGTGGAGCACCCTGGAATGCCTAATTGGATGAAGGATGGAATGAACCCCCATGTATCATAGATAAATTCATGACCAACTATAAACGTCTAGAGAGACTGGTGAGGTAAGCAGAAAAAATATAGTTCTTCAAAACTAACCCAGACACCAGGTATAGTAATCACACCTATAATAACATCTGCACAGGAGTCAAAGACAGAAGGAATTCAAAACCAGATATATATAATTCAATATACGTTATACATATATCATATATATCATTAGATATATGACATACATCTATCAGATATATCACATATCATGATATCAGATATGTGTGTGTGGGTATATATACATACATATATATATACATTTATATATATATATATATATATATATATATATATATATATATATATATATATATATATATCAGATCTGGGGACAGAGCTAAGTGTTTGAGCAGCTGCCTAGCATGTGTGAAGGCTTGGGTTCCATCCCCAGCACTACAAAACATTAAACCAAAAAGCAAAACCTAACCCCAATACAGAAATGAACACCATAACTTTGCACTGCCTAACTCAGAATGAGGAGAGTCGTGTTCTAGAAGGAAAGTTTCCTTCCCTTTTGCTCTTTGACTCAGGCTGTCACTCAGGGAAGCACTTCAACCACAGTGACCTATCCCTCCTAGACTAGAAGCAGCAGAGAGACCTTCTCCTGCCTGTACCGCGCTGAAAAGGCTAAGAAACCAGCAAAGGCTCTGCTAGGAAACAACAGAAGAACAGCAGAGATGCAAACAGTCACAGTGGAGAGATCATCGGAGTCTCCGTAAGAAAATCTAAGCCTTCCCTGAGGAGCTGGACTTTTCACTTAATTTTTTTTTAAATATTGCCCAGAGGAGGAAGGTGGCTCAGTGGTAGAGCGCTCGCCTTGCATGCATGAGGCCCTGGGTTCAATTCCTCAGCACCACATAAGCAGAAAAGGCCGGAAATGGCACTGTGGCTCAAGTGGTAGAGCGCTAGCCTTTAGCTGAAGAGCTGAGGGACAGCGCCTGGGCCCAGAGTTCAGGCCCCATGACCAAAAAAAAAAAAAAATACTGCCCAGATCCAGGCTTTTATAGCTTCGTCACAATGCGGAGTTCCCCTATCCTGGAGATGAAGGGTTTGGGCTAAAAAGGCATAGATATTAATAGCTCCTATAAATTACTGATAAACCAGGATGATGAATTAACATGCTTGACACTCAAACCTGGGCCCACCACTAAAATCAGAGAAAGTAAAGCTGAAAGACAATCAAAGGTCATGCATTAACCCAATGCCCTGCACGCCACAGACAGGGAGAGTGAGGCTCTGGGAGGCTCACGACCTAAGTGATACTAGACAGCTAGCTGGGGAATGAACCCCGACACCAGGGCCTTCGGCCACACTGAAGACTGACGTTCCACCCACCGTGTCGTGCCCTTGACTGTGACTTACGGACCATCGGGGTTAGACAACACTTCGGGGCCAGCAGCTCCGTGTTTCCCCAAGTCCCTGTAGCTCTCACTCAGCAGGACCTACAACAGCTCTGAGTGCAGGCAAGTTTGTCCTTGCCGTATACCAAAATACAAAATACGCCTTTCTGTGACTTGTACCAGTCCACTAAATTCCAATTTCACCACCAAAACTGGCCCTGTGACTTTGGCCCACTTTGCCTAACTCCTCAAGATGGATGCTTTTCCTTGCATAACACTGAGCTTTTTTTCCCAATCAACTGTAGTTGATAAAATTAATTATTTAATTTGCACCAATTGCTTAACCCAATGCCTAGTATACAATAAGCGCCAATTAAACCTAGTTTCCATAACTAAATGGATAGAAAGAGAGATAGATGTCAATATCTACAATGAAATACAATTCAGCCTTAAAAAGGAAGGAAATTCTGACATACAGAGAGCAACACGCTGAGTAATGATTGTATGGTTCCACTTACATGCGGTTCACAGAGGCAGAAAGTTGAATGGTAGGGACAGAGGCTGTGTAAGGAGAAATGGCAAGTCTTATGCAGCAATGGGTACAAGGTTCTAGTTTTGTATGGCAGAAAGCATTCTACGGATGGGTGCTGGTGACGTGGCCCAATAAGGTGTGTGCAAATTTACACAGGGTAAATGCGGCAAATTCCACATTCTGTGTATTTTACCACGAGGCCTTAAAAGAGGAAAATGCAGAACTGCACTGCCCACCACCGCTCGTATGGATGGTTCAACCCCAGCTTCTTTTTGAGAAATGGTCATTCTGCAGTTTGCTTGGAGTGTTGAAAAAGAAAATAAGCAAAACCATATTCACCCTGAAAATGGTTCCCCTGGGACAAACCAGACAAAACATAGGAGAAAAATGACCCAGAACAACAGATTCGGAAGCAGAGCACGTGAGGCACAGGCTGGACCTGCCCTTTCATAGAAAATAGCCAAACAGAGACACAAAAGACAAAAATCCCCTAAGCCATGTGCTTGGGACCTGCCGGGGAGGATTCAGCATGGGGAAACATCTTTTATCTCCCACACCAGTGGGACTAACCCTAGAATCCCTTTCCTGCGGGGCACCATGGAGCCCCAGGAAGTCATGGACAATATTTTGGTATCATACAGGAAGAAGCGACCAGATAAAAGCCGAGTTTGAAGGAATCCGGCCCTGACAAGGAGAGCTGGTTAGAGCACCCTCTGAAACCACAAGAGGAAGTCACTGCCGTCTTCTTCTGTTTACCACATAAGCCTTCATAGACAAGATCTTGGCAAAGATGAGAGTTTACATTTCAATGTGGGCACGGTGTTTGTTTGTTTGGGTGCCAATCCTGGGCTTGAACCCAGGGCCTCACTGTCACTTCACTATGCTGCTCAAGGCTAGCAGGCAACATGCTGCAGCTACAGCTCCACTTTAGGTGTCTTGTTGAGAAACTGAAGAGTCTCGTGGACCTTTCTGCCACATCCAGCGTCAAACCTCTATCCTCAAGATTTCAGCCTCCTGACCAGCGAGCATTATAGGCATGAGCCAACAGCACCTGGATTCACTGTGTTTTGTTTTGTGGTTTTCCAGATTGAGACTCTGGATTTTTACACTACAGAAAGAGAGAAGGGGGGGGAGGGAGGGAAGGAGACAAAAAGAGATAAAAGGGAGAGAAAGAGGCAGAGCGGGAAGGAGGGAAGAAGGGAGGGAGGGAGGGAGGAAGGAAGGAAGGAAGGAAGGAAGGAAGGAAGGAAGGAAGGAAGGAAGGAAGGAAGGAAGGAAGGAAGGAAGGAGAGAAAAGAAGGAGGGAAGGAGGAGGAGGAAGAGGAGAAAGAAGAGGAGGAGGAGGAATAGGAGAAAGAAAAGGAGGAAGAGGAGAAAGAAGAGGAGGAGGAGGAATAGGAGAAAGAAAAGGAGGAAGAGGAGAAAGAAGAGGAGGAGGAGGAGGAGGAGGAGGGAGGTGGAGGAAAAGGGAGAGGAGGAGGAGGAAGGTGACAGTGATGGCAATGGCGATACTGTGGAGGATTCTGGGCCCACTAGCAGGTGCTGTGGAGCTGGTGTTGGCCTGACTTTAGGAGCAGGGCCATGGTTATTCAAGAACACAAGAGATCCAAACAGGGAACAATTTAGCCGTGTCGAGTAGGCAGGACCTGCAAATCTGGGACTAAGTTTTGGGAAATGTATCTCTAAGTAACTGATGATGGAGCCCCCATGGTAAACCGGTGGTTTTCAATTAAGGAACCACAAGACAGCAAAAGCTGTTTTTCATCTTCCCAGCAGCCTGTGCAGGCGCGGTGCTGGCTCTCGGGAAGCCCGGTGTTGTGGGCTGGAGCCTCAGGAGTGGTAATGCTGGCTCTCAACTGGCCACTGAGACACAGCAAAGACATACCTGAGAGGAGGTCTGTTTGTTTTTACTGTTTTTATTCTATTACAGGTCTTTGATTAGTAAGGAAGGAGCTCACAGCTGCAGCGGACTCACTTGCGATGTGGAACGCGAAGCTATAAAGCAAAACTGCCTGCGTTCACTAAGGCAGAAATGAAGGGGTCCTTAGGGGTAAGAAGTTCAGAAACTGCCCCTGGGTTTCCTTCCTCTCCAACCTGTGCCATTCCAGAGGAGCGAGCAAGCTCCCTCAAGCCAGAGCCCCTGCTATGGAGAGACTCCACGAGGGACCGTGTAAATTACCCGCTTCTGGGAGGGGTGGAGAGAAGGACGGACACCATTAGCTGGTCCAACCGGGCAAGGAAGAGCCTTCCGTAGGCAGTCGGAGGAATCCGAGACAGGCCGCTTTGCACCCATTTGGTGCATGGTGAGGACACACGAGGCCTCCACGCTGGCACACATGGAACCCAAGGACCCGCCAGAGACACAACTCGACCAGACCCTGGTCTCCCAAGTCCACAGAAACCTGACTTCAAGCCCTTCGGCTTTCCAAGAGGAAGGCAAGAAGGCTAAGGCACACCCCAAAGCCACCGAGAATCCATAAGCCAACGTTCTGATGAGTGAATAATATAGTTAAACAACAGGCACACACGCATGTGTTCAGGATAAAGTAAGTACTCTCAAAACCTGACACTGGCCAATATGTGAGATCCAGCATGCATGTTTCCATATGTTGATGTCACATTTCACATGACCCAATGATACCATTGGGCTGTATTATTGCGCAGAGAACAGGAAAAATAATAATAATAATAATAATGCCACCATCTCATCAAACTCCCTAAAAGGCAGCCATGGTACAAGCCTCAGAATTTAAGGCATTCTAGCACCAAGCAACAGAGATCAGATCCAAAGACAAGAAATGCTACTTTCTCCCGAGCAGGTAACATGTCTTGCTAAGGAAAAGAAGCTGAACAGATCTAACTTTGTCTGTATGGAGTCAGTGGAGGGTGGGTGGGTGTGGGTGTGTGCGCGTGCACACACGCGTGCACATGCCGGCAGGTCAGCGCTTGTACATGAGCACATGTTGCTACAGGGGGGTGACGGGTGTGTATTACAAGGAGACTCACCATCGGGAGTCTGAGGCCTTCCTGGAAGGGGAGTGGGAAGTGAGTGGGGACCAGGAGCTGAAGATGAGTGCACGCAGCGTGCAAGCTGGAAACGTCGGGAGCTGCATCTCAGCTGCTCGTGATCACACGCTCCACTCCGCCCCCCACCCCGGAAGATCCCAAGGGATCCCAGAAACAAGGGGGCCCAGGTCACTGACACAGCAGTTGGGACAGAGAGCATGCTGGGAGAGCGAGGGGAGAAAGCACCAGCTCTAGCACCTGCCCCGCCCCCACGCATTGCACAAGCCATGTCACCACTCCGCACTTCAGTGTTTTCATCTCTAAAATGCAGAAGACGAATGATCCCGCAGAGTCCTTACAACGCTGTATATTTAACTTGTCTGCACTTTCAGAAATACCAGAGAAACCCCAAACAGCTCTATAAAATGGCAGAGGCGCCGTAGGCATCCAGCGGACATTTTCCACTTGCCTACCACCCCCTTCCAGGTATCTCCGTGAACACCACGGACATTTCCACCATCACCACACCAGAGAAGCTAAAAACACGCTGTGCCCCAGGTCAGGGGCAAAGACGGGCCTGGAACTGCAGCCTCCTCGATCCTTACATCTACCGCTACTCGCTACTCTGACTTTGCCGCTCTTACTCTGCACAAGGAAACCAAGCTGGCTTTCTGGGAAGGATGCCAGAGGTTGGGCTCTCCCAGCTGAGAATTCCTGGGAATACTGGAATAACAACTTTGGAGACTGCGGTCTCTCCAATCCATTTCAGGACCTGGCTAGAAACATGAAAACCCAAAGAAAGAAGCAATGGGGAATTACTCCGTTTTTTAACGAAAAAGAAAAAATTAGGGGTGGGAATTTGGGGTTTCTTAAAAATTACATGATTGCTGGGAGTTAATTTGGTATTTCTTCGTTGGTCTGTATGTTCTGTTTCCAATCATATGCGCGTGCGCGCACGCGCACATGTACACACACACACACAAAACAGCTGCAAGATGCCTAAATCACATGTCAGCAAACTAGCATCTTGTCCCAAAGACTACAACATAGCATCCAGAATGCGGTCCACTGTGGCGGGGAGAAACGTCACTGGATGCAAGAACAACCTTGTCACAGGCTCCGAGTGGTAATCAGAGCCGACAGGCTTCAAGCCCAGCAGCCACAGGCAGTGAACTTGGGGTGCGTGGCTCCCACGGAACTAACAGAGCCGCACCCTGCCCGGGAAGGAGCCAGCCTCCGCCCCTCACTCCTAACACACACGCCTTCTGAGCTAACGTGCGTGCACCTGGAAAAGAATCCTTCCTCCATTTAGAGATGTGTGTTCTGAAAGCAAGGTCCTGACTTTGCTCCAAGACAGGCCAACCTTGCCCAAGTAGCTGAGTAGCCTTGAAGAAAACAAGATTACATCACAGCCCCCGGGGAGCAGTCCTCAGCGGAGCTTCGTGAAGGAAAGAAACAAAACAAAACAAAAAAAAAGATTTTGAAACCACAGGTTTCCCCTACCTGTCGATGATAACCGGGTCGGAGGGGGTCTCATTTCGGTTTCCGCAGCTTTTCTTTTCGCAACACCGACTGCAGCGTAAGGGAAGCCAAAGAGTAAAAGAATTTTGTTAGAAAAAAGAAAATACAATGAGCATACATTAAAAAAAAAACTCAAAAAAATTAATATGTCCAAGTAGCCTCCAACTAGAAGCTACTTGAAGGAAAAAATGTGTGGCTATATGTTTGCTTGTTTGTTTTTTAATCTGAACCTGATGCCAAAACATACTCGTCCAAATTCTCACTCTATGGCTCACCAATGAGGTAATTCTCTTCAATGCACAACTCCCCCAAATCCATGCTGATAACTAAATCACAGCTGGTTGGATCTTAAGGCTACAACGTCATTTCCAGGCTGGTGTTCGTTTACTTTGTGATTGTATATTCTACGTCTCTGTACCTCAATAAATATTTAAAGAAGGTAGAAGAAAAGTGTGTTCTATGGAGGGCAGGGAGCAGTCACAGATCTCATTTATATAACGTCTTTCTTTGGAGAATTTAATGTCCTTCAGAGACATTCATTCATTCCCTCATCCCGAAGGCAAAGGAAGAAGATCAGAACTATGGTGTGTGTTGTAAGGAAGGAAGGAAGGAAGGAAAGAAGGGAGGGAGGGAGGGAGGGAGGGAATACCAGCTTCAACAATCATCACCAAGGCCGGAAGTGAAATGGGACTGGACCACATACAAGTCTCACTTCTGAGAACTCTACATCCCTGAACTTCCCTTTAACAAAGGGCTGATACCCAGACAGCTGGATAAATGCAGAGGGATTCGCTGAGTGAAAGAGATACAAGGAGCCCCCAATGCAAGTACAACAGAAAGGAAGTACTCAGAAGAAAAGACCAACAGACAGACAGAAAGACAGAGACAGGCAGACAGACAGACAGGCAGACAGGCAGGCAGGCAGGCAGGCAGGCAGGCAGGCAGGCAGACAGGCAGACAGACAGACAGACAGACAGACAGACAGGCAGACAGGCAGACAGGCAGGCAGGCAGGCAGGCAGGCAGGCAGGCAGGCAGGCAGGCAGACAGACAGACAGACAGACAGACAGAGCAGTCCAATGCTGCTTGTCAGAGCTACAGCCTTCTGAAGGCCTCTCGGCTCGTTGAGCGTGTCTGGAGTCAACTCAGACGATGGCCTTGACGTGGCTTTTAAGGGGATCATGACCATCCACTCAGTTGGAGAAGAGTCTAATCAACGTTAACAGCCAGGGCTGCCTTTCCCACGGCAGGGTCTCCAACTTCAGCACTGGTGAACTGCCATTGAGACACCGCTAAACAGCGTCTGGGGCCCTGGCATCTAGCCTGCCTCTAACCAGCTGCGAGAAGGTAGGAAAATCTCTTTAACCCCTTTGAGCTTACACAGAATGGAAATGTTGGGTTCCACTGTGGCTAGAGCCCTGGTAGGCTTCAGTGACAAGGCTGTGGGATGCCAAGGGCATCCTATGCAAAGGCCCTGGGGTCAGGGAGCCTGGGAAGGCAGCCATGTCCCCGCCCAGTCAGAGCCCTACTCTCTGCAGTCCATTCACCCTCTGATCCTCCACAGAATTAAACATAAATTAATATTTTAAAACTTTGCCAGTCCATCTCTCTCCCGCAGAGATGTGTCCATTAACCAGTGAACCATTTCTCCAATACACCCCCCCCACCTCCCCGCCGAAAGTAAAATACACTTGAGACACACTTGGACATTTTCATCAAATGGGTACAATGAAGCTTCCACAAATTTAATCAAATTAGTAGAATGTAACAACAACAACAACAAAAGAATTCTCTCGACTTTCCTAAACAGCAGCCTTTACCACTGGGACTTTCTGAACTCATACTTGGCCTTTACAATTATACTAGGTCTGAACTTCTAAATTTTCAATCTATGGGGCTGGGAAGGTGGCTCAGTGGTAGAGTGCTTGCCTTGCATGCATGAGGCCCTGGGTTCAATTCCTCAGCACCACATAAGCAGAAAAAGCCGGAAGTGGCTCAAGTGGTAGAGCGCTAGCCTTGAGCTGAAGAGCTGAGGGACAGCGCGCAGGCCCAGAGCTCAGGCCCCATGTCCAACAAAAAGAAAAAAATTCAATCTATCCCAAAATTGGCACCAATAGGAGAGCTGGCCAGTGACCCTCCTACCTCCCCAAACCTTCTCTCTCTAGTCCCCCCCCCCACCCACCTCGCCTGTGTCTCCACTACTGCTTACATCTAACTTCTACATAAGCCTCTGAGACAAACCGCATTGTGGACACAATTCAAAAGACTCGTCAGTGGAAGGTGCCTAAAGACCTCCACACTCGACTCCTTTACATCACCCACTCACCAACTGAACCCTAAATATGTGTGCCAGGGGGGTACGATTTAATTACACCGTCACAATGCGCCAATCTGTTTCGTTTAGAGAGGAATGATTCTGAGGAGACTGAGTAGGTTTGTCAAATTGCTCAGCTGAATTCAGCTGCTTTCCACAGGGATTTCCTCTGGAGGAAAAGAAAAACAGACCTCAGCATAAGCCTGGTGCCAGCACAATGCGACTGGATCACTCAGGGAAGGGAAGGAGATGCAAAAGAAACTTTAGAACCCAATCCTTTGCCTTCCAACGGTTACACATTTAAATAGAATCTCTCATGTTCGTACCCAGCCCAGAAGAGATACAAGTGAGTATCTATCCACTTGGCGATCAAACTACAATAGTAAAAGTAGTTAAAAAATACTAGTAATAGGACCTGATTGTTTTCACCCTTTTTTCAATTTCTCTGGGTCTGTAAACTAATCAGAGAAAATTACTTTTCTTTTTCTTTTAAAGCGAAGGTCTCATTAATATGTGTTAGTTGTTCTTAATTCGATGCTTAAGTGACATCCAGTCTCCATGCTAACAGCACACCTCCCGGACCGTGTGGACAGGTGATACTCCAGAACCTGTCTCTGATCACTCACATAACTAACTCCATTCTGCTCTCCCTGCTGCACAGACAAAGCCTGAATAGACAACTTCAGGTTCACTACTGTAGTAGAAAGGCTCTTAGGGTTATTTTATAAACAGCCAAGTCTCCAAGTCTGGATTTCCTGAGAAGAGTTTTGTTTTGCTTTTTTTTTTCACTCATAATGATTGCAAAATAAATAGATAATAAACAAACAAACAAAAGAAGAGGGAAGTGAACTTGGTGGTAGGTTAATACTTGTATTTCTAACTACCCCAGGGGCTCAGCTGGGGGTGCTCCTTACAGTAATGAGTAAAGAGAAAAGCCATGCCTCTGCCTCACTGTCTGGCTTAGTTTGGTTTATTTTATTCTCCTCCTTATTGGGTGAACCTTCTACTTGAAACACTGTAGATTTGAGTCCAGGCCTCTTTTCCTGTCTCCACATGGAGTCTTTGAAGAGGAAAAGAGAAAGAATAAGACAAGTTGGGGGGGGGGGAGGGGAAGCGTGAAAGGTGGGAACATACAAGACATTTTTATCACAACCCTAAACCTTACCTGGATCTTTCAGAAAGGCTAAAAGGAGATAAAAGATAACTAGGAAAGAAAAATAATCATAAATAAAATAAAATAAAAGCCCTAGATTTGGACTTGGGGTGTCCAGTCAGCCAAAGTCTGGCTCAAGATGAATTCATGTAGCCCTCTCCTCTTCCAAAATCGTTTTTAAAATTCAACCCTCAACTTTCAAAAATCTGTCTCTAATTTCAAACTCAAATAAGCGCACAGCATGGTGGCTTTTGTTTTGTTTTCTTCTCCCCAACTCCTCCCTGCGATTGCATAACAAAAGTGTCTAAATTCACACCATCTGGCCGATAAAGACACTGGCCCCACTGCCCGGCTGGTCCCTCTGATTAGGACCCTGTCTAGCCTGCGCCTTGTGGCAAAAAGTCACAGCTGTGAGGTTTGCTCGCGCTCAATACAACTCTGTTATTAGCCAGCTGTAGCCTTGAGAAGACTTCTGTTCAAATTATAATACCTTTTAACCCTCTGAGCACTGGGGGCACAGGGGTAGCTGGCAGCAACATAATTGGCAAAATGAACTCAGGCAGGGAGCAGGGAAAGGCAGAGGCCATCCGGGAGAGGGAGAAAAAGTTCTACCTCCACAGCCTTATTTCTTGTCCCTTTGCTTTCGTCTCCCCAGCCCTCAAAGCTAACCACCAGTGTATGGACGAGCCTTTTCCTAAAGGCTACCGAACATAAAACCACTCCCAGAAACATCCCAGTATGCACCAGGCGAAAGTAAGTATGTGCAGTCACCACTGACAAAGGATGTTCTTCGATGCACATGCACCCTCACTGCGACAACCGAGTCTGAAAATGTGGAAGAAGAAACTTTTCCCTTTCCTGAAGCCTCAGCCCCTCTAACTGACAGACTGAATGAGAAATTCCCTTTCAGAGGCAGTCAATATTTGCCTACACATGCCTCACCTCCCAACACACACACACACACACTTATTTGGAAAACTGCAGACAGTACCCATCCAATGGATCATTTATGTGCCCATAATTAATATGTGTTTCAAAGTCTAGTTTGGGAAGAAAAGAGCAGAGCATTTTCTCAGCCCTCCGATACAGCAAAGTTACAGTACATTAAATTTTTATATTGTGTTACTAATGCAGACTAAACTAGAGGCTTTAAAAATTGATGCTGCTACTTAAACAGCATAAAATGAGGAGGATTTGCTTGAGCTTAAAAAATAAAAAATGTCAGCCTCACTGCAGCTGGATGGAGCGTGCAAGTATTATTTCAAGTGTTCGGAAAGATTCATTAGATAATGGGCTGGTTTGGGGTTTTGTTTTCTTTTGCAAAGGTTCTTTCTCCAAAACAAAGACATTTAAACAGTGTAGAGAGGATTTTCTTTTAAACCTTCCCTTCTGACTAGCCAACCAAATCGAAGCCTTCTGATTATTTAATCTAGCTATTACCCGCAAGTGCATCTTGGAACAGTATTTTCTTTCTGAACAAATCTATCAGGGCCCTGAGTTAAAGGAGCACCGGGGCTCACCATGCAGCTCCGCAGGCTCCTGTAGTTAGACAGCCTGGATCTCCCTCCGTCAAGATCTGGCCCAGCTGAAGTTTGCGGTTTGATGTGGTGTTCCTCCCCCTCCACCTCCCAATACTCGTTCAAAAATCTAAACAAACATGTCTGGTTGCTATGATTTCTTCCTGAGTTGAGGAGGGACATAAGGGCTTAAGGGAGCCCCCATAAAATACTCAGGACTAAATTAGATGGCCTGCAATTATCCCAAACTAGCAATCCTGTCCTTGGGAAACAATTGGTGGAGCAAGGTCTGAGACTTTCCCTCTAATCGGACTGTAGGGAGGGGAAAAAACGCGCTTATAGAATAGATGTCACATTCTTAGTACAAAACCACCCTCTTCCCACTGACCCCATGGTCTCCAAGCCTCCGGCCCCATACTGGGCACAGAGTAGACATCCAAAAACCTTCTGTTCAACGAGTGTGTAGATGAATTTCTTCTAATTTCTGAAACTTTCGTTCTACTCAAGCAGAAGGAAAAGGCCAATGCCCAGGGTTCAAGCTTTCTAGAAGGTAGAGGGCAAAGGCTGAGGAGAGCAAAGAGGCTAACAGCCTGGGCCTCTTGCAGTGGGGAGCCCAAGACTCCAGCTAATGCTGTGGACCCAGAACTTACAGCATGCCAGCCTTTCCCCCACCGCTGCACCTCATTCACAGGTGGGAACCAGGATTGAGCTTTCTACCCAGAGGTTCCTTCCAACCGGGGAAACAAGGCCCTACTCCACCCCCATTTTAAAAACAAAGCATTAGCGCCAGCACCAGCTTGTGAAGTCATTGGAGTGGGCACCTTCAGAGCTGAAAAGAATTCACCTCATCCAGAGACAGCCAGGCCTAGGCGCGGGGAAAGTGCCCAGGAAACAGGTCTCTCAACCCTCAGTCTCTGCTTCCGGGTCTTTGGGTCTATCCTCAGCTCCACAAGTGGGTGCCTGAGTGGGCAGGGAAGGAACCCAGCTTTCACCCACCCCCAGCTGTGGTAAGTGTAAGGGGATTGGGGGGGAGGAAACCCAGATATGAACCCCAAAACCACAGACAGCCCCGGCTTTCCACCCAGCAGAGCAAACTCCAGCCATGCCAGGAACCGTGGATCTTTCTGGAGTTTAGTTTCCAAATCCTAAGAGCTATGTTCTGAAGAAGAAGGTGAGGCTGGCCTGCCTGGCTCTCCAACCAAGCCCGAGGAGAGGGTGTCTCTTACCTGCACATGACTTCGTGAGTCAGGAGAACTCGGCACATCTCAGGATTCTTATTTTGTCCCTCGTAAGCTATGGGCTGCCGGGTGGGAAGACGCGGAGGCACAAAGAAAGTACTTTAGGGCAAAGACAAGATCGTCTCCCTCCCCACCGCCTGCTCCCTCTAGGAATTCGGGGAGCAGAAGCTTGAGTCATGAACTGAAGCTCAGTAATAAAGAAGTTTGCCCCCCTCAGATCTTTGTGAAAAGGAATATTGGGGAGGAGGCAAATCTCCCAGTAATTATTTGCTTTCTACATCCCTTTGCTCCATCCCTTATCCCCTCATTAAAACAACAATTGGAGACAATTGGAGAGAGAGGCTTGGACAGGGTTTAGGCTGATATAGGGTAGTGTGCAAACTGACCAAGAAGGTCATGCAGGGAGAGGGCTAGGATAAATGGACAGGAGGACCGAGTTCTAGGAGGAGGAGGAGGAGGAGGAAGAGCAGGAGTGGCCTGCCTGGCTTACCTGCTTGGTGACCGAGTCAATGAGCCTCACATAGAGGTCCTGCTCCGTTCTAACACCTGCAGGAAGGACAGAGTCAAGGGCTGGGGGTTCCTCTGGCATCCAAACCCCTGCAGCCCCCCCCCCCCAGCGCAGCCAGTCCATGCTGCCAGAGACAAGGCTGGGCTGTTCTGAAGCAGAGAACTTCGTCCCCAGCTCCAACCCCAAACCTCCCACCACCACCCCCTCCTGGCTCCGTCCTTCACGGGCTCCAGGCGCAGATACTCACCATTGCTGTACAGGAGCTGTAACTTGTAGTGGGTGCCATTGTTGGTCTTCTCATTCCCCTGCTCCTGAAACAAGACAATCTTTCAACTGTTTTTCAGCAACGCCCCCTCCCCATGAAAAAAAGCAGGAGAGGGCTGGGAAGGTGGCTCAGTGGTAGAGTGCTTGCCTTGCATGCCTGAGGCCCTGGGTTTGATTCCTCAGCACCACATCAGCAAAAAGAAAAAAGCCAGAAGTGGCGCTGTGGCTCAAGTGGTAGAGCGCTAGCCTTGAGCTGAAGAGCTGAAGGACAGCGCCCAGGCCCAGAGTTCAGGCTCCAAGACCTGACCCAAAAAAAAAGAAAAAAAAGCAGGAGACAGTACTGCCCTGTCACAGTGCCTCCCGGCCACCTTGATTCACCCCAGTCCCAACACAGGTCAAAGGGCAGGATCTAATGCCCACCACTGGCCAGGGCCTGCCAAACCCCCAGCGCTCCTCCTGTCTCCCTTAAAAATTTCCTCTGGATAGGTACAGGGTTGGGAAAGATGGAGGGGGGGGTGGGAAATGTAGGAAGGGATGACTCTGATCAAGATGCATGGTACTCATAATCTGACTTGTTGAATGGAAACCTTCTGGCACAACTACTGAGATTCTTAAAGATTGAAAGACGCTCAGAAGTGCCTTCCCCTGGCCCTGAGAAGCAGGCAGGCAGACAGGCAGACAGACAGACAGACAGACAGACAGACAGACAAACAGACAGACAGACAGACAGACAGACAGACAGAGCACCCACCAGTCTTTAAGAAGTTCCACTCCACCCATCTGGCTGTGTCTGACCCTAGAACCCCCCCAGGCTTCTCTGGGAGAAAGAAAGAGAGAGAGAAAGAGAGAAAGAGAGAGGGGGAGGGAGACGGAGAGAGACAGAGGAAGGAAGGAAGGAAGGAAGGAAGGAAGGAAGGAAGGAAGGAAGGAAGGAAGGAAGGAAGGAAGGAAGGAAGGAAAGGAAGGAAAGGAAAGGAAAGGAAAGGAAAGGAAAGGAAAGGAAAGGAAAGGAAAGGAAAGGAAAGGAAAGGAAAGGAAAGGAAAGGAGAGAGAAAGGGCCTGTCATGCGGAAGGTCCGGCTGGGAGCAGATGGGGAGGAGGAGTACAGCGGGGACCGCGGCCCGGAGACCCGCAGCCGAATTGGTCGCGGCCCTGAGGAAGTGGCCAGTCCAAAGCCGGGGAGACCCGCCCGATGAAGGGCGCGTGGTTTCCATCGACAAGGTTTCACTGAAGACTAAATACGCTGTCCATCCCCAAACCCAAGCTAGGGCAGGCCGGATGGGGCAGGCGGGACAGGGCAGGCCTCGGCCCTTGCTCGAATCAACCCACCCCGGGCCCGCCGGCCGGGCAGCCTGGGGAGCAGGACAGGGTCCGCCCGGGTGCACTTTTTAACCAAGATCTCGTGGTCCTTCCGCTCACGACCCCCACCGCCTACCCAAGGCCCGGGCACCAGCGCTCCCGCCAGGGCCTGGGGTGACCGGGGCCGCGCGGGGCGAAGGTGGAGGGCGAGGGGCCTCGAGTTCTGCGCGCGCGGGGAAGTGTCTCGCGTGACAGGCGGACTCCCCGGTGGTCGGCCCGAGGCGGGGCACCGGGGTCCGCTTACTTTGTCGTTCTCCACGAAGTCCACGAAGGCCGTGCGCTCGATCTCCACCGGCTGCCCCTGCCGGTCGTACAGCGCCAGCACGAAATGGAAAAAGTTGGATTTCCTTAAGTTGGACGGAGGCTGCTTCTCGAAGTGGGCCCGGGACAGGGCCACCCCGCTGCGTGGGGAGGACAGGAGGGGTGTCGGGCACAGAGAGAAAAGACACCACGTTAAAAAAGAAAAGAGAAAAGGGGGGAGGGGTCCACATCCCAGGCGCCCGGAAACTTTCAGGACTTTAATCAGGCCATCTTGAGAAGCGGCGCAGGCCTGGAAACCCACGGTGGAGGCTGAGATCTGAGGATCACAGTCGGAGGTCAGGCCTGGCCGGAAAGTCACCGGGGGAGACTCTGATCTCCAACTAACCACGGGAGGAGCGCTGGCCTTGGGCAGAAATAACCCAAAGGCCCATGTCCTGGATCTGAGTTCAAGAACTCGCCTACATACACCCAAACCCACCGCCGGGCTCCTAAGAGGACGCGCGGGGAGCACTGGCGAACGCCGGGCCCGCCCTGGGCCGGTGCGCGCCCGGCGGGCCCTGTCCCGCCACGGACCACCGAGGTCCCGGCTCCGCACGCGGCACCGCAGCCCCCCGCCCCGCCCCGGCGCAGACCCAAGTCCTTGGGGGTCCCACGGCCCCCTTCCTCCGCGTGTCAGAACTCAGAGCTGGGACTCGGCATCCACGGAACAAGCACTCTCCTTGGCATTTGAAAACCCAGTCCTTCCCCTCTTCGCGCGGGGGAGGAGGGTTACCTGCCCGGAGCGGCCGCCCACGGGGACGGCGTGGGAAAGCCCAGCGTGACGGAAAGTCCGGGGTTCCGCTCGCGGAGCGACCCTCACCGCGGAGCACAGCCCGCGGCGGGGGGCGCGGCTTTGGGGACCTTCGGGAGCCCCAGATCGGCGGGACGTGGAGACGCCCGGTGGTGCCTCCGCGGGGCATGTCGGCCAGAGCCGCGGGGCGCGCTCGGGGCTCAGGCCGAGTTTCCCCGCGGCGCCCGAATCTGGGAGCACGCGAGCATCCGGGATGGGCGCACCACGCCTCCCGGCCCAGCTGTCTGAGCTAGTCTCGAACCGGCCACCAAGATCTCACTGACCCCGAGGCGTGCGGGGGGGGGGGGGGGAAGGGAGGAGGGGGGAGGGCTACCCGCACTTCCACGCTGCGGAGGATGCCACACTGGATGCCCTAACTTTTCCAACTCTTCAGACGTCGGGAGGGAAGGCGGGGAAGGGAGGCTCTGCCTTCGTTCCCCGTGGTGGCGGCGGCGCGGAGCCTCGATCCTCCGACCTCCGTGGAGTCCCGGCCTCCCGGCGCCGTCCATCCGCCGCGGGGACCCCGCGCGCCGGCCCCGCCGCCCGCCCCGTCACCCTTCTCCTCCCAGGGTGGCGGCCACTTCGCTGCACCCGGGACCCCGGAGGAGGCGGCGTTTCCCGGCGTGATTTGGAGGCTGGAGGGGCGGGGGGCGGAGGGCCGCATGGCCGTGGGGGCCGAGGAAGAAGTTCAGGGCCTCCCGGTGGTCGGAGGGCTGCCTCCAGCCGGCAGGGACGGCAGGGCCGCCAGCCCGGGGCCCGAAGTGCGGGAGAAGGCGGGGGAGGGCCTGGCGGGGTCCGCGGGGCGGCGGCCACCCCGGGCGAGCGTGTGCGAGCCGTGCACCCCGCGCGCTCCGAGGCCAAGTCAATTTTGGGGACGCGCCCAGGCGGAGGCCGGGGCCGCGGTGGCCGCTCTCCGCCGCCCTCTTCCTCCGCGACTCCCGCGGCTTTCTCCGCGTCGCCCCCGCCTCCGAGCGTCCGGACTGCGCTCGCTCCCTCGCTCGCTCTTCCACTCCGGGTCCTCCCGCCTGGCCCCCGCCCGGCCTCGTCTTCCCGGCAGCTGCTCCGGCCTCTCGCCGCTCCTCTCGCCGCCGCCATCTGGCAGCTGGGCTCCCGGCGTCAGGGAACCCGGCGGGAAGGTGCGGGAAGGTGCGGGAAGGTGCGGGAGGAGCGGCGCTCGCCCGCGGCCAGTGCCAGGGACGCCGCTGCCGGTTCGGACGGCCTCGCGCCGCCCGGAGAGCCCGGCCGGGTGTCGCGGGGACGGTCAGGGCTGCGAGAGCCCCGGCGCTACTTAATTTCGATGCGTGGGTTGATGTTTGTTTTGGGGTCCCACACAAGTGGGAGACGCGGGGCAGACTCCGATGCTGGTGAAGGATGAGTCCCCGCACCGCAGCGACCTCCCCGTCCCGGGGAGAAGCCCTCGCGCGCGCGCGAGCGGCCCGGACCTCGGAAGGGGAAAGGGGGCGCGGTGGGGGGCCGGGAGGAGAAGGGGTGCCGGGGACGGGGGGGGGGGTAAGGAGGGGAGGACGGACAGGGGCGGCGGGGACCCGAGATTCTGAACCGATCCCGTTGGCGCGGCGAGCCGGTTACCTCTGCGCGGCCACATTGGCGTCCACGACCCCGACGTTCCGGACCCAGGACCTGACCGAATCCATCTCGGCGCCCAGAGCTTTCTCCTTCAGAGCCGGGCCTCTTCCTAAAGTATCTTGAATCCCAAACATTTAAAAAGTCTGATCTTTTTTTTTTTCCTCTCGCCTTCTTCGGAAAAAATTAAAAAGTAATAATAATAATAATAATAATAATAATAATCAATGAGTTCACCACCACACCCGGCCTGCCTTGAATCTCCAACGGCGCCCAGGAAAACCGTCTTCTCCAAAAAGCAATCCGAGAAAGGGAATCAAGTGCCCAAGTTTGGATCTCGCGTGCAAGAAAGAAAAAAAATGTTTTTTAAAAATGGAAGAAAGAAAAAAAATTTAAAAAGGAGGCGGAGGCGGAGGAGGAGGAGGAGGAGGAAGAGGAGGACAGCAAAGCGGCGCCTGACTGCACGCGCCAGGCGCGGTGCTGCGGTCCAAGTTTGGTGCGCCTCCCGCGCGAGTTCAGACGCGCCGCCGCAGGCCGTGGCGCCTAGCGCGCTCGCATCCTCCCCGCCGCACGGCGACCGCCAGAAAGTAGCCACGGTTTAGAAGCATCACCTGTGCCGGGAGAAACGGGAGGAGATTGATCGCCGCCTAATCGTTCCCCCTCCCCACCCCTTCCTTCCCCCCCCCTGCTCCCCCTCCCCGCTCCTCCCCACCGTTCCAATTTAGGAAAAGGAAGGAGAAGAGGGGGGAAAAATCCCCAGCAGGATCGGTTGTAAAAGGAAAAGGAAGACCCGGAGCCGCGAGGAGGCGGTGGCTTGCGAGCGCCGCGGAGCCGGGCTGCCGCCGCGCGCGGGCCCCCATGAATGGTTACTACGGCCCCGGCCGCAGGAGGCGGAGCCGCGGGTCCGTTAACGCGCCTCATTTGCATGGGCGCTCGGGATTGGCCGGCGCCCGGGCCGACGTCCGCCCGCGGCGCGCGCCACGCTCGGCGAGGCCGCGGGTCCGGGAGGTGAAAGGGGACGCAGAGCTGCGGGCGCCAGAGTCCTGGTCCGAACCCGGTGCGCTCCGGCGGTGCGTGGGACGGGGGGAGAGGGAGGGGTGTCTCCCCAAACTTGGCCTCCGCGACGGAGGGTCCGGGGGATGAGCTGCCCGGCAAGCCTCCTCCGCGGGTTCGCGTCTAGGTGGAGGATTTTGGGGGCTGCGGGGCGGCATCTTCGATCCCGGGGCTCGAGCCGGTGTGCGGCAGGGCGGCCACGCTTACGCTCTGGGGTTTATTAGAACGGACAGTACCCCCCCCCCAGCACCCCTCCCTCGAGCACCCTTCCCCGGAGCCTCGCGCCCGATGCCCAGGTTATCCGTGCGGCTCGCAAGTTGTTAAAGAAGGGGATCTTCGGGAGTGGGGTGTGGATAGGAGGGATCCCAAAGTGTTGTTCAAATGGACCGGGCGGGCTCGCCGCGCGCGCGCGCGCTCGGGGGCCGGGTGTCACCGTGCGCGGGGGGGGGGGGGGCGGGGGGAAGCATGCTGACAGCGCATCGCCCGCGGGGCTCGAGGGGGCCTGGGGCGCCATCCCCCCGGGGGGAGGGCATGCTCACCGATTCCCCCCCCTCCAGGCCCCGGGGAGCGGGGGGGGACCCCAGGGCCGTCCCAGGGACTTTTTCCGGGGCGCGCGCGCGGTGGTCGCAGGCTGGTGCCCGGGGAAGCGGCGGCGGCGGCGGCTCAGCCCAACAGCTGAAACCCTAGACGGCTTTGTAACTACGGCGGGGGCCGCTCCAAGTGCCTATTAAAACACACACCCCACCACAGCAACCCTCGCGGCTGGGTGTTATTTTCTTGCGTTTCCTTTTGTATTCTGATCTGTGTGTAGATCGGCGGCTGAAATCTAGAACGCCAGCGCGAAAACAGATTTGAAGACAATGAATGCAAATCTGTGCTCAAAGACCATCTGCCGCGCGGGAGCCTTCAGCTGTCGGCGCGGGCGGGCGGCTGCGCCCGCGTCTCCGGGCCTCGTTACGCACCGGGCGTCTGCGAAACCCCGGATTACGTTCAGGAGACACCCCCTCCCTCCCCTCCGAGGAGTCAGATTGGAGTGTCAATCCGCTCTTGACCAGATCTTTAGGTGAACTGCGGGAGTTTACCGCTAGAGGACACAGCGCCCGGGCGCCTCCACCGCCTGGACGGACTCTTCCCTGAGAAAGTGACAGCGCCCTCCCCTCCCCCGACGTCACCCCGGGGGGAGGTCAAACCACGCCGTCGGGCTACGCGGGAGGGGTCGCTCCGGGCCGAGGGACTGGGGGTCGTGGACTGGGGACTCCAGGCCTCTAGCTTCACCTTCCACGTTGGACAGCAAAGGTTGAGGGGAACCAGTGAGATCGAATACCAGAAAATGGCACCGATGGTTTGTAATAGTGGTGGTGGTAATAATAAAATAATAATAATGACAACCTTGCCAGGAGTTGTGCAAAGAAAGAAGTGCAAAGAAAGAAGACAGAGGATGGGAAAGAAACTTCTGGGATGAAATCTCATGTCTGGTTTTTTGCAACTTGGCGGCTGTGTTCTAGAACAAGTCTGGAATACCCCTCCCCTGCAAAAACTGGTCACCCACCTAGTCCTCTGCTTCCAAGTCTCTCGACTCTTCATACCTTCCCGCACCCACGATTAGTCCCCCGGGGCAAGGGCGCCGGGCAGCCCTCCTAGATGAGACTTGCAGATGGGCCTGGTGGCCCCCCTGCGGGGGGCAGATTTGACGGACCAAACCTTCAAGCTGCTAGGGCACGGTGCCGGGAGTCCCCCCAAGGGCCCGCCGGGGAACCGTGCGCCCGGCCCCAGACTGCCTGCCCCGGGCTTAGGTTGACTTAGGTTAAAGGGCAGCGCCAGGGTCGCGAACGCCCAGCTTTTCTCGCCGGTAACAGCTGCCACCCAAATGATGCCCCTCAGGAAGAGGATGAATTGCTCCTTTCTGCGGGCGGCCGGCCGGCTGCCCCCCTCTCCAAATCGGACCGTGGCGCGCGTCGCTCACAAACCCGGCTCCAACTCCCAGGGACAAGTCTCGGGGCCCCAGCGGGTGGCACTCGGTGGGGCATGGGGCGCACCGCTGTGGCCAGCCGCGCGCAGGGCGCCCTCCCCGTGGCTGGTGGGGCACTGGGCCCCCACAGCACCCCAGCTCGCCCTAGGCCAGGATGAAGTTCCCAGGGGAGTGCCTCAGAGGGAGGGGGCGGTGCTTCGGCGAACATTTCAACCAAACGGGTTGGGTTTTGGAAAGAGGTGGCTGCGGGGCCGGCCACCTGCCCCGCCCCGCCCCGCATCGCGCGGAAGGAGCGTGAGTGGCGGCTGCTGGGCGCGGCGAGATGGCTGCCCCAGGGGTGGCGCCTCCCTTCCACCGCCTCCGGCGACAGGCGAACAGCCAGCCCCGCAAACCTGCAACCCCAAACCCCACCGCGTCCGGCGGGAGCCGGGAAGGCGCAGCTGCGGCCCCCCCCAAGCCTGGCCTAGCGGGGGGTGCGGCGTGCGCGCGCGGCCCTGCGCCCCGGGCTGCCGAGCTGCGCCCCCCCCCCCCGCAGCCCCTAGCCCGAGGGGGTGAAAGATCGAAAGTGAACCTCGGGCCCATTCTTCCTCGCCGTCTGTACGCCTACACCAGGACGGTGGGCATGGCATTCGACCTTTGACCCTGCCTACTTCTTTGTTCACCCCTCCAAAATGCTCAGTTCCGGGATTGTTGGGGAGGTTTTGTTTGTTTGTTTGTTTGTTTTGTTTTCCTTCTTCGCCTTTCACATCCGCCTCTCGGTGCCCTTTCTAGGCGGGGAAGGGAGGGCTGAGCGCGAATGTTCCTGTGCCAATGCTCTCTAGGCCACGATCTCCTCTGGCGGGGGACCGGGCAGGGGGAGGTCCCCCCCGGGGTTAATTCACACACTTAATACCCTCACCCCCACACCCATTCGCACGCACACCCGTGGCGCAGCCCAAGCCGGAGTATTCGATCCACCGGGACGCGTCGTCGGCGTCGCGGAAAGCAAATAAGCAGGCCCCCGTGGCTTCTCTTTGGACAACCGTTTTCCAAATTTTTTTAAGCTGGAGTTATTGCTCTTTCTTTGTCGGACGAGCAAGAAAGGCCGGCTCGCGGCCTCGGAATCCGGCTGCAGAGTGAACCCACACTTTATGGCATGATTCTGTTTTTGTCAATAGCCCATGTCCGTGACCTAACCAATCCAAACCGCGTGCTGGGCATTCTTTTTTGTTTTTCCCCTGCCCGCAATGAGCTGTGTGTGTTTTAAAGTGCACATTCTAGGGGAGGGGAAAGCGATTCGCTGGTTGCTGGACCCGCACCCCAACTCCCCCGAACAACTTCCTTTCGGGACAGGGGGGTAAGGACATTCGGCTCCTGGTTTTTACATTACCTTCGGGAAGATTCCAGCGGGAACCGTGCAGAAATCAATTTACCCCAGGTGGGGAGAATACCGGATTGGGCTCCCCCATAATCAACACCCCCCCCGCGAACCCCAGGAAAGCGTCTCCCCGTTCCCCCTCTCCCTGCGGGCTCCTTCACGCTTCCCCTTTATGAAATAAATAAATAAGTCCTTCCTAGTCTCTTCATTCCGGGCGCCGAGAACGAGGACATCCGACCCACGCAGAACCGTGGAAAGGTCCCCGCGGGCACCGCACAGCGGCGGCCCCGGGGAGGCGCTGGGCTCGCGGGCGGGCGGCGGGAGGGCGCGGGCGGGGGGCACAGGGGGTGCGGAGAGCGTGCGGCTTCCACGCGCCAACTAACTCGGGGACTCAGCCCCTCTCGGGGTTGTGGGTAGTGGGTCGTCCCGCCAGCTGGGCGCGTGGCTGCGGCTAGGCCGGATTCTCCCCGCTGGCCGGCAGGCCGCCTGTGTCACGCGGCGGCCTCGGTGGCCGCTCCATCGTGACCTTCAAGTAGGCGCAGCCATGGGGGGCAAAGTGGCCGCCCCGGGGTGCCACGAGCCGGCGAGACCGGAAGAGCCAGGCAGGACCTCCACTCCTGCCCATTTGCGCTCACCTCAAGTGGGATTTGGGTGTCCTGCTTTTAAAATGATAAAAATGAGAAGGGGCGCTGACTGACTCTGTGTGTGTGTGTGTGTGTGTGTGTGTGTGTGTGTGTGTGTTAGAGGGTTGAACTCACGGCCTAAGTGCGCTACCTACCTTACTTAGCTGTTCCCCTCACTGCTGGTGCTCGACTACTTGAGCCACACTTCCACTTCTGGCGCTCTGTGTGTGTGTGTGTGTGTGTGTGTGTGTGTGTGTGTGTGTGTGTGTGTGTGTGTGTGTGTGTTAATTGGAGATCAGAGTCTCACAGCCTTTCCTGCACAGGCTGGCTTTGAACTTCTGAACTCGCCTGTCAGCCTCCTGAGGAGCTGAGAGTACAGGTATCCAAGGAACAAAAACTCCTCTCCCGGAGGCCGCCTTCCCGCCACCCCACCTCCCACCCCGGGCCGCGCAGGAGGCCTGCGCCCCGGAAAAAGTTAAGTAGGACCGGAGACCGGCACCCTCTTTCCCTCCCCCCCGCCCCTGCATTTTCTCAGCTCAGTCTTGAGGAAGGATAACCGAGGAGCTGCTCTGGAATACCCCCCCTTTACCCCCGGTGGTCCCCGCCCCCAGCCCGCGGGGCCTCGCGCCCCTCCCGGCTCTCGGCGGAGGTGTGAGCGATGTGTTGATTATTCATATTTTTGCCGAGCGCACCCGCCACCCGCCGCGGCCGGCCGCATTTCACACTGCGCTTGCACGCTTGCACGCGCGCTGGTGCTCGCCCCGGGGGGGGGGGGGGAGGAGGGAAGGGGCGATCGAAGGGGGCAACTGTGGCAGGGGAGGGTGACAAATGGGCCCCAGTCCCTGCGGGCCCCGCACCTCTTTCTCCGAGTCCCTAGGAACCAACGCGCCCCGACCTTCAGAGCCAACTTTCTTCTCCATGACACAACTTGTTTTCCTACAACCCCACGGTGTGCGTGTGCGTGCGTGGGTGCGCGTGTGCGTGTGTGTGCGTGTGTGTATGTGTGGCTACTAACGTGACACCAGCTAGAAATCCATTCCATTGGGCACTAGGCAATCTCCAGTTTCAGCACGCGCGCAGGCACACCCTCTATCACCATCTCCATCTCCTCCATCACCACCTCCATCTCCATCACCTTCGCCCTCTCCACCCCCACCCCACCCCACCCCCAGCCCTGCACACTTAGGGTGGCCGAGAGAAAATGAGAAGGCACGTGGGGAGAGTGCATGGTTCAACTCCTCAGGGTAGGCGCTCCTCACACACGCCCCCAAGCCTGGGACCCCCACTTCCGGCACCTCCACCCCGCAAGTCCCGGAAGCTGGCCCCGCTCTCCTGCGTCCTGGAAGGAGGACAGATGGGGTCCCGGGGTTTGGGGGGTTTCTGCGTGGGGACCCTCGCGGGTGCGGGAAGCTTAAACCAGCGTTGGGATGGTGGCTGGGTGCCCCGCGGGCGGTGCTGGACCGACCGCTCAGAAGCGACCCGCAAGGCTCAGCCAGGAAAGTTGCTGTGTCCCGGTTGTCCCCGCTCCCAGGGGTTGTGAGGTGAGGGAGAAACCCACCGCCTGGCTCGGAGGTCCACGCACCCGGCCCTTCGCACTGGCGGCGTCTGCCCTGCCTAGCAGCCGGCACTTAGTAGGTGGTCAATACATGCGTGCCTCCCTCCCCTCCCTCCGCTGACACCGCTGACACCGGGCCCAGGCACTCAGGGGTCCCGGAGCCCCCCCCCGTGTTCTGGGGGGTCGCCACCCCTCCCCGCCGAGCGCCCTAGCTCCCTCATTGTCTTAAACGTAAAAATTGCAAGCCGGGCGCCAGTGGCTCACGCCTGTCATCCCAGCTACCCAGGAGGCTGAGATCTGAGGATCGCGGTTCAAAGCCAGCCCCGAAAGTCTATGGGACTCTTATCTCTGATTGATCACCGCCCCCAAAAAAATCCAGATGTGGAGGCGTGGCCCAAAGGTGGTCGAGTGCTAGCATTGAGAGAAAGGCTCAGGGGCAGCGCCCAGGTCCCCCGGAGCTCCAGCCCTGGGACGGCACCACAGAAACCCCAGTAATAGCCAGGAAAGTGCTTTGGGACCTGCCCAGTGCCCGAAGGTACCGTGGACACGGGGCGCAGGGGTGGATCTTGGAGCTGTTACGGGCAGCGCAGGCCCAGGGCCCCCGGAGCAGGAGCCGGAGCTCCAGCTCCGAAGGCTGCAAGGAGTGACAAGGATCCGCTTCCCGGCGGTGATCTGGACTCTGGAGACTCAGGGACGCACCCCAAGCCGGCAGGAAGGGAGGGTGCTGGCCTGGCACGGTGGGCAGAGCGCCCCGGCCGGGATGGACAGGGGAGTCTGCGGAGCTTTCTGTCCCGCGGGACTGAAGTTTCCTAGAGACTCGTTTTTTTTAATTCTCATTTTTTTAAAAGCAAAAACAATGCCCGTGCATTGCCGAAAAATAGGTAAGCAAACCAAAACAAGAACTCAATAGTCACCTCTAATCAATTCATTCGGAATAGGCCTTGTTTAATGTTTGAGCTCTTTCTCCCAACCTTCCTTTTGTACAGTTTCTCACAGGCTGCAAATGGAAAGCATAAATTATATGGACTGAGTTGCCATCGCGGAAGCACCATTCAATATTTTTTGACAGTCACCGTGCACACTGGTGTTTCCTGCTTCGTGCCAGTTCATTTCCAATTCTTCACTGTTGTAAGCAGCACCTTGGTGGACATGTTTGTACCTGTAGCCTTCCACAAAAAGTCTATTTCTTCCCCTAGGATAAAATCCTAGGTGTAAATTTTGAAATGAAAGACTGCTTTAAAAAAAAAAAAAAAAGCATTGATACACATTGACAAACTGGCCTCTAGGATGGCTACATTTATATTCCCACCGTCCACACTTGGAATTACCTCTGCCCTCACTCCCAACCTTTCTCAATCCTTGATTTTCCTCCTTGAAAATATTGCCAAGTGGACTAAGGACTTGGGTCAAGTGGTAGAAAGCCTGCCTGGCAAGTATAAATCTCTAAATTCAAACCTCAGCCCATCTCCCAATCCTCCACTAAATTGTACTTATATTTACATACAATTGTATTGTATGGACCCTATTTTGTATTGTGTTTATATTTTTGTTGTATTCATATTGTGTGAATTTCCAGTAAGAGACAAATAATCCATACACTTTGGCCAGTGAACTTCTTTAGGGAGTTTCAAGATCTATCTTGCGTGCTCAGTTGGCGCTCTGCCTCCAGCCTTGCTTTTTGCTAGTTACTTTTAAGATGGAATTTCACGGATTTTTCTACCTACCTGGAATGGCTTCAAACTGAGATCCTCCTAATCTCAGCCTCCTGAGTATCTGAGATTATAGGCATGAGCCACCCACCCCCAGTATCTTCCCTCTTTGTCATCCTCCTTTCCCATTTCAAGATAAATTAAATATTGACTTACATTTTCTTGTAATTTCTATTTTTACCAACTTTGTCTTGAATAGATTTGGTTTTTTCTTCTTTTGGGTCTTTGTTCCACTGTCAACAATAAACATCCAATTGTTTTAGAAAGCTAATTTAAGTTTAGATCTATAGGAGTACTTAATTTATTCTTTTCTTCAAAATGTGTTTGCGTGTGTGTGTGTGTGTGTGTGTGTGTGTGTGTGTGTGTGTATACCATCTGGAATTTATTTGGGTTTATGTTAAAATGCAGACACCAGATTTCTGTTACTAAACTATTAGCTATCCCCACAAAACTTCACAGCGCTACTTATACGGCTTCAGGAAAAATGTTACTGCTAGGGAGTTGTTTTTAATATAGTTTTATTATAGTTCTTATAGATTATATGGATTATGGACAAAATATAGAGAAGTTGTTCATGTGCTACAGGTGCAGCCAGCCATCCTGCTTGGCTCTCATTAGCTGTAGGGTGGAGTTTACGTCTTTGTTGTTGTTTTACTTGATTCAGTTGGGCTTTGCCGTTGTTTGTTTGTTTGAGGTGAAAGGAGTGATTGAGATGAGTCAGAGGCTGATCTTGACCCATCTCATGTGCTGGGATCACAAACATACTTTTCAAATAGATAATTACATCACTTCCTAAGGGATAATTTGATCCTTTTCTCTCCAGGAACTACACCTGATTAATTTTACCTGTTTTATTGCATTGGCTAGGATCACTAATAGAATGGCAAATAGAAGCACTAAGGTAACACTTGTCTTATGCCTGAATATTATGGATTTTTTAAGATGCCATTTTCTTAACTGGACCAGATTAGATTGTGATCCTGTCACTTACTCAGTCCATAATAGCTGGGATGGCAGACCTGTACCACCACACTCAGCTTTTTCTGTTGAGACAGAAGTTGGGGGACTTTTTTCGGCCTTGGCTGGCCTCAAACCATGATCCTCCAGTCATGGCCACCCCAGTAGGTCAACAGGCATAAACCATAGGTAGCCAGTTTATGGGTCATTCTTGAAGGCCCTTCTTGGAGTTTGCTTTTCTAACTCTTCTAATGATTTTGAAGAATTCAAATCTCTTCTTAAGAATTCCTTTCTGCTTGTGATGTTTGTAACACTTTTTGACTGGCACAAAACTCGAACTAGCACATCAGATCTGGCATCTGGGTTACACAAGCTCCGAAAAAAGTACTTGTTTTCTTTTTTTTATTATTATTATGTTCAGGTTCAGTTTAAATAGGATAAAATATGTATTGTCTTTAAATTAACACAACTTACCCATAAGGCATATAGTTTATGCTAGATTCCCTAATTTGGTGATTATTGATGAATGCAAGGATTTTTTAAAGTCCTTATTGAATATGTTTGGGTAACATTTTATTCTCATAAAATAATTATTTCACTGATATTTTCAAATGCATGGTCCTGAAGCTGCCACAATTTTAATTTTTTAAATATCTGAAATAATTTATTTTCTCATTTCTACTCATTCAAACATTTCCATTTTGTGGTCTGTTTTGTTCTTGTTGATTTCCCAGCTTACTAGCCAGGCCTTGCGGTGCACATCTGTAATCCCAGCTACTTGGGAAGCAGAGCAGGAGGAGTGCAAGTTCAAGCTATCCCAGGGTTTCCATGTTGAGGATGTTTGTCTATCAGGGTCTCCTCTTATTACAGAGGGGAGTAGGTTTGGGTGTTCAGGATGAGTGACTTCCACGTCTCTCTGTTTCCGGCTTCCGTTTCCTTATCTTCTGCACAATGAAGTTAAGCGGTTCATTTTCCATGTAGGCACAGGGGACTCATTTAGGTGCTTCAGAAATTCTGGTTGCTTTCAGGCCATGAGCTGACTGAAACACAGTCCTCTGTGGACTTTTCTTCAGATCTTCCAGGTCTTGATGAAGGAAAAGCAGGAAAATGTGAAATCTCATCTCTTTTGACTTTTCTTTTCCTTTCTTTCTTTTCTTCTTTCTTTCTCTCTTTCTTTCTCTCCTTTCTTTCTTTCTTTTTCTTTCTTTCTTTTTTCTTTCTTTCTTCCTTCCTTCCTTCCTTCCTTCCTTTCTTTCTTTCTTACTTTCTTTCTTTCTTTCATCATGGGGCTTGAACTCTAGGCCTGGGCGCTGTCCCTACGCTCTTCAGCTCAAGGAGAGTGTTCTACAGCTTAAACCACAGCACACTTCTGGTTTTTTAGTGGTTTATTGGAGATAAGAGTCTCACAAACTTTCCTGCCCCAGCTGGCTTTGAACTGTGATCCTCAGATCTCAGGAGCTAGGATTACAGGTGTGGACCACCGGCTCCTGGCTATAGGAAGCCTTTTTAATCCTTTTAATACATATCATGGAGAAAGACTATACAGTACTTAAATCTCCCCTGCCTGTCGCACAAGAGGAGCAGGAAGCTGAGAGCAAAGGTGGCCAGGTATAGGCATGCTCTGTGCATGGTTAAGTTGGGGGTGTTCAGTAGGGTGGCCAAGGCCCACAGGTGGCTCTGGGCAGCTGAAAGACAGCAGGGCATTGGTGGGTGAGAAGCGGCGCGTCCACTCTCATGTGGGTTTAAACTTAAACACCACATGCAGTGGAAGCAGCCCGAAATGAACAGAAGAAACTCCATAGATTCAGCAAAAGCTCTGCCCATTGCTGGGAGATGGGGTGGGCAGCGTGGTTCCGTGAGAGTCTCCTGACACGGCTGCTCAGGGCAGAGGAGCAGGGACGTTATCTGCATTTTAAACAGTCATAAAAAAGATAAACTGACTCATTTAGGGTCGTTAGATAGTTTATGAGAGAAGCATGCCTCCAACTCATGATTTCTGACAACTCGTGGGGAGCTTTATCCACGGCTCCTGTATAATAATGACGACAATAATCCATTAACGGCGTAATTAATATTATGAACTGCTTGCTCTGTGCGAGGAAGTGCTCTGCATCTGTTGCTTGGTGCATCCCAACAGTTTGCACATTCTGGCGTTCAAAGAAAATGATACCCCAGACAAGACACTCAGGGACAGGGGGGAGACAAGCCCCCGCCAGCGAGCCGTCTGAAACAACCCATTACACCCCATTTACATTTTATAATTAAGATCAAAATAAAACGCAGAGGAATGGGGTAGGTATTAAATGCTGACTTTGTGGAAAACTTGTGCATAGTTCCTGACAAACTTAAAGCCGGTTGCTGGCGGCTCATGCCTGTAACCCTAGCTACTTAGGAAGCTGAGATCTGGACATCACAGTTCAAAGCCAGCCCGGGCCAAAACAAAAATAAAAATCTATAAGACTCTTATCTCCAATTAACCACCAAAAAGCTGAAAGTGGAGCTCTGGCTCAAGTGGTAGAGCACCAGGCTTGGGGGAAAAGGCTCAGGGACAGTGCCCAGGCACTGAGTTCAAGTCTCAGTACCAGCAGAGAAAAAAAAACTTTAACTCCTTCCTTGACTATGTCTTTTTTTTTGGTCAGTCATGGGGCTTGAACTCTGGGCCTGGGTGCTGTCCTTCAGCTCTTCAGCTCAAGGCTAGCACTCTACCACTTGAGCCACTGTGCCACTTCTGCCTTTTCTGTTTATGTGGTGCTGAGGAATCGAACCCAGGGCCTCATGCATGTGAGGCAAGCGCTCTACCACTGAGCCACCTTCCCAGCTTCTACTATGTCTTTTAGATGTTGTTTAATGCTGCATATATAATTCCTCAGCATAAAATTATATGTTGCATATACAATTCAATGTAGCTTATAGAAACACTTTTAAGGGTAATGGATTCCATTTTTTTATGTCTACCATTATAGAGAAATTTCGGTCACCCAAATAGATAACAAAAATATTGAAGCCGTTTGAAAATGTGTAAATGTTGAAAGTACAATTTCAATAAATCCTACTTAACATTCCTGTTAGGTCTTTCATTGGTAAATACAATGCTAAAATTTGGTAACAATGTCACCATTTTTTTTTTTTTTTTTTGTGTCCAGTCGTGGGGCCTGAACTCTGGGCCTGGGCGCTGTCCCTCAGCTCTTCAGCTCAAGGCTAGCACTCTACCACTAGAGCCACAGCGCCACTTCCGGCTTTTTCTTTTTGCTTATGTGGTGCTGAGGAATCGAACCCAGGGCCTCAGGCATGCAAGGCAAGCGCTCTACCACTGAGCCACCTTCCCAGCCCAATGTCACCATTTTTGATCCAATCTTTTTTTCAAATGTGTGTACTACTCCTGGGGCCTGGGTGCTGTCTCTAAGCTTTTAGCTCAAAGCTAGTGCTCTAGCACTTGAGCCACAACTCCACTTCAGCTTCTTTTTTTGTAGATAAGAGTCTCATGGACAGTCCTGCCTGGGCTGGCTTCAAACCAGCATCCTCAGACCTCAGCCTCCTGAGTAGCAAGGATTATAGGTGTGCGCTACTGGCATCTGGCCAATCAATTATTTTTTTCATAGGCAATAGTTGAATAGAATACATTGACATTGTTAGAGCAGTTGCCCGGCGTCTAGCATAGTTGACACTGAAAAAGGGTGCTACCTCAACCACACAGAAGCATCTGATTTTGGAAAAAGCAGATATTGAGCCTCACCTAAAGGTGGGCATGCCAGCAACACCAGGCCCTTGGTGTGCCCCGAAGAGCTTGTGAATTTCAACTGCCAAAGGCGCATGCATTTGCCAAGCTCAACTTCCCCACACCAGCCTGGGAGGCTCCTAAGCATGGAGGGGTACAGATCTGTGCATTCTCCATGTGAATGGGAAGGGGCTCCCCTCAGCATGCTGCCTCTCCCCACCGCTCCGCCCCTGCCTCAGCCTGTCTGCACCCAACTCAGAGAGGATGGCAAAGCCCAGCAGGTGACTACAGACGGAGTGGCCAGAGCACCGTTATTTTCCCTCTTGGCTTCCGGCTCTTCAGCCCCCATCGCCACATGAATTCTGCAGCAGCATTGGAAGACCTCCAGCCACAGATCCTTATCCTTATCCTTACGGTCTGGAGCTGGAAGTTCAAGACCAAGGCATGGGCAGAAGTTGGCCTCTGTGGGGCCTGCCTCCCCGGCTAGCAGACGCCACCTGCTTGCTGGACACCCAGCGCTGGTGTCTCTCACGCCTGTCAATTCTCTTCACACAAGGACACCAGACAGACCGGTGGGAGAGGACCCCCGAAACAATCTTACATTAACGCAAGCTCCTCTTTGACACATCTCACCCCAAGACAGTCACGGGCTGGGGGACATTTGAGTTTGGAGGGACACCACCCACCTAGTCATACCTTCTTGGGAGTCTTGGTGGGACAGAGACTAATTTTTACAATATAACTGAAGATGTCTACCTCCTTTCCACAGCCCAGCTCGCCATGGAGGCCAAGCGAGACTGTCAGTGGGTGGCTGAGGACCAGACTTGGCGGCTTGGAGCACAGGAGCCAGGCATGGGGGCAGAGGGGCTCTCTCTCTCTCTCTCTCTCTCTCCTCTCTCTCTCCTCTCTCTCTCTCTCTCCCCTCTCTCTCTCCTCTCTCTCTCCTCTCTCTCTCTCCTCTCTCTCTCCTCTCTCTCTCTCCTCTTTCTCTCTCTCCTCTCTCTCTCTGTCTCTCTCTCCTCTCTCTCTCTCTCCTTTCTCTCTCTCTCCTCTCTCTCTCTCCTCTCTCTCTCTCTCCTCTCTCTCTCTCTCTCCTCTCTCTCCTCTCTCTCTCTCCTCTCTCTCTCCTCTTTCTCTCTCTCTCCCCCTCCCAGCCACCCTGTGTGCTGATGGCAGTATGGGCTGTGGCTGTGACCCGGACCCCAGGTGGGGTCCTGGATGGAGGCTTGGCTCCTGGCAGCCCAGCTTCAGCCCCTCCCTAGGAGTCTGTCGGCTTCCCCAGATACTTTCTAGTAAGTTCCTCTTCTGCTCACAGAAGCCAGAGCCAGTTCATGTTGCTTGTGCTGGACAATCCTCACACAGGCCTGGACGTCCACAGTTCCTTGTCGCTGCTCTCCATCTGGCCAGAAGAGAAAGTACAGAAGGAAAGTACTGCGACTGCAATTCCCGCACAAGAACCACCACAACAAAGACTCAGGCCCTGGCTGCTAGTTCAATCACATGAGAAACATGCACCTCTCAAAGCCCCGTCCTGAGGACAGGCTGGGCTGTGAGCGCTGCTCCGGGATGCACCCCTCCTCCCTCATGCCCCCTCCTGCCAGCCAGGGAAGAGCCAGGGGATTCCAGTCAGGTGACCTGACCTGCAGGATCACTGGCAGGTGAGATGAATGACACCCAGAGCCCAGAGCCCAGCAGTGGGCAGCACCTATCCGTCTGAGTCAGAATCATGATGACTGTTAGGGGAGAGACTGGGAGATCATTTCTGGCAGGAGCTAGTGCCAGGCTTTGGGGCTGGGGAAGGATGCCAGGCACAGGGCCTCTTCTTGCGAGGGAGAGGGTGGGGGCAGCTCACTCTGGGAGAGATGGCAGCGGAGCCGGGCCGTGCAGCTGGAGATGGGTGAGGGAGGAGGGCTTCTGTGCAGAGCAGCCGCAGGCTGTGTTGCTAGCAAGGCACAGGGCAGGGCGGGGCTGAGGCGGCCGAGGGGACAGGGGTTGTTAATTATTCCACATGCCTCTTGAGGTCCATAGGCCTGGCCTGACACGGTGGGCAGAGCAGGGAGAGTAGTTAAGAAAATGTTGGTGGGCCAGGCACCCGTGGCTCATACCTGTCATCCTAGCTATTCAGGAGGCTGAGACTTGAGGATCACGGTTCAAAGCCAGCCTGGACACAAAGTCCAGGAGAGGGGCTGGGAAGGTGGCTCAGTGATAGAGCATTGCCTTGCATGCATGAGGCCCTGGGTTCGATTCTTCAGCACCACATAAGCAAAAAAAAAAAAAAAAGCCGGAAGTGGGGCTGAGGCTCAAGTGGTAAAGCGCTAGTAAAGTGCTAGTCTACAGCTGGAATGCTGAGGGACAGCGCCCAGGCCCAGAGTTCAGGCCTCATGACCGACCAAAAAAAAAAATCCAGGAGACTCTTATCTCCAATTAATCATCAAAAAGCTGAAAATGGAGCTGTGGTTCAAATGTTAGAGAACTAAGAAGAAGAAAGAGGAGAAAGAGGAGGAGGAAGAGGAGGAGGAAGAGGAAGGGGAAGAGGAGGAAGAGGAGGAGGAGGAGGAAGAAGGAGGAAGAAAAGAGGAGGGAGGAGGAGGAAGAGAGGGAGGAGGGGGGGAGGAGGAGGACATGATTGCAGAACTGAGTGTGAGTCGGGGACTCTCCTAGTCCCTCTACTCTGAAGGACAGCAGGTCATCATGACCTGGCTCTTGTCACAAGGTACCAAGGGCGGCACTACACGGAAGGAGCACCTGTAGCCATTAAACTCAACAAGGGATACTATGCACAACCTGGAAAGCGTCTGGGTGTCTACATTAAAGCTCTGAAATAGATGTCCTGGGAACAACTCCCAGAGGAGGGCGGGACTGGATGGATGGGGTGTTTGCATCTAGCCAGACTTTTGGGTGTCTCTGTCCCTTAGCTCTTCATTTTGACTCATGTCCCAGGATACTGCGGAGTGAGAGGCTGCGGAGACTGAACGAGGCACATAGAAGTTTCTAGCAGCTTTGTAACTTTTCCCTCACTCTTAAAATTACCCCAGAGAAGTTTCCTTAAAAGGAAAAGGTGGAAAGGCAGACTGGGGACCCACCATGAGAACAAGGCCACTTCAGATCATAGTGCTGGGTGTCAGCTCAGCTGGGACGGGCTGAGAACCCGAGCCCCAGGAGCAGAAGCCAGGAACTGAAGGCACAGCCCAGTAAGAACCTGCAGAGACCTGGACACCACTCAGAAGCTGCCCAGTTCTGCACCAGTCTTCAGAAGCATTTCGCCTAGGAGTCCCTGCCAGTGAGCCAAAGCTCACTTCCCTAAATGTGCAATGCAGTCAGTACGGTAATTAGTGGCCCAGCGCTTGGAAGAACAGTTTACTTTTAAATGCAGACACATCCGGTGAAGGGAGGGGGAACTAAGTATGGGCGGCAGAGAATTTGTTACTCTGGTAAAACAGAAGATCTAGGTGAAGAATCAATAGACCTTGTGTTAATTTGCCTCCAGGATATTGGCTTTCAAACCAAAACACATCTCTTTGCCAAGATGGAGGACAATTTGCCTGGATTGGGGCGCCATCTAGTGGACAGTCTCACACCTCAGCTACTAGCCGAGTAGAGCAGAACAGATCTCAAGCACAAGATGGCCAGGCAGACTCCAGGTTCTACCTGGCAGGTGCTTGGCGGGAAGGGAGACAGGACCTATTCTGCTTTTCATCATTTCAAAGATGCAGGTGTATATTACCACTGGGTTTTCTTTCCTTGGAACTTTGAATTAGAGCTCTAATGCTTGGGATTTGTTTTCTCATGTTTTTGTTTCTTTCCTCACTGTTTACCAGAGAGGACCAGGGGTGTGTGTGTGTGTGTGTGTGTGTGTGTGTGTGTGTGTGTGTGTGTGTAGACTGCAGTGTAATCACAAGGACACTACCATCAGAGTAGTGTGTGTGTGTGTGTGTGTGTGTGTGTGTGTGTGTGTGTGTAGACTGCAGTGTAATCACAAGGACACTACCATCAGAGTAGTTGGTACAATCTGGAGCACCCAAAGGCAGCTCACCCAGGACGGCAGCTGCCACATGCAGCGTGGTGGCTGGGCTGTGGGTAGGTGCTGTGCTTTCGCACTCTTGGCCTGCGTGTGAACATCCTAGAGGCTCACTTGTCCCGTAGAGTGTCTAGGTCAGTGTCCAGGACTGTGTTCACAGAAGACAGGGGTCCAAGGCTACAGGGTACCCCATTCTCTTAGCAGGATGCACACTCACAACACCCCAGGAGTCAGTCATGTGGGGAGGGGGAAGAGTACCTGTTTACCCACATTTTCCAGCATCCCACATTTTCCAGTAAACTCTGAAATTCTTAAGAAGTGGGAGAGCACTTTTGTTTTTAGCTTCTTAAAAGAACAAGTAACATTTCTTAATTGGAAAAAAACATCCCTTTGTCTTCCAGAAATCCAGGTCTTACATACTCAAAGGAGTATATTTGAAGAGGGACAATGATTCTTTTTATTTTGTCTCATTTGGGGCAGTACTGCGCTTTGAATTCAGGGCCTCACACTTGCTAAACAAGTTCTCTACCACTGAGCTGTGCCCCTAGATGTGCTTTCTGCTGGTTGTTTTTTTAGACAGGGTCTTACTTCCTTCCCAGGTACCTGCCTGGACCTCAATCCACCTATTTTAGATTTCCTATAATTGCTGGGATGGCAGGCACCTGCTACTGCACCCAACTTCCCTTCATTGAGATGGATCTCATGAAGTTTTCTGCCCAGGCTAGACCAGAACCATGTCCCTTTCATCCTCAGCCTCACAAGTTATTAGGATGATAAACATGTGCCACTGGCTTCTGACTCTTAGTTGGGGGAGGGGCCAGTTATAGACTCTCCTAAGTGGGAAAAAGGAAATGCATTCTTCTCTGTAGGAAATATGTACAACATTTGTATTCACTGCCTCCATAAAAGGGATTTAAAGCTCCTACACTGGAGAAATGAAGTGGGAAATGCTGTGGTTTGTAGGCTTTTCATTATCCAGAATTTCTTTTCAATTTAGTTTTATCCGCTAAATCACTGGAGAGCTTGTCTAGTGTAAGGCACTGGGCTACGAAAATAAACAGCCCATGGCTTCAGAAAACCACATAACATTTTCTCGTCTGCTACTTTTCATCCACAGACCTCATGGTATGGAAGGAATTTTCATAGAACTTCAATTGCTTGGAATTTCTCATTCATTTTTCCCAACACAACTGCCTTAAAGACTCCAAGGTTTTGCACAGAACCTGCAACACAGGAGGTATCAATACATGTTGGGCTCAATTCTATCAATTGACTTGATAAAATTCTAATCAAAAAGTTAAAAAAATAGTTGCAACACTAGGTTTGATCCTGGATTAACTTTTAAACACATTGAAATAATCCCAACACTGTTTAACCTGAGGTCACCAGCTGTTCAGGGCCAGAGACTAGAAACCGGAGTCTGTTCTCCAAACTGCCTCATGTTTTCAGACTTTCAATTATTCACTAAAAGTCACTGAGGAAAAGAGTATCTGTAAAATATTTTCCTCATATCACAAGCCAGAATCAGTTCTGGAAAGATTAAAAATTAAATGAAGAAAGAAGGAAGGAAGAAAAAGAAGGACTAGGAGGGAGGGAGGAAAAAAGCAAGCTAAAAACTTAGGGAAGTTACTTCAACTTCATAAACACCATTTATAAAAAGAAGGAGGAGGACCAGGAAGAAGAGGGAGAGAAGGAAGAAGAAGAGAAGGAGAGGAAGAAGAAGAGGGGAGGGAGAAAAGAAAATAGAAAAGAAATGGCAGTTGGCAAAAAAAAACCAACATTGTTTCTTCCTCCAAAATCAAAAACAAAGCCAAGATGTCTCCTCTCACCATTACTTGACTCTCTGAATGAGAAGAGTCAAGGTAACAAAGAAGACTATATTCTGAAGAGGGAAAGAGAGGAAGAGCACCAAGAATCAGGACAGAGGGACAGCACAGACAAAACTCTTGGGGCAACAAGAGAGGAAAGTGGGAAATAGTCTACAGCTCCAGCCCTGGAGAGCCAGGGAGGAGGGACAGCAACAATTTCCACCACTGGGTAAGAGGTAGAATTGGTGACAGACTCACAGGCCCAGATGCCAGGCAGTCCACTCTTCCCCAAAGCTTAAACCAATGCCAGGATTCAAAGCAACCCTGACTTCCACATGACAGGCAAGCATTAGAAGGAAAAGGTATTTTTCTGCTCCCCATATCTTGGACAGCTATCAGGAGGTGCCATCTTGAGAGGCAGCCTTCTATTCTTCAAAACAAGGGCAATCACTGCTCCAGGAGTCTTGGTTCCAGCCAGCCAACATGCCCATGTGAGCAACAGGCACAGAAGGAGAATCCTGACATGGGCTCATGAAGAAGCTTAAGCAATGGAGAGCTCAGGTAGTGAATGAAGAACATGGTGGTCAGTAACCCAACAATCCCTGATGAGGAATGAGTTGCATTTCTTGAGATTCATAGTGAAAATGGCAGTGAGCCTATGGCTGGTAAAGTGCTCACCTCCAGGAGCTATCTGGTGGCTGTGGGTGTTTGCTGCCAGGAAGGACTGAGAGCTGTGAGCACAGGTCCTGCGAATTCTCAGGCTCCTCCCACTCACAGAGTGGTGAACTGCAGGTCAGGGTTTGCCGCTGAGGGCGCATACACTTACCTGCAGGCAGAGCCTCTGAGTCATTTATTTCTCTGTGACTAATGCAGAACTCAGGGCTCTGATGAGTCCCTCTACTTTCTGACACCCTTGGAAGGCTCCCTTAGGCTTGAATATTACTGCAAGACCTATGCATCATCTGGGAACCTGCCCAGCCATCAGGGTGCAAGGCTCCTTTGTGTATCATACCCCACACTGGCTCCTAGTACACAAAAAAGGGATACTTATAAAAGGAAGACAGCACAGAAATAGACAACTGATCCTTGTCCAGCCCTGCCCTCCATTACATATAACATCAGTCTGCACACTGGGAACCCCAAAAGTCTCCAGCTGATCCTCCTCCACATGAGTGGCGTTGGGGGATCAGGCCTGGTTCCTTGAGCGTGTGGGTGAATGTCCAATTGCTGAGCTGTGCCCCTAGTCCAGTGGCGAGAAATATCATGCACCTTAGCCCTGCACTGCACACTCCTTGCATGAAGACTGAGGATACTGTAAAGGAGAGACTACAAGTAACTAAAACTTTCAAACAAACCACTTTGCTTCAGATGCAGGAACACAAGAAATCAGAAGAAGAAAAAAGCAAAATTACTTTTCCAAAGACAACAATTTCAGAAGAACATACTCTAATGAAAATGAAGAGGATGGAGCCCCCAAAAATAAAAAGAGTGATCAAAGTAACTACAGAGGGTACATAAACATCCTCTTTATATAAATCCAAAGAGGATTCAAATAAACAGTTAAAGGAAATAAGGAAGGCAAGTTTTGAAAGGAAAACAGAATATTGAAGGATTCAATAAACATATAGAAATCCTAAAAAAAAAAAAAAAAGTAGAATTTCTGGAAATAAAAACTCAGTAAATAAAACACTCAGTTGAAAGCCTAGTTAGTAGACTGGATCAAGTTGGAGCTAGAATATATGGCTTGAAGACAAGGGAGAGGAAGTAAAACATCTGAATAAAGAAAAATAATAAAGTATGAATGAAACATGCAGGACTCTGGGATACCATTCAACCCTATGAATCATGAGCACAAAAAAGAAGAGGTGCAAGCTACAATCATAGAAATAGTATTTAATAAAACAATAGAAAAATTTCCAGATCTTGAGATAAGATGGTCATTCATGGACAGAAGGTTTTCAGGACATCAAACAGACAAGACCAAGAAAAAACTTTTCCACATCATACTATAGCTAAAACATTAAACATACAGAACAAAAAGCAATATGAAAAGATGCAAGAAAAGAAAAAGCAAATTGCATATAAAGACAAACTCATAAGAAAACAGAAGATTTCTCAACAGAAACCCTAAAGACAGGAGGACATGCAATGTTGTATTTCAAGCTCTGGAAGAAAAATCACTGCCAACCTAGATTATAATGTTTCTAGCAATGCTATCCTTCATAACTGAAGGAGAAATAAAAACCTTCCATAATAAACAACAGCCAAAGGAATTTATAACCACCAAGCTAGCATGAAAGATACTTAAAGGAACCCTACCACACAGAAGAGGTGGATAAAATCCTTCACAGAAACAAAGAAAGAATAAACCTCACTGAATGGATAAACAAATGAAGATTAGAAAAGAACCAAACACTACAAAAAGCAACAGAATGATAGGAATTACTGCATTCCTTTCAATAATAATTCTATAAGTAATTGAAATCCTAGATGGGCCCTGATGTCTCACTCCTGTAATCCTAATTACCCAGCAGGTTGAGATCTAAAGATCACAGTTCAAAGACAGCTCAGTAATGTCTGTTAAATTCTTATCTCCAATAGACTACCAAAAAAGCTGGAAGTAGAGCTGTGGCTCAAGTGATAGAGTACTAGCCTTGAACAAGAAAGTTCAGGGACAGCACCAGGCCACAAGACCAACAGAATAAATCATCATCACCAGCAGCAGCACCAGCATCTCAATTCTCCAAACACAGAAGGATTGGATTAAAAAACAAGACCCAAGAAATGCAATGGTAAGAACAAACACAAACTTAGAATGAAAGAATGAAAAAAGATATTCTAGGGCTGAGAAGGTGGCTCAGTAGTAGAGTGCTTGCCTTGCATGCCTGAGGCCCTGGGTTCGATTCCTCAGCACCACATAAGCAAAAAGAAAAAAGCCGGAAGTGGCGCTGTAGCTCATGTGGTAGAGCACTAGCCTTGAGCTGAAGAGCTGAGGGACAGCGCCCAGGCCCAGAGTTCAGGCCCCACGACCAGACCCCCAAAAAAAAAGAAAAGAAAAGAAAAAAAAGACATTCCAAGCAAATAGAACCTGAAAGCAAGCAGGAGTAGCTATACCCATATCAGATAAAGAGTTCAAGCCAAAATCAGTCAGATGAGACAAAGAAGGTTATTTCATATTGATGAGGAAACAATCGGTCAAGAGGCTATAACAATAAGCGCACACACATCAAACATCAGAACATCCAAGTGCATAAAACAAACACCATTGGACATAAAAGCCAGCTAGCAAATGCTTTCTGGCTTATCTAGAAATAATACAGAAAAAAAGAGATTCCTGTCACTTTTGGTGAAGAAAGTCAGTTTTGTATACTTTATTTCAATCTAAAGAAAATGTGAATTTTGTCTTTAAAAAGAAGGCACAGATAGTCCCCAACACAGTAACAATGGGTGACTTCCGTGCTCCATTCTCACCACAGACAGGTTATCCAGACACCCCAAAAAATCTCTAGAAACTTCAGAATTAAGTGATACAATGGGCTTAACAGATCAAGACATCCACTGAACGTTTTCCCCAACAGCTGCAGCACACACATTCTTCTCAGCAGTCCAAGCAATGTCCTCCAGAACAGATTATATTTGGGGCATAAAATAAGTCAACAAATACAAGAAAATGTACATACCTTCCTGCATTTTATCAGACCATGCTGGAATAAAACTAGAACTCAACGGCAAGAGAAACTATAGAAAATATTCAAACAAAGGGAGACTGAATGACATGATGCACTTTTGTATGATGGGTGGGTGATCAAAGAAATAAGATGTGTGGATGGGAGGTTGGAAAATGCCTAGAACCAAAGGAAAATAAAAACACAACTTACCAGAACCATTGGGATACAACAAAGAGTGTTAAGTGGAGTTTACAGCTATGAGTGCCTATATTAACAAAATTGACAAGGGCTGGGAATGTGGCTAAGCGGTAGAGTGCTTGCCTAGTGTGCATGAGGCCCTGAGTTCGATTCCTCAGTACCTCATACACAAAAAAAATAATAAAAAATAACCATTAAAAATGTTGTTAAAAGGGAGAACCAATGCAGCAGTGATACTCACGAGACACTATGTTGAAAATGAAGTATACAATTTGTAGGGGAAAGGGATCAGGAGGAGGGGGAAAAAAAGAGAAAATGAGGGAAGAGGTGACACTGTTCAAAAAGAAATGTACTCATTACCTGACCTATGTTAACTGTAACCCCTGTATACAGAAATAATTTTTTTAATTTTTTGAGAAATTCTAAACAAATAACCTAAAGATGCACTGAAGAAAGAAACTGCAGACACTGAAAGATGGATAGATTTTCTGTGTTCATGGACTGGCAGAATTAATATTATGAAAATGGTTATGCTACCTAAAGCATTCTACATATTCAATGCAGCCCTCATTTTAAAAAGTCCAACTTTTGTGCAGAAAAATCAATCCCAGAATTCATATGGATGCATCAACATTTTGCACTGAATATGAACTAAGACTTTGCTGCAGGGGAGAATGAAAATGCAATCCTGGAAGGAGACACCAGTCAAAAGAAAAACTGAAATCAGCCACAAGAGGAAGCTTGCCCTGTAAGCACTCCTCATCTTATAGGAAAAGAAGAGAATCATAAAAAACCAAAGTAGGGTCTGATTGGAGGTGATCTCAGTCATTTTAACTGGATGATAATGAGGATGAGGATGAGGAGGATGAAGACAGAGAAGGAAAGAAGGAAAGGGTGGGAAAGGAAAGAAGGAGGAAACGGAGGACAATAGTAATGACATGGTTAAAAAAAAAGAAGCCAGGTGCCAGGGGCTCATGCCTGTCATCCTAGCTACTCAGGAAGCTGAGATCTGAGGATCGTGGTTCAAAGCCAGCCTGGGCAGGAAAGTCCGTGAAACTCTTATCTCCAATAAACCACCAGAAAACCAGAAGTAGCTGTGTGGCTCAAGTGGTAGAGTGCTTGCCTTGAGCTGAAGAGCTGAGGGACAGTGCTCAGGCCCAGAGTTCAAGCCCCATGGCCTCAAAAGAGACCACAGGGCTCCCTCAGATGCTAACACTCTCCCTGTCCTGAAACCACAGCTGGTTCAGCCACAATTCAGTGTGGTGATGGGAAATATTGTGAAGCCTTGATTTGTGGAGTCCTTGGGTTTCCCGGTCCCTCTGAAGCATGCGTGCATCCTGTGTGCATGAGGTCCACTTGGAGCACCGTGTGTCACCACCGGGCCTCAGATGCTGTGGTCTGCCAGGGTGCTGGAACACGATGTCTGCTTGACCCATTTGTCTGGGGTTTGGCCTTCATTCCTATTTCCCATGACTTTTACCTCGTTTGCTCTCAGGGCCTGTGTCCTGCTTGGATTTATTCCCAATGCCTTCGTCATCACTGACCATTCCCCTGGGGGTCAAAACTCACGGCCTGTTTCCTTTCCTCACCAGTCTTTGATAGGTAAGATAATGGTGTGGCTATGTATTCCAGAACCATGCAGCACAGCCCGGGCCCATACGACATGGTACCTATCACCAAGAATCTCTCTGCGCCTTGTACCTCTTCTTGATCATAAGTTAAGAGGATTTGTTGGGTTTTTTTGTCTTTGTTTTTTGTTGGTCATGAGGCTTGAACTCAGGGCCTGTGCACTGTCCCTGAGCTCTTTTTCTCAAAGCTAGCGCTCGACCACTTTGAACCGCAGCTCCACTTCTGGTTTTCTGGTGGTTAATTGGAGATACAAGTCCCACAGACTTTCCTGCCTGTGCTAGCTCTGATCTCAGCCTCCTGAGTAGCTAGGATTCTAGGCGACAGGAGCCTGGCTCAGCACGCATTGTGAGGTGGGGCCTTGGGTACATTCTTTGATTTGATGAGATCCTCCGCAAACGCTGTCTGGCCGTGCTATTCCAGCTAGATCTCGTGTGTAAAAACATCTTAGAAACTCAAATTCCTTCCAACTTAGTAGTCACTTCTGAAGATAATGCAAAATGCTCAGAATAATAAACGCAACAAATCAGAATGTGATTATTGTTTCTACTGGGCGGCACTGTTAATTTCGATTCAGTCTAGAATATTGGTAAGACAGCAACATCTGGCAGGAAGCAAGCTGCCTGCCATGGAGATCTAAACACACACATGTGCACACAACACACACACACACACACACACACACACACACACACAACTATTGGAACCACTCACCTCCCTTGCCAGTTCAGTTCTGTTTCCTCCCTATGCAGATTCCAGCAGAGTCTCCTAAGTCCCCAGCTGTCAAATGATAGATCTCTCCAGACTTCTTAAAAGGCCCCTAAGGAATGTACACTTATACAACCACTTTGGAAAGCAGTCTGGAGGGTCCTTAGAAAGCTAAAGATTGACCTCCCTTACGACCCAGTCATACCACTTCTAGGCATCTACCCTGAACAACAGGAACTAATATACAAGGACACGTGCACCTCCATGTTTATTGCAGCACTGTTCGCAATAGCTAGGATATGGAAACAACCTAGATGCTCCACCACAGATGAATGGATCCAAAAATTGTGGTATCTATACACAATGGAATATTATGCAGCCATTAGAAATGACAAAATAATGGCATTTGCAGGGAAATGGATGGAGCTAGAAGGAATCATGTTGAGCGAGGTAAGCCAAGAACGAAGAGACAAACGGTACATGGTCTCCCTGATAAGTGGATGCTAAATCCAAAAGGTTAGGTGATACGACAAAACTAACAGGACTTAAGAAACAAAGAACTCCCGCTCATCTGGCTGAACCACTACTAAATATCCCCATGCTGCTGATCACAAATATGGTATATAACATGTGAACACTGTTATATATTACAGACTGTGGTAGACAATTTGCTCCAGGGAAGTTAGAATGAACTTGTGACTTTGAAATTATGTAATCATTTAATCACAATCAAAAAAAAAAAAAAAAAGAACCTCGGGGAAGGGAGGGAGGGAGGGGATGGTAGGGGGAAAACAATGGAGGGGGTAACAATGTTCAAGAGGAAGTGTACTCATTACCTCACTCATGTAACTGTAACCCTCAGTAAAGTAGCTTTACAATAAAAATAAATAAATAAATAAATAAAAGGCCCCTAAGGGCTCTGATGAGCAGGTCTAGTTTTGTCGCACTGGGACTTGAACTCAGCGCCTTGCACTTGCCAGGTGGGTGACTACACTTGAGCCACACCCTCAGCCTTTTTGAGCACATCTGATTCCCACTCGGCCCTCCCCATTCAATCCAGTTCCACCACACGGTCTCCAACCACACGGCCACAGCATCCCTCCACCCTTGTTCCTCAGCAAAGAATCCCAACTTGGGCTGCCATCAAAATCACCCAACAAGTCTTACAACCCCAGTGTCTAATCCCTACTATACACAAAAATTAATCCAGAATGTACCAAGGACCTAAGGGTCAGACCATGTAAATGCTGACAAGAAAAAATCATCCTCAGACGGGCGCCAGTGGCTCACGCCTGTAATCCTAGCTACTCAGGAGGCTGAGACCTGAGGATCGCAGTTCAAAGCCAGCCCGGGCAGGAAACTCCATGAGACTCTTATCGCCAATAAACCATTGAAGTGGTGCTGTGGCTCAAGCAGTAGAGTACTCACCTTGAGCTGAAGAGCTGAGGGACAGCACCCAGGCCCAGAGGTCAAGCCCCATGACCGACCAAAAAACAAACAAACATCATCCTCATGATCTTGGACTTGGCAATGAATCCTAAGCGGCGAGGCCTCCTCCTGGAGAGCTGCTGGGTCTGAGAGGCAGGAGTCCAGTGTGAATGGCCCACGCTCTGAGGCCTTGTGATGGACAGCGAGACCACCTGAGCATCTGAGCCGGCTTCGGGGGGCCGCTGGTACTCTAATATGCGCATTTGGCTAGTGTGGCTTCAAGCGTTCCTCCACTTCGCTCTCTAATGCCTCTTCCTTCCCAGGCCTGCCTTTGAGGCTTGGTCTTGGGTGGTCCAAGGCACAGAGCTCTGCTTTCAAGTCCTCTCTTTTGTCTTCGCTCCTGCCAGCCCCACATCCCAATCTCTGTGGCTCTCGTCAGATGACAATCGTGACAGCTGCAGGTTTCATCCCTCTCCCGGGAACAGACCTGAACACCAGAGCTTCCAGATTCTCCATTGAAATTATTTCTGGTCACACATACATTCTAGTAACCCATTTCTCTTCTCTATAACCATTCATTCATTCATTCAACAGATGCTTTTGAGTGCCCACCGCGTGCCAAGCACTCTCCCGGGGATGTGGGCAACATAGTGACTGTGTCAAGGCTTCTGGTCATATGTCACTTAAACTCTAGGCAGGGTAGGGTCAGGTGGGGTGGGGAGACAAAATAAATGAATTTCCAACAGTGAGCAGAGCTATGAAAACAAGAGGTAAACGGCAGAACTCATGAGAACATACAAGGATGGGCTGGGTGCCGCCTGGATACAACACAGGGAAGGCTCTGAGCTGGAACCCGCATGCAGCAAGTCTGGGCCCAGGGGTAGCTGGGAGAAGAGGGCTTCACGTTTCACCCTGGGGAGACAAAGAGGGCCACAAGCCCCCACCTCTGTTTCCATCACAGGGTAGGGCTGTGACTCCTCCCTGCGGATTCCAGGGCTGTCCCGACCAATAGAATACACAGCGGGACCTATGCGGGAATCCTGTGCGGGAGATTCCACTTCCTGCCTCCCAGGACTCTGCAGGCGGGGGAGGGGGGGGGGGGGACCCTGAGCTCATCTGAGATGGCCACGCAAAACAGAGGCCCGGGGTTCCGCAGGAACTCCAGAACATTCCAGAATCTTCTGGAGTTTTCCAGAGATCCCTGCTGAGCAAGAGGAATGGGAAGCCATCTTAGACCTTGCAGCTCAGCTACTAACTGAACACCAGCAGAGGAGCCACTTCCATGTCCCATGGAACAGAAGAAGGGCCCAGGCAGGTCCTGCCTGCACGTCCAACCCCCTCAGGGTGATGATAACTAATAAAATATTGGTGACACGGCTAAGTTGTGGAATCATCTGTTATGTAACGGGGGAGGGAGGGGACTGGAGGCCTTGCCCACAGTAAGACAGGGGCTGGGCCATGAGAAAAAAGGTGGGGGCGGACAGAAGAGGAGTTGTGAAGGTTGAGAGGGACAGACACCGGGGTTCCTGGGGGCCCCGGGGCGGGGGAAGGGGAAGGCCACGGGTGAAAGGACCTCACAGACGAACGCTGGGGTCTGAATTTGGAAAGTCCCGGCTGCAGCGGGGTAAGAGGGCGCAGCTTCGGAGGCTGATGCAAGCCCTGCTATGTCCTGATTGGAAATGTGGCCCAATGTGTAGAAAGTCACCTTGCAACGCTGCCATCCGCCCGTGACTCCTGCTCCAGTTCAAGCCGTGAGCCCTCTGGAACATAGCCTCCGGTGTGTCTCAGCTCCCCCAAGGGCGCCCGGATCGAATCTCCCAGGGCCCTGCTCCTCGTGGGGACAGCAGGGAGGGAATCCTGCTTCCTTTGGCTGGCTGCAGAAGGAAGTGTAGAAATCCCACTGTGGAAACCCCTCGGGGTGGAGGAGAGCCACCGGGATGTCAGCGCGCAGCACGTACTTGGCTCTCATGCCAGCTCTCTCCAGCGAGCTCGTGTGACCCCACTCCGCATTCTTCATGTCATGAAGTCCACCCTGGGTAAGGGTCCAGGGTGGCCGAGTGCAGCTGCTGTGACTAAGAGCTAATCACCTTTCTCTGGGGCTCAGTATTAGGAAACTCCCTAGATCCCACATGACAGGATCGTGTGGTGTGGAAGTAATAGAAATGAGAGCAAATAAAATGAACGCGCCCGAGCCAGCTGGCTCCAGCGAGCTGCCTAGCGTGTTCACACGGAGCAGAGGTGAGCAGGCCGCTGGCTTAAACAGAGGGAGCAGCAGGCTTTTCCAGGCTTTGGGGTGGGGGGGGGTGTATGGTAAAAGTGGGGTAGGTGTCCATTTGTCCTCGTATGTCTTCAAAAAGTGTTTTTCCTCCTGATGCACGGCTGTTCTAGCTCTGTACTTGCTGGGCTAATGGAGAGTCACCTGCATTCAAGAACTGCTGGGCTGCTTTTGTTGTGTCAGCAATGCTTTGCATAAATGTCCTGGCTTCATGGTTTGGCCTGGGCCTTAGGATCTGCCTGAGGGACTGTGGGTGTTAAAGCTGCTGAGAAAGTACCCAGGCCAGGGCTGGGAAGGTGGCTTAGTGGTAAGAGTGCTTGCCTAGCATGCACGAAGCCCTGGGTTCAATCTCTTAGTACCACATACACAGAAAAAGCCAGAAGTGGCACTGTGGCTGTAAATATTCCATTGTGCGCCCAACCAAAAAGCCCCCCACCTCCCTAGACCTAATGACTTTTTCATTCCCCTCTTCCTCCCTGCTAGACTCCATAAAACCCCATTCCCCAGCGCACTTTGGGAAAGTCTGTGCTTCTTGCTGGCATTAAACATTCCCAGCCTGTTGAGATCGAATCCAGCAGTCCATGGAAAACAGTGGCCGTGGCTTTTCTTTTAAATCTCTGACACAGAGCTTGGTGCCTAGCACATTACTAAATAAATGGCCGTTCTGATGAGCACACTTCAGACAACCGGGCAGGACTGGGATGAGTCACCTCACAAAAATTCCAGGAATGGGCCAATACGACTTCTCTTCTCTTCTCCCTTCCCTGGCCAGCTCAGGCAGAGTCAGGAGCTAACTCTGCTCTCCAGATCACAGCGGCCCCGGAGTTCACAGAGATGGCCGGAGCCCTGCTGCTACCCACAGGACGTCACCTCCACACGGGCACCTCCAACACCATGCTTGGATGGAACCCAGTGCTCCTTTTCCGGAGGGTTGGGCGGGCCTGTGATGGGAAGTCAGGAAGGTCTGCCAGGCCTTCTCAGGCAGGCAGTGGGTGCTGCTTCCAAGGAGCGGAGTGGCCGGGAGAGATAAGGGCCAGCCTGTGAATGGCTATTGTGTCTCATGGTGCAGCAACAAGAAGGGCTTTCCGTACAGTCCTTTGTAAGACCAGGCAGCGACGATTACCCTGAACTCGGAGTGGGCGAGGAATTCAACTCTTCTTTTCTTACTAGCTCCTGCTGACATGGAGGCCATCCACAGTATCAAGTTCGTTATAAACTCCAGGGTCCCGGCAGCAGAATGACGTGTTCAGAACCCAGGGCTGCCAAACACCATTGCCTCCGTGTTTTCCATTCACACATTTATACTTCCATTACTGTCAGGTGGGTGGGCATTGTGGGACGGGAGGAAAGTTCAAGGCGCACACCAACCCGTCTGTGGAATTCTGTCCTCAATGCCTAACACAGACAAAAGACATGCGCCACATAAAATCAAACACACTTACACCCGAAACACCATTTGCTCACCGTGAAAAAAGTATGGAAAGCTTTTAAAGTACAAAGAAAATAGAAGCCATGGGCCCAGCCCCGGGGAGTTACTGGGGCTCACATCTTGCCACCCTCTGTGTGGTGGCCATGTGAGAAACACCTGAGCACCAGGGGGCCCTGGGACCCCAGGGAGCTGGAATTGGCCATGCTGCTGGCACACTGTCTCATTACTGACTGCTATGGCTGTACATATTCCCCGAATGGCCACAAGCAGAAAAACCTCTTTGGAGATCTCCGGTCTCTGTAATGTGGTCTCCTTCACAAGATATACTAGCTCACATGATCTGCTCAAAATGGTGGCCTCCCATGCACTGCAGAAATTGTTTCAAGCACAGTTCTAGGGAAAAATTAGACAGCAAGGAAGAATGGCCATGTTTCAGAGAGAAACGGGAACTGTGTCAAGTCTTCCCCCTCAGCAAGCCATCCTCCATACCCCTTCCTCCATACTGAAGATGCACGCATGCACTGATTTCTATCCGTTCTTTCCTGGGATTCAGAAACTCTGTTGTGTGTCCATTTTTGGTCTACAAAACTGGTCAGGTTTACTCCCGCTGCAAAGTCTCCAGGCAGAGCATGAGTGATCATTCTTGGCTGTCTGGAGATTGCATAATGAAGACTGAAACCAAACAAAGATGGAATTGGTACCCGCAGAAGGAAAACATAGCACTTGCACTCCCAAGACACTTGCTATCTCTTTTACACACACACACACACACACACACTTTACATGCTGCAAACAGCAACACAAGGAGTTAAATAAAATCAGCCTTCTAAGTTGTAAGTCCTCATCGACCTGGCCTGGGTAAACATTACTTGCTATCACAAGCATTATGTGTCATTGCCACTGCAACGATCTCATTATTTCTTCATCAATATAGAATTTTCCAACATCATTACTGGCAGAAGTATCCTTTAAAGACAGGAAATCACCCTACTCCAAACCACATCTGACTTTTAAAATTAAATATCCAAATAGAGAGAAAATTGGAGATGGAGCTTGTGGGTCCTCTTTCCTCCCCAAATCTTACCTTCTTGTTTTTGAACGACGACGAAGGACACAGCAAAGTGCCTTAGCTTGTTTATAAAACACTCGCGGGTCTAATGTTAGCCTAGAGAATGGAAAACTACTGCCCGTGAGCCAAATCCAGCCTACTTACTTTAGTACAGCCTACAAGTTGAAAATGACTTTCGCATTCCTTTGTAAATAGCTGGTGGGGGAAATCAAAAGAAGACTTCGTGACATGTGAAAGTCACATAAAATGCAAACCTCCGTGTCTATAAAGTTTTATTGGAACCCAGCCATGCACCTGCCTTTGCATACTGTCTGCAGCTAAGTTCACACCACGTAGTCAAAATGGAGCAGTTACCTTAGAGATTGTGTAATGCACAAAGCCTAAAATATTACTCCATGGCCCTTTCCTGAAAGTTTGCTAATGCCTTTTAGCCCATAAAATAGCACTGTTAAATAGAAATTTAACAATGGCTTACAGATGAATAGCTGTAGGTAAGTCGAATGAAAGCAACTCACAGAGCATCAACAAGAATTGGATCAGGTACAGTAGCTCATGCCTGTAATCCCAACTCCTCAAGAAATGGAAACTGAGAGGATCAAGGTTTGAGGCTAGCTTGGTTAAAAAGTTACCAGAACCCTGATCTCAACCAAGAAGCAGGGTATGGTAGCATATATCTGTCAACCTGGTTACACTGAAGATGTAAACAGAGGGATCACAATCTCAAGGAGACCAGGCAAAAAGAACATGACCCTGTCCAAAAACTAGCTCAAGCAGAAGAGCGCTTGCTTAGCAACTGCAAAACCCTGAATTCAAACCCAAGTACCACCACAAAAAAAGAAAAAAATAGAGGAAGAGGAGGTAGAGGAGCGGGAGCAGCAGCAAAACTCAGAGGGAAAAAAAAAAATCACCCCATCTTGATTTTACTTCTCTACAAAGAAGCTCAGAAATGTGTGGCCAAAGTGAGCGAGAGCCTTAGAGAAAAGAATATTAAATCACACACAGTGTTATGATTTGAAAACCATGGCCTGTGCGCTCAGAAGTGCCGGAAAAGCCTTCTTCTTGTTTTCCATAACTGTTCCCCACTTTTCCTCGAAGTAGAAAAGGGAAGAGGACAGAGCGGAAGAGGTCATGGTCTTGTCAACTAAATCTGCCCTCTTCCAGTTTAGCCCTGTCTTTGTAGGGTGACACTAGACTCTTTCCTGATAGGATCACCTTTCAGAACCCTTGCCAGTTCTTCCATGAGTTTAGGGGAATGGTTCCCTGAGCTTGGCCCCAGAGGGGGGCGCTGTCCACTTGTGCATTTCCTCCTACAAGAGCCAGAAGCAGGTCTCCTCCCAGCTCCGCCATCTTGGTTGTGAACCCTCTAAATGCTCCCAATGTCTTCTATACCCTGACATGGCTGCCCATTCCCGCCACAGGGTCCCAGCTATCAGGGGTGCCCTGGCTCTCAGCTCAGCACCCTCTGTCCTGCCCACTGGGAACACTTCTGTGCCACACAGGAGCCCAGCAATGGATGGTGCTGTCTCCAATCCCTTCATTCAGCCTTTTCTCACCCACTACCAGTGTGGTGCCATATTGAATGCAGCAATTCTCAGGGACTTGATGTCGGCACCTGGAAAAGCCTAGGGACAAAGGCTTTGCTGTGGGCTTTCCCTGAACGACCTAGGCATTTCTAACCTGCGTCTTTTCATGTGGAGGAGCCAGGACCCTCGGATCGCATGATCCGACCCCTCGTCTTTCTCTCTCAGTGTGAGCAGTCCTTCTCTTATAAAACCACCCACTTCTCTCCACCTAGGGTCCATGTGTCTAAATGCCAACTCCCATGAATAAAAGGAGCTTTTAAACTGCAGAAGATAAACATTCTCTCCTTGAATTTGGGAGCTACTATTTCAATGTGGAATCAGCACATTCAGCTTGGAAAAATCAAAGCACATGAATGCTCTTTTCATTTCAAGCTCTCCCTGCAGTTTACAGCTGAGCTTTAATGGTGGAAAGCCATGAGGGAGGGGAGGGGGGCACATAATTTATGGAAGCGGGGAAAACACGTCAGTTTAATATTTCAAAATATTATTCCTGTTGCCCTTGCTAAGTAAAAACCCTTGGTAAACATTTTCATTCTTAAAAAAAAAATTACGCCTCAGTAGAACCCTTTGGATTGTACTCTTGTATTACCCTGGAAGAGCTGCCTTAACCAAACACCCAAGATGTGTTTGCCCACAGTTCTGAAGCTGTGGTTCTAACACCCAGCATGCGCAGGGGAGGGGTCTCCTGCGTCCTCCTTTCTCTGATTTGCCCGTGGCGGCTCCTCCCTGCGTCTCCACCTGATGGTCCTTCTCTGTGCACATCCCTCACCCCAGTGTCCACGTTTCCCTTCCTTATTAGGACAGTCAGATTGAACTTTGAAGCCCACTCTATGGCTTCATTTAAATTTACTCTTTAAAGGCCTTGACTCCAAATACAGCAACATACTGATATAGTAGAAGTAAGAACTTCAACACACAGATTTGAAGAGATGGAGAAGATACAAACACCAGTGCAATATCATTGGCTTGATGACCATCTGAGGGCTTTCACAGTGCTCTCCCTGTCTCCATGTCTAGGTCCAGACGCTCTCTTAGAAGGATGCCATGGATATAATGTGAGGGGCCACTCTGATGGCTTCGTTTTCACCTGATGGCTACTGTGGCATGGCCCCACTCTGAGGAGGTAGAACTCTAACAATTCAACTCAGAACAGTGGGTCAAAGTCTGTTAGACACAGCGGTGTCTGAGAGTCAAGGCAAACCTGTTTATATTCTGCAAGAACATTTCTATTCCCTCAGAGTCAAAACAAAAAGACAAAATCTCTCCTCCAGATCGCCAGCCCTCTGTGCAGTCGGAGGCTGTAGAGACCTGGCACGGGGGGGGGGGTGGGGGGGGGGGGACACCCTGCCCGCAGTCTCCCTGTGCGGCTGGAGGGGAGCTCAGTGAGCAGGCGCTAAGGAGAGCTTCACCTGAGTAGCTCAGAGTCCCCCAAGAAGTGGCAATGGCTGAACTCAAGGAGGCTTCCATTTTTTTTCTTTTCCAAATAGATCATCTCAGAAAGAGGGAAGGTGGACACCGTCTCTACCTCCAGAACAATCAGCACCTTCATTCCTGCAGAGCACACGCGGCAGGGAATTCCAGGGCTCCTGTCCTGGGGTTGCATGTTGGAACCACAGCCATCACCATCTTCATCAGAAGAGAGCTCAGGCCACATCTGCTCCCTTTGGACTTGTTCGGCTGTGATCTTGTTTAAAATGCCCACCCATGTTAACTCCCAACGCCCAGGAGCTCCCGGATGGACAGAGCAGCACAGACCCCTTCTCCAGAGGCTTCTCAGAAATGACAGGTGAAAGGGTGGAAGACGAAGGTGTCCTGTCATCTGAAATCGACATTTGTGGGGGTTTTTTCTGATTGGGTGGGGTTTTGTTTTTTATTTTTTTGCATTTTTTTTTTTGTCTTCTGACATTCTGCCGCAGGAGTTAAGCATTTTTGCGACACTTCATAGCGAGCACTAACCAAGATCTGCCTCACACCTTTTGCAGTGTCCACAGGCTGTCCCTGGTTAACACAGTGGCACGTGGACTCCAATAACCTGACTTCCTCCCATTCAGCCTCATCTCCACTGTCATCCACTGACAGGGACCAGGACTCCCACACACGGCCTTTGAGGCGTGTTCATGTCCCAGTTACAGCACTTGGCTCACCTCAAACACGCACTCGGTCAAAACCCACCTATCTCAAAGCCTCTTTATAATCAGCTGTTGGATATCTTCATAACCTACTGACACCAGCAGACAGTGAACAGCGGCGTGGAGTGGGTGTAAGGGTGGCCTTTTACTCTCCTGTAAAGCCAAGAAATGGTTAAGTAGAACCAGCTGTTCTTGATTTTAGCAATCACATTGGCGCTCATTTAAAAATCTGTGGTTATTATACACACTCAAGAAAGACATTGGGGCCGGTTGAAGGAAGTGTGAGTAATAAAGAGGCAGATGGTTAGAAAACAATATCTGTAACACTTCCTGCCTTTTTATTCAGGGGAAAAAAATCAATATCTGAGGGCTCCCAACCAGATGCATGTCAGGCTAAAGCAAGCAATTAAATACAGTGTGCTCAGATTCTCAGATACGAGATGCCTGGGCCCTGTGCTGGAATTCATCTTACTCAATGCTAAAAAGAGCTTCCGTGTTTAGCAGTGCACAGCCTTGGGTTCAATCCCCAGTGTCACAAAAGCTCAGGTGTGCGTGTGTGTGTTTAAACAGGATCTGATCTCAACTCTTTTCTGATGCCTGTGCCCATTATGAGCCAGCAATAATTCTAACAGCCATGCCCAACTCAAAGCGGACTCCTGGCTGGCTGTACAAGCAAGACCAGAACAGTAAGGAGTCGCTGGGTCCAGCGGTTTGAGGATGTCCTGTGCGAGGGGCGTGCATGGTCCAGGGTGAGGGTGGGAAGACTGGGCTGTATGCACAAGGAGCCCACGCAGCCCACATGCTGCCCAGGCTGAGAATTTGTGCCCATGGCAGCAGATAAACCCCTGCTCCTCAGCCCCACTGGGCACAATGTCACTTTTTTTTTTTTAGTCGGTCGTGGGGCTTGAACTCTGAGCCTGGGCGCTGTCCCTCAGCTCTTCAGCTCAAGGCTAGAGCTCTACAACTTGAGCCATAGCGCCACTTCCAGTTTTCTGGTGGTTTATTGGAGATAAGAATCGCACAGACTTTCCTGCCCAGGCTGGCTTTGAACTGCGATCCTCAGATCTCAGCCTCCTGAGTAGCTCGGATTACAGGTGTGAGCCACCAGCACCCAGCTAGTAACGTTACTTTTTCCAATCAACATTCTGTAATGCCCCTTTACTCATCTAAAGACAAAGCGATCACTCATTTATCTCCCTTCACGTATTTTTTTAAGCAATATCTCAACTTGAGAATAAAAGGGAATGTAGGGCACGAGAAACATTTCAATTCATGAACATTTAGACAGTTAGATGTATTACAAAACACACCATAATGTCAAATGCAGACAGCGGTACTGATTGAAACAGTTACACAGACGGATGCTATGCTTTCCTCGTTGTATTATTTGTTAATCTGTGTGTTTTTAGATAGCATCTCACTGTGTAGCCTGGAATAGCCTTCGATTTGTGATCCTCCTCCTAAGCAGTGGGGTTACAGGAGTGTGCCGCCACACCTAGCTACGTGTCCATTCTAAGAATGAGGCAAAGGCCACGCATGTGACCTCATTACTGGATATGGTGAATTCTTGGTATGATGACCCACTCCTGGCAAAGTTCATTTCGTGATTCCTCTTCCATGAAATACACAGGACAGGCAGGCTTACGGGGATGGATAGTAGTTTTTGAGGTAACCAGAGCTGACAGAAGAGATGAGGATTCTGCTAAGGGTCATGAAGAAGTTTTGGAAGCGGGCTGTGGTGATGATTTCACAGCAATGCAAACACCATTAAAACACTGAGATTATACACTTAGAAATGTGTGAGGCCCGGCCACAGTGACTCACGTCTGTGATCCCAGCTACTCAGGAGACAGATTTGAGAGTTGAGATTTGAAGTCAGCCCAGACATACAAACCCTGGAGATTTTTATCCTCTAATTAGCAAAAGCCAGTTTGAAGTAGGGGTGTCGCTCAAGTAATAAAGTGCCAGCTGCGAGAAAAGGAAAAAACAAAATCAAAAGAAGCTGAGTGAGAGCTCAAGTTTAAGCCCCAATACTGGAATTAAAGAAATGGCTAAGGGCTGGGAAGGTGGCTCAGTAGTAGAGCGCTTGCCTTGCAAGCATGAGGCCCTGGGTGTGATTCCTCATCATCACATAAGCAGAAAAAAGCCAGAAGTGGCACTGTGGCTCAAGTGGTAGAGCACTAGCCCTGAGCCAAAGAGCTGAGAGACAGCGCCCAGGCCCAGAGTTCAGCCCCACACTGTATTTGATGTTGATATAATTTGTGGAGGGGAAGGGAAAAAAAAACAAATGGTTTAACTAGGGATACAGGTGGACCCATTGCAACAATGAGAAGTATAAGTCGTTATGTCGAAAAACGAACTTTACAACTTTGGTGGTGGTGGGGAGGATTGGGTGGGGGGAGTTGGGGGAGTATGGGAAGGGATGGGAAGGGGAAACAAAGAGGAGGCAACAAAGCTTGATAAGAAAAGTACTCATTATCTTGCCCATGTAATTGTAGCCCCTCTGTATGGTATTCTCACAATAAAAAAGGTTAAAATAATAAATGTTATGTGATGTAGAATATATATGTGTATATATGTGTATATGTATATATGTATACACACACACACACATATATATATATATTTATACATATAGATAAGCTGGATTTGGTGGCACACTCTTATAATCCCAGAACTGGGATAGAAAAATCACTAGTTTGAGGCCACTCTTGGCTACATTATTGAGAAGCTATTTCAAAGAAACAAACTTGCAAACAAACAAAACAAAACAAAAACAAAAACCACCCATGATCTCTATGCATGACATGGGGCTGGGAGCTGGCTCTAGGAAGACTCATGCACAGCCTTTCCCAGGGTCAGCCGGTGGGACATTGCAAGATGAGCCACGCCCCCCCCCCCCCCCCCACCGAGGTCCAGTGCTGCGGCTCAGCCCCACGGAACGCCCATGGACTCCTTCCAGCAGAAACACTCACACCGGGTGCTGCAGCGGCGCCCCTCCCTACAACTGCAGATTCCGGACACAAGAGGCTGCGGAGCGCCTGGGCTCTGAGCAGGACGACGCTTCTTCCCCAAGGAGTGCACGTCCTGGGGAGTGGGAAGTAGGGGGAAGAGCGATGCAGGATGAACAGTCACCAGGCTCCACTGCAGGCCCCCCGCCAGACGGTGGAGCTAGAGGGCCTTGCAGGCTCCTGGCCCTGTTGGCTCAGGCTGCAGGCAGGGCTGACTCAGCCCGGTGTAAATGGCACAGAAGGCAGCTGATGACGACACTGTCAATAACAGCTGCTATTTATTGAATAATTAGCGAGTCCTTGGCTACCTATTTTTTCTCCTTTCATTTTTAACAACTTATTACAGGTGAGAAAGCCAAGTTCAGGCCAGAGGCAAGGAGCTAAGGCAATTAAAACTCAACTGAGACAAGACTGGGAGCCATCAGGGATTGCTAGGCCAAGAACCCCACGTCCCCGGTGGGCAGTGCGGTCTCACCCACAGCCCCAGACGGACGGTCGTGTCTTGGGGCTCCTCGTGTGTTTTCCTGTGTGTGTGGGGGGGGGGGGCTGGCCACTTAGCCCTCGAAGGCCTCCCCCGTCCCTGCTCTCCCAGGACGAAGACCCCGTGGGATGATCTCAAGGATTTCAAGGTGCGGGAGATGCTCCCCGATCTCAGAGATCCCTGAGGGAAGAACCACTCCTGCTGCTGAGAGCTGGGTCTCTGTTTGCCTCCTGAAGCTGCAGTGCTGGCATCTTGGGACCTGAGGCACAAAAGCAGGAGTGAATGTCTATTGTCACCCTGCCACCCCGATGCGTGGTCCGAGCGCCTACAAGGCAGTCAGGACAGGGTCCCCCCATACTTCTGATCTTCTCCCCACCCCCCCAGCACTTCCTGGGACCCTAATGTCTGCCAGGGCTGCCAGTCAGCGTTGCACAGTGCCTCAGAGTTTGGGCACAGGGGCCATGTATGCCAAGTCCTCTCAACCAAGCCCAGCCCACCTGTAATTAATTCCACAGTGAACACACACCACTAATAATTAGGGCAACTGTGCCCCTCTCTCTCTCTCTCTCTCTCTCTCTGTCCCCCCCTCCTCCCCTCCCCCTACCCTTAGCAGGTGGTGTTGTTATTCTCATTCCACAGAAGAGGAAATGGGCACCGCTCATCACCCACCTGGAATGTGACAGAACCTGGTCCAGACTCCAGGTCATCTCACCCAGATGCACCCTGCGCTGTGTGGTCCCTGTCACAGCAAGCCACGCCCCCCGCTCCGTGTGCACCTCGCCAGGAAGCGCACAGAAGCTGCGCTTCACCAAATCCACGCCTTCTCCCTCTCACCGGTGGTTTCCGCGCCTACTTTTTTTTGGGGGGGGGGAGGGATTCCCATCCTTACCCTTCTCCTTTCCCGTATTTCACTGAAGTCTACTTCCCCTGCAGTATGAGGTCTCTGATTCCACTTCCTCTCCTCCTCCTCCTCCTCCCTCTCTTCCTCCTCCTGCTCCTCCTCACCTACCTCCTCCTCCTCCTCCTCCTTCTCCTCCTCCTCTTCCTCCTCTTCTTTTCCTTCTCCTTCTGGTATTGAAGTTTGAACTCAGGACCTCACACTTGTACAGCTTTGCTAGCTCGACTAGGCTCTACCTCTCCCTGAGCCATGCCTCCAGCCCATATACTTTTTCTCCAAGCCTTTAAGTAAGTTCACATCCATGTGGCAGCTCGACCTTTGCAAGGTTGTTGTAAGACTCTCTGATCTGGTGTTGTTTTGTGGGAGGCCCAGAGGCCAGCTGGGGGTGGTTTAGGTCCTTTTGTGCCCCCAGTGTACTCCCAGGAGCCCAGGGGCAATGACAAAAGGCACAAGAGACACAGAAGAGGTGAACAGATCGAAACAGACCAGGGAAGAGAGAGAGTCCACAATGCCACACAAAGAAAGTGACACCCCAGGAGGCACTGGAGCCCCAGCCACATGGTGTAAAACTTGGGGTGAGATGTTCAGGGTTCAGAAGGTCCAGGTCAGCATGACCGTGCACACTGCCACCCAGGGATGAGGAGAGGCAGAACTATCGCCTTCTTTGGATTACACAGAGCCAGGAAGTAAGCCTAAAGCAAATGACAAGGGCAAAGGTGACCAGCACAGAGGTGAACCCAACTGCGGATCAGGCAAACCAAACAGAGCAGGCAGATTACCAGTCAGCTCAAGTCTATTAGGCAGTGGGAAGGTAGGGGCTAGGGTGGGTACCGGGTGCTCAATCCCTGGGCCTCTGCTTGCGTCCCTTCAACTGTTGCACCCGGGAAGGCTGTGCGGGCCAGGCTTCCGGGAACAGCGACGTGGCTCAGTCATTGCTCTAGCTGACTTCCAGGGCACACCACACTCTCATGGCAGAGATGACGTCACCACAACGGAGGCAGCCTCTCTTGGAGGCGGCCTCAAGTTGCAGCACGTCAGACGAATGCGAAGAAGCTGATCTTGAGAACGCTGCAGGGGTTCACGGGGCCGGTCCAGCCACTCGCCCAGACATGTCACAGCAAGATGAGAGGCGGCGACATGCAGGGAAGGGAGGCGGGTACGCGCACGGGCACGCCGTGGCAACAGGGAAGGCAGCTTCCAGCCAGCTCCCTGGCACTGATGTTTGCTTTAGGGGTAAAGAGGAGGCAGGATTAGGGGGTGAGAGGAGACGGATGCATAATTAGGAAATAGTCCCAGTCTCGGGAGTGTCCCGGTGGGCTCCGGTGTGTGGTGGGCATGAGAGGCTGGCAGCAGTGTCACGTGTCTGTCCGCTCACTGTCTCACGGCAGGTCTTGTCTCCTGTCCCAGGAGAAATGGAGGCTGCTCTGCATTATTTTGTGGCCCCACACAGAGAGTCAAGAAAAAAAGGTGATTTTTTTCAGCAAAAGCAGCTTTTAATGGCCTGCAAAGAAAGCTAAGAGTGGTGTTTGATCTCCAGCATTCCTGGTATGGCCTGAGTCAGGGAATTCGGGGAGCCTGGTCCCAGCTTGCCACAGACACCCAAAAATGGCCCCGATGCAGTGAACACCTGCAGGCGACCGGGGAGGCTGGCAGGACAGTGACCTGGCCGAGGGTTCCAGGCTAAGGACTCAGAGGCACAGGCTGGGGAAGAGTGGACACAGACCCGGTCGGTCTCTCACCTGAAGCACTGGGAGGAAATGCCAGGCACCCGCGTAGGGCATCTGGTTTTGTGGTGACCCAGCCGTGCGCACAGTCTGCGGGCTGTGGGCCTCAGTGGTTGTAGGCTCTCGTCTGTATCCACTGGCCAGGCAGGCTGGGAAGAGTCAGGTGTTTAGCTATGTTTTCCTTTGGGATTGTTTTCCTAAAATAGCTGCTTAGAAGCGCGATTACTAGGTGAAAGGGCACAGGATCCCCCCGGGATGCCCAGGGCCCGGTGCTCAGGTCCACTCACCATGTTCTTCCTGGCCTAGCCCCAGGACTCCGCCCCTTTTCCCAGCCGACATCTCTATGGCGCATGCTCCTCCAGAACCGCCCAACCCCATCTCAGGCCGCCCCCCCCCCCCCCCCCCCCCCCCCCGCCCTTCTCACTACCCCAGATGACAAACTCATGGATCTATTTCATTCTTGGCCCTTGTCACTACAAGGACACAAGAGGGAAATAAACGAGACCTTTAAAGAAGTATAAAAGGAAACAACAATTTGACAACCCTACTAAGTCAGGATAGGCCAAAACCTTCCTCGTAGTCCTGAATCCTTCTTGAGATGAGTTCTAGACACTCATTTCAGACATCAGACACTGTGAATCTGGGGGTCCCTGTGGAAGAGCCATGGATCTGACTAGGAACATGAAACCTTACCAGTTATCTTAACAGGGAGGATGGAATGAAAGAATCTATAAACCAGGTGTTGAAGGGAGCAAGACCATGAAGTAATGAAGAAACAATGACTAGAGGAAGAAGCTTCTGACTTGGGACAGGGAAACAAAGAAGCCTGGGGCTGGGGGAACTAGAAGCTTTGGGAGTACACAGAGCTGGGACCACGCCTCAGATGAGAACTGTCTAGTTTAATTAGGGGGTCACCTCATCCACTCCTGCCGAAAATAAAAGATACATTGAAGTCCCAGCTCCAAGTGACCTTATTTGTAAATAGTGGGTTATGATGAGATCCTGAACATAAACTTCAGAGATACTCAGCATACAGATGTGGGGGGAAAAAGCATTGTCTTGAGCACACAAGGTAGGAGAAAACGCTAGAAACCAGAGCCAGCTGCATATAGTTTAGACAAACATGAAGAAGGGCTGAAATGTCAGCAGATCTGCTACAAGACGGGGAAATATAAAAAGAAATGGATGAGACAAAACAAATAGAAAATGAAAGATCCAGTAGAAAATTTAACATATCAGAAAAGAGCAGGCACAAAACTGTGGAAAACACAGGCCAAATAGAAAGAATAAGCTTGCCAAGCTCTGAAACAATACAAAAGAAAAAGATGACACTGTTACACACACACACACACACACACACACACACACACACACACACACACACACACGAGCAGATACAAAACCAGATGAGAAAGAGTCAGTCTATGAGCAATTGTTTCTGATGGAGAACCGGGAACCAAAGAAACAAGAGAGCACCAACAAGGCAAAACAATCCAGGCCTACTGCTTCTTCTCCTGAAGCTCACTATGGCATGAGAGAAGAACCTACAGCGCAGACTCTAGAGTGAAACAGACCCGTCCAACTCGAATGTCCGTTCTGCTGTGGATCCCTTGTGCTCCTGCGCCTCCTGCAAAGGAGATGATCACACTACCCCCACCCCCTCAGGTTGTCCTAAGGCAATGCACACAGGGTACATGACCCTGTATCTGACAACACTATCAGCATCTCAGAAGGGCTCCCTGAATACCAAGCAAAACTAATGACAAGGAACCAAGCCATAAATATGAGTGACAAATTTGTAAATGTCAAGATTTCAGGGTAGGGGGAGTAAGGATTTGAAGGACGCAGAAGGGTAACCTTAAAAAGAAGAAACCCATCCATCTTCAACTTCTCCCATGAAATGTGTTGGCTTCTGGTCTGGGGGCCATAGATAAGCATTTCAAGATGATGGACTCAGTTGCATAGAAAACAAAGAAACCTCAGTTCTTCAATGGGAGCGTATCTTCCCAGTGCCTTTCTTAAGACGAATACTGTTTTAGACAAAACATGGGAGGCACACAACTTACAAGCCGGGTGATGGTTCAGACTTTCAGTGCATGGCCAGTTGGCCCTGTAGCTTTAAGATGGTGGCACAGCAATGCATCATGGTGGAGAGCCGAGCTGCTCATGGCAGCCAGGAAGCAAGACGAAGAAGGGGAAAGAGCCAGTGACACAATGTCCCCAGTCCAGTGACTTACTTCCACTCCATCCCACCTCCTAAGGTCCTACCCCTCCCAATAGTGCATGCCTGTCAACCAAGATTTTCATACATGAGCCAAGAGTCAAACCATCGAAAGGATTGTTTGTTTGTTTTTTTAATGAAGAATTTAACAAAGCCTAGTTTTTGCTGTAAAAACATGGACAGTGAACAACAAAAGTGGTGATATCTATCAGGTGTGGGAGCTCATGCCTGTAACACCAGAACTGGGGAGGGGGAGGTCAGGAGGAGTGTGAGTCTGTTGCCACGGTGACACACTATAGCAAACCTATTCTACACAAAAACCAGCAAACGTGCAACCAAAGCCGAAATGATGGCGGGAACACAGTTATGAAACAGAATGCAAATGTCAGAGCAATTAATTAAAACCTGGGATTCCGGCTAGTAGCAACCAAAAGAGGAGTGGAATGTGGTAACTATTCATCTAATTGAGAAGGAGCCCCAACAGATACCATTGACATGGATAACAGGAGAGCCACAAGTACCTCCTCTCACGTAAAAAGGAAGGGCTAGCACACTTAAGCAACTCCTTTTGTGTAAGGGTAGGTAGGCTGACTGCTTGAGAAAAAAGTCCCACAGGAAAACTGACTTCGGGCTCAGGGTATAGTTAGTACAGATGACAGAGAGAGAATGAGGAAGAGCTTTTGTCATAATGCCCCGCCTAGATGCAAGGAAAGCAAGAAATGTCACTCAGCTGGGTACCCAACAAGTGGAGGACGCAGATGTTGATGAGTGCCGGCGCTCTGCCCACGAAATCCCTGTGCTTCCCTCTTGCCAGGCTACCGGGCACACGCCCGCAGGATCAGTGTGGGGTGAGTCAGGCTTCAGCCAGAAAACAGGAACCAGCCTGGTGTTTCAATGGGGAATTTGCTGCCCAGAACTATGAAAGATGGTGGAGGTAAAGACAATTAAGGAAAAGCAGGTCCTTCCTTTTGCCTCAAAGCAGGGCAGAACTACAAAGATTTGCTGCCCAGAACTATGAAAGATGGTTGAGGTGAAGACAATTAAGGAAAAGCAGGTCCTTTCTTTTGCCTCAAAGCAGGGCAGAACTACAAACATCCAAGGTGTCCTGACCCTCTCTGTACAAAGGTTAGCCCCTTACCATCTTCGGATCATTACCAACCAAGGGATGCTATCAAAAGGCCTGTCAGCAAGCTTTACCAATTCAACCTTTATCTCCCATTTACCTCCCTTCCCCCATGTTGCCTTCCCTAGTGACTCCAAGCCTGCCTGCCTCCCTCCCTCCCTTCCTCCCTCCCTTCCTTCCTTCCTCCCTTCCTCCCTTCCTCCCTCCCTTCCTTCCTTCCTTCCTTCCTCCCTTCCTTCCTTCCTCCCTTCCTTCCTTCCTTCCTTCCTTCCTTCCTTCCTTCCTTCCTTCTTTTTTTCCTTCCTTCCTTCTTTTTCTTTCGTCACATTCTCTAACAATTTACTGTTTGCTGTTGACCATGCTATACAAGCTAGAATTCCCAGCCACCCCTCAGAGAACTACTCAGGCCCTGAGTGCAGTATGGATGTTAGTAAACTTCTGTTCGTTTTTCTCTTGCTAATCTGGCTTTGGTTTCAGAAGGCCACGGCTGGGAGGAGCCTTTGGGGGTTATTGCTTCCCTTCTGTATGCACAGAGTCCTTGGGAGGCCTAAGGAAGCCAAGTCTAAACTGAGGCTGGCTTTGGGGAAATGCTAGGCAGAGGATTCAAGGATCTGCCAAAGTCCACCTCAGCCATGGGAACACTGGATCAGGCCCTGGGCAGGGGTAACGGCACAAACACCAGGAAACCACCATGGGCCTGCAGGTCTGTCCGCCACCTTTTCTTCTCCATTGGCTTCTCCTCTCCTTCCGCCTTCTTGGCTTCACACTAGCACCTCACACTGGCAGAATCCAAACCATGGAACCCTGGTGGCCAGGAATGCTGGGAAATAATTAATCAGAGGGAGACAAATGAGGATGGTCAGAAAACAGGCTTTCTACATCTCTCGAAAAATGATAGAACACACGGGCTGGGAAGGTGGCTGAGTGGTAGAGCACTTGCCTTGCATGCTTGAGGCCCTGGGTTCAATTCCTCAGCACCACATAAGCAAAAAGAAAAAAGCCAGAAGTGGTGCTGTGGCTCAAGTGGTAGAGCGCTAGCCTTGAGCTGAAGAGCTGAGGGACAGCACCCGTGCCCAGAGTTCAGGCCCACAACTGGACCCCCACCCCCCAAAAAAATGATAGAACACAGAGCCCAGTCAATTCTCAGACAAAATACAAAATATATTTAACGAATTAAACACTCTGATTGGTGTGGTAGTACCTGCCTGCAATCCTAGCATTCTAAAGGTAAAAGAAAGGAGGATTGCAGTTTGAGGCCAGCCAAGGCAAAAAAGAAAAAAAGAAAAGAAAAATGCAAGATTCTACCTCAGAAAAAAAAGACCAGTTGTGGTGATACACGTCTGTGGTCTCATGTACTTGGGAGTCAGAGACAGGACCATAGACTGAAGCTGAGCAAAAGCTCGAGATCCTATCTGAAAAAACAAATCAAAGAGGACTAGGGTATGACTCAAGTGGTAGAGCACCAGCCTAGCAGGTACAAGGCCCTGAGTTCAAGCCTCAGTATTGCCAAAAACAGTAACTTTAGAAAAAGCAAACTAATCTTGCAGAAAGCTGGTAAATGGTTGCTATAGGCCAGGGACTGGTGCTGGGAGGGATGGTGACACAGGGACACACAGAGCCTCTGGTTGTGATGGACGCTCAGTAATTTGAAGGTAGTAATGTTTTCATAAATGTGTAGGTCAGAGTTCATAACAAGTATAAGATCCCCAGATCTTAGTCCCCTGAGTAGTTAGGATTACAGGCGCAAGCACCACTGCTTGACAAGTATACACTCTAAATATACAGTTTATATTATGTCAATGAGACCTCAATAAAACAGAGAATATATAACTAAACAAGCCTACTATTCCTAGGAATAACCAGTCAGAAAACAAATTGGGAAAAGAACTCATTTACCATACCAAACACAAAATAAGTTGCATATACTTCACTGTGTCAGAGGGCATTATATATAAAAACAAACTTGAACTATGAGAAGACCTTAACCATGGTCAGGTGGAAAGCCTCCAGCAGGGGTGGTGATTGAATCTGTGTTGCTCCACTGAGATTTTACACTTTGTGACAAAAAGCTGTCAGGCCCTTACTTCTGTGTGTTCCCACTGTTCATGGCTCTTTGCTGACTTAATCTCCAGGAATCTACCTCAAAAATGCACCAGTGGCTCACGCTTGTAATCCTCGCTACTCAGGAGGCTGAGATCTGAGGTTCACGGCTCAAAGCCAGCGGGGCAGGAAAGTTTGTGAAACTCTTATCTCCAATGAACCACTGGAAAACCAGAAGTAGCACTGTGGGTCAAGTGGTAGAGCACTCTCCTTGAGCTGAAGAGCTGAGGGACAGCGCCTACACCCAGAGTTCAAGCCCCATGACCGACCAAAAGAAAAAAGAAAAAAAAAATGGAGAATGCCTCTTCTAGAGAGATTGCACCTGTTGACCCATCAATGTCTGGGAGGGAAGTTTCCCCAGGGGCAGGTCTCCTTGCCTTGATTCTGGACAGCCAGGAGTGAAGTCTCCTCCCCTTGGCAGCCTGCCTGGTTGGCTTCCTTCAGGAAGATTCTACAGCTTCCTCCCCTCCTGCACTGCCCTCCACACCCTTGGGTGCTAATGCCAAGGGCTCACCCTAGCAATCTTACTTATGCAAATCTCCTCCAAGTCAGCTTCCCAAGGAACGAGGCCTACCTCACAGGGTGCTCCAAGTAAGGCCTGCACTTAATGGGATTGCTCATCAGAACAACAACAGAATCTTTTTTTTTTTTTTTGGTAAGTGAAAATAGCTGAGAAAGAAGAGGGTGAAGAGCAACCAGGCTGAGCTGGAAACACACAATATTAAATTTCAGTATGCATCCATCCTAATGCAAGCAGTACGGGAGGGGTTCAACACTAGAAAAGCCGTCAACAAAACAGAAAATGAACACGTACCATTCGTAACCAACCTCCAAGACGGCCTTTCCTTTCAGCAGTGGGCCCGCTACCTCCTTCACTTCGTGAATCCTGTCTCTTCCTTAAGGACTCTGATTCCCGGGGGCTCTTCATCCTGTCATATGGACACCAGTGGTGGTCTCACACTCTCCTAACCCCCTGGCAGGCTCATCAGGACTTCATTTTTGATTCATCACCCTCATTTATTATGTTCTGTTCAGTGTCAGGCCATCTTTTCTCTCTTCCGTCTCCCTTTCTCACTAATACTCTACCAACAAAAGCATCACCATTGCACACACACCAGGTGCTGTAACACCTGGCCGAGTCTTCCCCTCCACTTTCTGCTGCCATCTGAAATAACCTCCACATCCACATAGACAGCCCACCCCCATCCCAGCGGCTTAGTGCTTTTACCTCTGTGTCAATAATCCGAAGTCTGCTCTGGAATGCACCCCCCACCCCACCCCCCAGGGCTCGTGCCCTCATGAAGAACAGTCCTGAATTTCAAACCATCGGTTCCCATCCCTCCCTTCCCAACCTGTCTCCACTCCGCTTTTCACAACCTCTCCAAAACCTACTCTTTTATTTGAGACCCCTCCCCACCCCCAGGAAAAAAAGTTTTCCCTCTGCAGCCAACATCTCTCAGTCCCACTGAAATCTCTTCATTTTCTTGTGAGCTAGAACCCACGTGGCTTATGAAGCCCAGCTCTCTCACAGTGATTGCACCTGTAATCCCAACTAGCCAGGAGGCAGAGATAGGAGAATCGTGATCCAAGGCTGGCCCCACAGAAAGGCACAAAATCCTATCTGAAAAATAACGAAAGCCAAAAGGGCTTTGAACATGTCTCAAATGGTAGAGCACTGGCCTAGCAAGAGGGAGGCATCGAACCCAGGGCCTCATGCATGCGAGCAAACACTCTACCATGAAGCCACCTTCCCAGCCCCCTCCAGAACTTCTCTTGGACTCATTGGTTCAACCTCAACTCCTTCCAACACGCCCTCCGCAACGCTGCCCAGGACCTGAAAGACAGATCCATCGCATAATTTCCCTGTCCTCATGCTGAAGCCCAAATCCACAGATCTGGCATGCAGGGCCCACCGTAGCCAGGCCCATGTATCCCTCCTTGGCGGTTCTCCTCTTCACTCCCCATGCTCCAACCGGAATGACACCCTCAGGATGCTCCTGCCTTCCGACATCCTCATGCACTGCACACCACATCTCCACGCCCTCTCGCATCTTCCCACGGCACTCCGCATGGAGTCTATTCAAACATCCAAGTCCCCTACCCACCGGCTCAAGGAGCCGAGGACAAGTTTCCAACCTTATCCCTACCACACAGCACGTGGCATCCAGCAGAGAGTGGACGGTCACGGCTGAAAAGAAGAACGCAAGGGAGAATGCCCTGGACTGGATTCCCACAACCCAAGTCCCAGTCCCAGCCATGCCCTTACTCGCTAAGGTGACTGAGGGCAATGTTCATAAACTTTCTTATCTATGTTTGCTTTCACCTGCAGATGGGGACAGTGGTAACCTCTCTGCCAAGTGGCTTCAGAGGGTAAATTAAAGGCAACGTGAAGTGCAGAAGACAGTTCCTGATGTAAGGTGAGCACCAGAAGAGGCTGTTTCCTTCCCATCTCTCTTCCCTTCCTATCTTCTGTCCTCTCTCCTCCTCATCCCATCCCCTTCCTCCCATCTCTTCCCCTCCTCCTCCTCAAGACTTTGGAAACAGCAACAGGAAGTAATAAAACTGACTTCCTTGGACCCAACCATCACCAATTTCAAAGGCTCCACTCCCAGCCATGACTCAGCCAGGGCTCACCTCAATGTTGATCCGCCTTCATAAATAGCTCCCCGATGAGCTCATCTGACAAGGAGAGGTTTCTAGAACCAAACGGAACATACTTACTTAGGTGTGCCCTAGAAACATCTTCATGAGGAACCATGAAGGTTCTAAGTTCTTCACTGAACAAGCTTTGGAGGAAGGAAGCTATGGAATTTCTGTAGCCAAACCCAACTCCATCATCAATAATATGCTCAGCACAGCATGGCCATTGGCATCTAGACACTACCTAACAACACTGAATCTGTACCAAGGTAACACACAGGGAGATTCACATTAGTACAATGGTTCAGAAAAAGAAAATGTGCTAGAGGCAGAAATAACCAAGTTACAAATTTCATGTAGAGCTAAGTTCTTAATAGGGTTTACTCGGCCCCCATGCTGTCCAAACACTAGGTTTGATCCCATCATCGCGTAGATCTTATCCTTCTGGGGAGACCAAGACAACGCTGAGTTCGTAATGTGGAATCAGCAGGAGACAGCTACTATGAGAGAAGAACTAGAATTGTAAGGCACAAGAAAAATGGAAAGAAACATGAATAGAGGAGATACTTCGTTCTACCAGCTCTCCTACCTTGGAAATAAAAAAAAAAAGCTGTAATGACAGCAAAGAGTGCAATCCAATTCCCATTTAGCATGCTAGAAAACTGAAGCTCAGAGAGATTAACATATCCAATTGGCACAGAGTGGATTCATGTTTATTCATATAGGTAGTAGGTAGATAGATGATGGTGATGAAGATAGATAGATAGATAGATACATGCATAATACATGTACGTAAATATATACATAGATACATAAATATATAGATACATAGATAGGCTAGACAGATAGATGGACAGATAGATAAATGACAGACAAAGGGAAAAGGAAAGGAGAAAAGAAAAGAAAGAAGGGAGAAAGGGAAGGATGGAGGGAAGGAGGAAGAAAGAAAGAAAGGAAGAAGGGAGGGAGAGAAGGAAGGGGGAGAGAAAGAGAGAGGAAGGGAGGGAGGGAAGAAGAAGGAAAAGAGTATATGTAGATGCATGTTCTTTTACTCTGGCCTCAGAGAGAACATGGGACAGCACAGTATCCTGAGAAGACCTGTTTCTCAAATATTGTCTTCTAAGCATCATTGTCCACTAGAAGCAACCAGGTTCCTCAGAGATAAGGCTGGCTCAAGAGCTGAGGCAGGGGAGTGAAAGATAAGTCTGGATTCTCCTTTAGTATTAGAAAGCAGAGTGCTTGAAGAACTCTGGGATGTATCAACAGCACACTGTCTAGAACTAGTTCCCAGTTTCTTAATGAGATAATTTAAGCATTAAATTAGATCATAGTACCAACCAAATTACAACCCACTAAATTAAAAGTGCTGAAAAAGCACTTTAGACAAAGTCAAGATGGGATGGAACTCAGAACCCAGCAGAAGTTCAAAAGGCTCCACTCAACAACTTGAATGAGGAGAATTTATGGAAGAGAAAGGAACTGATAGAAACAGTTTGATTGATTACAGCTCACTTCTTCCCATAGGTGATTATGATGTGATGAAGCCTTTACCTTATATAAACATTGTCCAATCAGCTTGCAGCCTGTCCTTGCCTGCTGTGATTGGTTGCCTATTATAAGAATACGTGAGGTTGTAGTCTGTTTGCATGGAACTCAAAAGTGCAGAGCTACAATTAGGCCAAATTTAATTCCAATTAAGGGGAAACCATGAGTCCATGTTGAAGTTGAGAAACCAATGAATAATTTTGAAGTTTGATAAAGGAATAGGATATTTTCATAGCTACGAAGTAACTTCCCAAAAAAGAAAACTTAAGGAAAATGTTTGCTTTTAGAAGAAAAGGTCTGGCAGATCTCCTTCACCAAATGACTCAAGCGGATGTCATTTGGAAAGAAGCGAATGGAAATTGTGCCGCTTGTTGCCTGCAAAGGAGGAGAATGGGAATCTCACCGTGAAATGAATAAAAATGGGAGACATTTCATGAAATGATTGGCCCACGACATTCAAAGGTGTTGGTGACACAAAAGACTAGAGAGTTTTCAGGACTAAAGAGCCATCACAAGTAAAGGCACAACATGATTTAGCATCTGATCTTTTTCTCTAAGCAACATGACCGGGACCACTGCTGAGAGCCAGAAGACATCTAAGGATTGGGTGGTGGTAATGTGGTACATTTGTTTCCCCATTGGTTTGAGGTTGCATGGGTTACTCTGTGACATGTCCTTGCTTATGGGCAATGTTCACTAGGATGCATCATCAGCAAGGGCTGCTATAAGCAGTTCCCACAGACTGGATACATTGAACCTGATCTGGAGGCTCTCCTCTGATTCAAGGTGTCATCAATGTGGTGTTCTTCTGCAGCCTCTCTCTCTTTGGCTTGCAGATGGCCACCTTTTCCCTGTTCCTTCACACCATCTTCCTGCCGTGTGCCCAAGTCCTGATGAGGATGTGTGACATGGTAGAACAGGGCCAGCCTAATGGCCTCATTTTCACTGAGTCACTTCTTTGAAGACCCAGTCTAGGAACTCAATCACATCTTCAGGTGCTTACAGTGAAAACACTAAAATACACATTCAGTGGGCTCGTAGTTCAACTCATAGCAAGTTTCAAAGGGACCCCCGGGGCCTATGTCAGCAATTTGTACTCAAATGGCTCAGGAAAACAAGTTACTTGGATAGTATTTCCAACTTTTCTGTAAGCTGGCATTTTTGGTTTAAAAACTGTACTTGCGGGCTGGGAAGGTGGCTCAGTGGTAGAGTGCTTGCCTTGTATGCATGAGGCCCTGGGTTCAGTTCCTCAGGACCACATAAGCAGAAAAAGCTAGAAGTAGTGCTGTGGCTCAAGTGGTAGAGTGCTAGCCTTGAGCTGAAGAGCTGAGGGACAGCGTCCAGGCCCAGAGTTCAAGACCCACAACTTGAAAAAAAAATGTACTTGCACAAATGGATAAAATATGTGATTCATACATATATATCTGCATATATGTGTATGTGTGTATGTATGTATGTATGTATGTATACACAATGGAATTTCATTCATCCATCTGGATAATAAAATCATGTCATTTGCAGGGAAATGGATGGATCTGGTAAAAAAAAAATCCTATTGAGCAAAATAAGTCAGGTTCAGAAAGACAAAGGGCACATATTCTTTCTCTTACAGGGATCTTAGACCTAAAACATGGACATCCATGTAAACACATCCAGAATCACATGCACATATAAACAATCAACTGACTGAAGTATGGTGTTCACAGGAGCGAGATTCTATGAAATAACCGTGGAATTAACAGACACAGTTACAATTAACGGATAGTTTAACAGAACCAATACCAGGAAGCTGAAACATGTCTTGATGGGGGGCAGGGGCTAGTGGGGGGCGTGGATGAATTGAAGAGGAAAGGTAGGCGCATGCAGTCACAGCACTCAATGTACAAGGGTGAAAAGAGATAGGAAACTTGAAGAGACTCGTGGGGCTGAGGTGGGGGGGGATGATAGATGGGGTGACGCTGACCAAGATGCATTGCACACATAAATAGACATGCTAAATTGAACCTCCCCCCCTTCTACAACCATTTGGCCATAATAATACATTTTTAAATGGACTTGAAGGCTTTTCTTACATTGGCTCTAGGGAGGGGGAAATGAAACTAAGAGAGAAATCAATATTTTATAAAGAGAAAAATGGAAAAGTGTTAGTTACATCCTTGACATGAGAAATTCCAGGGTTGTTTTTTGTTTTATGTTTTGTTGTGTTTTGTTTACACAATTCCAACGCAATGCGGTGCATGCCCTGGAGATACTGGCTCTGTGAGCCATGCCTAACAGATCTGCTTGAATGCCCAATCACCCAACCACAACGCACCCAACCTTCTTCAGGGCTCTTCTGGATTTCCCTTCCACAGCTAAAACCCCTTTGGGCATTTTTTCAGAATCAATGTGTTTCTTTCAGAAATAATATCTTCAATCATTTATGGCTTTGGCAACAGGCAGCCAGCTGTGTGAGCCGCCCACAGAACCACAAAGAAGACTCACGAGCAATAGGCAGGGAAGGGAGGTCCAGAGGAGGGCTCCAAGTCACATTACTTACTAGCTTTTGCCAAATTATAACACCAGGCCACATGGCGTGTAGCTAATGGCGTCGGACTAGAAAAAGCAGGTAGAGTTAAGAGGGAGAGGGAAGGGGTGGGAGGCAGAGCGTCTCATGAATAATGGGACCAGAAAGAAGTGAATTCTGCTGGGCAGCACCAAGACTACATGTAGAGTCACCAGCTCCCCCTCAGGCCTTCACCTGCTGGTCCTGTTCTGCTAGACAAAGGCACAGGTGAGACCCTCAGTGTTCACTTGACCCATACGACTGCATGGGCCCTGGCAGTGTCCTTTGGTGAAAGTATGTTCCCTACAGGTACCTTGGGCAGGCTTGCTCCTCCACTGTAAAAGGGTTGAGTGTGTCACAGAGTTGTTCTGTGCATTGTTACTGCGCTGGGAGCCAGCAAGGGGCCTCACACAGGCAGGGCAGACAGCAAAATGCTGCACTCCCAGCTCTAGCCACTGCAGGGTTTGTTGTTGTTTTTTTTTTTTTTTCCGGTCGGTCATGGAGCTTGGACTCTGGGCTTGGGCGCTGTCCCTCAGCTCTTCAGCTCAAGGCAAGCACTCTACCACTTGAGCCACAGCGCCACTTATGGTTTTCTCATGGTTTATTCGAGATAAGAGTCTCTTAGACTTTCCTGCCTGGGCTGGCTTTGAACCGTGATCCTCAGATCTCAGCCTCTGGAATAGCCAGGATTACAGGCATAAGCCAGCGGTGCCCGGCTGCAGAGTTCTCCCTTGCCCCCAGCTTTTTCTTTCAAAATGTAAAAGTATACAGGAAAAGCAATGAGCAAAATCTTCTGGTCTCAGTCTGTGAGAATAATTTCTGCAGGACAGCAGAACAGTAGGAAGTCACACCTAGTAAGAACCAAGAGTAGGTCAAGTTTATACTTGTTCTGTCCTCTATCTCTCAGAAACTAAGCCTGACCAGGCCTCCATCCCAACTTACACACACACACACACACACACACACACACATACACACACTTGACCATTGGAGGGTGTGTATATGTATTTTATTACTGGCACTTGAACTTAGGGTCTCACACTTCTTCACTCAAAATTGATGTTCTACCCCTTGAGCCACACTTCTACTTCTGGTTTTTTGATGTTTAATTGGAGAGGAATATCACAATTTTTTTTGCCCAGATTGTCTTCCAACCAGGGTCCTCAGATCTCAGTCTCCTGAGTAGCTAGGATTACAGGCGTGAGCCACCGGCACCTGACCTCCAGAGTCTTGTTAGCCAACATGAGTCCACACACACTCTCTACATTTTCCAGGTCTTAATTTATTTTTTTTCTACTAGCTGATGTACCTCACTCCATCTCCAACTCAATTAAGATTTTTATCTGTCCTTTCAGATTGATGTTACTTGTTTAGATAGTTTCTCTATCTCCTTTACCTTCAAGCACCTTATCCTGCCATGTGTATTTGTCAAGTCTAGTAACTGACTGTAGGTAACTCTAGAGCAATGTCCTGCCCCTCTTCCCTTATGCATCCCTTCACACTACCCAGCACACAAGTGTGCAATAAAGGTTTGCTGAATTTAAGAGACTCCATATTAATGAGACTTGATCTTCACCACTCCCAGGCTTTATTTGCACTTATTTTTTCCCACCACCCTGTAGAAAGGCCTTGAACCAAAAATGCATGGGAACAAGGCTCAGTACAATTAAAAAAAAAGTTTCAAAAACATTCATTAAAAAGCATTTGTCCATTAAAAGGAAACGAGAGCAGCAAGGCTGTCCTCACAGGCCTCGTTAGCTAAAATGCCTATGCTTTTGTGCCATGGATTTAAAAGTCATGAATTTGAAAACAGGTTTCCCTTAGCCGTGTGAGCTCTGGTTTACATTTCCTTTCCCATTTGCTTAACAAGAATGACATCAAGAACAATGGCAGGAAAGGACTCTGGAGGTGCCCAGGATGCCATGGGTGACCGGGGGAGGGGCACCCCAACCTGGGGCCAGAGCATAGGCCTGCCAGGAAAGAAAGCATCTGAAATCCTAGCTCCTCAGGAGGGCTGAAACCTGAAGATTACAGTTGGAAGCCAAGCCAGCAGGAAAGTCCATGAGACCCTTATCAGCAAAATTAACCAGCACAATGCCAAGGTAGAAGTATGGTTCTAGTGGTAGAGTTCCAGCTGTGAGTAGAAAAAGCCACTTGAGAGCACAAGTCCCTAAGTTTGATCCCTGCTAGTGGTACACATGCTCACATGAACACATACACATACAACACACACTCACAAAGCCAAATCTTTGATGAAGAAAACTTTAGCTTTATTGATATACACCTGTCAATAGATAATGAAAGAATGTGATATGTTTACACAATGGAATTTTACTCATCCATTACAAAGAATGATGTTGTACCATTCATGAAGAAATGGACTTATGTTATGTAAAGTAAGTCAGCCCTAGAGAGACAGAGGATGCATGTCTTCCCTTCTATGTGGAAGCTAATTTAGCTTACAGACTCATAGTAAATATGTTGGGTGGTATGCAAGTACATGCAAATGTATTAACTGAAATATGGTAGATTTATGAGAGATCTCAAATCGGGTTATTCCATAGAAAGGCAAAATGAAAATTCAGCAAAATAAAACACCAGGAAGCAGGTACTTAAAAGGGGTAGGGTGGTGTCCAGGCCATAGGGGTAGGTGAATGAAGAGGAGAACAAGGGGAAAATGCAGACAAGAATCCAATGTATAGCCTACAAAACTAAGAAGAGGGAGGGAAGGGGTAGGGCAGGGTAGTGAGAATGCTCAGGGGAGTGACATCAGCCAAGTATCTTGTATTCGCAAACTGCTTTGTTCAATGGCCGCTCCTTTGAACAACTACTGAAAGCTCATAATTTAAATATATAATGAACTAGACTAATGGCTAATATATGAATGATTTCTTACCGTCAACAATGCTAACATACTAACATGACAAGAAGAAAGACAGCCAGACACGATCCACCTCCTGATGGAAGAAAATGTCACCACCTGTGAAGTTACCCTCTAAAAACAATCATCAAATGCCAGTCTGAATACGTCTCCAGATTCAAGTACTCATTGGCGTGAGCTACAGAGACAAGCTCACAGGAGAGGAGGCGATGGGGAAAGCCCAGAGCATGAGAGAGGGTGTGGCTGACGTGCTGTCTGCCCCACCTCTGCATACATTTAAGATACCCCGTAATGAAGCTGTCCTTCGTCCATCCATCCCTTCCGCTGCTGAGCAAACTCCCAATCAGCCCTGTATCCACTACGACAGGACCCGGGGGCTGTGCACGCTTATTAAGAGTTAGAAATGCTTTGAGGTTTGAAGATGAAAGATGTCATATAATTTTAAGGTATCATTACGATATTTGAATTAAATAAACTACACATTAAGTATGGAAATCAGGTATGATCACTACCTGTGAAGATCTGGGCCATCGGGGAAGGAACATCCTGAGAAATAACCACACAGAGCCCATGATAGAATGTTGATTCAATGATAATCTTTCCTCGCAAAAGATACCCGCTTGGGCAGAGCAAATCTAAGGCCAAATGATGGGAAAAATGTATCTTAGTGTGTCCTTCCACCGCTTACTTCCTATTCCAAGTGCTTCCTCTGCCTCTCCTGTCTTTACCCTCCAGGCTCCTGGTAAGCCCACGCTAGTCCTGAGCACCAAAAGCCACCTGCCATTCAGGGCCTCACTCATTTATCCAACTGTTCAACAGATATCAAGTGTCTCTTCTGAGTTAGGAAAAGAGACACAAGCAAATCTCATGCTGTGGGATCTCGGGGAAATTATGGCAGCATACCAGTTATAAAAGTAGCTCCCAGCGGGGCGCCAGTGGCTCACGCCTGTAATCCTACCTACTCAGGAGGCTGAGATCTGAGGATCACGGATCAAAGCCAGCCCAGGCAGGAAAATCCATGAAACTCTTATCTCCAATAAACCACCAGAAAACCGGAAGTGGCGCTGTAGCTCAAGTGGTAGAGTGTTAGCCTTCTACTGAAGAGCTGAGGGACAGCCCTCAGGCCCAGAGATCAAGCAGGGACAGCCCTCAGGCCCAGAGATCAAGCCCCACGGCTGACCTAAATAAAGTAGGTGCCCACAATGCAACCACATGCACAAGGAGCTGTGAACTCTCTGGAGGCATCTGGAAAAGTCTCCTGAGGGTGGTGACATTTAACCTGTGCATCTTGAAGAAGGAGTGAGTGAGGTCAGAGGAGGAAAGCTGTTCCGGGCAAGCGAACAGTAGACCTCATCATGAGAGGGCGTGCAACAACCGACTTTGGGCAGAGAAGATAGCTGGGAACTCTGCATTGTGTGAGACCTTTGAACTTCATCTTGACGACCCTTAGGTTCTTCCTAAGGAGAGAAATGCCCAACTCACATCTGTGTTAGGGCAGTCTGTTGACTTCTTTGTGGACCACGTGAGACTAGAAAGTCTTTACCCTGGCCTCACTGTGTCTTGTAACTACATTGTGCACAGATTTAGACCTTTGCAAGGGTCAGACTTAAAGTCAGGAATTTCCATTTTCTTCAGACACAACCACAAACAGTGCTGTGAAAAGGTACCCGGGGAAGAAAATAAAAGAGGAATCTTTCCCTTATGATGAGACCAGCCTAGCAACAGGATTTGTCTAACCTTTGTCCCCATTCAGAGCTCTGGGAGATTCTGGCTCATGGCTCAGAAGACTGAGCTCAAGCTGACAGCCAGGGCTGAGTCACTAAAGGCTCCACAGGACGTGAGGATCTATTTGGAGTCAGTCTCCTGGAGCTGGCTGTTAACAGAGTCTGTTCCTTGCCATGCAGCCTTCTCTGGAGGATTGCTTGAGCCTCCTCCCAATATGGCAGCTGCTTTCCCAGAGGGAATGGTCAACAGAAATCACATCACACTAAGTCTGTATTATCCTGCTCATCACCAGGGGTGGGGGGTTGGGGTGTGGGGGTGTGGGGGCTGTCTGTTGAGGATGCAGGAAGATGGCTCAAGAAGATGGAGTGCTGGGAAGAAGAGTCATGGTGCCTTCTCAGAGGCCAGCCTCCACTGGGGCTTCTTAGAGGCTGCCCACCACAAGTGTAAGCCCTTCCACCTTTCCAAGTCTTATACGTGGATGTCGTTTCCTTCTCCTTTAGCCCATGAGGCAGCTGAAAACCAGCAGCAGCACCCTTTCATTTGTGCTCTGAAGCAATGACCACCCCAGCATCTGCCAGGATACTGGAGGAGGGCAGGGAGAAGAGAGGGGAGGTATGGAAGGATGGTTTTTCAGTCACAGTGGCCTAGAGGATTCAGCAGCAGGGACTCCTCTCTGTGTTTTCCCCGTGTGTATTCTTCCTTCCCCATGGACCTCTGGAGGAATGAGAAGCAATAGGTGCTCGCTGCTTTATGGATCACTGCCAATCACGAAGCTGTGCTTTTGATATTCCTTAAGCCACAGTCATGACAGCAGACTGCTTGACACAACTTAAGGCTGCATCAGGAGACTCTGAGAAAGCCCCTTGGGCTGAGAGGAGACTTCCAACCAGCCACCAACAACTGGTAGAGTCTTCATTCTGGTTATAGGAGCCCCTGCAAGCTATCACCTACCACAGCTTGCTTTAGGAGACTTTGCTTTAGTCTTGACCACTGCAGATGACCCTTAAATGAACTCCTCAGCCTGCAATGGCTCCAGATAAGCCACCCACAGTTATTATTAGACCTCCTCAGAGCAGTCCTTTGACTGGTCAGGGAAGAGCACACCCTCCAGCCTGCCAATAGCTGGTGCCCATGTGTGACTGGCTAGAGAAGCAGTATCCCCTTCACCTTCAGAGGGGCAGTGGGCTAACCCTCTCCTGCCCTCCACACTGCAATCTAGGTCCCAATAAAGCCTCATCCAAGTGCTGTGTTGACTGTTTGTGGTCTTGATCATGGGTAGCAATGAAGAACAGAGGTGTACCAGGGCTATCAGCCCCAGGCCCACCCAGAAGCAGTAGCAGCGGCAGCCAGGTGGTGGCTGAAGAGTTGCAAAGAGCAGCTGGGAGCAGAGATTGCAGAGACCTGAGGCTATGAAGGATTGCAGCAGCATGGAGACAGAACTGAGGTGATGGAGATGCTGAGGCTGCCGAAGCCGAAGGCCTGCACAAAGCAGACACCGCAGAAGGGTCTACACCCCGGCCACTGGTAGAGGGCCAGAAAGTCACCAAGAGTTATGAGCCTTGGTTACTAAGGAGCTGTAACATCAAGAGCTCAGAGCTGTAAACAGGCTGCTGGCTACTGGGCCACAAGCAATCTACACAGATTTGCTGACACCAATGAAATTGCCCTTAGCCCATTCATAATTTCCACCCTCGGTTCAGGGGTGACACTATTAGCCTGGGCAGATTAGTTTCTGTTACTAATGTCTACACAGGAAAGCCATGAGACTCTTATCCCCAATCAACCACCTAAAAACCAGAAGTGGAGCTGTGGCTCAAAATGGTAGAATAGTAGTAGCCTTGATCACAAAAGCTCAGGGACAGTGCCCAGGACCTGAGGTCAAGCCCCAGGACAAAATAACAACAACAAAAAGAGCTGAGCAATCAGGATCTCAGAATTATCTGAAAATCTCCAAATATAATGCAACATTCTTCACAGAAGCCAAGATAGGGAAACAATCTAGTGTTCATGAAGGAATGAATGAGTAAAGAAAATATAAATAAGATGCCAGAGAATCTCTGCAGCCTTTAAAAAGAAGGAAATCCTGTTATTTGCAACCACACAGAGGTACCTGGAAGATATTCTACTCAGTGAAATATGCCAGGCAAAGAAAGGCAAATACTGCATATTCCTCTCTCTCTCTCTCTCTCTTTCTCTCTCTCTCTCTCTCTCTCTCTCTCGTATGACTTACAATAAAGGTGCAGTCACAGAAGAACTGGAGAGTCAGCTCATGATTCCCAGGGGCTCTTGGGAGGGAAACATGAGGAGATGAAGGTCAAGGAGTAGAAAATTTCAACGTTGGAGGATGAATAATTTCTGAGCATCAGATGCTGGCTATAGCTAATAAGTTTGTATTGTACACTTGAAATCGGCTGAGAGTGGATGCTGACTGTATTTACCACAAATAAAAGAAAGTGGAAACAAGTTGTGGAGATGGAAGTGGCCATCAGCCGGATTGTGGTGAGAGTTCCAAAATATGCACAGATATCAGGACATCACATTAGGGCTGGGGGTATGACTCACACACAAGGGCCTAACGCAAAAGGTAGGGGCGTGGCTTGAGCACAGAGAGAGGTGTGACTCAGATAGTAGTGGACCTGCCTGGCAGGCACTAAGAAGGCCCTGAGTTCAAATCCCAATACCACAAAAAAGATATCTTGTTGTACATATTAAGCCATGTACAATTGTATTTGTCAATAATACCTCCCGAGAGCAGGGAGAGGAGTGTTTCATCCTCTAGAATTGGCTTCCTCAAACCTACCAATCTTTTGATGCTATTCCCACTCACAAATAAACCTTTTTCCCTTATGCTTCAGAACAGAGCCATGGCCTAGTACATAATTATATCCTTCTCTTATTTACTTACGGCCTGGGGTATAGCATGTCTCCCTGACTAATTTGCACTTATTAAGCACAGAGAATCTGTCTCTTTATGGGGCTATGTACACATTAGGCTGACTCATTCATTAATTCATCACACAGTTCAGTGACTACTGTCCTCAGCCACGGGGAGCTGAGACAGCAAACATAATCAGGGTCCCTGCTCATACAGTAGGAAGGCACAATCCACTAAGGATGTAAATCAATGGATGGCTGTACTACAGAAAACAGGAAGGCAGCTCCTCCAAAAGATGCTGGCCAGACTGGCCTTGAACTCCTGAATCCCTGCCCCTATAGCTTGCCACCGGCCTGGATTGCACATACCCAAATAGTGTTCAGTGCCCCCCACCCCTCCTCAAGGAGCCCGGGCACAATGCTCCCTGCTTCCACAACCTTAGGTCTGCAGGCCCAGGCATCTGCTCTGTGTTCTGAGTCACTTGGATTCTTTCTCCTGCTAAAACCCCTTTCGCGAATCCACTTGTGCCACTGCAGGCAGAGCTGGGTGCCAGGCTGTGGGGGCAGAAGCACAGAGTGTTCTTACCAGCAAGGGCCCTTGAGCAGCCGGAGAACCTGGTGGTGTCCTAGCCTGTGGGGGCCCAGGGCTGGGGGAGGGATCGCAGAAGCTGTCACTGGACAGCAAGCCTGTTGTCAAAGCTTCAGCTTTTTAGGGGGAACAGGGAGAAGGGGACTGGCAGGGCATGGGGGTGCACACCTGTAATTCCAGCACATGAGAGGCTGAAGCAAGAGGATCACAAGTCAGAGGCTGGTCTAGGGCCCATAGTAAGTTCTAGGCCAAGGTGTACTACGTAAGCATTCATAAGCAAGACTTCCTGTGGAGAGAGAGGAAGGAGGAAAAGAAGAGGAAGAGAAGGAGCAGGGGAAGAGAGGGCCTCTCACAGCACAGTGCAGTCCCTGGAATTCTTTTACCTTTGGCTTGGTGTTTTTTATTGCTGTTTTGGTTTTTAGTGCTGAGGATCGAACCCAGGACCATGCATATACTAGGCAAAAAAGTGGACCACTGAGCCACACACTTGTCCTTGCACTGAGATTCTTTCCATGTGAGCCTCCATTTGAAAGCACAAAATACTACTAATAAAGCTGGATTGTTAAGTGATTCTGGTATTATTATTCATCTTTCCATCAATGTATTCAGAATTCAGTGGTTTAGGATGCGGAAGCATGGCTCACAAGGTAGCTCACTAGCCAATGAATAGAAAGCATCAGGTACAGAATTCAAGTCCCCATCTCAGACCCAAAATCAAAAGAAAAGAATTCAGCCATTTAAAAAAAATAACCCCTCCCTGCACAGTGTCTTCTGGATGATTCTTCCAGCTGAACACAACTGGTCTCAGAGAAGGAAGAAATTGAGTGGAATGGATGGGCGTTTCCTGCTCACAGTATTAACTGAATTCTGTTCCTGGAATGGCCCAGAACCTATTTTCAACTGCTCCCACAGGGCCTCCCCCTGGCCCATCCCCCTTCCTTTCCTGTTCCTTCCTTCTCATTTCTTGGTTCTGGGAAAAGAAATCAACTACTGCGTCCTGGCCTTGTGCCAGGCCTCCCTGAAGGGAGATTTCCCTGCCTTGTGTTATCTTATCTCAGAGTTTCACTGAGAGTGAGGAAGGACACAGCCCCCTCTCCCCCAAATCTCCAGGGCTTAGCCAGACCCTGGCAATATAACGCCACCCTCCCCCCGGCTCACCCCTCCTGCCATGTGGAATTCTGGGCTCAGAATGACCACAGCTGCACTGAGGTAATATCCAACCAGCAAAATGTCATGAACTTGACTCTGCCACATCCAACTGCCTTACTATCTTTTGTTTAAAAGGCCAGAAGTTGCACATTTTGTGGAAACACAGCATTCATTCTCTGTGTTCCTATTGTGCCCAGTATCTTGAGATAAGCAGATAGTCTGTTATTAACTGAACAAATATAGTTGAAATCAACAAGAACCCTATTCTTCACCTGATAGCCACCCCCTTCCTCCTCCACCCCCAGCATGGAGTGGGCCTCTTTCCTTAGAGCTGCTTCTTGGAACAAGAAGTAACTTTCTGCTTCTTTAGCAGTCATCAGAAAAGGAGCAGGCCCATGGGGCTCACAAGGTTTGGAGCCCAGACTCTCCACCGTGAGGGACCATGGTCATTTGTTTGCAGCGCAGAAGGCAGACCTGATACTAGCTCTGTGTGCATGTGCGAGGATGGAGAAGGAGAAGGAGGGAGGGGGGAAGGCTGAGAAGGGAACAGAACGTGAGAGGAAAAGAGCATGCATGTGTAGGTGGAAGAGCCATCCCATCTCTTCTTTCTTTTTGGCCTAGGATGAAAAACATGGCTGTTTGCCTGGGTTGATGATGAGAAGACTGATGACAGCTCTGCCGAGGGCGGGAGAAGCCAGAAGGGAACACCAGCTCTGTGCCTTCCCAGGAAGGGAGGTGGATGACGGCCTGAAATCTGCAGCCTTGATCTCCTTGCTCCCTTTCCTCTTTGGGGTGAGAACCCCAGTTTCTAGCAGAGCATGCAATTGCCCAATGGGAAGACTTCATGTTCCCATCTTCCCTCCTCTATTAGTAAGGGTTTTAGTCGACCAAGAGGGGGTTCAGATGTTCTTCTAACTACAGAGGACATGGAGGGAAAAGAGCTCAGACTTAGCCAGATACTGGTGTGGCTCATACCTATAATCCTAGCTATTCAGGAGGCTGAGATCTGAGGATTGCAGTTTGAAGCCAGCCTAGACAGCAGTGTGGCTATTGTATGTCCTGTCCCTGAAGGTCCTAACTTAGGGGGTCACGAAAGTACCCAACCCTAGCCCTGCCATTCAGCTGACTTTCTGTCCTCCAGGGCCCTTAGCTCCACTGCCTGTCCAGCACTGGCTAGACAGTGTACCTGCCAGGTGACCCGCCCACTTCTGACACCCAGCGGGGCGTCTGGCAGGGCTTTCTCCTGCCCTCTTCCTGGCCCCCACACTTCCTCCACCCAACATGGGTGATCAGTTCCATCCTCAGGATCAGGGATGAGCTCGGGGATGGGGAGGCATAAACACCATCAGATCTGGGGTCCCCTCTCCTGATCCCATTCCCCAAAACCTCTGGGTTTCTACTCTGGATTTAGTTAGTCCTCCCTCCCCAGAGGCCAAATGTTTACTTCCTTTTCCAAATGATAGGTTTCCATGGCATATGGCAAAAGGCGTAAGGACAAAATGGAAGCCCTCAGGAATACACAATGAGATGGCTGTCCTTCCACCAGGGAACCAGAGCAACCGCTCCCCGCTGGCATGGCACCAGTAGACAGCACTCCAACTCACAGAGTGAGTGGCGGCTGATATTTGGGGGGGGGGGGATATTTCCAGCACTATACACAAGGCACTGGACTCGACTCCCAGAAACACAGAGGTCCTGAGAGCCAGGTAACTTTTCCAAGGTTAAGTTCACAAGTTGCCAGCCTGGCTTATTTGTTGAGATGGGATCCTGATAACCTTTTGACGGAGCTGAGTGTCTGGGATTATACCACTACACTTGACCCCGTTATACCTCTTATATGACGGTCAAATCAAAGCCTATGTACATCTAAATACGAAATCAATTATATTTCAACTCATGTTATTGGCTTAGGTAGATTCTGCTTTGACAATTACTCCCACACAACCTCAGGTCCAGCTCTTTCTTTTTTTTCTTTTTTTGTCAGTCATGGGGCTTGAACTCTGGGCCTGGGCACTGTCCCTCAGCTCTTCAGCTCAAGGCTAGCACTCTACCACTTGAGCCACAGCGCCACTTCCAGCCTTTTCTGCTTATGTGGTGCTGAAGAATTGAACTCGGGGCCTCATACATGCGAGGCTAGCGCTCTAACCATTGAGCCACCTTCCCAGCCCCCCAGCTCTTTATTTGAACTGGTTTACATGTTCTGACTTCCGGTAGAGCAACGAGTCTTGGTTTATACCATGTGGCAGACGAGATGGCATTCAGGACCGGAAGACTTTGCTTTCTGTTTGAAGATAATCCAACCTCACTCTTAACCTGCGGGAGAGGGGGAGGGAGGAAGGGGTTGGCAATCTTCAATGCTAATTCAACATGGTGCCATTTGATCTCAGCTAAGCAGCCTTAGTCATTTAAACAGCTTTATTGACATCAACACCTAATAAGTATCTAATCCAATTAGGACTGGAATTGGTTACAGAAAATTTCTTCATGGTACATTTACTACTTATACTCACGGCAGAGAACTAGTGGGGTGCTAGTGTGCTCAAGGAAGGCTTCCACACAGAATGCAGGGCGGCTGTTCTGAAAACTCTGGTACCCTTATGTGTCTAAGTGTTCTCTGTCCATGAATTTCACCAACCACAGTTGGAAAATACCCAGGGGAAACAAGTCTTGCCATTACTAGCTGAATAACACAATATAACAATCATTTGCACCAGGACCTCTCAGTCATTTAAAGATGTGCGTAGAGCAGTATTATCTCAGGTAATCCTGCTGGCACTGTCTAAAGAATAAATCTTTGGCTATTACCTTTCTGGAGTGAGAAGGCTGAGCTACAGGAAGCTTACATAGCTAGCCAAATGCTACATATCTAAATGGGAAGCCAAGATTTGAACCTCAGCTCTCTGACCTTAAGTCTAGTCTCAATCTTTACAATATACTGAATCCAATACAGCTGAGATTTCCAGCAACCCAAATAGAGATAATCAGACAGGGAAAAGTGATGAAGCCATGGGGTGTCTGCAAGGTAGAATGGGCATGTGCTCCCAGGGAGAGCCCACCAAGGTGTTAGACTTGTACAATGGTCCCCAGGTATCCTCAAGCGGTGGCTTCCAGGAACCTGCAGATACCAAACTCCTGAATGCTCAAGTCCCTTCTACTGATCTATATTTGTGGTGGGTGCCAGGGATTCACACCTGCAATCACCATTCAATGCCACAAATCCATGAGACTCGTACCTCCAAAGCCAGAACTGAAGCTGTGGCTAGAAGTGGTAGAGCACCATCCATAAGCAAAGAAGCCAAGTGAGAGTACAAGACCCAGAGGCCAAGCCCCAGGCCCCGCGGGAAAACAAACAAAACAGCCACTATTTGGATATATGAAATATGCTCTCCATAAGCTTTCTCATATACTTAAATCATCTCTAGATCATAACACCTCATCTAAACTCCACACAAGTAATCATTACACTGCACTGTTTGAGAAATTACAACAAATGAGGTCTGATGATGACAAATTCCCGCATTCCTTGGGAAGGATCACTCAGAAGAATGGAGCGCTTGAGACCAGCCCATTACATGAGGAGACACTCAAAGAGAGGGAGGGAAGGAAGAAGAAAGGAGGGAAGGAGGATAGAAACAGAAGGCCTGAGGAAAGAAGAGTGGGAGGGAGGGAAGAAGAAAGGCAGGAAAAGAGAGGAGGAGAGCGGGAGGGAGGGAGAGGGAGCCAGGAAGGGAGGGAGACTTCACTCTCCCAGTCGTTCCAAGGAGACACATTTGAAGAGAGCAGAAACCTTGTAAATGAAGTCCTGAACTTCAGACCCCCATCCTGGCGGGGAGGCCGGGAAGTACAGGACCCCGCTCACCTGCCCTCCCATTCTCTCATCTCCGCAGTTAGAGCCGGGCAGGGCTGGGCCGTGGGGAACTGGCCTCAGTGGCAGCGCATGCCACGTTCCTGTCCAGCCCACAGACCTTCCCAGCCCTCAGGCAACAAAGCCTCCCTGGGACTACAGAGCTGAGATTTGCCCAGGGAGAGGTGAGAAGGGGAGGGGCCTAGAGGGGCTCTGAAAGCAGAGGCTCCACCTGCCCCAGAAGAGCGGCTCCCCCCCCCCACTTTCTTCATCAGCACTGGATACCTTTGCACCCACATATGACCTGGCCACATCTTAACCTCTCATCAGATACAGCCCAAGCTTCTGTAGAAACACCGCTTACAGTCAATGCCTCCAATCTCAGAATTCCACTCAGCACCAAAAGCCTAAAGTTACTCCAAGCATCCTAATCATACAAGCAAGCAACGAGGGAATGGACTATCAACCGGCTTCCTAGTTTTAGGACAGAGTGGACGTGTGAGCTGGCCATGTTGGTGCCGGTTACATTTCTATTCACATGGAGACTGAGGACAATTAGAACATTTATCTCACTCAGCCACTAGTCCCTCCTGCCCCCAGCCTCCCCCCCCCCTCGCCTTCTCCAAAAGAAATGAAAAAACGTTTTCATTACACACAGATATCTGTGGCTGAAAGCAGCTATTTTTAAAAAATGATGTCACAGAGCCTAGAATGCTGCAGTGTTCTGGTTTCAAAAAAACACTCAATGGGCTCTCAGTGGGTGAGGTCCCAGGGAGCCAGCCCCCCCGCCTCTCTCCCTCAGACCTGCTACTTCGTTTTAGAACTGTTATTTATATTTTTCATATCTTTTAAAATAATATATTCTCACATAGTGGAGATGCATATTACTATGCTATTCATTTTCAGGGGCTTCAAATTACCATCTTTTAAACTTGCAACTCTGAAAAATATCCCTTCAACTTAAGCATGTTCTAGACAAACAGGCCCAACTCTACAATGGTTCCCATTATGATTTTTCAGCTTCATGATAATGCACAATCTATGTATTTAGCAAAACCTGTGCCAGTCAAGGGTCATCTGTAGTTGTATAGAAGGCATGATTTTTTTTTTTCTTGTACAAAGTCAATACATCTCAAATATCAAATTATTTTCTGTGGGGTTATCCCAGGAATAAAACATGGTGTACGTATGTGTGTTTGCAAAAGGAAACCAGAAAAATAATCTCTCCACTAAAACCAGACACCATGTCACGACCAGCACTTTGTAGATGGGGAAAATTGCCTTTTGATTTCTGTTTGCTAGCTGTCTTCTTTAACAGCATGAAAAATAAATTGTTCTTCTTCAAGAAAAGTATTTTATATGAGGAAAATAAATAAACCTCAGATTTCATCTTAACCGGGAAAATAATCTCCGCAAACTGAATCTCAGTGTCTCCTACTTCCCGCAGTTCTGTAGAGACACAATTCTAAGAATGCCTAGCTCATAGGGTAACCAGTCATCGACGATCTACTCAGAGAGCCTGGAAGTCCACACCAGACATCCTCTGAGCTGACCTTATTGCACTCTGTACATCTTTCCATGCAGGTGTTTCCCCCTAGCAGAACCTTTCCCCATGTCCCGTTAAATTTCTCTGCAATGAGTAATGGAGTGGAGCATTGAAGAGGAGAAAGGGAAGAACTTGGGGTTTCCTATTAAGGGAAATGCAACAGCTTGAGACAGAAGAAAATAAGTCTACTCAGACATTTAATGTGTCGGGAGTGTGACACGTATTTATCTCAGTTACTCTTCATAATTGTGGATGCGTTCATTCATTTCTTCCCGGTAGATGGGATATCAGGTTTCAAAGAATGGCCTGCTACAGGGCATGGATATGATGATGTCAGTGTGTCTCAGAGGTTTGTGAGCTGGGAAGCTGGCCCTCAATATCATAGGATTGAGAAATGGAGGACTTTGGGGGGGGGGACATGGGGTCTACTGAAAATGAAAAGTCATGAAGGCACCACTCTAGGAAGGGATTAATGTAAATTCTCACAAGACTGAGCTCCTTCTCATGACATTGGGTTGTTAAAATGCAATATCACATACTTTCTCATTTGACACCCAACCATTTCCCTCTACTGCAGTCTGCTTAGACTTTTCTGCCATCAGACTCATAAGCCAGATAGTCTCTTTTCTCTATAAAGTACCTAGTCTAAAGTACTTTGTTCTAGTAACACTTACAAGGCGACAAGACTTGCCTACAAACACACAGTGTGAGAAAAAGCAACCTCTCCTGTCAAACCAAAGTGCCTCTTGTACATTGATATTTCCTGGAATTATTTGCCTTTTGCCTTCAATTGTCACTATTGCCTGTACTGTTTGGGACCGGCAACCATGTGAGGAATATGAATCTTGTGTCAAAGGAGTTAAAAGAATAAACTATAACTACTGTGTGAGCTGCTTGTGACCAGCTAGTTACGTTAGGGAAGAAGTCTTTATCAATTGAGTTAAAAGGAAGAAGGCCACCTTTTGGGTGGGAGCATTCCACAGGTCTCATCACCCTCCTCCAGCGGTATCTGCCAGCCACTCTGTTCCCAGCCCTGCTCTTAGCCAGTTGTGATAGGGGGAAAAAAATGTAAACCTTTGAAATAAATGAAAGAATAATTCCCCCCTTCCAACCTTGGTAATTGGTGATCAATTCTACTTAGAATGTGAGCCTACTTATTGACAAGGAGGAGGGACAGTTTGGATGGGAATAAAAACCTAGCAAACTGGGTAGAGTAACGATTGCACCCTTTTGCACAAAAGTAAATTGCCTTGATGCAAATCTCCTATAGCTCTGTGTATCTATTCACTTCTGACATGGGAGAGTCGCTGTGCATTTCTAACAATCGCAAAGAAACCATGAATTCGAATCTAGTTCACACTCCTGGTGCCAAGCTTCCTAACAATAGGAAAAGTGCTTAACTCACTTGCTGTAAAGGGCCTGTTTTCTAGCTATTCAAAAATTACTTTTCCTTCTTCTGTCAACCCAGGCAGCTCTGCAGAGCTCACAGGTAGGAGACTCAGCCAAGAGAGCTGGAAACTTGAGACTGATACAAGCAGTCCTCCAGAGAGAGCTACTCTGCATAACTCCACTATTTTTAGAAATAACAATATAGTGACTAAGAAGCAGGCTGGTGCTCAGTAGGGAGAGGCCAGGTGTTGAGAAGAAGAGAGACGCACAAGAAGAGCTTTTCTTGGTCCAGCATTGACTGAGATGGCAGTCAGCAACTGATTGGTTCATTTCTGCATAACTCACATGTGCATAACCAAGTATGATGTCCAAGATATGAAGACTTAGAAATCCAACACGGGGAGTCCAGAGTAATTTGGAAGACCTGCACAAGACTTCAGCTGGGCAAGCACTATGGTGAATTCTTGGATTTCCACCTCTTTCTGGAGTGTTGTATCTTTTAAGGCACTCCATTAAGAAATGGAATCTACTTGAATCTAGATTTGCCTCTTGCCCTTCTTAACCAAGAGCGTGGAGTGGAGGGATTGCACCACTTCTGAGCCTGAGCTTTACACCATCCAGTCTCAGACAACCCCACTGCTGCCACGTGAATGAATTTGGACTTGCCTTCTGGGTGGTGGAAACTCTTAGAGCCCTGTTGCCCCGGTTTGCCCAGCCTATAGGAAGATCTCTCTGCGGCTGATGGAGCATATAAGGGGTCCAGTTCTAGGCTAAGGGTATAGCTCAATGGCAGAACACTTACCTAGCATTTTTGAGGTCTTGGGTTTGATTCCCAGCACTGTAGAAGGAAAAGAGAGGAGTTCAATTCTGAGCAGCATAAATGGCTAATAAGTATATGCATGGCTATTGTTTAAATCCTGTGCCTTTTGGTGTAGTTGTTAAATAGCAATAGTAGCATTTTAGGGCTTCAGTGCGAGTCTTGGTTTCCTTGTCTCTAAAAGCACAATAGAGTTGGGGCTCAAGCACAGAGCCCTTGCCTAATAAATACAAGGCCCTGGTTTCAATCCCCAATACGGCAATAAATAGATGGGTGGATAGATGGATACATATATACAGAATAGCATTTTCTTTTTTTTCCAGTCCTGGGGCTTGAACTCAGGGCCTGGACACTGTCCCTGAACTTCTTTTGCTCAAGGCAAGCATTCTACCACTTGAGCCACAGCGCCGCTTCCAGCTTTTTCTGTTTATGTGGTACTGAGGAATTGAAGCCAGGGCTTCATGCATGCTAAGACAAGCACTCTACCACTAAGCCACATTCCCAGCCCACAGAATATCATTTTTATCACACAAGGACATATGGAGCCAGGAAGTAAAGAGGTCACCTTCAAGAAATGTTGCAGCAGAATAAGTATAAAAGCTTAAAAAACCAAAAGCCATTCCTTCCTTCCTCCATTCATTCATTCATTCATCTGTGCATGCCTTCCACAAGTACCCTCCAGCCGTGCACAGGCCTGGTGGGCCTGCGCCTTTCAAGGCAGCTATGTGCTCAGACATTCTGCTGGAGCTTGGTCTCAAACAAATGCAGCATCCTCAATTACCAGGTCTAATCAGTTCAGTACCAGGCAGATTCTGTAGAATTAAACAGTTTGGTGTGCAAGCTCAAGTGAGTTTTAAGGATGACAGATTGATTTTTGCTTCCTGAAAACAAATTTAAATTGATGAGCCCTTAATGAATTCTCTCCCCCATTCCTTGAGGGGAGGGGGAGGGGCCCCGATCATGCTTTAATCACACTGTGGGAGAACTATTTGCCAAGCTCTCAGATACTGAGGACACGCTGGGTGTTCCCTGTGGAAGAATCCTGCACTTGTTGAGGAGAGCACTTTCTGGGTCTAACGGAAACTGTTTCCACTGAGGTTGTCAACGACTCCCTTTTCTGCCTCATAGAAGCTAATCAGTCAACAGGATTTATTTGGTTCAAGATAGCTTTGCCGACGTGCTTGGCAGGAGATGAGAGTAGTATACACAGCATCTCACTCATTTATTAGACAAATGTTTATTGAGCACTTACCCTGCTCCAAGCACTGCTCAAAGAGTTTGGGGTATATAATTAAAACAATGAGGGAAGAGAAAAATCTCCCTGCCCTCCTGAAGCAAAAACAAACCAGCAAACCTGGGAATAAGTAAATGCTATATATCTGAGAAAGTATAAATACTGTGAGATAATTACCACCGAACCAGGGCAAGAAAAGTAGACTAGATCTATCCATCAGTTTAAATTGTATACTCGAGAGGAACCTGTGTGTGTGTGTGTGTGTGTGTGTGTGTGTGTGTGTGTGTGTGTGTGTGTGAGACTGTCTGTCTGTGTCTGTGTCTGTGTCTGTCTGTGTTTGTGTCTGTGTCTGTCTGTGTGTGTGCCTGCTGGTTCTGGGGCTTGAACTCAGAGCCTGGGTACTGTCCCTGAGCTTTTTTGCTCAAGGCTAGCGCTCTACCATTTAAGTCACCGCTTTCCTTCGGGCTTTTTGGTAGTTAATTCAAGATGAGAGTCTTGCAGACTTTCCTGTCCCAGCTGGCTGCAAACCACAATCCTTAGATCTCAGTCTCCTGAGTAGCTAGGATTACAGGCGTGAGCCACCAGCATCTGACATATTTGTCACCTTTTATCATGATGTCAGGATAACAATTTTGAAGGAGGGAGGATTTTGCTGGGCTCGTGGTTTTAGGATGTGCAGCCTGTGGTTACTGGCTCCATTACTAGAGGTAAAACATGACCACAGTGAAGCGGTGAGTGGAACAGCTCACTTCATGGTGGCCAGGAAGTAGAGTTCAGAAAGCAAACCTGAGCTGGCGGGCTAGCTTCCTCCTGCTGATGTTTTTGTCTCTTCTGGGCCTTCAACCTCTTGAGATTGTCCCCCTTCAGTTACTGTCCCAGTTGACCATGGTTTCTCTGGCAGACACATCCAGAAGTGTGCTTTGCTAACCTCCCAGCATCTACTGACCCGGTCCAGCATCTTTTCAATCTGGGTTGGTAACATTGCACAACTTGCAGGGAGTCCCTGGCAGCAGGTGAGGTAGGAAAAGCAACAGGAGATTCAGGAGAATCCCAGAGGCCCACAGCTGGCCTCCGACACACCATCCACCTGCTGGGTCAGTTTGAACTGGCTCACCAGAGCCATATTTGCACATCCCTTCCCAACTCTGGGTTCAGTGTTCTCACACTGGTGTGCTTGCAATTGAACAGCAGGAGGGAGTTTACACCACGGAAGACGACAAACCCTCTAGATCAGGGCTTTTCTTCCTTGCCTTTTGTGTTGTTTTGTTTTTTTTTAATAAAATAAACACTGGTTGCACCACCACCCCTCCTCACCATCCTGCAGGAAAGGTGCTGATGTTTTCAATGTAAGCACAGAGGACGACGAATTGTCACCCGGGGAGAGATCACTGTGGCGCAGCTGCAGAAAAAGCTTTTTGGAAGAGGGAGGGGAGAGGGGCCTAGTCTTCAAGAGAAGCTGGGTGAGTTTTCCTAAGGGAAAGAAACAAAAGCACAAGAGTGTGGCACCCAGACCAAGCATGGAGACTGCTGGCATGTTCTAGAAGCTCCCCACTCAGAAATACAAAGCTGACAATGGATCCAGCCTCTCACAAGGTAGGATTTGATGCTTTCCAAAACGGATCTAAAATTATCTTGTCTTTCACGCCCCCACCCAAATCATTCCCAGCTCTTTGAAAGCCTTGCCAACCTCAATGTGGACACGGTCCACGCGCATCTTTAGGAATAGCACGCGGGCTCGGCATCTGTTTACTTAGAGTTCTCTGAATTTTTCTCCATGGAAACGAGCTGATAAATAGACATGAAATTGCTCGATGTCCAGGTTGTTCCCGGTCACTGTCGTGGCTGTGCTCCGAGCATTGAGCAAGGTTATTTCAAGACTGAATTTCTTCACTTTCAAATGATCAATTAGGCTGGGTGTGGTAGCTCAAGCCTGTAATTCCAGCTACTTGAAAGGAAGAGAACAGGAGGCTTTTTCCCAGCCCAGTCCAAAAAAAAAAGTAAGACTCCATCTTGATGAGCAGCTAAGTACAGTGACACCCACCTGTCACCCCAACAGCATGAGGAAGCACAAATAGAGGATCAAAGACCAGCCTGGCCTGGCACAACACGAAGCTTTATCCAAAAAGAGAGGGCTGATGGATGAAGTGTCTCAAATGGTAAAAAGCGCCTGGATGAGAGTTTGAGGTTCTGAATTCACAATGCAGTACCCCTCCCCCACCCCCCACTGGCGGGGGGGGGGGGGGGGGGGGTTGGAATTCACATCCTGATCAGTAGATAAAGATGCACAGTATTCCCTTCAGGGAGTATTCCAAACTCTCTTAAGAAGACTATTTTTGTAAATGTTTATGAAAAATGAAATCATAGTGTTTCCAGTCCAAATCTAAATACCAGCATTCTCCAAAGGTTCAAAACAGGGGAGAAATATCTACTAAGTATTGTCCAGGATGCCTTTTTCTCCAGATCGTAAAATCTCAGAAGTAATTGCCACACCAGGCAGGGCTTCCGCTGGCCTTTAATAGTGGTTCAGAATATCCGGCTATCTGGTCACAGAAACACAGATGCGAAGGTGGCAGCCCACACACATGCCACAACATTCATCCTCTAAATTCCTCTCACCTCCCTCTGCCCTGTTGTCTAGATCTGTCTTTTGTGCTAGAATTCATCTGTTAATAAAAGAGAGGAGGCCACAGAATGAGAAGGCAGGAGAAAGGAGGAGATTAGAACTGTGGTAATTCTATCTACTGACTACCCTTAGATGAAAAAAATCACTGAGCTTTCCAGGAGGAATGATGTATGTACACACAAATCAGCAACTATTTACTGTGTAAAAGAGCCTTCACTCCAAAATGTTGCTTATTAAAATATTTAGCATTCATTCTCAGCAATGCCTCATTACTATGCAGGATGAATCACAGATCTGCCTCTCTCTAAGGTATCAAGCAAAGAATTTCCAGTAGAACAGAGCCCACGTATTTGAATAACTACATGTTCTTCTTTTAGACACTCGGGGGTCCTTCCCAACCAATCACATTCTTGTTCTCAGAGTGATCTTTCAATCATCCAATAGACAGGCAATGATTTCAAAGGGGGCAGATCCAAATGGGAAAAATGTCACAGTCCAAAAATGTACTTCAGAATGTTTTAAATGTCTAAAAAATAGCCAGGCGCCTGTGGCTCAGGCCTGTAATCCTAGCTACTTAGGAGACAGCAACTTGAGGATTGCTGTTCAAAAGCTCTGGCCAGAAAGTCCATGAAATTCTTAACCCCAATTAACTACCAAATAGCCAGAAGTAGACCTGTGGCTCAAGTGATAGAGTGCTAGTCTTGAGCCAAAAAAAAAAAAAGTTCAGTGACAGCAGCCAGACACTGAGTTTAAGCTCAAGCCCCAGGACCTACACACACACACACACACACCAGGACCTACACACACACACACACACACACACACACACACACACAAATCTAAAAAATAAAGAATCACAGTGGAATAAAGTTTAGAAGGATGATAAATACCAGAAAATTGATGATAGCTCGTACTGAAACATGTTAAGAATAATTTGTGGGTTGTATGTCTGTCCTCTGAGCTCCTCAAGAGAGAAAAACATGAGCTTTCTTTCTCCACGGCATATCTTTCGAAAGATTGTACAAGCACTCAAAAAGGTAAGTCCCCAAAAATATGATTTGTGGTCTTCTTTATATTAGCAAACCAAACAAAACCAACCAGCAAGAAGCCACCTTTATGGGCAGAATTTAGGAGCAGTGTTAAATAAATAAATGCACACAAGGTCTAGTTGGTAACACAAAAGCTGCAAAAGATCTTCAGGTAATGGCAGGCAGAGATGTCTATCAAAATACTGTTAAAGAAAGCAGCCAGGTGTGTGCAGCTATATACACAGCATACCCAGGCTTGAAGGGCAAGCATAATTGGGTAGCTCAGCAGTAGAGTGTTTGCCTAGCATGCAGAGGCCCTAGGTTCAATCCCTAGCACTAGAAGATTAAGAGCAATAATGATGATGATAAACAAATTCCTTTTGAAAAACTGTACTTTGCTTATCTGCATAGCTTTTGCTTGCTTCCTCATTAGTTTATATCAACAGAATAAAGAAAATGACCTTTTCAGAGGGTTCTCTTTCTCTCTCAGAATGAGAGTTCAAAAACCACAGGAAACAATTTACAGAGCACTAGTTTGGAAGGCAGAGGTCTCATGCATGGTTTATCCTATCACCAAGAGCTCCAGATGCATTTTCAATTTCCCCCACAACCCAAGGGTGAATTGTGGTTAATTCCACATGATTAATCACCAGCCCTAGCTTATACTCTGTTACCTGGGCAAAACCTGAGTGGAGAAAACCAGCTTTGCTGCCTCTGCAGATTTCTTGCTCTTTCTCTGGAAGCCCCTATGATGGCTCTCTTCATAGTTGTCTTAGTTGGCATGGCATAAAGGAGCAAAATTCACAGCAGCAATTGCTGGTGACTCATTTTAGGCTGTCAGGGAAAATAGTGTTGTGCTTTAATGTAGAGAGCTGTATTGTTGTTGTTGTTATTGTTATTATTATAGGGCTGATGCTTTCTTGCCAAGATTCTGCTTGTTCCCAGATAAACACAGAAAGCTTGATGGTTGGCTCTCAGGAGCACCTTTTAGAGAAGTACAAGAGGAATACTGCCAAGTCAGCTAGGTCCCCGGGAGCCCTTCCCCACCTGCCATCCTGCCCCAGGCTGGAGGAAGCCCTTTGCCCTAAGGTGATCCCGCTGGACCCTTGTTTCAACTTTGGGTCATCCAGTGCCCTCAATGTCTACCAGAAATCCTGGATAACAGTGGACATCACAGGAAAGACTACAGAAGGTCAGATGATCTAAAGAGAAAGAAAGCGGCTGACAGCCACAACAGGTGGAGGCGGGGATGGACTAACAGGTGCAGGGCCAAGGTTAACAAGTAGACAGAGGTCTTTAAGACCTGTGCCACCTGAGCCCCAGTCAGGAACAAACAAGACTCTGTGCCTACCACTATCCTGCTCTGACTCCACCGCAGAGGCGAGGCAAGGTGGAGGAGGCAGGGGGCAGAAGGAAGAGCAGGAGGAGGCAGGGAAAAGGGCAAGACCTGACTAGCTCCTGGTTTCAATACAATATTTATTTCTTGCATAATCTACCAGCAAATTAGATCAAAGAGCTGTCAGTTTGTTAAAAAAAAAAAAAGTATGCAATGCATTAAAGGAACAAATCTGAAGTGCCCATAATGTAAAATAACATTTTCCAGGAGGCAGGATTGAGTTATGTAGCTAAAACAGATCTCAGATTTGCAAAACAGCACAAAAGACCCAGGATTAGAGAACTTTCTCTCTGTGGTACTATATACACTTCTTCTCTTTTCTTTTTCTTTCTTTCTTTCTTTTTTTTTTTTTTTGTTGTTGATCATGGAGCTTGAACTCTGGACCTGGGTAGGGTCCCTGAGCTCTTCAGATTAAGGCTAGCACTCTACCACTTGAGCCACAGCACCACTTCTGGTTTTCTGGTGGTTTATTGGAGATAAGAGTCTCATAGACTTTCCTGCCTAGGCTGGCTTTGAACTGCAATCCTCCGCTCTCAGCCTCCTGAGTACCTAGGATGACAGGTGTGAGCCCCCAGAGCCCAGCTCACTTCTTTTCTAACTCAATTAAGATAATTATATTTTTTTAAAAAAATAACAACTACTCTTTATGGAATTACTCTTTGCCAGGGCAGGCACTTTAGAAAAAAATTGTCATCTCACCATGTGATCGAATATGATCTTATTTTCCAAATATTGGTGGGAAATCTGAGAAATATCTTAGGACACACTGCAAGTAAGTCGTGTCGGGCAGTCTGTCTGTTGGCCTACCAAACCAGACAGCTTTGTAGTATGCACCATCTGAAAAACAAAGATATATGTGAAGGCTAGACACTCCACATTTTCAAGCTAATTCCAGATTACTTTATATTGCTCCCTTATTCAGTCCTTGATAGAGTACAGATCCTAATTTAAAATATTTTCTTTTATAAAATGGTCCTTGCGAGGGATGACATTGTCCAAAATGAAATGTACTCTTTACCTGACTTACATAACTGTAACCCCTCTGTGTATCCCCTTTATAATAACAATAAAAAATTTTAAAGAAAGGTATGTTCACCAAAAAAAAGCCCCTTGCAAGTATACAAGTAGTGACTAGAATAAGCCAATAGCAGGCGACAATCTCATGGCCCAGAGTCAAGAAACGTTGCTGTATTAGTTAGCAGTCTGTTGCTATAACCACCTAAGATCTTTAATTTATAAAGAGGGAAAATTTGTTGAGCTCACTGTTTTGGAGGTTCCCATCTAACATCCAGTGAACCCATTGCTTTCCACCTCTGCTGGAGACGCTGGGTAACAATGATGAGGGCTTAGAGTAGAGCCCACTGTTCACTAAAAGGAAAAAAAAGGAGGAGGAGGAAGAGGAGGAGGAGGAAGAAGAAGTCAAGGTCCCACAATCCCCTTCAAAGGCACCCCCCCAATGACCTAATGACCTCTCACTAGGCCACACCTCCTGAAGGTTCCAGCACCTCCCCATGGCACCATCTGAGAACAAAGTCTTTCAATACTCGGGCCTCTGATAACACTCCTCCAAACCATGGCAATAGCTATATTTCACATTAGGGTTTGATAGAAGTACTTGAGTTTGAAGGAAAGGGGCTTAGAGCCAACTCACATATATTACATTGGAAGAGTTCGGCATGTGTCACCCCAAGATAATGAAGCTCTGGTACACTGATTATTTTGAACTGAGATCTCCTGGGGAATAGTGAGGCAGGCAGAGACTTCCTCTAAGTGACTTGATCTTTCCAAAGATGGGCCTCCAAATAGACCTCGATCGCCATGAATCCCCTCCTTGGGAAATCTCATCCAACAATTCTTTGGGGCATCAATATATGGTACCTTTTCTCCAATGCCTGGACTCTTCTGACCCTGAACCTTGGTCCCCAGGTCGCGGGTCCTCAGAACCCACTTTCCTGGCACTTCTTCCTAGGACCCAAAGAGATGGCATTGCTTCTGGACTCCGCTGGGTGTGTCCTGAACACTCTGCCCTAGTAGATTTGCTCAGGTGGCCCACCTGAAGTCCTTTATCCCACACAGAACTATAAACTCCTTCAGGCAAGGTCCACAACCCTTTTCTTCAATCTGGAACAGTGCCTGCTCTCTTAGAGGTTCTTAAGAACTTGACTAATGGATGAAGTTCTACCCACTCTCCCCTGTTTTGTTCTCTGCTAGATATGAACCACAATGCAATTGTCCAAAACTCACTCCTCACCAAAGAAGTGGTTCCCAAACTATTTTAGAAACTCACAATCTGACATTAAAAAATATGTTTGTAATTCCTTCCTAATTCTGTCTTGCACAGGCTAATAATAAAATGAGTTGGCATTCCTTGGGTAGATATCAACTGACAGTAAAGGGAGCCAAGCCAAGAATGTGTTAGGTGGCAGTGTGATTATAAATAGGTCATGTGTAATAATGAAGAATTGAAAATTACTCAAATGACCAACAGTTGGGGGATAGTTGATAGATAATCTATAGAGACATGCTGCTGCTGATCATCATAATAGATGGGTAGATGATAGCTAGATAACATTAACATTAAATTTGCAAATAGGGGAAAATCTATTTGAAATAATCCTACAGATATAACTACAACACAAGACCAGGTGCCAGTGGTTCACACTTGCAATTCTAGCTACTCACGAGGCTGAGATCTGAGGATCACAGTTTGGAGCCAGCCAGAGCAGACAAATCCATGAAACTCTTAATGTCTAATTAAACTATCAAAAAATCATAAGTGAAAGGTGAGGCTCAATTGGTAGAGTGCCAGCTATGAACTAAAAGCAAAAGAGATATCAAAAGGCTCTGAACACAAGACCAAAAACATCAATATCTATCATGCATTGTATACCTTAATTTAAAAACATGTCTATGCCAATTCACCTATGTGTATGTGTGCATATGAAGATGTGGACAAATACACGCGTGTGCTTGTGGCACTTTGAGCAAGCTGAAACATTTTCACTTTGCTACTGCACCTTGCTTCCATACTTCTGGGAGTGGGACAGAACAGGATCTCCAGTATTAGCCCCTTCACCTGCAAAGTGAAATGGAGATTTACTGTGCTGCCTGCTCAAGGTTACAGTGTTAGCGAGGATCCAGGTCTCTCAACACTAACACAGCCTGCTTGACGGTGTGCAGAAACCTGAGTAGGACTGATGTGAGACACCTTGAACAATGTCCTGCACTAGGAGATTCTCCAGTACTATTTGTCCAAAGCATACATGGATGGATAGGTAGCTGGGTAGATGGATGCATGCATGGGTGGGTGGGTGGATGGGTGGATGGATGGATGCATGGGTGGGTGGGGTGGATGGGTGGATGGATGCATGCATGGGTGGGTGGATGGATGCATGCATGGGTGGGTGGGTGGATGGATTAATTGGCACCTCTGTGGGATCAGCTTCTCCAGATAATCACTATTGAAATTTTTCTTCTACAAATATTTCATTCATGTATTTGTCCATTCCGCAATTAAATATGAGTCAACAATATAAAAGGCTATGTTAGGAGCCGGGCGCCGGTGGCTCACGCCTGTAATCCTACCTACTCAGGAGGCTGAGATCTGAGGATCATGTTTCAAAGCCAGCCCAGGCAGCAAAGTTCATGAGATTCTTTTTTTTTTTTTTTGGGTCCGGTTGTGGGGCCTGAACTCTGGGCCTGGGCACTGTCCTTCAGCTCTTCAGCTCAAGGCTAGCGCTCTACCACTTGAGCCACAGCGCCACTTCTGGCTTTTTTCTTATGTGGTGCTGAGGAATCGAGCCCAGGGCCTCAGGCATGCAAGGCAAGCACTCTACCACTGAGCCACCTTCCCAGCCCCATTCATGAGACTCTTATCTCCAATAAACCACTAGAAAACCAGAAGTGGTGGCTCAAGCGGTAGAGCACTAGCCTTGCGCTGAAGAGCATGGGGAGAGTGCCCAAGCCCAGAGTTCAAGCCCCATGACCGACCAAAAAAAAAAAAAAAAAGGCTATGTTAGCAGTTTAGGGGGGCTATGGAAATGACATTATTCTTGCCTTTGATATACTGATGATATATTAGGAGAATGGAATGATAAGATTTGTATTTAAAAAAACAACAACACCATAACACCTGGCTGAATATGAACTGAAGAGAATCACACACAAAGCACTGGGAGGGGGAAACAGAGAGAGAGAGTTTAGTTGAAAGAATAGAGGCAGGTTCCATGGAAATGTGGCATTTCAGAGGGGCCTTGAGTGACAGGCACAATGTCAGAGAGGCAGTGGGGGAGGACATTTCAGAGAGAAGCAGTGTTTTAGCCAAAGTGCAAGATTTAAAAATAATAATAATAGCTGTGCAAAAAAAGGAAGAATCTATAAGAAACACAGTTTCCATAGGGGAATACATCTTGGTTAAAATGCGTTTCCATCTGGGCAGCTGTTGCCTCTGTCTGTCTGTCCATCTGTCTGTCTAACCTCCAGTAGAGGATGCTTCAGTGATCTCTCCCATCTCTTCTACTCTTGTGGTATTCAAACTATAAGGAGGAGCTACGGGGCTTGTCTGTTCATTTCTCCCTTTAATGATCGAGGTAGAAAGTATTATTAGCCTTGTTTTATAACTGAGTGTGAAACAAAGGTGCAGAGAGGCAGAACTTTCCCAAGGTCACAGGATGAGCCAGCTGGAAGGAAACCTTAGACCAGTTCTGAGAGAGGCCGCGTGGGCACATCTGGGAGAGGAGCCAGCATGTCCCCTCTGTGTGTCCACACAGCCCCTTCGCCTGGGGACACAGCCTGCTCCAGACGTTATTTAACTCATCCTCTGAGCCCCACCATGACTGAAGGCATGCGTACTAGACAGGCAGAAGTGGCACCAAAGGAGGACATGGGAGTGGTAGGAGGAAGGGTGAACTAATGCGGTCAGGGTAGTCAATATACACCATGTAAGAAATGAGCTATGTGACATGTGGACAGAGACAGGAGGGGAAAACTGGGAGAAAGTGAAGGAAGGAGGTGACATTGTCCAGGAAAAATTGTACTCATTACCTGGCTTATGGAACTGTAACCCCTCTGTACAACACCTTAATAATAACAATAAAATTATTTGTAAAACCAACAACAGAAGAACAAAACAAGTGCATGCAGTGCCTGAGCAATTAACCCAGGAGCAAGTAATCCACGCAGGAGAGTCAAGTCTTTAGTGGCCAAAGCTCTTGGATCAGACCAGAAGCTACCTAGAGAGGTTGAAACTGGGTTAGGGTCAGGTGTTTTTACGTTGAGTTCCCATCTCTACCACGTGGCTTCTGTTTGAGTCTAGGTGCTCATTCTACCACTTTGAACCTCAGTTTCCGTGACTGTAAAATGAATATACATCTGGATCTGCAATGCATTTTTAACTGTGTAGAAAAAGAAATCAAGCTGGCTGCTGGTGGCTCACGCCCATAATGCTTCCTAGTCAGCAGGCTGAGATCTGAGGAGCACAGTTCAAAGCCAGCCTAGGTAGACAGATCTGAGAATCCTTATCTTTAATTAACTAGCAAAAAGCCAGAAGTAGAGGTATCACTCAGGTGGGTGTACTAGCCTTAAGAGAAAAAGCCAATCAAGAGGCTAAGTCTGGGCTGGGAAGGTGGCTCAGTGTTAGAGCACTTGCCTTGCATACATGAGGCCCTGAGTTCAGTTCCTCAGCACCACATAAGCAAAAAGAAAAAAGCCGGAAGTGGTGCTGTGGCTCAAGTGGTAGAGCGCTAGCCTTGAGCTGAAGAGCTGAGGGATAGCGCCCCGGCCCAGAGTTCAGGTCCCCCAACCAGACGCCCCCCCCAGAAAAAAGGAGGCTAAGTCCCTGAGTTCAGGCTCAAATACTGGCACCAAAATAAAATTAAATGAATAAAGAATTTTAGCCCAGTGCTGGGGTTCATGCCTTTAATTCTAGCTACTCAGGAGGCTGAGATCTGAGGGTCATAATTCAAAAACCAGCCTGGGCAAAAAGTCTTTGAAAGTCTTACCTCCACTTAATCAGAAAAAGCCAGAAGTTGTAGCTCAAGTGGTAGTGTGATAGTCTTGAGCAAAAAAAGCTAAGGGACAGCAACCAGACCTTGAGTTCAAGCCCCGGTACTGTCACAAAATAAATAATATTTGAGAAGTTAAGAGAAAAAGTTGGGATTGGCATACAGCCATTTTGTCATTCCTAGGGATGAATTGGGAACGGGAGTGGAGAGAGCTGTGTACTTGGTGCATTTTCTGTTTGGAATTACTTGCTGTAAACCAGCAAGTAAATAAATGATAACAGTGCACATAACCTCACCAGTCACAATGAGATAAGTATTTCTAGTGAGTGACTGCCAAAGGTCATCTTTTATTTACAAATTACATGTGTCCTGTAGCAAAAAGAAATATGAGGCAGAAAACCAAGAAATAATGGGAGAAACTATTAAGAAACTATCCAAGTGTAAGAGTTAAATCCCTTGCAAGATAATGGATGGGGCAGAAATTGCCTCCGAGCTACAATGCTGGGGACCGAAGTCACTCAGCCTTCCTTGGGCTGCTTCCCTTTCTGTCAATGAAGACTTAAAGACTCCATCTCCTAGATTTGTCCTGAGGACAAAAGGAAAGAATAGCTTGAGATGCTGTGGTGAGCCCTGATGGTGACTCAAGGTGGGGTCCACAGCAATAGGATGGGTCACTGTACCCCACGAGATACCATGTCCCCAGCTGCTGCAGCTAGGTTGCTCCCTGGGGTGTTTAACAGAAAGAGCCAAGACGGCGCATGGGAGAACAGGCAGCCTGGACCTGCGTGTGCACCCTCCAGAGCAAGACAGGCTTTGCAAGTTCACATACCTGTGGTTCAGTTGGCTCCCGGCTCTCCTGCCTTTGCCCCCATTGCTATTTACCCTACAGCAGCCTTTTGTAGCAGATGTGTTTAAAGAGCCATAAACTCAGCAATGATAGAGGGGATGTGTTTGCTTTCCACAGGGCTTCCTTGTTCCAATCAGAGGGAGCTTACCTCCACCGGGCCTGCTTGCTGTTATTTCTATGGGAAGCCTCACCTCCCCCGCCATCCCCGGCCCTTGATCCGCTCTGACTCCAAGCAGGGCCTTCCAAGCCTGTTCTGCACCTGCCTGGCTGTCCTGGAGGACAGCATGGCTTGTGGATAGATGGGGGGGGGAGGGAATAATACAGGGAAATTCAGATCCAAAACCAGAGGGCTTCACAACTAAGGAAGCCCTTTGCAAAACCATTTCCCAAACCAGAGAAAAAAAGTATTTTGCTGTTAAACTCCCTAGATAACTACCCACCACCCTGTCTCCTTTTGCTCTAAAATCTCAATTTGACACTGTTTTTTTTTTCACATTACCCAGACTTGAACTCAGTGCTGTACACTCTTCCTTGGCTTGCTTGCTTGCTGCTCTATCACTTGAGCCACTTCTCCAGAATGGCTTTTTGCTAGGGTTTTGTTTTTGTTTTTTTGAGATAAAATCTAGCCAACTTAGTCCAAGGTCACAGTATCAGCTCCTGAGACTGTGCTATGGCCCTGACCAGTCAGTGTTGGAACCGTCTCCATAAAGTTGCTTCTTGGTTAACCAAAAAAAAAAAAATATGTATGACTGGCTTTGAATCTCAATCCCCAGATCTCATCCTCCCGAGTAGCTAGGATTATAGATATGAACCACCACGCACAAAAGTTACAACACATAAGCACTGACCCTGCTCCTAACTTCTTGTACCTTCATCCATTTTTCTGTGACCAGCCAAATCGCATTCCATCAATTCAACAAAGATTTATTGAGCTCCAGGGTCACGTTGCAGAGCTCTGGTAGTTTGTAACAGAATATCTTAGAGAGACAAGGCCAAGATTTCTTGTCTGTAAAAGGAGTCTAATAATCATCCCTCTCTCTCAGGATTGCCATAGGGATCAAACACAGAGGGATGTGAAGGCCCTTTAGAAACTACAAAGTGAAATGCACATGCTGATGGCTGTTATTTTATTGTTATCATGTACGAGGCACTATGTCACTTCCCCAAGGAGGACTTGAAAATGAATAATCTCCCTCCCACAAGACACCCACAACATTATGAACTACTCAAAGGACTATGAAATAAAGCAGAAAATAATAAGGAAAGTTCAAAGGCCTATATATAGGAGCTCCGAAAGAGAAAGAATCAGGAGGTAGGGGTCAGGACAGCCTATTCATCTAGGCCTCGGGGGAGAACTGAGGGAGGGGCTAATGGCAAAGTCCCCTCTGAAAAGCTGTTTATGGTCATACACAGTGTCAAGGGTGACTAAACTATGTGGCATCTGAACACAGAGAGCCTGAACAACGTGTGGAGAGGGGAGGCACTAAATCTTGGTATGGATCTTGAAGAGTGGGTGGAATTCAGGGCAGGGAGAAGAGGAAAGCCACTCCCTACGGGCAAGAGGATGTGAACAAAGGCAGGATTTCTGCACTGGGAGGGTCTGGGAGACTCCTGTGAAGAACAGAGTGGGGATCCCGTGGGCTTCTTCTCCTTGTTCTCAAAGCCAGACCAGACTCTAGGTCTACATACACTGCTGGTTGGATCAATAGTCCATTCAGGGTTCTATATTTGGACAGGGGCCCGAGGGGAGACTGGGAGGGGGGGGGGATCTCTGCTGTTATTGTCTAGATGATTCTCTAGTGATTAGGAAGATAAATTATAATAACCCATTATGGAGCAACCATTCATAAATTTTTATTAACCCTGTCTGTAGCTCTAGACAAAAGTCATCCAAAAAAAGGGACCATTTTAAAGGAATGTTATATAATCCAAAGCTGCTCCCATGGGTCCTCGGATGACTGATATAGAAATTATATAAAAAGCAACACTGGAAACTTCTTTGTTTAAGAAAACCCAAAACCTATACAGACTAAAAGTAGGTCCACGGTTGCCAAAAGCTGGGGACAAGATTGAGAGGCAACTGCAAACGGGCTCAGGGTGCAGAAGTGTTTGAATTCATGTGACATTGGGTGATGTGCATATGCTAGCTCACAAAGCTGCTATTTTAAAAGGCCTATGTAAATGCTTTCTGCAGTCCTTTCCCATAAGAATGTATGCTTAGAACGAATAACATCTGGGCATGGTGCCACATGCCGGTCACCCAGCTACGTGGGAGACAGAGGCAGGAGGATCATAGTCTAAGGCACCAAGACCCTGTCTGAAAAACAAACTAAAAGCAAAAGGCCTACAGCAAGTCTCAAGTGGTTGAGTGCCTGCCTGGTAAACATGAGGATCTGAGTCCAATTCCCAGTATAAAAGATAGAGGGGGATGGGAGGAAGAAGGAGGATCAGAAGGAAGGGAAGAAGGGAAAGAGAAAGGGAGGGAGGGAGAAAAGAAGGAAGGAAGAGAAGGAGGGAGGGAGAGAGGAAGGAAGGAAGGAAGGAAGGAGGAAGGGAGGGAGGGAGGGAGGGAGGGAGGGAGGGAGGGAGGGAAGGAAGGAAAGAAGGGAAGGAAGAAGGGAGGGAGAGAAGGGAGGGAAGGGAGGGAAGGAAGACTCAAGACCTGCCGCTTGACAACTGTTTCAAAGACAGGATGTTGAAGTTGAAAAGGAGAAGGGAAAATACAAAGCAAGACCCCTTGGTGAGATGTCTGAAATGAGTCTGAAAATGCTCTGCCTGATGCTGGAAGGCCAGGCTGTGGTAGCCAGCACTGGTGCCAGTTAGTTTGAGCTGAGAGGTAGAGAATCACCCAACACTGAAGAGCCCAAGCGAAGGCCTCAGATGTTGCAGAAGGTTTTTAAATATTGGAGTGCAAAGACTTTCTGGTCCATTCTCATGTACATGATTATGTACATTTAGGTGAAAGGTTCGATACAGGTTCACCCTCTACATTAAGAAAATGAATTTAACATCAGAAGCTTGTTTCATTTTCTTCCCAAAAAGCCTGTTTGTTCACACTTCTAAGACCAACTACTAAAAAGTGGCTCATAAACAACGGAATTATTTCTCACAGTCCTAGAAGCTGGGCAACTCAAGATCAAGGCTCTGGCACATCTGGTGGCTGGTGCAGACTGCTCCCCTTGTTCACAGATGGCAAAGGGGGTGGAAGAGCTCTTTGGGCGTCTCCTTTACAAGGGTACTAGTCCTATTTATGAGGCTCTACCCTCGACCTAACAACTTGCACAAGATCCCCCTTCCTAAAGCCATGGACTTGGGATAAAGTTTCAATATATGAAGTTGGAGTAAGGAGGACACAAAGATTTCTATGACAGCGTTTGACCACAAAATTATACAAAAAGATCAAGCAGCCAGACAGCCAGGCACTAGTGGTTCATACTTATAATCCTAGCTATTCAGGAAAATGAAATCTGAGGATCACAGTTCAAAGACAGCCTGAGCAGGAAAGTCTGTGGGACTCTTAGGTCTAATTCACCACCCAAAAGCTGAAAGTGGAGCTGTGGCTGAAGTGGTTTAGAAAGCCAGCCTGGAATGAAAAAGCTAAGGAATAGAGAATGCCAAGGCACTGAGTTCAAGCCCTAGGACTAGCACACGCGCATATGCATGAACACGCACGCGCACACACACATAAGCAACTAGGAAGGAGAAATGGATATCAATAATTAATGTTCTCTTCATTCTTCCAGAGTGTTTTGATTTTGTTTTTGTTTTGTCAGTCATGGGGCTTGAACTCAGGGCTGGGTGCTGTCTCTGAACTCTTTTTGCTCAAGACTAGCGCTGTACCACTTTAGGCCACGGATCCATAACCAGTTTTTGAGTAGTTAATTGGAAATAAGAGTCTCACCTGCCCAGCAGGCTTTGAACCATAATCTTCAGATCTCTGCCTCTGAGCAGCTAGAATTACATGCATGAGCCACCAGCGCCCAGCTTTTCTAGAATTTTCTTAGTATTCTCCAGAGGTAGAAGCTGAATTCTTTGGAATCACAGAGGCATCGTGGAACCAGAATGCCCTGCCCAGCCTTGCTTCAGCCCGCATCCATTCATCCCTCCCATTGATACCTTTCCTCAGATCGCTCTTCCTGCACGACATGCCTTCCTTGGATCTACACCCTTGTGAAAGTCCTGCCTGCCCCTGCACCTCACCTCAGTGTTTCCTGCCGCCCGTGGAATAACAGCGGCCACCACCAGCCACGGCGTCGCTAAGTCATCTTCTAGCTGGGGACACCTGAGGAGGTTTGCCTTTGCAGTAGTTGGGCGGTGGCCTTAGAAGCAGCTTGAATGTCGGATGACAAGATTGGCCGTAAGGAAGAAATGAAAGGAATATTGTTCTCCTGCAGTTCAGGGAGCCTCTACCAAAAGAACCTGCCTCTACACTTTTTTTTTTCTCCAGCTACAAGTTGACACATTAAAACTTAAACTTGGTGTCACAGGCAGCCAATTCCACAGTGTTTGGATGTGACTCCTCCAAGGACATGCTTTTGTAAGCTTCCACAAACAGACTGGATGTCATTGTGGAGAAGCAAAATCTGGTGGGATCAACATAAGTAGGGGAATAGAATAAATAGCCTTTGGACCTTTGGAACGGCCAAGAGCCAAGGAACAGTATCTGAATAGCCATGAGAAGCATATTTATGGCCTGGGAGGGCTGAATCCATTTTTTCCACTTTGTCTAAATGCAAGTGTCTGTCAGCACCAGCTCTCTGTCTACAAACCCGGCGTATGGTTTCACCAGTGCCATCAAAAGTCCTCAGAGGTTGGGTACCAGTACCTCATGCCTGTAATCCAAGCTACTCAGGAGACTGACATCTGAGGATCACAGTTCAAATCCAGACCAGGCAGGAAAGTCTTTGAGTCTCTGACCTTTCGTTGGTCACCAAAAAGCTAGATGTGGAGCTATTACTCAAGTGGTAGAGCAGCAGCCTTGGAAAAAAAAAAAAAAAAAGCCCAATGGGTAAGATGGAGCTTCCGGAAGCAGTCTTCTCATTTGATGAACGGCATGGCAAACCTACCTCCACGGGTACAGGATCACCACCTACACGACGGAGGACGGGAACTATCAAAGCCCACTGCAGTCAAGTTTGGCATTTAGCACTGCACTGAGTTTACAATGTACGCAGGCCTAGTCTCCTCTTCTTTTCCTTCTTCCATTATTGCAGAGAAGCTAAATTAAATGTTACGTAATCACTACATGAATAGGGGACAGCAAAGTTCATCTAGACCACAAATTCTCAACAAGGGAAAAGTTTCTTAATTTTTTCGTGCCTCTTGTATTGCTGATTTCAGTGGTGTGATATGTCTTTGAACTTTCATTCTGTGTGTTTGATCACATTTTATTAGATATTAGCCTCTTGATAATTTGGTGCATGTTTTTAGAGCAAATTTTATGCTGCAATTTGAATAATGACGTAGTTTTGAGATGGGTCCCTGTGTGTGTGTGTGTGTGTGTGTGTGTGTGTTACTACAGTTTGAAATCAGTTTCTTGTGATTGGTAGGTTGATGTTAGACCACTTAAACCACTTCTTCAGACTTGCCTTTTGCTGTGTATTAAAGTCTCTAGAAGTTTTCTTGCCCAGGCTGCCTTTGAATCTCAGTCCTCTAGATCTCAAGCTTCTGAGTAACCAGGATCACAACCTTGAACCACTGGCACCTGACTGAGAAAGGGTCTTGATACATACAGCCCAAGCTGGCCTCTAATTTGTGACTCTCCTTCTGCCCACCTCTTTCCAGATACTGGCAATATAGGCAATTCACCACTACACACAAAGAGTCACAGTTTAAAATATATAACTAAATGTGATGGCTTTGAAAAATTTAGAGACAAAATGTATACTGGGGGTTGGAGGCATGGTTCAGAAGATAGAGTGTGTGAAAGCATCAGTGTGTGAAGCCAGTGTGTGAAAGCATTAGTTACCAAGTTCTAGTCCCAGTCTGCAACAGAAAGTGGGTGGGGGGGGGGGTGGAGAGGAGGGGAGAGCAGTGAGATGTATATTAGGAAAGATAAGCTCCTCACCCTAGACTTTTGTGTAGTATGTACCAGTCCTGGGGCTGGAACTTGGGGCCTAGATGGTGTCCCTGAGTTTCTTTTGCTCAAGGATAGTGCTCTACTACTTGAGCCACAGCTCTGCTTCTGGCTTCTTTGGTAATTTTATTGAGACGAGAGTCTCATAGCTGGGCCCTAGTGGCTCATGTCTGTGATCTTAGCTTCTCGGGAAACTGAGGTCTGAGGATGGCAGCTCAAAGCCAGCGCAGGCAGGAAAGTCTGTGAGATGTACCTCCAATTAACCACCAGAAAATCAGAAGTGGAGCCATGGCTCCAAGTGGTGGAGCCGTGAGCAAAAAGAGCTCAGGGACTGTGCCCAGGCCCTGAGTTCAAGTCAATGACCAACAAAAAAGAAAGAAAGAAAAAAAGCATCTCACGGACTTTTCTTCCTGGGCTGGCTTTCAACCGTGATCCTCAGCCTCCTGAGTAGCTATTACAGGCCTCTGGCTCACCCTAGAATTTTATCTCACAGTCACTAATATCTACTTCCAACATAAGTTCTGTGGCCAAGTATCTGAAATATTTGTCCAGCGAACTTCTGTGTTTCAACCTGTATCTTTGTTGGTTTGTTTGTGCCAGTACTGGGCACAGCATCTTTTAAATAACAGAAGTAATCAATCAAAACCCCGAAAAGGAAAATACAGGTCTCAGAAGGCCTAAGGGTCTAAATTTCCTGTTCACTCCTTGTTTCTTTCTTACGGTTTGGTAAGATAAGAACTACACACCTTTCTCCAGGAATGAAAATAACACCATCTTCAACAACACTAGGATTATTTTATACCAGACCTGCCTGCCCCGGAAATGCCTCCCCCCCACTACCCTACAACAGGCTGTGCCATTGTTCTACCCAGACCCCAGAAAGGCATAGAGCAGGCCTTATCAGAGAAGGAAAATGGCCTATTCCAGACTTCCTTCTGGGTTCTGCTGTGTTTTGCCTTTCAAACACGAAGTAGTCAAAAACCCTGTATAACAGATATAGCTAGTGCATTCTAAAGGGCACAGAGGTCTTTTAAATGTACATAAGCATAGATTATACTTGTTGGGAAAGGCAGGAATTGACCATTGACTCTTTTACAAAGGGATTGTTGTTGTTTTGGGTTTGGTCTGGGGTTTTTGGTGCTGGGAATGGAACTCAAGGCTTCTCACTTACCAAGAAACATATACTTTTCCACAGAGCTACCCCCCCTCCCATAAAAGGGATTTTCTCTTACAAGATTATAGGGTAATTAATTATTTAATGCCATAAGGGGAAAAACATGTTATGAAACAGACTGATTGTAAGTACTAGGTTGAGGATGAATTCACTTTTGATTTTAAAAATTAAAAAGTATACACATGCATATAAAAGCCTGAAAGTTATATACCAAGATGTCAGCACTGATGAGATTTTTTTTTTGAGGGGGGAGCAATTTTTCTGTCTTCACCACGCTGTTCCAAATGTGACAAAGTTACCTGAGTCTGTGACAAGCAGTCATCTATTGGCTCTAATTCTAGAGGATGACTAATCTCCCAGATTCTGCTCCTCTCGCCTCCCCAGCCCTCAGCTCCTAAATGTTACCCTGAGAAGAAAAACAAGATTTTTATTTCTCCGGGAAAGATAAATTCTTAAAACTTGTTCCCTTGGAATTTATCCCTCGCCAGAACATGCTGACATAGAAGTGATAACAGTTAAATTTAGAAAGTTCTTTCTCGAAGCAAAGAATACTCAAGCTGAGAGGAAAAACAGAGCTCAAAGGGGCCTGTTACTTCATTTCACAGAGGAGGAAAGAGAAGCCTAGGGAGGCCAGCTGGGTTGACGAAGGCCGCATGGGAAAACTCATTTGCTTTTATTCACAACTAGCCAGAGAGTATAGACGATGTGACCAGCACGTCCCACTCCAGGTGCCACAGAGAATGAGTTCCGGCAGGGACAGGGGCAGGAGTGGCAGAGCCAGGGCCAGAACTCAAGTTCCGCCCCTTTCTCCACCCCTCCCTTCCATCCCAGCCCACTCTTTCTGCAGGGAGCATTAGCAATTCAGAACCAAGCACCCGTGGTTCAGGCCGGTAATGCTAGTGACACAAAGAAGCTGAGATCTGAGGATGGAGGTTCAAAGCCTGACTAGGAAGAAAAGTCCTTGAGAATCTTATCTTCAATTAGCTAGCTAAGAGCTGGAAGTGGATCTATGGCTAAAGTTAGTAGAGTGCTGTCCTTGAGTGAAAAAGCTAAAGAAGAACAAGAGGCCCTGAGTTCCAGTCCCAGTATTCTCACACACACACACACACACACACACACACACACACACACACACACACATATACTTTTGGTCAGCCTTAGGGCTTGAACTGTGGGCCTGAGTGCTGTCCCTGAGCTTTTCAGCTCCAGGCAAGCACTCTACCACTTGAGCCACAGTGCCACGTCTAGTTTTCTGGTGGTCAACTGGAGATAAGAGTCTCATAGACATTCCTGCCCAGGCTGTCTTTGAACCATGATCCTTAGATCTCAGCCTCCCGAGTAGCTAGGATTGCAGGTGTTACAAAAAAAGGGACAATTTTCTGAAGGGACAATTACCTTCATAGTTCCCGCTGGAAGGAGTAGAAAGGCATGTAGGGGGAAGTTAGGTTACCAATGTGTCCTTTTTTATTATTATTATTATTATTTTTGGTCGGTCGTGGGGCCTGGACTCTGGGCCTGGGCGCTGTCCCTCAGCTCTTCAGCTCAAGGCGAGTGCTCTACCACTTGAGCTACAGCGCCACTTCCTACCAATGCGTTCTTATTCATAGACTATGCCCTGCCCTGGGCCCTGTGGGACATGGGTCTTGAGTAACTTAACCACCTTGGGAAATAGGAGCATGTTGGGGGCTGGAAATGGTCACTGTGGCTACAAAAGGTGGGCACCAGCTCAGGGAGCCCACCAAGACAAACGGAAAACCAGACAAGCCCTAGAATCTGGCTTTCCAGATTCCATTGCACAGTTGCTTCTATAATAGCTATATTTATTTTGGTTCCATGACTTAACAGAAACAGTGGCAGGTAAAATGACATGAGTCACTTAAAGCCTATCAGTTGGAGAAGTAGCAGGCTTGACAGGGAAAAAGTAGAGAGATGCAGGCACAAAGCAGGCAGGCACACGTGCGCGTGCATGCACACGCGCGCACACACACACACACACACACACACACACACACACACACACACACAAGTCATCCTTACCAACAAATCTTGGCAAATAAAATAAAGCCTGACAACAGAAATTTCGTGTGTTACTGAATCTAGGAAGAGCTCCATGATTGAGCATGCCTGTCTGTCTGTATGCATGTAGTATGTATGTATGCATGTAATATGCATGTAGTATGTATGTATGTATTTTTCTACAGAGTGTTAGGCATTAAACCCATGGCCTTGAGTATAAGAGGCACAAGATCTACCATGGAGCTATACCCCCAGCCACTGACAAGTATTTGTTTCGTTAAATCCTTCAAATAGAGGGCCAGGCCATTTGAGTCCATAATCCCAGTACTCCAGGAATATCAACAGTTTGAAGCCACCCTGGGTGACATAGCAGACTGCCTCCCCAACACCAAACAAACATTTCCTAGAGAAAAGTAACCAATGCTTTCCCATCAAGAGTTATTTGTCACGTGTGTTATTGTGGTAGGTCTGCTTCAGCTTTGGAAGACTTCCCAAAACTTCTATCAATATGTGTGGCAAAGGAGTCTCTTTCTGCCCTGGGAGGAACCACAATTTTATGTTACATATAAAAAGGCTTTTGTGAGAACCTTGCCTCATGGTTCAATGCTAGTAAAACAAAGACTGGCACTAAAAGCTCCAGAGAGTGTGTGGAATCAGCTTTCCTTGGAAAGGGCAGTGTATGGGGCTGGGAAGGTGGCTCAGTGGTAGAGCGCTTGCCTTACATGCCTGAGGCCCTGGGTTCAATTCCTCAGCACCACATAAGCAAAAAGAAAAAAGCCGGAAGTGGCGCTGTGGCTCTAGTGGTAGAGCGCTAGCCTTGAGCTGAAGAGCTGAGGATGTTGGATAGCAAAGGGGATTGTATGTTGGATAGCAATGGCTACCTCCTTGGGGTGGTTAACACCCAGACTGATGTGACCTTTGAAGTCTCCAAGGCCTGGCCGGTGGGAGTCATCTTCTCCACAGGTAGGCTCTTCTAAGACTTGTCCCTGAGGGATATCCCCAGGAAAAAGTCAGTAATGTCAGATGCCTGATGGGGCTAGGAGACCCAATGGATCGCTGTGCATTGGATCTTCATGTCCTGGGCCAGGCAGCCTAGTGTAGAGACAGGACTGTCACCCACCACTGGGTGTTTTCTCAGAGAAATCTCCCTCCTTCACCCCATATAATCTTTATCTTCATTTTTATGGGAAAGTGATGATGAGCCATTTAGAACAATCACATCTCAATATATCCTTATTACCTATTAAAAGCCTTGATAGACATGATTTCACAAGTTCTCTTAACATTCGTGGCCCAAAAAGGGATACATTCAGATAGGCATACCCCTATTACACAAGGGGATGTGGAAATACAGAAATAAAACTCGTAGAAGAACACTAAAAATTAGCCAAAAGTGGAATCCAAGTTCTTAAAACATTGTTATGAAAAATTTCCAACAACCTGAATAGAATTTGTGTGTCTGTGTCTGTCTGTGTCTGTGTGTCTGTGTGATTATGCTGGTACAGGAGCCTAAACTCAGAGCCTGGATGCTGTCCCTTAGCTTTTTTTTTTTTTTTTTTCGGCTGTGGGGCTTGAACTCTGGGCCTGGGCGCTGTCCCTCAGCTCTTCAGCTCAAAGCGAACACTCTACCGCTTGAGCCCCAGCACCACTTCCGGTTTTCTAGTAGTTTATTGGAGATAAGAGTCTCATGGAGGGCTGGGAAGGTGGCTCAGTGGTAGAGTGCTTGCCTTGTATGCCTGAGGCCCTGGGTTCGATTCCTCAGCACCACATAAGCAAAAAAAAGAAAAAAGCCGGAAGTGGCACTGTGGCTCAAGTGGTAAAGCGCTAGCCTTGAGCTGAAGAGCTGAGGGACAGCGCCCAGGCCCAGAGTTCAGGTCCCAGGACCGGACCCCTCCCCCCCCCCGAAAAAAAAAAGAGTCTCATGGACTTTCCTGCCCAAGCTGGCTTTGAACCACGATCCTCAGATCTCAGCCTCCTCGTAGCTAGGATCACAGATGTGAGCCGGCTCCCTTAACTTTTTCACTCAAGGCTGGTCCCTTACCACTTCAGCCACAGCTCCACTTGTGGCTTTTTGCTGATTAATTAGAGATAAGAGTCTTATAGACTTACCTGCCAGGCCAGCTTTGCGCTATGGTCCTCAGATCTCAGCCTCCTGAGTAGCTAGATTTGCAGCTACCAGTACCAGGCCATAAGTGTAAGATTGTAATTATAATGCATCCTCATGTACCCCTCATGCTTGCATGTGTGATGTGTGTGTGTGTGTGTGTGTGTGTGTGTGTGTGTGTGCCAGTCCTCAGGCTTGAACTCAAGCCTCAGAGCTGTCCCTGAGCTTCTTTTGCTCAAGGCTAACACTCTACCACTTGAGCCACAGCTCCACTTCTGGCTTTTTGGGTGACTAATTAGAGATAAGAGTCTCACAAACTTTCCTGGCTAGGCTGGCTTCAAATCATGGTCCTGAGATCTCAGAGGTCTTCTGTGTAGCAAAGACATATAAACATGGGCCACCAGCCACCTGACAGTTTAAATATTTTTAAGTTAAAGCTATGTAGATTGTAACGCACAAATGTTACCAGGATCCTGGATTGTTTTTCTCCCTAAGATCCCATCTCTTTCAGCAAAAGTCTGGCTCCATGGCCTACTGAATGTAAATTCTATTGATGGATTTCCTGCTGTTTCCTAGCTGAGGTGAATCATTGCTCCCTTGATTTAGGTTTGGCTAGAAGAGGAGGTATGCCTTTGTTCTCGGTCAGAGACCATATAGAATACCAAGCCTGGCTGTCCCATTGTTAGCTCTCACCAGTGACAGCCAGTCATGCCTCCCTCACACTTTTCTCTAGGCCAATGGCCAAGGGCCTCCCTCCCTTTAAAGTAGAAGCTAAGCACCCTTGGCCTTGTGGGATTTCCCAGGCAGCCCAGCACTCTGAAGGCTCACCACTCTGAGTTGGCTAAGTCATTGTATAGGGATTTGATAGCTCATTTGTTTAGCCCTACTACGTGCCAGGCAACTATATGCCTAGGTTCATCTAAAAAAAAAAAAAAATCAGAAGTTACAAAACTCCCCCCTTTCCATGTTGGAAAAGATCTTCCGTCTCCAAGCAGGAGATGAGTCAGCAGAACAAGAAATTCTCCTTGCGCGAGTCCTTCAGATCCTGTGGGCTGGGCGTGTGTGGTATCGAGTGAGGGAGGGCTGGGCTGAGAGGGAGGGCTGAGGAGAGAGAGGAAGCTAGTTTCTTTTCTAGAATACTCTGAGAGGTGAACAATGCAATGCCTGCTGGCTGGTGAGGTTAAAACTGTGGACACACATCTTGCCAATAAGAATTGTCCCAACTTGTTTGGTGCTTTCAAAGAAGAAACAGGACAAGTAAGGAATGTCTCCCATGGCTTCAGAACGTGGAGGTCAGAGGCATGAGTGTGGATGAACCAGAGAGCAAGCCCAACTTCCAGGGAGGTTGGAGGAAGATTTGAATAGAGGTGGGCTTGTGATTGCCATTAAAACCCTGGCTGTATATATCCCTTACTGGAAGATCAACACAGCTGTCTTGATTCTTGCTTCCAGCAAGAGAAAAATGCAGGCAAAGAACCAAAAATCACAAATAAATAAAGTCCAAGAAAGCAGAATTTGCTAAGGAAAGAATATATCTTCAATAGATAGAAAGCAGATCAACTCTAGCATTAGAAGAATAATGTTTACAACCGCACAAGTTTTTATTGAAGGTTGGGGGCTTATGGCATTAAGTCCATTCCCAGGACCAGCCCACAGGGGAAAGGGCACTGTTAGGTGACTCAATTTTTAGGTATAGTGCCATCAGTCTGAGGGAGAGAAGATTTACAGTCCAGCTGACCCCTAAGGTGTGGCTTAATAGGACCTCAGTCTGTAGGTTGTTTTTATGGTTTTGTTTTTGTACTTGTACTAGGGTTTGAACCTGGGTCCTGGGTCCCTCAGATTCCTGAGTAGCTAGGATTACAAACATGAGCCATCTGGGCCTGGCTGGACCTGTACCTTCGCTTTAAATTCAAGGTCTACTGTTTCAGGCACTGTTTCTTGTCCATCCATCTTAGTCTGGAATAAAGCCATTGCTAATCCCTCAGGTGGGTGGGGGACTTAAGAACATTTTGTAATATCCCATGACACGGACAGGCTACTATGATCTTAGAAGAGACTGATCATCTGTGAGTTGGACAATGGTGCACTCTTCTATTTTAGGTTCTTTTAGCATCGCTCCTGGTGAAATGCTACCTATGAATACAAGTGGGCACTATGGTGTGGATTACCAATTTGCTCTGGGGATGTAAGTGTCAGTATCTGAAGCCCTGATCTGGCCCCATCCCTGTGCAGGTGCTCCTTCTAAATGACAGACTCTTGTTTCTGCGGGCCCCAGTTTTCTCATCGGCAAAACAGAAAGCACTAAATCCAACAAGCTCTTCCTTTTCTGAATCCTGTAGCTTGGTGCCAAACCACACTCTCCCCTTTCCTTCCATTACCTTGCCTAGATGGAGAGAGAGAGGGAGCTGGGGGTGGCTGCTAAATAAATCAGGACTCTAAAATAACCAGCCTGTGGGATTCATGTGCTTGTGTGTGTGTGTGTGTGTGTGTGTGTGTGTGTCTGCACTATTAGGTGGGACAAGGAAGCCGCCTTTGTGGTGTAAGCGGGGAGCATCATTCCAGCTCTGGATGTTTCTTGGCTTTGAAGAAAAATGTACACAGCCAAAAGAGGAGTGAGATTTTGTATATGAGAAGGAGGTGGGGGAGGAGTGAATGAGCTGAGATCCCAGCACTGAATTAAAAAGGGATGAGAACACAGTTCGAAAGGGAGGCTGAGAATGAGCCAAGAAATAAATAAAAATACGCTGGGGCTTTTAAACAGGGTGTAGCCACAGCCCGTTAAATCCTACTCTTCCACTCTGACTGGCTTTTCCCATGTGTCTGCCCTTCCCCTCACCCCACCCAGGCCCATTCTGAATTCTCACAAGACTCCCACCTCCCCCGCCCCCACCCGCACCCCGCAGAGAAATTATATAGAAGCCAGGGAGGAAATGACACATTTTCCTGCTTGAATGGAGCAGGCCTTCCAGCAGCCACCAGCCTTTGCCTTCATCAGCAGTCTTATCTGGCTCCAGCCATAGTGGGTGCCTGGTTCCTCATGCAATGTTTCCCTTTGGCTGAACTCTGCAGCATGGCCAGAATGTCTTGGAAATCTCCATGCTAGAGGGTCAGGGAATCTGTGCACAATTCAAGGTCCTTTCAAGGACAACTTCCAGTCAGTCATCAAGTGCAGAGCATACAGAGATATTGTCCGTACCCTCTCCTTTCTTGTGGGATCCTTGGGGGGTGGGGGAAGAAAATCTCAAGGTTGGTAGGTTTTTTGTTGTTGTTTTTATTTTTGTTTTTATTTTGCAGGTACTAGGGTTTGAACTGAAAACCTGGTATTTGCCTTTAGCTTCTTAAGACTGACACTCCACCACTTGAGCCATATCTCTATTACCAGCTTCTTGCTAGTTAAGTGGAGTTGAGTTCCTCCGATTTGTCTGCCTGGTGTGGCTTTGAACTGTAATCCTCAGATCTCAGCTTCTTGAGTAGCTAGGATTACAGGTGTGAGCCACTCACTGGTGCCCAGACTAACCAAGGTTGTTAGTTCTTTTTTTTTTTTTTTGGTCAGTCATGGGGCTTGAACTCTGGGCTTGGGCACTGTCCCTCAGCTCTTCAGTTCAAGGCGAGCACTCTACCTCTTGAGCCACAGCACCACTTCCAGTTTTCTAGTGGTTTATTGGAGATAAGAGTCTCATGGACTTACCTTGCCCAGGCTGGCTTTGAACAATGATCCTCAGATCTCAGCCTCCTAAGTAGCTAGGATTCCAGGCGTGAGCCACCAGCACCTAGCTCAAGGTTGGTAGTTCTTTTTTTTGTTGTTATTTTTGTTTTTGTTTTTGGTCGGTCGTGGGGCTTGAACTCTGGGCTTGGGCACTGTCCCTGAACTCTTCAGCACAAGGTGAGTGCTCTACCGCTTGAGCTACAGTGCCACTTCTGGTTTTCTAGTGGTTTATTGGAGATAAGAGTCTCACAGACTTTCCTTCCCCGGCTGGCTTGGAATTGTGATCCTCAGATCTCAGCCTCCTGAGTAGCTAGGATTACAGGCGTGAGCCACCGGCTCCCGGCTGAGGTTGGTAGTTCTTGAAATCTGATTAATTCCAGTTGTGTTGCCTTTGCTAGGTACTCAGAATCTGTATCTTCATTGGTCAATGAAGAGGACTCGTCATTAAAACCACCTTGCAGGTTTGGAGAATTTAAGTGGTGGATGGGATGGGCTCAAAGTACTACAGGTATTTGAAGAAAACACTAGCCTTACCTCACTTTTCCCCCTTCTACTCCAAGTCATACTGCTGCTTTGTCTTTATGGTATGTTTTACTAATAACTTACCAGCTTTGTGTGTATGGAAGGTTATATTTATAAATAAAGGAAGGAAGTGGCAAGCAGAAAACAGAAGTGAGATAGACACCGCCTGATTGGTTACAGCTTGTTTCTGTCTGATTTGAACAGGATTTATGATTGGATGAGACTCAACTGTTATTACAAGGATAGACTGCTTACACACGAAGTTCAATTGCAGTTCATTATCTATAGAGAAATTTTTTGTTCAAACTAATTCAATTTAGCCGCCTTCAATAGGCTTGTTAAATGTAACACTGTAAAACCTTCCAGGATCCTTCCTCTGTGTGAGAATGCTCTTGTATCCATGAACTAAATTAGTGATTCTTAAATCCTGCTTCTCCAATTGGTCATGGCAAAATTAGGTGGAGAGTAGAGAGGATAGAAATTTTTGGACCGTATTTGTGAATAATCCAATAGCTCTAAGGTAGTGTGAATAAATTTGGGCTTTAAAAAAAAAAGGAAAAAGCTTTCCAGGTGATTCTGGCACAAGATAAAACATAGGCTTCATCATCCCAAATAACATGGCTGAAAAAAAATCAGCTAAAGGAGGAAAGACACTTCGTGGCTCCTGGATTCAGACGTTTCAGCTCATGCTCACTTAGTCTCTGTCGTAGAGCTTAAGACAAGGCAGAGCATCCTGGAGGAAAGGGTTGGATGAGATCTGCTCCTCTTGGCACGTCCCCAGGGGTCAGTCTCTATCTCCCACGCTTCCATCCCCGCTCAGTAACCAATCTGATTATGCATCTGTCAGTGGAATAATCCATGGTTGAGCCAGAGCCCTCATGACCCAACCATTTTCCTCAAAGCTCCACTTTTAACTGTGTTCAAAGGATTCCAGATCACCAGAGTGGTTTTCTAGGCTGAAATAATGGTGTTACGTAGATCTTAAACAAAATGGCACCTCAGGCAGACTAGCAATTATACTCTCTTTAAATCGATGGGGGAAAGGGGTGGTTGAATCATACACTTGGTAGGATTAGAGGGGAATTGCTGTTTTAAGTTTCTTTTTCCTTTCTTTTAAATTTATGGCACATATATAATTGTGCATATTTATGAGTTATAGTGTGAGTTTTGATAACTATATAGTATATATACATATATAGTATATATAGCATATAGTATATATAGTATATAGTATATATATAGTATGCCTGTTTAGGTACAAAATAAGAGATTTATTACATTTCATCTATTTTTTTCTAAACTTCTGAACCAGCCAACTGTTTAGCAGGCATGTAGAAAAACAAAAATAGTTGCCCTAGTAAGTAGCACTATGTCATCCATTATTCAGATGCTGTCAGCTGGCTGCCTTCAAGGAAGGACCTGAGTAAAGTTGCACCTGGCCCTCACATGCTTGTGCTACGAAGATACTTAAGCCTGGGCTAAGGGATGAAGGGATGGAGGTGTTATTTTTATTCACGAGCTCTATCTGCAATGGTGGGAACCAGACCTGTTACCTTTCCAAGTTAGGTCAGAAAGAGATTACTGAAATTATTCAACTTTATTGCAGTGATTCTGGGTAAATATTAATCCAATTTGCATTTGAGATGAACTCATTAGATGGCAAAAGAAGTTCACTTCTCTTCCCCTACAAGAACTTTTCTGGAAACCTGCGCTATAATCCTAGCTACTCAGGAGGCTGAGATACAAGGATTGAATTTTGAAGCTAGCCTAGGCAGGAAAGTCTGTAAGACTCATCTCCAATTAATCAACAACAACAACAAAACCAACCCAGAAGTGGTAAAGTGCCAACCTATAGTGAAAAAGCTGAGGGATAGTACGCAGGCCCTAAGTTTAAGCCTTAGTATCAGTACAACAAGAAACAAAAGATTTTCTATCTCTCCCAGTCACTAGTTTAGGTTTCATCTATTAAATAACACGCAAGTTAGAGATGGGGAGGGAGGTTAGGGGTAGAGGAGTTTCTAAGTTCTACCTCTTGGAACCCAGGGCTTCTGCTCAGAAATCAAATAATTGAGAAGAGCTTAAAGAAAAACTTCTAAAGATTCTACAGCAAGTGAGCTGAAGAGGGGAGTCAGAAACACATGCACAAAGAAACACAAAGCCTCACTGCAGATGCATCAACAAACATTATCCACAGCCAACGTAACACTGCCCGGCTTGAGGTGGCATGAGGTAGGATTATCAGTTGAGTTATACCAGTGTTCATAGATCATCGTTTCTTTTCTATTTCCAATGGGGGGGAGGGGAAAAAATGTAGTTTTGCCAATGTCACTGAACAACAAAAAGCCTATGACATTTCACAACACACAGGCAATTCAGGTGAGTGTCAGAGAGTTTCAGCAAGCCTCTGATGTCTGCAGACCCGTGGCTCAGTCCTGAGGGACAGCGGGGTGTTGCACTTCTGCCCTCCCAGCCCCTCATTCAAGCCACTGCTGTTGTCAACAAAGCCAGCTGAGATGAGTAGTGTAACTGGAAGGTGGCTGGAAGGTAGCTAGGTATCTTGTTTGTGGTCAGGAGAAAGCATATCCACCAGCACAGCAGCACCCCCCCCCCCCCCCCCCCCCGCCCCCGGGGCCTGGAGAGAGGCCTCGGCGCCTGCCATGGAGCTGCAAAAGCCAAGTTGCAAATTAAACAATGAAATACTAAAAAGCAAAACTTAGAATGAGCAAAAAAAAACAAGACAGGCACAAATACCTTCCTGCTTTCCATCTGAGTTTAGGAGCTAGCGTGACATGATGGCATTCACAGACGTTTTTGGTTTGTTTGTTTGTTTCTGTCAGTCATGGGACCTGAATCTGGGCCTGGGTGCTGTCCTCAGCTCCTCAGCTCTTCAGCTCAAGGCTAGCACTCTACTACTTGAGCCACAGTTCTACTTCCGGCTTTTTCTGCTTATGTGGTGCTGAGGAATGGAACCCAGGGCCTCATGCATGCAAGGCAAGCACTCTACCACTGAGCCACCTTCCTAGTTCCTCACAGACATTTTTTTTTTTGGTCTGGTCGTGGGGCCTGAACTCTGGGCCTGGGCGCTGTCCCTCAGCTCTTCAGCTCAAGGCTAGTGCTCTACCACTTGAGCCACAGTGCCACTTCCAGCTTTTTTTTTTCTTTTCTGCTTATGTGGTGCTGAGGAATCGAACCCAGGGCCTCATGCATGCAAGGCAAGCGCTCTACCACTGAGCCATCTTCCCAGCCCCTCACAGACATTTTTAATTGGGCCGCTGAGTCTATTTCTCTGGATGAGCTAGATGTTCCCCCTAAAGGACATCCAGGATTGATTAAAAAGGTAGGTAGATAGATGTGTATGTATATATCAGTGAATGTATATATACAAATTTACGTATGTACATGTACAGACATATAACTATATCTGTACATATCTGTATATAAAGGTATACAGATATATGTACACATACGTACACAAATAGAGAGAGAGAATAACTTGCATGCACAAGTTTCACTGACCTCAATTTAGGATTCCTTGTCATAGACATGGAGAATCAGAAAAAGAAAGTTCTGGAACAGAGCTTCTTTCCAAAATTCTTTGAGACTCGTCTCCATGGTGACAGTTTCAAATGCCAAGTTCCAGGGCCACATCTTCAGAAGACGATCCTTGGGATCCAATTATTCTTGCCATTATTTTTAACTTCCTCTTGCAGTATTTCAGTAGTTCTCAGCCTTGGCCCACATACTAGAATCATATATGGAGATTTCGAAACAAAATCTCAGTGCTGAGACCCCACCTCTCCCCTGCCCCCTACCCCAGATCAGTCTAGTGAGAACTTCTGTAGGATAAAGTAGAGACATCCGTAGTAAAGCTCTCAATGATTTGGATACCCAGGCAAGCTTGAGAAACACTTCTCTGCTCATAGTCCACATAATGGTTCAGTGGTCTGGTCATTTCAGCTCCTCCTCACAATCCCTTGTATTCTTCATCCTCAATCTTTTTTGGGTGAGTATATCAGGTTTCTCTATAATTGGCTTTCATTTCCTGTTGTTTATTATATTTATTTATTTACTTTTTTTTGTCGGTCTTGCGGTGTGAACTCTGGACCTGGACGCTGTTCCTCAGCTCTTCAGCTCAAGGTGAACGGTATACCACTTGAGCCACAGTGCCACTTCTGGTTTTCTAGTGGTTTATTGGAGGTAAGAGTCTTACGGACTTTTCGGCCAGGGTTGGCTTTGAACCATGATCCTCAGATCTCAGCCCCCTGAGTAATTAGGATTATAGGTGTGAGCCACTGGCGCCCGGCCTTTATTTACTTTTTTTTTTTGTCAGTCCTGGGAGCTGAACTCTGGGCCTGGGCACTGTCCCTCAGCTCTTCAGCTCAAGGCTAGCACTCTACCATTTGAGCCACAGTGCCACTTCTGGCTTTATTCTGCTTATGTGGTGCTGAGGAATCAAACCCAGGGCCTCATGCATGTGAGGCAAGCCTTCTATCACTGAGCCAACTTCCCAGCCCCTTTATTTACTTTTTATTTATGTGCCGGTACTGGGGCTTGACCTCAGGGTCTGGATGATGTCCCTTAGCTTTTTTCTCAAGATTGGTGCTCTACCACTTCCAGCTTATTGCTGGTTAATTAGAGATAAGAGTCTCCTGGGCTTTCTGCCTGTACTGGTTGGAACTGTGATCTTCAGATCTCAGCCACCCAAACATCTAGAAATATAGGCATGAGCTATGGCCTAGGTTTTTCTTTGTCATTTTTTTTTTTGTTGGTCATGGGGCTTGAACTCTGGGCCTGGGCGCTGTCCCTCAGCTCTTCAGCTCAAGGCGAGTGCTCTAGCACTTGAGCTACAGCGCCACTTCCGGTTTTCTGGTGGTTTATTGGAGATAGGAGTCTCACGGTCTTTCCTGCCCGGGCTGGCTTTGAACCGCGATTCTCAGATCTCAGCCTCCTGAGTAGCTAGGATTACAGGCGTGAGCCACCGGCGCCCGACTTCTTTGTCATTTTTTGATAAGGGCATTAGTCACATTCTTCAGGGCCCTGTCCACATGACTCATTCACTTCCCAGAGGAGCAAACTTCAAATACTACCCTTGAGTTGTGAAGATTTCAACATATGAATTAAGGGTGAAGAAGATCCAAACATTAATAGTTGTGTGCCACAACAAAATGCGTTTGCCACAATCCTTACTTCTCTCTGAAGTCTTTCCCTCTCTCTCTCTCTCTCTCTCTCTCTCTCTCACACACACACACACACACACACACACACACAAATGATTGGGGCTAATCAAGAACAAAATATAGAGCAGGAGGTATGGCGTGAGTCATAGAGTGCTTGCACAAGGACGCACAAGGCCCTGGGTTCAAATCCCACTACTGTGGAAAATCAAGAAGAAAACAAACCAACGACGACAAAATGGAACACAGTCAAAATGACACAGCCCCTACAAGATAGGATTATAGATCAATGTTCCACCATCCACTCAGCTGAGACTCTGTCATCCTCAGATCTCTTGACACAGCCGCTGGTTAATTCAGTCATCTGAAATCTTGGTGGGCTAGCACACATGCACACTTCTCAATGGAGTATTATGGCAGACTGTTGCTTCTACTCACTTATTCTTGGATGTGTTCGGACTTGTGCTACTACCCTGTCTCCCAACTTTGTGGGAACTGTTACCCCCTTTCATGTTGTCTAGATTTTTATTAGCATCCCACCCCCAGACACGCAACAGCTGGAGAATGACTTGGGTAATTTGCTTGAAGCCAGGAAGCTCGTTCTAACAAGAAAGCTTAAGCTCTGGGCCTACGCCTCCCATGGAAAGTGGAATCCACAGGCGGGACCCTCAATAGCATCCCCATGTGACCTTCAAAAGAAGTCATGCAGTTTTCCTTTTGCAGCTTGGTAAGGATTGCCAACTTTGATGTGGTGGAGGAGGTTAGGTTCTGGAGGTGGGTGCTTCAAATAGCATTTGCAGAGCGATGCTGTCGTTTATTTCCCTTGCTAAAAGCAATTTGAATTTTCAACTTTTGTTATAGCTTTATTGCCTTCTAAATTAAGAAGTTATTAAATTGAATTTTTTATTGCAAAGCTACCAATATACCCTGTCAGAGAGGGATTTTTTTTTTTTTTTGCAGGTGTATCAAGTGTGAGCCGGATTTGATTCATTAAGCTTTCAATTTTCTCTGAAGCCACTTTCAAGTGTTTGCGGATGCATTCATAACGCTGTGTGTGGAATCTGTTCTAAAGATGGAAGGGTACAGTACCATCATACCAGATACATTTGGGGCCCTCATAAATGAATTTACATGTTTTACCTCTAAGGAATTTTTTACTCAGCCCAATTATAGTTGATTATTTTTTTTTGAAAGTGTTTGTTTGAGGCCATACTTCTGTAAGTGCTCTAGATCAGAGCATGGCACAAAGATAGAGAATCTCATAGCCTGGAAGAATAATGGAAGGGTGTCAGTGTGGATGGAGAATCAAGACTGGCCTTAGCCCTTAGCTTCTCTGTGACCAGGTGGGTGGCCTCCAGCAAGTGGAGGCTCTCGGAAGCAGATCCTGCTTTTATAGAAAACAAAGCTAACGATCCAGCTGAATGCACAAGATTATAGTTGATTTTGTGGTCAAAAAGATGCTCTACGAAACCTGAATTCTAGTAAAAAAGTGAAGTGAGTAGGCTTTGAGTCCCTCAAAAACGTGGCAAATGCCAGGGGAGTTGGCACACTGTGAGCTCTGCACTCGGGAGGTTGAGGCAGGGGGATTGAGTTGCTGGCTGCATCGCCTGGGCTTTCCTCTCCCCCGGGTGCTTGAGGAGCTTCAGTGTGGCCAGTCTTTCTTTTGACCAAGGCTGTTGCTCGGGACGTTGAGAAGTGAGCACAAACATATCAAAGGCTACTTTACGCTTGGATTAGTGAAAACCAAACTGTGTGTCACCCTACGGGCCTAGAAGCAACATGAGCTGGACTTGAGTCTGGTAGAGCACGATGGACTAACCAATGTTAGAGGACTCTGTAGTTCTTGAGGACTAATAGCTACTGCAAATGATGAATGCGAAGTCCAGCAAGGATAGATCAAAGGATCTAGTGTTTTGAATTGACTGCGATAGGCATAAATGTGGTATTAGCACTCTGCTCTCAGTAAGTGCAGTAGGATAATGAAGGACGAAGTGACATGTCCAGCATGGGTGCTAGAAGAGCCCATTTGTGTTAAAGATGTTCACCTGACTGTTACACAGTGACTCAAGCTAGATATGAGTGCGTGCTAGCAAGATACAACAGGCTTCACACAGTGGACATCCAAAAGGCGGTCAGAGCACAGAGATGATAGTCTAAGCAATCTGAGAGTATGCTAGCAAACATTGGAGCAGAGCTGTACACCACCTTCTAGGGGGAAAATGTGAGAGTGAATACTGTCTGCCTGTATGGTAGGAAATAATAACTAGCAGCCTCTGGCAGGTTCAAAGCAGTCTTTATGGCAGTTCAAAAATTAACCTTTCTTTGTAAGCACAAATTTGTCTTGATGTTAGATGGTAGGTCTTCAGATCTGGTCATAGTCCAACATTATGGTTTTGCTTTCTCAGTGGGAAGAAGACTCACAGCCGATGCGCAAGCATCCATAAGCAACTGGAGGCTGAACATTTTGAAACCAAAAGGTCAGACTCATTATGGAGGGAAGGGTCATCTTCACTGGAAATGTTAATGGGAAGAAATGCTCTAGTTTAAAAACACAACTGATTAGGGAGGAAGGCTGCATGCCTCTGTGGGCATAGAGATTTACTTGTGTGGGTGGAAGTCAATGAATCTAGGAGCAGCAGCTCAGTGCACTGGTAAATGTTTACCCATCAGTTTTCTGGGTCAATGTGGAGAATCCTGCTTTCTAATATTTGCTGATTTCTGAGATGTAAATAGGCCCACTATGTCTACAAAGGCATAAATAACTCTCAAAGCATAGGTAATAGTAAAGTGTGGTATCATCATCAGGGACTGATGTGGTTTTAGTATTTACTTCCTTTTTGTAAGTATAAATAATTTAATTATGTCTGTATCCTTTAATTTTGGGGGTACTGAAGGCAGAAGATAGGACTACGGCAGGGTAAGGCTCTACCACTGATTTACTTGTTTAATGATGTCTACTTTTAACAACAGGTTTACAAACAATTCCCAAAAATGTTTACAATCTGACTGTAGCAGAGCACTGCATATTCAAATATATCAGAGCATCTTCAGGTGAAGTTGGAAGGAGAAACAACAGCACTTAAATAGTTTGTTATTTGTGAGAGAAGGTGGAGAAATGTGTGTTCAGATCATTTTCATCTAAGTTAATATGTAACTATTGAATGACTATACCCAAATCATGCTGCCTATGTACCAGTGTCTTGTCTCACATTATCTGGGAAATGCTTTATGTCAGATCTCATCCGCTACAGATTGAAAATGTACATTAAAAAACTATACAGTGAAGAATCTTAGCATTTGCCACCACATGAGCTATGGCCCTATCCCTTTAAGCTTTAGTTACTTTCGGAATAGGGTCTTCCATTTTTGCCTGACCAGACAGAACTCTGATCCTCCTATTTTTGTAGCTGAGATAACCGGCTCACAACACCTTTGCCAAGCTTACTGGTTGAGATGTGTTTTGATCATTTTCCCCCTAGGCTAGCCTCCTACTGTAAACATTTTGATCTCTGCCTCCAGAGTATTTGAGATTATAGACCTTACCAACTTTTTAAACTACAGAATTTTAGCCGCCCCCCCTCATAGAATATTTACAATCTAATGGGAAATAAATTGAGGAACAATGCACTAGAGGTATGCTCTAAAGATCTTTCACCAAAACACTTGGTATTAATTACTTGAGTCAGGTATAATACGCTGATCATGCCTGTGAGATGACACACTAGATATGCTTAAGTCAGTGATTCTCAAATTTGATGACATATCAGTTTCATCTGGAAGCTTCTTTAAAAAAAAAAAAAAAAACCTACTAGTTGGACACGTGTGGCTCCTGCCTATAATCCTACTTAGGAGGCTGAGATCTAGAGGATCTTGGTTTGAAGCCAGTCCAAGGAGAAAAGTCTGGGAGACTGCAACTCCAATTAACAATCAAAAGGTCAGAACTGGATGTGTGGTCCAAGTGGTAGACGGCCAGCTATGATCAAGAAAGCCAAGGAAGCCCTGGTGTCCCCATCAGATATGGTGCTACCAGTAACATCTTTTGAAATACTTTTTTCTGTAGCAATTTATCATTGTGCTGTGATAGTTTGTAAAGTTTTGAAGTTGTACCATGGCTGACCTTAATTTGCCATTCATGAATCTTTTAGGATCATGTAATTGCAATTCTCTTGGTTGTGTTTTGTTGTTTTGTTTTGGTCCGGTCGTGGGGCCTGAGCTCTGGGCCTGGGCGCTGTCCCTCAGCTCTTCAGCTCAAGGCTAGCGCTCTACCACTTGAGCCACAGCACCACTTCCGGCTTTTTTCTTCTTGTTTATGTGGTGCTGAGGAATCGAACCCAGGGCCTCATGCATGCAAAGCAAGCGCTCTACCACTGAGCCACCTTCCCAGCCCTGTTTTGTTTTATTTTTGATGGTCCTGGGGCTTGAACTCAAGGCCTGGGTTCTATTTCTGAGCCTCTTTGTGCTCAAGGCTAGATCTCTACTACTTAAGCCCATTGCTACTTCTGGCTTTTTCTGAGTAGATTATTGGAGATAAGAGGCTCGTGGACTTTTCTACACAGGCTGGGTTTGAACCATAATCCTCAGATCTCAGCCTCCTAAGTAGCTAGGATTACAGGTGTGAGCTACCACTGCCTGGCTGCAATTCTCTTTTAAAATACATTTTGGTACCAAATTTTTAACTGAAGTCATTGAAATAAATCTCTAGGATCAATTATAACAACATTACTTTGTAGCTATTCTCTTCAAATTGTTAATAATTTCTATGTACCAATCATCAAGTAATAACCAATAAAATCCAACTATGGATCAGGCATAGTGGTACATTCTTATAATCTTGGCAGAGCCAAGATAATTATGATTTGAGAATGGTCTGAAGAAAGTTAAGGATATCCTCAATGGAGTCTTTTACCTCTATTTCTTATGGGAACCATTTCCTATTTCTCCTTGTTTCATTTGTCTTTATCCTGTTGCTAAAATGGGGCAGTGTTGGAAGTGTGGGTCAAGAAAATAATATAAAATAATATAAAATAGGGGCTGGGAAGGTGGCTCAGTGGTAGAGCGCTTGCCTTGCATGCATGAGGCCCTGGGTTCGATTCCTCAGCACCACATAAGCAAAAAGAAAAAAAATATAAAATATTATAAAACCTCCTATTTATTTATCCACGTATTTACCAAGTTGCTATGATGGTCCAGGAACTATGTATTAATCCAATAAAATGATACATTGGTAAAAAGATTAGGAAGATACCAATCAGCAGCTGTGAGTGAAAAAAAGACTCACTGCAGAAGGAGAAGCTGTAGCCTCTGTAGTTGTCAAGTTCAAGGCTCCATTAACAGAAGTATGGTTTGCAGAAGAGGCCGATAGCTGTGTGTGATTGGCAGGGCTGCATCATGATTTCATTCTGGGCATCATTTCTTTTTTTTTTTTGGGTCCGGTCGTGGGGCCTGAACTCTGGGCCTGGGCGCTGTCCCTCAGCTCTTCAGCTCAAGGCTAGCGCTCTACCACTTGAGCCACAGCGCCACTTCCGGCTTTTTTCTTTTTGCTTATGTGGTGCTAAGGAATCAAACCCAGGGCCTCGAGCATGCAAGGCAAGCGCTCTACCACTGAGCCACCTTCTCTGGGCATCATTTCTTGAGACATTTAGAACACACACAGAGGTTGAGATTATGTGTAGAGTAGAAGCGCAAAGTGATGCAGGGCCAGGGACACAGCCCTAGAGATCCTAGCTGATCATTTGTCCAAAAGAAAACATTTGGGAGATGGAGTGATATTCTAATAGCTAAATAACTTTCCAAGTTCGTGCTCAAGAGGCCCGAGGTAGGAGAGCCAGAGCTTGCAGAATAAAGTTGTAATGAAGTACATTTTTATACAGTGCACAGTAGAAGGAAGAGTTACTTAGTGATGATAGTTGTCCAAAAACAGCATCATCTTTGTTTCTTGGTTACTTGGAATTTCCTAAACCCAGGCTCAGTGAGTACCGAAGGACATGCTGGATAAAGAATTCAAGAGTCTCTTGTGGGATTTGGGTTAATTAATGCCTAAAGTTTCTTCCACCTCAAGCCTTAGGTACACATAATGCATGTTTCTGTGTTGTGTTTGAATTCATATGTGACCTAAAATATCTGCAGAAGGGAAGCAGCAGCATCCTTACAACAAAAACAACCAGCTTATTTGGATAATAGTCTACATTACAGGGAATTGGTGATCATTCATTTATAAGCACCACCAAACATATATTTCAGAGATCATGTGTGGTGTCATCCAGTTTACAAGTTTATATGTTATACCAGAGAGATGGTCAGGTTATTTGCTTATAGAATATATTTCCCACAGAAGTGTAAAAGGTAATCTTTGGATGCAATTTAGAAGCAGAGGGTAATGACATAAGTTTACCCACTGTTCCTTCATCTTGTATTTTGTTTACTTATATTTGGCAGGGCAAGCTGGGCAAATGCTCTACCACTTGAGCCACACCCCCATTCCTTGGTCTTTGCACACTTCTTTGTTTTTGTATTGAAATAGTCTTGCTAAGTAGGCCAGGCTTGCCTATAAATCTTTTATATATAAAATATTTACTAAGCTCTTTAATAAATTATATGCCCACAGCCTTTTGTAATGGATATACATATGTCTATACACATATATCTGTATTTTATGCCTTCTTTTAAACTGTCATCTTTTTTTCCCCCAAACTAAGGTTTATAACTCTTGTATATAGTAAACCACAAGATGTTTCCTGACTCTGTTACTGTCAAGTTTCTCAAAAATGAGGAGAAATAAATTCAAGATGGATTGACCTCAAACTCTAGCAAGTGTGCCTGTTCTTAAAAGACAAAGACAAAATGTTTCTGATTAATGTTAACATCATGGGTAAATCATTTCTGTCTGTGGAGTTACAATGGAGTACAACTTTTACTCTAAGTGGGAAACTTATAAACATTATCAAGCTGTGATACTAGCACTAGAACAGGCTTTTAAAAATTAGGGACATTCTTTCCCTTTAATATATGTTAATAACAGAATATTGGAAAAAAATTAGAAGTCAAAGGAGAAAACAATTCCCCCATTGTTCACTGACCCCCCAGAGATATTGTTGCACACACCTTAGTGTGTTTCCTTCCGGTCCTTTCCAGCCCCGCATATTTTGTGGTTCATACTTGTGGTAAGGTCGTGGCTGCATTTTACATCCTGCTCCTGAGGCACACGCAGTTCAGTTCCCTCCATTTTTAAAAGTATTTGACTATTTAAAATGCCGATAACAGCCAGTAATTTTACCTTTAAACACTTTTAAGCCAGAAAGTGTGGATGTAGTGGGTTTGCCAAAGTGCTAAACCATGTCAATTTGTGCTTCTTATTTGTTTTAGAGATGAGGTTTTGCTGTGTAGCCCAGACTGGCTTCAAGCTCGCCATCCTTCCCCATAGCTGGGGTTACAGGTATGCACCACATCAGCTTCAATTTTTTTGGGATATCTTTACTCTTACTTGACTTGGTAATCTTTTCTGGGTGTTCTTGGGTTTTTTTTGTCGGTTGTGGGGCTTGAACTCTGGGCCTGGGCGCTGTCCCTCAGCTCTTCAGCTGAAGGCAAGTGCTCTACCACTTGAGCTACAGTGCCACTTCCAGTTTTCTGGTAGTTTATTGGAGATAAGAGTTTAACAGACTTTCCCGCCCGGGCTGGCTTTGAACCACTATCCTCAGATCTCAGCCCCCTGAGTGGCTAGGATTACAGGTGTAAACCACCGATGCCCGGCTCTGGGTGTTCTTTGGTCTAACTTCCTGGAGCACAGAAGCACCCATATGGTGCTCATTTAGTAAGGAGGGAGACAAATTTGTGTTCATCTCAACTCCAAATATATTAATCAGGAAAATAAATCACTTGTGATTCTCCTACGGTTATGCAATAAACTGTGTGTGTGTGTGTGTGTGTGTGTGCGTGCGCGCGCGCGCGTGCACATGTGTATGTGTACCAGGGCTTGAAATCAGGGCCTCCAGCTCACACTTGGCTTTCTTAGTCACAGCTGGCCCTCTACCGCTTGAGCTGCACTTCCAGTCTAAATATTGCTGGTTAATGGCCTCACGCTGAGACCCTTCAGGTCTCAGCCTCCTAAGTAGCTAGGATTTATAGGCATAAGACATGGGTGTCTGGCTTGTTTTCTTACCCATTTTTTAAATTGGCATCCGTCAGTTGTACAAGGGCATATCATTTTGATATGTTCATATATACATAAAGTGAAACTTGATCAGACTCATCCTCTCCATCACTCCCCTGCTTCCCCTCTTTCTAAACCAACCTCAAGCCTTTTCCATTTCCACACATGTATATATTTTGACCATATTCACCCTTCTTACCACCAGTACACACCCCCTAGACAGGGGTGTGACACCTGTTAAGAAGCTCAACAGCACTAACCCCGCAGTAACCTGTGATGCCTACTAGCTCCAACCTGCTGGTGATATTGTAGGTTCCTTTAGCACCTCTTAGCTCAGACCCAGAGCAGAATCCCTCCACATTTTAGGGCTCTCCAGGACCTCATCAGAAAATCCAGAGGGAGTTTTCCCTTTGATGTGCCTAAGCTCAGACCAGTTATACAGGAAACCATTACTCTGTGTTAGGAAAAAAAATGTCATGGTAGTATGTGCTTAAAGGAAACATGTCCCATGGGATCCTCTTGGAGAACATGTATTCAGAGAGCAAAGATGTAGCTACATATAGCTGAGTCAAACGTATGCATAAACAATTTACAAATTTAACCTACTGTTGCTTAATAAGTGCAGAGAAAAATGACCAAGACAATTTATAAACTCTTCAAGCTAAGAAGGGTGAGAACCTTTATGATATGGCAAGCTTTAGAGAGCCAACATTTCAGTGGTTTTCTTCCCAAGCTAGAGATTTATTTCATTCATCCATTAATCCAACAAATGATCTGGCTGGTGATATGGAGATGAATGACATGCTTTCTACCCTTAAAGAACTCAGTGTATTAACGCAACATATTTAGATCATTGTGACATTGACGTGGTCTCGAGAGAAAGTGCATTAGATTTTATGAGTCTGTTTGGCAAGAGTATCCAGCACAGTTGGTGAGTAGGGAATGGGAGGAAATGTCAGAGAAGCCAGCCTGGAGGAAGTTTCATTTGATTTTTTTTTTTTTTTTTGAAGAGTTGGGATTGGTGTGTGGGAGTGTTGGGGTAAGAATGACAGGTGGACAGTAGGTGCAGAGGACAGCTTCAACTATGATGCCCAGGCAGAGCTCGGTTGTTCAGGAATCCATTATCTGTGCATTTTCTGTGCGGTAGGTGTTGACATTGTGGCTGTGAGCTTGTGTTCTGGTAAGATCGCCATTTGAAGTCATTCTTGGGTCTCTGCAGAAACGCCAGATAGGTGGGTAGAGGTGTGGACCCACAGGGTCAGGTTGAGAAACTGGGCATCTACATTTGGTCATCACTTGGTACATTTGTGGCATTACAAGCATTTACAGATGAGATTGCTCTGGACAGGGGACGGGGCAACGGGAGGAACCAGCCAAGGAAATGGAAACGAGCAGGTCGCAAGTGTGGGGGAAACGCATGAACCGGGAGGTGCAGACGTTTCTTGTGGAAGAAATGTCAAAACTTGACTTTTACAGGTGAACTGTGCTGGGATGCGGAATATGGGGTTGAGGGCGGGGTGCACCTGACGCGTCCCCCTCCTGGTCACTGAACGCCTCCATTGCTGCATTCAGCCTCTAGGTCAGAATTCTGGATGTTTCTGCAGGAGCACCGTGGTGCTGTGGGGCTGAGGAATCGAACCCGGGGCTGTACAGACACAGCGCCTGCGTGGGGGGAGCCTCTTTGAGGGGCCTGCCCATCCCCCCCGGGCCCCTACATTCTACCACCGAGGCTTTCTGTACTGGCGCTGGGGACGCTCGGCTTCTTGGCTCAGCGCTCTACCACTTGAGCCACAGCTCCACTTCCGGGCTTTGTTTCGCTGGTTTACTGGAGACTGGGGTCTCAGGGACTTTCCTGCTCGGACTGGCTTCGAACCGCGGTCCTCACGTCTCGGCCTCCGCCGAGGGGTCCTCACCGTGGACGCCAGCTCTTGGCCTCCCCCCCCCCCACCGATTGTCACCACCGCCCGCGGGCCGGCAGGGCCACCTCCGGGTGGCGTCCGGGCCACCATAGGCTCGGCTGGCCTCCGGCCCCCGGCCATGGCTTCGGCCCCAGGAACCTTCTAGACGGTCACCTAATTCACCCAGATGGAACCGGCCCTGCGGGGGCCCCGCGGGCTCCGTGGATCTCCGCGGCCAGGCAGCCGGGGCACGGCGATTCCAGAGGCCCCGGGCCCACCCTGGGCAAGCGGCCAGACGGGGACTTGGGAGGGCGAGCACGTTCACCGGACAGCGGAGGCCGCCCAGGAGTCCCGGCACTGCCGGCGTGAGGGCCACGCGGGACCGGCCGCGGCCCACACCGGCCGACCGGGGAGCGAAGGCACCGCCACCGGACGGAGGAGGGGGGAAAGCCCGGGTCCCAGCGCCACGCCGGCCGGCCGGCCGCGGAGGACGTAGCGGGAGGGGCGGGGCCGGAGCGCGGCGCCGAGGGGCGTGGCCAGCAGCCCCGCGCGGCCGTGCCTCCCCTCGCCGCGGCTCCGCCCCGCCGGCGCTCCGCCCCGCGGGTGACGTCACTGGCCAGGCCAGCCGGCGCCATTTTGAAAGTGGAGTCGCCTGCCCCTGCCGCCGCCGCCGCCGTCGCTGTCGTAGCAGCCGCCGCCGCCGCCGCGAGGGGAGGAAGGAGCGCGAGCGGGGGCGCCCGGGAGTGGAGCCCACCATCCTGCCGGCCGGTCCGCCCGCCTCTCCTTCCCTCTGCGCGGCCCAGCCCCCTCCCCCACAGGTGCCATCCGCCGCCATCCGCCCTCCCTACCCCCCCAGCCCCAGGTGAGGGGGGCGAGCGCAGGACGCGGGGACCCGACGAGCCCGGCGGGGTCTCCATTTGCAGCGCACCATGGCAGGTAAGCGGGGAATTGCCCTCGCCCGCCGGCGGGCGCCGCCGCCGCCTCGCTCCTCCCTCCGTCCGCCCCCCCACCCTCCCCGCGCCCGCCGGCGGGCCTCGGTGGAGCCCGGGGCGCCCCCCCCCCCACACCCCGGACGTCGGGGGCTCGGCCCGGGGGGCGGTGGGGGCGGGGAGGCCCGGGCGCCGCGCGGCGGCGGGGGCTGCGGGGAGGGCGGGCGCGGGGCGTGGGTGGGGTGGGGGTGGGGCCGCGCGGCGGGCCGCGGGCTGGGGCGTGGGTGGGGCGGGCCGGGGCGGGCGCGCAGATTCGTGTCCCCGGCCGCCACCCGGCCACGCCGCCCGCCCCACGGCTCTGCGGCGGACCAGACCCGGCTTTTCCTTCTCCTCCCGGGTGTGTGCCTGGAAATAGACGGTGAGGATGGATTTTTGCCTGGAGGAGGAAGGAAGAGCGCTTTACAAGTTAGAATACAATGGGGGCAGGGGTGTGACCCCCGTCCCGCCCCCACGGCCGGGTACGTCTGCTCCTGAGGATGCAAACCCGATTTTTTTTTTTTGTTTTGTTTCCAACGCTCTGCGACCTAGAGAGTGCCAGGCCCTTTTTTTTTTCCTTTCCTTTTTTTTTTTTTTTTAATGCACAGCAAGTTGCACGAAAAAACCCGATTCCATTTAAACTTTGCATGTTGCACGCCAGCTTTTGTGCAGATCTCCTTTTCCCAAAAGGCTCTCTGTACATAGAGTTGGTTAAAATAGTTGTGGAGTTCTGATATAAATAGCCAAAGGGAGAGAGATTTCGTAAAAGCTTGCAAAAAAAAGTATCTGTGGAGAAAACCAGGTTGGAAATAGTTTAGGGGTGAGGAGAGAGCTTTGAAGCTTATCTCAATATTTTGGTGTTGCAGACACCTTCCTTCAGCTAGTTAAATTAATTCTAGACTTAGATTTGTTTTCTTCCGCCTGAAGTCCAGGACTTTTTCCACCATATCCTTCCCAATTCTCAGAGGTGAAATAGACATTCCAAGATGAAACCAGTTTTTCCATGTTTCCCCCCCCCCCCCCTTTTTTCAATGAATTTAGCTAGCTAGTGTAACCTTTCAAAAAGTTAACATCTTGGACTGACTTAGTTTGCTGTAAACACATTGCTCTTTGACCTTGATGAATAATGAAATGAGATTAAAATTGTTTTGTCCAAAATGATGACAAATTAGCAAAATGGATTCTGTGCCAGGTTGCTTGGATTCCCCTGGACAAGGCAAAGAGAGAACAGGCTTCCTTTGACAGTCTCTTGAGCAGCGTTATTTCAGTTTTCTTTTCTCTCTGGAACCAGTGATTTATTTGCTGGTATTGCATGCAAAGAAGTGGGTGTTGTGTTGACTGGGTGCACACATTGGCCATAGCGGTTACATGAGCTGCTACTCCTCACCTAGGCAGTAATGCTCACTAAGTTTCTCTACCTCTGTGTTTCATGGTAGTTATACTTATTTTGACTCTTCTGGAGTCTTCTGGTATAGTTCAAGGAAAACTTTTAGTATTTACTTTTTTTCTGGGAGGTGTGCCTTGGGTAAGTAAGGCTCTTACTTTCAAAGGGTAGGGAAAGTGGGAGAGAGTTTGGAATACATGTATAAAGAGGATCATAGAATGTAGGCCTTTGCATATTTCATACCTGGAATCTTGTTCTTAAAGCACTACCATCTCTCCTGGGACTAACCTTTTTCCAAATTGGTTCTGTTAGTGGTGGTTGTCTGCGTGGGCAGCACTAGGCAGTATGAGGATCATGCCAGCCATGGATACCATCTCTGTTGCTGAGAGTAAACACGAACAGGACTCTGTTTTAATTGGTGTATTTTCTTTTTCCAGGAGCTGGAGGAGGGAATGATATCCAGTGGTGTTTCTCTCAGGTGAAAGGAGCAGTAGATGATGATGTAGCAGAAGGTAAGAGCATGTTTAGTAATGACAAACATAAATATAGAATCTTTAAACAAATCTTGATTGCCAAAGGATTTCCTTAAATCTGAACATAACCTTTTAAGAATGTTTTGTGTTTGTTGCCTAAGAAAGGGTAGTTTTAAAAGTCACCTTTCTGAAAAATATCTTAAATCCCTTTTATTATTTAGACCTTATTTCCATAAATTCAAATGAAAGCAATAAATGATAATATTTATAAATGTTACAAGGATGCTCAGAGGTTCGGATGCAAAGGTTTTCCTTGTTACATAAATTCCATGTACAAATAAGTGATGGGTTTTCACTTTCATGTTTTCAGATTATTAAGTGAAAATAGGTGTCATTAAAACTTAGCTCACAAATGTCCTTGACAACTGTTGCTGTTTTTTTGTTATTTGGCACTGGTCCTGGGTCTTGAACTCAGGGTCTGGGCACAGAACCTCAGCCTCTTTGTGTTCAAGGCTAGCTCTTTACAGCTTGAGCTACAGCGCCACTTCCTGCTTTTTCTGAGCAGTTCATTGGAAATAATAGTCTCATGGACTTTTCTGCCCCAGCTGACTTCGAACCATGACCCTCAGATTTCACCCTCGTGATTAGCTAGGATTATAGGTATGAGCCACTGGTGCCCAGCTACTAACATCTTTTATTTTTATGAGAAGATTCTTAGATCCTTTTGAGTGGGTCTGCTTTGGGTATGTGATAATTGATTGGCATATTCTGAAGAATTACTAGCTCAAATTCATTTAATTTTCTTGCAGGGTCTTGTGTAGGTGGTTAAGATAAAAATGCCTATCTTTTGAGAAACTTCATATTTTGTGCAGTTACAACTATTTGGTTATGAGCTACTTAAGTAATCCAACCAACTTATTTCAGAAGTTTATCTAAAGTTTTAAAACTTCAAGGTTTTGCATTTGTTGAGATGGCCTTTGTTAGTAAGAGTCATTACTTCCAACAAGGTAGTTGCATTATTTTACTCCAGAATATTAAAGATGGTGTTTTTAGTAGTATTCTGTATCATGAATTGCAGTACTAATTTTCCTCACAAAATGCTGAGAAACTAAGACACGTATTTGTAATCTTCAAACATTTGTCTTGAAAATTTGCATAGATTTATTGTCCTCGTAAGTTCACCTACTGTATGGAATAACATTTGTGTTGAGGACGTTTCCAGGATGGTGGCTTGGTGTTGAGCCAGTCAAATGAGTGTATTTATTGTATCGGTGATATTCTTCATTTAAAAAAAAAAAAAAAAAAAGTCGGGTGCCAGTGGCTCACACCTGTAATCCTAGCTACTCAGGAGGCTGAGATCTGAGGGTCTCTGTTCAAAGCCAGCCCGGACAGGAAAGACCGTGAGACTCCCATCTCCAATAAACCATTAGAAAACTGGAAGTGGCGCTGTAGCTCAAGTGGTAGAGCGCTTGCCTTGGGCTGAAGAACTGAGGGACAGTGCCCAAGCCCAGAGTTCAAGCCCCATGACCGGCAAAAAAAAAAAAAAAAGTCCGATCAGTGTGTGGTTAATTCTATAGAAAGCCAGATGGCACACTTGTCATGTTTATAAGGCTCTCACCTTTCTTTTTTTATTGGATCTTCATCCATTTTTCAGATGAGAAACCAGAAAAAAGACTCAGTGATGATCACAAAAATAAGAGTGAAAGATCTTCTGTTGAAGGCTGTGATGTTTGATTTGTTTAGAGAAAGAAATCTTAGGTTGGAGAGAGGAGTCATGTATTACTATTTGTAACTCTATTACCTGTTGAGTAGTAGGTGCTCAAATTCTAGATCTTTAGTTGTATGTCCAAGATGAGTTGTTTTTTCTTTTTATCCAAGATCTAAATTCTAGTCACTGGGGCACGAGGTATCTAGAACAGAAACTATACTCAAGGGAATACATTAGGAAGAAGGCCAAATATATTTTATAAGTGCGAGTTTCAAAACTGAACATCAGTTACCTTACGTAATTGAACTAGTTGATAGTTTTTGATACACACTCACAATAGACCAGTTATTTTCTGAGACTGTTAAATGTAGTGTACGTGACATTTCTAGCTTTTCATGATAAAACTCGATATGTGTATTTTTGTAAAAACGTTAGTTCTGATATCTATGTTTTTACAAATATGTGTAAAAAACATTCATTTTTGAAACTGGAATGATTTGAGTATTTTTGTTTGTATGTGGCAGTTCTGGGGCTTGAACTCAGGGCCTGGGTGCTGCCCCTGACAGCTTTTTGCCAGTTCATTGGAGCTAAAGGTCTTGTGGACTTTCCTGCCCAAGCTGGCTTCAAACGTCTATCCTCAAATCTCAGCTTCTTGAGAAGCTAGGCTTGTAGTTGTGAGCCATTAGTGCCTGGAAGCTTTGATTATTTTTTTGTAGACTGTAGTTTGTATGTCATTGTTATGTTTGTTTATGTTACTAAGGGAAAGTTTGCTCTTCTAAAGTAGAATAGTATATTTCCCGTGTGGCATAAGCTTCATCTTAAGCATATATTGCCTATTTTCTTTTAGTGATACATCCTAATTTCTTTCCTATGAATGGCTGAATCTCAGCTCTCTTGCAGTCAGGCAGCTATCAGGGCACATCAGCTTCCCTTTTGTAATGCTTTAATCTTCTATATTTGCTTTTATGTTGGTTCAGTTTCATATTCTCTTGTCTGGATTACAATAACTTCCTCAGCAGTTTCCTCCCTTTTTTTATCCTACATTGTATTTTCAAGTTAATGTAATCTTGGTTTTGTCATTTTTTTTTTTTTTTTAGAAATCTTCAATGGATCACTATTGACTAGCTATAAACTAAATTTGAATAATTTGGCCTAGAATATGCAACATCTCTTTAATATGGTTCCTCATTTTATGTAAGTTTATTTGCTACTATGGCTAATGATCCAACTAAATGGATGGTTCTTCAAGCAAGTCCTATCTATCTATACTCTCTGGAGCTTTCTTTGTTTTTGCTGTTCTCATCTTGATATATCTGATATTCTACATTTATTTTTGTCAGAATCCTACTTACACCTCACATCTTCTTTTACAGCACTTTGTTTTATGCTCTAGTCAGTACCCCAAACCTCTCCTATTAAACAATAAGTCTGGTATTGCACTAATTTATCTTTGTGCTTTGTGCAGAACACCTTGTATAAACTAGGTGTTTCAATAATGCCTGGCACATATTAGGTACTGGCTACTTGTCAAAGGATTGTCACTGTGACTAGATTTGGAAAGGATGAAAAGTAGGATGATAAAGATGTGTTGGCAATCATGGCCTTATTGATAGTCTTTATAACTGTAGTACACCAAGAGATTAAGAGGCCCTGCTCCAAGACTTTTAGTGTACATTGCTTTGAATAAGTATTCTGGTTTCTTGTCTGTTTAGACATAAACTGTGATAGGACTGGATTAAATGATTGCTATTGTTTCTCATACTCTAAATCTTGTTAATTCGCAAAGATACCTTAGGAAGTAGTCTAACATTAACTACTTCTGAGTTCTTAAGATGTTAGAGTCAATAGGTGCCTTAATTTAAAAATAAATCTTTACTGCATTTAGGTACTTGATTCAGAATTTTTTATTAAGTATGCTATAGAACTATTTGACAAGATAGATAGGTGGTTGTTTTAAAATACTAATTTTTACTAAGTAGTTCTACAGAGGAGTTTCTGTTTCAGAAGTCAAGTTATGAATGCAATGCATTTTGGTCAGTGTCACCTTTGCATTGTTATCTCCTTTATTTCCTCATCCCATCTCTACTTGAAACCATATGTTTTGGTAGTGGTGGTGGTGTGGTGGTGGTCATCGTTGTACGGCTTGAACTCAGGGCTGGGCACTGCCCCTAAGCTCTTTTGCACAAGACTAGTCACATTGCTACTTCCATTTTTTCTGGTGGTTAATTGGAGGTAATCCATGGACTTTCTTCCCCTGAGCTGCCTTTGAACTGCATTCCTCAGATCTCAGCCTGTTGAGTAGCTAAGTTTACAGGCTTGAGCCACCAGCGCCTGGCTCAACCAATATGTTTTTAGAATACTTAAAACCCATCTTGGGATACATGGTGTATAAAAGGGTTTTCTACAAGTCCATATCTTGTATAGTTTATTAAGATCTCTGTCATTTGGTATTATGAACTTTTTAATCTTTGTGGTAGCAATAACAGTCTCATAGTGTATTTATATCTTTAATTTTTCTTTTGTTAATTTTCTGTCATGAGATTTTAAGGGCTCTGATTGGACATTAGGCTGTAGTTTGACCTTGTTCACCTGCTGTGAGATCTTGGCCAAGTTGAGAATTACAAACTAGAAAGGGCTGTGAGGGCATTGGTGTTAGAGGTGTTAGAGGACTGTAGTGCTGTCTTGCCCTTGAATTGTGGTTGAGTGGTTGTTGTGTTTATAATGACTGAATCACATGGATGGATGGATGGATGGATTGATTTTGCCAGTGCTGGGGCTTGAACTCGGGGCCTGAACTTTTTGCTCAGTGCTCTACTACTTGAGTCACAGCTCCACTTCCAGCTTTTTGGTGGTTAACTGGAGATAAAAGTCTCACCGACTTTGCTGCCTGGGTTGGCTTCTGACCACAGTCCTTAGATATAAGCAGCTAGAATTACAGGCATGAGCTAGCTCACCTGGCCTTTAAAAAAAAAAACACCAAAAAACTTTTAAAGCAAACTTACAGTATTTTGACATTGGATTCTCTTGGGATTTGAACTAAGAGCCTTGTGCTTCCTACGCAGGCATTTCTGCTTGAGCCTACATCTATAGCTATCATTTTTTTAATTGCTTTTATTATTTTTCTTCCCAGTGAAAAAGTGGAGGGGGGGGCCATGATTGCAGTACTCTATTGAAGAGTTTAGAATAACAAAAAGGCAGTTCCCTACCTCATTCTTTAATCTGTAGTTCTAAAGACTAGTGTTCAGATTTTCTAACTGTATTCCTTGGTGCTCAGTACTACTTCTTGGGAGGAGTAAAATGATGTTGCTACTTATGTATGCTGTCAATTTTAGACATTTCATATTAACTTCCTTCTCCATCGTTTGCATCATCACTCCCATTTCTTCTCCCTTTGTACCCTGATGTTACATCACATGCTACAGTTAAGAGTTGAAATCATTGGTCACCTTACTATGACCACACAGAGGTTTTTACTGCTGAACCAGGAAGTGCTCCATGATCTGGCTTGTTTCAATTTTCCTGAAGCCAATAATTGCCTCTGTTGTTGCTTGCTTTGTGCATTTTTGAAAATGTAGTTCGATAAACTTGGCCATTGTTTCCCTCGTTTTATACTTTATCACCTTACCCCCCCTTTTTAAATCTCATTGTGGTTTAATAATACAAATACCAATTGCTTAAAAATTATAAATTAACCAAAATTGAAAAACAAGCTTATATTAAAGTGAAACAATAAGAACATTTTTTTCCTAATGATGATTTGCATTGCAGTTCTGATGAGCAGTTCATTTGTTCACATTTTACTTAAGGAAATAAAATAAAACACTTAAATACATGTGGGAACTCTGGAGTGTGAAACATTTGACTACAATATGGACTAACATCTGTTCAACAAGGTTCTTAAGTCCAATGTCTTGCCTATGTGTGGTCCAACAACCCCTGAACTCAGTGAAAAAGTGTGTGAAGGCAAACTATTTTCTTGACAACAGGAGTATTTGCCTTTTCACTGTGCTGGCATTTGCTGCAATGATGAAAAGGCCGGGTAGGTCCTGCCTCCATCCCAGTGTGATTCCAGAAGGTGGCACTAGACAGTGCCAGTGCTCACCTTATCCCTCATTAACATGCATGCTCTGAGTGATTCAGGAAGAGCCGTTTATAATTCTCATTTACTTTAATAATTAAATCATTCTCATGACTAATGTAATTCAGTTAGTTACATTTATTGAGATTATGTTGAATATTCCGCAAGAGAATGGAAAAGGTATGGTAACTGTCTGGAGGAAGAGGGCTGGTGCTGTTCTTCCTGTTTCTAACTGACTGTTTTTCCATGATTTTCAGTTTTTGGTTCTGACTTAGAAACTGAAACTCAGGCATGGATATATGGTGTTCACTTTCTTAAACAAGAAATCTGCCTTATTGGCCACTATTTTTTTTTTTGTTCATGATAAAAATAGAACTTTCAAAATCAAAAGTTAAGGATTTGGAAGATGTGTATCTGTCATTGTAAGCTTGATAGCTTCTCAATATAGACTTATCAGGTAAAATCAGTAATACTAGTGGCTGTAGTTTTTGTACTGTGTAAGGAAATGTGTCAGTACTTGGGAAATCTGTGTAACTTGAATGAATCAGTGTTTTACAAGTGACCAGTGTATATGCTGCTCTAAAGTCCTACAGTGTAACAAGTATAAGCAAGAGCATTGGATTTACTGCTGTGCGTCTCTGATGTGTTTTCAGATTGCACCTTTCAGAAATTACCATTTGTCCATTTAGGTGTAGAATCAAGAGATACCCTGACTACCTGGAAAACCTATTAAAATCCTCTCCCTTCCCCATAAGGACCCCGAGAGTCTGGATTTTGATAGGAGTACTGCATGTCTTGCTCTCCTCAGATTCTAAGAACTTGAGGACACCATGCTATTGACAGCATTTGGTTGTATAAACTTAATAGATTGCTTGTGCTAGTAATATGTTAACATAGAACCTTCATGAGCAGCCCAGACCTGTGTGGTCAGAATAGTGTATTATCTCGGATGTCTATAAAACTGCCCTAGGAAAGCAGTTTATTATTTAGATAACCAAATTAGATCTGTCTGTAGTTCTACAATCTGGAAGTCTATATGAGGAGGGTGCCTTTAGCACTTTAAGGGCTCTATTTTTAAACTTAACCTCCTCCTCACAGAGATTAATGCAAGTAACATTTGCCAGAATACTTCAGTGGGAAAAACTTAGCACTTACCTGTCTGCTCAGGTAAAGAGCATCAAGGTAATGTGTAGTGTCAGGTCACAAATATTCTTTAACTTCTTTAGAGCCTGGAACGGTGCTATTTTTAGGTTTATTCCCAGTTAGTTGAAAGTAGGTTTGTGACCTTGACTTTGTGCATTGTTTTGAGCTCAAAATGTTGCTTTATGTGTTGTATTTTTTGCAGAAAGGTTTTTAATTGGCATAGTCATTGTTTCCAACTCATAACTAATAAAGGGGGGAAGGCCGGAGTCACTGTGCCTTTTTTTGGTACATGCAACATAATTACATTTTTAAATAGCTGCTTCAATTTCCCATTCTGAATGTATCAACTATTGTTTAGTTTTTTTGTGGCTATTTTTCTTTAAAACAAACCTTGTAGTTACACAAGAATTTTAAAAAGAAACTACGAATTTTCCATCAAAGTTTAGCCATGTTTACAATATGTGTTAAATCAATTTTTTAATATTAATATAAATATTTTTAGTTCTTCCCAATAGTTGGTTAAGATTTCATCTGGATTCTTGCTCTTGGCTTATGTGGAATCTTCGGCCAGTTAGAGTTCTACTAATTTCACTGAACGTTCAGTTATTTGTTTGGGTTTTCTCTTATGAAATCTGAATGCTCGCTTACATCAGTTCATGCAGTTGGTCACCTATGAGTTTGTCCAGAAAGCTCTGCTATAACCTGCACTTTGGTCTTTAAATGCTACTGATATTCTTCTATTGGACTTGGAATTTGGAAGAATCAAGAGTATTTTCTAGGGCTATGATAATTTTTAGAATATTAACAGTGTGATGTGTGAACTCAGGGCCTGGTGCTTTTGTTGCACTTTCGCTCAAAACTGATACTGTAATTGAGCCACACCTCCACTTGCTTTTTTTTTTTTTTTACCCCCCCCCCCCCCCCCTGACTAATTGGAGATTGAAGCTTCTGCCCTGGCTGGCTTTGAACAGCGGTCCTCAGACAGCCTCCTGACTAGTAGGTTTATTTATATGAGTCACTGGCACCAGGCCTGGGTATTCTTTCTTAAGAATTCTGTTACTACTTTTTCGTGTGTGTGCTGCTCCTGGGATTTGAACTCAGGGCCTAGGTTCTGTCCTTGTCCCTGAGTTTTTTTGCTCAAGGTGCTCTGCCCCATGAACCACAACTCGACTTCTGGCTTTTCCTGCCGGGATTGACTTTGAAGTGTGGTCCTCAAATCTCAGCCTCCTGAGTAGCTAGGATTACAGGTGTGAGCCTCTGCTGGCACTACTGTATCCTCTCCCCCTCTGCAACCCCTCATTCTGAGATTTGAATTTAGGGCCTAGGCTCTATCCATTTTTTTTTTTTCTTTTTCACTTGAACCGCAGCTCTACTTCTGGTGTTTTGCTAGTTAAACAGATACTCACAGACTTTCCTGCCCAGCCTGGCTTTGAACCTCTGTCTTCAGATCTCAGCCTCTTGAGTAGCTAGAGTTATAGATTGAATCATGAATACTCCACATTTTATATATATATTTTTTTTTTGGTCAGTCGTGGGGTTTGAACTCTGGGCCTGAGTGCTGCCACAGAGCCACTTCTGGCTTTTTTGCTTATGTGGTGCAGAGGAGTCGAACCCAGGGCCTCATACATGCAAGGCAAGCACTCTACCACTGAGCCACCTTCTCAGCCGAATACTCCACATTATTACTATTTCTTACCTAGTAACAAAGGATTGGATTTCTTCAAGATATATCTTAGTTCATCTCGTAAAAATTGCTATCTTTCATGGGCAAGAAGATTGACAGGAATATATTGAATTTTGAATCAGTTATGCACTTATGCTTCATACAGACGGGATCTTCTCTGTTACCTGTATTAAGACACATGGGGGCTGGAATATGACCCTTTAGTGGTGATGGCCTGGCATATGTGAGGCCAGGTTCAGTCCCCATTAACAAAAGCAAAACATACAGATACTAGGGTAGATGATGGGTTGGTGACAACATTTCAAAATATTTCTCAAGATTTGGTACAACTGAGAACCTGACCTTGTAGGTTCATTGTTTATGTCTGCATAAAAGTAGAAATAGAGCCTTTTTGGTGTTACCTTGTATCTTTTTTTCCAGCAAGGGTAAGAAAGAGTGATGGGTGAATTTCTAAGGTGATATAAAAGGCATCTATAATCTTTAATACTTCAATTGGTAATAGAGAGGAAAGATTCTATTTGAAGAGAAGCAGGCCATTAAAGGAAATAATTCATTTCTGTCAAATTCCTTACCTGTCACAGTAATTGATTGTAGCAAAAGGATTGCCTGCTCCCACTTTTTCCCTTGACATAAATAAAATTTTTTCCTAGCAGTAGAATCAGTTTTTTAGGAAAATATTTTAACTAATAGTATTTATTATATTGTATTATAAAAATAGAAAATATCACTTTAACCTTTTTTTGGTGCTGAGTATTAAGCTCAGGTTCAGTAAGTGCTTGCAACTAAACTACACCCTCAGCCCCTTCACAGCTTTTAAATGCACGTCTGTAATGTTAACTCTTACTATGAAACATGTCTGTAGGACTTCTTCATTTCACAAAACAAACTATCCCCGTTAGACAACCATCTCCCCTTCCTAGCTCCTGGCCATCCCTTCCACTGTTACCTTGACTACTTTTTAGATGCCTTGGGTAAGGGGAGTCATGCAGTCTTTTGTGATTGGCTTATTTCAGTAACTCTTGAGAAGTCATCCATGTTTTAGTATGTGTAAGGATTTTCTTTTAGTGATGAACAATTTTCTATTCTATGTATAGACCACATTTGTTTATCCATTTATTATGTATGTGTGTATATATATATATATATAACTATGTGTATGTCACTAGACCTGGCCCCATTCATCCTTTGATAGCCATTTGGGTTGCTTCAAACTTGAAGCTTTTGTGAACTCGTAGTCCTCTATATGACATTTCCGTCATTGATGGATCATCTACTTGAATGTAGTTCCAGCTATCTTAGCCTGGGTAGGTAGATGCCCTATGATGTTAGTACAGCAGTGAAGTTGCCTAATGGTGAATTTCTCAGATTGTGTCCTCATTGCCAAATAAGTCATAATTGTATATCTAGGGTTCTAGGAAGGAATAGTAAGCTCTTTCTGTAAGTTAATGATATGACAGGGGGAGCTCCAAGTAGAACATGGAAGTATCAAATTATAGAATGTTAGAGCTTGGTTCTGTTGACATAAACCTGCTATCTCAAGACTAACAGCTTGAAGCCTAGTACCAGTTGTCTTTGTAGGCCATTTAGACAAAATCCAGAATTTTTACCAGTTTAATCTGGCTTATTTTACAGTTTTTTAGCTTAGAGTAAGAAAATTCCATGCGTTTTTAAGTTATATTAAGTTATATTTTATTACTATAAAACACCTCAATCTGTGCTGGACGACAGTGGCTCGTGCCTGTAATCCTAGCTACTCAGGAGGCTGAGATCTGAGGCTCACAGTTCAAAGCCAGCCTGGGCAGTAAAGTCCCTGAGACTCTTATCTCCAATAAACCACTCAGAAAACTGGAAGTGGTGCTGTGGCTCAAGTGGTAAGAGTGCTAACCTTGAGCTGAAGAGCTGAGAGACAGAGCCCAGGCCCAGAGTTCAAGCCCAGTGACTGATAAAAACAAAAAAACACACCTCAATTAGTAATCATGATATCTAGTATATTGTTTCATGAATGTTTTATTTAGTGAAGTCATAGGAATAGATTTTAGTTGTATTTTTTGTAATGTAATTATAGATAAGGTGGTATAGGGCCTTGGTATGTTTTGCTTAATAAGTATTCCAAGAAATTTCTTCAGTGAATATTTGTGACAGTGTTCAAGCCTTGACCTTCATTTTAACAGTTGGGTAGCTCTAAATGTACATGTGAAATGTGTGCAACTCACTCCTCAGACAGCAGACCAGGTAAGGAAAAAACTCATTTCCAAGTCCTCTCTGACAGGGCCTACAAACTTTTTCTAATACTTAGTTCAAAGATTTTTTAATGATTTTTTTCCTTACAAGTCTACAGATTTGCCATGCACGCAGGAGGTTTCTTTTTTCTTTTCTTCTTCTTTTTTTTTAATGGTGATGCTGGGGATTGAATGCATGGCCTGGGCACTGTCCCTGAACTTACCTGCTCAAGGCTAGCATTCTACCTAACTTGAACCAGTTCCACTTCAGCTTTTCGCTGGTTAATTGGAGATAAAAGTTTACAGACTCACCTGCCCAGGCCGGCTTCAAACCATGATCCTCCTGTACAAGCTAGGGATGCCCAGTATGCATATTATTATTATTATTATTATTATTACTTGTCCTAGGGCTTTTGTGATCAAGGCTAGCACTCTACCACTTGAGTTACAGCTCCACTTCCAGTTTTGTGGGGGTCTGTTTTGTTTTGTGGTTTTAGTGGAGGTAAGAGTCTCACAGACTTTCCTACTTGGGCTGGCTTCTCACTGATCTTCAGACCTTAGCCTTCGGAGTAGCTGGAGGATGATAGGTATGAGCCGCTGGCACCTAGCTGCGTCTTAATTTTAAACAGAAGTTGATGTTTTGCTTTGTGAGCTTAGAATGCATTTGGTAATTTAAGATCAGTCTTTGTAATTTATATATTCTGTGGCCATGTGCCCACTGCTGGGCATTATTTGTAGAGGGCTCTTTACCAGATGTTTGATTAGTTATTCTGGTTCTTTAAAGACCTATCGTGTCACAAACTCAGTTAATATTTTTGACCAAATTTACTACATGTCAGGGTGTTTTTAGGAGTCAGCAACAATTACTTAAATTATTATTTAAAAATATTTGGTGGATTGATGGTATAGGTTAAAATGTGTTGCTTTATTCAACAATGGAATTGAACTATAGATAGGAAAACCAATACACATTTTTTAGCACTTTTAGCAGTCTTAAAGTATCTTAAACAAAGAGCTGTTGTTGACTTCTCTGGAGGATGGTGAACCAAGACCATGTGTTAAAACAAGCAGACAGAGCCCCTCTGAAATGCAGAAGGAGTTCAGTGCCCCCGGAAACACTGGAGGAGTGCCATGTCTAAGCCAAAGACATGGGCAGGAAACAGTACAAGTGAAAAATGTTGAGGTGTGGCGCTGCTGACTACCTCATTGTCTGTTTATCTGGTTGAGAAACTTTCCTAGGTAGAAAGAAAAGGAGTCTGTGTTGAGTAGTCAAGAGTTAAAATTGAAGTTTATTCGAATATATGTTGTGTGTGCTGGTACTAGGACTTGAACTCAGGGCCTAAGCATTGTCCTTTATCTTTTTCATTCTACCACTTACTGTAGCCCCACTTCTTGCCTTTTAGGTGGTTGGAGCTAAGAATCTTAAGGACTTTCCTGTTCCAGCTGGCTTCTAACCAGAATCTGATCTCGTCTTCTGAGTTAGCTAAGATTACAGATGTGAAACACTGGTGCCCCACAACATATATTTTCTCTTTTGATGCAACGATTAAAAACTGAACTGCTTGAGATCTGGAGATGTAGCTCAGTGGTAGAACACTTTCTGATCATGCGTGGTGTTGCAGACATACCCACACGTGGACACACTCTGTTACCTGATGAGTGGAGAGGGGTACTCATGCTGGAGAGAGAGAAAGCCGGAGGGGGGGGAAAGGGGGGTTGGGAGGGGGGACAGGACTGAGTCTTGATCAAAGCACAGACCTGAAACAGTTTTTTAAAGTCATTGCCTTTGGCCTCAAGCACTACTAAGTGGCCACTCTTTATTACTGAATTTATTAGCTGACCAAGGAAGTATTGATAGGCACCTCGAAGATGAGCCTAAGGTATTCAAGTCCTTGTATATTCCTCTTTTCTTGAGTGTGGCTGGGTCAGGTGATTTGTTTTAATAGTGACAAGAGAGTTGACCTGTAGTTCAGGAGATGAGTATACACAGGTTTATAGCTTCTATGTTGGGCTGCCTTCTTTTTTACTCTGAGGGAAGTGACTGTTGTTGTGAACTTTCCTGTGGAATTTATGTGGCAAAGAAATGATGTCTCTGACTCACAGCCGTTAAAGACCTGGCACCAGTCAGTGAGCCATGTGCTTGAGTTTAGAAATGGGTCCTCCTCTAATCGGGCTTTGCCATGACAGCAGCCTTAGATGTTAAATTGTTGCTTATAGCCTTCTGAGAGAGAGAGAGAGACTCAGAGCTGGAGACCCAAGCTAGGTATCACCCAGATCCTAACCAGATGCAGCAGAGACAGTAAATGCTTCTTATAAGCCACTGCCTTTGGGGTGATTTTTTAAAGCAGCAGCATTTAAATGAAATTTGCTGTTCCTGACTGTTGATTCTTTGGAGACAGTTATGGTACTTGGACTTTAGAAATAGTTCTTCATGGTTGGAGGAGTGGCAAGTGCAAGGCCCTGAATTCAGCCCCCTATACTACTACTACTACCCCACTCCTATCCCAAACAAAAAGAATTCCAGAGCTAGGCAATGGTGGCTCACACCTATAATCCTAATTACTTAGGACATCTGAGGATTGCAGTTGAAACCAACCCAGACGGAAGAGTCCATGAAGCTAACCACCCAGAAAAGCTGGAAGTGGAGCTGTGGCTCAAGAGGTATGGTGCCAGGTTCTGAGTTCAAGCCCCAAAACCAGCATGTGTGTGTATATACACACACACGTATTCAGAATACCCAGCTAAGAAGTCGACAGTGAAGAAGCATAGTAAGTCAACTTCAAACGTGTTTTCCAGATAGCCCAAGACATTTCAAAATTGTGGAAGGGGAACTCGTGGCAAGTATTAAGGGGTGCCACTTACAAGCCAAACTTGAGTCTGCCAGCAGTGATTCTAACTCCAGAGCTTCCTCTGAGAGCCACAAGAAAGACACAAAACCACAGAAGTCACCCAGAGAGAACTAGTAACTCCATCTCACCAAAACCAAGTTTAATTTTTAGACTTTATCTCTGAGTCATTTTAAACTCAGTTTACTGCTACCTCATTTTCACATGCTGTTTTTGCCTGGCTTCTAGAAATGAGTCTTCCTATTGCCAGAAGTATTAGGTAAGCCTCCAGGCTAATTAATACTTAGCCCTCAGCTCTAGTTTTCTTTCCTATCCCCATTAGGAAATCACCTTTAAATGCCTTCTGAGTACATCCTGTGCTGGTTGCTGCCAAATCTACCCAACTGTCTGAGTGACATTTACTTGCATGTCTAGCTGAAATTCACCGCAGAGCTATGAAAAATAGAACTTAGAACCAACCCATAGTTCTTTTTCCTTTAGCTTAGGCCAAGTGCTCCAGTCTCCTACCACTACTTCTCTTACTGTACGTCAGCTTCTTTGCTTCTTTGCTTCAGGTTTGCTTGGAATATTTGAACAGGCTTTCTTGGCTCATCTTTTTTTTGGGGGGGGGGGGTCCAGTCGTGGGCCCTGAACTCTGGACCTGAGCGCTGTCCCTAAGCTCTTCAGCTCAAGGCTAGCGCTCTACCACTTGAGCCACAGCACCACTTCTGGCTTTTTTCTTATGTGGTGCTGAGGAATCGAACCCAGGGCTTCAGGCATGCAAGGCAAGCGCTCTACCACTGAGCCACCTTCCCAGCCCTCTTGGCTCATCTTTGACTGCACCTCTTACTTCACTTCAGTTTCTTCCTAAATAGTCCCTCCCCCTATGGCCACGTACACCATGCATTTTACATAGACTAATTGTTTGTCATAGAATGTGGCCCTATTCTTGTTTCACAGCACCCAGAAATAGTGTGTAGTACATACTAGATACCTAGTAAAATACTTTGTGAGCGACTGCATTCTAGGAATGAAGAACATAACAAAATTGACAAGATTTAAAGTAAGATCTGGGCTAGATGAGAGGCTCAAGAGTTAGCACCTAACTCAAAAGTGGAAAGCACTGAGTTCCCATTCTCCCAGTATCGCCCAAACAGACACAGCAATCCCCCCCTGCCCCAAACCAACAAAAGTAAGAGTTGGGGTGTGTATGTGTATAGAGGGTTAAACCCAGGGTCTTATACAAACCTCACAAGTGTTGTTCTGCTATAAACCCTAGCCCGCTATCTTTCTTTTTGGTCAGTCATGAGTCTTGAACTCTGGGCCTGGGCGCTGTTCCTGAGCTCTTCAGCTCAAGGCGAGCGCTCTACCACTTGAGCCACAGTGCCACTTCCGGTTTTCTGGTGGTTCATTGGAAGTAAGAGTCTCATGGACTTCCTTGCCTGGGCTGACTTTTAACTGTGATCCGCAGATCTCAGCTTCTTGAGTAGCTAGGATTACAGGTGTGAACTACCAGCACTCGGCTTCTGAATTGTATTGTATGATTCTTTGCCTGGGCTGGCCTGGACCACTTCCTACAGGGCAGGGATTACAGGCACATGCCACTTCATCCATCTTTCCTATTGGTTGAGATAAGATCTCAAGAACTGTTTGCTCTGACTAGTCTCAAACTACAACCCTACCATTCTCAGTCTTCTTGGTAGCTAAGATTATAGGTAATAAACCATAGTCCTGGCTTTTGTTGCTCCTGTTCAGTGAAGTTCATGGGGGGGAGGGGGACCTGCATTTCAGAAAATAGAATTGTGTGAAATGTTCTCAAAGCTTAAGAAAAAGAATAGAAATATTCTAAAACAGTGGCAACAGTTCTTTCATCAGCACAATAGAGGCTGCTAGAATTACTTAGTCAGAACCTTTGTGTTGGGGAAAAAAAGAGAGAAAGTAATAGCGTAACTTCCACACCCCCTCCCTTCTTTCCTCTCTTTTGTTGTTGTTGTCAGTTGTAGGGCTTGAACTCTGGGCCTGGGTCCTATTCCTGAGCTCTTTTTCTCAAGGCTAGTGCTCTAACACTTTGAGCCAAGTACCACTGCTGGTTTTTCTGATTTTAATTGGAGACAAGAATCTCACAGACAGGGCTGGGAAGGTGGCTCAGTGGTAGAGTGCTTGCCTTGCATGCATGAGGCCCTGGGTTCGATTCCTCAGCATAAGCAGAAAAACCCAGAAGTGGTGCTATAGCTCAAGTAGTACAGCACTAGCCTTGAGCTGAAATGCCAAGGAACAGCGCCCAGGCCCTATGACTGGTTAAAAAAAAAAAGAATCTCACAGACTTTCCTGGCTTTGAACTGTGATCCTCACATCTCAGCCTCCTGAGAGGCTAGGATTACAAGCAAGAACCACCCAGCCATCAGTTACTTTTTTTTTTTTTTTGCCCGCCCCCCACTCCCCCATCAATTACATTTTAAATACAGTTGCAAACTCGCTCTTCTGATCCAGTCTACCAAAACTGAGAGCAAACAGATTAGGGGTGGGGGTAGAATAAAAGACAAACAAAAAGAAGTTACTGGACTGAATTTGTTTTTCTGTAAAGTTGCATGAGACACATTGCTTTTGGTTAAGATTTTGTTGAGTTCACTGACATAATCTTGGATTATTTAACTAGTGAGTCTTTTTTCGTTAACATCATCTAACTGACAGAGACAACTTAGTAAATAGTACTTGTAAGATGAGTAGGTAGATACTTAGTACATTCTGCCAGCATTATTGAACATTATACTTGACGTTTATCATTAGCTCCTCAAACCTTTCCAGTTGTCAGGCCTGGGGTATGTGTGTACTTTTAACTGTGTTAGTTTCTTCATCTTGTTAAATGGATGTGTTAATATAACCAGCTTTGTAGGCTGGTCCATGAGTGCATTTGAAATGTTGCCCACTGAGGAACATTTCTGCTCTGCCTTGCTCAAATCACTTCTACTGCTGACCTTCCCCTCATTCTCAGTTATCTTTACTTCAGCTTGGACAACCCAAGTCTCCATCTGCCTGGAATATTCGTTAAAATTCCCTAGGGTGCTATTAGAGTAATATCAGTTTTCTGTGACATACCTAATCATTTCTTTTTTCTTTTTTTGGTCCGGTCGTGGGTCCTGAACTCTGGGCCTGGGCGCTGTCCCTCAGCTCTTCAGCTCAAGGCTAGCACTCTTACCACTCGAGCCACAGCGCCACTTCCGGCATTTTTCTTTTTGCTTATGTGATGCTGAGGAATCGAACCCAGGGCCTCATGCATGCAAGGCAAGTGCTCTACCACTGAGCCACCTTCGCAGCCCCACCTAATCATTTCTTTAACCTTTTCCTCTAAACATTCTACCCCTTTGTATCCAGGAAGGTAAGGTGCAAAAATCTTGGGAAACATGTTCATTGGTGTGAGCAGCACAAATGGATAGTGAAGTGTGTTCTGATTCTTCCAGCATGTCCTTAACGGTCGTAGTGTGTAAAGCGTATAGTAACTAGCTACCCATTCTAAGAGCTCAGTGAAACATGTAGAAGTAGGAACTTGTGTAGTACTGTGTGTGTAATCTCCATGAGAAACTGTTCCTGTGTATTTGTGTAGGCAGCTGAATGAAGTGATTTAATTGGTGGGATTAGTTATAAGCCAGTTAAAAGTTAGCGTATGTCTCTTGAAGATACCTAACTTGAGGCTTCAAATTGCCTATTTTCAGCTTTTGTAACATAGTCTTAACGTGCCATGGCTTGTTAGTCACCTGTGGTCTGCACATGCATTAGCACCTGGTTTATCTCTCTGTTCTTTGTTGCAGGATGGGATGGTTCCATTCTATTTTGTCCAAACATGATAATACATTATCCAAAGAAGTTACAAAGAAGGGATATTGGTTCCAGAACACATCTCTGGAAATTACGTTATGGACTCTGAATGTCATGACAACATTACAATGTAGGTTCTGTTCCAGCATCCCAAGCCAGTGGTTTTTGTTGAACTTATCCCACAGGAGGTTCTTAGTCACTGAGTCAGGAGGAGGAAAGACTGAAATGCCATGAGCAGTTTCTCCATGATCTTGTCAGTCATATCATCTGACTTCTGGCTAAAAGTCAGTGATATTTTGGCCAAGAAACAGAATCTTATCATAACAATTGTGATTCTGTGCATTTATATGTAAAGTAGAGCAGTTGAAATATGTTACTTGCTTGGGCTTTAAGGTTCAGACTCCTATGAGCTCCTGGACCTGGACCATTTAGACAACTTAATAGATGAGCCCAAATACTCTTAAAATGATTTAGGCTTAGTGCAGCTTTCTGTAGCAAAACCCAGTTGCCATCAATAGCTCCTTACTATTGTGTTTATGTTGTACCTCACACAAGGCTAATTTCTTGCATTTATTGTTTATTTAAACTTTAAAGCAACTCTCTTGAAATGAGTGTTGAAAGGTGAGGAACCTCCCCATCATTGGACATACAGTGGTGAAAGTGGAAATCTGGTTATCTAACTTCAGGCTTTTCCCTGTGCTGCTTCCCCTACAGAGGAAGCTCTGACAAGTGTATCACAGTTTGCCTTTTAGCCCTTGGTTGTGCTGCCTGAGTAGGACCTGGGCACTTTACTTTTGTATATTCCATTCTGTATATGCCCTAACATAAAGACAGTGGCACCACACTGGCCTGCTGCTATGCTAAAAGTAACAGGAGTCACCACGATGGAGTGCTTACTCTAAATGCTTACTGCCACTCTCCCTTCAGCTCTCAGATGCCGAAGTAATGTGCTAGTTGTGCAGTATGGCTGAAGAGTTTCAAGGGGGCAGCACAGAAGTCTGTTAAAGGGGGAGCAAGAAGTGGTTGGGTCCCGCTGGTCAGGAATGCAATAGATATGAAAAACCTTCTTCTCGGATGGAAGGGATTTCTAAGGGAGCAACAAAAACTTAACTTGCCCTTCAGAGTGCCTTAAGTGTTCTTTTTTAAAAAAAAAAAATCACAATTGTGGAAATGAGAAGGAAAAAAAAAATAACAAACTTTGAGCTCCCCCTAGAGGTCAATGATGATAAGAACATATAGGGGGCTGCCAGAAAAGAACTGTCCCAAGGTTGACCTCCTTACCCCTAGTCTTAGTAAGCTAGCATTTTATGAATGTTTTGTACAGAAAAGTGTCATACTGGGGAGAAATTAGCCTTTGAGAACTTTGAGTTAATAAAATTGGCAGAGTGGGGCCATTGAAGAAATTTTGAAAATAGATCATGTAGCTATAAAGAACAGTATTCCTTAATGGGAGGTCTTAAGTGATGGAAATTACCCAGATTTAAATGATAATGATAGCCGTCCTTGTTACCTACTTGAAGGTTCTGACAGTGGATGCTTAGTGAACAGAGATCAAGGTGATCCTACGTGCGTGGGTGCGTGCGTGGGTGCCCGCACGCACTTCCCTAGAAGCTGAAAACAGACCTTTAGAAGGTGGGCATAGGAAGGGCAGGTTAAAGACAGAAACACTTAAGGAAGCTAATGTGTACTTCATTGGTTCTTAGAATCCCATCTGTGGGAGGACTCTGTTCTAGGACAGAAGTCCTTAATAACAATCAGATGATCCAAGACATTTACAGTTTTAACTAATGTGATGGTTCCTTTGTTCTCAATCTGTTTAGACCTCTCTTTAGATCTTACTTAGAGTTCCCTTCTTAGAAATTAGAATGTAGCTACAGAATAAAGGAATACAACAGTGTACCAGTGTCTCATGCCATCCTAGCTACTCAGGAAGCTGAGACCTGAGGATCGCAATTCAAGTCAGCCTGGCAGCAAAGTCTGTGAGCCTCTTTATCTGCAGTTAGCCACCAGAAAACCAGAAGTTTACTTGCTGCCTCAAAGAGCCTGAAGGTCATCCCTTTAAAGTGAGCTGTACCTAGTGGTCTTCCTTCTCCTTCCCTCCTTTGCCCGGGGGGTGGGGGGGACTTCTGGCCTGTGAACTCACTTGGCACATAACAGGACAGACTCACATTTCTTGTATGCTTCTCATGGCTGCTGCAGCTCTGGACCAAATAGCCAAATGGTCCTTTGCAGAAAAATAGTTTCCCACCTCTGCTTAGGGCTTTTCCATTTTACAGGATGTAAAAAATGGGAGAAATAGGTGTACTGGAACTCCCTGAAGCATCTTTGCAACTAGGTGAAAAGTGTTTAGGAAACGACTAAGCTTAGGTGCCACCTATCTTTTTATTCAGTGATGTTCGAGTTAAGTAGTTTGTGACTATCAGAGTGAGAGAAATTCTCTGTACTTGGAGTGTGGTTTGTCCCTTAGGGGTTTGTGTTCTGGTACACAGTGTGGCAGGTGAGAGATCTGGGACCTTAGGAATGAAACATAGATTGTGTGCTTCTAGCTCACATACCAGATGGTGCAGAACCTAGTAGTATGTCCTTATGTCATTTGGGGCATGTCCTTGGAAGAGAGTATCATATCAAAGGTTTGGGGGACTCCTGGGTTAGTTCTGGTGAGTGAAGTGTTAACTGAGAGGCTTGCTTAGATTCTTCCTGACATATCTCCCTCCTGCCAGGTGGGGTAGTTCTGTACCTGATTCTTCCCCATGGGCAAAGGATAGGGCCTCCAATCCTGACTTTCAGAGTCAAACCTTTAGCTTATAGTTACTCAGTATTTGTAAGAGCAAGGGAAAATGAATTGAAAAGAACATCTCAAGTATAGCAGTGTGGTGGGTGGTGTGAGACTCTGGTGGTTTACTGCTGCAGCTGCTCTGCTTTCTGCTGGGTGGACATTGTCTCTCTTCCATTCGGATCACATCATTGACTGGCTTCTAACGTACTGGAAGTGTCTTTCCCAAAATGGCCATTGTAGAGTTGTAGTTCCCCCATGGAGCCCCGTGGTCATATGTAACACAGCACAGTGCATGCACTGTCCTCCAGGTGTTTAATTTTCTATATGGGCTCTTCTGCAGCCATTATTCTCTTTTGTTCCTTCCCAGATATGTTGAATTATGAAAGATAAGCTCTCTGAAGACAAAACCTGATTCATTGCATACATATTTGAAGTTTGTAGATTAACTTGGACAGAACTGTGACTATAATGCTTGAGTGTCTTAATATTTTTGTCTGGTTAATGAAGAGCCAGTACTTTAATAAGGAGGTAAAAAGGAAAGGAAGACAGGAAATCTTAGAGCAGAATATGAATGAAAGGATATTAGCAAATAAAAATACAAAACACAAAACCTCTGATTCTCTTGAACACTTAATTTCTCTAATTTTCTAACATCCTTAGAGAACTTACAGACATCAGTTTGCATTTTTATGTGTTGTGTTTTGGAATTGTTTTTGTAGTTTACCTTCTGCACATCAAGCTTCAAGAGTATGAATGTGTATGAAGCATTTGGAGAAGATTGAATGCCAAACAGTACTTTAAAAAAAAAACACTACAGTCAGACTTATTGGACTTTTAAAAGTTATAAATCAGCACAGTATTCCTGAAGAGTAAAAACATACAGACTAGGATGTTAGAATGTCTGGGGTAACATTCCATTATTCTGGATTTTGCTTACTATGGTATAATTTGCCCCCATTAAATTCACCCTTCCCTCCCCCATTCTTGGGCTTTGAACTCTGGGCCTGGTTTCTGTCCCTGAGCTTTTGTGCTTATGATAATGTTCTACCGCTTGAGCCACAGCTCCACTTGTGGCTTTTTTGGTGGTTAATTGAGGTTAAGAGTTTCACAGGCTTTCTTGCTGGGGCTAGCTTCAAACCTTTTCCTCAAATCTCAACTTCCTGAGTAGCTAGGATTACAGACATAAGCTACCAGTGGAAATTTACCCTTTTAAAGCACAGTGCATCAAGCTTCAAAAAAGCAGGCTTCTGGTTACTACCACAATCAAGATAGCAAACGGTTATATTGCCAGTAGAAGTTTGTGGCCCCTCAGTCAGTACCCTTCCTCTACTGCCTAGCAATCACCCATCTGTTATTTCTCCCTCTAGTTTACCTTGTCCTGGATGTCATGTAATGGAATCATAGAGTAGAGCTCTTGAATATGGCTGCGTTCACTTAGCACTATGCATATGGAGATTTATCCATGCTGTTGCTGTCCTCCCCTCTTCCCCCCCCCTTCCTGGTCATAAAGCATGAACTCATGTCCTGGGCACTGTCCCTGAGCTTTTGCACTCAAGGCTAGCTCTCTCTCACTTTGAGCCACAGTGCCACTTCCTGTTTTCTGGTGGTTAATTGGAGATCAGTCTCATGGATTTTCTTTATTGGACTGGCTTTGAATTGTAACCCTCAGATCTCAGCCTCCTGAGTAGCTAGGATTGCAGGTGCCTGTCTCGTGCTATTGCTTATATGACTAAGTTCTTTTTTATTGGTAAATGCTAATTCATTTTATAGATACAGCATGTTCATTCTTCACTTTAGGTCACTTGAATTGTGTTAATTTTTGGTAATTACAAAGAAACACTTGCATCCAGATTTTTTTGGGGGGGGGGGGTCCAGTCGTGGGGCCTGAACTCTGGGTCTGGGCGCTGTCCCTCAGCTCCTCAGCTCAAGGCTAGCACTCTACCACTTGAGCCATAGCACCACTTCTGGCTTTTTTCTTTTTGCTTATGTGGTGCTGAGGAATCAAACCCAGGGCCTCATGCATGCAAGGCAAGCGCTCTATCACTGAGCCACCTTCCCAGCTCCTGCATCCAGATTTTTGTTTGACCATTTTTATATCCCTTGGGCAAGTATCTGCTGAGATTGCTGGGTTACATAGCAGTGAGTCTTCTAACTTAAATTTCTGAGTCCTCCCTCCCAGAAGTGAGTACACCTAGTTTTCTCGTCAGCACTATGAAAGCACTTAGTGCTCCCTATCAGCAGCAAATACTGCTGGGGTTTTTGTTTTTGTTTTATTTTAGTCATTTGAGTAGTATGTGGGAGCAGCTCATTACTTTGTGTTTGCATGTTTGCTCATATGCTAATGGGTATCACGTGTCTATTATCTGGCTTCTCTGCCTAAGCTGTGGTAATTATCCCATAATTCCTTGTTTGCTTTGTTTTTCCAGGTAGGTTCACATACACTAGTTTTTTAAGAAATTAGTAACCTTGTTGTAGACAACTTTGTGATACAAATACATATATCCCTTTTTAAAGCATGTTCAAGTACACATAGCCGTTACTGAAATAATGGTGATTTTCTTGAAAGTAGGATTAAGAATGATTATCTTACACGAAACTAGTAAGATTTGTTAATTTTAATCCCATTACATAAATTATCTTTTAAAAAGGAATTTTACTGTACATAAATACATCTGATAGATGATTGTTTATTTGAATGAATTTGTAAATGACTCTTCATCTGTTAGCCGTGCTTGTTTCAGGGGTAGGTTCCATACTGTGGTATTCTTCCTCTTTAAAGTTGCCTCGTTTTTAGTGACCACTGTTTTCTTTTTTTTAACCTTTGCACTGTTTTTAAAGATTTTTTTTATTGGCATACATTAGCTCTAAGAGGGGTTTGATGGTGACATTCCCATGCATGTAGATACACTGTGCTCCATCCTCCCCCTCCAGCCCACTTACCTCCTTCCCGCTTGTCCTCCCCTGCCCTCTTACAACCGTCAGCTGTTTTCAGCCTTCTATTTTTATCATTTTGACCATATTGACCTGCTTTCATCTTCCACTCATATAAACCTCTTATATTCTGTTTTCATTCTTTTAGTGTATATTGTACCAAAGAGTTTCACTGTGGTTCTCTTTTTTGAATTGCACACCTTTTTAGGAAAAAAATACTTTTCATGTTAGTATAAACATTGTTTGTCAGTTATTTTTTTAGGTATCCTTTCTCTCTACCAAGTCCCATCCTGGTAGATCTTTAGACTTGTATGAACTTCTGTTCACCCCTGCAGTTATAAAGTTAATGTCTTTGAATAAAAGTATTTATATATCATTTTTACTATACCTTGTAATTGACATATACATATAATAAAAGTCCTTTGTTTGCATGATTTCTTTTGTACTTTAATTTTACCAATAAATGATGACATCATGGGCATTTACTAGGCATGGGCCAAGTGTGGAGTTTTGAAGTCTCTATGACAGACTATTCTGCCACATATTCATGATACCGGAGGAAAACACCACTTCTTAAGGCTAAAGCCCAAATCTAGTTTATATAACAAAAGTTTGGGTGCATGGCTTTAATGTATATAATGTATATATGGCTTTAATGAAATTAACTATAATGCAAGGGAAAACTCTACTTTGGATGTTGAAGTTTCGCAAAGAATCCCTCATGGTTTTGCAGGTTCAACAAAGCAAGATTGCTAATAGTGTTTGAGTTTCCATTATTGCATACCTCCACAAGGCTCCATTTTGTGTGTCTGTCTGTTTGTCCCTGAGCTGCTTTTTATTCAAGGCAAGCACTCTACCACTTGAGCCACAGCTCCGCTTCTGGATTTTTTTGATAGTTTAGTGGAGATAAGAGTCTCACAGACTTTTCTCCCTGGGCTGTCTTCCAATAGCAATCCTCAGAGCTCAGTCTCCTGTAGGATTACAGGTCTGAGCCACCAGCAAGGCTGCATTTATAACTGACCCTTTTTGTGATGGTTGTCTCTGGGGTGGGAACTTTTCCTCTGTCAAAGGCCATTTGGATATTTAAAATATCACAGACCATACAGAATTATCAATGCAGGCAGACAAGCGAATGACAGCTGGTGAAAACTGTTGTCTCCAATCCTGTACCAAATGATGTGGGTAGGACTGATGTTTTCCTCTATGGTAGATGTCATCATGCATGTATATTGCACATTGATGCCAACTTTTCAGCTATCTCTTCCCTGCTAATCTACGGCTGTACTGGTGCTGGTCAAACCTTTGATCTCCAGGTCTTCATTTTGTTTTGACTGTGTTGCTAGGTCTGCAGTTCTTGAGGTTCCCCCCCCCCCCCCTTTATGGTATCTAATCTGTTAATTCTATCTGGTATGTCTTTCATGTCAGTGTACTTTTCATTTTATTTTTTTTCTGTAATGTTCTGATAGAGCTGTAATTGATGTCTGCTAGGACCTTAATCCATCATTTTTGTCATTTCTGGTTCTGATTCTATAGGTTTTTCTTCTGGCCAAGGATCATATTTTCCTGCCATTTTACATCCCTAGTAATTTTAGACAGGAGACCAGACATTATGAATTTACATTGTTGCATGTGGATTTTGTACTAGCACAGAATTACACTTTTTAAAAAAAAAAAAAAAGCTTTGGTTGGAAGGAACCCTAACCATGGGGATTCTTTCCTAGGCTTGGTGTCACTCCACACATGACTCATGTTCAGCCAAATTCTGAGATCTCTTCCGCTAGCTTTCTCTTTCTACAAGTTTGTTTGAGGTACTCTGCCTACCAGTTCTGGCTACTTCATCTCTCCTTTACTCCTAGTTTCTTTTTTTAAATTTTTGTTACAAAGGTGATGTACATAGGGGTTATAGTTACGTAAGTGGGGTAGTTAGTACATTTTTCCCCCTTCCGCACTCTCTGTTTTTTCCCCACTCACAAGTTGTATAAATTTTCAACATAGTGCCTAGTGCCCTTAATCCTAGTTTCAAAACCCCGTGAGATTACTGATCTCCGTTGGGTTCTTCTGGCTTGCCACCACCATGTCCTAGGAACTCCTAATCTACACACGTGAGCCCTTTCAAGGGCTTGCTGTCCTGTACTGTGTGTTGTTCATTGAAAACTTCCTGTTGCCTCTTGTGCTTTTGTTTCACTTTCTTGTTACTCGTTGCAGGACTATAAGTCCAGATTATCTTAACTCCCTCATGGATAGAAGCAGAACAGTTCCCTACATTTTTAAATTTTAGTTTTTTCTTTTACTTAAAGAAGTACTTTTACTGAAAGAAGTACTTGGTTATTGTACTTGTCTTTTGTGTGTGTGGAGGGGTGTTGGAATTTGCCCATCCTTGAGCTTAGACTCCGCCTTGGCACTGTCCCTGATCTTTCTTGCTACAGCTCAACTTCAGCTTTTTTGGTGGTTAATTGGAGATAGGAGTCTTTCTGACTTTGCTGTTCAGGCTGACTTCAAAACTTCATCTTCAGATCTCAGCCTCCTGAGTAGCTCAGATTCTAAGTGTAAGCCACCAGTACCTGGTGTTATTGCACATTTTTATTGGGAACTTTTTCTGGATAGCTTCTTCTGTATAATTAATCTTGTTCTTTATCTTTGTCTTCTTACTGAAATAACAGTGAGGAAACTGATTTGGTAGAGGTGTGCTTTTTTAATTATTTATGGAAAAGATCCACTATATTACCATGCTAAGTACAGAAATTTTATTACATGTTAGAAAACCACACTGGTTGAAACTAGGAGTGCTGCCCAGTGAGAGTGTATACTTAGCATGTACTAAGAACTCTGGTGTCCCTCCTTACCACCACAAAAAAAAAAAGTGAAGGGCCTGGGAAGGTGGCTCAGTGGTAGAGCGCTTGCCTTGCGTACATGAGGCCCTGGGTTCGATTCCTCAGCACCCCGCAAGCAAAAGAAAAAAAGCCAGAAGTGGCGCTGTGGCTCAAGTGGTAGAGTGCTAGCCTTGAGCTGAAGAGCTGAGGGGCAGCGCCCAGGCCCAGAGTTCAGGCCCATGACCAGACCCCCCCCCCCCCAAAAAAAAAGGAAAACAATTGTTCTTGCAAGCCAGCAAGTACTTGTGTGTGCTTTCTCCCCTCCCGCCCTCCTGCACCCCAACCCCTTTGTGGTTCTGGGGACCAAATCCAGGGCCATGGATATTCTAGGGAGGCAAATGCTCTGCCATTAAGCTATACATGTATAACCCATGTGCCATCTTTGTGGTAATAGTCAGAATGCAGAATTTTAAGACCTGCATGGTTTTGTTGTTGTTTGTTTGTTTTTTTTTTTTTTTTTTATCGGTCGTAGGGCCTGAACTCTGGGCCTGGGCACTGTCCCTCCGCTCTTCAGCTCAAGGCTACCACTTGAGCCACAACGCCACTTCCAGCTTTTTCTGCTTATGTGGTGCTGAAGAATCGAACCCAGGGCCTCATGCATGCAAGACAAGCACTCTACCACTGAGCCACCTTCCCAGCTCCAAACTGCAGGTTTTTGTAATTTTTGTGAGCACCATGATGACCTTAAAATCTATGCTATGTTGATGAAGTAGATATAGCTACATTTCCGGAAGTGTTTATTAGTTACAATGTTTACAGTATTTTAGGAACCTTAGCCTTTTAGTCTTTGGAGGCATTTCCAGGAATTTCACTTAAGGGTTTCAAGTGGAGCTTACAGAAATCTACAATCCAGATCATCCCCTCCCCTTTTTTTTTAACCTATACATAGACACACACACACACACACACATGTACGTCTGTGTGTGTGTGTGTGTGTGTGTGTGTGTGTGTGTGTGTGGTCTTGCAGCTTTTGCCTATTGCTACTCTCCTACTTAACGCCTTTTCTGTAGCTGGGATATGAACCTCCATTCCTGGATTGCTGAGATGGAGACTGTCTGGTCACTTGGGATAACTTTTTAACTAAAAATAATTTCAGATGGAATCCTAGCATAAATCTAAATTATGGCCTTAAAACTTAGCAAGTCAAACCCACTTTTAGAAACTTTGAATAAGGTACTCTTGAGTTGCAAGGAGAAAAAAACAACAATACTATTATCCTAAAGAAGACCAGGCTGAGCAAGACACTGGTGGCTCATGCCCGTAATCCCAGCTTCTCAAGAGGCTGAGATCTGAGGATCTAGGTTCAAAGCCATCCTAGGCAGGAAAGTCTTTACGACCAGAAAACCAAAAGTGGTGCTGTGACCCGGAGTGGTAGAATGCTAGCTTTGAGTAGAAGAGCTCAGGGATGCTTCCAGGCCTCAAGTTCAAGCCCTAGGATTGATCCCCTTCCCTCCCAAAAAAAACATAGGCTGAAAATAAGAATCATAGATGCTACCAATACTAGGGAAGTCATTTAAGATTTCTTAAGTAATTGTGCAAAATTCAGTGAAGTTTCACGTTTTTTTGGAGGTGGGGGGGGAATTGGAGTTTGGAACTCAAAGCCTCATGCTTTCAGGATGTGTTGTGTTCTTATAAAAAGTTTCATGCTTTTTTGTGAGAATTTTTTTTCTTGGTGGATTAAGGCATCCAGTAAGAACTTTGGGCTTTATTTCTGGTAGCACATTGATATGTAGGCGTGGAATGTGTTAGGAAGCTTTAGAGAACAAAAACTAATGCCTTATTGTTTTCTGTTTCAATTATGCAGCAGATATAATTTCTACAGTAGAATTTAATCATTCTGGAGAATTACTAGCAACAGGAGATAAAGGTGGTAGAGTCGTCATCTTTCAACAAGAGCAGGAGGTGAGTATTTAAAGTTGAATCTTGACCTTGAGACTAGAGTTTGTATTACCCTGGAGAAACTCATCAAAGGGTGTTGACGTTTTTAGAAGGAATCTGTCAAGTAGAATTCAATCTATACATAGCTCTAGTTCTTTCAGCTTTGTTATGTGTACATGTACATCTGTTTTGATTTTAAAACACACTTTAATTGTAAAAAAGATTTGGTTACAGAGGAGGGTGGAAAGTAGTTGAATTATTCCATACTTTTAACTGGTTTTGAAGCCTGTACCCAGTGAAAATGTTTCCCTTAGAACTAAAAGTAACTTTGACCCCATCTCAGTGCCTGATTTGCTTTGTGTAGGGCTAAAGAAAAAGCAGCTCAGTTATTTTGATACCAGTTAATACTAATACTGTCACTGTGATTTAAATGTCATTGTTCCCTCGCTCTTTGAAGAAATTTCTCATTGTAGAATCTGTGATTTAAGTGCATTCTTGTTTTTCTTTCGCTTTAGGCATACTTCTAATCTGACTGACAAAATTTCTCACTAAAATTATTTGATAAAATTTGTCAGACCTATTTTCCCTGGCTCATTCCCTCTGTTTATAGGTCAAGGTTTATCCTTTAGAAAACCATTTGTTTTGAAACCTCTGCCCCCAAACCCAGTCTATTATATTCAAAAAGAACGTAACATATTGTATATAAATCATAGGGTTTTACAAATATGTCTAAATCATACTTCCGAGCTAGGTTTTAAAGGATTGTGAAGTTCCTGGAATAAGCAAAGACTCTAGTAATAATACTACTGCTTTGCACTTCTATAGCGCCTTTGACCTGAGGATCTCAAAGTGCTTTACAAACACTAATGAATTAGTCCTCACAACACCCCAGTGAGGTAGGTAACTTAATTTTAAAAGAAATGATTGATAGTGTCTGATTAGAAGATGCACAAACACTAAATATGTTTCCTTTTATTTAATTTAGCTTTTTTGGTTGGAAGCAAAGAAAACTAAAACTCCAGCTGTGCTTGACAAAGAACGGTCTGGTGGGAAAGGGGCCAATTCAATCACGTTTTCTGTTTCTGTTTTCAAGCAGCTAACACTTGACTAGAATCTTGAAATACTTGGAGAAGTTACACTTTACGTATTAGCACAATTACCCTTTATTTACAAATAAGATATAAATAGCAAACGCAGTACCCATAGCTTCTGACTTGGTGTCTTTATTTGCTTGTTTGTTTTGGGTTTTTGTTGTTGTTGTTGTTCTTCATGCCTTTCGTGTTAGCTAACCAATGAATGCTAGCTTTTTAGAGTTTAGAGCAGGCTTTCATAAGTATTTTCTACACAGTCTAGTTTTTACTTAAAGGTCATGGCTTTTTACATACATTTTAAGGAAAAGAACTTAAAGAAAAACTTGTAAACATGAATTTTGTCAGTGATTTTAGTTATACATAATAATGTTGACAAAGGCTAACTTGGAAATGTTTTCACCTTCTATAGGTGGCAGTTTGATTAAAGTCAAAATCAGATGTTGAGGCTGGGCGCTAGAGGCTAATGCATGTGATCCTAGCTACTCAGGAGGCTGAGGTCTGAGATTCACAACTCAAAGCCAGCCTGGGCAGGAAAGTTCATGAGACTTTTAGCTTCAGTAAACGATCAAAAAGCCATAAATAGAGCTATGGTGTGGCTCAAGTGGTAGAGCACTAACCATGAGCAAAAAAGGTCAGGTACAGTACCCATCCCCTGAGTTCAAGCTCTAGAAACAGGACTGGAATTTAGGAGAAAATAGGGTGAATACTTGCTGTAATATGGAATTAGTCGATAGTTGTAGATAAATTATAGTTTAATGTTTTTCTAAAAACTCAATAACAAACTAATTTAGACATGAAGATATTCAGGTAGTTAGTGAGATTGCTCAAATATTTTACCTGGTTTCAGAAAATAAGATCAATGTTGTGCACCTGTGTCTCATACCTGTTATCGTAGCCACTCAGGAAGCTGAGATGGAGGACAGAGTTTTGAAGCCAACTTGGACAGAATAAAGGAAAAAAACCTCCAGAGGCTCCATTGAGAAAGCTAAGGGGGAGTACCCAGGCCCTGAGTTCAAACCCCAGTACCAGCAAAAAATGAAAGAAGGAGAAGGAGGGGAGAAGAAAATAAGATGAAATTTATATGAAAGAATAATCATTTCTCGTGGTTTTCTTCTGAAATCCCTCTACAGATTCCAAAATGCTAATAAGTCAAGTACTTATATATATATCCTCCTAAGAAAAATGAGCAGAATGAAGATTGGGAATTGCTTAAAATACATTTTAAGAGATGGGTGAAATAACTGATAATGATGATTGACACATACACACGTCTTTGAAACTTCATCTCTTGTTAATGTATATTTGATACATTCCCCTATTTTAAAGTGGGCCTGAAACCATGTTGTCTTCAAGTTCTGTGTCATGTACTTTACAATTAATACAATTGGGTGAAAATTTAGGGATTCCCATCCATATGTATCTGTAAAATAGGGTTAGATAGAAAGGTGGAAGGGACTTTAGAGATTAATTTGTCCAACTTTTTAGATAAATACCAGAAAAAAGTGCATTCTGGGTATCCCATCGTTCCTGCTGATCCACAGGGCTGGGCTCGGCAGGGGGAATGGGGCCTACTGGCCCTCAGGCCTGCTACGCAAGCCCTCTCTGAGCTATGCCTTTGGTTTGCATTTTTTATTTTTGAGATATTCTCAGTAAGGTGGACTGGGCTTCTACCTGCCACTACCCTTTGAGTCGCTGAGACTGTAGGCACGTAAGCACGATACTTCCAGTAGGTATTTCTTAATCTGTGATACTGATACAGATTTGTTGGCAAAACACAGTGGCATTTGATCTACTGTGGCTTTTTTATTCTTACCTATTGGTAAAGCTCTTCGTTAAACTTTATGGGCCTTATGTCATATAGTAGTAGCAGCAGAGATTTAGCACATTGTTTGGTATTTTTAATCCCTCCTTTTGATCTGGGATTTGGGGTTGTAGTTTAGTATTTGTAATTAATATATTTATATTAGGTTGCTACAACTGATGCTCTGTAGTAGAAACAGGAGACAAAGAAATTGAGGGAACATAGGTAAGGAGATTTCCCTGAGGTCATCTCTACCATCATGTGGGGAGAGTCAGAGATTGAGATTCATAACCCAGTGTTCTGACAGCATGTCTGGAGTTAGCTGACCCATGCTATCTTGCCTGGTTTATTTTTACAACTTACATAATAGCCTTTGACAACAAAGGAAATGGGGTGGGATTTTTTCTTGGTTAGTGAGGTAATAGTTTTTCCAGTACTTGAGCAGTTGTGAGAGTAGATGGTGATGTTCTTTAATTTTGATAGACTTTTCTGTTTGTTTCCATGGGTGCTTAAATTAGGTGTGCAGCAGTTGTAGTAGGAGCCTACTTGTTCAGGGTTGCTTTGATGTTTTTCACTTTCTGACAAAATACCTTGCAAGGCAAATGTGTGGGGAAGGGGAGTGAGATTTAGGGACAACTAAGGAGAAATATCAAGGAGGTTCTTTTCTCATTTCAGATCTTTATGAGGCCTTTTTTATTTCTTTTTTAGGTTGGATGGCATTTTCTTGGATTTTCTTTTATTCTTGCTTTTTTGTTGATATTCCCAAACTTGAAAACAGAATATAGGAAACACTTTAGAAAGCATGCTTATCCCCGAAAATAAGTAGTGTTGGATAAATATATTAATTACCATTTTGAATGATTTTGAAAGACTAGATTGGAGTTCACAAGAACATAGTTTAACAAAATTCATCAACCTGTATACAAAGCCAGGAAAGGGGGTTATTAAGTGGAATGGTATTATTTTCTTCTTTGTAACTTTCTAAGATTATGTTTGATTGGTTTAAATGAGTAAAAGCTAATTCTTTATAAATTGAGATCAGTATTCTTAATAAAATAGAATAAATTCTTATGTGGTAATGAGGCTAATTGTTTCAGATCATACAAGAAAATCGTTCTTAGTTGTATCTTTTTAATGTATAGATTGATCACCTATAATTTGAAAATGAGAAATGTGAAATGTTCAAATCTCAAGCTCTTTGAGAAGCAACATAATGCCACAGGTGCAGGAATTCCATTCTTGACCTTGAATGGCAGATGGTCATAAGATGAACCTAATACCACAGGTGCAGGAGTTCTACCCTTGACCTTGAGTGGCAGATGGTCATAAGATGAAAATAATGACTTAAAAGTGCTGTGCAAGCTACCTTGTGTTATTGGTGTAAGTTGTAGATGAAACAAATGAATTTTGTGTTTACATTCTGTTAAGGTATTTCATTGTGCATATATTCCCAAATGTGAAAAATTCTGAAATCCAAAACCTTTAGGGAGTACTTAGATACAGTAGCTGCTGCTGAGTGCCCTCTTTTTTCTGTAGTTAGCATTAGAGAGAAGTTCGATTGAGTTTGAACTGGGAATTGAAAGACCTGGGTATTATTGTTCAGCCATTTCTTTGTGGTGAGCCTTTTTTTTCTAGCTTTCTGTCCAGCCTGCCATCAAATGCTACTTACTGATTTTTCTTTTTTCTGGTCCTGGGGTTTGCACTAAGGGCCTAGATGCTGTCCCTTGTTTTCCTCAAGGCTAGCACTCTACCACTCGAGCCACAACTCCACTATCCACTTTTTGATGATTAATTAGAGATAAGAGTCTCATGGACTTTTCCTACCTGAGCTGGCTTCAAAGCTCAATTCTCAGATCTGAGCCCCCTGAGTAACTAGATGGCAAGTGAGAGCCACTGGTACCTGGCTACTTAACTAATCTCTTGAAAGTTTCCAAGGCATTTGGGTATTACATTTTTGAGAAGTAGAAGATCATGTAAAGGTACTTCTGCTTATTGCTGAGCATAGCTTAAAGGTTACAGATAACATTTAGCCCTTTTTTTCTTTTTGTTGGTTGTGGGGCTTGAACTCACGCGTTGTTGCTGTCTCTGGGCCCCTGTGCTTAAGGCTAGCTAGCGCTCTACCACTTCAGCCACAGCACCACTTCCAGTTTTGAGTGGTTTATTGGAGATGAAGAGTTTCACGTGCAGCGGGGTACTGGTGGCTCACACCTGTAATCCTAGCTACTCAGGAGGCTGAGATCTGAGGATCAAGGCTCAAAGCGAGCCTGGGCAGGAAAGGCTGTTGAGACCCATCTCTAACTGCCAGAAAACAAGAAGTGGTGCTGTGGCTCAAGTGGTAGAGTGCTCACCTTGAGCTGAAGAGCTCAAGGACAGTTCCCCAGAGTTTAAGCCCCTTGACTGACAAAGAGTCTCATGTGGACTTTTCTGCCTGGCCTGGCTTCAAAATGCAATCCTCAGATCTCAGCCTCTTGAGTAGCTAGGATTACGGGTGTGTGCACCAGCACCCAGAAGTCAGGTTTAAGTATAGTGCATCTTGATCATGATCAGTATCACCCCTTCCATTGTTTTCCCTCATCTTTCCCCACCCCAACCCTCAAGTTTGGTAGTTCAATTTTTATATAATGTCCATTGAATATAATGGCTGCATTTGTTCACTCTTCTCCCTCCATTCATGTGTCCACCTCTCATTGCTGCCCTCTCAATCTCTGACTCCCTACACAGTGGTAGAGAGATTACCTCAGAGAAATCTCCTTACCTATGTTCCCTCAATTTCCTTGTGTCCTGTTTCTACTACAGAGCATCAGTTGAAGCAACGTAATACAAATATTAATTACAAATCTATTAGATAGCAGCTAAAAAATCATTGAAGCAATACCTATCTGAAATACACTGGAACTGAAAGAAGAGTCTCTGAATGACTAGTACATTTCTTTGCATTTTGACTAAGAGATACATGCACTGGGAGCAGAAGCATAGAAAAGGGAATTGCAGGGAATGTCTGGCCCTAGGATTATGTAAGGCCTGCAAAATCATTGGTATGGGACAGGATCACACACACACACACAGAATGTGCTGTTTCAGGTCAGCTGCGTGGGCTCTTCTGCCTCTGCGTCATCACGGGCCATGCAAAAGTATCCAGATAGCCATTATCAGAAGGAGTTTGCACCCTTGCAAAAACCTTCCTGTGTGCACATAATATAATGTACTGTGGTCTCTTCTTGGATTGTCCATGGAAAGAATTGAGGATATCCGTTCTGAATATCACATTGTTATCTAGTGTATTGTAGCTTTCTTGGTATCAACAGTGATCCATGTGACAGGGAGAGTAATTTTTTGGTAGATTTCTGACATTTCTTCTAACATGATACTTGAGTGTTTAGTTAATAGATAAGATAAGGTGGTTGGGAACCAAACTCTGGATTTGGTTTTTACCCCCTGCGTATTCCCAGGGTGGGTAATTATTGTTCTTTGGTACTCTTCATTTTACTTTTTGTTTTTTGTTTTTGTGCCGGGCCTGGGGCTTGAACTTGGGGCAGGGCCTGGGTGCTATCTTGAGCTGTTTCCCTCAAGTCTAGTGCTCTACCACATGAAGGCACAACTCCATTTCCATTTTCTGGTGTTTAATTAGAGGTAAGAGTCTTAGACTTTCCTGCCCAGGCTGCCTTTGAACTGTGATCTTCAGATCTCAGCTTTCTGGGATTATAGGCTTCTTCTTCTTCTTTTTGGTTGGTCTGGGCCTGTGTGCTGTCCCTCAGCTCTTCAGCTCAAGGCTACAGTCTATCAATTGAGCCACAGTGCCACTTCTGGTTTTATGTGAGTGAACAATCCTGATCATCAGCAGGCTATTTGAAAAAAGCCAGAACTTGTCTTCCAACATGATTCTCTGAATCAGGAGATACAGTAGGTTATTGTTACTAAGTAATTGTAAACACTTTATCTGATAGCTCAGCTTAAGTTTTTTAAAATTTGAACCATTTTTTCATAGATTTCGTTTTTGAATGACACTTTTCAGTGTTTTCAAAGTTGTAATTGTGTGAAGATGAAATTGTAAACATGACTATAATTTCTCCTTTTGCTGAGGCCTTAGTGCTAACTAAAGAAGTTCACAGGTATAGTGTTTTTATCTAATTGCTTCTATTTTTCTCAAACTGATCCTAAAAGAATCAAATCATCAGTATATTTAAGGCTTGAAAGAAGAGCTCCTATTCTAGGATCAGCCATTGTTGATAGAGCCATGGGGGCACAGCTGGGTCGTCCTGAATGTGGACTTAATTGCTAGCAAAATTTCTCAATGATTTCAGTCTTAAGAGTATGTCATAGGGGTCAAATGGAGCTATTGTATTTATGAAAGAACCGTCCCAAAGGTGCCGGGCACCAGTGGCTCACACCTGCCATCCTAGCTACTCAGGAGCTGAGATCTGAGAATCGCAATTCAAAGCCAGCCTGGGCAGGAAAGTCCATGAGACTCTTATCGCCACTTAACCATCAGAAAACCGGAAGTGGTGCTGTAGCTCAAGTGGTAGAGCTCTCACCTTGAGCTAAAGAGCTGAGGAACAGTGCCCAGGTCCCAAGTTGAAGCCCCACGGCCGACAAAAGAAAAAAAAAGAAAAAGACAAGACTCTTCCCAAAGAGACAGACACCTAAAAAGGAAAAGGATATGAAACATCATTTAACAGCAGACTGGAAATTGTTCCTCTACAATGGATAGAGAAAGAGTGTTGACTTTTAGATCAATTTCTTTGTGTCATTAGTTTTAATTTTTTGTTCTCTTAATCAGTTTGATTCTGTATTCATTAATATATAATAGTAAATTAGTAATATCATTGATCCACTGTTTTGCTATTGAATGAAGCTTACATTAGCTTTTTTCTCTTCATCTGAGCTATATTCTGTGAAATCTTTAAATACACAAAGTAGAATATAATTACATATAAGATAAAGCTAAGTCACTCTATTTTTAGTTTGTTGAGATTGAATTTCTTATTTGATTTCTTTGGAATGTTTCTCAACAGTTGTTCCAAATCTTTTTTTTTTTTTCCATTTTAGAACAAAATCCAGTCTCATAGCAGAGGAGAATATAATGTTTACAGTACCTTCCAGAGCCATGAACCAGAGTTTGACTACTTGAAAAGTTTAGAAATAGAAGAGAAGATCAACAAAATTAGGTGGTTGCCCCAGAAAAATGCTGCTCAGTTTTTATTGTCTACCAATGGTAAGTCAGTCTTTTTCCTTTGTTCTCTATGTGTGCGTGTTCTATAATGGATATGTCCTTGAGCAGTCTCTGTGAAGAGAAAAGACCAGGAAACTCCTTTCTACACAGAATGTAGATCAAAATAAACTCACCTTGCTCGTCTGTTTATTGTGCATGGCTCTGCCGTAGAGGCTTCATCATGCTTCTTTGACAGCCGTCAGACGCTTCAGCACTGCAGAGGCTCGGTGTGGACCAGAAGCTGCTGTGTATTCCAGTGTCTAGGTCAAGGGCCAGATTCCATGTACTTTTTACCTGTAAACAGAATTAAAAGTGCCTCCAAAATACATTTGGTACCTGAATTCCAACAAAATACTTAACAGTATTGTAGAATACATTGTCAGTTTTTGTCTTTGTTGTGAAAATGAATTGTAAACAAAACAATGAGAGATTGTGTTCTTATATGTGTACAAAGTAGGTCCAAGCTGGGTGCTGGTGGCTCATGCCTATAATCCTATCTACACAGGAGGCTGAGGATCATGGTTCAAAGCCAGCACAGGCAGGACAGTCCTTGAGACTCTTACCTCCTATTAACCACCAGAAAACAAAGTGGAGCTGTGGCTCAAAGTGGTAGAGCATTACCTTTGAGTGAAAGAGCATGGGGCCAGCACCAGGCCAACAAGGAAGAGGCCGAGATCTAAGGATTGTAGTTTGAAGCCAGTCTGGACTGGCAGGGCAGTCTGTAAGACTCTTACGTAATAATCTACTCCAAATAAGCTAGAAGTGGAGCTGTGACTCAAGTGGAGCCTTGATCAAAGAAGCTAAGGGATAACACCTAGGACCTGAGTTCAAGTCCTAGGACTAGCACACATGCAAAAAAAAAAAAAAAAAGTAGGGTCCAGTGTGGAAGGTTGAAACCATTATGCACATTGTATAAACTGGTTGTCACTGGACAACTTTGTCATTGGCTCAGATGGTGATTTCAGAAAAATAAATTAAGGGTTGGGAAGGTGGCTCAGTGGTAGAGTGCTTGCCTTGCATGCAAGAGGCCCTGAGTTCAATTCCTCAACACCACATAAGCAGAAAAGGCTGGAAGTGGGGCTGTGGCTCAAGTGGTAGAGTGCTAGCCTTGAGCTGAATAGCTGAGGGACAGTGCCCAGGCCCAGAGTTCAGGCCCCATGATGGGCACCAAAAAAGGGCGGGGGGGGGGGGGTGGATAAGTTACTAAAGGTAATTTTGCTCTGTTTTTGAACAGTGATCTACCAGGCGAACAAACATTGTTCTAAATGAGTCAATAAACATTGCTAAGTTCTGGGAGTTGTTTTGCAGTTCTTTTTTTATTATTACTGTGAAAATACTGTACAGAGGGGTTACAATTATATGGACAAGGTAATGGGTACATTTCTTAGCAAGCATTGTTGCCTCGTCCTTTGTTTACCCTTCCCATCTCCCCCCCCCCCCCCCCCCCCCCCCCGTTTTGCAATTCTTTTATAAAATGGCATTATGTGCTGTGCAGCTTGTTTTTGTGATTCCTGTTTTTGTTTATAAAAAATGATTAAGATATCATGCTTTCATATAAAATGTGCTTTTTTTTTTTTTTTTTTTTTTTTTGGTCTGGTCGTGGGGCCTGAATTCTGGGTCTGGGCACTGTCCCCCAGCTCTTCAGCTCAAGGCTAGCGCTCTACCACTTTAGCCACAGCGCCACTTCCGGCTTTTTTCTTCTTGCTTATGTGGTGCTGAGGAATCCAACCCAGGGCCTCATGCATGCAAGGCAAGCGCTCTAACACTGAGCTACCTTCCCAGCCCCTGTTTTTTTTTTTTTATAACACTAAATAAAAATCATACTTAAGTCCCCCATAGTGATAATTCCAAATAAGGGATGGGTATTCATTCCTACAGAGAATTTACAGACAAAAATAAGTACAGTAAGAGCCTCAGGGACAGACGCTCTACAAAGTACTTGACTACCATTGAGAAGCAGTTGAGTCAGAGAAGCTTAGGGCACTTGAGGACTAAAGGTTATAAGTTTGGAGTGAAACACTTGGGACAAATGTGCCATGGTTGCAAAATATGTTGGCATTAGAGGAAACCAGGTGAAGGGTACATACAAATATTGTGCTGTCTTTGCAACTTTAAGCTTAAAACAGATTCTAAAATAAAAGTTAACTCTTAGGAAGATACTATTTTATACACCTTTAAACATGGGCATTTTGTGTCTTGAAGGAATTGAGGCATGTGCTTTCAGTCAATACTTTTCATATCCTATTCCAGACTTAGTAAGCACTAGCCCATGATGGGGAAGGAGAGACCAGTGAAGGTATCCAGGGCTAGGAGGGAATCTGACAGGACCAGCAAGCAAGGGAACCAGGGGAACCGTGTCCTGCTATTTGGTTCTAAACATTAGGCAGTGTGGAATTCACCTAGTTAGAAATATGTGTTCATACACATGAATAATTGCTTTCCTGCAGCTTCTGTTATTTTTCAAGGATAGAGATCTTGGAATATATTTAAGTAATGTTAATGTTATACACCAGTAATTTCTGTGCTGTATTTGTATGTATTTTACTCACAATATAATGGTATTTGTTTATTAAGTTAGTCAAGGTAGGTTTTTGTTTTGTTGTATTGTGTTTGTTTTTGGTCGGTTGTGGGGGCTAAACTTCAGGCCTAGGCGCTGTCACTCAGCTCTTCAGCTCAAGGCTAGCGCTCTACCACTTGAGCCGCAGTGCCACTCGCAGGCTTTTTTCTGCTTATGTGGTGCTGAAGAATGAAACCCAGGGCCTCATGATGTGAGGCAAGCACTCTACCACTGAGCCACCTTCCTAGTCCCCAAAGTGTAAAGTTTTAAATGAAATATGAAATGCTATATTTTTAAATGTCCTAATAAAATTGTTTTTCTACCAGTCTTACCTTTTGAAATCTTCATTCTTTCCCCAGATAAAACAATAAAATTATGGAAAATCAGTGAAAGGGACAAAAGACCAGAAGGGTATAACTTGAAAGAAGAAGATGGAAGGTATAGAGACCCCACTACAGTTACTACACTACGAGTAAGTGCTTGGAAAAAGATTCTTACACTGGTTTATACTATTCTGGATAGGATCTTGGGTAAGACTTAAATAGGAACGATTAGTTAGGCCCTAGGCCTCCAACAGTTTTGTGATGGTGTAAGACAATGAAAATGCCCATTTAAACATAGAAGCTGAACTACATGGAGGTTTTAGATGGCCATAGAATAAGCACTCTAACACAACTATTTTATGCTGTATTTGCTATTGCAAAATTAATTTTCTTTGGAGATCAAAAAAGTAGAAATGGACCAAAGCTGATAGCTTAAAAACACCAAGAATTGGGTGCTATGTTGTAAATACTAATCATTTTGCATAGTTTTCAAGAAGTACAAATTGTAATAACATTGCTACCAGTAAGAGGAGATAAATTTTCCTAATTGTTTCTCTTCCTGTTCCAATAAAGGGTCAGTTTTGTTGCTTCTTAGAACTGAGTCTAAAATATACTATTTTATGCTGTCTCAAAAACTATACTGATGATGTGTTCTGAACTGTTAACCTTTTATATATTCTCTTTTCTATGTGCTATTAACAGGTGCCAGTCTTCAGGCCCATGGATCTAATGGTTGAGGCCAGTCCACGAAGAATATTTGCCAATGCTCATACATACCACATCAATTCAATTTCTATTAATAGTGATTATGAAACTTATTTATCTGCAGATGATTTGCGAATAAATCTTTGGCATCTGGAAATTACAGACAGAAGTTTTAGTATCCACTTGATTTCATTTGTGCTTATGCTACTTTGTTACAGTTTTTGCTAAAGAAAATACTGTGCTTATTGGACTCAGATTTATTTTAATTTTTTTGTATTTATAAACAAATTTCTCTTTTGGTTGGTTGTGGGGCTTGAACCTGGGTGTCATCCCTCAACTCTTTTGCTCAAAGCTAGCACTCTGCCCCCATTGAGCCACAGCATCACTTCTGGTTTCCTGGTAGTTAACTGGAGATAAGTACTCGTGGGCTTTCCTGCCTGTGCTGGCTTTGAACCATGATCCTCAGATCTCAGCCTTCTGAGTAGCTAGGATTACAGGTATGAGCCCCTAGCACCTGGCAGAAATTTCACTTCTTTATAATGAGTGTTTTGGGCAATCAGAAATATTCCCATTGAGGTTAGAAAATAAGTGCATGGACAGCCCCCAAGCCCAGAGTTCAAGCCCCGTGACCGACAAAAAAGAAAGAAAAGAAAAATAAGTGCATACAAGGTATAAAGTATAATAGTAGAATAATATCAGTAGAAATTGTTCATCCTGCACCCTTTTCTGAAGTACCAGGATTGTGCTAGAACCTTGTACAGGCTAGGCAAGTATTCTACCACATAAACCATGCCCCCAGCCTTCCAAATCATACTTCTATTTATAGTCTTCCCTATATTTTTCTATACACACACAAGTGTATAAGCAAAAAGAAAAAAAGCTGGGAGTGGCGCTGTGGCTCAAGTAGTAGAGCGCTAGCCTTGAGCTGAAGAGCTGAGGGACAGTGCCCAGGCCCAGAGTTCAGGCCCCATGACCGGACCCCCAAAAAAAAAAATCTTGATAAATGGTAGCAGCTATTACTACTACTTAAAATGTATTTTCCAAATAGTCATTTCAAGATTAACAAAATTTATCAGAATTCATACTTTAATGTTGACAAAGTATCAGTGTTTTCTATGGCTTCTGGGATTTGCTTGTTTTCCTTTTTGGTTTTAGTTTTATTTTGGTTTGGCTTTTTGAGACTGTCTTACTAAGTAGCCAGTATTGGCATTGAGCTTATGATCCTCTTGCTTTCACATCTCCCAAATGCTGAGATTACAGGGACATGCCACTATGCCTGGTTGCCTTCTAGGATTGGTTGCATAATTAGAAAGGCCCCCACAGTCTTAATTTTTCCCATTTTTGTCTTCTAAAAATCTACTTGGTTGTTTTTAGCATTAAAATTATGATACCTTTTAGACCTGTGGATGAATTTTAGTTTTAGAATTGTAGGATTATACTGGCCTTTTTCCCAGTGGAGTTCCTTAATAAAATGCTGTCCAGATATTGTAGATATCAAGCCTGCCAATATGGAAGAGCTCACAGAGGTGATTACGGCAGCAGAATTCCATCCAAACAGCTGTAACACGTTCGTATACAGCAGCAGTAAAGGAACTATTCGGTTATGTGACATGAGGGCATCCGCCCTCTGTGACAGGCACTCTAAATGTAAGTTCCATGCATCTTTATAACTGCATTATTTTATTTGTCTGAAACTAGCCTGTTCCTTTGGGGTTTTTTTCTCCATTCCCTTTTCCCCCTTTCCATTTTGAGCTTTCTAGGAAGATTTATTCTGAGAAGTTGCTTTTATAAATTAAAGATAGAAAAATACTAGCTTCAAAACGTTAAGAAGTTGTAATATTCTTGTTTTCTGCCACAAGTACTTGTAAATTCCGGTACATTGCTACTAAAAAGATAGCCTGGCGTGAGTTTGTGGGAAAGAATGGTATGTTTGTCAGGGCGATGGTTGGCCATCTACCTTACTGGTAGATGGCAGATTAGCCTGGTGCACTTAATTCTCCTAAAGTAGCTGTATAACTAAAAAGTGCGTTGTATACCCTGCATCTTCAATTTAATAGTCAGACATTTTCTTAAACTTTGAGGGAATTAAATTTTTAGAGTTGGAAATACTTTCCTGGTTTTTATTAGCCTATAATTTTATTTCTCTTAGGAGATTTGTAAATGGTCCTGTTTAAAATTAGAGATGGGCGCTGGTGGCGCACGCCTATAATCCTAGCTATTCAGGAGGCTGAGATCTGAGGATCACGGTTCAAAGCCAGCTTGGGCAGGAAAGTCTGAGACTCTTATCTCCAATAAACCACTAGAAAACCGGAAGTGGCCCTGTGGCTCAAGCAGTAGAGTGCTCGCCTTGAGCTGAAGAGCGTAGGGACAGCGCCCAGGCCCAGAGTTCAAGCCCCACAACCGACCCCCCCCCCCCCCCAAAAAAAAAAGGAAATTAGAAATGGTGCTTGTGGCTCATGCTTGTGATCCTAATCATTCCAGAGGCTGAAACTTGAGAACTGTTGTTCAGAGCTTTGGGCAGATAAATCCATTTAGCCAGCACTTTTAGCTCAAGTGGTAGAGTGTTGGCTGTGAGTAAAAAAGCCAAATGAGGTATAAGACTGCAAATTGCAAATTAAACCCCAGTATTGGTGCGTGCGTGTGTGCACACACAAATATATTACCTTCTTTTTGCTTATTTTTAGTGTTTGAAGAACCAGAAGATCCCAGTAACAGGTCATTTTTTTCTGAAATCATCTCCTCTATTTCTGATGTAAAATTTAGCCATAGTGGTCGCTATATGATGACTAGAGACTATTTGTCGGTCAAAATTTGGGACTTAAATATGGAAAACCGGCCTGTGGAGACATACCAGGTATTTGCATGCTTTTTTCTTTGAAGTGGTTATGTAGAAAATGGTTTGTAATGGTACCGATACCAACTCAGTGTTTGATAGAACTTGAATTAATTCAATTATGCTTAAAATGGACATTTAAAATTATGTTAGCGCCAGGGATATTATGGTGCACTCAGGAATATCGTGTCTGAGGCTACACTAACTGCATAATAAGACACTCAAAACAGAAAGGGAGGGCCTACTGTTGTCTGCTATTGCTTGTGTTGGTTCTCTTCATTAAAAAGAAAAGTTAATTCACACACGCCATTGCAAGTAAACACTTGAACTTCCTTTGTAATTTAGCTGTACTGATGATGGAATATATCGTGCTGCTCAGAGGACTTTTTTAAATAGCAGACTTATTTTCTAGTTCATACTTAGGTGAGTAAATATAGAACTATAATTCATGAAAGAGATTTTCATTCACTTTCATCATTGTTTAAGTAATGGTACAAATCAAATTTTTAGCCCACACCTATGTCAGGCATAATAGAAAAATCGTGATTTATGGCCAACTCCAAGCAAAAACCACAGACTCTATTCGAAAAAAACTGAAGCAGAAGGAGTGGATGGGTGGCTAAAATGGTAGTGTATGTGCAAGCGCAAGTTCCTGAGTTCAAAGCCTACTAAAACAAAACAACAAAACAATTTGCCAGGAGTTGATGAGCTGAAAAGAAAGTGATGGCTGGGCACTGGTGGCTCACGCCTGTAATCCTAGCTGCTCAGGAGGCTGAGATCTGAGGATCACAGTTCAGAGCCAGCCCAGGCTGGAAAGTTCATGAGACTCTTATCTAATTAACTACCAGAAAACTAGAAGTGGCACTGTGGCTCAAGTGGTAGAATGCCCACCTTGAACTAAAGAGCTCAAGGACAGTGCCCAGGCCCAGTGTTTAAGCCCCACAACCAACCTTCTCCCCCTCCCCCCCCGCAAAAAAAAAAAGTAGTAGTAGTAATGATAATGGACACTGCTATAATGCTCTTTTGTTAGTCTCTTATCTGCCTAAATGTTTCAGTCAAGTTTTGTTTTGGTCCAGTCGTGGGCCTGAACTCTGGGCCTGGGTGCTGTCCCTCAGCTCAAGGCTAGTGCTCTACCATTTGAGCCATAGCACCACTTCCAACTTTTTCTGTTTATGTGGTGCTGAGGAATCGAACCCAGGGCCTCATGCATGAGAGGCAAGCACTCTACCACTGAGCTACCTTCCCCTCTGGCCTTTTTGTTTTTTTGTTTTTTTTTTGGGGGGGGGGGGGTCCGGTCATGGGGCCTGAACTCTGGGCCTGGGCGCTGTCCCTCAGCTTTTCAGCTCAAGGCTAGGGTTCTACCACTTGAGCCACAGCGCCACTTCTGGCTTTTTTTTCTTTTTGCTTATGTGGTACTGGGGAATCGAACCCAGGGTCTCAGGCATGCAAGGGAAGCGCTCTACCACTGAACCACCTTCCCAGCCCCTGTTTCAGTCAAGTTTATCTCAGAGTATTTATGTTCTGTCTAGGATGGGATTTATAATTCCTATACCCTAGGAAAATGTGCTTTTCTAAAAATGATTTTTTTTGGGGGGGGGGGGTCCGGTCATAGGGCCTGAACTCTGGGCCTGGGCACTGTCCCTCAGCTCAAGGCTAGCACTCTACCACTTGAGCCACAGCGCCACTTACGGCTTTTTTCTTTTTGCTTATGTGGTGCTGAGGAATCGAACCCAGGGGCCTCACGCATACAAGGCAAGCACTCTACCACTGAGCCACCTTCCCAGCCCCTAAAAATGATTTGTGTATTGGTAAAAGTCTATAACACCTTTATTTTGTTAAAATAAGATTTAATATGAAAAGTATGTGTGTGTGTGTGTGTGTGTGTGTGTGTGTGTGTGTGTGTGTGTGTGTGTGTGTATGGACGTTTTTTAATATATGAGGATTTGTTAGTAGCATCATTTTCCAGTTGTAGGTGGCTTGATCTTACACTGATTCTGTCTTATCTCCCCAGGTACATGAATACCTCAGAAGTAAGCTTTGCTCGCTGTATGAGAATGACTGCATATTTGACAAGTTTGAATGTTGTTGGAATGGCTCAGACAGGTAATGTCATCTTAATCCTCTTCAAATGCGAGTTTTATTAGAGAAAGGGGATTGGTAGATGCCTTCTCCATTATGATTGCAGCATTATGTAAAACCATGGCAAGTTTTAGAGTGACATAAATTATAAGCTAAACTTAACATCACTTTTCTCTAAGGATTCCATGAAGTAAGTTTACTAATCCAAAATGTAGCATTGCAATGATAACACATGAAAAATTAAGCACTGAAAGTCTTTAAGTATTGGTAATTTATTGTTACATTAATACTTTACCTAGGGCTGGAAAGGTGGCTCAGTGGTAGAGTGCTTGCCTTGCATGCATGAGGCCCTGGGCTCAATTTCTTGTCACCACATAAGCAGAAAAAGCTGGAAGTGGCTCTGTGGCTGAAATGGTAGAGTGCCAGCCTTGGAACTGAAGAGCTAAGGGGCAGCACTTAGGCCCAGAGTTCAGGCCCCACGACCAACTAAAAAAAAAAAACAAAAAACTTTACCTAGAGATATTACCTCATAGAGGCAACAGTTTATATCATTTTAGCAATATCACAGGGCATTATTTTTATCTCCAGTTTTGCCACAGTGTAATTCTTTTCACTATTTTATCAAGTAAGTCTTTTTCATATGAGCATCAAAAAAATTAGTAAGTCTTGCTTTGAATGTTATAATTGTCAGTAATTTTTGGTGTTGGTCGTGGTGTTTGAACTGTGGGCCTGGGTCTGACCCTGAGCTCTTCAGCTCAAGGTCAGCGCTCTGCCACTTGAGTCACAGCACCACTTCTGGTTTTCTGATGGATAATTGGAGATAAGAATCTCATGGACTTTCCTGCCTGTGCTGGCTTTGAACTGCAGTCCTCAGAACTCATCCTCCTGAGTTGCTAGGATTACAGGTGTGAGCCACTGGCACCTGGCTTGTCAGTAAATTTTTTTTACTGCTTGATTATGGGTTTTTGTTTGTTTGTTTGTTTGTTTGGTCCAGTTGTGGGGCCTGAACTCTGGGCCTGGGCGCTGTCCCTCAGCTCTTCAGCTCAAGGCTAGCGCTCTACCACTTGAGCCACAGCGCCACTTCCGGCTTTTTTCTTTTTGCTTATGTGGTGCTGAGGAATCGAACCCAGGGCCTCAGGCATGCAAGGCAAGCGCTCTACCACTGAGCCACCTTCCCAGCCCATTGATAATGTTTTAAATTAAGAGAAAACAACTTTGAAATCATTTAAATATTCACAGTTAGAAGTTCTTTACTCAGTAGTAGTTTTATCTTAGAAGCTTGGTATGATTCTTGTGTCATTACATTAGGTGTTGTAGGGCATGTTACTAGAACTTTTTGTAACTAGGATTGTCTGATTTTAACATGAAGCCCAGTAACAGGCTGGCCATGCTAACACAGAGTCCTGTGGGCAACAATGAGAAAGCCTTGCCTTTGAACGATACTGAACCTGACACGAAAGAAGCAGAGAGAGGAAATTAAATAGATTTGGAGAAAAGACATTATATAATTGGCTGTAGTTCAGGACTATCACTACCACCTTCTTGTTTAAAATAGTTTGAAGTGGGAATTGTTTCCCTTACATGGAAAAGGTTTTATTGAAATAATTTCAAACTTGAAAATTTGGTAACATAGCAGAAGAAGTCATTTAGCTTTTACCCAGATTCCCTTGTGCAATTTGCTATATTACTGGCTCTTTGTTACTTATTTTACTTTATATACTTTTTTTGTTTTGTTTTGGTCCAGTTGTGGGGCTTGACCTCAGGGCCTGGGCACTGTCCCTGTGCTTTTTTGCACTCTATCACTTTGATCCACAGCTCTACTTCCAGTTTTCTGATGGTAAATTGGAGATGAATCTCACAGAGACTCTCCTGCCTGGGCTATCTCCAAACTGCCATCCTCAGGTCCTCAGCCTCCTGAGCTAGGATTACAGGCATGAGCCACCTGCGCCCAGCTATTTTATACTATCTACATAAGGAATTTTCTTTTATGATTGTTGTATAGCTTTTATGCTAAACAGCTCTTTTGTATGTATGTGTGTGCCATTCTTAGAGCTTGAACTCAAGGCCTGGGCACTGTCCCTAATCTTTTTCATTAGAGGTTAGTGCTCTACCACTAGAGCCACAGCTCCACTTCCAGTGTTTTGGTAATTACTTGGGAGATCACCATTGCTAGGCAATGGTGGCTCACACCTGTAATTCTAGTTATTCAGGAGGCTGAGATCTGAGAATTGTGGTTCACAGCCAGCCCAGGCAGAAAAGTTCCCACGAAACTCTTGTTTCAAATTAACCACTAAAAAACCAAAAGTGACACTGTATCTCAAAGTTGGTAGAGCATTAGCCTTGAGCAAAAGAGCTCAGGCAGGGACAGTGCCCAGGCCTTGAGTTCAATCCCCACAACTGACGTGTGTCCCGTGACACCCCCCCCCCCCCCAAAAAAAAAAAAAAAATCAAACAAGCCTGGCACCAGTGGTTCATACCTATAATCCTAGCCACTCAGGAGGTTGAGATCTGAGGACCATGGTTCAAAGCCAGCCTAGGCAGGAAAATCCGTGAGACTCTTACCTCTGTTTAATCACAGAAAAAGCTGGAAGTGACGCTGTGGCTCAAGTTGTAGAGTGCCATGCTAGGCTTGAACAAAAGGAGCTCAGGGACAGTACCCAGTCCCAGAAGTTCAAGCCTTGGGGGTTAGGGGGTGGAATCACATGAACTTAGCTGGTTTTTCCTTGGGATTAGAGTTCACACCATACATTTTTGTCAAGAATGCTACAGAAATGCTTAATAATAACTTAAAAATTATAGGCAGAAACACAAGTGTTCTTCATTGGTTAAAAACTAACAAATTCCTATAATGAGGGAATGTCAACTTGATTTACATTAAGTCCTTTTAAAAGGAATTGATTCCGTTGGCTTCAGTGTCATGTACTAAGCTGAATTTGATTTTGATCATTGGGAGAATGGACATCACTGAAGATAATATCCTAGGTTTTCTAACCCTTGTTACATTAGTGATTTAACCTTGTGGAAATGTGGTGGTATTGTAGTGGTACCAGTCTAGCTGTAGGGCTGTCCCAGGCTTTAGAAGTGCTGCCTGTGAGGACACTTGGTGGTGGTGAGCTAGTAGGGCTGACAGGGAGCTGTGTGCAGTGGGAAATGCCTGTCTGGAATCCCAGCTATAAGATAGGTTCTGGCTTCCTGCTGGGGTAGTCACCTGCTTACCTAAAGCCTATTTATAGCTGGAACCACAGACAGTAGTTAGTATCCCACCTCCCACACAGCTTAGAATGGCAGTGTGTGCCCTCTCGCCACCCTAACAGTTGAGAAGGGGCTCTCAAACTCTTTTTTTTCAAGGGTTGCCTTAAACTGTGGCTCCTCTCCCCCTACTTTCAGTCTCAAAATATATACAGCAAAGATACTGGAGTGAGCCAATGGGGCCAGCTGAACTGATATTGGAATTGTTTGCGTAGAAAGTTTTAGTGGTAACACCCTGATGATACATAAAACTAGATACACATGCCTAGAATCTCTAATATAATAAAATTTTAGTCAGCATCCAATTTTTTTTTTTTTTTTGGGGTCCGGTCGTGGGGTCTGAACTCTGGGCCTGGGCGCTGTCCCTCAGCTCTTCAGCTCAAGGCTAGTGCTCTACTATTTGAGCCACAGCGCCACTTCCGGCTTTTTCCTTTTTGCTTATGTGGTGCTGAGGAATTGAACCCAGGGCCTCAGGCATGCAAGGCAAGCACTCTACCACTGAGCCACCTTCCCAGCCCCCTCAGCATCCAAATTTTTATGGTGGTTTCATAAATGCTTTTCTACAACTGGCTTTTTTGAATCTGGACACAAACAATGTTCACTGTATTTGATATTTTTCTTACATTGATTTAAACTTAGAGTTTCCCATTTCCTCCCTCACCCCTTCAATTTATTTAGTTTATTTATAATAGTTGAAGAAACTGAATATTTTTTGTTTTGAACTTTTCCCAGCTTCTCTATTTTACTTGTTATATTCCTATGCTATTTAAAATGTTCCAGTATTCTATTAGGCAGGAGGAAGAAGTTCAGAAAGTCTCTTATTGAGACCATGGTTAATTACAGTCTAACAAGTACTTTAAAATTGTGAAGAGAGTGGGTTTGTAATAATCTTACCACAAAAAAGTGAAGTAATATACATGTTAAATAGTTTGATTTAACCATTCCACGATGTGGACATATGTCAAAGCATTGTTGCATTTTATATGTTTAATAAAAATTCATTCATTCATAAAAAAAAGTTTTAGTGGTATAAGCAGAATGATTTTCAATTATTATTGTGAACAGAATTAGTAAAAGCATTTGTAAAATAGGGTTAGCTGAGGCGAGGCGTAGTGGCACAGGCCTATAATCTTAACACTATATAGGTCAAGGCAGGAAGATTTCAAGTTCAAGACATCTTGGATTACATAGATCCGGCCTCCATGAGTAGTTGTTGTTTTTGGTGGGTTTTCTTTTTCTTTTTTGGCAGGGGAGGGGACTCTGGTTATCTGGAACAAGTTAGAAAGTTCATAAATTACGTTAAAAAGCACTGGTTTCTTGAGAACAGCATGTGAGGGAGATGACAATGTGTGAATCCTTCAGAGGGCTGTACTTCAAGATGCGGCTAACCCAGTAGATGACAGGGTCTGTAGTTGCAAGGGAGTTAAGAACGTTGAATGAGGATGTGTCTGCTTTGGAAGAGTTTTTAGAGTCACACCAGAAGCAGGTTTAATGTATTCAAGTGGAAGTGTTGATTACATGTCCGTGTTCGCTGTGGGGTGTAGGTCCAGGGTCAAAGTAGAACCACAGTCTCTTGGCGTGTCTGACCGGGTGCTCTACTCTTACAGTGTCGTCATGACTGGGTCCTACAATAATTTCTTCAGAATGTTCGACAGGAACACAAAGCGAGATATAACCCTAGAAGCGTCACGAGAGAACAATAAGCCTCGCACAGTTTTGAAGCCACGCAAAGTCTGTGCAAGCGGCAAGCGAAAGAAAGATGAAATAAGTGTTGACAGCCTAGACTTCAACAAGAAAATCCTTCATACAGCCTGGCACCCCAAGGAAAATATCATTGCTGTAGCTACTACAAACAATCTGTATATATTTCAAGACAAAGTGAATTAGGGTTGGCATTCCTAGCAGAAGAGCCCGCATCCTGCTTAGTTGAGATAGCTGAGTCTAGCATTCGTACCTGTAAGAGAAGGGTCCATTGTGGCACCCTTCCCAGTGTTTGACAGTGTGCCATTCGACAACACTCATAGCTGCATGGAGAGAGTGCCACTCACCACCGGGGCTTCTCCATGTCTGCTAGCCATTTAGGTAAGGGTAGGGCACTTTTAATTTAAATGACTTCTTGCACCATCTTGCCTAATGGACTAGACTATTGGACTGTATCAACATTGATTTACTCCACTTTTTATGCCTTCCATTGTGATGACGTCAAACACAGTGAAAGCCTTCAGTCATGCTATGGGATTTAATTGTGTATCCTCATTACTGTATCATTTGTGGGGTACACCCCTTCCCCTTTTTTAAATTAAAACAGCTCATTCTTACTGTGGCTTGTAGCATTCCTCCTCTCTGGCCTCCTGGACTCTCCCCCTTCATCTCCTACCTAGCCCCTTCCACCTGGTCTCGGTGGTGGTATATTAAAAAACAAGAAAAAGAATGAAAGCACACAAAAGGAGTCAGCTTGGGGTCTGTGGTAAAGGGGGTACATGTTGCGAACAAATGTTTTAATAACAGTTGGCTGTAATCACTCCTTGCCATGTCTGGCGCTGAAAATAAGGAAAAAAAAACTACTACTGAATAAAAGTGACAAAGAACGGAGTATCTGGTTTTCTTTTTCTTTTGAATCTACCTCCTTAAGCCAAAATCTTGTGTCATACCCTTGGGTGAAGTGAATTGCAATGAGTTTCTGTTGTTTTATTGGTGTTTCTGTTCATTATTTTTAACAAGTGTTCTTTTCATGGAGGAGTAGTCCTGGTTCTATGTGAACATGTTTCAAATATATATTAGTATTAAAGATTTCACTATCTCTAAATGCTACTAGAGGTTTTTAAATGTAGATATTAGTGTATTAGATACATTGTATCTATACTTCACTATCTGTTAATGAAATTGTTGTAAATGAGAACCACATTTTTAAAGACTTTATAGTGCTTAATTTCATTTTTGTCTTCCCTGAATACTATTAAGTCAAAGGACTTTAAGATGTTTTAACAAAACTTTTTTGTTACTCAGTCATATCCTAGAGTGGAAAACCTAACATGAAGAGATATCATGGATAGAATTGACACTACATTTCTTTATGGTATTTTTCTGCTGTCCAGTCAGAATGAAATGTACTTTGCCATAGGTATTTTTTCCCAAAGCTATATTAAAAAGAAACTTTAAAAGGTACAGTGTTCAAAAGTGCTTAATGGACTCCCCACTGCTGTATCAGAGAAAAATGTAGTAATCTATGACTATACTTTCTCACGTGGCGACACCTTACCCAAAGATGAAGACAGCCCTATTTTAATAGATGGGGCGTACTTTGTCAGCCCCGCAGGAAGCTTTTGTGGAGAACGAAATGGACTTTATTTTTGAAAGATGAGTTGAGCAGACATTTATATTATTAGAGAATGGGTATAACGGTCTAGAATTTAGAGGATGGAGTGCTTATATTTCCACTGCCTGTTCTTCAGTCATGAAAATTTTTTGGTGAAATAATTCCATCATAACTATCCCGCTACACTTATAAAAATATATGTCTTGTAAGTTAACATTTTTAGTACACAGGAGAATTTTTATGTAATAAAATTACTGTATCTTTTGGACTTTTGTATTTAAACACATTGATTATGTCTAATAATTCTCGGTGGCACTTATACTAATTTATTTGGAGATCATGGTGCATCCTTACTTTGTGTTATTTATTCCTAACACTTGAGGTGCAAAATCCCCTTCCCACAGGAGTGTGGGTGACGCTCTGATTTCTGATTGGGCAACTTAGCAAAAGATCATTTGGGGAGGTGGCTTGAGTGTGTGTTTGGATTCCACCTCTGGGACACACTTTTTGGTTCATGAGTAGCTGTGATGACTAGTCCCTGACACAAAGGGTTAGTTTTATATAATTTAAGAGATAAACATATTGCTAAAATTAAAATGCCTCTCAAGGAATGCTATTATAAATCACTGTATCATGATCTCAAGTATTTTTTACTTTCTTTGGTGTAGCAAACTATAAGCCCAGCCACTCATTTTATATGATCATGGTTAATTTTTTATTAATAAAAATAATAGAATAAACTTAGTCTTGTCAAGTTGCTTGTATTTCCTGTTCTTTTGCCGCAGATACACAGTTCTCCCCTCTAGCCTTTTTCAAAAGATGATGATAGAAAAATACTCTGTTATTCTTTTGATCTGTACTCAGTGGCTGGGCGATAAGAATACCTTATTAATCTATAAATGCATGTTTTATATGATTACTGGATGTATATTAAGATGTGTAGCTATTAGTCTCTTGGAATTAAAAAAATACATGCACTCTTCAAAATTATTTTTTAAATGTGACAGTTCTGTAGTTAGAGAAAGTCTTAAAACTAGAATCAGCAACACAGGATCTTAGTGTGCCAGTGTGTTGTGTGATCTAGAAACCCTTGCATATGTGGAAACAGTACTGATCAGAGCATTTTCAGTGAAATCCAAACCACTTTCTTCTTGGGAATTTTATTTCAGTCATTCTCTACCACCCAGAAATTCAATTGGAATTAGTAATGTGCACTTGAGAAAGACTAAAACCAAGCCCTCTCCCCTGTACTTCCTGCCAAAAAAACAAAATACAGTGTATTCTAGGCTGGCACATATGTTCTTAGTTTCAGTAGCACCTGGAAAATGGAGTCTTAAGGACTTTTCTGCCCCTACAGGCTTCCAGCCCCAGTCCTCAGATCTCAGCCTCCTGAGTAGCTAGATTACAGCAGGTGTGCGCTGCCAGCACCAACTGTGAAGTTTGTTGCTTTTTTCTTGTTTTTTTTTTCAAACACCACTCTCCCTAAAAACATCTTGGAAACTGACCAGACTTCATTTTATAAATTAAGTCCAAACAGACTGCACCTCTGTATTAGATGTGATTCTAGTCTTGGAGGTTTTTTACATGGTGGCATTAGACTGTGACCTTTGTTAAAATTAAGAAACATGGCTGGGTGCTGGGAGCTCACCCCTGTAATCTCAGCTGAGATCTAAGGATCGTGATTCAAGGCCAGCCTGGGCAGGAAAGTCTGTGAGACTTATCTCCACCAGAAGTGGTGCCGTGGCTCTAGTAGTGGAGCACTAGCCTTGAGCTGAAGAACTGAGGGACAGCGCCCAGGCCCAGAGTTCAAGCCCCATGACAAAATTAAGAAACATCATCCTTTGTGCAGGCCCAGAGTAACAGAATTCCTACATTCCCCACCAAACAGAAGGCACTAATAAGTTTTACTGGAATTCCAGAAGGAATTTGGCACTGAATTGGAATAGAGAGGAAAGGTCCTATTTGCCCTTTTAAAAAAATGTTCTGCTAATAACAGGTTGTTCGGGGGGCTTCCCACTAGAGGGTGTGTTGAGCAGCATTAAGTATCTTGGGAATACAGGCAGAGTTCTGTTCTGCTAGAGGAGTTTAGTATTAAACATCAGACCCCGGTGCTGGTTAGCCCTCCTTCATAAGGAGATGGGGTTTGTGATGCACAGCATGCAGATTTAACTCTGGGACGTCAGTAATGGCTTTTAAAATGAACTGTAAGCTGGGCGCTGGTGGCTCATGCCTGTAATCCTAGCTACTCAGGAGGTTGAGATCTGAGGATTATGGTTCAAAGCCAGCCAGGGACAGAAAAGTCTGAGACTCTTATCTCCAATAAACCACTAGAAAGCTGGAAGTGGCACTGTGGCTCAAGCGATAGAACGCTCACCTTGAGCTGAATTACTGAGGGACAGCGCCCAAGCCCAGAGTTCAAGTTCCATGACCAACAGAAAATAAAAAAATGAATTGTATTTTCACACGTTCTTTGGACTTTTAAAGAACACCACCAGTACTGAAAGCAGAGGAGAAACATCATTTTTGTGTTCTGAGCATGCCATTTTTCTATAGGAGATGGGCTCTTCTAACAGTTGGCTAAATATTCATTTCTCCACTATACATAACCGTACCAAGCAGCACTATATTTTGGTACTGGTTTAACTTTTTTTTTTTTTTGGAGATGGTGTCACTGTAGTCCAGTTTAACCTCAGACTTGCTGGGCAGTCCCTCCCTCAGCCTCTGAGTGCTAGGATTACAGATGTAAGCCATCAGTTAGTTGCTTGCATCCCACTACCCAGTCTCTGTTACCAGCTGATAATTTTCATTCTTGAAAATGGGAGTGTTGAAATAGTGAGTATTTAAGACTTTAATGGATGTGTTCCTAGAGCTACAAGTACTGTGTTAACGGATATGGAATGTTCCCTTCCAGACTTCCAAAGCATTCCATTCTAAGGATATGAGATAGCCCATGTGTTTACACTAACTGGGAGATGTTAACTTCTTTTGGTCGATTTGAAAAGTTCAGAGGCAGGAACTTAAAATTGGTTGTGCCCCCAACATGATTGTAATTGCTGCAGTTTGGAAACAGGACAATAAATGTGACGTCTCAGTGTTCTCTATTTACTTTTGTTATTATAAAGGTACAGTGGAGTTACAGTTACATAAGTCAGGTAAAGAGTACCTTTCTTAAGCTGGGCATTGGTGGCTTACACCTACAATCATAGCTATTCAGGTGGCTGAGATCTGAAGATGACTGTTTAAAGCAGCCCAGGCAGGAAAGTCCATGAGCCACCCAAACACCAGGAGCGGCACTGTGGCTTAATGTGGTAGAGTGCTAGCTTTAAGCAAAATGAGCCCAGGGACATCAGCCAGGCCCTAAGGTCAAGCCCCATGACCCAACAGCAACGAAGAAAAAAAGTGCATTTGTTTGGGACAATGTCACTCATTCCCAGTTTTTCCCTCCCATCCCCACACACAAGTGGTATGGCTCATTTTCAGCATAGTGTCTAGTGAGTACCACGGATGCATTTATTGGCCCTTTCCCCTCCAATTCTCTGGCCACAAGATCTATTTTTTCAATGAATAAACGATGTTACCAAAAGCAAGAACTTCAAAGGACACTGTTGAGACAAATATATGTACTGGAGGAAAAACTACAGTCTGTGCTTATATATAATACATATACACATATAATGCAAATTACAAAGTAGATCAACAGTTGTTTAGGGCAGAAAGGAAAGGAAGGCCAGCAGAGAGAAAAACGTCACTGGGAGCATGTTTGAGGTGATGGTTCTGTTGGTGATGATGATTTTATAGAAATTACCAAATAACACCGGTGTATATGAGTGGGTATATCAATTGTTCTTCAAAAGAAAAAAATTATCACCGGGTGCTGGTGACTTGTGCCTGTAATCTTAGCTACTCAGGAGTGAGGATCGTGGTTCAGTGCCAGTCCAGGCAGGAAAATCTGTGAGACTTATCTCCAGTTAACCACCAGAAAACCAAAAGTGGCACTGTGGCTCAAAGTGGTAAAACGCACTAGGCTTGAGCCTTGAGCTCAGGGTCAGTGCCCAGGCCCTGAGTTCAAGCCCCATGACAAAAACGTTTCAAGGAAATAGTATTCTCAGATGGGAAGCTAGCCAGCCAGAGGCGATTGCATTAATTGTGGCAACAGGACTGTAAGTGACTCAGCTGTATTTAAAGTACGAAGTTCAAATCCAAAGGAAGATTTGAGCAACGACAGCACTAGGTAGTGAAGTAGAAGAACTACAGTACACACAAGCCTTTTTGCTTGCTGGATGGACGTGAAGAGATACTGTTCAAAGATTTAGAGAATTGTGGTTTGAGACTAGGTCTCAACCCATAAGAACCAGGGTGCAGTGGGTGAACCACTGCCATCTCAGCTCTAAGAAGCATAAACAACAGCCCCAGCCATGAAGTGAGACTGGAAAATAAAAGTACAAAGAGCTAGACTAAGATTGCAGGGTTTGTAGGTGCTGGTGGCTCATACCTCAGGAGGCTGAGATCTGAGGATCACAGTTCAAAGCCAACACTGGCAGGAAAGTCCATGAGACTCTTATTTCCAATAAACAACCAGAAATCCAGGAGTGGTGCTGTGGCTCAAGTGGTAGAGCGTTAGCCTTGAGCTGAAGAGCTGAGGGACAGTGCCCGGGCCCAGAGTTCAGGCCCCACAACCAACACACACACACACACACACAAACACACAAGATTGCAGGGCTTCTATATACTTACAGATATTTGATAAGGGAGCCAAAAGGTACTTGGTGGAAAAAAAGCCTCTTCAATAATTGGTGTTGGAAAAATTGAGCATCCATATGCAGAAAACTAAAAGTGGATCCCTGTTCGTCAACTCAAAGAGGATTGAAGAACTCAACATCAGACCTGAAACTGAAATTGCTGCAGGAGGGAGTGGAGAAACACTAGAACTCTCAGGCCCAGCCAGAAACCTTTTGAAAAGATTCCCACGGGCACAACAGGTAGGAGTAAGACTTGACAAATGGGATTACATTACATCAAAATAAAAAGGGTTTGCACATCAAAGAACATAGTTACTAAACTAGAAAGACAGCCAACAGATTGGGAGATCTTGACTTGCCATACATCCCACAAAGGCCTAACATCCAAAAGGATGTTAGGAGCTCAAAAAACTAACCCCTCCCAAAGCTAATAAGCCAATCACTAAATGGGCAAAGGAGCTAAGGAGAGACTTCTTAAGAAGAAGAGATAAGAATGGTAAAGAAACATTAGAGGAAATGCTCAACATCCCTGGCCCTACAGGAAATGCAAATCAAGTCAAAACAACTCATTCCATCTCACCTCATTGGCCAATGTTGTGAATTGGAAAACGTGTTGGTGGGGATGTGGGGGAAAAGGAACCCTGTTACAATGTTAGTGAAAATGTAAACCATTACAATTGCTCTGGACAGCAGTCTGGCCTTTCCTCAAAAACAAAAAAAAAAAAAGAAAGAAAAAACTAAATAGATTTTTTCCTATGACCCAGGAAGCCACTCCTGGCATCTACCCAGAACATGACAAACCAGGATACCGTGAAGACATCTGCATATCCATCTTCATTGCTGCACTGTTCATAATGGCCAAATTATGGGAACAGCCCAGATGCCCTACAATGGATTAACAGATCCAAAAAATGGGGTAGCCATATACATAATGGAATTTTTATCATGTCATTTGCTGGGAAATGGATGGACCTATAACAAAGCATGTTAAGTAAGCCAAGCTCAGAGAGACAAATAGCACATGTTTTCTCTCATATGCAGAAGCTAGATCTAAATACACTGGGACAAGATAAATTATACAGGACTCTAGACATTCCCACACAATGAGACAAAGGAGGATACTCTTAGGAGGAGACATGCAGGCCCAATGCCTATGTGCTTCAGATCTATACAGTAATAGTTATTGAAATGAACTCCAGGAAATGGAAACAAGAGGTGTTTTTTTTTTTATTTGTTGTTGTCTTTTTATTTTCTTTTTGTCTAGTTTGTTCATTTACCTGTCTTTGGGAGAGGGGGCACAGAAATGGAGGGACAATGGGTGAACAAATGCAGCAGTGATACTAAACACTACGTTGAAAATGAACTATATGGGGCCGGGAAGGTGGCTCAGCGGTAGTGTTTGCCTTGCATGCATGAGACCCTGGGTTTGATTCCTCAGCACCACATAAGCAGAAAAAGCCAGAAGTGGTGCTATGGCTCAAGTAGTATAGTGCTAGCCTTGAGCTGATGAGCTGAGGGACAGCGCCCAAGCCCAGAGATCAGGCCCCACGACTGACAAAAAAAAATAAAAAAGAAAGAAAAGAAAATGAACTATACAACGTGTGGGTGGGGTTGGGAGAGGAAAAGTGGGAAAGAGTGAGGGAAGGGGTGACATTGTCCAAAATTAAATGCACTTTCTACCTGACTTATGTAACCCCCTCTGTACATCACCTTTATAATGACAAAAATGCATTACAATAAAAGATGATAATTGTTCAGAATGCAAAGGTGAAAGAAGATTCAAATAAAATATCAAATAAAAAGATTTCAGGGTGGGCTGGGAAGGTGGCTCAGTGGTAGAGCGCTTGCCTTGCATGCCTGAGGCCCTGGGTTCGATTCCTCAGCACCACATAAACAAAAAGAAAAAAGCCGGAAGTGGCGCTGTGGCTCAAGTGGTAGAGTGCTAGCCTTGAACTGAAGAGCTGAGGGACAGCGCCCAGGCCCAGAGTACAGGCCTCACAACTGGACCCAAAAAAAAAACAAAAGATTTCAGGGTTTCTTCTTGAGGTGCATAAGGTGCTGTAATATCAGACTGTAATCGCTGCACTGCTCTGTGAGCATGACAGAATGCTGGCCTGTGAATTTTAGCCATGTCCTCAGTCCTGATTCATGAATGAATTAAATGAATGAATTACATGGTCTGTGATTTATATTTCAATCAAGCTTGATAAAAAGTTAGGAGTAATACTTTTTTACAGAGTGAGTCAATAAAATAGGCCATTAGGTAATACAATCAAGAGAAAATAAAGGATGAATCACACAAAGGAAGAAAAGGAAGCAAGTCATAATAATACACACCATAATCCCAGCACTCAAAAGGCAGTCACAGAAGAAGCACGAGTTTCAGGCCAGCCTGGATACATAGCAAGAGCCTGACTCAAAGAAACTGACACAGTACATAAGGAAATGTAACAGCATCCTACAGAAACAGAGCGAACCTTCCCAAGGGCACCAGGCCCCCATATTTCCATAAATGAGTTATATCCTTAAAGAAACACAGTTCCAATTTGTTTTACCTAAGACTGGAGAAAAGGAAAATTTCAAATTATCTTCTTCTGAAGCCAGGATAAGATTGTATTGAAACTTGAAAAGGATCTTAAAGTGTTTAAAACTTTTGAAGAAGTGCCTACGTAGACAGGGTGTGGATATAGCTCAAGCAGAGTCCTTGCCAATCATGTGCAGGTTTGGGGTTCAGCCTAAAGCACTGTCATCTCCTAACCCCACACCACACACAAGGATGAGGAGTAGGAGGGAAAGGAAGAAGGGATGAAAGGAAAAAGAATATCCCAGTCCTGAATGGAAGCATACCTTTGAAAATAATGACAATTATCTCCCAGTAATCTATTGAAGCATTTCTGAGCAAGACCTGAAAAGAATTTGCCAAGGAATTTGACAAATGAATCATTTCAAAAACACTTATTTTCAACTATTTTAAAATTGCAAAGTTCACCATGCTTTAAAAAAGCACCATCACATGGTCCATTTTGGACAAGTCTGTACTTGAATTTTGATTTTTAGCTCAGAGCCTTGGTAAGTGCTCTACCAAGTACATTTTAACGTCCTCCTGGAGAGATGACAAACGAAGAGAAACAGTAATAATTGCCTAATAGTCACTGTCTCCCCGAAATGTTTACAATGTTATAAAGTTAATCTCAGGTCAGGCAGAATGTCATAAATATGAATATGGTTAGGTCAAATGGCTACAAAATTGTGAAGAATTGAAGTGAAATAATTTACAGCACATAAAAAAATTACAATGAAGGTAAGGCTCTAAACGCAACATGAAGCCTCAAAGAGAATTAGAAAAAGAGAAAATCCATGGTCTGGGTGTGAGGACCTTTGACGAACCATGAAACAGTGGCGCTTTCAATCCGCGAGCACTTGAAACTTGGGCAGAATGGCGCCGAGTTTACAAAGGCGGAGACAGGGCTGACGGGTCGAGTCCTTGCCTGGTGTGCAAAGGCCCTGGGCTCAGTCCTCAGCAGACTGAGACAAATGCATGCCACAGATACTTCAGGTTCAGGAAAGGGAAGACGGAGGAGCGATCAGGAACATGAAGTGCTTTGGGGTCAGTCATCCCGAGCACGAAGCACAGCTTCCCCAGGTCACGTCCCAGGAACGTGTCTGGCCTGGCAGTGAGACGGAGGGGCGATCCTGTTCTCCTGTCTGTGCTGCTTCTGTATGTCACTTACTCACTGTGTGGCGGTCCTCCTGCGGAACCCGCCTGATGGCTGGGATTACAGGAGGGCACCACCACTCCGGACCACGCTGTGGGGGCCTCGCACGCATGAGGCCCGGGGTTCGATTCCTCAGCACCACGTAAGCAGAAAAGGCCGGAAGTGGCGCTGGGGCTCCAGGGGTAGAGCGCCAGCCTTGAGCTGAAGGAGCCAAGGGACAGCGCCCAGGCCCAGAGTTCAAGTCCCGGGACAGGAAAACGACGCTCAGGGACCGGATGCAAGGCACGCGGCTCCCGCAAGCGTGGAGGCGGCGCCCGGCCAGGCCCGGCCCGGCCTCGGCCCCGGGGCCACCCGCAGGCTGCATTCCACGCCGCGGGCGGGGAGCTCACGTACGCAGTCATTCCCGGCGCGCGTGCACGTCCGCAGGACTCCCGCGCCCGGCCCCCGGGGCAGGTCGGGGAACGCCCCGCCCCGCGCCGCGGACGCCCCGCCCCGCGCCGCGGACGCCCCGCCCCGCCGCTGGCTGTGTTGTCATCACGTGGCCTGGGCGGGCTCTGACGTCAACCAGGGGAGGGACTGCGCAGGCGCGGAAAAGGGGGCGGGGGACTCGGCTTGTTGTGTTGCTTCTCCGAGAACCGGAGACGGTCTTGCTGCGGCCGCTGCTCCTCCAGCCACCCGACGATGTCGTCTCATTTAGTCGAGCCGCCGCCGCCCCCGAACAATAACAACAACAACTGTGAAGAAGGGGAGCAGGCTTTGCCTCCGCCCGCCGGCCTCAACAGTGAGTGCTGGGCCGAGGGGCTCGGCGGGGAGGTGGGGGAGGAGGGGCTGCGGGGCCGCGGCGGCCGCCAGCGCCGCGCGGAGCGGAGGGCGGGGGGGCGGGAGGAGGGGGAGGAGGAGGCCGCCCATTGGCCCGCGCCGGGGATGTGCGGCTGATTGACAGCGCCCGGCTCCTGTCGGGAGGAGGCGCTCGGGGCTTCCTGGGGGCCCGGCGCGGCTTCCCCTCGCGGTCCGGGCCGGGGGTCGTTGGGTGTCGCCGGCCGGGTGCCGGCGGGCGGCCCGAGGAGGGGTCGCGGCGGGGCCGGCGGCGGCGGGCCGGGCGGGCCGGGGCGGGGCGTGGGAGGGCGAAGAGCGATGGGCGGAGCGGCCTGGAGGACGTGCGGCGGGCTGGGGACGTGCGGCGGGGCGGCCCGGAGATGGACGCGGGCGGCGGGCGGGGCCGCGGGCCGGGCGGGCGCCAGGTGTGCGGGGCCGGCCGGCCGGGGTCCTCGGCAGCCGCCTGCCCGGCAGGAGAGCCCCGGCCGGCCGTCACGCGCGCGGCGAGAGCTCCGCCCCGGCGTGTCCGGAGGTCTCCCCCTTTGTTGTAAAGGAGGGGATGGGGCCCCGCGGACCCGGGCCTCGGGCCCCGGCGCTGGCGCCCGCCGCCGAGCGGCCGCGGTGTGTTCGCACACAGCACGAGGCACACTCACACCCACTCGCGGGCCGCCGCGGCCGGGCGCGGCCTGGGCGCCCCGGCGTCCGGGGACGGCGCCCCGTCCTGGGACAGGCCCCTGCCCGGCCTGGCTGGCACTTCTGTCCCAGCGAAGGGTCGCGTCCCCGGGCCGCCCTGTGGAGGGACTCCTTCGCCGCAGGCTGCCTGTTTCCCTTAAGCATTCAAGTGTGTCCCGCCCCAGCATGGATTTTTGTGGTGGTCGGTCGTGGTGGGGCCTGAACTCGGGGCCTGGGCGCCGTCCCTCGGCTCGAGGCCAGCGCTCTACCGCTTGAGCCACCTTCCCAGCCCCTGAAATCTTTTTTTTTTTTAAACAATTACTTTTCACACCAGGTGACAGTGTGTCTTTGTCACATATTAATCGGAGTTTTAAGTTATTCTTAGTAGACTCTTAGAATCATGGATTCGAGAATGAGGTTTTAACTGTCCTGTCCTTGTGACTCACATGGAAAGGGAAAGAGACTAGGGGCTGGGAAGGTGGCTCCGTGGTAGAGCGCTAGCCTGGAGCTGAAGAGCGTAGGGACAGCGCCCAGGCCCGAAGTTCAGGCCCCATGACCGGAAAAAAAAAAAAAGACTAGAGCGAAGGGTCCTGGCCAGGTCCACACCTGCCAGGGGCCTGATTGCATATGTATCCTAATCTCTGTGTTGTTGTGCAGTTATTACACAAGGGGCCAGCCGGCCTTATCTCTTCTTAACGTTGTGTTTCTTGGTTGCACTCTGTTTCTTTAGGAGTGCCCCATTGGGTCAGACTGTGTATAATTTCACTGAAAGCAAAGTGATTTAAAAGAACAGCCACATAGGAGTTTAGATACCTGTGATGTGGCGGTGCCTGAAGTTGCTGTCAGGTGTCAAATCAGTTTCTGCTGTTTTTCTTCGTTTATTTTGGTGTGTGTGTGTGTGTGTGTGTTTGCCAGTCCTGGGGCTTGAACTCACTGCCTGGGCACTGTCTCTGAGCTTCTTTTTTTTTTTTTTTCTCTCAAGGCTAGCACTCTACCACTTGAGCTACAGAGCCACTTCCGGCTTTTTCTGAGGAATGGAACCCACAGCTTCATGCATGCTAGGCAAGCACTCTACCACTGAGCCACATTCCCAGCCCCTGCTGTGTTTTTCTTAGCTCTCAGGGGTGAAAGCTCCCAAGCCATGGGATACCAAAGGCTCCTTAGAAAATTTCATTTGGAGCAGGGCCCTGGTGGCTCACACCTGTAATCTTAGCTACTCAGGAGGCCTGAGATCTGAGAATCCTGGTTCCAAGCAAGCGGGAGCAGAAAAGTCCATGAGACTCTTTATCTCCAAGAAACTACTCAGAAAAAGCCAGAAGTGGTGCTGTGGCTCAAGGGGTAGAGAGCTAGACTTGAGCACAAAGAGATTTGGGGAGAGTGAGTTCAAGCCCCAAGACTGGAGGAGGGAGTGGGGGGGGGGGGATATTTCATTTGGAATAGACTGCTTTTAAAAGTTACTGAAGGGCTGGGAAGTTGGCTCAGTGGTAGAGCGCTTGCCTTGCATGCCTGAGGCCCTGGGTTCGATTCCTCAGCACCACATAAGCAAAAAGAAAAAAAAAGCTGGAAGTGGCACTGTGGCTCAAGTGGAAGAGCGCTAGCCTTGAGCTGAAGAGCTGAGGGACAACGCTCAGACCCAGAGTTCAAGCCCCACGACTGGACCCAAAAAAAAAAAAAAGTTACTGAAAAGCTTTTAGATAATGCCATATTTACTCTCTCTTCCCTTGCTGCTTCTTACTGTGTGCCCTTTTAGCTCATTACACAACAGCAGACTGAACAAAACAAGAAGTCTTATTGATTCCTTCAAGTGATTTTTTTTTTTAAGGCACTGAGCAAAACAACTTATTCAGGCATCAAATGCTATCTGAATTGCTGATAAGTCCAAGGCCTTGGGTGGCTAATGTTGCACAACTGTGAAAAACGAATGAACTTCATATAGATTAGTGTGAGATTTTTAGTTGAGGATCAAAGCAAAATTTTAATAGGGAATAATTGAAATATTTGAAATAGTGTGTCCTTTCTCTGATTTTTTAAAATTACAGGGCAAATAGACAAACTAATTACAAAATCAAAGGGATGTTTCCATTTGTTGGTTTTATTTTTCAGAAAACTGTCCTTAAAAATATTTAAGAAGTCACTCATATCCTAAGATTCAGTAGGTTGCAGAAGGTAATAATGGAATTCTTGTTTGCTTTTTGAGGAGAAAGCTCTTCAGCAACAATGTTCTTGCCTCAGCATTGCGGGAGTGTTCTTATTCTTAAGTTTGGCACACAAAATGCCTCTGCTTGTGGCATTGTGAGTAAATCAGTGGCTGGTGTAAGCACCCACTTGTGCGAAAGTCAACGTTGTCAGGAAAACCAGTGACTGTTGTAGGTCTAGCCTGGATTCCAGCCTCTGGTACCTGGTGAGCAAACAGAATGGTTTTGAGGAAAGAAGGTAAATAGAGTGAAAATGTCACTCCTGGTTAGAGTAGGAGTTGCCTGTGGGGCTTGAAAAGATGAAGGAACACGAGGAGGAATACTTTTCCTTCTTTTCCTCTCCTGAGACCCTAAGAGGATGGAACTGGCAGTTATAAGGCTGTAAGGCTGCAGCACACAGAAATAAATGTCATCACCATTACTGGACCAGCCATTTCCCCAAAACTTAACCTACAGAATATGCCATTGTATACTTGTACAAACTGGCATAACAAAACAGCATTCAGCATGTAAATAATCGTACAGTAATGCAGAAAGCTCTTGGCTCTTATTTGGAAGTGTGCTTATTAGAAAGAGTTTGCTCTGAGCTTGTTTTCTGCTGTATTGCTGGGATAGCACAAACCTCCCATCTTGCCTTGTTTCCTTCCCAAGTAAGTAGAAAGAGAACTTCCTAAGGATGTCTGGAGTTAGGACATTAAGAAATTCCTAGGCTATAAGTCAGGAATGAATTAGGTGAGGGGGAAAGAGCGTGTGTAATTTATCCATTAAGAAAGACATACCAGGCGCCAGTGGTTTGTGTCTGTAATCCTAGCTGCTCAGAAGGTTGAAATCAGAGGAGCACAGTTCAAAGCCAGCCCAGGATGGAAAATCCATGAGATTCTTATATCAAGATAACCACAAAATGCCAGAAATGGCACTAGGCTCAAGTGATAGACTGCTAGCCTTGAGCACAGAAGCTCAGAGACAGTAGCCAGGCCCAAAATTCAAGCCCTAGGATCAGCTCTCCCCACCCCCCCCCCCAAAAAAAAAGTAATCTTAGCACTTGAGGTTGAGGCACAAGGATTGAGCCAGCCTGGCTGCATGGAGAGACATTGTCTCAGCAAAACCCAGGCAGAAATATCTGTAGATTATACTGAAGTATCCTCTGCACAACAGTGAGATGCCATTGAGTTATTATCACACAGTTTAATAAAACCAAACATGTTTTGGCTGTGAGGAAGGGTGAGGCTAATGGGAGTGTGGATGGATGAATGGAGGGAGGGATTGTGGGTGAGGACAGTCACATACTCTGTGTACGGTGTGAAAATAGAACCAGGCAACCTGATGAGATGACTGGAGATGGGACAGATGTGGGAGAGTGTTGGAGGAGGTGATGTGAAGATGCATTGTATGCAGAAATAAGCGGGGCAAATGGAACCCCTCCTTATCCTTGAAGATAACATTAAAAAAGACTTACTGAGGCCTGGGAGTGTGGCTTGGTGGTAGAGTGCTTACCTAGCATGCATGAAGCACTGGGGTTCTGTTCCTCAGTACCACATACACAGAAAAAGCTGGAAGGGGTGCTGTGGCTCACTCAAGTGGTGGAGGGCTAGCCTTGAGCAAAAGAAGCCCTGAGTTCAAGCCCCAGGATGGGGAGGGAGGGGAAAGTTTACTGAAAAAAGTCCACAAGAAAACAAAACTCAAAACAACAAAAAATCCAAATTTGCTTTTGTGTGTGTTACTCTACGGATAGTGCCATTGTGCAGCCTCTTCGTGGTCATGTGCATGTGTTCACCGCAGCACTGTTTCTACAGGTGGCCTGTACACATGTGTATGTGTATGGGGGGCTACCATACTGGAGTTTGAACTCAGGACTTAGTGCTTGTTGGACTGGCACCTGAGCCCTGTCCACAGTGATCCTAGATGAACTTTCTGTAAGAATCACTGGATTAAAGGAAACTGATGTAAGGTTCTTAATGTATATTGCCAAATCATCCTTTGGAATGCTCACGGAAGTCCTCAGTGTAACATCGAAGTATTTGAAGAGGCCCTTTGGGTAATAGTTAACCATTGCTGTTGGCTAATGGTTGAAGAACCCTAAGTTTATAAATGATGAGGTAGGATGCAGATCAGTTAATGGGTGAATGTCTGTTTGGATGGACATTGGAAGATATCTGTAAGCTGTGGATAAAAGCCCTTGGGACAGTGTATTGGACTAAAACTTTCAGTGCATGACAGCATATAATACATTTCCACTGGTAATGAAAACAAAAAGCTGAAGAAAAAAACAAAACCGCCTCCGGAAATCTCCATGTGAAACCATTTAAAGTTGTTTCCTTTAGGAGCAGGAATGGGAGGTGGGGGAAAGAGGCAGTTATTTTTCCCTTTATGAATTGATGTTTATACTTTCATTAAGTAGTTGTACAAAGGAGTTACAATTTTATACATCAGATTCTAAGTGCAGTGCATCTGGATCATGCCACTCCTTCCCTCCTCTCCCTCGTTTTTCTTCCCATGCTACCTTCCAAGTTACATTGTTCAATTTTACATAATGTACAAAGAATATATTCACTGCATTTGCTCACTCTTCCTCCCTCCTTTCATGTGCACATTTTTACAATCAGAGGACTTTCAAACAGTAGACTACATGTAATTCTTAGAGAAGTGAACACATATGCAGCACTGAGCATATGCGAGGATCTTACTTGTTTTCCTGTGGGCTTGGTCATTTAATCCCCCTAGAGGCTCTGACGTGGATACAGCTGTTATCCCTATTTTCCAGAGGAGGTGGTGAAGCCCTGCAGCGGTGAAATAACCTGGGCCTGTGCTGGGCCTGTGCAGCGGCTTCTGTGGGGTTTGGCTTCAGTCTGTGCTTTGACTGCTGCCCCAAGCAGCAGTGAATAAAAGTGGCCAGCCATGAGTTGCATGTGCCACGGTGCCAAAGGCGCCGGCCGAGATCACTTTTACCAAGCTCTTCTAGGTACCTCTCCAGGTTCCCAAAACACATGTTAGATGTGTAACTGTGAATCGTTAATGCAGAAAATAGAGTTCACTTGATTTAGAAATCCTTCAGAAAAGATAGGAGCAGAGAATGTATCATGGTGGCTTTTTCCTCATTGGCCAGATACTTTGAGTGCACATTACTTAATTATGTTGTAAGGAAGGCTGGCTTCCACAGAGACCCATCTGGAACTCCTGGTTCCCTAGTCCTGCGTCTGCCAGAGCAGCCCTGGAGTTTTGTTTGTTTTACACTCTGGGCTTCTGTACAGGAAGGACAGGTCCCATTGGTTTCAGAAGAAGTTTGAAAATCCTAAAAGCAGTAAGACCAGGGAAAAAAAGTTTTATCACACACCATTCTCCCTCCCTTCTTCCCCCTCTTTCTTCTTCCCCCTCTTCCTTCTCTCCCCAATGTCTTAAATATTTTTACACATTCCAGAAACATTCCAAATATTAAATGTTTTCAGTGTAAACCTCTCATAACTTTCCTAGTTGTATTCATGTTTTAAGTTCTCCGTAGTCTGTACCTATTTTCCTGTCCATGTAGAATGAGGTTGAGGACCTGACCTACACCTGTGGTTTTTGGAGCATAGCCCTGGGGTTGTGGCAGCCGTTGAGGCTTCCTAGGGGGAGAGGACAGGATGATTCTTGCAGACCCTGTTCTCAGAGCTTACTTTACAGATACTAACTCTTCTAAGGAGGTGTGCCAGGTACTTCCTACTACCACAGTTAGACACACACATACACACACACACACACCCCTCTCCGGGTGGCAAGCAGATCCTGCACTGTGTTAAGCAGCTTTGGGCACAGAGGCCTTAGGGAGTTGGGATGAAGTCATATTCACAGCCACAGTGCCGTAGGCGATCCCTCTTGCCGGGGTAGCAGTGGCCTCACTGTGGGTCTGGGGTAGTCTCTGCCTTGTTTAGGGGTGTTTTAGGGTTTGAGATGGTTCTGGTGTTTTCTAGTGTTCAGCCCTGGGACTTGGGGTGGTCATAGCCCTGGTCTCACCAAACTGCTTGGTTACATTTTCTGAAAGAAAATATTTTGAGAAGAAAACTTAGAGAAAAATGCACACTTCTGTTTCTTTTGTGAAGTTGGTTTAATTGGCTGCAGTTACCAGTTCTTATTAAAATTCAGGCACTGGGCCAATAGCACTTTGAAGAACTTCAGATTGCAGGGCTCCTCCCCTTTGCTGTGCCCCACCTCCCCACCCCAGTTCTGCTAGTGTCTTCCCAAATCCTCCTCCTGCCTGTAGCTTCTCCTTCCACCTCCTTAGGGCTTAATGAAAACCCTGGAAAGCAGGAACTCCTGGGAGACAGCGAAGAGGCAAGTTCACGGGTATGTTTGGTGCTTGAAAGAGGAAAAAGAATGGAAAGTAGGGAGTAAAGGAGAAGCAGCAGCAGACCTATAAGGTAGAGCTAACAGTGCCCTGCGGGCTTTGGCTGTCTTCCCTGATTTTGTGAAGAACCAGCAGCCATGCAATTCTTTTTTTTTTTTTGGGGGGGGGTGGGGGGCTCTGGTCGTGGGGCCTCAACTCTGGGCCTGGGCGCTGTCCCTCAGCTCTTCAGCTCAAGGCTAGCGCTCTACCACTTGAGTCACAGCGCCACTTCCGGCTTTTTTCTTTTTGCTTATGTGGTGCTGAGGAATCGAACCCAGGGCCTCGAGCATGCAAGGCAAGCGCTCTGAGCCACCTTCCCAGCCCCTGCCATGCAATTCTTGTGATTACATTTGGGTTTCTTCTATAGGAGCTTCTTGTTGATTTGTGCTGAATGGAGTTTAGTTGTCCGCGTAGTTAGAGGAACTTTATGATGGTTCTAAGTCGGAATTGTAACAAGGGGCTAGGAATTAGTCTTTGCTCTAGGAAAATCCCATGCTGCTGTAGAGAGGGCCACCTGCCCTGGCCCTGATTTGGGCAAAAGGCTCACTTTCCCAGCCAGAGCCGTCTCCCTCAGCTGGCCGCACTCTTCCCTTTCTGTAGCCAAGGCAGGAGTAAGTTCAGAATTCCCTCTCCCAGATTGACCAAGCTGTAGTGTGTGTGTGTGTGTGTGTGTGTGTGTGTGTGTGTGTGTGTGTGTGTGTGTGTGTGTGTGTGTGTGTGTGTGTGTGTGTGTGTGTGTGTGTGTGTGTGTGTGTGTGTGTGTGTGTGTGTGTGTCTTTCTTTGTCTCTGTCTGTCTGTCTCTCTTTCTGTCTTTCTCTTTTGGTCGGTTGTGGGCCTTGAACTCAGGGTCTGGGCGCTGTCCCTGAGCTCTTTTTGCTCTAGGCTAGCACTCTACCACGTTGAGCCACAGCACCACTTCCAGTTTTCTGGTGGTTAATCAGAGATCTAAGCCTCCTTAGTAGCTAGGATTGCAGGTGTGAGCCACCAGCACCCAGCTAATTTGATTTCTCTTAATTCGGGTTAGCACTTGGATGTGGAGCCAGGCCTTATGGCTGGGGCTTTGGTAACAGAATGTTATTTAATTTGTGATGCAGATGTAGCACTGGCTGAGGTAGCATATGGGATATATACTCTGCTTTGTGTAAAGCTAATGTATTAAAGGTAAGGCAGTTGGGCCATGGTTCAAGTTATAGAACCACCTGCCTAGCAAACGTGAAGGTTTGAGTTCAGATCCTATTACTATCAGAAAAAGTGGTCTGTCTAGTAATAGAATAACTGTGTATTAGTTTGAAAAGTAACCTTGAGGTTTAGTAAGTATTGATTGTATATAAACTGAACTTTAACCAGAGGGAAAACTGGCTGAAGGGCCTTTTTTTCTAAAAGTAAGTTTTAGATTTCTGATTTCTTCCAAGTTGGCTGATTTGCATGGGTAACTTCAGAAATGGAACAGTATAGATTTTGACTTTTATTATACCTTGTTTATTTACTTCAGAACACTTGGCTTCACTTTAAGGATCTGAATTCTTATCTGAAGCCACCATATTACCCTGTGTGTGGGGATGGGGATGTTGGCCTGAGGTTAACTTATCGGACTCGTCCAACAGGTTCCTGGGTGGAGCTACCCATGAACAGCAATGGCAACGAGAATGGCAACGGGAAGAACGGAGGGCTGGAGCACGTGCCCTCCTCATCCTCCATCCACAACGGAGACATGGAAAAGATTCTTCTGGATGCCCAGCATGAGTCAGGGCAGAGCAGCTCCAGGGGCAGCTCCCACTGTGACAGGTGCGTGAGAACCTCGTGTGGTGCCACTGGGGAGACACACGGTGGCCAGGCGGATTGCCGTGAGGAACCAGAATTGTTTGCTTCCGTCCTCACTTGACAGCATAGGCTTCCTCATTTATAGCAGCATCTGGATCTCGGTGGCAACAGATTGACAAGCCTCAGGTGCCCCCTGTTTCTCTAAGAAAAGACGTTTTTCTCATTCAGCTTGTATTATTTTTAGGTGTTTGTTGTTTAAAGCCCAGTGGCGTAAGTGTTTCTTTGTAGAGTTAATACGGCGGTCTTCTGTGTTCCTTCATCCTTTTGTCCCATCCCACAGGTCGCGCTGGGTTGTTGAGGGGCGGTTACCTCTACACTGGCTCTCCTTCCAGATGGCCAGGCTTCCAGAGTCAGGCAGAGGTCGTGTTTCCTCTTTGCACTCTTCACAGTGATGGTGCTGGCATGCAGTACGCTCAGTAAATGTTTGACTCAGAGGAACTGCTGGTTGATTCAAGTTACAGCAATATTTGCGCAGTGCACAGCTCCACGCGCAATGTGTAAAGATAGTTCATTTTGAAGGCCTTCCGTTTCCTCAGGAAATTTTACTTCAGATCTTCTACTTCTGTGTTTGTATGGGGAAGCTAATTTCACTGGTCAGGATTTGCTTGTGCTGACTGTAAGAATTGAGGGAGATCCTATGGATAGAATGAACCCCAGTTGTCCTGTTTGCTTTGCCATCTTGGCTTTCTTTTTTCTTCAAGAGACTGATGCTAGTAGCACCTAACAAGTCTGCGTGCGCTGAAGTGACAGCCATGCTGTTGGTACTGCAGAGGCCTGGTGGACATGCACGTTACCCAAGCAGCAAAGGCACGTGCACAGGAAGAAGGTCAAAAGAACTTTTGAAAGCATGAGGCTTATGGGTATTTTTCTCCTTTTATGCTCTGTAAATCTTGTTACATATAATACATACTAGTGCTTGCTAGGAAAAAAAAAAAAAAGACAAAAAAGGAGAAATGAAAGCCGGGCGCTGGTGGCTCACGCCTGTAATCCTAGCTGTTCAGGAGGCTGAGATCTGAGGATTGCGGTTCAAAGCCAGCCCAGGCAGGAAAGTCCATGAGACTCTTATCTCCAATAAACTACTAGAAAACTGGAAGTGGCGCTGTGGCTCAAGCGGTAGAGCACTCGCCTTGAGCTGAAGAGCGCAGGGACAGCGCCCAAGCCCGGCGTTCAAGCCCCATGACCGACCAAAAAAAAAAAAGGAGAAATGAGTGAAATGGTGTCTGAGCCTTCCAGGTGGCTTGTGTTCTAGTCAGCCAGAGAACTCCTGTGGCTGCATGGTGACCCTGGCGCTCTTGTCATCTGACTGGTCGCCATGTTTCTTAGAGCCTAAAAGTGCTCATGGCAGAAGCAGACAGAGCAGATGGCTCCTTGGGCACAATTGCCATTGGTTCTGGTGCTGTCTCCAGAATGGTTTATATTAAGAAACTGGCCAAACGATTTCTACATGCTTTCCATTTGCATTTCTCAAGTCATTGTTGTTGTGACCTACTTTCCCTACACATTCAGTTACATGAACCTTGATCATTGATACTGTGTGTTTATTACCTTAACCTGGTGGAGAGAAGTCACCAGCTTACCTATCTGCTCACATGGTTTCCTGATGGTTGGTGGCACTTGCACAAGTGATGGCAGATGAATTCTCCTCCAGGTTGTGTTTAGTTGAGGTTTCTAAGTATGTGAAGGGTATTCAAATGCTTTTGGATTGAATACCCATCTTATCTTCCAGTCTGCACACCTCCAGGCCTTTCAGAAGAAACCCAGAACCTAGCTCAGTAACACTCTCCAGGGCTAACACATTTCACCTTTCTTCCTTTCTTCCTTTCTTCCTTCCTTTCCTTTCCTTCCTTCCTTCCTTCCTTCCTTCCTTCCTTCCTTCCTTCCTTCCTTCCTTCCTTCCTTCCTTCCTTTCTTTCTTTCCTTTCTTCTTTCTTGTCAGTCATGGGTCTTGAACTCAGGACCTGGGCACTACCTCTGACTACCACTTGAACCACAGCCCACTTCCAGTTTTCTGGTGGTTAATTGGAGATAAGAATCACAGGCTTTGGGGCTGGGAAGGTGGCTCAGTGATAGAGTGCTTGCCTTGTATGCATGAGGCCCTGGGTTCGATTCCTTAGCACCACATAAGAAAAAAGAAAAAAGCCGGAAGTGGCGCTGTAGCTCAAGCGGTAGAGTGCTAGCCTTCAGCTGAAGAGCTGAGGGACAGCACCCAGGCCCAGAGTTCAGGCCCCACAACTGGCCCCCCCCCCCCAAAAAAAAAAAATCAAAACCAAGAATCATAGATTTTGCTGCCTGGGCTGGCTTTGAACCGCAATCCTCACTCAGATCTCAGCCTCCTGAGTAGCTAGGATGACAGGCATGAGCCACCAGCTCCCAACCCCTGTATAATCTTTAAAATTTATTAGGAACCCCAAAACACTTGTTTCTGAGTTCTGTACTTGAGTATTTACTGAGAAGTGAAAACTGGATGCCAGGTCCAGTGGTTTAGGCCACTTGGGAGGCCATCATTGGGAGGGTAGCTGTGGCTAGTCCAAGCAAGACCCTATCTCACCAAGAAAAAGCTGGGTGTGGTTGTCAGCTGAGTGTGAATGACAGTGCATGTCATCACAGCTATGTGGGAAATGTAAATAGGAGGATCATGATTCATGCTGGCCCAGACAAAAAAAGCAAGGCCCTATTCAAAACATCGGGGAAGCTCACCTGGTGAGTGCCTGCCTAGCCAGTGTGAGTTCCTGTGTTCAGTTCTGGTGGGGGTGGGGCGCGGAGAGATGGGGGGGGGGGGGAAGAGGGAGAATGAAAATTTTAAAGCAATACTCAATACATTTTACATTTTAACATAAGCAGTTCTTCAGTGGAAAAAAATCACTTTCCTATAACCCAAAATAGTGAGAATCTGAGTTGTTTTACGTATTTGCAAATCTCTTGCAATATCTGGCTGAGGGGAAAACAGCTAGATTCCCATCTGCTTTTGCATTCCGTCTGTTGTACTATCACACATCTGGTCACCTTGGGAAGACCCACTGTGTACTCATGAGAAAATGATAAAGGGGCAAACAAACCCTCACAGTACTGTGAAGCATTAACCTCTCAGACCCTTGGGAGGAATCTGAGAACTGCGGGGTGTTGGGTGGCTGTTGGGTGGCAGTAGAGGTCAGATTTGATGATAAAAGAGCCCCAGGGTTTCCAAACTTGAAGATTATTTTACCTTTAATGGAAGGAAGAGCCAAACATGAAATAGTGACGGTCCTATACTTTCTTTACGAAGGCTTCAACACCACTGACCAAGTCCAGAGCACCCCCCCCCCCCCCCAAGGAGGCCTTCCCTAGCTTAGCCTCATACGCCACATCCAGCTTGCTTGTGCAGACTTATGGTATACTTTGGGATATGCTGATTTTTCCAAAACCATTTTACTCTTACCTTTTACTTTTCTAATTTCTAATAGAGGCAAATTTATGTGGTGAAAAGAACAGTAAAACTAATGGCTGAGTTCTTTCTTTCCTAGCCCTTCCCCACAAGAAGACGGGCAGATCATGTTTGACGTGGAGATGCACACCAGCCGGGACCACAGCTCTCAGGTGTGTGTGTGACTGATGACAGTGCGCAGCCAGGAAAGGTGTGTTTTGATGAGAGATACTAAAGAAGACTGGTTAGGATGGTTTGGAGCTCTTTTAAATTACTCAGTTCCTGAGTATTGATGTAAGGGAACATAGTTCTTGTTACAGTTCTTTACTGCTGAGAGTTTGGGACCTGTTCGTTCTTAAGAGTGGACAGCTCTGCTCTACAGTGGATCATCCCAGTGTTCCGGGTGAGTTTCTTGAGTTCAGAAACAGAAAACTAAGACAGATGTCTTGCTGCGGGCCACAAAAATAAATGAAGATTAGGTTAGGTCTGAAAGTTGTCATCTGAAATCAGAGCAACAACTTTTTAGATAAATTGCAGTAGCTAAAGGAGAAACATTCATCTAATTAAGCAAGCCTTTTTTATCTCCTAGTAAACTATATCTTCTTTAAATCAAGACTTAAAGAAGATATAGTTTACTAGGAGATAAAAAGGTTAGATATAGATTAATATAGTATTAACATTCCCACCAGGGTTTGGACTATAAATCTTCAAATGTGATGAGTTGGTGCTATCATCAGTGTTCTTGGTCAGTCCTTATGTTTGTTGCTGTGTCAGAGTACCTGGAATCATTAGAGAATAGATTCCTAAGGATGGGAACCATGTTTGGTTTTGTTTTCCTCAGATGTTAAGGTACTTGAACAATATTGAGCAACTGTTTAACTGAGATAGAACCTGAGATAGACCCAAAGTCTCCTTAGGTGGGATTCTCACTGTAGCGACCTTGGCTCCTTCACACCACAAATATCCTACCTGGTCTGTGGGTCTGCTCAGTATTCTCGGTCAGAAGCCACACAATATCTCTATTTTGACTATGATCTATGTGTGGTAAGATGATTTGGGGGGAATTGTTGAATTTCTGATGTATGTGAGTTTAGGCTATAACTAAAGTAGAAAAAGTTGTAAAATCTCCATGGCAAAAAAATATACCAAGAGCCAGGCACTGGTGGCTCACGCCTGCACTTCTAACTATTCAAGAGGCTGAGATCTGAGAACTGAGTCTCTTAATCTCCAGTTAACCATCAAAAAGCCAGAAGTGGAGGTTACTGGAACACTAGCCTTGAGTGAAATAGCTAAGGGGCAGTGCCCAGGCCCTTAATTCAAGCCCCAGTTGCAACCAAAACCAAAAATGTACAAGGATCCAAGAGAGAAATGAAATTCTTTCCTGAGGAAGACATCTTCAGTCTGTATTTTTTTTCAGAGAAATTAAAAGTCTAAACAATGTACTGTTTGTCCAATAAGAAACTCTGTAAAGTAGTTCTAAGGTCAAGTGAATAAAATAACGCAGGCCGACCTTCCCTAGGGCTCATGTTGAGTAAAGGCTCTGCAAGTGCTCTTAGTGAAGAAAGCATTTCCACACATTTCCGCGCTGGTAAAACCTCTCCACACATACCTTTCTTACATTTCCCCATTTCTGAACACTGATTTGTGCTGCCCCAACTTGCAAAATGACAGGCACACAATTAGGCTTACCTGATCCTTAATACACATGGAATCCTAGAGCTGAATGTATCCACGCTGGAGTTCCAAAGGAATTTGTGGAATCTGGGGGGAGGAGTGTAAGATTTTTAGCCTCTGTGTCAAATTATGGTAGGATTGCCAGTGTGGCTCCACACTGAAGGAGAATTAGCTATCAAGCAGGTGATAAGTTGCTAAGACTTAGAATTTGGGTACTATTAATAAGTATGACTTAAACTTTCAAAAAGCTTTGTTTTACCCAGTGTTTTTTATTTGTCCGTCATGGGCCTGAACTCTAGGCCTGGAGGCTGTTCCTTAGCTCTTCAGCTCAAGGCTAGCGCTCTACCACTTGAGCCACAGCGCCACTTCCAGCTTTTTCTGCTTTTGTGGTCCTGAGAAATCGAACCTGGGGCCTCATGCATGCAAGGCAAGCGCTCTACCACTGAGCCACCTTCCCAGCCCTTACCTAGTGTTTTAAAAAAAATTGAAGGAATTGGTGAGAATGATGGATGAAGGGACTCTAATTAAGATGTGTTGTGCACACAAACATGTTTATCGCAACTCTCTTGTACAACTATTTGCAGATGATAAAAAATATTGGAGAAATTTTAAAATTTCTTGGGGATTTGGGAAACTTTTTTTGAGGGGGGGGTCCAGTCGTGGGGTCTGAACCCTGGGCCTGGGCGCTATCCCTCAGCTCTTCAGCTCAAGGCTAGCACTCTATCACTTCAGCCACAGCATCACTTCCGGCTTTTTTCTGCTCTACCACTGAGCCACCTTCCCAGCCCAGGAAACTTTTTTTTTTTTTGGTCAGTCATGGGTCTTGAACTCAGGGCCTCCTGCGTTGCTGGGATTACAGGCATGAACCACCAGTGCCCAGCATAATTTTTTTTTTTTTCCCTGAACGAGAAGAAGGTTTAGGGTTAGGAAACACTTAAGAATAGTTGCTATGAAGTGGCAGAATATTTTAAATGGTAGAGCACCTGCCTAGCAAGCACAAGACCCTGAGTTTAAACTCTAGGATCAACAACAAAGCAATAAGAAGGGGCTGGGAAGGTGGCTCAGTGGTAGAGTGTTTGCCTTGCATGCCTGAGGCCCTGGGTTCGATTCCTCAGCACCACATAAGCAAAAAGAAAAAAAGCCAGAAGTGGCGCTGTGGCTCAAGTGGTAGAGCGCTAGCCTTGAGCTGAAGAGCTGAGGGACAGCTCCCAGGCCCAGAGTTCAGGCCCCACGAATGGATCAAAAAAAAAAAAGCAATAAGAATAGTTGATGGGCCTGGCCCTGTAATCCTAGCTACTTTCAGGAGGCTGAGAATGTGAGGATCGCAGTTCTAGGACAGTGGCAGAAAAGTTCATAGACCCTGCTGGACTAGTGGTATTCACCTGGTATCCTAAGCACTGTGGAAAGCAGAGATTGGAAGAAGAATCTCTAGCAGAAAAGTCTACAATAACACACCTCACCAGAAGCTGAGCATGGTGGTGTGTGCCTGTCATTTCGGCTCACACAGGAAGACTAAAATAGATGGATTGCAGTCCAAGTGTACAGGAAACAAGACCTTATTAAAATTAACTAGCACAAACAGGCCTGGAGGTGAGCTTGGTGGGAGAGTGCTTACCTTGCAAATGCAGTCCTGAGTTCGAATCCAGTACCACAAAAGAACATAGTATGGGTGAAGAACTTGCCTATGTTTCATCTTAGAGGCTTGGAATCATTATTCTCAAGCTTTTCTGGGAGAGCGGAGGAAAGGCACTGACATTTGCCTCATCTGTTCTAGGTGCTAAGTTTATTTTAAAAATATCTTTCACTTCCATATTTTCAGTGCAGTGAAAGAAGTGACATTATGTTCATGGACAATTGGAAAAGGTGAGGGTTGTCCTAATTAAGTTACTTCCTGAGATGACAAAGCAGGTAAGCGTAGAGCTAGATTGAAAACGGGTCTGAGCCTGTGGCCTCACCTCTTCCTTGAGCACTGAATGGACGCTGTCTCAGGAGGGATCCAAGGATGTACAGCCGATCTAACCGAGGTCTGCCAAGCTGTGGTGTGGGAGTTCTAAGGCAATGCCTTTAGGAAAAAAGTGGTTCCAAGTCCATTCTGTGCCAAAAACTGACTACACATAGTCTCTTGAAGATGCTTTTGATGATGTTTTGGGATGGCCAGTACAATGTTAGATGTTGTTGGAAGGTGATCCTGACTAGGAATTATCTCTACTTCCATCTTGGACAACTGTGTATATGATCGTGGTGTTCAGGTCATAGACACATCCACAGACTGCTAAAAGAATGACCTAATCAGGAATTCCAAGGATTGGAAGGTGGTTTCAGGCCTGAAAGTGGCAGATGATTCACAACATGAAGCAGAAGGTGAAGTTTAGAACTTATCCCAAGTTTGGGGTTTTGAGAAAATTGTAATCCAAAGACAACTTGGCTTCATTGAGCTGAGAGAAAAATCACATCGCCTTGGAGAAAATCTAGTGCATATAGTCTTAGTGCATGTTCACTCTGTTGGCAAATACGAGATACTGACTCGTTCACAAGCACCGCAGGTGGGGAGGAACGCAGAACAGTGCACTGGTAGAGCTTGTCCTGCGTGCATGACCTGGGTCCCATCCCCAAGATCACAGGACAAAACAAGCAAAAGTGAACCGCAGAATGTGTGGCAGAGTCAAGATACTGTGAGCTCACAAACTGATCTGTATGTAAATTGTAACAGTTGATTGTTTTTGGTTTAGGGTGATTTCAGTGTTACTCCAAAGAGCCAACTCATGATTCTGAGTAATCTCTGTGCTCAGTGGGAAAAGCTCAGTCCTAAATGCTGCATTGTCCCGTGTGCTGGAATGTGCCAAGTTCGGCAGAAGTCGATGAGATGACACTGACTGTGCAGCACACACCACAGGGATTTGCTAGTGAAGGGGCGCCTGTCTAAAGCCCCTTCCCGAGACAGCTTTGTCACCAAGAGCCAGGCCAGTCAAAGAGAATGCGCGTAGCATGGCAGGCCACTCCTCAGCTACCTACCACAAAGAAGGAAGGCTCTGCCCTGGAGGAAGCCGCCCGCTTGGAGAGCCTTGGGTTTGTGGTCATAACCCCACATTCCCTAAAGTAGTACTGTGATCGGTTTAGGAAGTTCTCATTCCCCTGGGTTCTATTGAAAGAGAAGCTTCAAGGCAGGTGGTGTGCACCTGCAGTCCCAGCACTCAGGAGGCCGAGGCAGGAGGATCACAAGATCAAGGCCAGCCTGGGATATATAGCAAGACCCTGTCTCATGCCAGAAAAGAAGGCTTTTGGAAACATCAGTTATTCTTAGCCTGAATCTGAAAGTTTAGGTTGTCTTTAGCAATAAAAATAATTTATTGGGGGGCTGGGAAGGTGGCTCAGTGGTAGAGTGCTTGCCTTGCATGCCTGAGGCCCTGGGTTCGATTCCTCAGCCCCACATAAGCAAAAAGAAAAAAGCCGGAAGTGGCACTGTGGCTCAAGTGGTAGAGTGCTAGCCTTGAGCTGAAGAGCTGAGGGACAGCGCCCAGGCCCAGAGTTCAGGCCCCACAACCGGACCTAAAAAAAAAAAAAATTTATTGGGGGCTGGGAAGGTGGCTCAGTGGCAGAGCGCTTGCCTTGTATGCCTGAGGCCCTGGGTTCGATTCCTCAGCACCACATAAGCAAAAAGAAAAAAAAGCCGGAAGTGGCGCTGTGGCTCAAGTGGTAGAGTGCTAGCCTTGAGCTGAAGAGCTGAGGGACAGCACCCAGGCCCAGAGTTCAGGCTCTACGACCGGACCCCCAAAAATTTTTTTTTTCTTTTTCATTTATTTGGTGTTAGTACATGTTAAAGCCTGACTCTGTTTAAAATAGATTACTTAAAAAAAAAAAAAAAACACTTTGAGCCAACATAGTTTCAAATCTTTGAGAGAAGTTTGAGTAGTAATTTGTCTAAAAATTATGATTTAGTGAGTAAAGAGTTGTTGGGGTGTTAGGGCCAGATGTTGACAGTGCACACTTGTAATCCTAGTTATTCAAAAGGCAGAAATTGAAGGATCCTAATTCAGCCAGCCTGAACAAAATGACACTATTTCAAAAATAAGCTACTTCTGGTAGTACATGACTGGAATCCCAGCTAAAGTAGAAAGGTAGGAGGATCATAGTTTGAGACTTGCCTGGAGAAACATAAGACAAAGGTTGAAGGAAAAAATAAAAAAGGATGGGGAACATGGCACTCCTAGATGCTCTGAGTTCAGTCCCCAGCACTGCAAAAACAGAGTGGGCACCTTGAGGCCGGTGCTGCTGATGTGTGTGCAGACTCTGCTTAGGGGCTGTGGAGTCCCAGGGAAGTTACCTAGGCCAGGTCTCAGCTTCTTTTTTGGTACCATTATGGAGGCTTGAACCCAAGGCACTGAACCACACTTGAATCACAGTGTTACTTCTGGCTTTTTCTGTGTATGTGGTACTGAGGAGTGGAACCCTCATAGATGCTAGGCAAGTACAATGCTTTTTTTGTGTGTGGGGGGGGGGAGTCCAGTTGTGGGGCCTGAACTCTGGGCCTGGGCGCTGTCCCTCAGCTCTTCAGCTCAAGGCTGGCCCTCTACCACTTGAGCCATAGCACCACTTCTGGCTTTTTTCTTTTTGCTTATGTGGTGCTGAGGAATCGAACCCAGGGCCTCAGGCATGCAAGGCAAGCGCTCTACCACTGAGCCACATTCCCAGTCCCAGGTCTCAGCTTTCTTAGCACCGTGTTTTGTTAGCATGTCCTTCTGAGTGAGTCCCCTCAGTCTTCTCAGCTGTAGAAACTTTAAATGCTTATGAAAATGAGCTGACGACATGAAACTCCGGGTGAACACCACCCACGTCTCACACTTCGGAAGATCTGTCTCTATACAGTAGTTGTCAGGTTGGTAGTCTCTGCTGAGCTACAACAGCAGTTACAGGCTCACTTGAGTCCTTTTTAAGGTACTCTGCCCTCTTAGCGCACTTTACCAATTTCTGTAGGAAAACAACCCATTTCTTACATTAAATTACCATCTACAGCCTTCTGTGTTTTGTCCAGACTTGCCTCTGAACGTTTAACTTGTTCTCTGCAGTCAGAAGAAGAAGTTGGAGAAGGAGAGAAGGAAGCAGAATCTTTGAAGAAAAGTGCAGATTGGGTATCAGACTGGTCCAGTAGACCTGAGAACATTCCCCCCAAGTAAGTCCTCCCACAGGTCTGCCTACATGCAGGAGGCTGCTGCGGCTCTCCAAGCTGTTCAGCACACGTTTCTCACACCTGCCACTGAATCTCTTTTCCAGGGAGTTCCACTTCAGGCACCCTAAACGTGCCGTGTCGCTAAGCATGAGGAAAAGTGGAGCCATGAAGAAAGGAGGCATTTTCTCTGCAGAGTTCCTGAAGGTGTTCATTCCATCACTCTTCCTTTCCCACGTCCTGGCTTTGGGGCTGGGGTAAGTAAACCGCAGCTCCGAAAGGGTCTGCATTTGTTTCCTACTGGCTCTGCTTTCATGCCACAGTGCAAACAAGGTAAACACAACTATGACTGAACTTGGTATGAGGCTAGTCTACTAGATGGCAGTGTTTTGTTTTTGTTTTTTGGTTTTTTGTGTTTTTGAACTGGGGCCTGGGCACGGTTTCTGAGCTTTTGTGCTCAAGGCTAGTGTTCCACAGCTCCACTTGTGATTTTTAATTGGAGATAAGAGTCTCAAAGAGTCTCATGGGCTTTTTTCCCCCAGCTGACTGCAAAGCACTATTCAGATCTCAGCCTCTTGAGTAGCTAAGCATACGGGCATGAACTATCAGCACCCCATTGTATACAAAGGGGGTGATCTTTTGTTTTTGTTCATTTGGTTTTGTTTGGTTTTGTTTTGGTTTTTTCAGTCTTGGAGCTTGAACTCAAGGCCAGAGTGCTTTTTGCTCAAGGCTAGGGCTCTACCACTTGGAGCCACACCTCCATTTCCGGTTTTTGAGTGGTTAATTGGAGGTAAGAGTCTCAGGAGGACTTTCCTGCCTGGACTGGCTTCAAACTGTGGTCCTCAGATCTCATCCTCTTTAGTGGCTAAGATTATAGGTGTGAGCCACTGATGCCCAACCAGAGTGATTATTTTTTATTTATTTATTTATTTATTTTGGTCCTGGAACCTGAACTCTTAACCTGGGCGCTGTCCCTCAGCTCTCAAGGCTAGCACTCTACCACTTGAGTCACAGCGCCACTTCTGGCTTTTATTGCTTATGTGGTGCTGAGGAATCAAATTCAGGGCCTCCTGCATGCAAGGCAAGCACTCTACCACTGAGCCACCTTCCCAGCCTATGTGATATTTTATTTTATTTTATTTTATTTTTTGCCAGTACTGGGGCTTGAATATTCGGCCTGAGCTCTGTCCCTGAGCCTCTCTGTGCTCAAGGCTGGTGCTCTACCACTTAAGCCACACACCACTTCTGGCCTTTTCTGTTTATGCGGTACTAAAGAATCAAACCCAGGGCTTCATGCATGCTAGGCAAGCACTCTACCACTAAGCCACATTCCCAGTCTGGAGTGGTCATTTTTAACCCTTGTATGACATAGTTTTCTTCTTTGAGTTTTGTGTTCTTGAAAATTTCTAAAGAGCTCTTTGGTGTGTACATCTGGGGACTGATAAAGGGAGATTTCTCCAGAGTGAGCACTTGGAGACTGGATTTCTCTTGTAACTTTGCAGCATTTTCATTATTCTCCCATCAGCCTGATATTTACCTAGAATTGATGGATTTTTTCAGGGAAGTCTTGTAAATTAATTGCTTTTTTTAATTTGTCGGCCATGGGTCTTGAACTCTGGGCCCTGGGCCTGGGCGCTGTTCCTCAGATCTTCAGCCGTTACCACTTGAGCCACAGCGCCACTTCCGGTTCTCTAGTGGTTTATTGGAGTCTCACAGACTTTCCTGCCCGGACTGGCTTTGAACTGCGATCCTCAGATCTCAGCTTCCTAAGTAGCAGGATTACAGGCGTGAGCCACTGGTGCCCAGCTTAATTAATTGCTTTTATCCTTAAACATGGAGGAAATATACTTCTGAAGGACCTCAGTAGCACACAATCGGCCTTTGTTTTTGAAAACATGTCTGCTCCACTCAAAACGTCATTTTCCGTGTCTGGCACATGGAAGATGGAGTGCCTTCTCTGAGGGCCTGCAGTGTGGCGGAGACTCTGGCATTCAGGCACTTGGGAGCCTGTACGCCACTTTTTTGGTACAGCAGCCCTTTCACAAGCAGCAGAGTGCTTGCAGAGGAAGGGAGGGGCCGGAAGGTTGTGGGATGAGGGCAGAGGTTTAATAGGGTACTACTCACTGCTCTGTGCATTGCCCCCAATAGATTGGGTTTGGTACTAGGCAGTATTTCTTGCTTTCACGAGTCTTCAGACGGTTTTTCTTTTCTTAATTAAGTGTAAGTGTTGCTATAGATGCAGATAAAAAGAGGTCTTAAAAAAGCGGTAGCTTTTATTGGGTGGAGCTAATTATTGTTTTTTAAAATTTCCATTTGCTTATGCTATTGAAGGGTTCAGACTCCTGCTTGGCATAGCAAAGTATTGCCTCTTCATCTATTTAAATTCAATTGTTTTTCTTTCTTTCTTTTTTTTTTTTTATGGTCAGTCGTGGGGCTTGAACTCTGGGCCCGGGCACTATCCCTGAGTTCTTCAGCTCAAGGTGAATGCTCTACCACTTGCGCCACTTCTGGTTTTCTGATGGTTATTTGAAGATAAGAGTCTCACAGACTTTCCTGCCCAGGCTGGCTTTGAACCATGAACCTCAGATCTCAGCCTCCTGAGTAGCTAGGATTATAGGCGTGAGCCACTGGTGCCCAGCCTTATTTTTCCTATCTTGAAGCAGTTACACAAAGGGGTTAAGCCGGTCAGTGTGTGAGGGTAATAAATCTTGATCAGACAGGCTCTCATCCTTAAGAGATTTTATAAAAGCCATCTTTTTTTCTGGTCAGTTGGGGCTTGAACTCTGGGCCTAGGTGCTACCACATGAGCCACAGCACCACTTCTGGTTTTCTGGTGGTTTTTTGCAGATAAGTCTCACGGACGTTTCTTCCCTGGGCTGGCTTTGAACCAAGATCCTCAGATCTCAGCATCCTGAGAAGCTAAGATTACAAGCATGAGCCGAAGGCTCCTGGCCATAAGAGCCTCTTAAAATCACTTCCACCGAAGTAATTTGGCTTATGACAATATTTCTCTCTCTCTTTTTTTTTTTTTTGTTTTGTTTTGTCGTGGGGCCTGAACTCTGGGTCTGGGCACTGTTCCTCAGCTCTTCAGTTCAAGGCTAGTGCTCTACCACTTGAACCACAGTGACACTTCCGGCCTTTTCTGTTTATATAGTGCTGAGGAATTGAACCCAGGGCCCCATGCATTGAGGCAAGCAGTCTACCGCTGAGCCATCTTCCTAGCCCATGACAATATTTCTGTATCTGCAATAGTAGCAAAAGGAATTTCTCTAAGGAGGGTCTATGCATTTTTGTTGTTGTTGTTAGTGGTGGTGGTGGTGGTTGCAGGGCTTTAATTCTGGGGCTGGGCGCTGTCCCTGGCTCTTCAGCTTAAGGCAACTGCTCTACCGCTTAAGCCACAGCGCCACTTCTGGTTTTCTGGTGGTTTCTTGGAAATAAGAGACTCATGGTCTTTTCCTGCCAGGGTTGGCTTTGAATGATGATACTCAGATCTCAGCCTCTTGAGTAGCGAGGATGACAGGCGTGAGCCACCGGTGCCCAACGGGCCTGTGCTTTTCTCTGGAGTGGGGTAAAGGCCCCTGCTCTCTGGGCTCAGTGTCAACACTGCCTGTGATGACAGGGCCAGACTTCATGAGTGAACTGAGTCACACAAAACCAGTTTGGGCTGTGACTGGTTGTTCCAAGTCAATGGGCTAGGGAGTGTAGCTCAGCCATAGAGTGCTTGCCTACTAAGTGTGAGGCCCTGGGTTCAATCCCTAGCACCCCCAAGAGGCAGAGAGGGGGCAGGAAAGAGGGTTAGGGAACTGGGCACTTGACCTCTGGACTGGAGAATTTAGGTACCTATGCAGAAGAGCTGGGGTGACTGCAAGCCGTGAAACATGGCGTCTTCTGCTTCCTTTCAGCATCTATATTGGAAAACGCTTGAGCACGCCCTCTGCCAGCACTTACTGAGGAAGAAGGAGCCCGGGAATGCGCGTGGCCTGTGGAGTGGAGTGTTGTCACGTAGTTTATTCGAACTTGAGACCATCGCAAGCATGACCTAACTTACCACCCTGTTTTTACACATCCAGTTCCAGTAACTTTGAAATCCAGTATTCAAACTTGGTTGAGGCATTTTACTAACCTTGTTCCCTCTGGGGCCTGTATGACACTTTAGAACTTCCTAACAGAATTTCCTGTTGTTTAGAATTTGCAAGGGCTTCTTTTCCGCAAATGCCACCAGCAGATTATAGTTTTGTCGACCATGCCGCCATCTCCTGTAGCACCCAGAACTGAACCTGTATCATTCATGGTAGGAACTTGACTCTGGCCATGTAACTACCATCTCTCTTAAACTATGATCAGGGTAGAAATCTAGATGCTATAAAGAGCCTTGTTGTTTTGGTTTGGTTTTATTTTCCAAGACCTCAAGACAAGCTTCTCTAAGCTTGAATTTATAATTATTAAAAAGAAAACAAAAACTGAAAAAAAAAAAAAGCAAGAGACAAGAAAAAAATATCCTGGGCAATAAAAAATAATTTGAAAGCAGCTTTGGAGCTATTTTCTCCGCCTCCTGATGGTGCCTGTGGGTGTGCAGGAGGGCTGCACACAGCACAGGGAGCGTAGAGTAGGACTCACCTCCGCGGCTTGTCATGTGTCTTTTCTGTGGCAGAGTCTTTATTCTGATCAGGAGCGTCTCAGGCCTAGATAGGAAATCACTTTTGGGATTTTTGTGCGTACTGGTATTTTCAAGTGTTTAGCTGCATGTGAATTTTCCGTGACCTTTAATTTTCTTTTTTATTTCTTCATTTATTTTCTCTAAGAAGAGACTTTGAAACGAGTCCAATTCATGGTGTTAATCCAGGCTTCTTGTTTTAGGAAGCTTCACTTACACTCTGAAGCCTTTAAACTCTGAAGACCTTTGCTTCCGAATTCTTCCAAGCACTTGTGTAACTTCGGAAAGCAAACTTGGGTTGTGGGAACGGGTGACAGGTGACGCGCTACTCGTTTCCCTGGGGCCCCTCCCTCCCTGACGGGTCCTGCAGGCGCAGGGAGGGGCCCATTGGGCTGAGCTCTTGGCATTCCATTCAGGAACACCAACTGATCCTCCCTGACAGACCTTCTTTGTTTCTATAATGTGAAGCTTTAGGACCAAATCCTTAGAAAGCAGCAGGATTATGGGTTCTTTGGGCAGGTTTTGTTGGATTTCAGAACACAGCATGGCCCTAAGGGCACTGCTGTGTGTGTTATATGTAACCAGTGGCTGTTGATGATGTCGACCTTGCTGTTGAGTGTTTAGAGAAGCATTGTTGAGGTGATCGTGCAGTCTCTGAGGGTAGCACCAGGCCGCCAACTTTGCCCTTTGCAGAAAACCAGCCCTTCCTTGACCAAGGTGGTAGTGCTCATGCTAGAATGGAAACAACACAGAGAAACAACCATTATTTTTTGTCTTTTTTTTTTTTTTTCAAGAATATAGCTGAGTGTCTTTAGGAAAGATGATATATCCCAAATAGTTTTCTGAATTACTTGGTTTTTCTTTCTAGCATCTGATGTCTGAATACATTCATATCTTGTTTCTGTCCTACTCTTAGACCTTGTAACACTTGATTTGCCTTCTAACATATTTATTTCAAGTGTTCATATTCAGATTTCTTTGGGAAGAAAAAGAGCAGATTGGATGGTTTTTGAAAAGTCTGGATAAAATTGGCAAGATGGGTAAAGCTGACTACTGCAGTGTCCACTTTGCTGAAATTGGCATCATGAAGGAGAGCAGTCAGTAACTGACAGGCAGTGCATTCCCTTCCTGAGAACCTCAGTAGCCATCTACCAGTGCCACTGAGCTTTGGGTATATTACTGTTTTTGCTATTGGAAATAAATTTAGCTTTATGTGTTTTTTGAAGTATCTGTGATGTGGAATTCCAGCCAGAACACAGTAGAGCTCACCATGATGAGCTGGTGGCCCTACTATGGGACACAATGCAGACAAACTGTGTCATTGGAAAGGAGAACTCAATAAATAACCGTGGACAATTTAAGATTAATGCTTAAAAAGCTTTACACCTGTTTACAATTTGGGGATGAAAAGGCAGATTTCATTTTTCTTACGCTTGGTGAAAACTGGCTTAAAATACTTGTAAATAAAATCGGGAGCAAGACAGCCACGCATGCTCGGTGAGAAGAGCAGAGCGCGGGGCTGCAGTAAGATTGACTGCTCCAGATGGGGGGTGGCTTTCTAAGTGGACCATTGGTGAAATGATTGGAATGAACTGAGCCAAAGTGATTATGCATTCTCATCTATTTAGTTAGCACTTTGTATCATTCTATACAGTTTACAATTCATGTATAACTTGTAGCTATAAACATTTTGTGCCATTAAAGCTCTCACAAAACTTTCTGTCAGCATATCCTTTTTATGCCATGGGTGTTGCCTGTGTCTACACAAAACACTCCTGCCCCAAGCAGGGATGTCTGCAGAGCTGCCTCCTAGGGGACATAGCTGTCTCTGGTCACCAGGACCACCACCGCCCGGGAGAAGGGGAAGTGCAGTGGCTCACGCCGAAGCCTATGACTCCAGCTGCTCTGGAGCCCGAGATCTGAGGATCACAGTTGAAAGCCAGCTGGAGCAGGAAAGTCTACAATACTCTTACCCTGTTAACCAAAACGAAACAAAACTGTGACTCAAGTAGTAGAGTGCTAGCCTTGAGCAAAAAGGAAAAGCAGCTTAGGGCAGCACCCTGGTCCTAAGTTCAAGTTCTGATACCAGCACAAGAGGAAGCTCCTACCCACCCATTTGGACTCAAGTGGACTATGGGGGGAAAGTCCCACGTACACACAGTTCTAGGCCATTTGGTTGTAACCTGAACAATAGACCCGGATTTCGGGGGGTGGAATTGTTTGTTACCTTTTTGGCTGGATTAAGGTTTGAAGTACAGGCCACATGCTAGGGTTAGTGCCCAAGCCATTGCCCTAGGCCTTTGTGTTTTGTTGTTGTTTTTAAGTAGTTGCACAAGAGGGTACAGTTTCGTAAGCTATAAAAATGCTTCCTGATTCATGCCCTCCCTTCCATTGTTCTCCTCCACTTTTTTTCCTCTGTCCTTAACCTCAAGTGCCTTTCGCTTTGTCTTTTTTGGATAGGGTCTCGCACTTGGACCTCAGCCAGCTGGCAATCTTTCCACTCCACCTGGGATTTCAGGCATGTGGCTCTACACCCAGCCCAGTGTGACACTCTACATGGCACACACATTGATTAGGTATTGTAAGTCATTGATAGGTGGTTTAAAGCATGGGGGAGGATGGCACAGGATGCAGACAAAACTCCATTTTTTATCCAAGGGACTGGAGCATTTGCAGATTTGCGCATCCATCGAGGAGGTGCAGCTGGCAGTCCAGTCTAGGCTGTCAGATGACTTTGAGGCCTTGCTGTTGCACTCCACTCCTCCATACTTCCCTCCACACACATAGTAATTGTAAAGCAGATCAGATCACTTTGTCACCCGAGCGCCTTCAGAGGTCCTTGGTTGCCTCCCGCAGTCTCAGGAGTAGAGTTAAAGCCCCCTTAGGTGGAGACTAGGCTCACTCGTCCTGGTTCTGGTCTGCCCAAGAAAGTACTTCCACCCACTTGCCCGTTTCCTCAGGCTCAGCCTAGAGGTCTTCTTGCCGTGCTGGAATCGGTGCTGCCCTTGCCGCCTCCCTGCATACGGGCCTCTGTCCCCCTTGTGTCCGGCAGCCTGGGTAGCTGAGTATAGGGTCTGGCTGCTGCTCAGAGGGAACTGCTCTAGGTAAGCATTGTGTCTCATTCATCACAAAATCTGTGTGGAGTGTGCTCGACACCTAATGCATGCTAAACACAGATATTAAAAATCACTGGGAGCCAGGGGCTCACGCCTGTCATCCTAGCTACTCAGGAGCCTGAGATCTGAGGATTGTGGTCCAAAGCCAGCCCGGACAGGAAAGTATGTAAGACACTTTTTTTTTTTTTTTGCCGGTTATGGGGCTTGAACTCTGGGCCTGGGCACTGTCCCTCAGCTCAAGGTGAACACTCTACCATTTGAGCCACGGCACCACTTAGGATATTCTGGTGGTTTATGGAGATGCAAGTCTCACAGACTTTGCTGCCCAGGCTGGCTTTGCACCTCAATCTTCAGATCTCAGCCTTCTGAGTAACTAGGATTACAGATGTGAGCCACCAGTGCCTGGCTTCTGTGGAGACTCTTGTGTCCAATTAACCACCAGAAAACTGGAAGTGATGCTGTGGCTCAAGTGTAGAGCGCTAGCCTTGAGCTGAAGAGCCGAGGGACAGCGCCCAGGCCCAGAGTTTAAGCCCTGTGACCAAACACTCCCCCCCCCCCCCCCCCCCCCCCCCCCCGCCAAAAAAGAGAAAAATCATTGGGTTTTATTTTCAGCATCAAAACAACAACAAAAACAGTATCAAGTCAGTGTTACTGGATTTAGCCAAAGTGGAGTAGCAAGATACATTTTGAGATAATCTAGGAATCAGGAATGATTGAATTCTTAAAGTCAAATTGCATAGAGAACAGATTTTTCCTTTGAGAGAGAAAATAAAAATGTTAACAGATTGGAGCTTGTGGGAACTTGCAATCTCTTGAAGTGACTTGCATCAGACAGTTTATAATTCTAGTCAGTAATTCTAGTTAAGCCCAGAACCTTCCTGTCCCAGCCAGGTGCTTGTTTACAAATAGTCGTTCACCATTTTTATATTCAGACATGAGGAGAAACACGTGGGTCTGTGGAGTAGGTGTTGCTGAGGTACAGCGTTTGCATCTCCCCTCCCCCCCAATTACTACGTGACTGTGGTGACTAGCTCATCGTAACCCAGTGACATGGCTTGCAGCCTGGGAGGGATTCCAGGACTTGGGAGTGACATGGCTGGCCTGGCAGTATAGAGACTAAAATTCAGCCTACAAAGAAAAGATGAAGGGGTCTGATCCTTTGTCAGTATTTGCAACAAGTCAACCCCACAGCCTTCTGAGAGAAACCAGGCCATTTGAGGACTTGCTTTTTGCTGAGCGAACATCAAAGAGGCTGTTAGCCAGACACCGGTGGCTCATTCATGTAATCCCAGCTACTCAGCAGGTGAGATGATTATCATAATCACAATTTGGAGCCAGGCAGACGGACATGTATAACATCTCCAATTAACTGGCAAAAAGCCAGCACTGGAGGTGTGATTCAAGTAGTAGAGTACCAACTGGGGATGAAAAGTCCAAAAACCTTTGTGCAAGCCCCAGGACTGGCAAAAAGAAAAGGAAGCTGGGTGCTGGTGTCTCATACCTGTAATCCTAGCTACTCAGGAGCTAAGATCTGAGGAGCGTGGTTCAAAGCCAGCCTGGGCAGGAAAGTCTGTGAGACTCTTCAATAAACCACCAGAAAAGCAGAAGTGTCGCTATGGCTCAAGTAATGTTCTAGCCTTGAGCTGAAGAGCTGAGGGACAATGCCCAGGCCCAGAGTTCAAGCCCCACAACTGACCAAAAAAAAGAAAAGGAAAATGCTATTAAGAACAATACAGTGATACTCCAGTTAAAAGAGTCAGCTCTCGGGCTGGGAAGGTGGCTCAGTGGGAGAGTGCTTGCCTTGCAAGCCGGAGGCCCTGGGTTCGATTCCTCAGCACCACATAAGCAAAAAGAAAAAAGCCGGAAGTGGCGCTGTGGCTTGAGTGGTAGAGTGCTAGCCTTGAGCTGAAGAGCTGAGGGACAGTGCCCAGGCCCAGAGTTCAAGCCCCACGACCGGACCCAAAAAAAAAAAAAGAGTCAGCTCTCTGCATGTTAACTAATACCCACCTCACATCATACCTCAGCAATCACAGGGTTGGATCCTGTTGAAGGCAAAAGAGACCCCAGCTTTCACAAGATAAAGCATCTGGAGTTTCTTAGTTTTCCTGGAACAGTTCTGAAGAAAATCGCCACCCAAACAATGTATTACTGGAATAATGCACTTTTTTGAAAATGCTCATCCTTAGCTTTTGACAGTAGAGCTGGGAAACTATTAAGTAGTGCCAGCCTGGCCTGCCTTGCTCTATAGCACTTAGTCTTGGTGTATAGATTTTTGAATCCTTTTTTTTTGTCGGTCATGGGGCTTGAACTCTTGTCTTGGGCACTATCCCTCAGCTCTTCAGCTCAAGGCAAGTGCTCTACCCCTTGAGCCACAGCACCACTTCTAAATTTTATTTTATTTATTTTTTTGGGTCCGGTTGTGGGTCCTGAACTCTGGGCCTGGGCGCTGTCCCTCAGCTCTTCAGCTCAAGGCTAGCGCTCTACCACTTGAGCCACAGCGCCACTTCTGGCTTTTTACTTATTGCTTATGTGGAGCTGACGGATTGAACCCAGGGCCTCAGGCATGCCAGGCAAGCGCTCTACCACTGAGCTACCTTCCCAGCCCCAATCTTGGCATATAGATTTTTGACTCATTTGACATCACTAGGTTCAGCATTAGGAACAGATTAGAAAAGGACCCATGTATATTTCTGTTATCTGAATAATATGCTCCTGCCCAAGGAATCTTCTCTTCAAGGGGAAGGGATATTAGGAGGGATGGCAGGGTGATTTGGAAACCGACCTGTGTTAGCCATCCAGACTGATGAACAGATGGCTGAAGAGGAGAAAGGCAGAAGAGACACATGTTAGGGGATGGTAAGTACAGGCAGCGAATCGTGAGATCTTCCTGCATCCTCAGTCCTCACATCCATTTGAAGCTGGGGTTCCCTGAGTTTTTCAGGAGAGAAGATAATGTTGAGTAGGTGGGCCGGCTCTGAGTCCTGTGTGTGACGAGTGTTTGTGTGGAGGAGCTGAGTTCTGTGTGGGTTGGGGATGAGGGGGAAATGAAGTCCCTTCCAGAAGGTACTCTCCTGTAGCTAACCAACACTGTATCCTTTAGTGAACGTGTTGTATTTTTGTTTTGTTTTGTTTTTGGTCGGTCGGTCGTGGGCCTTGAACTCTGGGCCTGGGCGCTGTCCCTCAGCTCTTCAGCTCAAGGCTAGCACTCTACCACTTGAGCTACAGCGTCACTTCTGGTTTTCTGGTCGTTTATTGGAGATCAGAGTTTCACAGACTTTCCTGCCTGGGCTGGCTTTGAACCATGATCCTCAGATCTCAGCCTCCTGAGTAGCTAGGATTGCAGGCGTGAGCCACTGGCGCCCAGCCAGTGTTGTATTTTTATGGGAAAAATCTTCATGTAACTGAGCACCATCTTGAATCATTAATAGTTTTCCAAGTTAGGTTTTACTCTGGTAATTTTTGCTACTAAAATGGGTGGATGTAAGTCCCTGTTTGGGAGTACTATTGAACTTCAAAAATCCCAAGGGAAATTTTTAATGACTTAAATTTGACTACTGAAAAAGTGAACCTGGTGTAGGAAAAAAAAATCAGATGGTACATTGGAAAAAGGCATGTCAACATGGATGACGGGAAGGTCACCTCCTCTGCCCAGCCAGCTGCCAGAAGCTACTGCGTTCAATACAATTCAGCTCACAAAATCCCTGCCAGAGCCTGCCTTTCAGACCCCAAGTCCCCAGGGGAGTGCCTGGCATCTCACTGCACCTGCAGTGAGAGGGAAGAGTTCTGCGTGCTGGTGCTTTGCTGCGGATTCTTGATCACCGCTCTTGCAGCTAATGGGACCTGCACTTGCGTAGTGACAGCTCTCTCAGAGTTTGCAAGTCTGGACTGCATTCGGGATTCCAGCTTGAATGGCCTCATCATAGCAGGGTCCTGCTGCCCTGTCCAGGCCCAGGGCCCGCACAGCAGGGGCCGAGACCGGAGGCCTGCTAGAAGCTTGACCTGGCTGACTCACCCAAGGGAGGGGCGTGCGCTAGAAAGCCACTCTCGTGATTCAGTTTTTCCACATGGAAATTGGGAGTGTGGACAGGGACTAGGTTAACTTTTCCTCAGGGTAGGTGCTGTCATAAATAGCCCATCTCACGTGGAGGCAGTCAGCTGTGGGTGGCACTGCCCTTTCTGGGGGCGTGGAGGAAGTCACAGAGATGAGCCAGGAAGCAACCTGGCTGGAAGGACAGCATTCCCAAAATCCAGGGAAGGAGGAAGTCTGGGCAGGTGTGACCAGCCCTTCCTGGAGAGACTCAGTGACCCCAGAGTTGCCTAGGAATACAGTGAGGGTCTGACCGTGGGCTGGCTGGAGAGGGTGATGCTTCTCTTTGGGCTGAATGTGGAGCTGTGATTTAGCCAGGTGTCTTCTGGGTAGGATGACAGCAGTCTTCTCACAAGCCAGGGTCAGCCCAGCCGGGGCCCACCTTGCTTCCTGTTCCGGTGACAGGTGCACGCTCCAAGCTTTGCATCTACATAGATGTGGAGCTGTGCCCCCGGGCCTCTGCTGCCCCTTCCTTAAGAGAATGAACACACTTATTTTTCTAGGCAAGCTATATGGGGGAAGCATTTTAACATGTTTCCATGGTGGTTGTCTCTTTTGGTGGGATGATTTGACTTTAAAAATTATGTGATTAAAAAATTTTAAATACATGCCAGTGGTGCATACCTATAATCCTAGCTAGTCAGGAGGCTGAGCTTAAGGATGCAGGTTCAAAGACAGCCCGGGCAGGAAAGTCAATGAGATGCTTTTTTCTCTAATTAACAAAGCAACAAAAAGCCAAAAGTGGAACTGTGACTCAAGCTCCAGGGCAGCACCCAGGCCAGGTCTTGAGTTCTAGCCCAAGGGTGGACACACACATACACACACACACACACACACACACACACACACACACACACACACAAGCAACAACAGTTGAGTGTGATGCTGTTGATAAGCCACCGGGCACAATCCATGGAGCAGAAATGCCAGTGTAGGGCATCACTACAGCCTGGCAGGGCTGGCATGTAGTGAGTGGGCCTCACGAGTCTCCCAGGAAGGAATTCCTTCTCTGAGCAGCCCCTGCGCTGCCTGCCGGGTACTGTCTGTCTGGTTACTCATGCAGGGTGGCAGCAGCTGTCCTCCCCAGGGACAGCTCAGAGGCCAGGATGACAGAACTAGGCAGGGCAGTATCTGTTGCACCAGGCCTGGACAGAGCCAGTCCCTCCTTGACTGGCTGCCAGCTGCCCTGAGGAGCCAGCCTGGCACCCAGGGATGGTCCCAGCTGTCTGGGAGTGATGTCCAATTCAGGATTTGCTCTTTCAGCAAATTTCATTCATTCATATGTCACCTGCCTGGTAATTTCACATACTTTTATTAAATACCTCTCCTATTTCTGGCACAGCGGTATATACACTTCAAGTGCAGTTAATGAAAAATTAATTAGGGGTGTGTCCCTCTGAGCCCCAGACACTGAGGAATATGAAGTGGGGGAGAAAGGAGTAGGAGAGGAAGGTACGGGAGATTGCAGGAAGCGTGGTGCTGGCACCAGCGTGCTGCTGAGGTGTGGAGTGGGGGGGGGGCGAGCGCGAGGGTGAACTCCATTGATTTGATGATGGATCTTGCCTGCCTAGTGTGGTTGTCATAGAAACATCAGACTACAACTCCAGAAGCACCAGGTCCAGCCCTTCTAATTAAAGCTGAAGAGACTCAAGGACAGATGGAAGAGAGGGCTGTTCTTTTTTTAAATTTAAATTGTAAAATACACATAACAAAAAATTTACCATTTACATTTTAACCTTTTGTTTTTGAATCAGAGTCTTGCTATGAAGCTCAGGCTGGTCTTGACCTCCAAATCCTCCTATCAAGTCTCCTAGATGCTAGGACTACAGATGTGCGTTACCACACACCACCACTTTATTTATTTTTTGTCAGACATGGGGCTTGAACTCTGGGCCTGGGCGCTGTCCCTCAGCTCTTCAGCTCAAGGCTAGCGCTCTACCACTTGAGTCACAGTGCCACTTCCGGTTTTCTGGTGGTTAATTGGAGATAAGAGTTTCACAGACTTTCCTGCCTGAGCTGGCTTTGAACCGAGATCCTCAGATGTCAGCCTCCTGAGTAGCTAGGATTACAGGCGTGAGCCACCGGTGCCTGGCCACCACTTTACTTTTTATATTTTATTTTTTATTTTCTTGGTTGGTCATGGGTCCTGAACTCGGCCTGGGCGCTGTCCCTCAGCTCTAGCTCAAGGCTAGTGCTCTACAGACACTTGAGCCAGAGTGCCACTTCCAGCTTTTTCTGCTTATGTGGTGCTGAGGAATCGAACCCAGGGCCTCATGCATGCAAGACAAGCACTCTACCAATGAGCCACCTTCCCAGGCCTATTTTTTATTTTTATTTATTTATCTTTTGTCTGTGGTGCGGCTTGAACTCAGAGCCTGGGTTCTGTTCTTGAGCTTTCACTGGAGGCTAGTGCTCTACCACTTTGAGCTACAGCAACACTTCTAGGTTTCTGGTGGTTAATTGGAGATAACAGTCTCATGGAGCCAGGCGCTGGCGGCTCATGCCTGTAATCCTAGCTACCACATTATTTCTTTTTTTTTTTTTTTTGTCGGTCATGGGGCTTGAACTCTGGGCCTGGGCGCTGTCCCTCAGCTCTTCAGCTCAAGGCGAGCGCTCTACCACTTGAGCTACAGCGCCACTTCCGGTTTTCTGGTGGTTTATTGGAGATAGGAGTCTCACGGTCTCTCCTGCCCGGGCTGGCTTTGAACCGCGATCCTCAGATCTCAGCCTCCTGAGTAGCTAGGATTACAGGCGTGAGCCACCAATGCCCGGCCACATTATTTCCTAAGTGGACAGTTGCGTGGCCTTACATATATTCACATGGTTGTGCGGTCATCACTGCTGTCTCCATAATGCTTTGCATCATTCACAAATAACCTCTAGACCAGTACTATTCATCCCCCAGCCCTTCTAACCCCACGGTAGGTACCTTTCATAAATAGAATCATAAAGGACTTGTTCTTTTGTGCCTGGCTTCTTTGATTTAACAAAATGATTCAAAGGTGCATCCATGTTTTAGCATGGGTGTCAGAATTTTCTTCCTTTTTGGCCAGGCATGGTGGCTTATGTCTGTAATCACAATATGCAAGAGGCTGAGGGGAGGATCACACTTTTTTTTTTCTTTTTGCTTATGTGGTGCTGAGGAATCGAACCCAGGGCCTCATGCATGCAAGGCAAGCGCTCTACCACTGCGCCATCTTCCCAGCCCCAGGAGGATCACACTTTTAAGGCTAGCCTGGGTTATGTAGTGTGACCCTATCTAAAAAACAAAGTCCTTTCTTTTTCCGGCTGCTCCACCTGTGGATGTTTGCTTAGCTAATCTCTGAGTGGACATTTGGGGTGTGTCTACCTTTTGGGGGTTGTGAGTGTGCTCCGTACTTAGCCAAGAACCCAGCTGTTTGACTTCAGGTGCCCTGAATCCCGCTTTTGCTGCAGAGCACTGGCTCCTTTCTTGGGCCCACAAATGAAGTGACAGCAGGAGGAAAATCTGACATCTCTGCCTCCATTTCCAATCTGTCTTAGCTCTGAGCCACTTTCCTGCAAGCCACCTTGGAAGGACAGGACTGATGGATGACATTGTTACCTTAAGGGATGAGAAGGAGGAAGCTGACCACTCCACAGGCAGGCATCTGCTTAGTCTGACCAGATTGCACCCCTCAAATGATAACTGCAAGGTAACCCTGAAAATATCAACCGGCCTTAACAGAACTGTGGAATCATTTCACATCTGCCTCTGGTCCTTTCTGTGTCTAAACATGGAACTCGAGTCTGTGGCCAAAGATGAGCTAAAAACGCCTTTTCCCTCCGTGTGCCCGTGGCTGTAACGAACTCCCGTCTCAGCCCTCCACCAGGATCATTCTTTCTTGTGGGTTGGGTGGGCGCCTGGGCCTGACACGTGGCAGTTCTGTAGCTGGGCCTGTGAATAGAACGCCAGTCTCGACATAGTTTGCATAAGAGGCCAGCTCATGCCTGTGATCCTAAGCTATTTAAGTGGTTGAGATTTGAGGGTTGTCATTCCAGGCCATCCAGTGAAGATACATTTGAGAGAGACTTATCTCTGCTGAGCCAGCAAAAAGCTGGAAATGGAGGCGTGTGGTTTTATGTGGTAGAGTGCCAGCTTTGAGTGGAAAAAATGCAGAAAGAGCTCAGAGCCCGAGTTCAAGCCTCATCATCACATGCATACACACACACACACACACACACACACACACACAAGTTGTGAACAGAGGAAAAGAGAATCAAGAGAAAAGAGTGCCAGAAGCAACCCGTGTGCTTTCCGCAGGATGCGTGCTTCTCCTGGGGGCCTCTCTGGGCCTCTGCCCCAAAGCTGGCTGCGGCCCTACCAGGTCTAGGAACCTTGGCTCCAGATGGCTGGAGTTGGCCTCTTTTATTAATTAGCCAGCATGCCCAGCTTGTCACCATAGAGGAGCTTGAGGTCTTGGCATTGACTGGACCCTGGTGTGGTCCAGGGGAAGAGGCGGGGCACATCACATGACTTTGGCTTGTCATTTGTCTTCCCTGTTTGCTGGTGGCTCAGGGGTGGCAATAGATGACATGTCCTGGAGCTGACCTCACCGATGGAGCCTCACATAATGAGCACGTGTCGCCGCAGCCCTGAGCCTGACCTCCATCTGTGACTAACCTACCCGTGCGTACCTGTCAGAGCAAGCAGGAAGTCCTACTTCCCACTGCCCAGGAGGCCCGAGATGGGCTTGTTCCTCCTTCTTCCTGCCCCTTTCCTGCCCTGTCTCCCTGCTTCCCTCCTGTGTGACCCTCATTTCCTCTGGCACAGCTACCATCTCGTGTGACAGTGCCAAACATTTGACTAGCTCTTGCTTCTGGACTTTTCTGCCCCATCTCACCAAGGCTACAGAAGACTCCCTAAAGTACAGCTGTGATACCCTCAAGCCCCAACTCAATAATGACTGATGGATGAGTGTCACGCGCCCCACACTGGTCTCTCCCACCTGGTACTGCCCGCTGCGCTCCTTCCCGCTGCCCACTGCTTACTAGCCAGCCAGAGTGTACACTGACCACATCTCTTGTCTCCTGCCTGCTGCTCCCTCTGCCTTTGACTTTTTACACACACACACACACACCCTTCTTCTGCCTTAAAACCCAGCTCTGAGCTACTTCTGTACTCAACAGGGCTCTTACTAGGAGCACCCAGGCTGGCTGAACTGAGGGGGAGGGGTATCTCTTGGCAGCAGGGGGCAGTTGCTGGTTGGGGTAGGGGGAACTTCTTGCTCCCCTATGAGGCCATCTCTGAGTCTCCTCCCACCTGGCACAGGTTGTACTCTCTGACCTGGCCAAAGAGCAGAATCTGGGGCTTATTTATCTATCTATCTGCACTAGGGATTGAACTGAGCTGCCCAGGGCAGGCCCTTGACCAGCTGAGCCACGCCCCTAGCCTTTTGGCTTCAGGTTCCTTTTCTTCATATAAGATTGTGAGCTAACTTTGCCTGGGGCTTGACTTAAGCTACCCTCCTCCTACCTCTGCCTCCTGCGTAGCTGAGCTTACAGGGGTGTACCACAGAGCCCATCCTGCTGCACTGTTGCCCAGTGCTAGACCTGGGGTAGGTCCATGCAGTGTTTGACGGTTACAAATGGTCGAGAACCCTGTTGCCTCTTTCTTGATCTGGGGGTGAGAGGACCTGACAACCCCCCCTTCTTCCCCTCCCACCCTCTGTGAATCACGGAGTCGGGGTAACAGCCGTGCTTCCTGTCCGAGATTCTTGGCTGCAGCTTGTTCCGTTGCTCAGACCTCAGAGGACGCCAAGGCAGAGCCCCTTCCCCCTCGGAGGCTGGCACTTGGTGCTTCTGAGGACACCAGCCAAGGCGTTTTCAGTTAGGAGACACACAGGCTCTGGGCTGCCTTGGCTTCCTGTTTAACAGCTCAGCTGTCTTGGCCGAGCTGGAGGTTGCGGCCGTCCCTGCTCATGGCTCTTTGTGGGTTGCTTCTATGGTTTCTGCCTGCTGTTCTGGAAACTGGTCAGCAGGGGGCGCTGCCCCACCCGCTTCGTGATGGAAAGCTGACATCTGCCAGGCCCACGGGCACCAGGCGCTCCCGGGACCGGCTCAGGCTTCTGGGATGTTGCTCACTGGACAGCTACGCGGTGTAAGGGTTGAATGTGACTTCAGAGCTGAAGGTTTGCCTTTAAAAAACCGTTCACAGACAGTTGTCCTTGTGTGTTTGGCCCGGGCGACTTGGGGAAAACCAGGAAGCAGGCAGGATGTGCTTGCTGGGAATATAATTTCCTGTTTCCCAGCAACGTCACGCAGTGGCTGCCACACCTCACCTGCTGTCACGAGTGCATGCGTGCGTGTGTGCGTGTGCGTGTGTGCGTGTGTGTGTGTGTGTGTGTGTCTTGCCTCACCGGGGTAAAGCAAATCCTGGGTACAGTTCACAACTTCGGCCTCCCTTCAGATCAAAGCGGGGTGATTCCTGGGGCCCTGTGATGGACGTGGCTGGTGGCTCTGAGTCTTTGTGCACAAGGTAAAGGTGTCATCTGTCTCCTCGGCTGTCTTCTTCATTTCTCTCTGGCCAAGTGTCAAGCCAGACACAGGCAGAGCTGATGGGCGCTGGGAGCAGAAGTGCAATCGAGTCACCCTAGAAAAGCCCTGAGGCCCCCGTAAACAGCACTCGGGGCGCTTTGCAACAGCCTTTCCTCATCTCTTTGTTTAGAAATGAGCTTTCTCCATTTCTTTCCCTCATATGGAATAGTGGAAGGACAGAGGTTGGATCCCGTAGCCTAGTGTGTTTTCCGGGAATCCTTCCTGCAAGAGGGGCCTCTCCTTCTCACGTCTCTGTCACAGTTCCCCCACACCGGGGGACCCTGACCTTCCTCCCTGAACCGGGGGTGGGCATGGGGACACTTCAGTGTGTGTTGGACTTACAAGTCCTGAGGCCACATGGGATCAGGGTAGGCAGCTGCCCGGCAGGGAGAAACAGATGTAAGGGCAAGAAGAGACCCCGGGGTCCGGCAAGGCGGGGTCCCTGGAAGGTGGGCAGGTGACCTTAGGAACCCAGGACCTAATACCATCTTCCAAGCTGCAATACCCTCCAGCAGCAGGTTGTCAGAGGACACAGGCAGTGCCCCAGGACGGAGAGATGGCATTGGCCACTGCAATAGTTCCTGCGTGGGGGACTGATGGGAATGCGGGGGTGGGGCGGCCAGGTCAGCCACGCACGTGTCCCACCCCGTTGTGCCGTCGTCACTGTCCACGCTGTAGGATGCCCCGATGTCCTGAGGAAACCCCCTCCTCGGCCCTGGCTCCATCCCATTTCCTTCTCTGACATGACAGATGCTTAACGCTCCAGCCTTTGTGGGCGGAGACCTATCAGACCCGTCTCCCGGGCCACAGGAGGTCTGTATTCTACATCCTGGGGAGGGGGTGGGGGGGGAAGCGGGTGGGCAGTGGGGACAGGACGTGAGGAGAAGGGAGGTGGATTTTCCGGCGTGAGGGCAGATGCTCTGCGTGCCCCTCATCTGCGGGCTCGCTCTTCAGGCGGCGTTGTCCCAGGAGCCCTGCTGGCTGCCTTCTGCATGCGCAGAACATGCGTCGTTTCCATGGGAACGCCTCAGAAGCAGGATGCCACACTCCAGGCTCTTGGTGGCCTTGGATAAACAATGGATGGGTTGCTTCTGAGAAGTCCAGAACCTTCTCTTTGCCTTCTCTAGCACAGTATATAAGCATTCCCTTGTACATACAAACAACAACAACAACAACAAAACAACAGCTGAAATGAAAAATTAGATCTATCCAGCTTTTAATATGTTAAAAAATCCTCTCATGTTTAATTAATAAGCTGTGTGTGTGTGTGTGTGTGTGTGTGTGTGTGTGTGTGTGTGTGTGTGTTTAAAAGTCCCATCTGGCAAACACAATTGATCATTTATGCTTCTTTAATTCTCTCTACATTTTCAATATTCTCCTTCCCTTTGGTCCTGCCCAGCACGAATTCAAGGCCCCAAGCCAGGCAAGGCCGGGGTGGGAAGGGAGGCTGCATGGAGCAAGAGATGTGGAGGAGCAAACAGCACTACCAGGGTGTGGTAAAGGGATGCTCTTCCCAGGGGCATGCTTGGGAGCTGGGCTCTGACATCCACCTCCCACACTCCCCCACGGCTTCGATGCGTGGCTTTATGAGCCCTTGGCTACAACAAAAATACACACTGTCTTAGATGCTGCCTCAAAGCCCCAAGTGCCTTGGATTTTCCTGAGTGACAGGTACATCTTTTGGCTCATGCTGAGTACCCCCCCCCCTTTTTTTTTTGGTCAGTTTGAACTCTGGGCCTGGTGTTATCTGTCCCTCAGCTCTTCAGCTCAAGGCTAGCGCTCTACCACTTGAGCCACAGAGCCACTTCCAGTTTTCTAGTGGTTTATTGGAGATATGAGTCTCATGGGCTTTCCTGCACGGGCTGGTTTTGAACCTCAATCCTTGATCTCAGCCTCCTGAGTAGCTAGGATGAAAGGTGTGACCCTACCTGAGCTTATGCTAACAAAGTGACTCAGGAGCCTTAGATGGTCTCTGGATGGGAACTAGGCACCAAAAAGCATCCGTGCGATGCGGCCGCACTGCCTGGGCTCCCTGGAAGGACGGGAGACGGGAGGCTGTGTTCAGTCACACGGCAATGGCTTCATCCATCAGGGTGGCCCAAGGAAACCTGGGTAAAGTCTTGAACAAGGGCTGGGACTGGAGCTCGCTCGGCGGCAGAGGCCATGCTTAGCAGGTACAAGGCCCCACATTCCAGCACTGCGGAAAAAATAAAAAATCACATTCCCGAAGAAACTGAATGAGAACGCTCCTACCAGGCCTAGGCCTTGGTCCTGGTATGCCTGGAGGGTGGGTTGGCCTACATTTGCCCACCAGAGGGGCCAAGCGAGGCTTTCTGGGGAAGTTTGGGGTTGGGGCGCAGAGGCATCGGAGAAGCCCAGAGGAGGGGTGGGGAGAGATGAGCTCAGTGGCTGATAACCCTCTTCCATACAGGCCTGCCTCTCTAGCTACCCTTTCCAGGTTTGGTTTGGTTTTAGCAGTACTGGGGTTTGAACTTGAGGCCTTGTGTTTGCTGTGCCTGGTGCTCTGCCACCTGAACCATACCTCTAGCCTAGCTTTTGGTTGGTTGTTGTTGTTTTTCCTCTGGTCTTGAAATCAGGGCCTGGGTATTATCCCTGAGCTCTTTTGCTCAAGGGTAGCTCTCCACCATTTGGAACCACAGTTTCACGTCTGGTTACCTGGTGGTTCATTGGAGATAAGAGTCTCATAGACTTCCCTGCCCAGGCTGGCTGAGAACTGTGATCCTCTGATCCCAGCCTTCTGAGTAGCTAGGATTACAGGTGTGAGTCATGGTGCCCGGCTTGCTGGTTATTTTAGTGATGGGATCTAGTAGACTTTTCTGCCCAGGTTGTCTTTAAATTGTGATACAACATACATACCTTGGCCTTCTGAGTAGCTGGGATTATAGGCATGAGCTACCAGCATTCGGCTTCGACTGTATTTGAATTGCAACATCTGGAACCCATGCCTTCCTTGGGGCAGTGATTTTTGTGTTTGAGGGCAGATGGTGTTAAAAACACTGTTTAGCGCTTGGTTGATGTATGAGCAAATGTCTAATCTGACATTATTACGCTGTCCTGGAGCTTGAACTCAGGGCCTTGTACTAGCTAGGCGGCCTTGCTGCCACGTGGGCCCTGCCCCCACACCAGGGCTTCTTCAAGCCTGAGCGCCTGTCCATGCCGCAGGCTGGCTTGTGCATTTCTCTCCTTCCCCTGTGTATTGGTCCCCATTCCCCACCGAGGTCGTTAGCACTCCGAGCTACAGTCGATGTGTACGGGAGCATGTCCTGGTATAGATGCTGTGACTTCCCATGGGCCCCTGCAGGTGCGAGGCCTGGTTAGGAGAGCCCTAGCTGGAGGGCTCTCTCTCGGGGACTGGGGGGGGGGAGGGGGGGGGGAGGGGGGAGGGTTGTGATAGATGAGCACTGGCTGTTCTCCCTGCCCCCATCTCCCGTCATTCATTGTTCATGTCACAAACTGAAGACAAAAGCAAGGCAGTGCCTGGCCAATCCTGGGATCCATTCCTGCCCCCTCGGGTGCAGACGGGCGTCTGACAGCGGGTTACCGTGGCAACGGCTTTCCTTTGCAGTAATATCTTGTTGGGTGGGCCAGACCCCCGCCTTCCCCTTCTTGGGTGTAACCTAATGTAACCGCCAGCATGGACAGTTAGACAAGGAGAGGGGAGTCACACAGCCAAGCCCGCGGGCCGCCCACCCGCTTCACCCGCTCAGGGGCAGAGCTCCAGGCTTGTCTCCTCAAGGCTACATGGTGCCCACCAAAGGGTTAAAATACACCCAGAGGAAGACTGCAAATGCTGGCAGCAGCACCCAGCAGGCGCTATTTCCAGACGCACGCTCTAATTTTGGAAAAGAGCCATGTTCGCACATTCTGAGCAACAGTGCGTGCCCTGGATGCGGCCGGCTTCCTTTTCCTCTTCTTTATCAGCCGGGACATGGGGCGAGTTTTTCCCCTGGGGGTGGGGGTCGCCCTGCCTTTTCTTGCTCCGCGGTGGGCAGCAGGTGGGTGGATTTCTGCCGTGGGCCACGCTGGGCTGTGGACACACAGTGACACCAGGGCTGAATCAGCACGAGGAAGCGCTGGTGCAGACAGAGGGAGAAGGTGGCTCTTAGTAAATTAGCTGGATTATAGACAACACACATTTCTTTCTTGACATCTAGAGGCTCCAAAGTCCAAGTGACTTTGCAGCCCAGTGCCAACAGACTGTTCACAAGGACGGGATTTCTGGCTCGTAGCTGATGGTTGTGGCTGTGTCTCAGATGGCAGTCGGGCTCAGGGAGCTCTCTGTGCTTTTATATTATTATTGTTATTATTGGGACTAATTCATGCAAGGGAGATCCACCTTTATGACCTCATGGCTTCCCCAAACGCCCACCTCCAGACCCCATTTCAGCAGGGATGAGCTTTCCGCCCATGTAGAGGGGTGCTGAGTCTGCAAGCAGGAGTGGAGACTGGCCTGAGGAGAAGCCAACCCTGCCGCCACCTGCTTCACGCTGTCCTGGGCTCTGGAATGGTGAGAGGTAAATCGCAGCAAGAGTCCTCCAGTCTTGGTAGATGCTGAACAGTGGGTCTGAAAATCATATGGGACTTTAGAAAACAACTTTTAAACAGAAGAACCATGATCATGGTTTATTCTATTACGGTGGCCATTCGTGGTATTGTAGGCAAAAAGATCCATGAGACAGAATACGGAACATGTGTGTGTGCATGCACACACACGTGCACGCACAAACATCCGTGCACGCACACGCACATGCGTGCAGGCACACAAACATGCATGCACACACACCCAGATGTGTAGTCAACCATAGTTAGTTTTTGAGAAAGATGAGAATCAGTGGAGAAATGATAGTGTCAACAAGTCATGCTGGAACACGGACATCTGTACCCAAAAGGAAACGAGAAAAACCCTTGCGCTGCGATCCTCAGCATCATGGACACACCTGCCCTCTGGGAACCTTTCCTTTAAGGAGGGGTGGGGGTGGGGCAGATATGGAACTGCCTCAGCTGCTGCTTAAAGCAGCCATAACAAGTGGGCGGGTCTAGCTGGCATGCCGAAGGAGGGGCTGAAATCCTACACCATTTTCCTTATGAGAAAATTGATCTTGGCCAACATGTCTTGAGTGTCATCTTAAGAAACTGTCCATCTGAGATGCTGAGGAGCAGGTGGGCATGCGGGGGGTGGGGGGGAAAGTGCCAAGCAGGGCTGAGCCAGGGCAACTCCCTGCCCTGGTCAGGTAGGAAGTCCTGCTTCTCACAAATCCACCATGCTTTTCTCTAAGGAAGCATCTCCAAGAGCCTACCGCTTCCCTGTGCAGACTCACTGTCAGACCAGCTGGGCCCTGCCCTGGAGCCCCAGTCATTAGATTGCCTTCAGATTCTGCAGATGATTGTGTATCTTCTATTTGTCCTGGATTCTCTCTCTTCACCTCTGTTTCATTTCAGGCTCTGTCAAACCCCCAGCTTCTAAACTCCTGTGTTCTCCCAGGCTGGCTGACTACCCTAGGATGTAGCTGATGTCCATTGTCTCTTCCTTTTGCTCTTCGGTGCTTTACATAACATCCAGTCTGGCCTAAGTGCTGGTTCTCTGCGTGAGCCTGCTTTGTCATTGCTCGGGGTGCTGTTCTTGTCCAGGCTTGGTAAGACCCCCTCCCCCCCAGTAAGAGGTGGAGCTAGCTGGGCAGTATCTGCATGCCAGCAAAGAACAAGTGCATTTGCACATGGAAACAGAATGGTGAGCCTCGTAAGCCAGGCACCAGGGGCTCATGCCTGTAATCCTGGCTACTCAGGAGTAATAAGGATCATGGTTTAAAGCCAGTCCAGGCACAAAAGTCTATGAGATGTTTATTTCCAATTAACCAGCAAAATGCTGAAAGGGGAGGTGTGGAAGAGCACTAGCCTTGAGCAAAATAACCAAGCAAGAACACAAGGCCCTGAGTTCAAGTCCCGGTACCAACACACACACACACACGAAATGCTTCTTCCTTCCTTTCTAAAGTGGAAGAGACAGAGTAGTGTCCTATGAAGAGGTTCCAAGGGCTGCACGACACCTGGAGTTCAGTGGAGGAGGAGGGGACCAGGCGCTCAGTCAAGACAGATAGTCCTGGCTGCTTTGCGAGCCTAGGAGATAGGCAACATCCCAAACTCCCTCTACCAGCCCAGCACTCCTCTGGAATGAGCTTCGGCAGAGGACCACCGACCATCTTACCTGGGCTGGAAGCCAACAGGATCAAGGGGGGAATGACCAGTGCAAGTGTGGATGTTGGTAACACAGAGGGCCTGCAGAGGCGGGAGGCTGATGGCCTGGCCTACCGTTTGCCCCAGAGCCTCCTAGAGGAAAGTCGTTGCCAGCAGTGGTTTGCACCTCTTGAAGAGCTGAGTCTCTGGGGGTCAGGAGACCCACAAAGTATACTTTCTGGGAGGGTTTTGCTCACAGGGCTGAGGGATGGGCCTGTGTATCCTCCAGGACGTTCAGCTCTAGCAGGCTGGTCTGCAGTACTGCCTGGCCCAGCGGGAAACACTCTCCACTGCTCTTTAAACAAGAGAAGAAGCACTTTCATGATGCAAGGGGAATTTCAAAAGGCCAGGGGAACTTTCTCCCTCCATATCTGTAGGAGAAAGTGTGGATCTTGTGAATATCTTGCAAGCGTGGCAGAATAGAGGCTGGGCAATACATGCAGTCGGCTACTTCTCTGAGAGAGTGAGCTGGTGGTCTCAGAGGGGCTGGCCTCCATCTGTCCCTGCAAAGGGAGGTCAGCCATGGGCGGAACAAGCTGCCATCCCGGGAGACATGACCCAGGACTTCTATGCTAGCTCCTGGCTCTCAAGTTTTCCAGCCTAGACCTTTTAGCTTTAGCTCGATTCCTACAAGGATCTCTCTCTCTGTCTCTCTTTTAATTTAGTGAAGCTTCTTCCAGCAACACCATCGTACAGAAAAACAAACCCAAAATAGTTCATTAGCATGGATTTATTTTATCACTTCACATCAGTAACATTTTATCTTGTAGATTTTAAATAAATGACAGCAATGGGGCCATGTCCACAAATACAAAAACCACACAGAATCACTGCAAAATATGTATGTAAATCTTGGTGAGTCACACCAGTCAAATATTGTTGAGTAATATTGAGAAACACACTTGAAGAGGATAAATGATCACAAATACCTTTTCTTTAAAAAACAAGTGCCTTTCTTACACTCTTGGGATAGTCTTCAGTTCAGTGAATCCACCATTGGAAAGAATAATTTACCAATTTCAAGTCAAGTCTCGAACAACTATCCACACTTGCTGGAATAGTTATCACAAATATAAAAGATGACAAACACATTTCTTTTCACGATGAGCGGAAGTGGCTGCGGTGCGAAGCTGTTCACCCTGCTTGTTTCTGTACAACTCCAAGAATAACAATGGCAGCATGCGCTAATCTGAAAATCAGCATCACAAAATTTGCAAGAGGCTCAGGGTAGGAAGGGTTTTCTAAATTCCACACATCACTTGAAGCGCTTAAAAGGCATTGTGTTATTTGATCCTAAGATAACCTATTTTCAGACGAGGAAACGGATATTTAAAGAAATGAAGCAACTTGTACGTGTGCCTATGCACACATCTACCAGAGGCTGGCTGCCAAGTGTATCAGCTGTTTGCCTAGCAGGAAACCAAATGATGTTCACTTGTGCTGTCCTCGTGCACTGACCTGGTGTACACAGGCCTATTTAGACACTCAAGATGCTCTACAGCTGTGCAGGTCTACACGCAGTGACAGCACATTTGGATATGAGCACAGACCCCAGCTGTGCTCCTACATGTGCCCCAAATGGGTCAATCTGCAAATACAAGAAAACCGTGGGTGAATGTCACCATGCTGAAATGTGTCATCAACACACCTGGTCCACTTGGTAGTTATTTATTACATAGAAGATGGAAAAGTTTGAAATACATTCTGAAGACGAGACTGTGGGAAAAGTTTCCACAAAATGGGGAACACAATCTGAAAGCCAAGATGGTAGAGCATGCATTCGGCTGGGTCGGAATTCCGGGCTTTGGGCTAGGATGTACCAACCACTTCGTTGTACTTTGATGTCTGAAGTTGTTTCTCTTTATGAAGCACAAAATGGAGTCCTCCGTAGTCGCACTGAGGGGATGTCTCTGAATGCCCTGTCTGACACAAGTATACCGTGAAGTGCTTTCCTCTTCTCTTCATGCTTGGTTGCCATGAAAAGCCTTTCTTTGGAACGAGTTCAGCCTATCTGGAACTCACGCATGCCTGTTCCTAGGCAGCATCTTTGAAAGTCCACCTTTTCTTTGAGCTTGTGGATCTCCAGAAAACAGGCTTTGAATGAGTCATGTGTGTCTTCAGGGCCCAACATGGCAGATGGTTCTGGAACCATCTACTAGGCGTCTAGCGGAAAAGTAGAAGGAGTACCCACTTCCTATTCCAGAGAAGAAAGAACCCTAACGGCAGAGATGGCTGATCAGTGTGCCCTCCTACTGGGGTATGAATTCATCTACATCCGGATATTCAGCTGACTTCTGTCCAGGCTGGCTGGAAACTCTCAGATGACACGGCTCATTTGTTGTAAGATGCTTAACTGGAGATGGGGGGCAGCTGGGGACCCAAGGCCCCTCCCACATCCCCGCCATGCACAGGACTCATCGGATGTCCATTTGAGACAGGACCCCCTCCCCTCAATACACACAAGCTGAGCCATGTCATCTTCCAACCTAATCCCAAATGCTGGCGTTCCCCCCCACCCAACCCCCAAGTCAATTCTTCCCCTAGGTCCAGGTAAACTTAGTTGAATTGGGGAAATTAAAAGAAACTGGAGGTACGGTTGTTTTGTATGTCTTTGGGCTCATACTTCCTATCTGGGATTTAATCTTTTATTTATTAACAATCTATTAGGATCTTTCTCCCACAACTGGGGATGCACGGAGTATGTCGGCGTCGCGCCCTAGGACCTACACCCTGGCATCTGTTTGTATTTTGTTCCTTGGTATTCACAATCCTCCCGATTCTGCCTCTCGAGTAGCTGGGATTACAGGCGTGTAGCCTGTACTGGCTTTTGTGATGATGCCTACACAGAATCTCAGCACTCAGGAGACCGAGGCGGGAGGATTGTGGAGTTGGAGGCTGGCCTGGGCTCTGGGGTGAGACCTTGTTTCACCTTGTTTAAAAATAAAAAAGAAGACTAGCTCTAACGCCTTGCTTTCAACCCTTCGTATGGTCGAGGCCTGGTCAAGTCCGCCTGACCCGCTGCTGCCTGGTCAGGATTCTCAGTGGTCCACCTTGTTCTCCCAGCGGCCGCGTCCATCCCTCTCCTCCCGCTCCGGCGGAGGCGCGTTCTCACTCTCAAAGGTGGCCTCCTCCTCCTCCTCCTCCCGGATCACCTTCACCAGCTGCAGGAAGCTGGGCGGGGGCCCCTGCTCCTGCAGCTCCCGGAGCCGGCACCACAGGGCCCCGCTCAGGCTGGCGCCGGCCATCACCTGCTCCAGGCGCACCTGGTCCACGATGCTCCGGGAGATGGCCCGCTTCTCCACCGCCCTCCGGAGCAGGGTCTCCAGCCGGAGCACGTAGGCCGAGACCTTCTCCCCTTCCTCCTGATAGGTCTTCAGGTACCTCACCTGCGAGGTGCGGCGGCTCTCCAGGCTGCCGAACACCTGCTTGAAGGCCTCCAGGCACTCCTCCACGCCACCGGCCGGGCTGTCGGCCTGCAGGATGCGCATGAGGTCCAGCGCCGGCCCGCGCAGGCTCTCCATCAACCACCTCTTCTTCTCCGCCTCGGCCACCGGCCACTCCTTGACGATCTCCGTGGCCTGCTCCAGCCACACCTCGAAGGGCTCCTCCTCCGGCGCGGGCGCCGGGCTGCCCGAGAACACCCGCAGCTTGCGGTACCTCATGGGCAGCAGGGGCTGCGGGGCGTGGGCCACCGCCTGCCCCACCAGATGCGCCAGCAGCTCGGGCGAGATGCAGGGCACGGTGGCCGGCGACAGCCCTTCCTGTCCCAGGGCCCGGAACATGCCGGACACCGTCTGTCCCTCCTTCTCCAGAAACAGGTTCAGTCTCTCCAGAAACTCCGTGTCCTGGTTGGGGGTCTTGAAGATCACCTTCCAGACACCCCCCTTGGCCTGCACCTCGGTGGGGATGGCGGACACATCGGTGGGCTCCAGCAGCTCCAACAGGACGGCGTTGGCGTTCTCCTGCTTGCGGAAGATCTTGCCCAGCAGTCGGTACCCGCCCAGTGCCTTGAAGGCCTCCTGCAGCACGCCCTGGACCTCGGCCTCCTCACAGTCCACGGGCACGCCCGTCACCATCAGCGCCTTCTGGTCATCCACGTTCATGATCCTGCACCAGCCCTCCAGCAGCGCCACGGCCATCGCCCCCGAATCCCGGCTCCCCTGCACGCTACAAGGATCACGGGTGTCAGTGGTTCAATCCCTGCGAAACATAGAGGAACCCAGCCCCAGCATCTCCTAGACCTTCCCCAAGGCAGGGTGTCAGGGCCGGAGCCCTGCAGTCCGCTTGTTCTGGGGCTGGTTTGTCCACTCCACTTGACAGACTGGCCTTGTTTGCTTACTATGACCCGTTTTCTCCCACGAACCCCACTGCCACGTAGTTTCCATACCACAGGCTCATCAGACACTTGACTAATGTCTTTAATCCCCAGTTGCGGGAAAGAAGAAATCAGAGCCAAATACCTCTTTATATGTTCCAGAATGCTCTGTGAGAGCCAAGGAGCTTCCGTTCAGCTTCTAGCTCAGGAAGAGGTCCCCCACCTCCACACAGGGGGTGTGTGTGGTCTAAACTCAGCCACGCCACGCAGTCCTGCTGTGTATAAATAAGAAAACACATTTTCATGCTCAACTATCACCCAGCATTGCAAACCGACTTATTCAAAAGTATGTCTAACCTGGGTACTGGTGGCTTATGCCTGTAATCCTATCTACTCAAGGCTGAGATCTGAGGATTGTGGTCTGAAGCCAGCCGGGGCAGGAAAGTCCATGAGACTCATTATGTCCAGTAAACTACTCAGAAAAGGCTGGGAGTGTCACTGTGGCTCAGGTGGTAGAGCACTAAGCCTTGAGCACAAAGAAGCTTAGGAACAGGGCCCAGGCCCACAATTCAAGCCCCAGAACTGGCAAAAAACAAAAATAAAAGACATCTGGAATCTGGCTCACATCTATAATCTTAGCTACTCAGGAGGTTGAGGTCTGTGGATCATGGCTCAAAGCCTGCTCAGGCAGGAAAGTCTGTGAGACTCTTACCTCCAATTAACCACAAAAAAAAGTCAGGAGTGAACTGGTGGCTCAAGTAATAGAGTGGCTAGCCTTGAGCTAAAAAGCTCAGGGACAGTGCCCAGGCCTTGAGTTCAAGTCCCAGGACCAACACATATTAAAAAGACAAAAAACTGAGCCAGGTCCAGCCCTTGGGAGGCTGAAGCAGGAAGACTGAGCTCAATGGAAGCCTAGCCTACAAAGGGAGACCCTGTCTCACACAAAAATATAATCAAAGACAAAGATTCAACTGAGAATCACTCAAACATTTAATATAGGCAAGAGGAAAAATAAAATCACTAGTGCTGATGGCTCACACCTGTAATCCTAACTATTCAGGAACTGAGATCTGGGATTGTGTTTCAAAGCCAGCATGGGCAGGAAAGTCTGTGAGTCTCTTATCTCCAATTAATCACCAGAAAACCAGAATTGGTGCTGTGGCTCAAAGTGGTAGAGCACTAGCCTTGAGCAAAGAGCTCAGGGACAGTGCCCAGGTCCTGAGTTCAAGCCCTACAACCAACACACACAAAAATAATGAAAGTAAAAAAAAATCTTGGGACTAGATGAGTTAAATTTGGTGTTTTAAGTCCAGTCTCTTCTGTTTAGTGAGATTTTTGTAAGTGGCATGTTTCTTTGGTGAAGAAGGAAAGGTACTTTTTCCCTGGCACCTGACTGAGCAGAGGTCATGGGAGGAGGAAAAAGGCAGAACTCCTGGTTCTGGAGTGGTTGGGAGACGGGAGGATGTAGATGCAGATCCCCGGTAGAGCATGGTCTGCCCCAGGTGACTTCCTCATCCTGAAACATCACTGTGCGGGACAGGAAGCTCGGATGGCTAGGACTGACAGAACCACACTAGGTCCTCCTGGGGGACCCATGTGGAATGCAGGCCATGCTGTTGACTGGAATGTCATGGGTCGGTGTGATCATCCCTCCCAGTGACTTTTGTGCTGGGTGTGTTAGGAGACTACAATGATCTTCTCCTTGGTCTGACCATCTCCATCCATGTGAAAGAACCTAATGCCACAGATGCCACCCTGTGGCCACCACAACAGTTGCTCCTGCTGTGGGTGCAGCTCCAAAGTCTTTCTGGGAGTCACTGACAGCCACAGCCCTCTGTGAAAGCAAGTAGAGGAAAATGCTGCCCGACCCCCCATCCCTGCCACTTCTCTAGTTCTCCTTCCACCATATGGGGGTGACTTCCCCCTCCATTAGGGTACTTAGATAGATTGAATGTCCAGGAAGAGCGAGGTGCAGAGGCTGCTCTTCTGCAGCGAGGCTGGCTTTCCAGGGCTCTTTCCCAAAGGCAATCTTACCTGTTAACGCCACTCTCACACACAGAGTCACAGAGGAAAAGCACCTTGATGTACTACAGGGCCGCCTTGGAAATATTTGGATATGGAGAAATAGAAGGACTTTTTTCACACAGAGGATAGTCTGGCCGTGAAGCTGAAGACGGCGCTGGGACGGCTGGAGGCATCAGCCTTGGGCACAGGGTCCCCATTCTCTCTAACCCATATCCCATCCAAGAAGGCACTTGGCTCTCTGTCTAGGAGCTGCTGTGATTCACAAGGAAGCACTTTATTCACAGAGAACACACCGGTGCTAGGTCCCCAAAGCCCTACTCAGGTTCTCTTCCCAGCGCAGGTGTCCCCTCTGGCGCCTTCTCCTCCTGGGCTCCGTCCTGTGCGCACCCCGGGCGCACCCCGGAGCGGAGGGGGCCCGTGCCACCTCCCTGCGGCTGAGGGCCTCTCCAGCCCACGCCCACCCCGACTTACTGAGCATGCCCAGTAAGCAGCCGGAAGATGGACACCATTTCTGCCGGTTTCTGCCACTGTGGGAAGACAGGCGGGGCAGAAAGCGACCCGATGCAGCAGAGGACGCGACGTGGAACAGGCCAGGAGCCTGGAATCAGCAGGGAAGGGCCCCCGCAGAGGGTTTTACGCCCGCCCAGATTGCCACTAACCCAGGCCCTGGCCAGACGATCCCTGCGTACGCCCCAAATCTTCACACAATTCGGGGTCCTCTCCCCACCCCTCGCCCCCAATCTCGACCTACCTCCTGCCTCGCTCGCCCGGGGGCTGCCCGCTCCCTCTGCGCGCCAGGCCGGCACCGCAGTGCGCAATGCGGGCGGGGGGCCTGGGCGGGGCGCCGCGGGGCCGGGCGGGCTGGAGGCTTCGGGAGGGGGCTTCGGCCGGGTTCTTCCAATGTGCGTGCGTGTGCGTGTGCGTGTACGTGTGCGTGCGGTGCAGAAAGATACCAGCTTGCGGCCTTGCTTGGCGCAGTGGCGCAGCTGCGGGGCGTGGAGTCCGCAGGCAGCCCGGCGGGTCTGCGCCTGAACGGTCGTAGGGGCCTGGAATCCGCACTCCGTGCTGCACCCCCGTCGTCCAGAGGGGCTCCCCGCCCTCCCCTCTCTCCCACCCGCCGCGCCCCTCCGCATCTCTCCCCGCCATGCTGTGCGTCCCCCCCCCCCCACGGTGATGCACGAACCTCGACGGCCCTCCGAGGCGCTCCCCAGGGCCCCGCGGACCCCCGCAGCACGCCGCGCCCTCCCCCGCCCTCCGCCGGGGGTCCGCGGGGCCCGGGACTCGATCCCCTGTGCCGCCGTCGGCTGACACCCGAGCTGAGCGACCCGGCGCCCCTCGCACGGGGCGACCTCACCCCGGGGCCGCAATGCGGCGGGAGAGGCGCCGGGGCGCAGAGTCAGGGGCCGGTGCCCCGGGCTCCTCGCGCCCCGCGCCGGCCCCACACTCACCCTGGCCCCGAGGTCGGTCCGCAGACCCGCGGCGCGCATCCGTGAGCAGGGGGTCCGGCCGCTTCACTTCCGGAGCGCGGGCTCCGGGCACGCGGCGCTCGGCTCGCTCCCCTCCGCCCGCCGCGCCCCTCCCCCGCCCGCCGCGCCGCGCCCCGCCCCGCCGCGCCCCGCCCCGCGCTGCCGGGAACCGCCGTCCTCCGCTCGCTCGCGCTGCCGCAGCGGCCGTGCGCCCGGACCCAACTTTGCCGCTCGCCGCCGGAGCTCGCGCGGGGCGGCGCGGGGGGCGTGGGCAGGGCGGGCGGGCGCGGGTCAGGGGGAGGGACCGGGCGGGTCGCCGGCTCGCCTGCTCGCCTTCTTCTCTGCACACCTTGCGCCAGGCAGGGAGCGGCGAGGGGCTGGTGCGCGCCGCGGACGGACGGACGGACGGACGAGAGGACCCTCCCCGAGCCCCCCGCGCACCATGGCCGAGCGGAAGCCGTCCGGGAAGGCGGCCGAGGACGAGGAGGTCCCTGCCTTTTTTAAGAACCTGGGCTCGGGCAGCCCCAAGCCCCGGCAGAAATTCTGCGGCATGTTCTGCCCGGTGGAGGGGTCCTCGGAGAACAAGACCATCGACTTCGACTCGCTGTCGGTGGGCCGGGGCTCGGGGCAGGTGGTGGCCCAGCAGCGGGACGTCGCCCACTTGGGCCCCGACCCGCAGACGCCGTTCTCCCGGCAGGGCCGGCGCGCCGGCGGGGAGCCATCTGTTGAATCCGGCCGGAAGGTGGAGATCCGGCGGGCCTCGGGCAAGGAAGCCCTGCAGAACGTCTACGACCAGGTTGGTGCGGGGCGGGGGGGGGGGAGGGCGTGGGGAGGTGGGATGCAGCGCGGGGCCGGGCGCGGGGGGCCGCCCCTCCCCGGGTCCCCTTCGTTCCGGGTCGGCGGAGCCCCGAGCCCCTCCCCGGCGCACCGGCCCGCACGCCCCGCCTCGCGCGCGCCCCCTCCACGCATCTGCACGCGCGCCCCGCCCTGCGCCCCTTCCCCGCGCGGGGTGCGGCGGGCGGCGGCGGCGGGGCGCCCACAAAGACGGCCCCGGGGCGCGGGGCGCGGGCGGGCCGGAGCCGCGGAGCCCGCACCGCAGGCGTGGCGTGGCGCGGCGCGTGCGGGGCGCACGGCGGCTCCATTCTTCTTCCCTCGCAGCTGCGGCCGGCTGCCCCACCCTTTTTTTCTTGGAGGCGGCGTGGCGGCCTCCGGGGGTCGGGAGGGGCCGCGGGGGTCGCACCCCTCCCTCCCACCTTCCTTCGCCGGGCGGGCGCTTTCCTGGCGCCGGGTCCTGAGCGCCCGGGTCAGGACCACGGCCAGCGCCTCCCCGGGCGCTCACCGCCCTCCACCCTGCTTCACTCCGCCCAGCGCCGGGCTGTGGAGTCACCCCGGGGAGACCCAGGCTCCTAAACGACCCGGGTAGGGGGCAGAGTTCCACTAAGTGTCTCAGCCGGGGCGTCCCCAAGCGCCCCCCTCTGCCCTGTGGGGGTGCCCTGGGGAGCCGGGTCTGAGTGGATTCCGTCCAAAGAGTAAAAAAAAAAAAAAAGGAAAGAAAGGGGGAAAACGGCTCACATCTGAAACCCAGGCTCCTCACGCTGTGGCGGTGGGAGACAAAGAAAGCCGGTTTGATTAACCTTGATGTGGAAGCCGCTGAACGCTGGTGGATGGGGGCCCCTGTGCCCAAGAAGCACCTCCTGTTTCCACACACACTTGGGTCTTTATTGGGGTGACCTTTAGGCCTGTGAGATGTTTTCCCCACAGCTTTAATTTCTCAACTGATCATTGGCAGTACAAAAATGTTTTAATGCCTTCCCCCCCCCCCTTTTTTGCTGTTTCTCTCCCATGCCTTCGGTGAAGATGAGAAATAAATCAATGAGTGATTCTTTATTGAGTGTCTGGAGAAAGGATGGAGAGTCATAGGGAACTCGAGAGGCTTGCTTTCAGAGGGCTTCTGGAGGAGTTGGGGAGGGATGCACATGCTCATTGAAGGATCCACCAGCCTTCCCTGCACACTGGGTGTGGGCTTAGGGGCAGCGTTGGAGGAAGCTGCTGACCCTACTGTCTCCTGATATGACAGAGAGGTCTGAAGCTTTGGACTTACATTGGATCAATCCTAGCAGCAGTAGACTGTTGGCTGTCTTTTCCTGAAGGTGAGGTGACTACTCACTTAACCCATCTCCACTCCCCACCCATCTTCTGATTTATTCACATAGAGCAGTGTATCTCCTGTCCATGGTCCCTCGGACACCCAGAACATTCTTAAGTCCAACCAGCCTTATGTTGCAAGGGATCAATCAGACAATTACAGAGTCTCAAGCTGACTGGGTGGGAAAGACTTCTTTCTCTGGAGAAGCCCTGTGAGGGTCAAGGCCATGTGTGTCTATGGCTATGTGAACAGTCTCAAGCAAGACAAGCTGTGCTGGTAATTACAGAAAAGTGAACCTGAGAATAAAGAAATTGTTTAGGAATCTCAGAGCATAGCAGGCACCAGTGGGTCAGACCTGTAGGCCTAGCTGCTGTAGGGGCTGAGATCTGATGCTGGTTGTTCGAAGCCAGCCTAGGCAGGAAAGTCCATGAGACTTATCTCCAATTAACCACCCAAATCCAGAAGTGAAGCTATAGCTCAAAGTGGTGGAGTGCTAGCCTTGAGCAAAAAAAGCTCAGGAATGGTACTCAGGCCCTGAGTTCCAGCCCCATAACCAAAAACACAAACAAACAAAAACCCAAACAAACCCCAAAGTCCCCAAAACAAAAAGCAGATCAGTTGACAGGGTTTGATAGTGTCCACCTATAAGGATGGCAGCAGAGAATTAAAACATGAGTTTGAGTAGGATGCAGGTACCTTATACCTATAGTCCTAGCTATTCAGGAGGCTGAGATCTGAGAATTAAGGATCAAAGTTAGCTCAGGCAGAAAAGCCTGAGAAACTCTTTATTTCCAATTAGCCAGAAAAAAAAATCTGGAAGTAGAGATGTGGTTCAAGCGATAGAGCACCAGCTTTGAACAAAAAAAGCCAAGTAAAAAGCCCTGGGTTCAAGTCCCCGAACTGGTATGCACATACACACATGCATACACACACAAACGAACTAAACAACAGCCATGAAACACTTGAATATGAAAGACATAGTTCTACTGGGTTGAATAACACAGCCACTTTCCTGTTCTTTTTTTTTTTTTTTTGGGTCCGGTTGTGGGGCCTGAACTCAGGGCCTGGGCGCTGTCCCTCAGCTCTTCAGCTCAAAGCTAGCACTCTACCACTTGAGCCACAGCGCCACTTCCGGCTTATTGCTTATGTGGTGCTGAGGAATCGAACCCAGGGCCTCATGCATGCAAGGCAAGCACTCTACCACTGAGCCACCTTCCCAGCCCCACTTTCCTGTTCATATAGGTAAGTTTACACGTTTGATCACCAGGACCACTTGTTATAACACTCTACATTTAATAGAAAGTCTAAATCGTAAACCCCGGGCACATGGAGCAAAGGAGCTGATGCAAAACCGAAGCCATTTTAGTCTGTGCGACACGCCCCCGGCCTTGCTTCAGTGGCCTGGGTTTTAGTAGCAGGGTATCCTGGCTCGCCCTCTGCAGCCCTAGCCCAGCCCAGCACTGGGTCATAATGGAGGTTTCTGAGGGATGGTGTCATTCAGGTCTAGGAACCTCCATCTTGCCTGGTACCTTACAAAGGTTTGGAGTTTTCATTTCTACATAAAAGGTATTAGGTGTGCATGTGAGCACATGAGTGTATATTCACATGTGTGTGTGTGTTACATGAATAGCAACGGTGATTTCTGAAGGCCCCATTGGCCCGCCATCTTGGCTGCATTGGGTGGTCATTCCTTGGTTTTCATCTGCGAGCAGGCTGGATGCTGGCTTCTCAGTATTCCTCCCGGATGCCCTGGCCGTGGGGGAGGTAGACTGAGTGGATCTGGGGCTCCTGCCCTCTCTCACCCTGGGGAAGCTGTATTTGGGGGCACTAAGTGTGGACGGAAGGGGCTTTGCTCACCTGCCACACAGTGGACCTGCCATCCCTTCCCAAGCCACAGGCATCATTAGCTTCAGTAGAGACGCTGAGTGAGTACATCTGGAGAGAGCATGTGAAGTAAGCGGCACAGTGTAGCAGCTCAGCCCCAGAAAGGATGGGTAGAGTTTCCCACACCCACCAGTCAGGTATTGGTGAAAGGAAGGAGCCATTAGAGGTACGTGAAGGAGAAAAATTATCCATCTACCTATCATCTATCAATTATCTACCATCCAATCAATTATCTATAACTTATCAGTCATTCATCAATTAACTGTCTATCTACTTAGCTCCCTGTGGCCAGCAGTGAGGTCACACTGGTTACCATCTTGGAAGGATTGAGGCTCTGGGAGAAGATCGCAGAGGGCAGTTTGGTTGGTGTGGATTTTTTTCCCCCCTTGAATCACTGTAACAAAATACCCAAGGCAGGTGACTTCTGAAGTGACCAGAGGTTTGTTTTGGCTCATGGCTCTGGCCCAAGGTTGTCCAGGATGGGATGGCTCCTTGGGTTTGGTCAGAGCTGGAGATACAGCTGAGCACATCCTATCCAGGAAGGAGAGAGGTACGGCAGGGCGTGGTGGGGGAAGCAGGGGAGACACATCCGTCTTGAGTGCCCACAATGCCCTAGGAGCCTTGTATGAGGCCCACACCACCTTCTGGTCCTGCCGCCCAGGAGACCACGCCTTAGCAATATGAAACTTCCATCATCCAGACCATGGCTTCTCCCTCAGCAGTGCCCAGAGCCCTGAGCACCGCCCTTCCTCCAGGAGTCCGCTCCTTCCCACTGCAGGAACGGTGTGTCCAGGACAGCGGCACATCCAGGGAGCCGGCATAGGGGGCTTCCGGTCCTGTTCTTAGCTGGGCATCCCATGGCAGGCTGGAGTGGCAGGAGCTCATTCTCGTCTTGTTCAGGGCAAGTGCCAGATGAGTGGACTAAGCAGAGTTCTACTGAACTCAGCCGCATTGCTGCTGTGGTTTGACTTTGTCCCCAACATGTTGGAGCATTAGCACCCTGGGCCGCGGTGCTGGGAGGTTGGGCCTCATGAGAGGGCTCCACCCACCTGCCACAGGCTGTGGGTTCCAGCTCCGTCCTCACTGGTGTGATGCCTTCTGCCATGTTCTGGTGCAGCAAGAAGGCCCTCAAACGTGCGGCCCTTCGATAGGGAGGCTCCTCAGCCTCCAGAGCCATGAACCAGACTTCTCTTTGTTATAAATCACCCAGACTCAGGCATACTGTTACACAGTCAGCAAGTCTGTGCTGTGCCCTTCCATTGTGTGCCCTTCACCCCCAGAGCCCTGTCCTGGGTTCTGCTGCTCCTGCACGAGTCTCAGCGGGGAAATCCTCTTTTGTGAATGGGAATACTCCAGTTGTCTCCAGAGACTTATTTGATCATGCACAAACCTGTGAACTGGTAGATGTCTCCTTAGGTGAGTGTGTGGTAGAGATTTGGCTGGGTGCCTACAACAATGGCAGTAATTTGATACTCGGCAGGCTCCATTGGTTCAAAAGGAGAGGTACAGGTATGAACCAACTCCTGAAATGCACCTGGGGAGGTATCAGAGGACAAAGGCACTGGGTTAGAATCATAATTACTAGTTGTCTTGATTCCTTACTCATCATCTACCAATTATTACTACTTGCATTGATTATTAATTACTATGATCATTCCTTGACTTACATTGACATTTGTGATAAAGTAACATGGCATGATTGCCATCGTAACCATTCCGTGCTGAGTCTTTGGTTCAGCAAAGCTCCTGATGTCCACTCTGTAGGAAGTTGATCTGCAGAACTTTTCCATCTTGCCACACTGTAACTCTGTCCCCGCCGGCCATTCCCCCGTGCCCCTCTGTCAGTCCTCTGACTGTCCTGGGGGTTGGTGTTCTGGTACCTCCTGAGTGTTTGTCTCTTGTGACTCACTGGCTTATTTTACTTAGCATGCTGTCTATGGTTATCCACGCTGTAGCGTGTGATGGAATTTCTTCCTTTTTCTTTTAAGGCTGACTGATACTCCTATAATGATTTAAAGCATAATGAGTCACTGATGACTTGAAAACACTATTGCTCCATGAACAGGTTTGCAGTTAACTAATGGTAGGAAGAACTAGGAAGGACAAAGGGTGGGCAGATGCAGATACTACATTGAAAATGAACTCTACAAACTGTGTTTGGGGTGAGAGGGAAAGACTAGGAGAGAGCGAGGGAAGGGGTGACATTGTCCAAAAAGAAATGCACTTACTACCTGACGTGTGTAACCGTAACTCTCTGTATATCACCTTTATAATAATGTAAAAAATTAGGTACCAGCTTAAAAAAATATATATAAATAAGAAATAGGAAGGATAGTTTGGGATGGTGCGTAAGGCCTGAGTGGAGGGAAATTCTCCCATCTGTCTATTTCTTCCCCCTTCAAGAGGAGGAGCATTGTCACTGATAGCCTCTGACCCTGACTTTGTATGTATGTCCATGCTGGTCCTGGGTCTTGAACTCAGGGCCTAGGCACTGCCATTCAGATTTTTTGCTGGAGCTCTACCGCTTAAGCCACAGCTCCACATCTGGCTTTTTCTTTTGTTTTGTTGATTGTGGTGCTTGAATTCTGGGCCTGAGTACTGTCCAAGGCAAGTGCTCTACCACTTGAGCCACAGTGCCATTTCTGGTTTGCTGGTGGTTATTGGAGATAAGAGTCTCACGGATGGGCTGGGAAGGTGGCTCAGTGGTAGAGCGCTTGCCTTGCATGCATCAGGCCCCAGGTTCGATTCCTCAGCACCACAAAAGCAAAAAGAAAAAAAGCCGGAAGTGGCGCTGTGGCTCAAGTGGTAGAGCGCTAGCCTTGAGCTGAAGAGCTGAGGAAAGCGCCCCGGCCCAGAGTTCAGGCCCCACGACAGGACCAAAAAAAAAAAAAAAAAAAGAGTCTCACGGACTTTCCTGCCCAGGCTGGCTTTGAATCTCAGTCCTTAGCTCTCAGCCTCCTGATTAGCGAGGATTGGAGGCATGAGTCACAGGTGCCAGGCCCTTTTCTTTTCTTTCTTTCTTTCTTCTTTTTTCCTGTGGCTAATTGGAGATAGGAGTCTTTGGATTTTTCTGCTTGGGCTGGCTTCGAACTGTGAACCTCAGATCTTAGCCTCCTGAGTAGCTAGGATGACAGGCATGAGCCACCTTCCCCAGTGGCCCTGACTTTTTTTTTTTTTGTCGGTCATGGGCCTGAACTCTGGGCCTGGGTGCTGTCCCTCAGCTCTTCAGCTCAAGGCTAGCACTCTACCACTTGAGCCACAGCACCACTTCTGGCTTTTTCTGCTTATGTGGTGCTGAGGAATTGAACCCAGGACCTCATTCATGCAAGGCAAGCGCTCTACCACTGAGCCACCTTCCCAGCCTGACCCTGACTTTTGAACATTGTATCCTTCAGAAACTCATGACCTCACACTGTGGTAATCAGGCCTGGGATGGGCCTATTTTTCAGTAAAGGTTTTTTTCCCTTTTTAGCAGAACTTGGGTTTGAACTCAAGGCCTTACACTTGCTAGGGGAGGGTTCCACTACCTGAGCCACTCACTCCCCCAGACCTTTTCACTTTGGTTTATATTTTAGATTGGGTCTCCTGCTTTTGCCCAGGCTGCCTCTCAGTGTAATCCTCCTATCTTCAGGTAGCCGAAGATAACAGGCATGAACATCATGCACAGCCCTAGACCGGCCTGGTCTGTTGGTATGCATGTCCCTCTCTACTTCCTGGAGAAAGGAGGGAACATTGGAGTTGATCACTCACTTCTTGAATGGCAGAGGTCCAAGGAGGCCTGTTGCCTAACTCCACCATTGTGGATGTAGAGAAAGTGGTTCTTGAGTATTTACTTCCTTTCTCTGGCCTCAGGTGATTAGATTAGGATGAGGGCCTCTGCACTGAAGCCCTACTTCTGACACCCTCCTTACTGATGTAGCCGCACCCAGCTCTGGGAATGTGCTTGTCCACTCTACTTGAGATAGGCTTTGCATTTCCTTGGCTGGGGCTGGGGATGGAACGCGGGGCCTTGTGCCTGCTAGGCACAAGCATTGCACTGCGGAGCTCCACCTCAGCCCTGGGTTCTACATGCTAGAGCTTGTAGGGTGTAGCAGGTTACCCTCGCCCTTACAACCTTTGAGAGAGGGATCCAGTCTATTGCTCTAATTCCTAAACCCTTGCAGTGTGTGACCCTGTCCCATGGCTTCCCTCACCTGCCAGGGCTGGGTGGTGAACTTCCCGGGGCGGGTCAGTTCTGTGGGTGGGTATGGGTGGTAGACCCTTGCTGAGTGCTTGGTAGGAACTGCCTCATTGCTCCGATGGTGGTGACCAAGTGGGTGCCACCGCTGTCCTTGTTTTGTAAGAGAAGTGTACCTGAAATGTAAGAAGCAGGATTTGAACCTGGGTCGGTATGACCCTAGAGCTTATTTTGTTTTTAACACTGAGGTTTGAATTCAGGGCTTTTCATTTCCTAGGCTGGTATTCTGCCACCTGAGCAATGCTCCCCCTCTCCCCAGTTCTTTTTGCTTTTATTTTTCAGATAGGGTCTCAACATTTTTGTCTGGCTGTTCTGGACTCTAGTATTCCTATTTACATCTTCAGGCATGTGCTACCATGCTTGGCTTTTATTGTTAAAATGAGTTCGTTCGTTTGCTCCTTCCTTCCTTTTCTTTTTTTTGTCACTCGTGGGGCTTGAACTCAGGGCCTGGGCACTCTGCTTGAGCTCTCTGACTCAAGGCTAGTGCTCTACCGCTTTCAGCCCCAGCTCTACTTCCAGTTTTCTGGTGGATCATTGGAGATAAGAGTCTCAACTTTCCTGTCTGGGCTGGCTTTGAACTGTGATCCTCAGATCTCAGCCTCCAGAGTAGCTAGGATTACAGGCGTGAGCCACCAACACCAGGCAGAGAGTTCCTTTAACTTTCATCCAAATTAGCTTCCAACTGTGATCCCCCAGATCTCTGCCTCCCAAGTAGTTAGGATTACAGGCATGAGCCACTGTGCGTATATGGAGAGATTTTAATCCTTGTTGCCTTTTGTATGCATCATGTATTCATTTTTATCTCCAAAGGATTGCTGCAAAAAAGTTCTGAGTGCCTGATTTTTTTTTTTTGCAGTGTGTCTTATAAGGTCATTTATAAAATGGACTGTTGATTAGTCATTGTGAATATGTCCTAAGCTGCTGATATTCTGTCCATCAAAGGCGAAAGAAGTCCCCCAATACTACTGGGATGCAGGCCAACTCTGAACAGTAGGAATGACAGCCCCTTCTAAGATTAGAACGCTGTGCTGACAATGTGATTTTGTTTGATGTAAATCATTGTCTAAGTCAATCTGGGCTGTTATCACCAATTACCGCAGCCTGGGGGCTGGAGCGGCAGATGCTCACCCCTCATTGCCCTCCTCCCCACCAGTCCCAGAGCAAGATCTGGCCGCTGTGCTGACTGGGGGTGGCTGTCACCACCCTGTGCCCTGGAGGGGGGCAGAAGGAGAAGGCAGGCTCCTCTTCCTCCTCCTCTTGTTCATCTTTTCTTCTCTCTTTTTGAGGAAACTGGGACCTGTGCTGCCAGACCGGGGCACTCTTCCCAGGGCCCATTCCCAGGCATTTCTTTTTGGCTTTGGTTGTTTTGGGGGTCCGGTCTTCCTTTTTGCCTGGGCCAGCCTTGGATGTTGAGCCTCTGCCTGGCTCGGCCTCTTTCTCTCTTTAGTGAGACCCACAGTCCCCCAGCGAGGCTCTGAGCCGCTGGCCTGGTCTCCTTCCAGGGCCTTGCCTCCCCGTCCTGTTGGGGTTCAACGTCAGCGTGTCTGTGCTGTGACATCCGAGAACGCTGTGAGGGTGGTGAGGAAGGGCGGGGCAGGAGCGGCTCTGGGCCCCGGGTTTAGTTCATTATGGTCTGTGGTGGCCCCGACAGGAAGCTGCACGCAGGTCCTGTCCTGGAAGGTAAGAGCGCTCGGACTGGAAGCGCACTGGTTGTGGAGTTGGGAAGCCTGCTGCCCCTCAGCTCTGCTCTTTGCCAGCTGTGCAGACACTAGGCTGTCACCCGACCCTGTCTACCCCTGGGTGGAGATCTCTAATCCTTCCTCCCCAGGCCCTTAATCTCTGAATAAAAGCTATGCTGTCCCTGGCTGTTTGTGCTCTTTTCGTGTGTGTGTGTGTGTGTGTGTGTGTGTGTGTGTGTGTGTGTGTGTTAGTTTTATAATTGAGGGAACCGTTTGTGTTAAATTCTCACTTTAGTCCATTCTTGTTTTAACTGTGTAGCACCTGCTTAATTCTAGAACAATTTTTTAATCATTCTCAAAAGAAACCTCATGGTCTCTAAGCAGACATCTTCCCTTGCCTGCCTCCCTGCGCCTCTAGCCTGTCAATCTTCCTTCCTCTGTGGGTGGGCTTGTTCTGAAGGTTTCATAGCCACAGAGAGCCCTGCTTCGGTTTCCTGCACCCAGTGTAACGTGTTCAAGGTTCATCCAGGTTGTAGCCTTTTTACGGCCAAGCAATCTTCTTTGTTTGTGTATTCCATACTTTGTGTTTCCTTTATGTTTTTTCTTTTTTTTCTGTTTATGTATGTGGTACTGAGGAATGGAACCCAGGGCTTCATGCATGCTAGGCAAGCACTCTACCACTAACCACATTCCCAAGCCTGTGTCTCACTTCTACTGATGTACTAATTGTTCAGAACAAATCCTTGACTCTTTTTAATTTCTTTCCTTTCCATTTTTTTTTTTTTTCCCAGTCGTGGGGCTTGAACTCTGGGCTTGGGTGCTGTCCCTCAGCTCTTCAGCTCAAGGCTAGTGCTCTACCGCTTGAGCTACAGCTTCACTTCTGGCTTTTTTCTGCTTATGTGGTGCTGAGGAATCAAGCCCAGGGCCTCATGATGCAAGGCAAGCGCTCTACCACTGAGCCACCTTCCCAGCCCCGCTTTTGTTTTTCTTTTCCTCAACAGATAGACATTTGGCTATTTGACAAACTTGTACAAATTTTTGTTTAAACAAATGTTTTCCACTGTTCTTGGATTCTACCTGGGGATGGGATCCCCGGGCCATATGGTGAGTTTATGTTGAGCTTTTTTGAGGAACTGCCTAAATGTTTCTGTAAAGTCTATCATTTTATATTCCTGCAAGAATGTATGAAGGCCTGATTTCTGCAGTGTTCCCTGGTACTGGTTTTTTCTCTTTCTGATTATCATCGTCTGTATAGGGATGGATTGGCATCTCATGGTGGTCCTAATTTGTATTCCTAATAACGAATGATGTTGTGCATGTTTTCCTGTGCTTGCTGGACAGTGGTAGATGTTCTTTCAAGATGTATCTATGTTATGGCCTACTTCTTAGACCAATCACTTTGTTGTTGTTGAATTTATATATATAATACAGAAATATATATACTATATATAGCTTCTTTATATATTCTGGACACTATACCTTCATTGCATATAAAGGGTTTTTTTTTGGTTGGTCGAGGGGCTTGAACTCAGCCTGGGCACTGTCCCTGCGCTCTTCAGATCAAGGTGAGTGCTCTACCACTTGAGCCACAGTGCTACTTCCTGTTTTCTAGTGGTTTATTGGAGATAAGAGTCTCATGGACTTCCTACTTGGGCTGGCTTTGAACCGTGATCCTCAGATCTCAGCCTCCTGCGTAGCTAGGATGACAGGCGTGAGCCACTGGTGCCTGGCTCCAATAATATTTTTTTTTTAAGAAAAGCTTCATGGTGGGGTTCAAAACAGGCTGGCTTTGAACCACAATCCTCAGATCTCAGGCTCCAGAGTTCTAGAAACATCAGTGTGAACCAACAGTGCCCAGTGGTGGAGGTGATTCTTGAGATAGGATCTTTGTGCCGAGGCTGCCTGGACTCCAGTCCTCCTGTTTGTACTTCCCTGTGTTGCGGGGATTATGGGTGTGAACCACTGCACCCAGCCATCGGTTGAGGTGGAATCTCTCAAACTTTTTCCTTTGGGCTGGCTGTGAACTGTGAATTGATCTTCATCTCCGAAGTAGCTAGGATTACAGCCATGAGCCACTACACCCAGCCTCTGGCTGTTCTTAAAACTACTAAATTAACTGAAATCTAACAAGGAAGTTCTAGGACTTAATTTCTTGGAGCCATTTTCATAAAAACAAATTCTTGGAGAGCTTTGAAATTCACGTAGAATAGTATTTAAGCAGCTTAGTGTCCTCAAGTGTTTTATGCACCACAGAAGCCTGATCCTTCTGCCTGCATGTACAAGGAAAATTTCTTTGTTGTATGTGCATATATGGATATACATAGACATGCATTTTTATAGAAATAGTACAAGTGAACATTTGGTTTTAGAGCGGCAGGTTGATGGCGAGGGAGGAAGGAACCAATGGTGGAATTGAAAACAAAATGCTTTGGAAATGGAGCACCGGTGGCTCCAACCTCTAATCCCAGCTCTCAGGAGGCTGAAATCTGAGGATTGTGGTTCAAAGCCAGCCTCCTAGGCAGGAAGTTCTGTGAGCCTCTTATCTCCAATTAGTTCCCCCAAAAGCCAGGAGTGGCGCTGTCCCTCAAAGTGGTAGAGTGCTAGCCTTGAGCTAAAGAAGCCCAAGGACAGCACCCAGGCCCTGAGTTCAAGCCTCAGGACTGGCACAAAAAAAAGGAAAGAAAGAGAGGGAGGAAAGGAGGAAGGAAGGAAGGAAGGAAAGGAAGAAAAAGAGAAAAGAAAGGAAAGAAGGGAGGAAGGAAGGAAAGAAGGAAGAAAGAAAGAAAGAAAAAGAAAAAGATACAAAACCATTTAGGAAGTGAATTGAATTCCAGTTAGAATTTTTTTCCGATTGTGGTATATTTTACATCAAATTTACTATCTTAATGATTTTAGGTGTGCACTTAGTGTATTTGTGTTGTTGTGTAACCATCAGAATTTTTTTCAATTTGCACAACCAAAGCTTCATGCCATTAAACATTAACTTTATCTCCTCCCCTTCCCAACCCTGGCCACCCCTGTATACTGGTGAGATCTTGTCTGGTTTTGATAGGAGTGAGTAGGAACTTAGAGCCTTGTGCTTATTTTTGAGTTGGTGAGTCCTTCCGCCTTATGTTCCTATTATGTCTTGCTTATATTCAGGTAACTTATTTTCTGTGACATTTCCTGTGAGATTTATTTTCCCCAGATATGTGTGTGTGTGTGTGTGTTTGTGCACGTGCGCGCGTGCACGCGCGCCCGGGACTTGAACTCAGAGCCTGGGCTCTGTCTCTAATCTTTTTTGCTCAAGGCTAGCACTCTACCACTTGAACCACAGCTTCACTTCTGACTTTTGGTGGTTAATTGGAGATAAGAGTTTCATGGACTTTCCTGCCCAGGCTAGCTTTGAACTGTGATCCTTATATCCCAGCCTCCTGAGTAGCTACTAGTTCAGGTTGAGCCACCAATACCTAGTGACTTTTTTTTTTTGTCAGTCGTGGGGCTTGAACTCTGGCCTGGGCGCTGTCCCTCAGCTCTTCAGCTCAAGATGAGTGCTCTACCACTTGAGCTATAGCGCCACTTCTAGTTTTCTGGTGGTTAATTGGAGATAAGAGTCTCACGGACTTTTCCTGCCTGGGCTGGCTTTGAACAATGTGATCCTCAGATCTCAGTTACCTGAAAAGCTAGGATTACAGGCGTGAGCCACCAGTGCCCACATCACCTGGCGACTTTTGAGATTTTGTTGACTGGTAGGAGGTCACTGTCACGAGCTCACTTTTGGTCCTAATCATTTTCCATTGGTTTTCTTTGGGTGGCTTTCTGGTCTGTGGCTAATCTTCTTGATTATGTTGATAGCTCTTGGAGAGCCCTGGGGCTGCTTGATTTCTGACTTTAATGCAAGGCCTTCTGCTCCTTCTCTGATGTTAGAGAGACTTTCATGGTGCTCATCTTTTCATTGCTGCTTGAGGTCATCATCTCAGCCCTGGACGGTGAGGAACAAGCTGTGGGTGAACCATTTGTTTCTTGCTCACTGCACTGAGTGGGAACTAGGGGCTAGGCGAGGGTGGGGTGGGGGGTCTCTGTGATGCAGACACTGGGGCTTCAGATGAGCGATTTTGGCCAGGTGCCCTTGGCTCACGCTTGTAATCCTAGCTACTCAGGAGGCTGAGATCTGAGGATTGCAGTTCAAAGCCAGCCGTGGCAGGAAAGTCTGTGAGACACTTATCTCTAATAAACCACTCAGAAAACCAGAAGTTGAGCTGTGGCTCAAGTGGTAGAGCACTCGCCTTGAGCTGAAGAGCGCAGGGACAGTGCCCAAGCCCAGAGTTCAAGCCCCACGACTGACAAAAAAACAAAAACAAAAACAAACAAAAACCAGATGAGTGACTTTGGTAAGGGCTGAGTCGGTTCTGTGACTGGGTATTTCCTGCCTCTGAACAAAGACAGCTTGGTGTGAGGTCAGGGTGTCTTGGCTAGAGAATCGGCGGTTATTCATGGTTGATAGGCTAGGGAAAGTTTGGCATTTTGTGATGGGAACAGCATTCTTATTTTATTACACGTCTGCGGGGTGGTCCTGCTTTTGTCTTGGTTCATCCTGGATAAGAGGCCAGGATGGAGCATGTCTCTTGTTATTGTTCTATGAAGTTATTTATGCTATTTAATAAGATGGGCAAGGCTTTTTACTATAATGGACAGCAGTTTTGAGCGTGTCCCCGTATTCCTTATGGATCTGCTTCCTCCTTGCGGCGAACGGTGAGCATCTGTAAAATGCTCAGCCTGGGGTGGGGCTCAGGAGCCTCCGCTGAGACTCTGCGTGATGAGCAGGAGGTGGGCACAGGTAAAAAGAACTAGACGTGTATAAATCGAGTCCCGTCTGCGGAGGCAGACCCAAAGTATGACAGCATTGCCCTGAGAGTCTGAAGAGGAAAAGGTTCTTTTCATTTGTGCCTATAAACTACAAATTCAACCTTGCTATGGTCTGGAGTGAGTGAGTGAGTGTGTGTGTGTGTGTGTGTGTGTGTGTGTGTGTGTGTGTGTGTCCGTCCCACGGTTGATTGGTGCTGGAACCTTAAGAGGCAGGGCCTAACGAGAGGTAGTTAGATCCTTGGGAGAAGCTGAGGAATTTCTCCTACCATCTCAGTTAATTCCTCAGAAAATAAGTTGTAGCGAAGACCAAGGTTGACTCTGGTTGCTTTGATTTCTTGTCTCACACTTAACTACTGTGACATCTTCATCATGAGCTCTTCATGAGAAGCTGAACAATCTTGGACTCTCAGCCTCAAAAACTATGAGCTAAATAAATCTCTTATATACTGTCTCAACTCAAGTGCTTTGTTTTAGCAACAGATAGTGCACCCACTTTCATATAAGGCACATAACTCCTCCCTTCCCCCTCCCCTCCCCCCCACCCCTGCCCCCCCCCCCACACAGCCGAAGAACCCACATTCCTTTCAGAGGCAGGTGGGACAGTCACCGCATACCTTGCATAGCAGATCATGAAATAAGACCTTAAGAAGTTCAGAAGAGGGAAGGAGTGAGTGACATTGTCCAAAAAGAAATGTACTCGAGTGCCCAGGGCTGGGTACCCATGGCTTACACCTGTAATCCTAGCTATTCAGGAGGCTGAGATCTGGAGGATCACAGTTTGCAGCCAGCCTGGGCAGAAAAATCAATGAGACCCCATCTCCAAAATAAACAGTTAAACCATGGCTGGAGTTGTGGTTCCGATAGTAGAGTTCTAGCTGCGGAAGCAAGTCAAGTGAAAATGAGGCCCTAAATTCAAGCCTCAGTACCAAAGAATGTAATCTAGGGGTGAGGGTAAGATGGTATCGGGGCTACACTGTGTCATTGTTCCACTTATATGACATTCTGGAAAAGTCAGAGAAAACATTGTTTGCCAGGGGGTGGGTTGTGTGGAAGGGAGGACCAGTAGGGGAGGAAGGGGATTTCAAGGTGTGAAAGAATTCTTTAGGACCCTGGAGTGGTGGCACACAGGGTTACCGTCCCAACACCCACCGAATGCACACTCACCACCAGCCTCCTGTGAACTTGTGCTCTAGGGTGGCCTGCTGTGACAATGTAGTACGCTAGTGAAGGTGTGTTGGTTTTAAAGTGAGTGAGTACACACAAAGGATTAGGATGCTGTCAGGATAGAGAGGCGGCTATTGCTGATGGCCCAAGCACAGGGAGTTGGTTTCCATGTCATAGAATAGTTCAAGGTGGGTGTCGTGGTCAGCTGGTTGCACATGGTTACCTGGTGACTCAGCTTCCAATGGTTGCCCATCAGCTCCGCTCAGGAAGTGTGAAGAGGAGAACACGGATTTTGAAAGGTGTGGGGCAGGAAGAAAGGCACAGGACGAAAGACCTGTTGCTGTCTTGAATAAATCTGTAAGCAAGATGGCAAGGCTCTGGAGGGTGGGGCTTTGTAGCTCCTAGATCTGGAAAGTGATGGGGACAGATGGCCTGAGAAGGAGTCAGACTAGTCTGGGTTTGAATGCCAGGTATGGTAATTTCCAGTCTTTCAATCCTACTTTCAACGCAGGCACGCTAACGCTCGAGCTCCACAACCCGCCGCCCCCCCCCCCCCCCCATTACTGACCTTACTTGACTTCTCTAGCCTTAGTCTCTTCATTTGTAAAGTGAGACTGGAAGCCATTTAGCTTGCAGAAGATAATTTCCGAGAACATTCTTGGTGAACAGCAGCTGTTTCATAAATGATTTTTTTTCTTCTTCTCCTTATCTAAGGATCTTCAAGGTCATAAACAGAAGGAAAGCACTGTCCACGAAGTTGGGGGGTAACTGGCTATAGAATGCCTGGCCTCCAGAACACCTGGAGGCGGTGGTGGACGTGTGACGATTACCCTGTCAATTGTCACATCGTGGGCCAGCCGCTCTGAAACTCTCACTGGGAGGGGACAACGGTGCGGAGAGCAGGCCCCTCCTCTGCGGCCGGCGCTGCCCCTGCCCCACACGCCTGCTGTCCCCGGAGGAACGGACATCAGGGTTGCCTCGAGCTTCTGATTTTTCTAGAAGCCACAGAAGTGGCATTTTCACCTGAACTATGTGTTAAATGTTGGCTATACATTAACAACGAATTAAAAGCCGCATGTTGGTGGCTCACACCTAGCTACTAAGAGGCTAAGATCTGAGAATCACTGTTGAGAGTCACTGTTCAAAGAAAGTCCATGAGACTCTTATCTCCACTTACCCACCCAAAAGCCAGCAGTGGAGTGGTGACTCAAGCGGTAGAGTGCCCAGGCCCTGGGTGCAAAAGCTGAAGGACAGCTCCCAAGTCCTGAGTTCAGGCCCCACGCAGCGCGCGCGCACGCACGCGCACGCGCGCGCACACACACACACACACATTTAAATCACCGTATGGGTCAAACGAAAAGTGCCTCTGGGCTGACAGACTTGGTCCGCCAGTCTGATGGCACATAAGTGCGGCACCTCCGCATCTGTGCCCTTCGGAGCAGCCGCAGCCACACTGGCTGAATTTACATGACATAAAATAAAGAATTCTGTTCTGCAATTGCACTAGTCTTGTCTCAAGTGCCCTGTAGCCACATGGGGCCAATGACAACTTGTGTTGGACAGCACAAGTATAACATATTTCCCTCCTACTTGTGTGGGTGAGAGAGACACAGAGAGACACACACAGAGAGAGAGACAGAGACAGACAGACAGACAGACAGACAGACACACACACACACACACACACACACACACACACACAGACTGACCTTCAGGGCTTGAACTCAGAGCCTGTTCTGGGTACTGTCCCTGAGGTTTTTTGCTCAAGGCTAAGCACTCATCATTTGAGCTACGGCTCTACTTTTGGCTTTTTGCTGGCTAATTGGAGGCAAGATTCTCACAGACTTTCCTGCCTGGGCTGGCTTTGAACTGTGATCCTCAGATCTCAGGCTCCTGAACTAGGATCACAGGCGTGAGGCGCTGGCATCTGGCCAGGAAGAGCTTTTGCACAGCATTGCTCCCTGGATGCATCGGGATGAGAGGCGGGATGTGGCCACAGAGACTTCTTCCTTCCTTAGACACAGGCACTTTGTGGTGTTCTGTATGGGTTGGCTGATGAAGGGTTGTTACACCGTCCATTTATTGGGGGGGGCGGTCATAGGAACAACCTGTATAGTTTTCTCCAGTTTGGGATGCAGGTGGCTGAGATGTCTGGGCAATAATTCTGGTAAGTTGTGGAGATTTCAGTGTTGGACCAGCCTGGTTTGGTCTCTTGTATTCTGTGTGTGCAGGTGGAGTGTTCCATCGTAATGCTTTTGAGGCAGTGCTTTTGATCCTGACAGGACACGGTCTATCTTCAGCTCATCATTCTGCACCAGGACAGATACACAAGGAAGTTGGCTCTGCTGCAGATAGAGGGCTGGCACTTCAAACCACTTAGCTCTCTTCAGCCACAGGTCAGGCAGCGGGGGGCACTGGTGCTGGCTGGCTACGGGTGTGGGAACCCTCCCAGGGAACAGTTTTGGTACAGTCCTGGGATGAGAGTCCCAGAGTGGGCCATTCCAAGAAGCCCAAGTGGCCAGGCAGAGGTCAGGACTTGGTGCCAGCCCCACCAGCCCACGGGAGGCCTGCCTCTCTGTGGGAGGCCCATCCGTGCATGAGATCCCAGACCCTGGAATCAGAACCAGATGTCAGAGCCAGGGTTCCCACTCCCAAGAGGAAAGCTGGCAGCAGGAGCCGGGCAGAACCTGAGCTTTTTTTTTTTTAAATCAGTTGTGGGGCTTGAACTCAGGGCCTGGGCACTGTCCCTGAGCTCTTTTGTTCAAGGCTAGTGTGCAACCACTTTGACCCACAGTACCACTTCCGGAAAGTCTCACGGATTTTCCTTTCCAGGCCGGCTTTGAACCACATCCTCAGATCTCAGTCTCCTGAATAGGTAGGTTTATAGGTGTGAGCCACCAGCACTTAGTTGTTTTTTTTTTTTTTAATTTTTGCCAGTGCTGGGCCTTGAACTCAGGGCCTGGGCACTGTCCTGAGCTCTTTTGTTTAAGGCTAGCACTCTACCACTTGAGCCACATCTCCACTTCCTCAGTGATTCTCTACTTTTTCAGTGTCCCATGGACTTCCCTGCCTGAGCTGGCTTTGAACCGTGATCCTCAAATCTCAGCCTTCTGAGTAGGTAGAATGACACCCTTGAGCCACTAGCATCTGGCTCTAATTTATTACTGCTTTAAATTTCACTTTACTATTTTATTTTGTTTCTGGCAGTCCTAAGCATCAAGGTAGGACCTTGTCCCTGCTAGGAAATGTTGTACAGGTGCTGGAGATGGAGATTTACAGTGCTTAGTGCTATGTTTGGATCACAGTAAGTGTTTTATGTAGGTGAGCTCCCTCCTCCTGACCACGCAGCGATGTTTTAGCAGACAGGACTGTTACTGGTAGCAGACCAGTCAAATGATAGTGATATTTACTTTTGTGTTGTTCCCGCTGGGTAAAGAGCTGGTGACTGCTGTGCTTTGGGGAGGAAGATCTGGGTACTAGAAACCAAAGCTGAAATAGGCCAGGCGATTCTGATGGACAGGCAGGTTTGGGAACATGGTGGGGGGGGGGGGGTCATTTGCCAAACCCCTCTCCTAGTCCAGTCCAGGGCCTGCATGCACATACCTCATTGGTCAGCAGAGGGCGCACCTGAGCCAGGCCACCCAGAGCAAGGAGCTGCAGCTGAGACAGACCCTGGTCATCTGTGGTCATTCAGAATGGACTTAAGGTGTTGAAATGCTGGGGTCCTTTGCGTGGCGTCAGTGCTAACTGGAGACCAGAGGAGAAATCCCTGGCCCACGGGCTTCTGTGAAGTACACGCTTTGGGACAGGTGAGCCTCTTGTCTTCCCACACTGGGGACCTGATCTTCAGGATGCTTTCTCAGCGCTGATGGAGTGGTCTCTAGTCTGCCCCGTTCTCGCAAAGAAAGGCAGGTGCCTGGCTCAGAGGGCAGCAGTGCCAACTCTCTCTGGTCACCGCCCAAAGTGGGCAGGTGCCATTCTACCTGCCCGTCTGCCCCTCTGCAGTCTGTGCCCTTCGGGGTCACACTCACAAGAACACCACGATTACTGCTCAGATCCAGCCGCAGTGCCCTTTGTTCTTGGCAATGCAGAAGGGTTCTGGCCCCTCCTCCATGACCGCATTTGTCTCCCTCAGCTCTGGAGGCTGCAGCAGCCACGGACCTGCGGCCTTCTCTTCCTGGCCACGTCTCAGTTGGTCTGCCTGTCAGCACTTTCTGTGTTGGAGTTCCCCCCTTTCTGAGAGCAGAGCGCTTCCACAGAGCTCTGGGGCACCACAGAGCAGAACTGGTGACTCCAGGGGGAAGGGGAAACCGGGAACTGAGGTGCTAGGCTGAGGCAGAACTCATACTGGGCATTGCTGGGGAACTGAAAGTAGCCAGTCACCCCAGCGCCCCTCCTGCCCCAGCGCCCCTCCTGCCCCGTCACCTCCACTTCCCCGCAGGCTACATGAGGCAGACATCTTCAACTCCTGGCTGGTGTTAGCTCCTCCATCCACCTATGCATACAGCTTTTATTTATTTATTTGGTCAGTCGTGGGACTTGAACTCTGGGCCTTGGTGCTGATCCTGAGCTATTTTGCTCAAGGCTAGCAATCTACCTCTTTGAGCCACAGAGCCACTTCCAGTTTTTTGGTGGTTAATTGGAGAGGAGAATCTCACAGACTTTCCTGCCTGGCTGGCTTTGAACTGAGATTCTCAGATCTCAGCCTTCTGAGTAGCTAGGATTATAGGTGCGAGCCACTGGCACCTGGCTCACTTCTGGCTTTTTGATGTTTAGGTGGAGATAAGAGTCTCATGGACTTTCCTGTCCAGGTGGGCTTTGAACATGATGTTCAAGTCTCAGCTTCCTGAGTAGCTAGGGTTATAGGCATAAGACGTCGGTGCCTTGCCATACGCATCCTTTGTGACGCCCCCAGTCCTGCAGGGCTGTGTATAAGGATGAGAGATGAGTAGGCCTTTTTTTTTTTTTTTTTTTGTCCAGCATGGGGCTTGAACTCTGGGCCTGGGCGCTGTCCCTCAGCTCATCAGCTCAAGGCTAGCGCTCTACCACTTGAGCCACAGTGCCACTTGCGGTTTTCTGGTGATTTATTGGAGATAAGTGTCTCATAGACTTTCTTGCTTGGGCTTGCTTTGAACTGGGATCCTCAGATCTCCGCCTCCTGAGTAGCTAGGATTATAGGTGTGAGCCACCAGCGCCTAGCTGAGTAGGACTTTTGAGCGTTGTTATTCTCTGTGAGTTCAAGCCTTGAAAGGAAGGAAAACGGTGCTCAGTTAGCACAGCTGAGTGTGCGCTGTACAGGAGGGGGTACATGAGGGCAAATGAGACAGTATAGGCACACAGGAAGAATGGAACGAGAGTGGGAAGAGCACTGCTTCTGAGGCCGGTAGAGCCTTTGCATAGCATGCCCTGGGCTCAGCCCCACAGACCGATTTCAGAAATTAGTGCCAAGAAAGCACTCTAGGGACACATCGTGTGATTCTGGGGTCCATCTTGGGACTGGCTCTGTCAGTCACAACAGTTTTGTTAATGGAGGCAACCACACCCCGCACAGAAGACTAAGCCATATTACCACCAAGTCACAGAACTTCCCTACTGTTCTAAGGACTTAAGGCAGAGGAGTTGAGCTGTTCTGAAGGACACCACAGCCAGATGACAGTGTCAGTCTCTGAGTTGGGGATTTTTATTTTATTTTTCCATCAAAAGTCATGATGGGGCCAGGCATGGCTTATGGCTGTAATCCCAGCTACTCAGGAGGTGGAGGTAGGAGGATCACTACCCAAAGCTGGCCCAAGACCCTATCTGAAAAACCAACTGAAAGCAACAGGTTTTAGGGGCGTGGCTCAAGTTGGTAGAACACTTGCCTATTGAGCTGAGGCCTAGAGCTCAATCCGTAGGACTGCCAACAAAAGGAAACAACTGACCACGGTGGCAGTGCTGAGAGCCTTTTGTCCCTGTCATCTCAGTGCACAGACAACACCTGTTTGCACGTGTGGAGGACACCTGCTGTGGACCGGAGAGGGTATGGGCTACTGGAAGAAGAGGATTGGGAATCGCTCAGATATTAGGCATCACAATCTTGATGGAAAGGATCAGAAGCCATCAGGAGGAGTGTCACAACAAAGGGCAATGCGGAAAGGGGTGCTCAAGGAGTTAGAGGGGAGACTTTATGGACAGGTGATGTTTGCAAGGAAGTACCCTGGGGAAAGGAAGGGAGGGGAACAGAGCACACAGGAGAAGGTATGCTCTGAGGACCATGGAGGTTGGCTCTGAGGCCTTCTGTGTTTATACCAAAGGCACTGGGTGGGGACATGAAGCCACTTGACGGGCAGCCTGTGCCCGCACTGGTTCCACACTCCAAATGGCTGGGGAGTTGCTATCACCTTAACGTTCACACTTCAGACACCCGGCCTTGCCCTCTGCTGGCTGAAAAGTGTGGAGGCAGGGGCTTGGGAAGGGGTGTTCACAGCGCACAATCAGCCATCTTATTGCTATGGGCAGACAATTTCTTTTTAACACTCAGAAGTCACCCTGGAGAAGAGTCTGAATGTGTAATTTCACAGGAAATCTTCATTGAACGCTTTTCCCCCAGAGTGTAAAGAAAGATGTAGGGTAGACTGGGTGTACAGTTCTTGCCAAGCCCCTTGGAATTTTCTGCTTTGCATAGTTTGGTAAGTAGGGTAAGAAATGATGCAGATCACAAGCCAGGCACTGGTGGCTCACGCCTATAATCTTAGCTACTCAGGGGACTGAGATCTGAGGATCTAGGTTCAAAGCCAGTACAGGCTGAAAAACTCTGTGAGTCTCTTATCTCTAAATAACTAGCAAAAGGGGCTGGGAAGGTGGCTCAGTGGTAGAGTACAGTGCTTGCCTTGCATGCATGAGGCCCTGGGTTCGATTCCTCAGCACCATATAAGCAGAAAAAAAAATAACTAGCAAAAAACCAGAAGTGGAGCTGTAGCTCATGTGAAAGAGGACAGTGCCCAGGCTCTGAATTCAAGGCCCAGGACTGCACAAATATATACATACACACACAAATGCAGATCAGTGTTATTTCCTGGGGTTGACTGAAGTATATGGGCTCTTCCGTGTTGCAAGTGTTGTCTTAGGCTCCAGATCAGAAAAATCAACGTAAACCTAGCATTTCTGGACATTAATGTTAATTATCGTGGACTAAGAACCTCACATTAATGGCTGTAGAATTAAGATGATACAAATAAGACTTCTAAGAGCTCCTTGGAGCTTTTATTACAAAAGATGCCATGGCAAATTGGTAAATAACAGGATATATTTAAACTCATTAAGATCAAATGAATCAGGAACAGGAAAGTATAATAGACACAAATAATATAACTGTAGGCCATTTTGAACCTCATTACTTACCTGCCAAGGTGTTCTTTTCTTTTGATTGCATAGGATCTTCTCCCCTATACCCCCAGACTGCTGCCTGAAACCTGCAGCTGCTTTTCTCAGGTAGGAAAGCCAAGTATATGCTGAGACTTGAGAATCTAGTCATTGCTGGCAGACACCAAAAGCCAAGAACGTCAGCCCAGCTGTTCAGGGTGTCAGATGGTTTTGGGGGGGGGGCGGACACCCTTGATTTCTTTTTAAGATTCACAGCTAAGTGGAATACATTTACCAGGGAAGCTTGCTGTAAGCCCCACAGTCCTCTTCTGGGACTTCAGAATGAGAAATAGGAATGAAAGGTGAGGTGTGCACCTGTCCTGACTCTAGAACCAACAAGGGCCACCGTGGCCTGGTGCAAGAAAAGATGCTGTGATATAAAACCCAGGCGGCTGCAGGATGAGCTCTGTTTATCTGGCTTCTATTTGCTGAGTAGGTGCGAGCCGGTTAAACGCAGTTTTCCCCTCTCCAAGGCTGCCTGACGGCCTAGAGGACACAGGGGTTTGTAGGGACGTCTGGGAGCTCCACAAGCCCAGCTGCACCTGTCCAGATGTTCCCTCTCCGGGAGGGGAGGTCAGCCAGGCCAAAGCCGAGGGCGGCTCTGCTCGGGCCCAGAGGCTAGGCCCTAGGGGCTCTGGAAGAGTGGGTGTCCGGGGGGCTTCCTCTGACTTAGTTTCCCCTTCCGTGGGGGTCTTAGCTCTCCTTCCCCTGACAGCCCCTTTCTGCCCTTCCAGCCCCGCAGGGCCTCGGCGCTGGGGTTCCAGCAGCTTCCCCGGCAGATCGGCAAGTGCGGGCGGCTGCGCCCCCAGCCCCCCCGGTGGGCGTGGCCGCCCCGGACCCCAAGTTCCCGGTGGCCGGCAGGCACAAAGGCGGCGTCAGGGCGGGGCCCGCTGCGAGGGCTGCGGCCTGCCCGACTGCGCCCTGCCCTCCGCCTGGGCGGCCTTGGCCCGGGGACCAGCTGCGGGGCCCCGGCCGCGGGCCCCGCCCTTGCAGCCTCGCCCGGGGCCCGCATCCGCCCCGCCGCGAGAGCCCCGGAGCCCGCAGCCGCCCGCGTGCAGCTCCAGGGTCGGGCTGGGGGTGGGCGTGGCCCGCGAGGCCCCGCCCCCGCCCCTCCACGCGCCCCCCGCCCGGGCCGCGCGGCGCCGGCCGGCGGTGCGGTCGCGCGCTCGCCGCCAGCGAAGCCATTGGCTCGGCGGAGTCACCCCACGCGGGGCCGCCGCGGCGGCTTCCTCGGATTGGCGCGCGCGCGCGCGGGCGGGCGGGCGTGTGCGGGCCGCCCGGCCTTGAACCGAAGCCCCTCCGTCTCGGGCTGCGCCCCCTCCCCACGCCCCGAACGACGACCCCGCCATTGTCCTTGTGTTGCGCATGCTGCCTCCGGGACGCCGCTCCCAATTCCCCCCTTTCCCGTCCCCCCCTCCCGCAGTCTCGGCCCAAAGAAAGGGCGCGAAAGGCGCGCGCCCCGCGCGGGCGCACGCACCGACCGCCGCCCTCCGCCGCACACTGCAGCATTTCGCGCTCTGGCGCCGCGCCCGCCCCTCCGGCCTCATTTGCATATCCCACGATCGTGGCCAATCAGGGAGCGTCTCTCCCGAAGCGGATGGCTTTTGCCTGAGAGGAAAGGGAGTGGCTGGCGGCGCATGCGCCGCGGTGGCAGCCTGGAACCGAGGCTTTTATTGCTGTAGTTTATTTCCACCCCCTTCCCTCCCGTTCTCTCTCTCCCTCCCTCTCTCTCTTTTTCCGCCCTAGCTAGGGCTGTGTTGGAGGAGAGGAAGAAAGGGAGCCCGCGGGCTGCGTTTGTCCCTGACGCTCTGAGCTCTGCGAGCCGCCAGGCCGGCCCTGCACACACACAATCCGAGCCTCTCCGGCAATCGCGTTTGCTCCTTGAGGCTGCCCTCTGCAAATTAATTTTTTTTTCCCAGGAGAGACATGTCTTATCAGGGGAAGAAAAACATCCCACGCATCACGGTGAGTTCCGGGGCGCGGGGAGCCCGCGCGGGCCCGCAGCCTTGCGGGGCTCCGGACAGCTAACGATCTTGCCTTTTGTGATTTTTGGGAACCCGACTTTCGTTTCATCTTCCTCCTTTCCTTTTCTATTCTGTGCGTTGCCAAGGAAGCCGGTGAGGGCGGCGGCAGCGCCCCCCCCCCCCCGCGGGGCGCCGGTGTGCGGGGAGCGGGGCTCGGGGCTGGGGGCGGCCGCATCCGCGCGCCCGGCCCGCGGCGCCCTTTCATTGTGGCGGGCGCGGGGGATGCTGCGCCCAGGCCAATGGATGCCCGCTGGAGCGTGCGCGGCGCGGGCTCCGACCCCGGGCCGACGGGGAGGACGGGGTCCTGCGCCCGGTCTTCCGCCCCCACCCGGCAGGGCTTCCCGGAGCCGCCTCCCCGCGGCTGCAGAGTCTGGAAGGCGCCGTTTCAGCCCGAGGCGCCGTGACAGCCGAGGGATGCTGGGCCGGGCCGGGCCGGGCCGGGGGGCGCGGGGATGTGCGGGGGGGGGGCGGCCCGCGCCGGGGGGGGGGTTGTGGACCGAGGACAGGTTATTTTTCGGGGGGCGGGGTGGGGAGCCCCGGGTTTTTCCGGCGCAGAGCCGGCGTCTCCCGCGAGGCGATGGTGCGTGTGGCGCATACAAAGCGGGCTGGGAGGTGGCGCTGGGCACCGGCGCGCCGGCCCCGGGTAATGGCGCAGGGCGACGCGCCGAGCAGATGGCTTCGGCCGGCCCCGGGAAGACAATGATCGCCGCGGCCCGAGGTGCGGGGCGCCGCGCCGGGGCCTGCGGTCGGTCAGTCGCTGGCTCGTCATCCCTGGAAAACATCCGAGAGAGGGGGGCATTGGCGGATGCTCTTGGAGATGGGGGCCGGTCCCCGCGCCCACCCCCTCTCCATCTTTCCTCGGAAAACAAAACAACCCTCCCCTTGGCTCCACATCTCCGCACCCTCGACGGGAATCCCTGGGCGGGCGGCCGCCGGGGGCCTGCATTGTTATGTAATCCGTGCGGATCCCGGGTGGCTCCGCGGCCGCGCGGGGCTGGGCGCCGGGGGCGCGCGCCCGGGGTTCTGCCGGTGTCTCCGGGCACCCGGGCTTCCCCTCGGCGCCCGAGGACACACCCATCCGCAGGGAGCTGCGGGAACTCACGCGCGGGGGAGGGGGCGTGTGCGCCGCGTCTCCGGCCCCGATCCGGGCGCGGGGGGGGGGGGCGGGGTAGCTGGCTTCCCTTTTTTCCCCTCTTATGGCTGTGAGATGTTTAACCGCGTATTTATTAGCCTCGGTTTGGTTGGACCAAGGGTTTCGTTTTGATGTGTCCATATATGCATACCGTGTATCCCAGCTCTGTCTCCAGGTCCCCAAGGACCGGGTCCCCTGCGGGAGAGCCATCCTGCTGTGTCCCCTGGAGGGGAGAAGGAGACCGGGGAGGGGGGGTTGGGGTGGGGGTCAGGTGCTGTTGGGATCCTCGGATGATTTGCTGTCCTCCTGGATAAGCCAGGCAGTTTCATTTTGACAGGGTGGGGAGAAAAAAAAAATAGGCAAACAATGATCAACAAGCCCACTTTTTACAACAGCGCCCCCTCCACTCAAAAACCAAATCCGGTTGCATTATCCTAGGTCCTGTAGTCTGCCTTTCCTCCCTCCCTTCTTCCCTCCCTCCCTCTCCCTCTCCCTCTCTCCATCACCACGGGCAGCCTCTTATGTAAGAAGCCTTCTAGAAGGTACTAACTAGAGGGATCCAGCTCTGATGTTTTGTTTTTGTCTTGCATCCTGAAGCCGGAGGGGATTCAGGGTGATGGCAGGGCAGGGAACCACAGTGAGGGAGGGTGCTGGTGGGGAAGGGCAGGGCAGGGCAGGGCATCTCCTTGTTCAACCTCTCTCAGCCTCAGTTTTCCTACAGGTCAAGGGAGTAGAATCTTGCCCACCCCCACAAATCACCCCCCCCCCCATCTCCAAATAGTGTGGTGAGTGGGAATCATTAAGGATTTTTACATTTATTCTGGTGCAGGAATTGTTGAATTTGCATCTAGCCATTTCAAGATGAAAGATCCCCCCCTCCGTATATGAAATGAATATGGTCGTATACTTTTTAGTTTATCAGAGAATAATAAATACTTTCCAAACCTAGGTGCGTGTGCATTTATGTGCAAGTGTATCTTCTTTTTCTTTGTAGTAGCGTGCATGTGTGTATATATATATGTATATATATATATATATATATATATCTGGAAGATTTTCTGATTTTTCTGGGTAACTGCTAAATTTAAAAAGCCCTTGCTGAGAATATTAGTAAGCTCTTCATTCACCACTGTTCAGATGAATGACACCCTTTCAAAGGTTTTTGTAGAGTAAAAGTAAAATAAAGTAAGGTTCCCCATGTGAAGATTAAATCTGGTCTGACATAATGTAGGCACAAGTTCACCGACACCGGCTATTCACATTCCATTCCATCAGAGTGTTGGGATAGCCACAAGTCATGATAGCATTTCAGTGGCATTCTTGGCCCTCCCTCCCTCAAAAGCTGCCTGTCCTTTATTTATTTATTTTTCTTACACCAATATGAAGTTAAAATAGAAGAGCATCAACAGTCTATAACCATGTTAAGTTGTAAAGTTTGCCAGCTCATGTATCACAGAACCTGATTAACTGCTTAGTTAAAATGGTCTATTTCTTGTACACTTGGGCTGATTTACCCCAAGAGTAAATGCAAATGTAACAGGACATAGTGAATCGAAGCCTTGTTATGGTTGAGCCAATGTGTTTGTGTGGGATATGCCATGACAACAGACTTTGGTCAGTTTCCCCCACACAGACAGTGCCAGGATATGACTTGCCTTCATGTGGGTGGAATTTTTGTTTTTTTTAAATGAGATGTAGCCAAAAGTCATTTAAGGGGTATATTGTCTTTTTCTTTTTTTCTTTGACTTTCAGGTCTGAGGTGTCATTGAAAGAAGTGGTTCATTTATCTAGGATGAGTTTGGCCCATTGACGAGCAGTTGGCTGCTTACAGGTTCACTGGGTAGAACAACCTTTCTGAAACTGATTTTGAGCATCACGTTTGAATGAGGTGCCCGAGCTCACTTAGAGCTTGTGTTTCTCCTGGGCCATTTATGTGTGGTGACCTTACTGCCTGTTTATTTTCAGAGTGATCGTCTTCTGATCAAGGGAGGGAAGATAGTGAATGATGACCAGTCCTTCTATGCAGACATATACATGGAAGATGGGCTGATCAAGTAAGTAACACAGTAGTGCACGGTTCTGCACACGTTCCAGTGTTCCCATGCGCACCTCACACATGTAGTCTCAAGCTTACTGGGGTAACCAGAGTCAATAACTTTGGGCTGGAGACATGGATTCATTGAAAAATCTCTGTGTTGGATCCTTAGCACATATCCTGTGCAGAGAGTTCGCACGTGCATGTGAGTGACACACACACACACACACACACACACACACACACACACACACACACACACACACACACACACACGGTGATCTTCTTAGTACCGGGGCTTGAACTCAGGTTTGTCTCTGGCACTCTTCCAGTTGGGCCGTACCTTTACTTCTGGCTTTTTTGGGTGATTACTTTGGAGATCAGGATCCTCATGGATTTTTTTCCAGGAGACTGGAACCCTGATCTTCTAATCTCAAACCTCTGAGTAGCTAGGATTATAGGTATGAGCAGCTCGCCTTAGTATCTGTTTTAAGCCCACTTTGATTGGTGGTTATTAGTGAGTTTGGTAATTCAGGCTTAGGGGATTCAAAGTCACAGTTACCTCTATACCCATGCATTATGTGTTTAGCTGTTTTTATGAGGTGACATGTTACCTTTTGTTGCCAGCTCAGATACTTGGTGTGTGATATGCTGAGTGTCTGGAAAGTTTTCCTAGAATGGAGTTGCTTGGGAGAGATTGCCCAATCAAAGGACCCAAACATAGCAGGCAGCATCTCTGGTGAAGACACCCATCTGCCTCCTTTATTAGGAATCTAAGTTGGAAGGGCCACAGAAGGACACTGAGTTAATTACCAAGTAACACAAATTGCTGCCTAATCTCAGGGGATTTTAGGTTCCATTCTTCTAAGTGGCAATTGGCACAAATAAGGCTGCTCTGGTGTTGCTTGTGTATTAGGTTATAAAGGAGAGAGGGCAGTTAGGAGTATTTGGGGACTTAAGAGGGTTAAATGAACCAGTTGTATTTTTGTGCTCTTTCCACTGGGCCAGGCTATGGAGAAAGGGCACATCTGCTTAAAGACAAACACTGCAGCGAATGACATCTTTTAAGTGAACAGCATTCATGAAGTGTTTGCAGCACACCAATTCTGAGGAGTGGAAAACTGGAGTGGCTCTCGGTTGCCTGGAAGCTCACACCCTGATTTATGAAGCTAAAATAGGACTTAGCATTCCCACATTGAATGTTTTCTCCATGTGGCTTTGCTTGTGACGGGTCTCAGCTGTAGGCTTTCAAACGCCATGACTGTCTTCTTCCATTTCCTCTGCCAGCTACAGGACAGCATGGTCTAGCTGGCAAAGGGACACTGACCTGGAAGGAAGGGGTCAGGACTACGCTGTTGTTCAGAGTCATTTGCCTTAGGACTTCTCCAACTCCTTCTTAGCTCATTTTCTCTTTTTGGTGCTGGTACTTGGGCTTGAACTCAGGGCCTAGTGCTTTTGCTTGGCTTTTTTTTTTTTTTTGCCGGTCATGGGGCCTGAACTCTGGGCCTGGACACTGTCCCTCAGCAATTCAGCTCAAGACTAGTACTCTTCCATTTGAGCCACAGCGCCACTTCCAGCTTTTTCTGCTTAATTCGTGCTGAGGAATCCAACCCAGGGCCTCATGCATGCAAGGCAAGCACTCTACCACTGAGCCAACTTCCTAGCCTTGCTTGGCTTTTTTGCTTAAGGCTGGTGCGCTACCACTTGAGCCACAGCTCCACTTCTATAGCTTTTTTTTCCCCCAGAGCTAAGGACCAAACTCAGGACCTTGGCACTCGCCAGACAGGCACTCTTCCGCTGAGCTAAATCCCCAGCCCAAATAGCTCCATTTTTAGTGTTTTGCTGTTTAATTAGAGGTAAAAGTCTCATGGGCTTTTCTGCCTGGGCTGGCTTCAAACTGTGATCCTCAGATCTCAGCCTTTTGAGTAGCTAGGATTACAAATGTGAGCCACCAGAACCCAGCTTTCATAAAAGTTGATAGAAATATGTCAGAAAATTAATATTATTATTTTTTGGGGGCGGGCTTGAACTCAGGGCCTGGGCACTGTCCCTGAATTTTTTTTGCTCAAGGCTAGCACTCTACTACTTGAGCCACAGTGGCTTTTTCTGTGTATGTGGTACTGAGAAAGTGAACCCAGAGTTTCATGCATGCTAAGCAAGCACTCTGCCACTAAGCTACATTCCCAGTCCAGAAAATTATTTTTAAACTTTGGAAATGAGCCAGATACTGGTGGCTCACACCTAGCTACTCAGGAGGCTGAGATCTGAGGATCACAGTTTGAAGCCAGCCTGAACAGGAAAGTCTGTGAGACCTTTATCTCAGGTAAACTACTCAGAAAAATCCAGAAGTGGCATTGTGACTCAAGTGGTATAGCGCTAGCCTTGAGCACAGAGAGGCTTAGGGACAGCTCCCAGGCCTGGAGTTCAAGTCCCAGGACTGGCAAAAAAAAAAAAAAAAAAATGGAGCTGGGCGCCGGTGGCTCACGCCTGTAATCCTAGCTATTCAGAAGGCTGAGATATGAGTATCCCGGTTCAAAGCCAGCCCGGGCAGGAAAGACCGTGAGACTCCTGTCTCCAATAAACCACTAGAAAACCGGAAGTGGCGCTGTAGCTCAAGTGGTAGAGTGCTCACCTTGAGCTGAAGAGCTGAGGGGCAGCGCCCAGGCCCAGAGTTCAAGCCCCATGACCGACAAAAAAAAAGATCTTGTTCAACACATGATGATTATTTATTTTTCTGCCTTTATTGTTGGAATTGTATAGCACCTGCTTCTAAGCTTTGAAATCATTACAATATAGTGCTTACTTTTGTGTGTGTGTGTGTGTGTGTGTGTGTGTGTGTGTATATGTATGTTTCTTCCCTCCGCCCTTCCACATGTCTTTCCCTCTGTTGAAAAGAATTTGGTAAAACCCATGTTGGGAAAGTGCAGTTAGGTCTGATGTAGATTGCTGTTGGAAAGTTAGTTCAGTGGTTTGTGTTTTAAGATGGTGTAGTGGCATTTTATAGCAATATCTTGGGGCCTGGATATCATTTGATTTGGGGGGCTGCTGATAGCTAATCTTCAATTGGTCGCCTGATTCCTTATGTAGATTGTGCTTTCTGCACACCCTCTTACTTGGTGAGGAGCAGATAAAGTATAGCAATGATCCAGAAAGTTTGCTGCCTGCCCTGGAGGACAGTTTGTAGCTTAGGGAAAATAGCTGTTAGATGGCATCCAATTCCACATTTCACTCACTGTCTGTCTGACTCATTCTGTCTATTTAGGCAAATAGGAGAAAACCTGATCGTGCCAGGAGGGGTGAAGACCATCGAAGCCCACTCCAGAATGGTGATCCCTGGGGGAATCGACGTGCACACTCGTTTCCAGATGCCTGAGCAGGGGATGACATCTGCCGATGACTTCTTCCAGGGGACCAAGGCTGCCCTGGCTGGAGGAACCACCATGATCAGTAAGAGGCTCGGAACCATTCCTGTGGTACCAGGGACCCATGCCTGTGGTAGTGAACGTGGGTGATTGGGTTGGACCTGCCAAACAAGGGGTCTGGCTCGGGAAGGTATTTCTCTTATCTCCTGATCCCTGTTTGCTGTCAGATTTGGGATTTTTTTTCCCACCTGAACTTGAGAACATGGTTCTCGGGCATTTTGGAAGGATAAAAGGAATGGTTTTTTGCTTTCTCTGCTTGAGGACTCTGGTTTTACTTTGACCTTGAAATTGTTCCAGTGTGAAAACACTGTCATCTTCGGAGTCAATTTTGAGCCTTCCTTCGTTAACTATTTTCCTTAGGGTGCTTCTTAGAATGAGGATGGGGGCACCAAATGAAATTTTGAGCCATTATTAATCTGTAATCTGGTGAGAGGAAAATCACAGCCTTGGTTGGACACTGAGAAGAACCAGACATCTTGGAGGCTTCCTCCACCTCCCCCCACCATGTAAAATTTGACACCCTTCACCTATTGCCCCAAGGAATTTGTGTTGTTTGGGCACATCGAAAGGCTATTCACTGGATTCAGGTCCGAGGATGCCTTGTGACAACTGCCATTTTTGTTCAGAAGAGTGGTCTAGCTACGTAGTGGCCCTGTAGGTACGTATATTGGAAAGCAGATTCTGTCTAAGAGTGAAGGTCAGCATAGCAGCTGACAAATCTAATGAGCTTGCGGTGGCTCAGAAGAGGGTCTGAGGAGGAACCTGGCGGTTTCTGCCTCAGAGAAGATTGCATCACTAGGTGATTCTCCATGACAGTCTGTGTCCTCTTGCTTCGGGGTCTGTCTGGATGTTTCTTTCCTGTCTTCCATGGGGAACATTGCTGTCTCCACACCCTCCCTGGCATTGTCCTCGTCTGGTCTTAGGGGTTGAAGTATCTAAGCCGGCTTCACTGTCACTTCCACACAGATCCCCAGGTTGGAGCCTTCCCTCCTCTGTCTTGCTCCAGGCATTGCTTTCCAGCCTGGTCTGTACAGTTTTCAAGGGATCCTTTCTGTACCCCCGGGCATTCCTACTGCTTGACCTGTTGCTCTGGACTAGGCCCAAGTGTGCATTTCCTCTCTGCCTCCAGGGCAAGCCACCAAGTAGTATCTGAGCTAGCAAGGCACACACTGCTCACTGGTAGATGGCAGGCCAAGTCAGGTGGTCAGAGCCTCAGCTCTGCATGCAGGCAGATGCCCACAGAGCCATGCATTGGTCCCCGAGGGTCAGTGTGCCACGAACAATGTGACATCTATCTATTGTTGGAGGGATACCCTAGAGGGAACCCTCCAGTGGGGAATACCTTTACCTAAAAGTTAGGAGACTGGAGAGAGCTCAGGTACCTTCCAGTACCATCTTGCTGTCTGGCCTTGGCCAGGTCACCTCGCTTCTCGGGGCCTTAGTGGCTCATCCGCATGGTGAAGGAATCTCTAGCTGACAGGAAGTTTTTCTAGGCTTCCCAGCTTCCTCTGCTTTGAGCTCCAAGAGAGAGAGAGATTGCCTCTAGTCACATGGTCTTTGCTCAGCCCCTGTGGGCAGAAGTGTGTCCTCTTACACTTACTCAAGGGGCTTCTGCTGGCATTTTCTCCCATCGTGCCTTTCTGCCAGGCATCCTGTCTCCCTGTGTACGTCCTGGGCTTTAATGCCTTGCTCTATTTCTTGCCTCTTCCTGCCCTCCCCTGCCGTGGGACTGTATCCCTTCTTGCTGCTTGGTTTCCCTTTGGCCTTCTCCCTCGGAGGCCAGGGGCTTCCCTCTGTTCACCACAGTGGTCCCCCAGGAGGGTCAGTGGATGGTCAGTGGGCAGATGGTCAGGGACGAGGACTGAGGGCCCAGTGGCCCACTTGGCCTCTTGAGCAAGAGTACGGCAACGTTCACCAATGGCACCATCCTTTTTTTAAATTTTTTTTGTGCCAGTAGCAGGGCCTCGCACCGTCACTTGGAATTTTTAGCTCAAGGCTGGCACTGTACCACTTGAACCACACCTTCACTTCCCAGTTGGTTTGGCCAAAGGGGTTGATGAGCAAAACTCAAAGAAAGGAAGTAAGCAGGTAGCAGTGCATGCTCACCCCAACCTCCATGGCTCTGGCAGCCTGAGAAAAATGCTAAATGCTTCCAAACACCTGACTGGGTGCTGAGCTGAGCCGAGCACGGTTTCCACCAGCTTGCCTTTTCTTTTCCTTCAGATGACCACGAAATTAGGATTTTTTTTCTTTATTTCTATTCCCCCCCCTTCCCCGCTGCTTGCCGGTCATAACATATTGTGCAATACTTCAAATGTGCTTGTGGCTGAGGCTTGCTTTACCACGAAGGGGCCTTGTTGAAGAGGAATAGCTTCCTGTGAATCCCTGGGTGCCCACGACCTGCTTCTTTAGTGACATTGCAGCTTGAATGAATATCGAGGCCGCCAAAGGAATGTGCTGAGCATTTTGAGCACATTGAAGTCCAAGCTTGAGTGGCCATGCCTGTGGCTGAGACAAGCAATCAAGTAAATTGACGCGTAGACTGCCTAGCCCTTGTCCTCCATCTTCTCTTCTCCACGCTGGCTCACCTGTACCCGCAGGGCCGTCTCCACCTGTTAGGCCTTCCTGTGTCATGGGCCCTGGAGGGCCCGTTTCTGTGTGACATTGCTCCGCATGCCGTACGCTTCCAGTTTAAGGAAGATGGCATGCCAGCCAGAGAAAATGATATTGCCATCCCACAGAACCTGCTGTTGACAATCGCACAATGGGATCTTTGTGACAGGACCCCGCCGCAGGCAGGGGGATGCCCTTTGCCCTTTCCAGCCAGGGACGGGTGGGCAGAGCCTCTGACAAGCCGACTGGGCTCATCTAGACTAGCCGAGGGCTCCTTGGGAAAACACTGGCCTCCGGGACCCTGGGGTTATCAGAACTGCTAGGCTTCCACAGTGTCCGGGAAGTGGGTAGAAGAGTTACCTGGTTTTACAAAGGGGGACACAGAAGCCGGAAGGAAGGACACAGCCTGCCGCATTCAGTCTGTTGGTGTGGCCCCGGCCCTACCCCCTCCTCCCTGTGCCACGTTGGCCGCCTCTGTTCTCTGGGACAAGTTGTCCCAGAGGTGGGCTTGCTGCTTTAGCATCCCACTCCCCGCTGCCCTGTTACAGAATATTCTGGAGCTCCGCTGTATCTGCAGGACCAGACAGGAGGCTACCCTGTGCAGGTCCCTGCCTGAGCAGGTGTGCCAGGGTGCCACCTGGGTGTGCGCATGCACACTTTTGCTCCCTGGGTCCCAGCCAGCCTGTGGAAGGAGGGAGTCTTCTGGAAGGGCTGGTGTTGTGTGTATGTGTTGTACTCAGGAGCTTGCCTCGAGCCCTGGAGGCTGATGGAAGGGTGACCATCCCTTGCTGAGGACAGAGACTCCTCTCTTCTTCCCTGGAGTCTAAGCCTGCAGCGGAACAATTTTGCGATGTAGCTGAGGGAGCCCATGTCTGGTCCTTCCATGACATGGCATTTAGCCCAGTGATACGCTGACTGATTTTGAGTCCCTGCTGTGAGGCAGATCCTGTAGGACCCTGGGTGTCGGTTGGGGTTGGTTCCAGGATCACCAAGGATTGTAGAAGCATACATGCTTAAGTCCCTCATGTAAAATGGCAGGTCATTTGCATATAGCCCACGCATCCCCTCCCATCCATATACTTTAAATTACCTCTTGATTATTCATGTCTAATACAATGTAAATGCTATGCAAATAGTTGTTCCCTATATTGTTTAGGGAATCACGACGAGGAAAAGGATCCAGACATGTATTGTGCAATTAAAAATGTTATGTATTTGGCAGTACTCAGAGCCTTGTGCTAGCTATGCAAGTTGCTCTACGAATCACATCTAAAGCCCTTTTTGGCTTTAGTTATTTGTTGACTAAAGTTTCCTGTTTTTGCCTGGGGTGGGCCTCTGACAGTAATCCTTCTACTCAGGCCTCTTAAGTAGTTGGGTTAACAGGTGTATGCAACTACACTTGGCTTGTTTGTTGAGATGGGGCTCTAGGCAGAAATGCCACACTCTTGCTAGTCCTTGCAGTCAAGGAGCTTGCCCTCAGGGTAGCGGCTATTGCTGGAGAAGTCACGTGGTCTCAGCTCTCTGGCGAACTCAGCCACCCTTCCCAGAAACCCTTGGGTGTTGCCCAGCTCTCGGTGATCCTTGCCAGTGGAGGCAAGAGGTTTGGGAGAAAAGAGGAGGCTTCCTGAGGGGATGTGGCTCAGGAAGGCCGCTGTGGGACATCCGCTGCTTGTCATTTTTTCAACCATGTGGCATGTGGGTTTGCTCCCTGCTGGTGACGAGCACACATGTGTGAACACACACGCAGCGTAATATGAACATGTCTGTAATTGATACTTTGATTATTCCCTTCACAGCACTCATTGGACTAGGGTTAGAAAGTATTCACAAAAACACTCGGCCACATCAGACTGAAGTTCCAAAGTCCGGGATGGGAGCCGTCGCCACGACTCTGCCTGTGGTCTGGCGATGGGAAGCCGCGTTCTCCGCTGGGCTTTGGAGCGGGTGCCTTGCGCTCCGCCCCTGTCTCCCCAGACCCTTCATGGGGGAGATCACACGCGTCACGCAAGGACAGGATGCCTTCGGAAAGCTGATGCCACGAGGCGGGGCCTGCTCAGGTGTCACTGTGCACATCTCAGCCCTGAGTGCTGGGCTGGCAGCTGCTGGGTACTCCCTGGCGGGGTTTTTGGGCAGGTTACCTGATCCTTGGTGCTGAGCAGAGTAGAGAAGAGGTTAAAGAAGGACACATCCAGCCAGGCATCAGTGACTCACGCCTGTAATCCTAGCTACTCAGGAGCCCGAGATCTGAGGATCACGGTTTGAAGTCAGTCTGGGTAGGAAAATGTGAGACTCTTATCTCCAATGAACCACCAAGGGTTGCAAAAAAAGGGCTCAGGGACAGCCCCCAGGCCCTGATTCAATTCCCAGGATGGGCACCAGAAAGCAAGAAGGAAGCGTCCTGAGAATAGCACAGCTCTGCGCAGCTCAGCACCTGCTGCACACGGTGCTTACTCCAGAAAGGATTGTAGTGTTGGGCTTGGCCAGCCTACTGGTAGGGTGGTGGGATCAGTCTTCCAGAACTTTCCAGAAGCAAGGGCATTCCTGGGTGGGTCTCTAGACCTACGACACAGACATGTGGCAGATACCTTAGTGTTCGAGTAGATACCTTAGTGTTCGAGTGTGTCTTGCGAGGCCCCTGGTCCTGAGGGATGCTACTGACAAGCCTTGGCAATGAGAACAGCTCACGAGGTGGGGCGGAGCCCAGGCCCCACTCTGCTAGTGGACGTTGCACGTAGAGCTCGGGCAGTCTCCGTCCTCTGCTTCCAAAATCTCCCTGAAAAGTCTCCAGAATTTCCCTAGAGAGTGCTCAGGCTGGGTCCGTGGAAACTTCCCAGCAGTCCTGTTGGCCAGGATGGCTGCTCTCGTTCAGGAGTGGAGGTGGTGGACTTGTTAGGCTGTCATCAGGCCTTTCTAACCTAGTCTCAGTTACTACCCAGGGGTTTCCATGACAGCCTTATCCGTCCCCACTCCCCCACCAAGGAGTCCTTGTCTTGTTTTCCAGCCGAAGAACTGGGCACAAGCCGGTCACCGGTGGCTCACGCCTATAATCCTAGCTACTCAGGAGGCTGCGATCTGAGGATCACAGGATCAAAGCCAGCCTGGTCAGGAAAGTCTATGAGACTCTGATCTCCAGTAAACCACCAGAAAACTGGAAGTGGTGCTGTGGCTCAATAGGTAGAGCACTTGCCTTGAGCTGAAGAGCTGAGGGGGACAGGCCCAGAGTTTAAGCCCTATGACTGACAAAAAAAAAAGCACTGGGCACAGACTTCTGCGGGACAGAGATGGTACCCTGTCCACTTTCCTGTGGTGCCCACTTGTGTGGGAGCTGCCATGTTGGCTGCCCGGCAGGCGGCTGAGTGAGTCACACAGGAGCCTGGCCCATTGCTGCTGCTGTCCTTGCCAGCTTTACGGGGGTCATGGGGCTGCGGGGGCTGTGGGCAGCCCCCTCTTGCCAGGAAGCCCACATGGCGCCCTCCGTGTGACACTAAGACAGCAGAGCTGCTCTGGTTGGCATGGGGGGGGTGTGGGTGGGCTGTAGGAGACCCGAGTTCTTACCACTTTTCTCCCCATCTTCCGCCTCTTGGAAGCCCTCTCTCCATGACTCTGGAGACTGCTAGGGTTTGGGGAAGTCCTTCATTACCTCCCGCCAAGTGTGGCAGTGTGGCTGGTCCTGGCTGGCTTCCATGCTGGGTCACGGGGCAGGCCAGACCCTCTTAGTCACCTCTGAGCACTCCTCACTACTCTAAATGGTTGTGGTTCTGCTGACTAATTCCTGCGCTCAGGACCATCCTCGAGGATGGGGGCTCTGCGCCATAGGTGTGAGCCTTCTTTTTGGAAAAGAAAGGTCCATAATGTTCAAAAGGCAACTCTAGCCTGTTAGGAGTAGATGGCCTGAAGGGCTTCGTGCTTCCTCCGGATTCCCATCCAAGGCTTTGGTCCTAAGTCACTGTGAAGGGCTCTCTCTCCTCTCTCTCTCTCTCTCTCTCTCTCCCTCTCTCTCTCTCTCTCTCTCTCTCTCTCTCTCTCTCGCCTCTTCCCTTCTATCTTTTCTGTTGGTTGTAGGGCTAGAACTCAGGACCTGGCCACTGTCCCTGAGCTGTTGTGCTCAGGGTTAGTGCTCTACCATTTTGAATCACAGCCCACTTGCAGGTTTTTGGTGGTCAGTTGAAGGTAAGAGTCTCAGGGGGACTTTCCTGCCCAGGCTGGCTTTGGACTGTGATCCTCAGATCTCAGCCTCTTGAGTAGCTAGGATTGTAGGCGTGAGCCACCGGTACCAGCTTTCTACGTTTCTTTTTTGAGTAGCCCTTTCCATCTCTTCCCCAGTGGTGATCACTTATTTGAGATTTGCAGTTCCTGTCTGTGACGTGCTCTTGTGTGACGCCATCACTACCACGAGTAATGAGAAAGGAGCATGACAGTGAGTGGCGATTGCAGTGGGCGCTCTGGGGCTCGCCCGTTTGGGAGGCAGCTTTCTTTGAGTGTGGTGGTAGCGAGGGTGCAGGCCGTTCTGCGGGGGAGGGAGTTATGCAGTGAGCTGGGGCGGTCATTAAACACTGCTCATTAGGAATCGACAGAACGCAGGCAGCAGGACTTCTCCTTGCGCTAGGTGGGTCTGGCATTGGCCAGTCTGGCTTCCAGTTACTGCCAGGGAGGGGAGTCTCCTGATGCAACCTGGGAGAGGGGGGCCTGCAGCCAGACGCCCTCCAGAAGTTCATGAAGCTGAACGGGGAACACCTCCCTCTTTCGCTTGCTTTCTTTGGTGGCCCAGGAGGTTTTGCTAGGCCAGTTCCCTAAGGGGCACTTGGGTGGGCATGGAGCGCTCTGGGTACAGGGAGGGCTGGAGGAGGTGGTGTGTGAAGGGCCGAGTGAAGTGACTGGACCGTGGACTCTTCCCCAGGCCCGGAGGCCACCGGTGTGCTGGCTCCCTGGGAGCCCCTCTGTCTTTTGTTGAATTCATAGTGTTTATGACTGAATCTCCCTGTACTAACAGGGCAGGGCTGTTCGCCCTCCTTGTGGGGAGCCTGTGAGGAAGAAATCAAAAGCTCCGAGTAATAACAGAATGGTGAACTCGGGGCCATCCAGACCCTGCATGCTAGCCGCTCTGCAGCTGGGTGACACTCATCGAACCACACTGGAGAGGATGAGATTCAAACCATAGGATTGACCAGGAGAGCTCCAAGAAGCAGACCTAGGTTTAATTTCCCTTTCTGGAGCATTCCATCTACTCCCTCTTATTTATTTCTGGATGGCAATTTCCACATCCATGCAAGGGAGACAGCAGACTTTTATCTCTTGGTGATGGTCAAAGTGAGGTTTTTTGGTACCATACTATTTTTAAATGATACTTCTTGTATCTGTGAGAATCACTCTTCTATCTGTCTATCTATCAGTCATCTGTCTGGGGGCTGGGAGGGTGGCGTAGAGCGCTTGCCTTGCATGCATGAGGCCCTGGGTTCGATTCCTCAGCACCACATAAGCAGAAGGAAAAAAAAGCCGGAAGTGGTGCTGTGGCTCAAGTGGTAGAGCGCTAACCTTGAGCTGAAGCGTTGAGGGACAGCGCCCAGGCCTAGGGATCAGGCCCCATGACCGGACCCAAAAAATTAAAAAAGAAAAAATCATCTATCCATCTATTTTTTTATTTATCTAATCATCTAATGTCTTGCAACCTAATCTGTATTTTGCATCTGATATGTATATGTATATATATGTTGTCTATCTGGCCTTGTAAGTCCCCTGTCTCATTATCTCTTCATCACCATGGCTCTGTCTATGTCTCTAGTCACCTTCTTTGTACTAAGGATGCAGTGGCCCAGGCTCTGATTCCAGGTCTGTCTCTTGAGACCAGGAAGAGAGTTCAAAGCTGGCTTTATTTCCAAGCCCATGTCAAAGAATTCCTGTCTTAAATGCAGCAGGAAAAAAAAAATAACTGCAGATGTGAAGCAATGCTATCATGAAGCAGTTCACTGGATTCAAACTTACAGTGGATACAAATTCAGAGACTGGTGGAATTCCATTGAGGCCAGCATCATACTGTAACACTCATTCTGTTTCCCAAGCCAGTGCCACCAAGCCCTCCCCCGTTTTTTTTTTTTTTGGGGTCCGGTCGTGGGGCCTGATCCCTGGGCCTGGGCGCTGCCCCTCAGCTCTTCAGTTCAAGGCTAGTGCTCTAGCACTTGAGCCACAGCACCACTTCCGGTTTTTTTCTTTTCGCTTACATGGTGCTGAGGAATCGAACCCAGGGCCTAATGCATACAAGGCAAGCGCTCTACCACTGAGCCGCCTTCCCAGCCCCATCTCCCTGGGCTTTTTTGCTCAAGGCTAGTATTCTACCTCTTGAGCCATACCTCCATTTCTGGCTTTTTTGGTAGTTGATTGGAGATAAGACTCTCACAGACTTTCTTGCCCCAGCTGACTTTGAACCAGGATCCTAGATCTCAGCTACCCGAGTTGCTAGGGTTATAGGTGTATAGCCACCTGTAACTGTCTCCCATTCTTGGTGACTAATTCTACCTCAGTCTTGGGGCTAGCACAATGTAGGACCTAGAGCATGGGCTTGGGAGAGCACTGGAGGAGGGCAGCACGCTCCTCCATCTTCTTACCATGCCTGGGGGAAGACAGTAGTCTCCTCCATCTCCTCGCCAAGCCTTCCTGTTCCATTGCATGGAATCCGGGGACAAAGCAGAGGTAGGTCCATCCTGTTTTCCTTTAGCTGGGAGCTGCCATTATTAGTGTTTACCTCTTTTGCGCCTTGTCTCATTAGGGACACAAGTCCCAGGGGCTGGGAGATCAGGTGGGAGGGAGCAGTGGTTATTAAAGTGGCGAGATGAATTGTGGTTAAGAAACATGTCCCTAAGGGGCTGGCAGGTGTTCCTGAGCGACTGTGGGTGCAGTGACAGGGAAGCTTCAACACGCAACTAATGCTTCAAACCCGAACAGTTACAGCTCAGGCAAAGTACTGGCGGCCTCTGTGTCATTTTACATAGTGAGGTGGCCCTGCTGGTAGGATGAATAGTGCAGCCTCTTCCAGATGGATTGTACTTATGCATCCTCCAATAATGGCACTGAGACAGTGTTGCAAACCAGCTTGTTCCAGGAGAACCCAGACACCGCTCACTCTATCTCCAAAGGCTTACACTGAAGTCTTGCTCCTCTGATGAGCTCTGAAAGGAAATGACCTAACAGTTGCTCTCTGGGTCCTTCTGCCTACCAGGCGGGAGTGGAGGGCCCAAGAGGGAAGCTGGGTAACTTGGAGGGGGCAGGCAGTAGCATTCGTTGGGACTCTGGCCCGAGGCCAGGCTATGCACATTGTTTCCAATCCTTATAGTCCTCCCTGAAAACCAGGGCTGATCCTCGTGCTGGACATGAAGGCATGGGAGGCTGACAGATGCCACAGGACTCCCAGTCATGGGAGCTTGCATGTGGAAGATCCGGGGCTCTGATCTCTGTGCTGATGGCTCGTGTAGGTCAGTCAGAGTAATGTTGACTGTTGACTATTCAAGTGTCGGCACTGTGCTGCATGCTGTACGGAACTCCCCGCCAGCCCCCCTGTGATGGTGAGAGGACCGTCTGCCCCAGCGAGAGCAAGATTCTGGGATTCTAGCTTTATCCTGCCCTTCCATCACTTTCTGTAATGTGGAAGAGAAAGTGATCAGGTCCCACCTGTCTTCATTTATGCCAAGGCTGTGCCCTTGGGAAAGGCCCACTGTCTAATGGTGTCACTTGAGTCTTTGGTCTCCCAACAGAAGCTCTGGCTTGGCCTACGTTTCCCTTGCACCCCACAAGGGCACTTGGGGAACAGTCAGTAGGAGTCATGGCTGTGCATTCATCAGCTGATCGTCACTCTTCTGGAAGGCCTGGGGCAGATGAGCCAATGGCTGTAAAGGGCTCTTCCCACATCCCTTTCCCGTGTGTCTCCGTGTTACTTTGGCATGGCTCAAGGTTTATTCGCTCAGCCCTTCCCTCTTTCAACTGGCATATGGTCCGTGCACGCGCGCACGTGTGTGTGTGTGTGTTTGTGTGTATGCGTATGCATGCGCGTGTGCGCGCACGTGCGTGCATGTGTGCGTGCTTATTCTGGGGCTCAAACTCAGGCAGGGCCTCAGCACTGTTCCTGAGCTTTGCTATTCAGACTAGTGCTCTAACTCTTGAAGTCACAGCTCTACCTCTGGCTTTCTATTTTTTAATTTTTGGTGACTAATTAGAAATAGGAGTCTTATGGACTTCCCTGCGCAGGCTGGCTTTGAGCTGAGATCCTTAGATTGCAGCTTCCTGAGCACGATTACAGGAATGAGCTACTAGTGCCTGGCTTATATGGCAGTTTTTGAGGGGGGGTGGGGACAAGGAGAAAAATCAAACAGTGTGTCAGGGTTGGAACTGCTTTTCTGGGCATTGTTTTTTCCTTTGTGGAGATAGTCCAAGGATTCTCTGAGGAAATGGGAGGTGGAATGGAAAGAATTTGAGGCCTTGCTTTCTTGAGGACACATCTTTGTAGATCTTAATTCCAGGCTTGATTTTCGTAGCTTATTAGCTCAGGCAAGTCTCTCCCTGTCTGCCTTGGTTTTCTCTTTTGCCAGAAGCACCTTGCCGCATAGGGTTGGGGTTGCAGGAGGATGTAGGGAGACGGTGGGTGTGATGGATGGAGCTCTGGCAGGTTACAGAGGTCAGAAGGTGGCTCATCAGTGTTGTTCCTGACATTATTAGCTGGTTTTTTTTTTGCTTGTTCATTTGCTTTTGTTTTTGTGTCAGTCATGGGGCTTGAACTCAGGGCCTGGGTGCTGTCCCTGAGCTTTTTCCCTCAAGCTCTTTACCTCTAGCTAGCTCTTTACCACTTTGAGCCACAGCACTGGTTTTCTGGTGGTTAAATGGAGATATGAGTCTCACAGACTTTTTTTGTGCCAGTACTGGGGCTTGAACTCAGGGCCTGGGTGTTGTCTGTAGTCACTCAAGGCTGGCACTGTACCAATTAAGCCAAGCTTTTTGGGGATGAGTTGGAGATAGAGTCTCACAGGGGCTGGGATGTAGCTCAGTGGCACAGGGCTTGCCTGGCAAGTGCAGTGACCTGGGTTCCATCCCCAGTACCAACAAAGAAAAGACCAAAACCAAAGCTACAGCTAAAAAATAAAGGAGTCTCATGGGCTCTCCTTTCTGAGCTGGCTTCGAATCATGATCCTCAGCTCTCAGCCCTTTAAGTAGCTAGGATTACAGGCATGAGCCACCAGTGCTTGTCTTATTGTTAGCTGTTTCTAATGTAATCTGGCTCCTGAGCTATTTGTAGGGCTAGTAGTTGGTTTGGGGGGTGAATGACTGTAGCAGCCCGGTGGTTTCATTGTCCACTTCCTCTTCTTGTTCTGATGTCCTCATGCTGGAAATTAATTGAAATTAAAATGGTTGGCATTGCTCAGAAATCGTTGTCAATTCCAAAGATAACCTTTTCCCCCTTACCTGGTTCTCACCTTTCAATAAAATACTAGGTTTTAATTATCTTTGAGTAGTTGTGCAAAGGGTTTGCCATTCAGCATGTCAGTTTGAAGAGAGCATCTCGCTCAGCACCCCCCCCTTTCTTTGTTCTCCCTCATCCCTCCCACTCCACTCATCTCTGCAACTTTCCTAATTTCATAGGATATGCATTGAGTAGTATGGCTATATTCTGCCCTCATCTCCCTTCCTCTCTTTGTTTCCTGTTAAGAGAACACAGCTCTGGATATTAGAGAGTTCTTGTCTTGGTCTGGTTTTGGTTGCTATAATAATACTATCCACATATCTACCCCATGTATGCATCCCTGCATCCATCACCCACCCATGCATGCATGCACGCATTCATCCATGCATTCATTCACCCACTCACCCATCCATGCATCCACCCACCCCTGCATGCATGCACCCATCCACCCCATCCATCCATGCATCCATCCAGCCACCCATCCGTCATCCATCCACCCCATCCATCCACCCATGTACGCATGCATCCATCCACCCATGCATGCATGCATCCATCCACACCATGCAGGCATGCACCCACTCCCACACATCCACCCATCCACACATGTACACATCCATCCATCCATCTGCCCATCCCTTGATGTTTCTCAGGCAGCAGGGCATTTCTTAGGGCTTGGTCTGGGCATTAGAAGTACACATAAATACTCTATGTGCAGAGAACCTGCTGTGTGCTGGGCAGTCTGACAGGGGAAGGGGTATTGTGAACTGCAGTGTTTGTTGTTCTAGGGTTTGGGAAATGAGAAGCAGAATTCTAAAAGCTGCTTGAGGCAGGGAGCCTCCTGCAGTAGATTGGGGCTGAGAGGCTTCCCAAAGGCTGGATTTTATTCTTCCCTGGGGTCTGATTATGGGGTGGCAGGAGGATATGGGGGGGGGGGAGGAACAGGGGTGGAGAGAGGGGGAGGGGACGGGAAGGAGTGTCTTGCGGATGCTTCTGTAAGGGAGGTGAGGACCTCAATGGCAGATCTGGGAGATCGTGAATTTCAGAATTCAAAAGCAAAGCAATCTCCCTCTCCTCCTTCCTCTTCTCAGCTTGCGTGGATTGGGTATGAGTGTGGGGAGAGGTGAGGTGGGTGGGGCAGCGGGTCGTGATCCTCCTACCTCAGCCTTCAGAGTGCTTGCCACCGCCCCGGCTTCTGTCATCAGAATTACAGCCCCTCCCCCTCCCCAAGTCAATGCTTCTTCTCAGAAGTAATAACAAGTTGGAGTTGAGATCCCATCTGGACAGAGGAGTGGAGGACTTCCGGCTGCCCTGTTCCTGGAGGGCAGGATGGGGACTGTTGTGTAAGGGCCAAGACACCGGATGTGAGCCTGAGTGTGGGGAGAAGGGAGGGGAAGGGGAGAAAGGGGAGGGGAGGGAAGGAAAGGATGACTCCAACACCCTCCTGGTCCTGTCAGTTCCAGCCCTGTGCTCACCTGCACAGCTGGCTTTGGTGGCCTCAGCCCTCCCTCTCACACTCCTGTACTCCTGGTGAGGTTGTGGGCTGCCACCTCGACCTTCCTTCTTCAAGTCTCCTGCAGCACAGGAGCGGGAGTGGAGCGGAGGGAAATTTGGTGACTGTTTCCAGGAATGAAGGTTCTTGGGGGCAGTCATGTGGATACTGGGTTAGGAGTCAGATTTGGAGGGTGACACGTTGTTCGTTCCTAGAAAATCATAGCAGGGATGAGGTGAGGATATCTAGTGGCCAATTCTATCTGGGCGGTTCTGGAAAGCTTCCTGGAGAAGCGGGGGAGAGGGTCATAGGTTCAACTGGGAAAGGAGGTGATGTGGAATCCAAGAAAAAAGTAAACGAAAAGAAACATTATGTTAGTGAATAAGCTTTTATACATTCAAGAAACAAATTAGGCTGGGAGCTGGTGGCTCACGCCTGTGATCCTAGTTACTCAGGAGGCTGAGACCTGAGGATCAAGGTTAAAACCAGCCAGGGCAGGAAAGTCCATGGGACTTATCTCCAATTAGCAACCAGAAAATCAGAAGTGGCACTGTGGCTCAAGTGGTAGAGTATTAGCCTTGAGCAAAAGAGTTCAGAGGCAGCACCCAGACCCTGAGTTCAAGCCCCAGGACCAGAAAAAAAAAAGCTGGAAGGGTATTATGGCTCAAGTGGTGTAGTGCCAGCCAGGCAAACCAAGCTTTAATACATATGAGGCCCCAATTTTAAACCCTACTACTAGGGGCTGGGAAGATGGCTCAGTGGTAGAGCGCTTGCCTTGCATGCTGAGGCCCTGGGTTCGATTCCCCAGCACCACATAAGCAAAAAGAAAAAAGCCGGGAGTGGCGCTATGGTTCAAGTGGTAGAGTGCTAGCCTTGAGCTGAAGAGCTGAGGGACAGCGCCCAGGCTCAGAGTTCAGGCCCCACGACTGGACCCCCCCCCCCCCAAAAAAAAATAAACCCCGCTACTAGTAAAGATGTTTAGATAGATACATAGATCAGATTTGTGAACAACAACAAAAATTCATACCCTGGGATACAGAATAATTGATTTGCCTGACATATAGTTCTAATGATTGTCATTGACAATCATTATATAATTATAATGAATAAGAATTAGGGGCTGGGAAGATGGCTCAGTGGTAGAGCGCTTGCCTTGCATGCTGAGGCCCTGGGTTCGATTCCCCAGCACCACATAAGCAAAAAAGAAAAAAGCCGGAAGTGGCGCTGTGGCTCAAGTGGTAGAGCGCTAGCCTTGAGCTGAAGAGCTGAGGGACAGCGCCCAGGCCCAGAGTTCAGGCCCCACGACCGGACCCCCCTCCCCCCCCAAAAAATAATGAATAAGAATTAGAAGCCACTTAAATGACCAAAACCTGTGATTAGCCAAATAAAGTATGTATGTTCTCCTTTAGGAAAAATAAGGTAATCATCAAAAACCGTTGTGAAAAACAGCTACTATTACAGACATGTTCACAGTGTGTTGATGGGAGAAGACAGTCCATGGTGACTATGTCAGATCAAATAGTATCTCTTTTTAACTTTTTCTTTTTTTTTTTTTTGATCAAACCCAGGGCCTAAAAATATGTTCTGCAACTGAACTTCTTTTTCATGAACTTTAATTAATTTTCTTGGGACAGAAGTCTCGTTGTGCTATCCAAGCTGCTCTTGGTGTCCCCGAACATCCTCACATCTGTCCTTTCTCCTCCTGGGGGTACCCCTACTCTAAACAGTCCTGCCTCTCTCTCCCCGTCACCACCCCCTCTCTTTCTTAGGACTTAACCTATGGAAGGGAAAGCGTGTGATCCTGGTCTTTTTGAGCCTGGCTGACTTCCCTTAAGATGAGGATCAAGGCATTTTCTAGAATTTTCTGTACAGACTAGTTCCTTTGGAGTTGCGCTTTACATCTGCGTTATTGTCTTCTGGCCCTGTTCTTCCTGAGAAGGAAGAGAACATATTGTAAGCGGGCGTTTTAGTTTATAGAGGGTGGGGAGGGGTGACAGCTAGTGTCTGGGTGTCACCTATAGTTGGAACCATCCCGGGTCGTAAAGAGTAATTACAGGCTCTCAAACAACAGGTGCCTTGTCTGCAGGGCTTTTCCCTCATTGTTCAGATACATTGGCCTTTATTCTGTCTTGCTAATCAGCTGCACACAAGAAGGACCCATTGAGCCCTCAGCCCTCAGCGGGAGAAGGGAGGCACAGGACCGGGTACGTTCAGGCATGCGTGACGTCATGCTATGGTTCTTTTCTTTCCGTGTGTTTGGATTCAGTCCAACTTCTGAGGAGGAGAACACCATCAGATTATGTTGGCTGTGGACAGAGCCCAGTCAACAAATGACATCACTGCCCTTCCTTCCACACTGGACTTCATTTGTTGGGGATGCGGGAGGAATTGCACAAGTGTTAGAAATGGAGGCCCGCTCTGTTCTCAGAGCTGTGTGCCGACTCCAGCAGCCTTTGTACAGGACGGGCCGTGTGAGCCTCTTGTCCACATTAGTTATTTGAACCCGGTGCTCTTCGTTACAGTTACGTATCGTCTGTCGGCGATGATGTCCTCCAACATAGGTGTGCACCAACCACCTCCTGTGTTTTCATGGACATTTTCAGGTCATAGGGTCAACAGCAAGAAAATGTAGACTTGACCTCTTGGTGGCTCTGTTCATTGTTCTTTCCTCTTACTGCCTAGGGCTGTGGGCTTTCCAGAACATTCTCACCTAGTTCTGCCTAATGGGAGGTTGTGGGTCCTCAAGCTACTGTTGGGTTCTCTTCTCCACGAGGCCAATAGGAAGGAAAAACGGAGTCGGCGGCAGCCCTTGGCACGCGGAAGCCTGTGTTGTGACTCTTATTTTGTTCTGATCTTCCGCACGGCCCTGTAATCTCTTATTTTTGGCAAGCCAACACCGAGTCTGCGGTCCTGTAGTCCAGGGCAACCACAAGCTGAGACAAACAGAGGAAGTGTCATTACTCACATATTTCTCCCGCCACCTCATCTGGCCAGTCCAGCCGTGGCCGCCCCTCCGTGGGGGAGGAGCTCCTCAGAGCTGTGGGCTGGGAGGGGCCAATCTGCCTCCCCCCGCCCCCCCCATCTCTAGGCTTCCTGTCACTCTTTACATCTCTCCATTCTTTCTGAAATTTATAGTCTGAGATTTATTTCTGGCAGACTTTGGGGTGAAAACTGGGAAGTAGCCTCTGTTTCCTTCAAGCAACCCCAAGCCTCAGGAAGTAGGGGAGAGAGCTCGCCTCCACCCACTCTCCCTGGCCTGCTCACATAGACATGCGCGAATATCCACTCACGTAAGTGCATACACCCATGCAGACACGCTTGCAGACACACAACATGCACACCAACATGCAGACACATCATGCAACCCACATACATGCAGAAGCACCCATATGTATAGAAACACGTGTATCCATATCATCACATGCACATAAACACCCGTGTGTGACACTGATACATGTACACAGATGTGCACAGACATACCCACAGGCATGCATACATATCAGTATGCAGACACATAACATGCACACAGGCACATGCACATACAGGTATCTGTACACACACGCACACAGATCCACACAAATATGCACACACAGCCATGTGCACATATGCATACCTGTATATACACACCCATCCATATGCATGTGCTTATATACACAACACATGTGTACACACATATGCACACATATGCACACGCACACATATCCACATCCCCATGGGCACACTGCTCACACCTGTACACGGGCAGATCTGTTGCAGGTAGATCCCTGTGCCCACACACGGAGCACCGGGGCAGGTAAGAGCCAGTGAAGCCTGGCCTCGTGTGTCCCCTGGGGCTCCAGCACGGTCCAAGCCTGTTGGAGATTGAACTGATGTCGTAGGAGTCCTCAGGATCCTGTTACTTTGCTTTTCATTGGAATGACAGGCACTCTGTTAATGAGGGTAGTTTGTGTTATCTGCTCCAGTTGGCGGCCTTGCTTGCATTTGATGCCTAATAAAACAGGGAGTGAATTTGCCTGTTCCTAAGAGGTTCTGTTTGGTGGGAAGGCCGTGTCCATCATAGTGTCTGGGGGCAGGGGGACCCCAGGGTGAGATCTATGTTTATGACTGCCGACAGAGGGTCTCTGTGAGATTTATGGGCCGTGCTGCCTTGACTGTGTAAACAGGACAGATTTGTTTTGTTCCCTGGGTCTTAATCAGTTTTCTACAGAAGCCTGCTCCTCTGAATGAATGCCTCACAGTTCCAGGCCTTTCTGGTGGTGCTGTCTGTCTGGTGGCTTCTTCCTCTCAATAGCCCCTTCACCCGGGCCCTTCCCCTCACCCTTTTCTTCCTCCCTGGGACTCTCGGCCTGAGCCCGCCTCACCCTTCCCCTGCCTCTGAGTAGCACCTGGGGGTGCTCTAATGTTTGGAGAAGCAGCCCTGGGCTGGAAGTTGGGTCAGTCAGCTTTGTGTCCCGTGGTTCCTTCCATTTGTGTGACACAGGCTCTTGCTGGATACCAGGCCCTGAAAGCCCCAGAGGTAGGCCCAGTGAGGCACAAAGGATCCTGAGAAGACCCAGCTAATGGGGGTAGCAAAGCTGGGTACCAGAATTCATGCCTTGGAAGCCCATGCTCTAAAGTAGGCATTGTTGCTTTTCCTCTTTTGCACAAGGGGAAACTGAGGCCCTGGGGGGTTAATGAACTTACCCACTGCCTCGTCTGCAGCAGCACACGCACACGCAGCGTTTGAGCTGCAGCCCCCAGCCCCTTGCCCAGTGGCTGGCTCTCCAGCCAGCTCAAGGCTGGACGGTTATGGCTTTGGGGCTGTTTCCACATAGCTTTTCTGGGTCCTTTAACATACCTTAACTTGATGAACAAGTGAATGTTTCAGCCTAGCTTTTCAGAGGGTGCAGGGGAGGCCCTGCTGTCTCTGCTGGCATGGGGGTGGGGGAAGGGTCTGGGGTGTCCCCTGAGAGGTGGAGGGGTCACTTCTCAGGACCGCGGGGCACCGGAGGAATTCCAGGCTGGAAGCTCCGGGTTGCTGTCACTACTCAAGGGACAGGCTCTGCTGTCGACGTGGCTTTTGTTCAGCTCTGCCCGAGAATGCCCGTCTCAGTACAGGAAGCAGAAACTTCGCCCCACACTTGAGCATTTGCAACATCTCCCAGGAAAATTCTCCCTGGGCCTGGAATTGGAAGTTTGCATTTGGATGGATTTGGCTGGCACTGTTCACCTTTGCCTCTCCTGGCCTCCTCCCACAGGGCACAGCTTGGTCATCCAGCTTTAGGGCTGGCATTTCCTATTGAGCGTCTGTCCTTGAGCAGGAGCAGGGAGCAGGGACAAAGCACAGCTTGTCTCTGTACCGAGTTGGGAGACTCAGAGCCCTGGGAGGCGGGAGGCTTGGGCTGATTCCAAATCTGCTGCCATGCTGGACAAGGAGGCCTCATCTGGGCCTCCTCCCAGCGCTAAGGTTGACAAGGCGGGAGGAGGAGGGCTCAGTGAGGGCCGGGACTGTGGAAGTGGCCACTAGACTGTGATCTTGCTGGGCTGTCCGTCCTTCAGCACAGCTGGCAGGTCTGATCCCTCCTGCGTTCCTCGGTCTCCAAACTGGGAGACTTGGAAAGAGGCCATTTATCTGGAACAGAGGCAGCCGGATGGCTGAAAAGAGCTTTGTATTTTACCCACTCTCTTAGTAAGCAAGTAAAATGGGGAACACAAGTAGCTGGGTGTCAGCCTGATGCGTTGTTGGTGGCAGAGTAAAGAGCTGATATTTTTGGAACTCAGAATGACCACTGCCTGTATTAAGACCCATTGTCTGCCCATGTGCCAGTCTGTGACCATCTCCAACAGCGGACCAGCCACTAGCGTGAAATGCCCATAAGAACATTATAATAGTGACAGCTAGAAGAAGCTTACAGATTATTATAATAGGGACAACTAGAAGAAACTTACAGATTTTTCCATAGGAAAAATCCTTAAGAAAATGACGGATTCCCCCGAGGCTAGCTCTGATTAGAAACTGAATTATGAAAACGTAAAGAAACTATGCTATTAGAGTCAGAAAGAAACCCCACATGCTTATGAGAGCATGCCCTGTGAGGCACCCCATGAGATAGGTTCCCACAACGGGCCCGGAAGGTGACAGAGAAGGGATGAGGGTTACTAAGGCGGTGGGGTCAGAGGACCCAGTGTTAATGGAAAAGAAACAGCAAGAGTTTTGAGATTCAGGCCTGGCTTTAATTCAGCTTGAAATCTGATTCTGCATCTCTTGGATACTTTGCTGGAATTCAGCATCTTCATCAGCAAAGAGAAGTGGTTACTCTGTGTGTGTGTGTGTGTGTGTGCATGCACGTATGTGCGTACGCACACGCACACGTGCCTGTACTGGAGCTTTTTTACTCAAGGCTGGTGTTTTATCATTTGAGCTATATAGCTCTGCTTCTGGCTTTCTTTGGGATATAAAATTTCCTGCCCGGGCTGGCTTTGAACCATGGATTACAAGGAGTGAGCCACCAGCACCTAGTGTGAAACATTCTTTTCTTGAACTTGGGGCCTGGGCACTGTCCCTGAGCTTTTTTGCTCAAGGCTAGTGCTCTACTCCTTTGAGCCATAGCACCCAGTTTTCTGGTGGTTAATTAGAGAAAAGAGTCTCATAGATTTTCCTGCCTGGGAAGACTTCAGGCCACTATCCACAGATCTCAGCCTCTTGAGTAGCTAGGATTACAAGTGTGATCTACTAGTGCCAGCAAAAAGCAAGAGTGAAGGCATGGCTCATGTGGGAGAGCATTAACAGAGCAAGATTCTGAGTTCAAACCATTAGTGCTATAAAACACATACAGCAGTAACAACAGAACCATTATGAGGGTCTGTGATGATCTTTAAAAGTTAAAAAACATGTTGGGTCTTAAATTCGACCAACTTGTAAGTTCCAACAAGGTCCCATATTTGGACTTTCACATAGCAACTTCTTGTTGTCTTAACTCAGTGCCAATGTCCAATAAACATTTAAAAAAAAAAAAAAAAAGATCACAAGCTGTGAACAGGAACACAGGCCTGACTTGTGTTACAGCAAGGATGAGCCTGGGAGACATTATGCTAAGTCTCAGAAGCCAGACACAAGACCACATATTATATGATTCTGTTTAAGTGAAATGTCTGGGAGAAGAAAATCCACAGAGACAGCGAGTGGATTAGTGGCTGCTTAGGGTTCCCAGCCCAGAGAGGGGAGGAGGAAGGGACCAGGGAGGGGTGGCTAACTGGTACAGGGTTTCTTTTTAGGCTCTGCTCTAAAATTAGCTTGTGGTGATGGCTGTCCCAATCTGTGAATATACTAGAAACCATTGAATTGTACCCTTCCGTGGGTGAATTTCATAACATGTGAATTATATCTCAATCAAACTGTTAAAAATATGCCTCGTCCTTTGGCAACAGCATTGCAAGTAATACAGGCTGAATATCCCCTATCCAAAATGGTGGCCACCAGGAGTTTCAGATTTCACAGTGTTTCACATCTTAGGAGAATGTACTGCCTTGGGTTGGGACCCGAGCCTAAACATGAAATTCATTTTGTGTTTCATATAAACCTTATAAGAAGCAAGCCGCAGGCAATCTTATGCAGTATTTTTAGCGCGCCTGAATCTTGACTTGCGACGTGTCATCTCAGGTCACGCGTGGAGTTTCCCACTCACGGCAGGTGATGGCAAACTTTGATTGGATGGAGAAGCACCTTGGGGATGAGTAAAGCAAACCTCTGGGTGTTGGCAAGGGTGAACTAAAGGCTCCTAACCTGCCCCGAAGGTCGGCTTCTGGTCTAGATAGGAGAGGATAAAGACTAAAATAGTGTGACCCTCCGCTCCCCCCCCCCCCCCCCCTTTCTCTCTGCTTCCTGGCTGCCATGCTGTGAGCCACTGTTTGGCCACGCCCTCCTCATTGAACTCAGGCAAATCCTCCTTTAGGTGTTTCTGTTCGGTATTTCATTACTGTGAGAATGTCTAACATGTGGCACCTTGTTTCACATTTGGGGGCATTTTGGATTTAGGACTTTTGCAGTTGTGGATGGCGGGCCTGTGGCAGTGCTGGTAGTGGGTGGTGTTGATGTGCACAGACTTCCAGATGCTGCTTCCAAGCAGGCCTCCTACCTGCAGGCCGCTGTCTCGTGTTTCTTGGTGGTGGGGATTGAACTCAGCGCTCCCAGCACTGGGCGGCAGTCTACACTTCTTCAGCCGCACCCAGTCCTTGTGCTTTTTTAGCGCCACCTCCCCTGTAGGTAAGTTTTTGTGTTTTCAGCTGAGTGGGCCTTGGATTCTTGGATTGTAGTCCTCCTACTTCAGCCTCCTGAGTAGCTGGGATCACAGGGGTACACTGCCATGCCCAGCTGCCAGGCCGTGTTCTTAGCATCCCATAATGCCACTGATTGCACATGTCTGACTGCCCTCGGTGGTGTGTGTGTGTGTGCACATCAAGCGTGTGCCAGGCACCTTTCAGGTGTTTCCTGTATGGCCTCTACCTGCTCCAGGTGAAGAAGCGGAAGCCCCAGGAAGGACAGCCCCTGGGGCCCTGTAGTAGGAGTCACACCGGGTCTTGGCACAGTGATGCCCGTGGCCCTCTCTGCTCCATGGCTGCTGGCTGAGCTTCCTGCCTTGCAGGGACAGACGGCTTAGGGCGCGGCCACCGAAGAGCCGTGAGCGCTCAGGGCTGTGCTCTCTCCGGAAGCGAGTGTGACCTCTGCCCTGTTCCCTTGGAGCTGGGGTTCCCCCGGGAGCCCAAGGGACGGAGGGCCGTGGGAAAGCACGCGCCGGCTTCCCGGGAGCACGGTTTGGGTGTCTTTTGCTCGTGGAGGGATGTGTCTGTCCCCCACAGAGCTTGCCAGCGTCCCCAGGGCCAGGCTGGCATGGCAGTGGAGGAGAGCGGGCACGGCGGCCTGTCGGCCCTGGGAAAGACGTGGAAGAGAAGGACCGCACAGGAGGACAGGAGACACTCCAGAGAGAATTTTTTTCCTTAGAAAAGTTAAAGGCCGGGGTGAGGCCCATGGCCGGCACGGGCCACGCCCTGCGTGTGATCCCCAGCTCTGAAAACAAACACAAACAGCACACAAAACAGGAGTACCGGTAACAAAAGGATCCCCTCACTGCCAGATGCTGGGATGGAGCAAGAAGTTATATTTAGCCCTGACAGGGGTGGACGGAACAATGGAAAAGCAGCCCAGCCCTGGCCCTCCTCTCCTCTCGATGTCCTGTGTGTGTGTAAACTCAAAGCATTTGAGAGCACTTGATCTAATACTAAACTATTTAAAAATAATGTCCATGACCCAGGAGGGAGGGGAAGGGTTATTTACTAATTAACTGCATCCTGGGGCTTGGAGGTGGCAGAAACGGCTGGCTAGTAGCTGCTCCTTTAATTCCAAACGAAGTTGAAGTTGCTCTGCTGGACAGAGAGCAAGTGCTTCCTTGTTTATGTTGGCTGTGTTTAGCCATTCGCAATCCAGCCAGGGATGAGGCTGAGTTGTATTTATCCACTGGAGTACACAACACAAGTAAATACAAATGCAAGCATTTTAAACATGTAAACATACATGTAAAACACAATAAACATGCATACAATGTATTCGTGTGTGTGTGTGTGTGTGTCTGTCTGTCTGTCTTGAGGCTTGAACTCAAGGCCTGGGTGTTGTCTTAGCTTATTCACTCAAGGATGGCACTCTACCACTTGAGCCACAGCTCCATGTCTGGCTTTTTGGTGGTTAATGGCTGGCTCTGAACGCATCTCCTCAGTTAGCTAGTATTACAGGCATGAGCCTGTATCCTTGGCTTTCAGTTTTGTTGGAATCTATTTTAAGTATCTTTTTTGTGTTTTTGTCAATATTGTTATATCCATTTAATTACAGAGACTGATACTTCTTTTTTATACTAATACATCTGAAAAAGTGAATTCTGTCAAAAGAACTTTTAACTTAGATGGTCAGATGGTTTAACTGCATTTAACACATGATTTAAATCGACATGGTGACAGTATCTACTTACAGCCTTAGCAATGTGTTCAGTTTGTAAGGATCAGGTCTGTATAATTGGTATAGCTGATGGATTTTTTTTTTTTTTTAATTTTTTGAGGCAGGCTCTCAGCAGCTCGGGCTGGCCTTGAACTCACAGCCTTCCTACCTCAGCCTCCTAGGTGCAGGGATTAGGGCTGGTGATGTCTCCCTTGACATGCAAAAAGCCAAGGTCACTTGGGGGTCACGATTTAGCAACATCTGCCAGATTTGATCTGTTTCAGAAATCAGACCTCATGAGCATCGCCTTGGCCTGCATTTTCTCAGCTCAGAACTGCCTACTTGGGACTTGGGTGTAAGGAATGGAATACTTCATTTTGGAAGGATGGCTCATTACTTTAGGCATTTGGATCCTGACCTTGGAGGGGTTGTTTCGGTTTGTATTTCAGGGCTTTCTGAGCTGAAGATGGGTAAGATCAGGGTTGACATAGCGGCAGTTGGGTAAGAGCTCTCCAGATAACCCAGGAGAGAGAGATGCAAAGGCCCTGTGGTATGAGATTGATGTAGCACCTGACAGTCTCTGTAGCTGCAAAACAGAGTGTGAGGCATAGATGACCCAGGGTCACGTGGTAGAAGCCGGCCAGGACTAAGCCGGGCAGGATCTTCCAGAGCTAGGAGAGGACAGTAATCTTTTTGTGTGCTGTAAGGAGGGAAAGCCACAGGAGGATTAAGTTGGGAGCAATATGAGGTTGGTAGATGCGTGCCTCATCTCACAAGTCTGGGGAAGGTAACATTACCCGCATTCTAAACCAGCACAGACGTGGAAGGCAGTGGAGATTAAGTAGTTTACCCAGCCAGGAGCACCTTGCAGATAAGCTGTGGAGCCAAGGAACCGACTCCCAGCAACCTGAGTGCAGGTCTCTTTGTCCAGCCTCTCAGGCTATCTCTGAGTAGCAGAACAACAGTCTTGAAATGCTTTGTCCTCTTAAGATGATACCCTTCAGTTCCAGGGTGGGATTATGCCACAGAAACCCGAGCGGTCGGGAGAGAGTGCAGCTGCGTGGTGCTCAGGAAAGGCCCAGGGTGCTTGGCGCAGCCCCGGCCCCTCCAGGGGGCTGGGCTGGGGTCTCCCAGCGGGCCGGTGACACGGACAGGCTCCTGGCCGGCCATTTGACACTGCCTTTGTCCACAGGGACTCATTGTCCACGAAATGTGCCCCAGGCTTTCAGGACTTTGGGTTGGGCAATCAGATCTGGGAGTTCATGAGTGCTTTCACCCCAACATCGCATGGGCCAAGGCCAAGTTTCTGGTCCCCCCCTCCCCTCCCCGCCCTAGGGCCCTCTTACTGGCTCTACAGATCAGTCATGATTCCTGGGGACAACCTGAGAAGCCGAATTCCCAGCTCAGTGGGGACATACCTGCTGGCTCCAGCCACCGCGTTCTTGCGGGTAACAAACGTCTCTTCTTTCCCAGTTGACCACGTCGTCCCTGAGCCCGGCACCAGCCTGCTGGCCGCCTTCGACCAGTGGCGGGAGTGGGCGGACAGCAAGTCCTGCTGCGACTACTCCCTGCACGTGGACATCACCGAGTGGCACAAGGGCATCCAGGAGGAGATGGAGGCGCTGGTGAAGGACCACGGTGGGTGCCACCAACCCCCCCCGGGCCCGGCGGGGGCTCCCTCTCACTCCATGGGGGCACAGCTCTGGGAGCCGACGCTCTGAATGGTTCCTGTACATCCCGGGCCTGCCTTGGCCTTGTCTGTCTTGGGCAGGGGGTACTGGGAGAGAGCAGATGGGGACCCCCATCTACGGGAACTTCTGGTGGTTCAGGAAGCAGAGCCAAATGGTGCGTCTTCCTGGGTCTGTTGGAATTTGGATTCAGTCCCTTGACCTCAGAGACCCTCAGTGAAGCACTTGGTAGTTTGGGGTTCTGTGGGAGCGCTCCTGGGGTGGATACAGGTGTGGGAGGGAACCCATGAGCCCTTCCCAGAATGCCTCAGAGAGGAAGCCAGCCTCTCAGGCTATTTCTCTCCCCTACCTCAGTCTTCACTGTATGTGACCTTAGGCAATTTACTTAAATTCTTTGGATCCCAATTTTTTTTTTAAATCTGTCATGTGAGGATATTGGTCTAAGATGTCTCCTGAGATCCTTTCCAGCATGACTATTTCACAAAGAAGAAATTAGGTTGCCTTTGACCTTTTCTCAGTTTTGAGAATACCCAGACTCCCATGGATTTACGTCTGGCCAAGGGAGAGGCATCCGGGGAGGGTTGCCATGGTGACCGCTGCCTGCCTGGGGCAGAGGAGCCGCGTCCTGGGGCAGGCAGTGCGGGCAGCGCAGGCAGCCTCCAGCACCCCCAGGTGGCTTGAATTAAGCTCCAAGGCTGCCAGGTTGTCAAGACGATTGTTTAAAATTCTGCTAGACGTCGGGCAGGGCTGCTTGGCCTGGTGCCTAGGCCAGGCAAAAAGTCTTGAGATGAACATTATGACATCTGCTTGTCCAATTAACGGACCTTAAGGAGAAAAAAACCCAACAACACATTTGAAAAAAGTCAGCATGGAGGCCAGTCAGCTTGCCAAAGAACAGACACGAATCCCTGAGCTGCAGAGACAGAAATCTCTGACTCACTTTGTTGTTAAAAGTCACAGAAGCTGGGTACTGGTGGCTCACGCCTGTCATCCTAGCTACTCAGGAAGCTGAGATCTGAGGATCGTGGTTCAAAACCAGTCCGGGCAGGGACGTCTGTGAGACTCTTATCTCCAATAAACTGCTCAGAAAAAGCTAGAAGTGGTGCCGGGGCTCAAGGGGTAGAGCACTAGCCTTGAGCACAGAGAGGCTCAGGGACAGCGCCCAGGCCCTGAGTGGTAAAACATGCGTAAGACTTGGTCATTTTAACCAGTGGCATCCAGTACAGTCAGTGTGTGGCACTATCACCGCTGTGATAGTCTCCGGAACTCTTGCCCCATTAGAGAACAATTCTTCACCTTCAGCTCTCAGTAACCGTAAGTCTGCTTTCTGTCTCTGAAACCCACTGCTCCAAGTTCCTCATTGAAGTGGAATCACCCAGGATTTTGTTTTTAGTGATTGGTTTATTTCATTGACCAAAAAAAAAAAAGTCCTCAGGACTCATCCATGTTCTAGCATCCTTCCTTTTTATGGCTGAGTAATAATTCCATTTATATACTGACCGCAGTTTGTTTATGTCTTCATCCATTGATGGTTGCTTGGGTTGTGATGACTAATTCTGCCTTGAGCATGGGTGGATTCCTACTGCAGCCGCTTTTAATTTTGGTCTTGTTTTAAACTTAGGGGAAAGTTGTAAGAGCACTAATAAAGAGCCCTCAGATACACTGGTTATTTGTATTTTTACCATGTTTGCTTTATCTTTCTAACTGCATCTCTGTTTCTCCCTTCATCCCTCTCTTTACCAGCTCGGGCGCACACACAGACACATATGATACTATCACGCTCTTTCCTTCCCAGGTTATTTGAGTTTGGTGTTCTTCTTAAAAGTCACCCCCTCACCTCTGTTTTCTGTCACCAGGTGTAAACTCTTTCCTCGTCTACATGGCTTTCAAAGATCGCTTCCAGCTCACTGATTCCCAGGTGAGACACGGGGCTCTGTCCCTGCTGTTGGGTGTGGCCGGGCCACTGCTGCTGTCTGGGGGGGTTCCTCGCTTGGTGGATGTGGCTGCTGGCCTTACTGCCAGGTGAGCCAGGTTCCCTGGCCCCCGAGGCTCTGGCTCTGAGCCTTGGAACTGGAAAGCTGAGCACGCTGTGGCCACAGGAGGCCCTCAGAGCCCCTTGGCACGTGCGTGGGTGCCCTGTCACCGGACTGGGTTATGTGGGGGGGGGTACAGGGAGGCCGGGGTGGCAGTGTCGGGGGGGAGAGGCTTCCTATGACAGAAGCAGCTAGGAGCATTACCTTGGAGCATGGGATTTCTAGAGGTGGTGGGTGAGGGGTTACTTCCCCCTGGAGGGGTAACGGGCCTCACGGCCCCTACGGACACGTGCTGAGCGTGTCCTGAGCCGGCCCGAGGAGGTGGGCAGCAGGAATGGGATGTGTGACTCAGTGTCCCCCAGATGTCTGGAAATGTGGCTGCCAGGGAGAGGCATTCCTTGGGAACAAGAAGACAGGGGTCGTCGGTTCTGATCCCACACTCCTCTTCTTCAGATCTATGAAGTCTTGAGCGTGATCCGGGATATCGGTGCCATTGCCCAAGTCCATGCGGAGAACGGCGACATCATTGCAGAGGTAGGGGCCTTCCAGGCAGGCCAGGGAAATCATGGTGGGGGCAGGAGCTGCTGCCGCCGCCAAGGGAGAGCGCAGGCCTGCTTGCCTGGGCCTGGCGGGTGGTGCCAGACCCCGGGGGGGGGAGGGGCGGGGGCTGTCCCATCCCCACACCACCGTGCCTCCTCCGCCCCAGTGGGGCTCAGGGCTCCCCAGGCCGGGTCTTACACCAAGACCACAGGACAGGACACCTGCTCCAGGATGCTGAGTGGTCTCGGGGCTATGGATCCATCCGGCTCAGGCAGGACTGCAGCAGGGCAGGGACCCCTTTTTTGTCTGGTGTCTTGGGATGTGGCTGAGCGGTCAGCAGTGACAAGTTTGTTTCCTGCCTGGGGATCCTGATCCCCTGATTGTCTCCTTTCTTCAGGAGCAGCAGCGGATCCTGGATCTGGGCATCACAGGCCCCGAGGGACACGTGCTGAGCCGGCCTGAGGAGGTGAGCAGCGGAAGTGGGATGTGTGACTCAGTGTCCCCCAGGCGCTGGACAGAGCACAGGAGTCACTTTGAACCTGCTTCTCGGAGGCAGCAGCCGTGTGTGTGTGTGTGGGGGGGGTTGGTTGGGGGCTGAGTCCTCGGTGGCTTGTTTTAGCCTTGTGGGTTTTCTCTGAACCTTTCCTTGGGTGATCTGCAGCCCTCCCTTAGCCTTCTAATGTGAAGGGGATACAGAAGCAGCTGTGCCACATCTGGGCACAGATGCGCGGGAGGAGTGGCAGGTTTTCCACCATAAACCCATGCAGGCTGTGGCATAATTTTGTCAACATCAGTCTGCGACCTTTAAAATTACAGAAGGGAAAATCTGAGCAGGGCTCTGGGTGGTGCAGAGATTTCCAGTCCCGGCCGCTTAGAGCGTGAAGCCTGCTCTTCTGGAAAAGCTTGTAGCTTCCAGAACTTTCTAGAAGTTCCCTCCTAACTGAAAGGCTCAGGATCAGACCTTGTGGAAGTCATGGCCAAGAAATGTGTGGCGGTCCTGAGTTGAAGGGATGACGGGGAAGGCTGGACCCTCCCCCCTGCCAAGGGGAAGGGGTGAGGAGAGGAGAGCAGATCCTCAAGGCCCGGAAGGACTGGCATGGGGGGGGGCGGTCCCTCAGGGGGCCCTGAGCCCACAGGACACAGAGGGCATTGGGATGTGGCTCCCAGGCTCCAGCCCCGGCCTCTCCCCTGGCTCCTGCCGGCTCTCTTTCCAGTTTGCCAAGAGGTATCTGTTGTGTGTTAGAGTCTGAGGGGGCGATAAAGAGAATACAATATGGATGCACTCTGAGTGGACTCCAGCCAGCAACTACAGAGGAGCCACCAACACAGGAAGCAGCCTCGAGAACAAACGAAGAAACATGGCCCCCGGGCTCTCCTTCTCAGCCTCCTGATGCTTCCCTTGTGTTGGAACTCCATCTTCCCGTGCTGCTGCGTTCCTTCTCAGCCTCCCACCTGGTGGGATTTCCCCTGGCTTTTAGCCAGTGGCAAAGGAGATGGCAGAGGCAGGGAGCCCTGTGGTTCATGCCTGTAATCCTGGCTACTCAGATTTGAGGATTGTGGTTTGAAGCCAGACTGGGCCAGAAAGGCTGGGAGACTCTTACGTCCGATTAACAAACAACAACAAAAAAGCCAGAAGTCGAGCTGGGAAGGTGGCTCAGTGGTAGAGCGCTTGCCTTGCATGCATGAGGCCCTGGGTTCGATTCCTCAGCACCACATAAGCAGAAAAAAAAAAAGCCGGAAGTGGTGCTGTGGCTCAAGCGGTAGAGCACTAGCCTTGAGCTGAAGAGCTGAGGGACAGGGCCCAGGCCCAGAGTTCAGGCCCCACGACCAGACCAAAAAAAACAAACAAACAAAAAGCCAGAAGTGGAGCTGTGGCTTAAGTGAGAGCAGCAACCTTAGGCTCCGAGTTCAAGTCCCAGCACCTCACAAAAAACCACAAAGACAGGATAGGATGCAGACTTGGAGAAAGGACACAGCAGGATGGATGGATGAGAAGCTACAGCCTGTGCTCTGAGCCAGACACAGCCAGGCCGTGGCTCAGCAGGACTCGAAAGAAATGGTTTCTTCTAGGTGCTAGGGAGGAAGAGGCAGACAGGAAGTAGGTGTTAGGGCAGGAGGGGGCGGGTCCTGGCAGGAAACAGCCATGAGAGCCTGGCATCCTGGAAGAGTAGGGACCAGCACATGGTAATGACGCTTTCCCAGAGAAGCAAACCTCCCACTGAGCTTCACAGAAGGGCTCGGCTGGGGTGGGCAGGAGGCCGAGGGGAGCTCTGGGCTCAGATGCCGTGCATCCCTAGAGAGGTAGTTGCTCTCTCTGGGCCTCCTCAGAAGGTGGGACTGGATGACCTTCCCAGTCTTTGAGAGCAAAGAGATATTACTTTAAACTGTCATGCTATGTTCACGATATTGTGGCGATCCCATTTCGGTCAGATCAGTATTGTGTAAAGCAGCGTGATTGTGTAGCTGAGGTGTGTGTATACACTCACAGGAGTGTCAGATGATCTGCGCAGAACTTGGGGTGTGGGGGTTTAAACGGCCACCTTTCCAGTGAGTTAAAGTTTTACTCTGGCATGTGGCTGGCCAGCTCTGGCCTCTCGTTGGCGGGGGGCCGGGAAGGGGGCTCGGCTTCTTCCTTGTGGATGGGTGGCTCCAGGTGCCCCCTGAGTCTCAGTTGATGCACACATGGTTAGAAGCAGTGCACAGCCCAGCTCAGCCCAGCACAGACCCTGGCTGCGCTTCTTACCCCTCTGGAGCTATTAATAGCTCTTCCTCCACTTCCTTCCTCACATCTGTGTTGGGGCATCCAGCCTAGGGGGTCCCGGGTCCCTGCGAGGTCCCAAGGCCTCTAGCCAGACCTCTTCACACTGACTCCGGGGTCCTTGGAAGGACCTTGGTCTGGAAGGCCCTGGAGAAGGAGGAGGGAGGAGGGAGGTGGCAGGAGGGAGGGCCACCCTCCAGCTATCCCAGGAATGAAAAACACTGGCCGTGTAGGGAGGTTTTCCTGAGCTGTGCCTCACCCATGGCTCTCAGATGTCTCTCGGCGGAGTTGCACTGTGAATGACGCTGTCTTGGCTTCTCTCTTCGCTCACCAGTTCAGGCCACCACAGACCTCAGTCCAGACAAACTTGTGGAGTTGGGGGTGGTGGCTATGTCAGCTTAGTGATTGTGTGGGAAAATAGCCTAGCTTCAAGCACCAGCAATAAGGTGAAGTCATTTATTTGTCCAGCAAATATTCCCTCCACCCCCTCACCCCCCCCCCCCCCCACCGGGTGGCACTGGGTTTGAACTCAGGGCCTCCTAACTTGCTAGGAGCCCTGGCCCCAGCCGAGCCCAGTGCACATCCGAGCACCTGCTATGTATCAGCCCCACATTTGGGCGGGACCTGGAGGGTCACACCACAGAATCTCAGGGGACCCTAGCCCGCCAGGGAATGGATTCAAGGCCTTGAGCCCCATAATTAGGGTCTCCACTTTTTGCCCGGGCCAGCCTTGGAGCTGGATCCTCCTACCTGTGCCTCTCGCATAGCTGGGGCCACAGGCACACACCACCACACCTGGCTTACTTTTGAGGTAGGGCTCTTACAAACTTTCCCCAGGTTGGCCTCAAATAACCCACGATCCTTCTATCTCTGTCACCTGATGAGCTGGGATTAGAGGCATGAGCCACCGTGCCCGGCTGCTAGTAGCCTTTTGAGATCTGTTCTCCCACAGTAAGTTACTGCCATCCATGGCAGTTCTGCAGTTTTCCGGGGCGTCTTGAAATTCTCTTCAGAGACACCAGCTTGGAGGAGGCATGGCTGAGGAGGGCAGTTCTTGCTCTTGTGCCGAGGTTGTGCCAGCCCGTGGCAGGTGGGCCACGCTCGAGTGTTGAGAGCAGGGCCCTTGGCATGCACACATGCAGCTGTCGGCCCTCCCGCGCTCCAGCTGGCTTTGTGTTGTGGGTGTCCCCGGCTTGGTTTGGGAACGTCTCACAGCGGCGCGGCATGGCATGACGTCACCCAGGCGCTGAGGTCGGGTCTCCCGGGCGTCACCGTGGCCTCCCGCACGCGGGCAGGTGTCGCGGTCAGGCTGGGTGCACCCTGCACCACGGGCCGGACCCTCACCCACGAGTCTGGTGCCGGGGGGGTGGGGGGGAATGTGTTTCTACACCCCGTGTGATGTGGCCCCTGCTTTGAGAAGGCTCAGGAAGGGATGAGCCCGCCATTGCCCAGCAACCGAGGGTGCAGCCGGGGTTGGCTGAGCCCTCGCTGTCATCTGGTGTCCCATAGGTCGAGGCGGAAGCCGTGAACCGGTCCATCACCATCGCCAACCAGACCAACTGCCCCCTGTACGTCACCAAGGTGATGAGCAAGAGCGCGGCCGAAGTCATCGCCCAGGCCCGGAAGAAGGGTGAGTTTCGCGGGCGGTGCTGGCAGGTTGTGTGTGTGTGTGTGTGGGCATGGAGAGGGTCGGCTCCTTTTCCAGTGCTCCTGCCAAGTGGGCCACTAGCTAGCAGCTCCTTCCAGCATTAACCTAATTACAGCCCAGTGGGGCGGCAGCTCCGGTTTCCTCCCTTTGTTCCTTACTACCTTGTTTCAATCTATTTAAAGGCAAGGTGGGCAGGCCTTCCTCCACTCTCCCCCCGCCCCCCACAGGGAAAAGTTGGGGTGCCCTGCTGGGAATCATCCCTCCGCAAAGCTGCTGACCTCTCCTCCCCATCCAACCATGATCACGCCAGCTAGGCCCTGCCAATCAGCTGTGCGCTGTTCCTGACAGGCTGCTTCTGCTCTGGCGATGGCTCATTGATAAGGGTCTTGGAAACTAATTTACTGAGTGCCGCTTGCTTTCCCTCGGGGCCCCGCTGGCCTGTCCTGTGCATGATCAATGCTGGGACTCCACCTGCCACTGCTGAGTGCATTTGGTTAATCACAAGCAGGTTTGATGTCTGGGATTGGCACCTGGGACAGGAAGTACACACACTTGGCCTTTAAGCCGCCATGAAATGAACATTGGGAAGGGGCCTTTTCTTTCTTGCTCCTCATTGTCCTCTCCCTGCCCCTTGGCCTCTGTATTTCTCCCTCTCTGAGTCTCCATAGTTTCTCCTTCCTCTCCTGAGTTCGGATCGCTTTTTGTCTTTCTTTGTGCTGGGCCTGGGGGCTCAATCAGGGCCTCAGGCTTGCTAGGGATGCGTTCTACCCTCTTTGCTTTTAGTTTTTTCAGATAGGGTTTCGAGCTTTTGTCTGGTCTGGTCTCAGACCTTGATTCTCCTACCTCTGTCTCCCAAATTGCTGGGATTATAGTAGTATACTACCCTATTGGCTTTTTTCTCTTGAGTTCTAATTTCTCTTTCTCTAAGATCAAGTCTTTTTATTTCCCTCTCATTCTTTTTTCTTTTCTTTTTCTCTGTCAGTAAGGGAGCAGTTGGGCCTCCATGGCTCTTTGTTTCTCCTGCTCTGGTATGCTGTTCCCAGGGCTCAAGGAGGGTAACTCAGGTGACTCACCTGAAGCCCCAGAGCAAAGTGCTCAACGGCCATGGGATTGGCTTGTCCCGAGACACGGTGGGAATGTCCAGTGGATGCCGTCACTCTGGCCCTGGTCTTTGGAGCTCTGGTGTCTGGGGCTCTACCTGAGACTCTCTCTATGCTCCGTATTCTTGGGAGCCTGCCCTCCCCTGGCTGTTCAAGGAATTACCTTTTGGAAGCAAGAATTGACTCACCTAACTAATGGGGTCTGCTCAGAGCCTGCTTTGAATTGTTTTTTCAAGGTGACTGTGGATGGTCAGGGCGGTGGCTTGGTGAGCCAGCCCTCCGCAGTGCACTTCCAGAGCCCTCCGGGGCGAGCAGGACTTCCCACTGGTGTGGGGCCGGAGGCTGGCGGCGTGGAGCTGAGTTCTGCCCCGGTGTTGCGCCGCACTGCATTATGATCGCACTGCATTATGAACGCCTGGACGGCAGCGAGTGCCCCTCCCTCGTCCTCAGAGCGTTTGGGGGGTGGGGGGAGAGGGAATTGTTTCAGGCTGTTCTGGAACTGAGCCTTCTGTGTGTGAGCCCACTGCGCCCACACAGCCATTCCCAGGGCGCCCCCCCTCCCCCCCCCCCACACACACTGCCGCCCTTTCGTCCTTGAAAGTGTAGTGTGGGACACACCTGAGTTGTGGGGAGGAATTCTAGCACATTTGTGCGCCAGTCCACAAACACAAGACCGCCTGTCCTCCTGCAGGCGGGGAGGCGCTTTCCATCTCAGAACTTCCGGCAGCTTCCGAGAGGGAGCCCAGGCAGACGCTGCCACAGTTCCCGCTTCCGCTGAAGCTCCGAGCTACGCCTGCGGGCGTTGACTGGCCGCTGGCCGCGCTGTAGGTGCTGTGCCGCAGGTCAGCACGTTCGCGTTGGATGGCCTACGCCATCCACGGCGTGGGAGATACTTGGGGGACCTCGTTTCTGGCAAACCTGCTAGAATCTGGAGCCTGAACCCCAGCAGAGGCCAGGGTGGCCATGCAGGGATTCCCAGCTTCACAGGGAGAGAGTAGAAGGCAGTGTTAGGGCTTGTTCCCCCGATGGGCAGAATGTCTCAGTTCAGTGCTGGCTTCTTGGGGCTCAGCATCGCCAGCCAGATGCTGGTCTGTTTTCTAGTCCCTGTCGGGGGAGGGATTTGACAGTGAGTCATGGGATAATGATGATGATGATGTGTGCGAGAATGAGGTGAGGATGGACGCAGACATGTGTGGTTTCCCTGGTGACTGGATAACCCAGGGCTGGTCCAGCCCGGAGCTTGTTGACAGCTGGCCTGTGCGGCGGGGTCCTGCTGAGGGTTGTATTTCTGCCTCCCGTGGCTCCTTCAGCCCCCGGGAGGCGCGAGTGAGCGCTGCTGTAGCCTTCTGCTGCTCCATTTCTTTATCCACACCCTTTTCCTTCGGGGTATTTCAGGCCCAAGGTGCTAGGAAGAAGAAACGGCCTTGTCCCTCGGCAGCTTCTGGAGGGTGCCGAGGTGGTTCATTCTGTGCAAGAGGCACAGCCATGCCGGATGAGAGCCTGGAGAATAGGGAGAGTGGACGTGTCGGGCTGTGGGGGAGGACTGGACATTTCTTTAGGAAGGAAGTTGTTAAGTCATAACCGAGCCGGCAGTAGCGGCTCCTTCTCAGCGAGGCCCGGCAGAGCTGCTGCTGCTGCTGCTCCTGGGTGTGAGAGGAGATTTTTCCAGCGAGCGAGGATGCGACAGGCCGTGAGACAAGCATCCGCGAGGGCTGTGTTCACGCGTGAGCTTGACCAGCAGCCTGTGTGTGCTTGGAGACCTGCTGCCACCTCCTTCAGCCCACGCGGCGCCATCCCAGCCTCGTCCTGCAGATACACTAAGAAAAACACAGCCAGGAACGAATACTTGGGGCAGCTTTCATTTTTTAATTTTTGGCGGTACTCGAGGTTGAACAAAGCAGGGCCTCATGTTTGCTAGGCAGGCGCTCTCCTGTTGAGTCACAGTTCCAGCCCCCCGCCCCCCTTTGGGTCTTCCTGCCTTGGTGCTTATCTGGGCTGAGATTGCCTATATTAGGCTCTCTGGCCATGGCTAGAATAACAGGTATGTGCCGCTGTGACTGGTCAAGAAAGGAGATGAACTTTTCCACCCCACAGGCCTTGAACTACAGTCTTCCTTATCTCAGTCTCCCATGGAGCTAGGATTGCAGGAATGAGCCACACGGACCCAGCCAGCTTATTGTTCTTGAGAAAACGTAGCCATTTGTCAGTTTAATCTGTTCATTTCATGGGAGCGAAATGGCAAGGTGGAAATGGAAGATCATCCTCTGTATTACTCAGCCTGTGGGAAGCAGAGCCAGGATTCAGACTCCAAGGTGACCCCTTTCTCTGAAGGCTAGGGTGGGGTTTCATCCTGAGAACGGCTTCATTCAGGTTGTATTTTGATCATGTGGGAGTCTGGTATGGCTGCCGATGCTTTCTGTGTGTGGGACACAGGGGGAGACAGCCCTGGGTAGTGGCTGGTTGACCTCATTTGAGGGTTGGACACCCCTCTTTACCCCCTTCTCTACCCCAGCCTCAGAACTGGAAGCAGAAGATTGAAACAGTTATGTTGGCTGAGGAACAGTCCACACCAGGAGCCCAAATCGTAGAGAGGACTCCTGATGCTGGACGGGATGGTCTGGGGTCTGGGTGCTGGGGCATCGTGGAGCACATGGAGTGCTGTGGTCAGTGGCCTGTGACGACCACTTGTCATGGGGCCCAGTCCTGAGGGTTAAGATAAGACACAGCATTGTAATCTGGAGTCTAAGAGTGGCGTCTGTTTTGGCAGGTAGACTCGGTTGTGGATGTTCTAAAATCCCAGCAGAATCTGTATTAGAAAAGTAGTCAGTGGGGGCCGGGAGGATGGAGACAGACAGATTTGTTCTAGGGAATTGGCTCATACAGTTCTGAGCTGGTAGGTCCGACACCCATGGGCAAAGCCATCAGGGTAGAATCCTGGGAGAGACAGGATGGGGCCATTTACACCCGAGGCTGCGTGGAGGTAGAACCCCCTCGCTCTGGTCAGTGCCCTCATGTGAACTGCCCAGGCCCTGAGAGGTGGGGAATCCGGTTTGCAGTGTGGTTTCAGCCACTGGGGGATGAGATCCTGAATCTCATTTTCAGCCATCTGAGCTCTGAATTTGTAAGACACAATGGGGTTCCTTCAACTTGAGTCATATTGGTGGTTCTTGACCGGGGATTTTGGAGTCCTGAATTCCTTCTCTTTGCCCGCTTTACCCAACACCATTAGGCACATTAATTTCATTAACAAAAGAAAAAGGTGTTGTACCTCATCAAGTATATGTCAGAACCTTGCATCTTATTAGGATTTGGTGTGGAGCATTCAGTTGTGATGTTTCTTGTGTCCACTGGCTCTGTGGCCGAGGTGGGCTTCTTTAGTGTAGATAGCACGATTGGTGCCTTTAGAGTGTGTTAGATTAGCAAGTCAGTTCCGGCAACCTCAGATTTCATTTCTTACCAGGCCACACTGAAGGTTCCATTTCTCACCAGGCGTGATGGTCCCAGCACTGGAGGGGTGGGGAGGGGGAGTTGGGGAGGAGAGCCAGGAGGATGTGAGGGGTGAGGCCAACCTGGACTACGTGGGTAACTGACTCCGAAGTGAAGAAGGATTTTCGTTTTATTCCTTGGTACCAGAGTCTGCCAGCACAGACTTGAGGCGGTGGAGCTATGGAGGGAGGGAGAGTGGGGAGGGGCAGGGGTGCGTCCTCCCCTCCCAACGGTCTTCTCACTCTGCTTTTGTGCCTTGATGGTTCCATTGTCCCCGCTTTGGGTTTGTCCTCGCGCCTCATGCTCATGGGACATGACTTAAGTCTAGGAGCCAGGAGCTGTCAAACAGTTCTAACGCCAGCCCTGCATTTCTTCTTCATGAATGCACTGGGGCCCAGGCTGGTTTGTGAATAAGCATCACTCGCCAGTCTGCTGCATTCCGGCTTTCTTAGCCAGCCTGCCAGAGGCTGACCGGGGTCACGCCCTTCAGTTTAGACTTTCCCTGGAGAAGGAAGTCATGAAGCTCCAGAGGCCGCCAAGCGAGCGCCAGCGGTGTTCAGAGACGCGCGGAAAGGCCAATGAAGCCTGTGTTTGGAGTGTCATGATTAGGGCAGTCGTTTCCGGCGCGCAGCTCTCTGCCGTCTGTGACCCCTCTGGGCTGTGGCCGCCCCCTGTGTGGAGCTGGGGTTGGGAGAGGAGCTCATGAGGAGACCCCAGGGCGACAGGAAAAGTGGGGGACACAGCCCCAGTGTGCAGACCCACTCTGCCCACCCTTGGACTGGTGGGGCCCTGTGGTCTGCCCTTTGGGACTGAAGAACAGTGGCCAAATCAAGAGGCAGCAAGGCTCTCTGAACCTCTCGAGCAAGGAGAAAGGAGCCACAGTCACTCTCCGCCCCACCTGCCCCTACTTCCCCTCCCCCCTCCCCCTCCTCCCTCCCCCCCCATCTTGGCTTTGCCTGGGTGCAGAAGTCCTTGCTCAGCTCTGCTCACAGGAGGCAGGTTCTGGTCAGCGGTGGCCTTGGACGAACTGACCCGGTTCTGAGTTTCCCCAGGCTGAAGGCCGGGGGTCCAGCCCTTTGTCCAGATGTTCCTCGACACTCCCCCTCTCCCCCACTGTGGGCAGCAGCCCCTCCTCTGCCTCGGGGTGGGGGGGGACGCCGCTCCAAGCTTCAGCTGACCGTCAGGCCATCTTTCCTCCAACTCTCAGGAATCTCTTTAAGGTGAAGAAACCAGGAAACCTTGCAGCCCTTTCTTACTTGTACAAACTTGACCTCTCTGCCTCTGGACCTGACTGGGTCAGAAATGAAGCCCTCTCCAGACTGAGTTGGATTTCACCAGCTCTTAAAGCGGGAGGACCTGTGAGCGCGCCGGGCCCCGCGTGTCAGGAAGACCCGACGGCTCCAGGCTTTGCCATTCTGCTGCGTTTTTCCCACTTTAAGGGGAAGCCGATGCTGGTGCAGGCTTCTCTTTGTACCAGCTTCTCCCTGGGAAGATCAGGACGCATCCTGGTGCTTGCTGCCCAGGCCTCTTTCTGGCCAAGGGCCTTGTGATTTCTGGAGCCCTCCCTTCTGCTTGGGGATCGCTTCTGCTTGTCTGGTGAATGGAGTGAGCTGCCAGACCTTCATCGGGGCCTCCAGCTAGGGCTGGCTGAGTGTCCGGCCACTCCTTCGTGAAATTCCTGCGGCAGGAGGGGGCAGCTCTGAGCAGCCAGCTGTCCTCAGAGCTGGGCAGAGAGGGGCCGCCGAATATTATCAAGTGATAAGCCCTAGTGAAGACTGTGTAGAGGAAGGAAAGCGCATTCCTGCCTGAGTTGGCGTTCGCCTCGATCGCCTCGAGGGCCCTGGGTTTGGAAGCCTTGACCCGGTGGGGGAGGAGAGGAGGAGAATTTAGATGATCCCAGATCAAGTTCCAGCTCTGGCACCTTTAATGAATAAAGTATTAGGCCATTGAATCGACTTGACACGCATGTATTGAGTACCTCGTCCGTACAGGCAGATAAACTACCTTCAGGGTGTACAGTCAGAAAATTAAAAATGGGGAGATCACTGGACACGAGGACGGGTTCTCAGGCAGGTGGCCCGAGGCCTGAGTTTGGTCCGTATGTTGGGAAAGAGGCATTGGTGGCTCACACCTGTCATTCTACTTGGGAGGCTGAGATCTGAGGACTGTGGTTCAAAGCCAGCCTGGATAGACAGATGCAGGAGACTCTTTATCTCCAGTTAACCAGTAAAGGGCTGGAAGTGGAGGTGTGACTCAAGTGGTTGAGCACCGGTCTTGTGCGAGAAAGCCAAGTGAGAATAACTTAGTCCTCAAGGGGAGACAGGCTCCTCGTGTAAGAGACATCAGGGGAGGCTCATGTTTACGACGATCATTCTGGAAGTGTGCTGGAGAGATGGGAAGGCACTGGGAACACGATCATTCTGGAAGTGTGCTGGAGAGATGGGAAGGCACTGGGAACACGCACTCATGTCCTGTGGGAACAAGCCGGGCATGGTGGCGGTGACGCCTGGCTGTGGGGAGAAGGCAGTGAGCTCTGCCACTTGGCCTGGTGAGTCGTTGCCAGCTTCTGGCTCACTGAAAGGCCGGCAGAGAATGTGGCTGCGCCTCTGGAGCTGAGGTTCTTTCTGGAACAATGTATTAAGGGGCCTGGCTTCCAGAGACAGGAACCCGGATAGTGTAACTGAAACATTTCGACTCTCATTTTACCAAGTTGCCTGGGGATCTGGTGTCTCCATGGGCAGTGCCCCCAAGGTGGGGATGAGGAGAGGTGGAGGGGGTGGGAGGTGGGAGAGGGGACTGGGAGCAGAAAGGGCTTCTGGTCCCTGAGAAGGTTATGTCCCAAAAGAAGAGTGTGGACTGGTTCTTGGAAGTTGGGTGTGGTGTGCACAGCTGGGCCCCAGTGGAGTGGGAGGCGGAGGGGTGCAGGGCATTGGACCGTCACCCTGGATGAGCAGGGCTGCAGGGAGAGCCCCCTGAGCGCATGCGTGGAGTGTGGCTTCGGCCAGCCAAGCCCTTCGACTTGTGTCGTCCACGTCCTCACGTTTGGGACAGGGATGGTGAGTGCGGGCGTGCTCGCAGACAGGAGGTGAGGCCTGGGAGGGCCGGTCTGGGCCTGAGCCTCGTGTGTTCTGCCCATCAGGAACTGTGGTTTACGGCGAACCCATCACGGCCAGCTTGGGGACCGACGGCTCCCACTACTGGAGCAAGAACTGGGCCAAGGCCGCTGCCTTCGTCACCTCCCCGCCACTGAGCCCCGATCCCACCACTCCAGACTTCCTCAGCTCCCTGCTGTCCTGGTAAGTTGAGGCAGGGGACAGGTTCACAACCTGTGTTCTCAGTCTCTTCACACCACGCTGACCCAGTGGATGGTAGCAGCATGGCAGCCGGGAGCAGGCGTGTGTGTGTGTGTGTGTGTGTGTGTGTGTGTGTGTGTGTGTGTGTGTGCCGGGAGCAAGCGTGTGTGTGTGTGTGTGTGTGTGTGTGTGTGTGTGTGTGTGTGTCGGGAGCAGGCGTGTGTGTATGTGGGGGGGGGTCCTCTGAATGAGTTGAGGGGGAGGATTCCATCACCCTACATCAGGGAGTCTCTGCCAGGCAGCCAAAGGGGCTGAGGTGGGATCAGGACCCCAGCATGACTGGTGGACAGACAGAGCGTCATGTGACATCCCGGCCGAGCTTTATGTCCCGTGTCTCCACAGTGGGGACCTGCAGGTCACCGGCAGTGCCCACTGTACCTTCAACACCGCCCAGAAGGCTGTGGGAAAGGACAACTTCACGCTGATTCCCGAGGGCACGAATGGCACGGAGGAGCGGATGTCCGTCATCTGGGACAAGGCTGTGGTAAGGAGCCAGTGCCCGCCTTGTTACCCGCCTGGAGCAGACTCTGACTTTTGGGGGAGGTGGGATATGTAGGCTTTTCTATTGGAATGCTTTAAAATAGAAGCACAGGTTTTGTTTCCTAATACACTTTTGCTGTCAGTAAAAATCACCTTGTTTTAACTCTAGCACCAGTGAACACTTGGGTGCTATCCTGGGACTTGAACTCAGTGCTTGGGTGCTTTTATCCCCGACCTTTTTTGCTTAAGGCTAACTCGTTACCACCTGAGACACAGCTCCAGCTTATTGGGTAGTTGATTGGAGAGTCTCACAGATTTTCTTGGCAGGGTTGGCGCTAAATAGCAATTCTCATATCTCAACTCCCTGAGTATCCAGGATTGCAGGTGTGAACCACTGGCACCTAGCGTTGTGACTTCCATTTTTTGCTGGTGTACAAGTGTATGGTAGGCTGGTATACAAGTGTGTGGTAGGCTTGAGTGTGTAAATAACATTACATCATACATGTCTTTAAAAAATATATAATATGGAAAAGGGCCATCTTTTAAAAACCCTTGAAAAACCATCCAGTGCTACATAGTAATTACTTGCAAGGTTTTGGTGGAATGTTTCTGTTGTTCCTGATTTTACTTTTTTTTGTTTGTTTGTGCTGGTCCTGGGGCTTGAACTCAAGGCCTGGGCAGTGTCCCTGAACTGTTTGGCTTGAGGCTAGTGCTCTACCATTTGAGCCATAGTTCCACTTGGGGCTTTTTGAAGGTTATTTGGAAATAAGAGTCTCATGGACTTTCCTGCCTTGGGCAGGCTTTGAACGGTGATCCTAGGATTACAGGCAAGAGTCACCACTGCCTAGCTTGTTTCTGAATTATTTATACTCACACGAGAATCCTTGTGGGCATGTTATTTGGGCACATTCTTATTTTATCAGCAGAAGAAATTTCTTTAAGTGCCATTGCCTGTCAAAGGGTGTGTACAGATTTTTTTTTTTTTGGGGTCCGGTAGTGGTGCCTGAATTCTGGGCCTAAGCGCTGTCCCTCAGCTCTTCAGATCAAGGCTAGCGCTCTACCACTTGAGCCACAGCGCCACTTCCGGCTTTTGTCTTTTTGCTTATGTGGTGCTGAGGAATCGAACCCAGGGCCTCATGCATGCAAGGCAAGTGCTCTACTACTGAGCTACCTTCCCAGCCCATGTGCGTACAGATTTTTAAGGGTGTAAATAGGTAAGGTTGCAGTTCCTTCCGGAGAGATTAAACCACTTCATACACAGTCTTTTCCGAATGGCCATTGTGAACTAAGAATGAAATCACTGCTGGTTTGACGAGGGGAATTTTGAGTGTCTCTGTGAGAGCGAGTGTTTTTTGCTAGCATATTGGCCATTTTTTTTCCCTCTCCCTTGCAACTATTGCTCAGTCACCCTCACCCATTGGTCTTGGAGTGGGTTTGGGAATGGAAACATCTGAAATGTGATTGGTCCCTACCGTCTACCTTGGGAAGCCAGACACAGGACTGAGACTCGGGCTGGGGGTCTAGATTCGTGCCTGTGCTCTGATGAGGAGGACATCTCAGCGGTGGTGTCAGTGTGGAAGCATCACACTGCCAACTCTCCGACGTACCCTCGGTGTGTGTGTGTGTCCCTCAGGTCACTGGAAAGATGGACGAGAACCAGTTTGTGGCTGTGACCAGCACCAATGCGGCCAAAGTCTTCAACCTTTACCCCCGGAAAGGCCGTATCGCGGTGGGATCTGATGCCGACCTGGTCATCTGGGACCCCGACAGCGTGAAGACCATCTCTGCCAAGACACACAACAGTGTAAGTCTGGTCCCCGCGCAGGTAGACCCGGGAAAGCAGAGTCCCAGAGGAAATGTCCTGGCATCTCTTCTAATTTGTGATTTGCTGAGAGACAAAAACATTTTTCTTTGGTCAGAGGTCAGGAAGATTGTCCCCCTCATTCTGTGTCTGAGTGCTTCAGTAGCAACTCGGGGTCCCCACAGTGATGCCAGATATTGGTAGCTTGTAGAAGCCGGGCATCGTTCGGTCTTGAGTAGCCGGTCCTCTTGCCAGGGGCGTGGCCTCGGGGGGGCGTGGCCCCAGGTATGGCTTATGCTCCTCCCATCTTTGGGTGATTTTGGAAGGCTGGACAGCAGGCAGCTGCCGTCACTGAACTTCTGGGAACCTTCGGTCAGCTTCCATCTCTCCCTGCGAGTCTGTCAGGGTGAGGGTGGCTGTCCTGGGGAGTTCTTGCCTCTCCGTCTGGAGCCTGGGCACGTGCTACCCTGTTCCCATCTCAGCTGCCTCTGCTGAGTTTGAGAGGTTCAACAAGACTCATGGGTGTCCCGTGGCTCCATGGGTGTCCCGTGGCCCTATGGGAGTCCCGTGGCTCTATGGGAGTCCCGTGGCTCCATGGGAGTCTCGTGGCTCCATGGGAGTCCCGTGGCTCTATGGGTGTCCCGTGGCTCTATGGGAGCCTTGGGCACAAGGTTAAGGTGTGAGATCTAACGGACAAAATTGTGTATGTACAGCATGAAAAGAATGCGTGCCCCAGAGAGATCTAAGGGGCTTCAGCTGAGGTGCTCTGTAGAGTGGGACCTCTATTTGAAGGGCTTTTTTTTTCTGGTGGTACTGGTGATTGAATGCCAGACAGGTGCTCTACTACTTGAGCCACACCTCTAGACCCTTTTTTTTTTGTTGGTTGTGGAGCTTCAACTCTGGGCATGGGCGCTGTCCCTCAGCTCTTCAGATCAAGGCTAGTGCTCTACCACTTGAGCCACAGCGCCACTTCCGGTTTTCTAGTGGCTTATTGGAGATAAGAGTCTCATGGACTTTTCTTGCCCAGGCTGGCTTTGAACTGTGACCCTTCAGATCTCAGCCTCCTGAGTAGTTAGGATTACAGGCGTGAGCCACCAGCGCCGGTTTCTAGACCCTTTTTATGTCAGTTGTTTTTAAGGTAGGCCCTTGTTTTATGGGCCGGGCGTCCCCATGTTGCTGAGGATGACAGGCATGCCCCACTGTGCCTAGCCAGTGGTTGAGATGGGTTTTGTGAATGCTCATGCCCGGCTGGCCTTAAACCGTGATTTCCCCCCATCACCCTCCCACGTAGCTGGGATCGCAGCTTGAGCCCCTGGGCTTGGCTTGAGGTGGGCCCTTCGTGAAGAGGGTGCTCCAGCCACGTTCCCAAGGGAAAGCTGGAATTGGATTCGGGCTGCTGTCCCAGAGGACCCGGCCAGTGGGGATGGGCGCGTTCCCCAGGAATGCACAGCGCAGTGCCGCCATGGTGCCGGCCCTGTGCCAGGCACGAACCCTCTCACTCGGGCAGAGGTGTGGGTGTGGCCCTCTGGGCTCACGTCGTCGCTGGCCTCACATCCGAGTAGCGTTGCGGACGCTGCCCGTGCCCTGTCCCTGGACTCACGGGACGCTGCCCGTGCCCCGTCCCCTCAGTTCTTTCTCTCCGTGCTGGCGCGTTCGCCGTGGCAGCCGCAGCCGCACGCTCCTGCGGTGGTCTGAAGGCGCTGTCCTCCCCGCCCAGGCTCTGGAGTACAACATCTTCGAAGGCATGGAGTACCGCGGCTCGCCGCTGGTGGTCATCAGCCAGGGCAAGATCGTGCTGGAGGATGGCACCCTGCACGTCACCGAGGGCTCGGGCCGCTACATCCCCCGGAAGCCCTTCCCGGACTTCGTGTACAAGCGCATCAAGGCCAGGAGCCGGGTGAGTGTCACAGAGCAAGGCCAGCGCCGCAGGTATTCCTGACGCACCCTGGGGGTGAACGCCGACATAACTGTGTGTGTGCGTCGGGCGGGTGGGTGGGGGTACAGGAAAGAGGCGAACCTGATCCCGATTTCCAGACCTTAACACACTGGTGGAGGAGACCAGTGTGGCCACACTCACCCGCGGTAGAGGAAGATGGAGTCCCAGAGGACTGTGTTATGGGAGCGGGCATTTGGAGTTGGGTTTCAAAGGTTAAGTAAGAGTTTGCCAACCTAAAGATGGGAGACAGAAGAAGTGGGTAGGGGAATGCCAGGGGCGGAGGGCACAGGGTGCTGCGGGCGGGGCAGGGCCACAGCCGAGTCTGGGGACAGCGGGGCAGAGAAGAGACCGAGCTGTAAGGGATCTCAGGAAGAGTGAGATTGGAAAATCAGGAAGTGACATCACACCTCCTTCTAGAGGATTCTTCTCGGGGCTAAAGTTCCAGTGCCTTACAAGATGTGGGTTCTTACCATCATCCAGCCTGGGCCCAGAGACATGGGCTGTCCTCTACTTGTCTTGCTGTCCCTGTCCCTGAGGAGAGGCCCCATCCTGGGCATCTGGGATAGGAGGGAGCCATTCTCTGGTGGCCTGTGTCACGGGGCCCCCCATGTGTTGCAGCTGGCGGAGCTGCGAGGGGTCCCCCGTGGCCTTTACGACGGACCCGTGTGCGAGGTGTCGGTGACGCCCAAGGCCGTGACGCCCGCCTCCTCCGCCAAGACCTCGCCCGCCAAGCAGCAGGCCCCGCCCGTCCGGAACCTGCACCAGTCTGGCTTCAGCTTGTCTGGTAGGGCTGGGGGCCACGGGTGGGGGGGGGGGGTCTGGGTCACAGGCCGGGCTGGGCTCCAGCAGCTGGCACGGCTAGTCCTGTCTCCTCCCGTCTACTCGAGGGGCTGATACTGGGAAAATCCTATCTGCACATCAGCCCAGGCGGCCTCCATCTCCACCGATAGAGCTGGGGTGGGGGGGGGGGGGGTGGGGGGGGGGGGAGTGGCACGAGGAAGCCGCCATCCTAGCCACGGTGGAAAAACACGAATAGGAGGATCGTGTTCCAGGCTGGCCTGGCTATGTCAATCCACAGCCCATACCAGCCGGGCTGGAGGGCGTGGCTCCGGTGGGGGGCACTTGTCTAGCCCGTGCGAGGCTGAGAGTTCAGATCCCAGCGTGACAAGGAAGAAAAACAACTGGAACTTCATACGCGCTGTGTGGCGTGGGGTCCCCGTGGCCGGCCACTCACTGCGGCCTTTCTCCCCCTCTCCAGGTGCTCAGATCGATGACAACATCCCCCGCCGTACCACCCAGCGCATCGTGGCGCCCCCGGGTGGCCGCGCCAACATCACCAGCCTGGGCTAGAGCCGGGCCGCAGGCCGCGGGGCGGGGCGGGCAGCGGAGGACATTCCCAGACTTCCTTCTTCCTTTCAGTTCCCCCCACACCTCCCCTTTTTTTTTTTAAAAGAGCCTGTGATAGTTGCTGTGGGCAGCCAGTTCCTGGGGCTCCCGCTGGGCCCCCTCTTACTCCATCTCTTCCTTGGAGTTTCTGAATTTACTCTCCACTTCCCTCCACATCCACCACCACCACACCCAGGCCAGGCCACGCCTCCCACGCGGCCGCACCCCCCCTCCCCAGCGGCCCCGGCCGCGCGGTGCCCACAGCGCCCTCTGCCGGACACCTCCCTTGTCACGGGAAGCAGTGAATTGCCCAGAGCTGCCTTTTTGGTTTGTTTGTTTTGTAATTCTTTTTTTTTTAAAGGTTTTCTTTGTGGGGCTGGGGAGGGCTAGGGCTGGAGGAGGGTTTTTTTTTTTAAATACTAAATTGGAAAGTCTAATTCAATATTAATCCACGGGGCTTGAACTGGACATCCTAATGATGCAATTATATAACCATGGGCCGATCCAGGGGGCTTGGCAAACTCTTGTCCCTCCGGAGAGGCTCCCCATGTCTCCACCGCATCCCTGTCGTCTTCTGGGTCAGCTGCTGAGAAAGGACAGGTTTTCATCTTTGGCCTAGATTTTGCAGCCAATTAGACCTTTTGAGGGTTTTGCTTTGCCGTTCCCCCTCCCCCGCCCTCTCCTCTCTCCCTGGCTCGTCATCGTGACTGTCTTCAGATCCCCGGCTCTCTCTGCGTCTGTTCCAGCCTCACCCTCCTGCCCATAGTCCTGTGTTGTCATGATCCCTAGGTGACTGGTGCTAACTGCCTGTCTGCCGCCAGGGGGGGTGTGAGTTGGAGACTGGTCTCCAGGTGCAGACATGGCCTGGCTGCACACCCCCTGTGGGCTTAGAATGGGGCCATGCGCAGTGCAGACTGGGAACAGGTGAAGGTCCTGTGTGTTGCTGGTTGGCTAAAGATGGTGAACCCTGTGAACACGGCCCTGTAACTCACACAGACACCCTGACCACAGCTGCCCCAAGCCTCAGCCAGGGCGTGCGGTGACCCGGGCCACTTTCCCTCTGAGAAAGTATCTTAGGGAGAAAACAGCAAATACCTTCTTTTCTTGTCCCATTATTTCAAAGGTATAACATGATAGAGGGAAGTCTTTATCAACGTAGAAAAACCTTGGAAAAATTTGACCCCCATATATTTTATTGACTGATGCCTATTATCCTAGCTACTCAGGAAGCTGAGATCCAAGAAATGAGGATCAAAGCTAGTCTGGGCAGACAGATTTGGGAGACTCTTGTTTCCAATGAAACCTCCCCCCCCCAAAAAAAAAAAAAAAAGCAGAAAACAGGTGGTAACTCAAGTGGTAGAGCGCCAGCCTTGAGTGAAAAAGTCATCGTGCTCAGAGCCTGAGTTCAAGCCGTAGGCCTGTGTGTGTATGCCCAAACACACACGCGCGCGCGCGCGCACACACACACACACACACACACACAGGGTGAGCAGACGCTCACCGTGGGGCTGCCGTGAAGACAGTGGGACAAGTGGGCCCCGTGGCCCCCTGGAGGGCCGCAGGTGTGGCTTCTCGGTGTCGTGGTGACACTTTTTTTAGTAGCTGACTCCTTTTTATCCTTGCTGATCTTGAATTTCTTTCCGAAGGTGTTACAAGTCCTCGGAGGCAAAGCTAGGTTTGCAGGCATTTCTGAAACCCAATGTGTGGTTCATCAAAAACAAGTTCATTCTACCCCCTCGCTCACACTCGATCTCATACATGTTTTGCCTTTAGGGTGCTGGGGGTGGGCTGGGGAGGGGCTGGTTTGTTTATTTGCTATTTTACTGGTAAATAGCACTTTGTTTTTTGAAAAAAAATTGGTTGACTTAATATATTTGCCTTTTGTTTTGTTTTGTTTTCTCTCACCTGCACTTCGAGGAAATGTGAGCAAGTTGGAAAATCAGTTTTTGTTTCAGCTCTCAGAAATACACGCAGCTCTGCAGTATTCACTGGGCTTCCTGTTTCCTCCTGTCCCGGGTTATTTGGTCGTGTTGATCGTGTTCTTGAGAAGTGATTTCAAACCTGAAGATTTCCGCAGGCCGTGTGCGCATGTTTACCTGTTGGCTTGCTTTCTGTCTGTTCAATGAATGTCCTGTGTAAATGCTAAAATAAACCGACAGCGACTCAGAACTGAGCGAGTGCAGCGACTTGATGCTCTCAATCCGTGTAGTTAACGCTAGATGGCTTCCATCCTTGCCTGTGGTTGTGAGTCAGTGGAACACCTTTCCCGGCTAGAGCTAACCTCGTGTGCAGCCGGAAAGGTACCTTTGGTTTTTGTTTTTGTAACCACTGTCTTAATGGCAAAATAATTATGGTAAAGAACCAGTCTCGTGTTTATTATTCCCCGAGGACTCTGTGTTATATGACCGGAACGTCTAATAAAGCAAACTGTGTTCATTTCAGGGCTGTGTCTGTATTGAGGTGCCCGCCAGGCACCGGAGGCGTGTCCAGAAGGTTCTGGGCCTGCACGGCTTGCAGTGTCCTGGTCCCAGGGAGGATCTGGCCTCAGTCCAGGCTCACCCAGCTCCCGGCCTGTGGGGTGCGCAGAACCTGAGGGTCAGAAACCTCCAGAATCCATCCCCGAGAGGCCCTGGGCCTCCCTCTAGAAGGGCTGCAAACCTGTTTGCCACAGTCCTGGCTGGGACAGTGCTGGGCATGGAGGAGGGGGGTTCCCAGGCCGGGCCCTGGGCTTGTCCCGCTGGTTTACAGCCTGGAGGGGCCCCAAGGGCTGTGGGCATGAGCCACGCCCACCAGAGGCCTGTCACCCCAAGCCACGCCCATCCCAGGCCTGAGGGTGAGCCACACCCACCAGAGGCCTGTCACCACAAGCCACGCCCATCCCAGGCCTGAGGGTGTGAGGCACACCCACCAGAGGCCTGTCACCACAAGCCACACCCACCCCTGGCCTGGTGGGCAGGAGCCACGCCCACCCCAGGCTTGTGGGCTCGAGCCATGCCTACCTGGAAAGGCCTCTAGGCACAAGCCACGCCCAACCCAAGGCCTGAGGATGCGAGCCACGCCCACCCCATCTGCAGGCACAAGCCACGCCCACCCCACCTGCAGGCACAAGCCACGCCCACCCGAGGCCTGCAGGCACAAGCCACGCCCACCCGAGGCCTGCAGGCACCAGCCACACCAGCCCCAAAAGGTCTGCGGGCTGGAGCGCCGCCCGCCCCCGAGGCTGGCAGTCCGGCACGGTCCGGTCTCTGTTGCCCGGGTCTCCGTTGCCCGCGGTCACCTTTCTCAAACTGAAAGCTCAGCAAGGTCCTGCCCTTTGGGCTCCCTGGGCCCCTCAGTGCCAAATGATTTCCGTTCCTTTTCCTTTGTTTCCCCTGTACATAGTATACTATCACAAGATGGCATCTGCCATAACACATGCAAAATCCTACAATTTTGTGAATTACAACAAGGATCTGAGAAAATATATATATATATTATATAAGTGAATATGAGAATGGCGCATATATACAGACATACTGTGTATGAATGCCTCAACATGCAATTTGACAGTGTCTCACTGTATAGGGTACAATCCCTGGTCCTGCCTTGCTTTTTGAGGGCTGGTATTAATCACGCCATTACGTCCAGCCCACATGTTATTTTGTTATTTTACAAAAAAGCAAATGACTTCCTAAGTGTCCAGAAATGATAGAAATCATTGTAATTAGATAATTAAGATACTGTAAAATACATAAAATCGATGATGGAAGAGACTCAAGACTTCAGAAGAGATCCAGAAATAGGTCCCAGAGATCTTCCTCCATCTCTCCACGTAGCTGCCTACCTGCCGCTTCAGTAGGAAAGCGATGAGACTACTTAATGAGTACACTGGTTGAGTTGGAAATGCATATTCTCCACAATCACTTCTGAAAAGGCTCTTGCTCAGGAGGTGTGGGTAAAATACTAGAAAAGAAGGCTGCAGGTAGCTGTGGTCAGGAAGGAGAGCATGAGCAGATCTGAGCCTTGCAGAACTTGCAGAAGGGGCTGTGTTCTGGTTACAACACAGACGAAGGGATAGATCTGCATTCCTGTAATCAGGAAAGCTGAGAGCCTTCACACCACACACACACACAAATATCAAGGGAAATGAATGATTTCAATGCATTCTATAGACTCTGGGACAATTGTATTGACTTGGTAACAAAAATGAGTGCATATACACAAGTCTATGTAATGAGTTCCTTCTGAAGACCTCAAAGGAATACGTATAAAGTTAGGTCAATGAAAATGCTTTGAACAGGGCCAGGAGGGAGATGCCCATATGTCATCATCCGATTAAGATTTGCTGCCCCCGGGGTGGGGGGGGCGGTCAAGGCCCACAGGACGGTGCCAGGTGCTGGGGTGGGTGTCCTGAGCTGAAGCTGAGAATCTGGCTTCTGCTCGGTCCAAGGAAGGAACATCTGGAAGTGTCAGAGATGATCCAACTCTGGGGCTTAGGAAGTTTCAGGATTAAATAATATACCAGCACTCACGTGATTGGCTGGTGGCCGAGCCTGCGTGCGCTGGACGCACACAGTCCCTGTCCTAAGGACTCGCTCCTTCCCAGGCCCCGGCCACCTGTAATGGCGTGTCACTCTTCAACCCTCTGAATACATCATCATTTCCCCTTGTGCCTTTTTTTTTTTCTTTTTCCAATCCAGAGACCCTGGCTAGGGGAGGGTGGCAAGCGAGGTCAGGGAGGGGGAGAAGAGCACCATTGCGGGGCCAGCTCCTCAGGGAAGGCTGGGCGGGCAGTGCCTTCCTTTGACCGCCATAGCCACAATGCAGAGGCGCAGGCCCGGCTCATTGGTGGTGTTGAGTGCCCTCTGCTGGAGGAAGATGCAGCTGGATGTCCTCCGGGGATGCCTTGGGCCCCACCTTCTGCAGGGATTTAGGGAGCGTGCTGGCCAGATGGAAGTTGGGGTGGTGGTGGCGGCAGGTAGGGCTTTTGGATCTGCCACGTCCTGCCACGTCCTCACCATTTTTTCATGGAAACAATATTGGGACCCGCCTGGTTCTCTTGGTTTCCGGATAAGATTTTATCCCCTTTGAGTGACGCGTTTGCGGCCGCTGATGCTGATGGACACAATTCAGTGTTCTCGAAGCGTATTCCAATGGCAGACTTACAGCGAATCCTCATCCTCACTTCCCAGCAGCCAGCCCCGGAACGGCCTTGGGGTTCCTAGGAAAACAGGCCTTTGCAAGGCTGCTTTTTTTTTTTTGTCAGTTGTGGGGTTTGAGCTCTGGGCCTGGGCGCTGTCCCTCAGCTCTTCAGCTCAAGGCAAGCGCTCTACCACTTAAGCACGTTTCTCGTGGTTAATTAGAGATAAGAATCTCCTGCCTGCGCTGGCTTTGAACCAGGGTCCTTAGATCTCAGCCTCCTGAGTAGCTAGGATGACAGATGTAAGCCACCGGTGCCTGGCTGCCATGTTGCTTTTAAATGCTTGATTCCGTTGTTCAGAAAGGCCTTGTCTTCCCTGGGCATTCTCACTCAGATAATCAGAGTAACACCTGAGCATGGTTTTCTTTGACCAAAGAATTTGCAGGGAACCCAGTGAGTGACTCATCAGGAGCAGGGTCTGCAGCTGCTGCTGCTGTCCACTGGAGGGCAGCAGTGTCCAGGCTGTGAAAGTTAATTCCTGCCGCAAGTCCATCTGCATCAGGCCGGGCCTGGGGGGGGGGGGGGGGGGGGGGGATCTCTGCCTGAACCAGCCGGCCTGGATGTGGATTTACATCCAGTCGGTGGAGACCAGAGGGCTCCAGTCTACAGTTTGTGGAGATTTATGGAGTCCAAATGTCCGGTATTCCCCAGTAAGGTCTTCCCGTTAGATACGGCTCAGAAACCATTTTCTGAGAGCGTAGTTGAGCACCATTCATGTCATTTTGCCAGTATGACTCCATTTTTCTTTCTCGAGTTTTATTTTTCTTAGAGGTGTCACTTCCCCAATTATTCCAGCCAGGGAAGTCCACGTTGTCTATTGTGTATGCTCATGTGTCAACTTCCTCTATCAGAAACAGATGAACTACAAGCCCACACCTAAGTGTTTTAAAAAGTTGTCAGAGCATCCGTGACAATTCTTCAAAACCCAGACACTTGATAGTGCAGCACCTTTTAGAATTAATGGACATCTATTGAGTGTTGGGCATGGCTCTGAGTGTTGAACATATATTTACCCAGTTAATGGTCACAACATGGTTTGACATACTTCATACATTAGGAAATTGATGCCCAGGGAGTTTAAATAATTTGCCTAAGTGTAGACAACTAGCAGATGGCTTTGCTGGGAGTCACGCCAGGATGTCATTAAATTCTACATTTCTAGCCACCATGGTGTCTCTCTGTACTGTTGCACCCAACTTACCAATCCATTTTGGAAAAGAGGAGACTATATTTTATTACAGTTATTGGATGGGTTTGTTTGTTAAATAAACAAAAACACCAAACCCGAGGGTTTAGTAGTTTTGCCAAGGCATTCAAGAGGCAACGTTCCCTTCTTCCAGTAGAGGGCGCTCCCGGCACAAAATCACAGCTTCCCTCATGTGGATCAATTCTGCACTGACAGCCAACCTCACCCCTGCAGCCTTTGACATAAGTCAAAGGGGGCTCCAATAATGCAGGAAGAGTCAGCACTTCCAAATGCCCACAGAAGCCAGAGAAAGGAGTCCTGTCCTTTCTCAAGGACAGGAAACTGGACAGGACAGGGAAGATAGTCTGTGTCTGGTGTGTGTGTGTGTGTGTGTGTGTGTGTGTGTGTGTGTGTGTGTGTGTGTGTGTGTGTGTGTGTGTGTGTGTGTGTGTGGTGTCCCAGTACCAGTGGGGCATAGTCTGACACCCCTCGGGTGGAAATAGATGAAACTCACCCCCGATGGCAGCAACTCAGAAGGAAGAAGAAAGAACGGGATTGGAAGGCATGCTATGTGGAAGATGTGGAGGGAAGCTCAGGATAACAGCTTTTTCTGCCTTCCTCTTGTGCATACATGGGCATGCATGTGTATGTGGGTGTGTGTGTACGTGTGTGTGCACGGTGTGAGCTTGTGATCTGCGGGAAATCTACTCCACTGTCAACTGAGAAACGTAACACTACAAACCCAACCAGAGAGACACACAGAGAGAGACAGAAAGACAGAGACAGAGAAAGAGAGGGAGGGAGGGAGGGAAAGATCTGGTGTGGAGAGCAGTAATCCCATTAGATCAGGCTCCACACAGTAGACCTCATTTAACCCAATTCCACCGCAGCCACCTGCACACAGCCCCTGGGAGTTAGGCGTTGACACAGGGGTTTCGGAGGCGTCTGTGTCAGCGGGCAGACTGGAAGGCCCACGTTCGTTCTGAGATGGGAGCCGTAGGGAGCGAGTTTGCTTTCTTCTGAACAAGAGTTCAGCATAGTGAACAGCCCTGCCCTTCCCTCCACGCCGCTCTCCCGCCCCTTCCTCAGTTTCCCACAATCCAAGGCTGGCTTCCCTCGGCCCTGAGATGAGCGTCCGCCGCGTCCAGCCCCATTCACTCGGAGCAGGAGAGCTGATAAAGACTTTGGGGAAATAGCCTGATCTAGAAGGAAATACTCATTTTCGGGGGCAGGAGTGTGGCGGGAAGGGCTGTTGGCTAAAGTAATGAAGGCTTCAGTGAATTCGGGTGCTAGGCCTGGCGTGCCAAAGAGAGCCACAAGAAACAAACCACGCACAGGCCGCCAACTTTATCAGCAGCAATGTCCTTTCAGAGATGCCATTTCAACAGAAAAGCCCAGCTCTGGAGGGAAGACCTGGAGATCAGGTGTTGGCAGTGTGACTCTCTGACTCCTTCTGGCATGTTCTCCTGAGTCTTCACGTGATCTCTCTTCGGAGGAGAGAGATTTCCTCTCACGACAGAGCTTATTCCAGGGTCAAGGCCCTCCCCACCACAGCAGCCTGCTTCCTCCTCAGCATCATGACCAGCAGGGGGCGCTGGCGCTCTACTAGGAGAAGGACGGGTCAGCTCAGCAGGCCTTGCTCCTCCTGGGTGTACCCCAGTTTACTTGTGTACCCCATCTATTTCCAAATGGCAGGGGAAGAAAGAGACAGCACTTTTGGCACCATAAAACATTCCTCTCCTTCGACCTCTGCAGGGTTTTCCTGCTGGTGGAACCTCTCCCCGCGCTGGAGAACAGCTCTCAGTGTTCTGTTTGCGTTGTTTGTCTTTGCACTCACTTTCTGGGCCCTCCCACCTGGCAGCAGTTAGCAGCGGAGTTACATAAACTGGTCTCCGTACCTCTCTTGACACTGGAACGTGCGGTCCTCTGCAGAGGGCAAAGGCTCACGAAACCACGGGTGACCGGGGAGCACTGCTGGCTGGACTTTGCATGGACGAAGGTGTCAAGGGGTTTGGGGGTGGGGGGAGGGAACCTGCGGCCTCTTGCTCCTGTGATCATTTGCTCTCCATTCCTTGAAAACCCTGGGAATCGGGCTGGGAAGGTGGCTCAGTGGTAGAGCGCTTGCCCTGCATGCATGAGGCCCTGGGTTCGATTCCTCAGCAACACATAAGCAAAAAGAAAAAAGCTGGAAGTGGTGCTGTGGCTCAAGTGGTAGAGTGCTAGCCTTGAGCTGAAGAGCTGAGGGACAGTGCCCAGGCCCAAAGTTCAGGCCCCATGACCGGACCCCCCCCCCAAAAAAAAAAGAAAACCCCAGGAACCAAAGCCTAGACACTCTGTGAGCATGTCACTCCCTAGACGGTGGAAGAGCAATTTGCAAGAAAAGGACAGGAAAGCCCAGTTCGACTGTAAAGTTGCCTTTGGTGAGCCACAAAATGAACACAGAGAAGGCCGGTCTGGATGTAGGGCACCAGCAGGAAGAGGGGTCTAGGACTTTCTACTTTCCTTGCCAGGGAATCCAGTCTTTCTTGACACCGAGTTTGAAGGGTGTTCACGCACAGGAATTGTGTGGCTCGCTGGACACACCAAGGCCTGCACAGGCTCGGCCCCGCCCCGGCCTCCCTTGCACAGGATCATGGGAAAGCTGCTCTGAACGCTCACCACCCCCGGACTGAGAGAGAGGTACGACCCTCCGCTGCGTCCCACTGTCTGCGTATTAAGGAGGCTGAAGAGTGGCTCTTGGCTTTGTGGAGGCCCAGAACTTCTGAGGAGACCGTGGATTCAGGTCCTGTGACTGAGTACGTGTGCAAGTCAGACTCTAAGTGAAGAGCGTCGCCATTTTGAACAGTGGTTGCTGCAGGCCTTGGGTTGTTCTGGGTCCCCCCCGCTGGAATATGTCTCTCCAGGCTTCAGGAAGGTCTGGATATCCAGGCCTCCCCAGTTTCTGTGCTTGGGGACACAGCACTGGCCATGGCCAGTGCTCACCGGTGAGGAGCAGCCTTGTGCAGCACGTCTCCATGTTGGCTGGTGGCGCCGGAGCTCACAGCGGGCCTGTGTCCTCTCCCCACGCCGGAGGTCAGAGTGGGCCTGTGTCCTCTCCCCACGGTGAGCGCTGGTCGGCGTGAAATTCTCTCCTGGGCTGCTTCCCTGCATGTTCAGGGAAGGTCTTGGGTGACAGCTATGACCTTGACCTATGACCTTTCTGAGAGAAGCAGGTGCATGTTCTCACAGAGACTGTGTCTATAGACAGCCAGGGAAGGGCAGCGTGGCTGCGTGTGAAAATCTAGCCAAGTTTTAGGCTCACTGAGTCATGTGACCTTTGTCCTGAAATCTGCACAGCAGCTGAAAGGAAGAGAGGGAGGGAAGGAGGTAGGAAGGAAGGAAGGGAGGGAGGGAGGGAGGGAGGGAGGGAGGGAGAAAGGAGGGAAGGATCTGCCCCCTCAGTTGAGAGCAGAGGCAACTGAGTGGTACTTTACGTTCTACATTCTCAATAGTCTTGGGCCGTCAAGACTGTTTTTTTCCTTCTCTGAGAACTCATTCAATTTGTTTCAAGTCCCCTCCTTGTAAACAAATTAGAATCCTGATTGTGAGATTTACACTGACCCCATAAAGTACTCCTTATTCATTTGAAAGCAATTTAGCTATAGCTGTACTGGGAATGGCAGAGACTGTGGAATGTCCAGTCTGAGAGTTTGCTCACGTTTGGAACATGCCAAGGGGCCACACCATCGCTCATGGTTTGCTGTTTTTTGCTTTTTTTTTTGCCATCCTGGGGCTTGAACTCTGGGCCTGGGCGCGGTCCCTGTGCTCCTTTTGCTCAAGGCCAGTGCTCTACCACTTGAGCCATAGCACCACTTCAGGCTTTTCTGAGTAGTTTATTGGAGATCAGAGTCTCACAGAGTTTTCTGCTCAGGGTGGCTTTAAACTATGACCCTCAGGTCTCAGCCTCCTGAGTAGCTAGGATTACAGTTGTGAGTCCCTGGTGCCTGGCTTAAATTTTACTTTTAAAAGTCTTACAGAACAGGGTGCTAGTGACTCACACCTGTAATCCTAGTTACTTAGGAGGCTGAGATCTGAGGATTGCAATTCAAAGCCAGCCCAGGCAGGAGAGTTCATCAGACTCTGATCTGTAAGAAAATATCAAAAATCTAGTAATGGAGCTCTGGCTCAAGTGGTTTAGTGCTCAAATTGGGCAAAAAAAGGTTAGGGACAGCGCCTAGGCCCTGAGTTCAAGCTCCTAGCCCAGCACCATTAAACAAACAAACAAATAAATACCACGTGGAGCAATGCTATTTCCCTGAGCTGAAGGAAGAAAATGGAACTGAGAGTCCTTGTGATGACATTGCTTAGCTTTTCTGAAATGGAGGGACCAAGGGTGAACAAGTGTAGCAGTGATCCTCACTAGACACGATGCAGAAAATGAGCTATACAACTTGTGGGTGGGACAGGAGGGAAAACCTGAGAGAGAGCGCGGGAAGGGGTGACACTGTCCCCACAGAAATGTCCTCTGCCTGACATGTAACTGTAACCCCTCTGTACATCACCTCTATCATAGCAATAAAAGACCCTAAATAAAAAAGATGGGTGTTGATGGAAACATCCAGCCGTTACGAGTGGTGTCTCGCAGGTGACATGAATCAGGCACACCTGGCAGCGGGTTCTTCTGGAAGCCCGAGGAATCTGCAACGGAATCTCTCGCCATGTTTATTTCCTGGGATTGAAGCCCCAGCAGCGTGTGGGCCTAGAGCCAGGGAAACAGGATCCACAGTTCCCGCCACACATTACCCACGGGTCTTTAGTTCTTGCCCAACTTCAAGGTTTCTGTGTGAAATTCCAGGTGGATGCAGCGCTGCGCTGGCTCTGCGTGGGTAAAGGTGAGCCGGAAGGCAGCTAACGCAGCCCCACCGAGCAGACACACACCGCACCAGATTCCTCTGTGTATCGTTATCGAACCAACACTGTTTCCTCATTGAAAAGTCGCAGATAAACCTGAACTTGCGCCATGTCGTTCACAGCAGGTGGAAGAAAAGGTATGAGCAAGTGAGGTTTTGGAAATCATGTACTTACGTTCTACCTAAGGTTTTAGGAATCCCTGAGAAAAATAATGGTGAGTCTAACCACAATTTTCTACACTGGCATTGTATCAATTATATATATATCTCACCAGATTGGTATAAAATGGTAATGGAATGTAATATTGATGTACATCTTTTGAACATCATGCTATTGAAGACCTATACTGGCTCCGTGATTCCTCTTTCAAGTGATAAAGCTCAGGGTCAAAGGGACTGCACACTGGGGTGCAGCTCAAGCGTTAGAGCACCTGCCTGGCAGGCGGGAGTGGGAGGAGGTCTCCCTGCCCCCATTACACAGTCTATGTGGAGGCAGAGACTAAATGAACTCCACAGCGCTCCATTTGGGGAGCTGAACTTTTCTAGCTGCTGCATTTGTTCACGGTAGCAGAGCGCTAGGTACTGCAAATCAAATTTGATTACAGCTCAGCGAAACAGACTCACATCGGATAAAAGCTTCCTAGACGTGGAAATGGATCCCAGAGCCGAAGACATCAATTCTCTTGTTGCGTATTCGAAAACAAAACGCAGCCAGTACCTTTGTGGAGTGAGTTCAGGACCAAGGTCAGAACACACACCTTGAATTTTAGTCAGCACCCAGTCTAGGTGAGTACCTCCTCTTCGCTGAATAAATCAGTAGAAAACAGTTGGTGATGGGCTGATGAGGCTGCACGGGGGAGAGGAGGGACGGCGTCTTCCCACAGGTTCAGATGGAGAGGTCGGTGGGAAAAACCCACTGAAGGAGCAGAGAACGGGCAGGGGGTTGTTTGCAAAGCAGCTGGGGGAGACAGCTTCGGGGCGAAAGGATGAAATGTACAGAGGGCAGTGTAAGCAGAGCGAGGCCTGAGGGCGGCCGGTTTCAGGAACCTTCTGGCTTGTGAGCCACAGGGAAGGAGGGAGCTGCAGGGTGGACGGGCGAACAATGGGTGAACTGGAGGACACATGCTGTCCTCCCTCCTGGACTGCAGAGGCACCGCATGGAGACTTTTAGCCTGGATGTGGCGTAGGCGGGTAACTAACTACCAAGGGCAGCTGGGATCGCCAAACGCAGACTTGCAGAGAATCCCAGGCAGGAAGAGAATAAGAGAAATGGAAGCAGTGGTCAAGCAATGAGCCGAAGGTCATTTCTGAGTTTGTTTCCAAGAGCTCTATTTACTAGGTCCCAGGAAGGTCCAGCGAAGGGACTTCTTCCCTCTCCTGACTGCTGTCCACCTTGGGGGCAGAGAACCAGAAACCAGGGCAAAGTGAGGTCTCCTGTGCTGAAGTTTGGAGGAGGTGTCTTGGGCACGGAGGTGCGTAGCAGTGGACTGGTGTGAGTCTAACCATGTTCTTTTCTAGAAAAGTCCAGGTCAGTGGTTTCTTATTACCTTTAAGATGCTAGAAGAATTGAATTTTAAGAGATGTATATTAGCCAGAGGAACACAACCAATCTTTGTGTGTGTGTGTGTGTGTGTGTGCGCGTGTGTGTGTGTGTGTGTGTGTGTGTGTGTGTTTTATTATTGTAAGAGTTTGGCTCAAGCAATTAAGGAGGTGGATGGATCTGTAGGGAGAGTCAACCAGCTGGGCACCCAGGAGAGCTGGGAGTTGGGAGGAGGGAGGAGGACTTCAGAGTACGTTCTTTCCTGAAGACTGCAGCTGGAAACATGGAAAGAGGCCATTCTTCTTATGCCACTCAGATCTCCAACAGTGTGGACCAGGTCACTCACCCTGTGGACAGTAATCTGATTTAAATGTTCATCCCATCCTCAAAATACTGTGATGGCTTCATAGACCCAGCCAGAGTAGTGTCTGGGAGCACTGTAGCCCCATCTAGTTGATGCATACTGTGAGCTGGCGCACAGCTCTTCCTTCTCTCTGATCGCCACTGCTAGGTCTTTATCTGCTACTTTCAGTGGCTTGGGATGAGCAGTCACCATGGACTTGGAATTTTCCAGAGATAGGGGTTTCCAAGTCCCTTCTGTGTCTCCCAGGTCTACTTCCGGGTAGCAGCCCCAGAGGCAGAACTCTATACTGGCCATAAGGCAGCACATCATTTTGGAGAATCAAGGCCCCAAATCAAGAGTTGACAGAATTTGATGGGCAGCTATTTGACAAAATAACTTCTATGGCAAACCTTATTCACTTGGTCTCTGATTCTGAGTTTCTCTGGAGACTCGGGGGACATTTAAAAAAAATCACGAATAGTTGGCTCTCACTCGGAAATTCTGAGTTAATTAGTTTAGATATGGCCCAGACATTTGAAATTACAACGAAGTCCACGATGTCAGCACAAGCATAAATTCTCTGAAACCCACCACAAATAAGATAGAGAGCAATTCCGCCAGCCCAAAGGGTCGCAAGGTGCTGGCCACCTTGTCATTGTAGGTAACAGCTGGGGAGACTCTTACCCTCTCAGCTGCGGGAGAAACAACGTTGAACAGAAACCCAAGGACTTTCCAACAGAAGACCAGAGAGGCAAACCCAGTGCCCAAGGGAGATAAATGATTTTTCTTTACAAAAAGAAGAAAAAGGGAAACAGGTGATGCAGATGATCGGAAAGCTAGTCCAGATAGAAAATATCCTAAAATGGGATTGTTCTAAGAGCTTAAAAATAGGGAACAGGACTTTCTTGGCAAAGAGCAGCATCAGATGACACGTGAGAGCCTCTAATGGCCATACTTGAGGGTTTGCGCACAGGGGAGGAAAGAAGACACCATTCATTCAGTCCAAATGAGTTAAATTATGATTACTGCCAGATGTCCCCAGGCAAAGAAAAAAGATTTCAAGCCAATGAGGAAGGCTGTTTCTGTGTGTGTGTGTGTGTGTGTGTGTGTGTGTGTGTGTGTGTGTGTCTTGTTCTGCAAGGTCATTGTTGCACTAGGCCTATTACAACAACGAGATTCTAATTAAAGTATCTCTAGCCATGGGGCCGGCTCCCCCGGGGAGACCATCAGAAAGCTTTGAGGATAACACTGGTCTTTGTCGAGAGGGTAGGAAGTATCTCCCTGGAGAAATGGCAGCCTTGTCTCCTTTTATGAACTGATTTTGAGGGCAGGATTGTTTTTCTGCCTTCCCAAGTCCTCTCTTTTGCACCTCCTTAGTGGATGCTCCCTTCTTGCTGTCCACCTCTTTCTAGGCAGCAGGGATAGCATTGAGACTCAGACACAGGTGGAAGGTAATGGTATGAGGCATGTCTGGGAGTTTATCCGTGTGCCAGAACCTCGGGCAAGGCAGCTGGGGCCACGCGGCTCTGCTGAGCGCGCGCTAATGGAAGCAGAGCACTTCGAGGAATGCTAGGAGGCTAGGAGAACAAAAATGAGGCTTCATAATTGAATTTCACAGACTCCTTTCGGGTTTGCAGAGAGCAGCAGGGGACGTGGAAATAACTACAGTTCTGGCTTCACCTAAAAATAGTCAAGACTGCAGACTTCAGGCTGCAGCAGGAGCCCTTCTGCTGCAGGGACCCTGACCGATGGATAGAAAGGACTCGTGCACACTGTTCCATTGAAAAATTGGTGGTTGGTTCCAAGAGGTTTCAAGACTCCAATGGGTTTCAAGAGCCCATTCTCTCTGGAGAGGCCCTGACTTCCTGTCCTAAAACACTCCATTTGGAGTTAAAGGGCAATTGTGGTATTATTCTCCACTCCATTAGGAAATACATTCTCTCTCTCTGTCTCTGTCTCTCTCTCTCTCACTCTGGACCTGGACACTGTCCCTGAGCTCTTCAGCACAAGGCAAGTGCTCTACCACTTGAGCCACAATAACACTTCCGGTTTTCTGCTAGTTAATTGGAGATAAGAGTCTCACCAAGTTTCCTGCCCAGCTGGTTTGAACTGCGATCCTCAGATCTCCACCTCCTGAGTAGCTACCATTACAGGTGTGAGTCACTGGCGCCCGGCTTCTCTTCCACTGGACTGAAGTTCAGGCTGGATGAGTTTTGACTCACTTCTCACTCCTCACAGGACACGAGTGTTGGGCGATGATTCAATGACTGAGTGGGTTGAGTCATCAGATTGCTGTCACAGGAGCTACTCCCGTGCTCCAGCCACACAAGGAGCTTCTCAGTTCCGAGGCATTGCATGGCCTGCGGTCAGATGTGACAGTCCCGCCGTTGGAGATGTGTTGTTTCCATTCTCTGAAGTTGTCAGCTTGCATCTCAAGGAGCAACTCCAGGCTGCAGCTCCAGGCACGGTGGCTGGTGACGGTTTGACACAGAGACCCAAGGAACAGATCCAATGTTTGAAAATGGGTTCAGAGTTTCCCAGGACACATTCTTCGGCCTTCCATTGCTGGATTCAAGGCATTAGCATACTTAGCCCCACCTACCAAATCACAGTAGCCTCCTCCCAGTCATTTTTGACCCCACAAAACCAGTAGCCCAAACAACTACTTTGTCAACAACCTACCATCTGGTTAACCAACCAACCAACCAACCAACTAACCAATACCAACAGACAAATCTTGCTCAAATACATTTCTAAAATACCTCCATTGGAAAGTGCTGAGCAGTAGGGAGAATTTCCTTATAGGGAACATCTCAAAGCAATCAAAGCTATGAGCAAAGTGCAAGTATCTTTTTTCAAGCAATTAACCCTTCTCTTTTTGTTGTAAAAGTTGTATGTTCAGTGCAGAAGTTTACACAATGCAGGTGAGCCAGAATTTAAAAAAAATCCATCATGCCACCAACAGACTCATTTGTAGCCACAAACAGATAAATATACATTTGTACTTGGACAAATGTCTCTTCAAGAAATAGGTTCTTTAGAAATCCTGCCAGTATTATGTAAAGACACGCAGAGGAGCCTTGGTTGAAGATTGTCTTGTGCTATCAAAACCGGGTGAGCAATCAAAGTACCCACTTATGTGGGACCTGTTGAGGAAGCACATGGATTGGAACATAGTTAGCTATTTAATGAGACAACTATAGACCTCAAAGTCTGATATAAAACTTACCCAGTTATAGTGTTAGCTTAAAAAGGCTACGTGCATATTGTTTTCCACAGTAGGACTCACCTTTTACCTTAGAATGTGTGTAAAATGGTCATATAATATTTCACAGATGCATGTTCCAACATTTCTTTGACTAGCTCTCTGTCAATGGATTGAAGGTTGTCTAGATCTCAACAGAGTGCTGTAAGCAAGGCTGCAGTAAGCAAGGCTGCAGGCAGAGCTTAGGGGAATAGTATGGTGTTGGATGCAGAACGAATGTACAGAAGCTGACTTTTGGGATCTGAGAGAATACATTTTAAATTTGGACATAGATTGGCTAACTTATTGTCCAAAGTAGTTATACAAATTGACATCCTGCAACAATGATTATATACCGATCTATTCCTCGACTTACATGTCAATTCTGTTACAACACTCTGTTGAGAAATAGGAGTAGGACCAGCAGGAAACATTCACCTGGCCGCATCCAACCGATCCATCAAGGCCTTCAGAGCCCATCTCCACCTTCAAGAATGACTCAGAACACATCTCTGCCTATTACTTGGCCAACATGGGAAGCTTCAGCCCTGTGTCAACACAGAGAAGGCAATGTAGCAGTCAGCACGGACATGGCTGCCCTCTCCATGTCTGACAGATGTGTTTATGCAACGTTTGCTTAGTCATCCTGGAACTCTGAATTTGCAGCTTGAGATGATACACTGTCCCGTGGGATGGAGCGTGGGGGATTACTAGTGTGGGCCACAGATAGTAATCCACCAGCAATTGTGACGGCCAGCAGCAGAGGAACTGGATCAAGAACAGTATCCTTGTGTGGCAGATGCATCACGACCTCAGCCATGTTCCTCCATGGACCCACTTGACAGACCCCGATGTTTTTGTAGAAGCTTCTTTAGCCTTCCTGCCAGGTCCATGAGCTTGTTGAGATCCCTTTAATGTATTTCAGGTTAGTTGAGAGGTGGTTGCTGTTGCTTGCTGTCAAGAATCTCATCTACTACACTGGGCCTTGTCTGACTGTACTTGCACCTGTGCAGATGAGCCAGCCTTCTGCTGGGCTCTCAACTGAATGTCCAGTGGTTAGAACCACAGAACAACGATCAAGTGAATAGTGAGAGACAAGCAATGGATTCGCTGAAGTTTCTCAGTTGTTTGAAATGGGTTGTTTCTAATGGATGGCACACAGGGCATGTGTAGGCACAGGCTAGTGAGAGCCTTTGAACCAGATTCCTCCTCTCAAGAGACCTGCCCAGCTGTGGCTGGGGCAGGAACAACTTAGCTTCAGGAAGTGTCACTGTGTGTTTCACTATGAAGTTTGGACTTGGAAGGCTGGGGTCTACTGCTTGAGGCTGCTCAAAGTCAGGCCAAGGACTGGATTTCTCTGCTTTATAAGCTACAAAGTTAGTCTGGGAACATTTCAGGGACGCTGCTATGGTCTGGTTTAGAGTCTACTGATTTCACAGAAGACTCCTGGGTCAGAGAAAAATGAATGTATGACTCCTGGCACGTACTTGTACTAAAATTTATTTACTGTTTATCTGAAAGTCAAATTAAGTTGCATATATTGTAGCTTATTTTTTAAAAAATAAACCTGACCAGTTCAGGCATATTTGTGTTCATTGGAGGTCAGTCCTAGGTATCCAGAAAGGCAGACAGGAACAGGGGAAGCTGCTGGCAGGTGGCTGAGGGGTTTTGGGCATTAGTGGGTTCTAGACACAGCTGTCCAGACAGTGTGTGAGCCCCTGGTTGTCCTGTCCACAGCCAGCAGCAGATACCCAGTAGCAGATCACTGCCATGACTAGATCTGTACCCAGGGAGCCAAGGGGTCTCAGGCAGGAGTAAAAGCAGATTCCTGAAGTTTGGGTGAAAATTCTCCTCTTTCTTTTGCTTCCCTACCTCCTTCTTTCTTCTAGCCATGACTGTGCAATTGAGTGCAATCGTCTGTATTCTAGGCTCATCTGGTTATTTAGAGTGATGTGCGTTTACCTGGCAAGACACTGACAAATACAGGCACAACGGCACATTCTTGATTTATAAGCCCGTGAATTGCAGTTCACAGCTCAGCATATAATGGATGAGTAAGAAATGAATTACATGGTCGCTGAAGATTCATAGGTATAGGCACAGGATGAATTTATCCCAAAATAATGGGAGCCAAAGACACTGGGGGATGTCACGGGAAAACTTTTTTGATCCAAGTATAAATAATGTGGTGTTAGATAAGACGTTTTGCAGAGCTCCAAGGAGGAGGGAGTGGAAGACTGATCATTGTGCTGATAAAGTTTTTTTTTTAAATGTTCATTGCACTTCCATTCACAGCATTGATCATAGTATCTAGGTATTATTCTCTTCTATAAATCTCATATGATGCAGCATAATAAAACACTCAAAGGAGATGAGTATTTTAGCAGTGTGAGCATAAAAGTAAAAATGGATGTTCTGCAGGCATTCATTCAGCATTCATTTATTATATGTTATATGCAAAGATAGCATAGGGTTTAGGTCTGAATCACTAGAGCTAAAGCTATTCTCCAGATTCTCCAGTATACCAGCACAGATGTTTGATTCTCAGAGCATTCCTTTTGGAATCCGTGAGCTGATTTCCCAGTCTCCGTTAGGCATAGATTGTCAGAGCCTGTTGCATCGAGGATGTGGGTTGAGAAGATAAGAGGCCGACTACTATTCCGTTGTTAACTTGGTTTGGTAATGAACATTGCTCCATCTGATTGCTCCCATTTCAGGAGCTGCTAGAGGAAGAGTAATATTCCCACCCATCACCAAGAAGGATTCTGGGAAAGTAACTTGCTTCAGTCATAGCTAGAATAAATATGTTAGAAGACTCAGGTTCAAAGTTTCCCAGTCTCTTGTTTTCAGGATTGGATTATTCATTAGATTTGGGACCAAATACTAGCCCTGTGGTCTTCTCTGTGATGGCTAATTTTATGTACCACTTGCCTGGGCCATGGGGTGCCCAAATATTTGGTCAAGTATTATTCTGGGCAGAGATTAGAGTGTTGCAGCTTCAAGCTAGGAAATGGCAAGGATTCTAGGTGTGTGTCAGGATCTGGTACGGAGCAGACTGGTTTTATTTTATCAGAGACTATCCAGTTTCCCTTTGTCAATTTCTTTTTTTTTTTTATTTTTTTATTTTTTTTTATTGTAAAGCTACTATACAGAGGGTTACAGTTACATGAGTGTGGTTATGAGTACACTTCCTCTTGAACATTGTTACCCCCTCCATTGTTTTCCCCCTACCATCCCCTCCCTCCCTCCCTTCCCCGAGGTTCTTTTTTTTTTTTTTTTTTTTTGATTGTGATTAAATGATTACATAATTTCCAAGTCACAAGTTCATTCTAACTTCCCTGGAGCAAATTGTCTACCACAGTCTGTAATATATAACAGTGTTCACATGTTATATACCATATTTGTGATCAGCAGCATGGGGATATTTAGTAGTGGTTCAACCAGATGAGTGGGAGTTCTTTGTTTCTTAAGTCCTGTTAGTTTTATCGTATCACCTAACCTTTTGGATTTAGCATCCACTTATCAGGGAGACCATGTACCGTTTGTCTCTTCGTTCTTGGCTTACCTCGCTCAACATGATTCCTTCTAGCTCCATCCATTTCCCTGCAAATGCCATTATTTTGTCATTTCTAATGGCTGCATAATATTCCATTGTGTATAGATACCACAATTTTTGGATCCATTCATCTGTGGTGGGGCATCTAGGTTGTTTCCATATCCTGGCTATTGCGAACAGTGCTGCAATAAACATGGAGGTGCACGTGTCCTTGTATATTGGTTCCTGTTGTTCAGGGTAGATGCCTAGAAGTGATATGACTGGGTCGTAAGGGAGGTCAATCTTTAGCTTTCTAAGGACCCACCAGACTGCTTTCCAAAGTGGTTGTATAAGTGTACATTCCCACCAGCAGTGTAACAGGGTTCCTCTTTCTCCACATCCCCTCCAGCATTTGTCGTTGGCTGATTTGTGGATGTGGGACATTCTGACTGGGGTAAGGTGGTATCTCAGGGTTGTCTTTATTTGCATTTCCTTCACCACCAGGGATGATGAACATTTCCTCATGTGTTTCTTTGCCATTTTTATTTCTTCATTTGAGAAGTCCCTCTTTAGTTCCCTTGCCCATTTAGTAATTGGTTTGTTAGGTTTGGGAGGGATTAGTTTCTTGAGTTCCCTGTATATACAGGATGTTAACCCCTTGTCTGATATATTGCTGGTAAATATTTTTTCCCAATTAGTTGGTTGTCTTTCTAGCTTAGTTGCGATAGATTTAGCTGTGCAGAAGCTTTTTATTTTAAGGTAGTCCCATTTGTCGAGTCTCTCTCCAACTTGTTGTGACCCTGGGACTCTGTTCAGGAAGTTCCTTCCTGTGCCTATTAGTTCAAGTGTCTCTCCTACTCTGTCCTGCAGTAGTTTCAGAGATTCAGGTTTAATGTTAAGGTCTTTAATCCATTTTGAGTTGATGTTGGTGCATGGTGATAGGCTGGGGTCCACTTTTAGTTTTCTGCATGTGGCTGCCCAGTTTTCCCAGCACCAGCGGTTGAAGAGGCTGTGTTTCTTCCATTGTATGTCTTTGGCTCCTTTGTCGAATATCAGCTGGCTGTAGGCCTGTGGATTTATATCTGGATCTTCTATTCTGTTCCATTGGTCTTCGGGTCTGTTTTTGTGCCAGTACCATGCTGTCTTTGTGATTATAGCTCTGTAGTAGAGTTTGAAGTTCGGCATGGATAGCCCTCCCATATTGTCTTTATCCCCTAGAATTGTTTTGGCTATTCTAGGTCTTTTGTTGTTCCATATAAATTTTTGGACTGTTTTCTGTATTTCAGTGATGTACGTCATTGGGATTTTAATAGGAATTGCATTGAATTTGTATATTAGTTTTGGAAGTATCACCATCTTTACTATATTAAGTCGGCCTATCCAGGAGCATGGGAGGTCTTTCCATTTCCTAGTGTCTTCTGCAATTTCTTTCTTTAACTTTTTATAGTTCTCATTAAATAGTTCTTTTACATCTTTGGTTAGGTTAATTCCTAAATATTTTATTTTTTGGGAGGTTATTGTGAATGGGGTTGCTCCCTTTATTTCCCTCTCTTCCTGTGCATTATCAGTGTATAGGAAGGCAACTGATTTTTGTGGGTTTATTTTGTATCCTGCTATTTTGCCGAAGTGACTTATGATTTCTAAAAGTTTGGGGATGGAGTTTTTGGGATCGTGGAGGTATAGTATCATGTCGTCTGCAAAAAGGGATAGTTTCACTTCTTCTTTCCCTATGCGGATCCCTTTAATGTCTTTTTCTTGCCTTATTGCCCTGGCTAAGGGTTCTAGGACTATGTTGAAGAGGAGTGGAGACAGTGGACATCCTTGCCTTGTTCCTGTTTTTAGGAGGATTGGTTGTAGCTTTTCCCCATTAAGTATAATATTGGCTATTGGTCTGTCATAAATGGCTTTTATTGTTTTTAGAAATGTTCCTTCTATTCCTATTTTCTCCAGAGCTTTTAGCATGAATGAATGTTGAATTTTATCAAAGGCCTTTTCTGCATCTGTGGCGATAATCATGTGATTCTTGACCTTGGCTCTGTTGATATGCTGGATTACATTTATTGACTTACGTATGTTAAACCATCCCTGTGTCTCTGGGATGAAGCCTACCTGATCATAGTGTATTATTTTTTTAATGTGTTTCTGGATTCTGTTAGCTAGAATCTTGTTAAGGATCTTTGCATCTGTGTTCATCAAGGAGATTGGCCTGTAATTCTCCTTTTTGGTTGGGTCTTTGCCTGGTTTGGGGATGAGTGTGATATTGGCTTCGTAGAATGAGTTTGGGATAGCTCCCTCCTTCTCTGTTTCTCTGAAGAGCTTGAGGAGTATGGGTATTAGTTCTTCTTTAAAGGTCTTGTAGAATTCTGCTGTGAATCCATCTGGTCCTGGGCTTTTTTTTGTTGGAAGACTTTTGATAGCTTCCTGTATCTCATTATAGGATATTGGCTTATTTAATTGGTTAACTTCTTCTTTGCTCAGTTTGGGTAACTTGTATTTCTCTAAAAATGCATCCATTTCCGCCAGATTTTCTTCCTTTAGAGAGTATAGCTTTTGAAAGTAGTCTGTTAGAATTGTTTGGATATCTTGGGTACGTGTTGTGATGTTTCCCGTGGCATCCCTAATCCTATTAATATGGGTTTCCTCTCTTCTTTTTTTAATTAATCTTGCCAATGGGCCATCAATTTTGTTTATTTTTTCAAAGAACCAGCTTTTTGTTTGGTTTATTTTGGTTATGGTTTTCTGATTTTCTAATTGGTTAATCTCTGCTCTCAATTTGGTTATCTGGCTTCGTCTAGTAGCTTTAGGTCCCATTTTTTCTTGTTTTTCTAGCTGTTTTAGTTGCAACATGAGATTATTTACTTGGTCTGTCTCCATTCTCTTGATGTGGGCACTGAGGGCAATAAATTTGCCCCTCAGGACTGCTTTTGCTGTGTCCCACAAGTTTCTTTGTGAGGTGTTTTCATTTTCATTGAGTTGTAGGAAGTGCTTTATTTCTTCTCTGATCTCTTCTGTTACCCAGGCCTTGTTAAGGAGTGTGCTGTTCAATTTCCATGTATTAGAGAAATTTCTGCGGTATGCTTTGTTATTGAGAGCTAGCTTGATTCCACTGTGGTCAGATAGGATACAGGGGATTATGTCGATCCCTTTGTATTTGCTTAAGTTCCTTGCATGAACTATGATATGGTCTATTTTGGAGAAAGTTCCATGAGCTGCTGAGAAGAATGTGTACTGTGTTGTTTTAGGGTGAAATACTCGGTAGATGTCAGTTAATTCTGCTTGAAGTATGGCCTCACTTAATTCGATAGCTTCTTTGCCAATCCTCTGGTTGGTAGACCTGTCCTTTGGTGAGAGTGGCGTGTTAAAGTCTCCTAGTATTATCGTATTGGGATCTATTTTATTCTGTAAGTTTGAGAGCATTTGTTTAACATATCTGGGTGCACCGATATTTGGGGCATATAAGTTGATGATGGTTATATCCTCCTCTTGGATTGTTCCCTTTATTAATATGTAGTGTCCGTCCTTGTCTTTCTGTACTGATTTTAATGAAAAGTTTATTTTGTCAGATATCAGGATAGCTACACCTGCTTTCTTATTGGGGGCATTTGATTGGTAGATCCTTTTCCACCCCTTCACTCTGAGTTTGTTTGTATGTTTGGCTGAGAGGTGGGTCTCCTGAAGGCAACAGATGGATGGGTCTTGTTTTCTGATCCAGTCCTCCGTTTGTTTTCTTTTAATTGGCGAATTCAGCCCATTTATATTAAGAGAAAGTATAGAGAGATGCATTGTTGTCCCTGCCATTCCGTTTTCCTAAGTTTTTCTTTTTTCCTTTCCTCCTGTGCTTGCTCAGTTAGACTTTGAGTAATGCCTGTTTGGGGCAGGTCCCAGTTCCTGGTTGCTTTCTTCAGGTTGTGTCCCCCCTCTTAGAATTCTTTGTAATGCTGGCTTAATGTTTATGTATTCATTTAGTTTTTCTTTGCTATTAAAAGTTTTCAGTTCTCCATCGAATGTGAATGCTAGCTTTGCCGGGTATATCAGTCTGGGTTGGCAGTTATTGGCTCTCAGGGCTCGTATGGTGCTTTCCCAGGCTTTTCTTGCATTCATTGTTTGTGTGGAGAGATCTGCAGTGATTCTAATTTTTTTCCCGTTGTAGTATAGCTCCTTCTTCATTTTTGCTGCATGCAGGATTGTTTCCTTATTATTCAGATCCATCATTGTTACTATAATGTGCCTAGAAGTGTTTCTCCTGGGATCTTGCTTGTTGGGTGTTCGATAAGCTTTTGTGATGTAGTTAAGATGGTCGTTTTTGAGGTGGGGAAAATTTTCATTGACTATCTTGTTAAATAGGTGTTGCATTCCCTTGCTCTGGAATTCCTCACCTTCGTCCACTCCGATTATGCGAAGGTTAAATTTTTTAGCATTATCTGCTTGCTCTTGAATTTCCCTTTGGTTTAATTTGAGTGATTTTTCCATATCTGTCACTTTTTGGTCCAGTTGGTGTATTCTGTCTTCTGTATCTGACACTCTACCTTCCATTTCATTCACTCTGTTGACCGTGGCTTCTATTGTGGTTTGCATGGTGGAAATGGATCCCTTTATGGATTCAATGTTGGTTCTCAGAGTACTGATCTCACCTCTCAATGAGGTGAGATCAGTATGCATTACCTCTAATTTGGCGTTTATCTCACTTCTTACTGAGGTTTGTGCAGCTTCTATTTTTGCATCCAACTTTTGTTTGATGTCCTGTATATCTTTTGATAGTTCATCCTTGTGCTCTTTCAATTTCTGATCCATTTCTCGCTTTATTTCTTGAGTCATTGCCTCCAGCAACCCTTGGATGTAGTTTTTGTCTTCCATTCCTGCTTTGCTCCCACTGGGGCTCTCCCCTGCGTGGCTGCTGGCTTTTGAGGTGAGCTTGCTGTCCTGGGTAGTGGTAAACCTTGTGATTTTTCTCTGTGATTTTCGCATGGGGGTTCAGGAGACTGCTCTTCAATCTTGTTTTGGTGTGTCTGTCTTTGCTTGGTTGCTGATTCTGTATTGGTAGAGAGAGTCTGTGCCTGATCTGGATTCTGTTGGGAGCCTATTTCCAGCTGCTATTCTGACTTACTTAGGATTCTCAGCTCTCTGCTGTAGCAATTCCCGCCTTTGGAAGGGTTGAGCAGCCTAGACTGCTTGTGTTTGCTCCTGCGGGTGCTCTTGGGAAGATCAGATGCTCTGGATGCACTCTCCCAAATACTGGAGTCTGCTATGGGCTCCTGATGTGTTTTTGTTTGTTTGTTTTGGGCTGGTTGTGGGCTTGAACTTTAGGTTTGTGTGCTGTCCCTCAGCTCTTCAGCTCAAGGCTGGCACCCTACCATTTGAGTCACAGCCCCACTTCTGACCCTTTTTGCTTTGTTCAGGTGCCGGTCCCCAGGCCTGGTTCCGGCCCCAGCCTGGAGCGCACTCGTTAGGCCTGTGCTAATGTGTATACCACCTAGGTTATGCAGCCTGGAGGACACAGTTCAAATTTCTTCTACTGTTGGTAGTCTTGACCCAGGGGTGCTGTTCCTGGCTTGGGCATTTAAGCTCCCTTCCAGGGGCGCTCTTGCTCTGGCCTGGCCAGCAGAGTGTGCTCCACCGGCTGGTGGAGCTCTCGAACAGTTCCCAGTTTTAGTGGGTCCTGTGGTCCGGGTGTTGGGGTAGGGAGTCTAGGTCAGGGTCTGGGGATTCCCTCCAGCTCTGGTCTCCCTTGAGGGATTCACTGTCCCCTGTTGGGTACTCACCCTGTAGGTCGTCAGTTGTTGTTGCAATCCGAGTTCAGTTGGGGTGGTTGCTGGCTGGGTTGGGCGGCCCCCCGCCGGGTCGTTGCGATCGCGATTGGGCGGGTGGTCTGCCGACAGGTCCCTTTGTCGGGCTGCTGGTGCCGGGCGGCTTTGGCGGGATGGAGCCTCTCCGCTCCGGTGGAGAGTGATGGGTGGGGGTGGGATCCTCGTGGAGACTCCCGGCTGGTAGGTTTCTCTGTTCCTGGCGATCCGCTGTTCTGCAATCCGGTACCTGGTGATCTGCAAGCAGCCCCCTGTGTCTCTGTGGCTCCGGCAGCCCCCGCCGGGCCGGCTGGCCGGCGGCTTGGCGCACTGCCGCGCGGCCAGTAAAGGTTGGGGGAGGGGTCTTCGCTCTTCTCTGTTCTGAAATTCTTCTTTTCCTCTCTTTCTTTTTTTGTTATTTTCCACCTCTGGTTTTTCTCTGAGTGTTCGTCTTTTTGTTGTTGTCAGTCTCTTGGGGAGATTAAACGTTGGAACTCGAACTCTCTTTTTGGTTGGAGAGAGCTGTGGCGTTTCCCTACTGCCCCGTCGCCATCTTGGTCCCCCCTCAATTTCTTTTTTTTTAAACATAGACATCTGCATTTTGTTTTAAAAACTTGGACTAGTGTTTCATGATCTTCCTCATTTAAAGTGGAGACAAGCACACACCGTTATGCTCAGTTGAGATGGGGTCTTTTTAGTAGGGCTGGCCTCAAATGGTGATCCCGATCTCTGTGACCCAGGTGTGAGTCACCATGCTCCATGCACCCGTGCTGACTTCTCATACAGTCCATCTCTATGGCATGAACACTTCTTTGATCTGAATACCCTATCAAAACTCTTTCTGAAGTTTAATCCCCACTTGTGAGACATTAAGAAGTACAGCCAGGTGGGACCTTTCAGATGGGACTGTGGTCTAATGGGTCAGCTGGAGAGCAGGTCTGTTACAAAAGCCAGCTGACCGGTCACTTGTACCCCCTTCCCCCTCTCTCTGTGACACCCCGTGTCACTATTAAAGCCATCACCAAATCCATCCCCTTAATCTCAATCCTACTAGCCTCCAAAACCTTGAGATAAATAAGCCTAAATTCTTTATAAATTACCCCGTCAGAGGTATTCAGTGATAGCAAAGGAAAACCAATTAAAACAAACACCACTGATAGAAAAAAAATCAGATTTTAATGTGAAGTTCAAATCGTCATAGAAAATTTAGAAGATATGACTATTTGTTATTACTTACAAATACATTGTATGATGACATTCAGTGAGACTATTTCTTTGATTGAATGAATCCTTACAGACCTGCTCAACAAATCAGCATGATTTGCTCTGTCCTTCCCCCTGAGTGCAGGAATCTGATGATCGAAGAAGGATCCTATGTGGAGTGGGGCATGAGATCTGGTTCTATGAGCAACCCAAGGACACCACAGCAACTGCCTTGTACAGGGCTGGAGTGTTGCAAACGCCTATGGAGGTTTCCATTTCACTGTATCCCTGAGTGCCCTTGCGAGGAGCATTGCCAGCTCCCTGGTTACACGGAGCCACACCTGGCTTCGATTGATGAAAGGACTGCTTGGGGTCACAGCTGGTAAACCTTCTCCCAGAATTTGAATGCAAGTTTGTCTAAGTCCAGATCCTTAGCTAAGTCTTCATTGCTACCCATGTCTCTCTCCTTTGTGGGTCGCCATGAAGCCGCAGGGCTGCAGAGTTAATGTGGCAAATGCTAACTGGGAGCATGCAGTTTGGTGAGGCTTGAGGTTTTTCCAGGCTTTCCCCAGGAAGATGTGTGCTGTGGTGCATCAGCTTGGCAAAGGCAAAGGTGGTGTGCTACAAGGAGGATTTAAGTGCTTTCCGTTTTCTTTTGATTCTACCTCACCCCAGTTAGAATGGCTAGAATCAAGAACTCTAATAACAACGGATGCTGGAGGGGATGTGGCCAGAAGGGAACCCTACTGCATTGTTGGTGGGAGTGTAAACTTGTTCAACCATTTTGGAAAGTAGTGTGGAGGTTCCTCAACAGACTCCACATAGAGCTCCCCTATGACCCAGCAATCCTACTTTTGAGCATTTACCCAAATGATCAAAACAAGACCACACTAAAGCTACCAGCACAACTATATTTATTGCAGCATTATTTATCATAGCTAAGATATGGAACCAACCCAGATGCCCCTCAGTAGATGACTGGATCAAGAAAATGTAGTATATATACACAATGGAATTCTATGCCTCCATCAGAATGACATTGCCCCATTTGTTAGGAAATGGAAAGACTCAAAGTAAAGAGCTTTCTAGGAAAAACAGCGGCATTCCAAAGGTCAAAGCTGGTGGCTAGTGGGAAGAGAGGGAGAGTTGATTTATGGGACAGGAGGAGAAAACACGGCATGGGAATGACAATGAGAGATGTGGAGGGATGGGGCTTGGCTGACTGATGCTGGTTTGTGTGGTGCTGGCTAGGGAGGGCTTAACAGAGTGACCAAACCACGTAGGAGGGCTGAGACCAGCATTCACAGGAGGAAGAGGAAAATGTGAAGCCAGCATGGGCCGAGAAACAGGAGTTCTTTGCTTAATATGAAGACCAAAACTCCATTGAACTTACTTTCCCCATCAGCAGACACTTTGAAGCTCTCGCTGTGTGCCTGGCATTGTGTCACACCCGGAATTCCCACAGACAGTCAGCACCGCACCACACAAAGCTTACCTTCTGGTCAAGGAAAGATGGTGGCCACATGCAGCTGATGATCTGCTCTTGAACATTCCACCAACCGTGGATCAAAAACATTTGGGGGAAAATTGTGTCAGCCATCTTTTCTTGTAATTGTGCCTTGAACAATGCGCTGAACAATGATCTATATTACACTTACACTGTACCAGGTATTACAAACTATCCCAGTATATAAGAGCACATGTCTGTGTTTTCTAGAAATCAATACTAGGGCATGGCATAGAAGAGCTCTGAGCATCCATGGAGTTTGGTGTCTGTAGAGCGGAGAGTCCTAGAAGTGGAATTTTAATGATAACTTATTTAACTGTAATTTAATAAGTACTACAAAGAAGCAGAAGATGCGGTAGGAAATGTTCAAAGAGGATCTGCTCCGGCCTTGGGGCCTCCATCAGATGGAAGGGGCTGGCGATGTTCCCCCTAAGGTAAGAGTAGAAAGGGGCTGGGCAGATGTGGAGAGTGGAGGAACTTTCCAGACAGAAGCAGGAAGAGCAGTTGAAGGAGTGGAAGGACAGAGGTCTGGGAGCTCAAGGGATGGGGAAGGAGGCCATTCAACCAGGGGCTTGTTAATCTGGATTTTATCCTGGGAGTAATGAGGAGTCATTGGAGAGTTTTAAGCAGAGAGGGGCATGGTTGATTTGGCAGGAGGCCAGGGAGGGAGTTGGTCCAATTTCTCATTAGTAATGATTATCCATCACTAGCTTGGATTCATCATTTTTGCTTAAATGGCCAAGAGATACAACAGGGACAACTGTGGACAAAGCTGACCGAAGTGTTCTGATTCTGACCCACAGAATCATCAGAACGGTCACCTATTGCTGGCTGTAGGGGTGTGTCCCCTCCCAGGGAGCCTGAAGGGTGCGGCAGAGCGCCTCCAGTGCCTGCCAGGGTGAACAGGTGCTCTCCTGTGACTCTCAGTTGTGGCAGGAGCCGTTCTCAGAGTTGGCTCTGCTATCGCTGGAGTAAGCAATCAATTCTAGGGCTAGAGCAGAGCCATCTGGGTAAATGGCTCACATGTAGGCACTTTCCCCAGCTCAGCAGGACGGATCTGCATTGAGCAAAAATGCAATTCAAAGGCCAGAGTGGATTCAGCTCAAGTAGAGAACCCTTCAGGTTTGGCTTTTAAGACCAGAAATGGTTTAGCGCTTATTACTCTTTATTCCTTTTACTCTGTTTCTTAATCCATTTAACCAGTGGTATGCCAAAAGAAATAGATTTAGGCTGGGATGGTGGCTCATACCTGTAATTCCAGCTATTAGGAAGCAATAGGTACAGGTCCTCCTCAAGCAAACACTTGAGACAGTATCTGACAGGATGTGGCTTAAGTGGTAGAGTGTGCAATTAGCAAGAGTGAGCCCTGAGTTCAAATTCCAGTGTCAAAGAAAGAAGAAAGAAAGAAAGACAGACAGACAGACAGAAAGACAGAAAGAAACACAAAAAAAGAGGAAAAAAGAAGGAAGTAGACTCAGCCAGTACTAGTGAGGCAAGCAAATGAAGAGGACTTGATGTCAGAGTGTATGGTGTGCTGAGGAGGGAAGACACAGGCCTGCGCTCTGCCACGGGCTGGAAGCCCCAAGAGAACACAGCAATAGTTGAGAGAGCCTGGGATCTTTCATCTACTTAGAGACAGGACGAGAATGACTGCTGATCCTCCTGAGAGTGGTTGTCAGGCCACTGCGTGTCTAAGCCCTGCAGCGGGGCTTCCCCTTGGGTCCCCCCGCATGAGCGTGTTGTGGGGTGTCCTGACACACGGGCAGTACATGCCTGTTTCTGAAGCTGCCACAGGGGTCGCATCTGTTCCTGGAATACAGAAGTTTGATGTCTGCAGTGTGGGGAGTCCTAGAACCAGAGTTTGGAAAGTGTGATTATGGGTATCTAGGGCTGGCCAAGTCCACTTTGGGGGCACAGTCATAGGGCATGCCATAGGGCAGGAGCTTCTAGACCCAGTACTTGCAGGGTCTCTACAGGATTGAGCAATGTTTGAGCCAGGCATGGGAGCTCTTCAGAACCATCTGTGTGGCCCATATGAAAAGGATGCTGGGAGATTTGGTCAGTAGTGCCTTGGTTTCTCCAGGAGAAGAAGCTGTTGAATTGGTAGAAAATAAAAAGTGAGAAACTTTCCATGATGATGAGCTATTGCCTATTGGAACATATTAAATTAATTTTTCTGTTGAGTTGAGATGGAGGAGAGAATGAAGTATAATTGGAAACAGAAAATAAATGAATGACTTCTTGACTTGGTATTTATTGTGACATTGGGATAAATTTAATTTGAAGATCTCTGGGGATAATGGAAAATACATCTATAAAAGTTCATTCCAAGTGGAATTGTAGCAGCAATGACAAGAGTTGAAAGCCAGCTACCTGATTTTGCTGGAACAATTCAATATTAAAAAAAATAAAAATACAGAAACCTAGAGAGGTTTATCCTCACATTGTGCATTAAAGCAGATTCCAGATTGAAGGAAAGCATTCACAATAACTCACAGATACTTAACAACTGAGAAAATAATACAGGTGTAATATGGGGGGGTGAGGTGAACGGGAGAGTGCACGTACATGCACAAGTTCCCCATGTATGTGGCCTATTGATGGATCACTGTGTTTTGTACATTAGTTGGAGATGCTGCTGCTCACAAGGACCGTCGCCGGCAGAGCTGAAGTGCTGTTGATAGTTTCTGAGTGCCGGAGGCTGTCACAGTCCTGGATGAGATTACAAGGCCTCTTGAGCTATTTTCATGACTGACGATGCTGCTGCTGAGCTCAATGTGAGTGCCGAGCAATGCATCGCAAATAAGCTTTCTCAAAGCCAAAACACACACGCCCCCAGCACAGTGGTGTTGAGGGAGGTCCTGTAAGAGGTGGCCAGGGCAGAAGGGCCTGACCATTCTGTCACGAGTGGGTTCCACCTGTTGGGAGCAGTGTGTTGACAAGGATGCCACTCTCTCTCTCTGTCTCTTTCCCACCTCTCTCCTGGTGTCGTGGGCAGGATATCAGGAAGCCAATTGCTGGCACCCCAATGTGGACTTTCTCAGCTTCCTGGACCATGTGTTTTCTGTATGTATGAATGACCTAGTCAGTGGTAATGTGCTATTAAAAAAAACAAAGCAAGGGTGACATTGTCCAAAAAGAACTGTACTCGTTACCTGACTTATCACTGTGACACCTTTGTACATCACCTTTAAAAGAATAATTAAAAAACCCCCAAAGCACACTAAGATTCACCAATTAACAATATCCCTGACCAGAGGCTGGCAAGAATAACCTAACCCTGTATTTTCCCTGGAGCAATGGCTGCATATTTACTTAGTTAGTATGTGCAGTAACTTCAGAGAACACTGTGAGTAATGAGAATCAACTAACTGTGTGTTTTCCTTCCTACCTGGACAAATAAACCCTGTGGCTGCCCTGGCAGGCAAGATTAAATTCCAGCCTGTGCTGGCCAGGCAGCTTCTGGCTCACACCACCCTTGCCTCAGTCTCCCTCCAGCTCAGTGTGTAGCTGCACCCGGACTCCCCGAGCTGCAAGGCCTTTTTGCCACTGGCTGGGTTTACATGAAGGGAGTAGGGAAGGGACTGGAACAAGCTCTAAAATCAATCCCAGGACCACCCAGGCTCTGAGACTGGTGGTCTTAGGAACATAATCCACAAGATGGTGGGGTGTCTCTCCGCTTGTCCCAGCTGAGGATTCTGTCTGCACAGAACTCAGTGCCAAGTAACTCAGAAACTAATGCTTGCCCACCAAGGTGATTTTTTTTCCTACTGTGTATGTCAGATAATTTCAGTCCAAAGAAGCTCATAGGGACCATGCCCCAAGATGTGAAGCACTTGTCTTTCGTTTTTCTAGTGTCTTCTCCTCAGCCTCACAGGTGAGCTGTCAACATGTAAATTTTCTCCCAACTCCATAGTTCTAACTCTCCACAGGGCCCTGAGCCCCATAAGGACTGTTCCTTTCTTCTTCTCTGATTAAACATTTGTCATGACGGGACATGATCCCTTGCATTGAGTAGCTGGCAGAGACTGAATCAGTACTCTCCAGTCGCTAGCTAATGCAGTGCATGAGTATTAACTCTGGGACTCATGCAGTAATTACAAAGAGTGTTGCAGACGTGGGTTCTGGGCAGAGATTTTTCCAGAAGCTATATGTATTATCTGGGGAATTCCATCTCAGAATCCTAAGAGCACTGTGAAGTGGCTGCAGAGGGAGCAGTAACTTTCAAGTCTGGGTGCTGGGGCTGGCCTTTGGTCAGCCTCTACCTAGGCAGTCTGGAAGTCAGATGCTATCAGCTCACTCCTGAGGCCTGGAATTAGTTCCATGGCTGCTTGATTTGGTTGAGAACAGGAAGAGTGTGAAGTTCTTGCCTGGGGAGCTGGAGACCAGCAGGCTGACTAAAGCCACCTGTCAGAGTTGCCCTAAGTCTAAATATCTTGTCACTTCTTAAAGCCACGTGATCCATTTCCAAGATGTGAGTATACTGTCAACTCTGAGTAGTATGTTTGGAGAAAGAAATCGTATTAGACATTTTATTAAGCGTTTTACTATATGCAGTGGAGACTTTAAAGACATCTACTGCTCTCAGGGCGACATTTGAATGCTTTACAATACAGCAAATTTCTCTGTCTTCTTTGCCATGCACTAGAACTATTCGAGGAAGAAGAGACTGATGCTGGCATCCGATAGCATAGAAACTGGAAGCATACTTCATGGCGAGACATCTCGGTTGCCTCGTTTATAAAAGGGACAGGCTGTGGACATTAAAAGCTGGCTGTGACAATTAAATAGGGTACAGTTGCATCTGAAGTATCTTCCAAAGGCCTGTAGGCTAAGGGCTTGGTCCCCTGGCCCGGGCACAATGGTAGATGGCCGGGCCTTTAAGAGACGCATCATGAGTTGACAAGGCCCCCTCGCCACGCGAGCCCAAACCTACCGTTCTTCCTGGCGAGCTCTCTCGGTGCTGACCACGCAGGCAGTGTGTCGCTTCCGGTCACCAGCGTCCTGGCTGCAGACCTCCCTAGCCCTGGCTTCACCCTGGCAGCGGAGGGAGGCCTCATCCCAGGATCTCTCCCGGATTTAGGCCATTTGCAAGGAACCAGCTTAGTCTGACTGTTGAATGTGGCAGGCTCAGCTCTCAGACAGACTCCTCTTATCCGTCTGAGCGGCTCCCAGGATGCAGCGCTTCCCTCCGGGCGGCTCCCAGGATGCAGCGCTCCCCTCCGGGCGGCTCCCAGGTGCAGCGAGTGCTGCTCCCAGGATGCAGCGCTTCCCTCCGGGCGGCTCCCAGGATGCATCACTCCCCTCCGGGAGTGCTGCTCCCAGGATGCATCGCTTCCCTCCGGGCGGCTCCCAGGTGCAGCGCTCCTCTCCGGGCGGCTCCCAGGATGCATCACTTCCCTCCGGGCGGCTCCCACGATGCAGCGCTCCCCTCCAGGCGGCTCCCAGGATGCAGCGCTCCCCTCCTGGCGGCTCCCACGATGCAGCGCTCCCCTCCAGGCGGCTCCCACGATGCAGCGCTCCCCTCCGGGCGGATCCCAGGTGCAGCGCTCCCCTCCGGGCGGCTCCCAGGATGCAGCGCTCCCCTCCGGGCGGCTCCCAGGATGCAGCGCTCCCCTCCGGGCGGCTCCCAGGATGCAGCGCTCCCCTCCGGGCGGCTCCCAGGATGCAGCGCTTCCCTCCGGGTGGATCCCTGGGTGCAGCGCTTCCCCCAGGCGCCTCCCGCGGCTGCTCCATGCTGGGAACCGCGTCCCCTCTTTCCCGCACCTGGGAACTGCAGCGCTTCCAGCGCTCACTGCCCAGGTGCAGGCTCTGCGGCTGCCTGCTGGTCGTTCCTGTGGCAGGCCGGGCAGCGGGGCGGAGCACGCCGGGGCGGAGCCGGCGGAGCACCGTGCGCACAGCCGAGGGGGCTGGGGAAGGGCGGGGTGGGCTTGGGTCCCCAGCCCATCTTTTTTCTGCCCCACTTTCATGGCTGCCTTAGCTTACTTGCCTACTTTGGTTGTGATTTTCACGGATATTTGCTTAACCAGAACGAAACAGAGCTGGTGACATGGCTCAAGCAGTAGAAGGCCTGCCTATCAAGCCTCAAGCAGGGTCCTGAGTTCACTCCCCACTACCTTCGAACAACTGTGTTTCTTTGTTTTGCAAGTTAGATTTCTGAGTAAGGTTTTTGTTATTATTACTACAAGGGGCTACAGTTACCTAAGTCAGGTAAAGAGTGCATTTCTTTTTGGACAATGTCACCCCCTCCTTTGCTCTCTCCCATGTAATATACTTTGGTTAAAACTGATAAAGAGGTAGCATGATATTATATAATACTGAATGTAAATTTATAGTTATATTTAGCTGGCTAGAACACCCTACCCCACCCCAACCCCCAAGTTGTATAGTTCACATAGTATCCAGTGAATATCATTGCTGCATTTGGCTACTCTTTGTCCCTCCATTTTTGTGCCTCTCCTTCTGAATAAGATTTTTATCCAATGAAAGAACTCCACTGTTAAAAAAAAGTTTAAAAATGATTCACTTTTTTCCACTGAATCCATGAGGAATGGCTTTTTGTAGTGGTTTGACCTCCCTGACTTTACTGATAAGATGTTAGAAGGACAGTAGCTGATGCCATAGCACAGGGAAGCCATGGAATCCAGTATCAGGGACTGCCGAAGACGCCCTGCAGCTCACCTTCCACGTTTGAGAAAGACATTTCATGGTCAAGGCCAAGACTTATTTGTAGTGATAAGTAAAAAAGTGATGTTTGGGGGAAGGTACCATATATAAATTGACTTGGATGGTAATTTCAGAGCAGTTCCAAAAATATTTTGGGTGGCAACAACCCTGTTGAAATAGGATTTTGATCCTTAGCAACTCTAAAATAAGCTCTCAAGTCAGTTTGTAGGACATACACTATCAAACCACAACTTTCCAAAGCTTATCCACCCCATCTCTCAGCAGACATCATGATGAAGGACAGAGCATTATTATGTTTAAAGAGGGGGTTTTAAAATATTTTATTGGAGAACATACATCAATATCGAACACTTAAATATATGGCATTCATATCTATAACAACCATATAAGTTCTTGTCATTTGAACACTTTATTAAACAAGTAAATTCATTTTTATCAGTGGGCATGATTCATAAAGTATCTCATCTCAATAATTTATTCATTTGCTTAGTAATATGTACATTCATGTTCTTCAAAACAAAAAAATAACATAAAACTAACATGATGGTTCATCACGTCACATCATAAACAAATGGACCTGTAAAAAGTGTGTAGAAAATTCAGGAATGAACAGCACATCTGAAGGATACTGAGTTCATTTCAAAGGGGTTAAATGCTTCGAAGCCATTGTAGACAGCCTGGGTGCCATTTATATGCATTAATACACAATGGTGCAGGTAATTCAAGTATAACAATTCACACACATGAACATATTAATCTGATGCAGGAGAGAATTCTCCTCCATGTAGCACAGAGCACAGACCACACTCTTAGCAAGATTCCGATGGGCCATGAGATCTTCCAGTCAAGTGACCAGATACCAAACCTGGAGTAGGTGGGAGTGGTTCACAAACAGTGCACAGCTAGGAATTGCACTTCACGGGGTTCTTATGGAGTATAACAATTGTAAAGGTTGTAAGAAAACCATGGCAGCCAGAACAGTTGTCAGCCTGTACTTGCTTCCCTGGCAAGGCGGTGTGGAAGGTGTACACTAGGGCTCACAGTGGTGCAATTATTTTCTATAACTTTTTTTCTTTTGCAGGGCAAAAGAAAAACATATTGCACAATGTTACCTATCACTACAAATAGATGCTCATCTTTACGTAACACTGAATTGACTGTATGCATTATTTCCTGTGAAGACACCCAAAGCATTTAGTTATGCTTATGGATGAGCTACTCTGTGTTGGAGAAAGGAATAAGTCTTTTATTTCTTCCCTCCCGTTTAGCCATCTCATGGTAAGGCTTGGGAAGAAAGATCGCTGAAAAACCAAATCCTTGTGATTTTTCAGCCACATCTGAATTGGTAGCAGGAAAAGCACTGTGCATACTATGTCCTGGTCCTGAGCTCTCCTGGGGCCTAAAAAGTGATAAGTAAAGCAGGTGTGGCATGCTCGTGGGTCCTGGGGACTGAGGTCTCCAGAGACAGTTGGCCTCCGTGACCAACCAGGCTGATTTTCTTGTGCCTGGCAGGCTGTCAAAGGGGTCAGCCCTGGTACCTGTGTGAGTAGCACTGGCTAGGCAGGTGCTATATTGCGGAACCATGCTCCCAGCCTGGCATTTTGCTGGCTATTCTGGAGATGGAGTCTCAGAGACTTTTCTCCCTAGACTGGCTTTGAATCTCTATTCTCTGGATCTTAGTCTTCTGAGGAGCTAGGACTACAAGCATGAGCCACAAGTTTAACTTTTAAGAGCACAACAGGAGGAAATGTACTAAGTGGGCATTAAAAACTTGTGAGCTGGGCTGGGAAGTTGGCTCAGTGGCAGAGCACTTGCCTTGCATGCCTAAGGCCCTGGGTTCGATTCCTCAGCACCACATACGCAAAAAGAAAAAAGCCAGAAGTGGTGCTGTGGCTCAAGTGGTAGAGCGCTAGCTTTGAGCTGAAGAGCTGAGGGACAGCGCTCAGGCCCAGAGTTCAGGCCCACGACCGGATCCAAAAAAAAAAAAAAACAAAAAAAAAACTTGTGAGCTATTGTTTTGGTGCTGACAGGGTCAGGACGTAGCTGTGCCATACACAGACAAATAGTGGAAAAGTAAATACGAGAGTCAGGCAAGGCTTAGTGATGCCTGAGGTGTATTCAGAAGAACGGAGGTAAGGACAGCAGTTGTGAACAGTGATTTATTATCCTGTAACCAGTGTATGACAAAATGGGGTAGACTGACCTTTAATGAATGAAAACCAACTTATAATACATTAGCCGCCATGTGTCAATGTGATCAAGTTTTTTGTTTTCATTTTTTCCCCTTTCCTAGAGTAAGAATTCTTGCTCCAAACCCAGTGCATCCAGCTTTCCAAATTCTGACTTCGCTAGTACTACCATCTCTTAGTGCAGACAGGCCCTAAGCCAGGCAGGCTACCTCTTACTGGCTTTCTCTCTCTGAGAGAAGTGGAAACACTTCACCTCCATTCCAGTCAACACCAATCTCTTCACTTCTCCTCAAAACTTAGCAGCTGCTTCTGAAAACCCAGAAGACCAAAATAGCCATGGGCTGTGTTTACCCAAAGCACCGTGGGGCCAAGATCCTCAGCTCTGAAAGTGATTTTTTTCCCTTCGTGTAAAGCAAGTTTGAGTCACTGAGTCAGGAAAGAGCATGGGCAAGGGAGATAGTGCCAAGGCCCTGCCCAAACAGCCGGGGGGGGGGGGCTGACTGGGTCCTTCGAGAGAACACAGGGCACAGGCCTTCCCCGCCAGACACCTGGCTGGGCCCCCTGGCCTTCCTTTCCAGGGCCAACCAAAATGCCTGACCCTCGCAGCAGGACCTGAAATAGATCTGGAGCTCCTCCCACCTCCCCCCACTGGACTGAATTCCCACCGAAATCACAAGTGCCTCTGGTCCTGCTTGGGGTTTGTTGTTCTGTCTCGTAAATATTTACTTCTGAGAGTTGCCAAGCAGTGTGAAGTCCCATTTCCTGCGGGGATTTTTTAAAACCCAGACTTGTGTCAAGTCCTGTTTCTTCTTCCAGCGGTCAAAATGACCTCTTTTTCTCATAACCTTTTCTATGACAGTTTTTTTTGGGTAGGACTTTTTCACAGGACAATGGTGATAGCATAAATGACTTCCTAGTCAATACGAGTGAGGTACCAATGCCGGCACGGCTCGCTCTAGTCCTGGGCTGTCTGACCACCCTGAGCTTTGTGGAACCTTCATGAGACGCTTGTTTTGTGACGTACTTTCTAAGAAAACAGAAACAAGGGCTGAACAACTCTTGCAAACGGGTAAAGCTGTAGTAGAATGAAGAGTAAAGGAAGGGAGGAAAGGCTTGTTGTGGATGCCTTGAAGGCGATGTCCAGAGCAGCCGGGAGGAGTGGGGAAGCCAGGGGGAAGAGTGCCTGGGGTGCGGCAGGCACCTCTGTGATTTCACAGATTTTTCTCAGCTCACAAGGGGCCTTCCTATCCTCCATTTCATCTGCACTCCCATTTCACAGGTAGAAACTCAGTCCAGAGCTACAGAGAGGCAGGATGGGCCAGAAGACCTGAACTGTGACCCCCGGATCCATCACAATCCCCGTGATACCCTCCCAACACCCCTCAGGGCCCTCAGCTGGAAGGATGAGGTCAGCAAGCTGCGTGAGGCTCAGGGCTGTGTAGGAGAACTCCAGGAGAAGGAATGAATGTGCTCAACTTCCCTGTCTTCGCATTTCCCCACACTCCCTACAGATCTTACTTCCTCTTCTTTCTCATGCCCACACCCCTGCAGTGGTTCTCTAGAACATTCCTTCTACAGCATGACGGGAAACCTCATCCCTTCACGTCTGAGAGTGTGTGAATATCTGGCTTGGCCGGTTGCAGTGAAAAGATAGTTTTTCGGATTTATCACTATATTGTCTCCAGAATGAGCCTGCAAGAACAGACAGCGAGGAGACAAGGCAGGATTTGGTAAAAGGATTGCAGACCAGCGTAAGGAAGGAGGACGTATTTCCAGTGGACACATCAAACACTCCATGGCCACACATTCCCTCCGGGCTTGGGATAGCTTTTGACTTGGCTTTGCTGCATCCTGTGTGGGCTCCAACTTTGCATGCGATCGTCTCTCCCTAAATTCTAGATGGGTTGGAGACACTGATGGGTCATGCTCTCAAGGAGGGTGGCTGCTACGACTGAGGGACCTGAGACACTTCCAACCTGAGAGGCTCCAGGGAGGGGGCCAGAGCAGCGGGAAACCACAGCAGCACCATCGCCTGAGCAGAGCAGGGGCCGCAGATGCCTGGGTCGTCCTAATGAGAACACATGCTTTTGGCTTCTCCCCTTCCAGGGGAGGAGTGAGTCTGCTGTCCCCACAGTCACACCCACCCCTCCTGCTGCTCTGGTCAGTGAACCCAGACTGCAGAAAAGGGCAGAAGCAGCAGAGAAGGAGAAAGGAGGGGAGAGGAAATCTTACTCCTGTCTCTTTGAGATGCTCTCTCTTTGCACCTTGTGATACATCTTCATTTTATTTTTTGTGCTGGATCTGGGGCTTGAACTTGGGGCCTGAGCACCATCCCTGAGCTTCTTTTGCTCTATCACTTAAGCCACAGCTCCACTTCCAGCTTTGATTGTTTTTGTTTTGGTAGTTTAGTGGAGGTAAGAATCTCAGACTTTCCTGCCTGGGCTGGTTTTGAACAATGATCCTCAAAGCTGAGCCTCCTGAGTATCTAGGATTACCTGCTCCCGGTTTGTGATGGATCTTAGTGAGTTCTAGGCAGCCTCTCAGATACTCTGCAGCAAGGTATCTCCAAATAGCCAAGGTGTCTCCAGATAGCCTAGTGTGGAGCCAAAAGAAGCATGGGGACCTCCCCTTCAGCACATTCCAAGCGTCCGGGAGGAACTTTAGGTTAGCCTTGGTCAGTGGCATCTGTCTTCGCTGAGGTGGGCAAACTGCCCACAGGGTGAAGAGCTTAAGGACTCCTGGGTTTCGCCAGGGCTTCTGTTGACCTGCCTGTGCCATCCACAGAATGCAGGCCCGCTCTCCTCTAGCTGCTGACAGCTGCTCAGACACTCAGGGATTTGTAACAACTCCTGCACTTGCTAATGGGAACATGAATTTAGTCCAGAGGAGAGGCGTCGATGACACGTTTATAAATGCTGCCTGCATGTTGAATGCCAGAATACCATTGTTTAGCATTGTTTGTACTATCTTGTAAGCTGGGGATAGTTCAAGGCATGAATGGCAAAGTGGCCCATTGGCTAGATCTAACCCCCACTTTATTTCTGGGCTGCTAATGGGACTTGAACATAGTGCATGGGCACCATTCCTTAGTTTTCTTGCTTAAGGCTGGTGTTTTTACCACTTGAGCCTCTTCCAACTTTGTGCTGGTTAATTGGAGATAACAGTCTCATTGACTTGCCTGCCTGGGCTGGCTTCAAACCATGATCCTCAGAGCTCAGCCTCCTGTGCAGCTAAATATTACAAATATCAGCCATTGGTGCCTTGCTCCAATTCCCTTTTCGGAGCCAAGAATGCTTCTGTATTTTTCAAGGATTGTTCCTTCTTCTCTCAAAAAAAAAAAAAAAAAAAGACAAAGCAAAGAAAAACATGTGACAGGGCCGTGTTGTCCACAACACATGAGGTATTTTCTATCTATCTGTTTACAGAAACTGTGCCACGTCCCCGTGTAAATTAAATAGATTTTTTTTGGTTCATCTGGGAACATCTTCCCCTCCCCATGTATAAGAACACCTCTTGGAAAAGCGCATTCTTGACTTCAGAACAGATAGACTTGGAACCCATCCGACTCATACGCTGGGGACTGTCTGTGCCTCCCGGGGGTTTTGTGCCAAGTGCGAGGCCAGTGCAGGGAGGTAGCTCGCTGCTGGTCAGGGTGTGCACAACAACTCACAGGCTTGAACATTCCAGAAAGAATATTCTTGAAATTCCCTTTGGGACCTTTGTGTTTCTGAGGACTCTGAGGTGATTGTCACAGCTGGTTTTTGCTTCACATGTCACCCATTGGAGCAGACAAATAGCCTTCTGCCCCACCTGCTTTTCTGGCTCTGTGGTGGCTTATCAAGGGAGAAAGAACTAGAATGATGTGTGCCTGTCTGCTCGCTAAGGCAAGAAGCATGGATGAAATGTGCACTGTGCAACTGCTGACCAAGGGAACAGGAGAGAAGGTGCAAACTGAGCTGGAATTACAGACTAGAGACGAAACAGCAAGCTAGAGAAGCCAGAGAGGTAAGAAATATAGTGGATCTGCAGGGACACTGGGGTGTCACAGAAAAAGGAATCAGCTGCAAAGATCGAGTATTCTAAGAAATCCTCAAGCCCCCTCCTTCCACTTCTCTGTGCACCAAGAATAGGCAATAATCCTGTCCTCCTTACACCATGCAGGGAAGACCCGAGATAGCCAAAATTTCAGCAATAGATGGGAACATTAAACTCAGGTAGGGATTTCTGACTTAGCTTCTCAGCTATCTCCCATTTGAATGCATCTCCTGTATTCAGTCTATTTAATAAGTCAGGGCTATTAGCATATTTTTTCCAGATGCAGTATAAATTTGCTTGAAGTTTTTCTAAATCTAATTAAGACTGATTTTTCATAATTTAGCAATAATCACTTCTACCTTACAATGTGGCTATACTGAGTATGATATGGAGAGAGAGACAGAGAAAGAGACAGATAGAGGGAGAGAGAGAGAGGGAAAGAGAGAGAGCAACAGAGAAAGAAAGAGAATAATGTCTTAACTCCTGAGCCATATGAAAGGCAAAGTAATTATTGTGCTTTTTTGGCACAGCTCCTGGTGTATCATTTGAAGCAAAGCATTCCTATACTGCCCTGCTTTGAGCTACATCTTTGGTTTTTTCTCTCTCTCTCTCCTTGTTTTCATTCATTGGCTGGTGTTCTACCACGTGAGCCGCACCTCCAACCCTCTTTTCTCTCCACAGGCCACTCCCACAGCATTCTTGGCAGGCGGGGAGTATTCCTAACCCACTGAGGAAGCAAGGACACTTTCCTGCACAGAGAAGATGGGATTGGCCCTCAGCCTACCCGCGTGGCGTTTGCATCTGGGAACTTGAAGGCGCATGCTGGTGGTCACACTGCATCCTTTGCTGAAATCCTAACTTGTTCCTTCATCACCGTCATCTCCATTCACTCCGCTGGCGGGGGCCTTGGAGGGTCAGAGGCCATTGCTGCCGTTGCCCTGCAGAGTTGTGGACGTGGGGCAGAGGCAAAGTGTTCCAGCTGGGCTGGAGCTGCGCACAGGTGCCTTCTTGGCTAAAAGTCCTAGTAGTGCAAAAGAGATCAGTGACCAGTGAGTATTGCCTCCTGTGCCTTCTTTTTGTGTCACCCCAACTTTTGCTTAGAGAGTTTCCCTTTCCCTTTGCTGATGAGCCAAGCTCTAATCTCTTTTATCAAGTCAACAAATACTCACATACGAGAGGCAGCATCATTTTCCTTCTTTCTTTTCGGCAAGAGAACCTAAGCAGAACTACTCCCAGAAGCAATTGAGGGTGTCTGTCAGCTGTGATTAAAGAGTGAACAATTACCAGCCTAAGCAGTTTCTAGAATGTTCTCACTTCCAGACCGTCACCCTGAAGAGTGTGAAACCAAAAGGACCGCCTGATGGTTCACGTTGCCAATGCTTGGGCAGCCAAGTTGAACGGAACATGTAGCTTTTACTTTGAAAGGGGATCCAGAAGCAAGTGGAGGCTGCCTACAAGTAGCAACTCGTCATTTTCAAAGACTTCCCAGGTATCTGGCAACCAGGAGATCAACATTCTGCACTCTTCTCCCAAAGGCATCCAGGAAAACCGTATGCTTGGTACATTCTCTGCAACTCCTGGGGAAAAACCTATCATCTCTTCCCTTCTATCCCCAAACAAAACTGTTGCAATACAGGTGAATGAGTGAGTGATGCTGTATCATTTGTGTTTAATCTTGAATGGATGCATTTTCTAAGGATTCAGTGGTCAGTGGCAGTCAGTAACACATCACCCAGTGAGTGTCCTACCCACCTTCGTGTTTGCCGTTCACGGCCGATGCAGCCTTCTCTGCATTCTTCCAATTTCATTTGCCCTTCTTGGAAGGCCGTAGTCACCTTCTGGACCGCCGTCCCCTGAAATCGTTGTGCACTCTGATAGCTACAATTGTAGACACCAATCTTTGCAATGATTATCTGGTCTTGGTTCTGGCTGAGTTGGAGATTTGGTAGCATATGTGCCAAAGCTGATTGTAAGTACATCTCAAGGAACAAGCCATTTTCAGTTTGGGTGTGAGTTGTTGTCCTTTGAACACAAAGTGAGAGGGCTTGCCCCTCACAGTGCCTAAGGCAGGAATGCCACGGAAAACACGCACTCGAGGAGACAGGGACACCCAAGGTTTCAGTCACGGATCCTCCCTGGCCTTAGGAAAGCCCTTAACTTGTCTCAACCATCAGATTTTCATTTCTGAAACAAAAATAGAAGAATTGCTAGAGGTTTAGCACCAGCCAGCCCTGACATATGCTAGGACCTACCAGGAAAGAGAGTATTTATGCATTCCAATATGACAGTCTGTCATGGACAGACCAATGCAAGAGAGAGAGAGAGATGAGGGAGTCAGAAGTCCCAGTATTTTGAAGAATATGGGGTACTTGGAGTGATGACCAAGGTCGTTTTGGATGAGCCAGGAGAGAGGTGGAAGAAAGAAAACTGAAGGATGAAATGCTACTCCGGAACCTTTGCTATAGCCTGGGGGAAGTTTTTGAGATTTAAGAGATTTAAGGTCCTTAATGCATACAATTAGGATCACAGAATAATCTCCATCTTTGGCCCACCCTATAATGTCACATGGACTTGTGTGATACTTAGACAATCCCAGAGCAACTGCTTTTTAGAAGACATTAGAGGAGACATTTTAACCATGACTCCTCAGGGAAAATTCCTCAAGCTCCCAATAGAAGCTGTAAACATGTGAGAATAAATATGACAATCCCTTGTTTAGCTGTACCCATTTTAGAGAGTTTCTGGCATGCGTAAAGGTAGAAGTTTTTGTGGATGGGCAAACAGCAGCTCCATATTTACACTGTTCATCTCAGTTTGTCACTAAGTCTTGGGTGACATTATCAATCTCTTATAAAACTGGCATGTTTCCAGCCAGTAGCAAGCTGGTGGGGGAGACCATGTTACAAGTTTGCCACCCTTGAGGCAGGGGCAGTGGAGCTGTGGGTACCAGACAATTATTTGTGGATAACTTTACATGGATACAATCGTCATGTTTTTGATGACCAAAAGATTTTCTAGTTGTGTATTTTGATTAGAAGGTGGCATTAGCACTAGCTTTCGATACTTGTAAACATGTTCTATTTGTAAAATTTACGTTTCATCCATGAAAGTGTTTAAAGATCATCACAAACAGGGAGTCACATTGTGTTACTTTGCTGAAGACAAAGGGTGTCCATTCTTGCCACAAGGCAGTGCCTCCCTTTAAGGGAAGCCTGGGTCAAAAGCCATATTTTCAAATTCAGTTCCTGAAAGAGCTGGTTCTCAACTATGAAGTTCATCCTTCCTGCCAAGGCAAGTCAGGTTTGTATGCTCACTTCCTTCTCTTCCCTTCCCTTGCTTTTCCGTTCTATTACTTTCTTTTCCTTTCCTCTCTACCCTCCCTTACCCCTCCACTACTTCTTGAGCACACTCCCAGTTCTTTTTCTGTTTTAGCCTTTTTTTTTTTCAAATAAGATTTTGAACTTTTGCCCACAAAAGTTTTGGCCAGCAATTCCCCTCCCCTTGCTCCTGAGTAACTAGGATTACAGTCATGCCCACCACCTCGGCCATATTCACTTTTTCCATAGATGTCTTTCTGCACACACACACCTGGTAGAGCTGTTAGGGGACATGCAGAGAGTCCAAAGCACCTAAAGGCCAGCCAGCTTCTCAGCGCCAAAATCCAAGTTCTGCATACAAAGCTATCCATCTGACCAACACAAAGTCACTGTCCAGAGAAACGGCTAAGAAAGCAGCCATATTCACAGTCCAAAGACAAACTACCACAGAACCCAAATACACATGCAAACTCAGATTCCACTGCAACATAGAAAAGGTTTTGTCTTTTAGAAAAATTTAAGAGAAGGAATACTTGCAGCAGGGAAGGAGGGCAAGTTTTTGAGTCAGGACCTTCGCTTTGAAGGTCACATACATTATTTCAATCTGATTTGGAATCCTTAGAGGAAGTTATGTAAATGGATGAAGGGGACACAGAGATAGTCAATTTTGGACCAGTGATTCTTGTCAGGAATGATATAAAAAACATAACACCTATTTTAAATTCTTATTGTTGAGTGACAGGCATACTTGAAATTTTTTTAGAGTTCCATTGTCATCATTAGTAACAATCTGAGTTAAATAAGGTCTGTCAAAACTTGGTATATAGAAAGCACAGAGTAACACATTTTCAAGTTCTGGATAAAGTAGGACTAGCTGTGGCATGGTGGGATGTCCCACCAGAAAAAAATGGGGATTCTGTCAAAAATGTTGAGAACCCCTATTTGGGCAGCTCTTGGCACTCAATCAGTGTGCATGCAAAACTGAACACCAGTGTGTCTTGCAGGCCAGGCTGTACTGGATCTTAGGACTCATTACAGCCTGCCACAGGTGAACCTCGTCCATTTTGCAACAGGCAGGCAAAAAGAAGTGTATTTTGCATTTCAAAATATTATAAGCTCCTACTGAGGAGACTGAGACCTGAGGATCACAGTTCAAAGCCATCCTGGGCAGGAAAGTCCGTGAGACTCTTATCTCCAATAAACCATCAGAAAACCAGAAGTGGTGCAGTGGCTCAAGTGGTAGAGCACTAGCCTTGACCTGAAGAGCTGAGGAACAGTGCCCAGGCCCAGAGTTCAAGCCCCATGACCAACCAAAATAAATAAATAAAAAATTATAAGCTCTCTGGATTTCCTTAATGGAGTTCTAGAAAAGGGAAAGTAGTTTAAGAAAGGCCTTTCTAAGCCACATCTCAAAAAGTTTGTGAAGTACAAAGCCTCCCTCTTAGCACCCACCCCACCCACCTGAACCTCTTGATCATGAAACAGATGATAGAAGAAACTTTCTTTCTGAATTTGGAACTATTCAAAGTCCTTACTTTGTAAAAGCAAGCCTCACTCTGCCATCTTTTTATTTTTTAAGTCATTTTGTTCATGATGTCCAGACCCACAAGCTCCAGAATGCTCCATGGTCTCACTCTGAGGCCAGTGTCCTTTAGTCTTATGTATAGGGGACATGGAGTGGGAGTCAGCCTAGGCAACCAGAGGAGGTAAATCTCGCAGTCCAGTGTTACCCATGTGGAGCCACTGGACCTACTGGAAGTGGTGCAGTTTAAAAGCTCATTCTTAAAGCAGTGTGCCAGGATATCTGTCACCATCTTATAGCTCTTCTTTCTATAGCCTCTCTTCACACATGTCAAATGTGGCTGTCAGTAGGGTTAGCCTGAAAATAAAATCCCCCCCACTTCCATCGAGAAAACATGTGTGCTCAAAATAGTCACGAGGAAATCATAATCCTATATTTATAGTCTTTTGGGTTGTGTACGGAATTCTGCTTCCCGTGGTGATTTCCATGGGAAGGGTCAGTCATGGAAGGCAGGCTTGGAAGGATGGCCAATGTGGGAAGGGGTGTTCAGATGCAGAGACAGGCTGTCTACGGTCACTGTGAGTGTTGGGAAACATCCCACCCCATCCCTAGGTGCTACTGCTGCTTGACCAGTTACATCCCCTCTCCATCTCCAGGCCCAGTTTGTCCACTCAGTGGATGGTCCTCCTCCAGGAAGGGTGACCTGGCATTACAAGTAGGAAGTGTGTGTGTGTGTGTGTGTGTGTGTGTGTGTGTGTGTGTGTGTTAACCTGGCATCCTTCTTCTCTCTGACCTGTCCCATCCTCTAGACTTCCTCCCCATTTTCACTGAGGGAGATGGTGTGGATCTTTATGGTGGGAATCTGGTGGTTTTCGCCAAGGCTGGGGGTCGAGGGCCCCACACAGCAGCAGACCTGCAAAAAGCTTTTACTTCTCACCCGGGCTGTGGTGCAGGCTGATTGGTCCTTTGGCACTGTAATCCTAGAAGATCCATGCGGCATGGAAGAGAGAAACTTCCATTCGCAGACCCCGTCGGTCTTGGAGATCTTATAGAAGGTCTCTCCGGATCCCACGGGGATTCGAACCATGTCCTTGTGCTGCCCTTCCGGGGTGTGGCTGGGGGCATGCAGAGTGTAGCCCAGGGCATGCTTGGAAGACTGCCTTCTACGTAGACACTGGATTCTTAAGACGTTCTGGAAGGCCTTTTTGAATTCTTGGCTGGAGCACGGGTAGATGATGGGGTTGATACAACTGTTTAGGTATCCGAGCCAAAATACGATTTTAAAGACTGTTTCTGAGGGCTTGAACTCAGGGAAGAAAGACCCTGAAAGAAAACACACAGAATTGTGCATATTATCTGCATGGCAATAGGTTCACTGGTGAGGAAAACAGATTAATAAACATCTTTTTACATCTTTAAAAACTTCCAAACGATTCCAGATGCATTTGCACCTCTAACATTTGCTGGTCTGACTATTCTTACGTGGTTTGTGTCTCCATCCAGCCATCAGTGATGGCCTCCGGCAGCTCGCACTCAACCATACAGTATCGTTTGATGTCTCTCTTCTTTGGAGCCTCAAAGATCAAAACATGACCTCTTGACTGAGTAGACTATATAAATTGTCCTGCCTGAATTTTAAAACAAGTTGGAATACATTCAAATAATTCACATTCAAATTTGAAAATACCCTTTTAGTCTCTGATGCAGCCAATATGTTTGAATTTGTTCCCTCCTGAAAGTTGGACGTGTGTGTGTGTGTGTTTTGGCGCCAATCTTAGAGCTTCAACTCAGGGCGTAGGTGCTGTCACTGAGCGTTTTTGCTTAAGGCTCGCATTTTACCACTTGAGCCATAGTTCCACTTCTAACTCTAGCCTTTCTCTTCATTTTCTTAATTTTATAGGCTATGTATTGCAGTTTATGGTGGCTTTCCCCCATTCCTCCCTGTGATGAGCACTTTCCATGCATTTCAATCATCAACAGTGATATTAAGAGTTACTTGATTGTATTTTATAAATAGAGAAGCTGCCAACTCATGAGGCCAAATAGCCCAGCCAACGTTATTCAGGTGGTCTCTGGTAGGGCTGGGATTGATATTAGGCAGTCTGATTTCAGTGCCTAAGTTCTTCATGGGATCTTAAGGCATATTGAATAAAATACATAGGAATACTTCCCGAATCTGTGCTTGTGCTACTGAAAAGAGCACACAAAGTAGTCAATCTTCACATGACTACTGGTGCTAGGTAACTATGGCCAATTCCAGGGAAAATTCGCCTTCCATTACAATGTCTATATATCATCCAGCACTTCTTTGTATGAGGGCCAACAGTGATTAGGAGAATCTGTTTCACAATGGTCACCTTTCCCTACACTTAGTGACAACAGGCCTGGATGAGCCGGGTATAGCAAAAATCAGCCTGTCTGGAAATTTCATTTCTAAATAAATCATCTGTGGAGGGAAAGTGTTTCCCTTATTTGAAGAATTTTACTGAACAGCAAAAAAGAAAAAAAATACATGAACTATGAATGTGAATGCTGTTAGAGTGATCGGAGAGTCCTGAAATCTCCCATGATTCCTTCAAGGACACACTCTCTGCGTACAGAGTCCAGCTCTGTGTTCATAAATCTCACCATTTCCATTTGGTCATCTCCTTCTCATTCCCCCCTTTCTTCCCTCACACCCCACCCCTTAATTCCAGAGCCAAGTTCCCAGGCTCTCTCTTTCCTGTGATCCACATGCTACATGCACACTGCCAGAAGTAAAGGAAGTTCTTCTTTTGTTTACATGCCTCACTTGAAACATCCATTGGTCTTCCATGAAGCTGAGGTATAGGATAAGAAAGAGTAAAAAAACAAAACAAAACAACTCTAGAGCACCCTTGGCTAGTTTGCAAGAACACCCTGCAGTATATGCTGCTGGAGAACTAACATATTAAGATTTGAATGTAAAATTAGTCTCTAGCCTCAATCTTTCAGGGATATTTGCTTGCTAATCCAAGAACGTATTTGGACATTGGCTTTTCAGATGGTGAGTGGGAGATACTTCCAGGCCAAAGACCTTCCCATAAACAGCACCATTTGGTTTATTCCACTGAGGGTGGGACCAATTCCAGACATGTCTAGACCTAGTACAGATTTGCCGACTTCCAGTCTAACGAGTCCACCAGGGGCAGGTGTCGGATGGGATACACTTTTGCTTGGAAATGTCTTTGTCCCCTGGGAAGCCAAATGGCTTTGGCTTGGAGAGGATTCATTATGATAATTCCTTTTGACACTTTCCAAGGATGAGAAAAGAGAGCAAAGGGCTGGTTCCTCCCATGGCCATTACTCTCATCTCCCATCCTCAGCTCATCTTTTTCTCATGTTTTCTTCTCTTTGGAAGGGCGGCTATAGCTGAAGTTAGGCTTGGCAAAGAGCTGTAACTACCTGATTCCTATCAGAGTTCCTCATCCTGCTGTCCAAACCTTCCTAACTCAGGCTCAGTTGAGAGAATTCAACTCCCCACAACTTCCATCCCCAGCTCAGTTGCTTCTTAGGTCTGTTCTCTTTCTCTCTCTCTGTCTCTCTCTGTCTGTCTTATGGTGATAAGATTTTAATGGGATTTGTGCTTGCCAGGCAGGTGCTCTATCACTTGAGCCACACACCCAGTCTTATTTTTGCTTTCATTATTTTTTTTGTCAGTTGTGGGGCTTGAACTCAGTCTGGGCACTGTCCTTGAGCCTCTTTTTGCTCAAGGCTAGCACTCTACTACTTGAGCCACAGTGCCACTACCAGCTTTCATTATTATTATTAAAAACGTCTTGCATGTATGCTCAGGCCAGCCTGGAGAGTGATCCTTTTATTCACACTTCTCACCAAGCTGCGATGACAAATGGAAACCACTACATCCAGTTATTTACTGGTAGAGGTGAGGAATCTCTTTTTGTTTGGGCTGCCATTGAACTGTGATTCTCCTAATCTCTGTCTTCAGAACAGATAGGATTATAGGAGAGAGACGCTGTGCCCAGCCAATCCCTTGATGAGATTGGGTTCTTCTTGATGACTGATGATACTTTTTAGAGTGGTAAGACAGCAGACGCATGCTATTACCATTCCTCTCTCCATCTGGGCATGAAGGACCAAAGCAAAACAGTAGAGTTAAGGACAGACGCCTTCGGTCAATCATTAAGGAATAAATTCCAGTTGAGTAGTTCCAGTTGGGTTTTGCTCACTCTGGAACTTCTGAACCTAGCAGAATGGGACCTCAAAGACTTACCCTGATTCTGTTGAGCCCCTGGTCTCCTGGCTATCACTGTGGATGGCTGCGTGACTGCGTCTCCTTATCCTCAGTTTCTGCCTCACCAGGTAGTCTGTGACTTCACTTCTTTGCCTCAAAGCCACTACTTTTTGCTTCTCTCCCACCCCCTGCTTTCCTTCTGCAGTTTGTTCCTTTGTGCACTGGTTCTGTTCAGTCCTCTGGTTTTCTCTTTGTGAGTATGACTCCCCCTTTCCTTTCTTGATTCATCATTTGATATTTGGAACTCCAGTTCTTCTCATTATACTTCATACAAAGAAGCAGACTTCTGAGCTACCTACATGAGAACAGGGGCTCCTGTTTCTCTTATCACCAAGCTGTGTTTTACTCCTCAACAATCTCTGCCTAGACTCTGCTTGAAAAGGAGCCAATAGCTCCCGGCTTAATTTCCTGAACATGCTTGTAGGTCAGGTCATCCTTTGCATGTGAATTTGCCTAATTTAATTCTTGGGCTTTGGAAAAATCCCCAAGTCTCTGGAGACACTTCCCTTCACTGAGTTTTTTCCTTCTGTTCTTTAGTTGCTGCAGAATTCCTGAGTCTTTCTTAACTTTCCCAAACTGGCTAGATGGGCATTGGTAGAATAGATGTCATGGCTGAGCACCACCAATAATTTCTTCACCTTTGGAAATTCAGATCCTTCTCTTTTACTGTGGAAGCTCCTAAATTCCAAGGAGAAATGGAAACTAATGATTTCAAATGGTATCTCCATATGGAGGCCAATCCCAGGGGGAGATTTGATTTCTCATTTTTGACCTGAGGTTTATGTATGGGCTTATGAAGGGGACATCAGGATGTATTTTAGTAAAGCCCGGGACATTATAGTCCTATTTTTAGTTATGAAGTGACAATAAGGCTTTCCCTCTATGATATTAACATATATTTATTTATTTGTTTGTTTACTTATTGTGAGTGTTGGTCTCCTATGTGAGTTTGCTGTACCCATGGGACTAGAAATGGAGTTGTCTAATTCCAGCTCTGCACTGGTAATTAGGGAGCTTCTTTGAATCCAACAATTTCTTTCAGATTCAGGGTGATTCTCAGAATGGCAGTAGAAAGCTCAGTTGTCAGTCTTTTAGCCTTACAGAGTCTGTGCTCCATTTTCCCCATGTGAAGGCTTGACAGGTCTCTTTAATGACAACTCTGAGAGACACCAGATTGTGGTTAAACTCATGAGTTAGAGCCATAAATACCTGAGCTGTGAAAATACATCAGCAGCCCTCCTTTACAGATGAAGACAGGGAAGTCAAGCAGGAAGGCAGCTTCCTCATCTCACATGACTTTCTCATGGCCAACGCAGGGCTAGATATAGAATCCATCATCTCACTTACTTCTACTCCCAGCCTTTGTGGGCCACTGAGCAACCCTACACCAGCATGGAAGGTGTTCATGGCAAACTATGCTCAATAATCACGGGATGGTGACAGGCTTTGTACATTAACTAAGGAGAAGGAAGGTGGTATCATCAACTGCTGTATTTCAAAAGTCAGAATGTACTGTTCAGGCTTGTCAGCAGCATATTATATTCTGAAAATTAGTGTTTAATTGGCTAGTTTAGCGCACATGAACTCCAAAGGGGAAGCAAAATCACTCCAAAGGGGAGAAAAACCACTCTGAAGTGTTTCTCATCCAGTGTTTTCTCCAGGTAGTGAACATAGGAGAGAAACAGCTGTTACACAAATAAGTGCCAAGCTTTATACCAAGGAGCTCTAGGCCCAAGCAAGGTTCAGGCTATACCAGTCAGCCTTTCCATTGGGAACACTATGCTCCTCCTCCAATGAAACCCCAGAGAAAAGCGGAAGGTGTCACAGTGCAAGAGCAGACTCAGTTTCTTATCCTCCTGGGGTCAACCAGATGACCTGCAAGTTTGGCTGTCCTGCAGTGACCCAACTGTGCCTTCCTGGGGTCATGCAGGGCCACCTGTGGGCTGTTCTCCGTCAGCCAAATGTCTCTGTGGTGTCTGCCTGGAATTATCTCTATGAATGCGGGGTACTGTGAAGGGAAGCCCTGGTCTCACAACTCGAGAGCCCTGGACAGACTTCCTATGAAACTGAGTACAAGTCTTTGCAGATTTCCTGGAGAGAAATCTTTCCTCCAGTGGCTTCTCGCCATGTCTGTGGTGATGGCAGACATGGATAGGCCAGGATCTCCGCTGATGAAGACAGGTGGTATCTTCAGCTGCTCGTTTAGCTCAGCCTCTGTGTCCTCATGGAAGTGCCAAACACGTAGGCTGGCCAGCAGACTGACTGCAGTGCTCTCTGGAAAGGTCTCTCCTGCGCTCTCCTTCCTTTGTTTAACCGGGGCCTGAAGCTACACAGTGCTTGTTTCAGGCTCTGAGTAAGGGAGCTGCTCCCTTGAGAGTCAACATTGAACTTCCTGATCAGAAGCATGAATACCAGACAAGGTGAGACACAGCAGAGGTGTAGGAGGGTGCAGAAGGGCAAGGACAGATGCAGAATGGGTGCCGCATGGACATTCAGCATCCAAAGGGGCGAGTCGGGGCCCGCGGGGCCTGCCCAGTGTAAGGGAGAGGGCTGCCCACAGTTCTAGTGGTGGATGTGTGGTGACTGGCTACTGTTGTGATGTCAGTGTTCCTGCCAACCCAGGCAAGGCAAGAACCACGTGGGGAGATGTTAAGTCATCCCCCGCACTTCTGCAAGAGGCACAGTACTCTTCAGGATCTTCTGACTAGCCTAGGACACTCAGCACTGCAGTAATTCTATCCCAGGGTATCAAAGATGCTCAACACTAGAGCTCTTCAAAAGGCCTGCTTCTTCTGGGTGCAAGTGGCTCACGCCTGTCATTCTAGCCATGTGGAAGATCAGCAAGATTGCAGTTCAAAGCCATCCCATACAAAAAGTTAGGGAGATTCCATGTCACTCAATAAGCCAGATGTGGTAATATGAGTTTGTCATCGCAGCTTCATGAGAGACCAAAGATAGGAGGATCACAACCCGAGGCTGACCCTGGGCAAAACTATAAGGCCCTGTTTAAAGAGTAACTAAAGTTAAAAAAATAAAAGGTGGATGGGGGGGAAATCATAGTGGTAGAGTGTTCACAAGTGCTTAGCAAGTGCAAGGTCCAATGCCACCATGACAATGACGACAACAATGATGACAACAACGATGACAACAACAACAACAGCAGGTTTGTCTCAATGGCCAACATACCCCCTTGGGAAAGAGGGGGGAATATCTGCCATAATTCACGTGTTGAGCCACAATCCCACAGTAACTCGGGGAAGGCAGGACCCTGCCACACGGACCCCTTAAGGACATGTCTCCTTGGAGGATTTCCTTGTGTTGAAGAGATAATTCAAAATAGGCAAAAGATAGAATCATTTCCCCCTTAGGAGGCTGAGGACAAAGCTAGCAATGACATCATCATGTTCTCTATGGGCTGTTTCCCTGAAGAGGGCTTCTTCCGTCACCTAGCTTACTTTTCAAACATCACTGTTCTTGTTAGGGCCACCATTGTCTCATGAGCCTCCTGTCTGAAGTATCTTCTCATCACCACATGGACCTGGACCACTCAGCCTGCAGAAGTGCCGTCCTCCACCCCACACTGACTGCCTTCTATGGCACCCATCACCCTTTGCAACCTGTTTCCTTCTCCTTCCCTAGGTGCGGAGTAACAGCTGCTCTTCTCAATAGCACGACTCCTGCCTTCTTTGCTTGTCTCATTTTCCTCTTGTCTCTAAACTCAAAGGCAGCACTTTTTGTCCCTTTATTTCCCTGCCATCTCCTCAACATCCATGACACTTCATGGCCTGTAGCTGGCGCCTGGCAATCTAATTGTCCAAACGCCATCCAATCTCTATGATTTCAGCAATCGAAAGACACCCCTCGGTGATGTGCACAGTTCCAACAGAAAGTTGGAGTCAATGGATGACATGTTGATGGAAGAAAACCGTGTTTTGGATAAAATTCCTGCTTCTACAACTCACAGCTATAAATATGGTCTTCACTGGAGGAAAGTCCGTCCCAGTTCACATTCCTAACGTTTCTCTCCCCCAGCTTCACCATACTCATATTTCCATGAAAATAAGACCATTCGCCACAGAATTTTATATGGTTAACTTGCAAGGCACTTCATAAAATTATTACTTCCAGTACTTATAAAGACATTTCACAGAGTCCCCGGGGAGGACTGAAGCCTGTAATTAAGATATGATAGCTATCATCTCGTCTCATATTTGTGGGACCTGAGCCCTTGGCCAAACATCATCAATCCAAAGCAGTGACACAAACGACCAAAACTGGTGTTCCAAGAAGGAAGTGCAGGACTGCAAGACTTCGGCGAGGACCCCACATTCAGCTGGAAGGCGGTGGCAAGTCCAAGTCCGGATTCTTGCCAGCCAAGTCATGGGTGAGCTGGCTGATGTTTGTGTTGAAAAAGGGTGAGCAAGGCACAGGCAAAGGGACTTTCAGTTCTGCCCTGCTGTGCGATGCCTAATCCCTGCCCTCTGGACAACTTCCCTACTTGGAAATGACACACCAGGTCCTTTCGATGGCCACTGGGTCATCCAGAGACCATGCCTCCTGATGTAGAGTCATTCTCCAGCAGTAGCAGCAGGGTCTGCTGAGGGCAGGAATCTATGGAAAAACACCCCCCAGGTCTGTATACAAGCCACCCTAGTAGCTTAAATACCTCCTGGATCCTGTACACAAGCCACAAGCTTGGGAACTTGGGTGAGTCCCTGCCATTTCTCTCTAGCCCTATAGGTGACCAGCCCTTGGCTTAAACTAGACCAGACCGCTGTCAAATGTGGGTGATATTCTAACAGAAACAACAAATCTATCCAGGAATTTTAATAGCTCATTTTACAAATAAAAGATGTCATTTTGAAATCTAGAATGTGGTCTCTCAGTACAGGTGGGATCACCAATTTAAAAATACTGTGTCTCAAGGAATTCTATATTCTATATTAGAATGTAACATAGTTGATCATGAACAATGTTACACGTGGACAAAATTGAGAATCAGATCTTTCAAAACCATCATATATGCCCATGTAATTGTAACCCCTCTGTACGGTATTTTCACAATAAAAAAAAGTAATATTAAAAATCATATATATATAAAATCTTGACCTTTGAGTGGCAATATCTCTATCTATCTATCTATCTATCTATCTATCTATCTATCTATCTATCTATCTATCTATCTATCTATCTATCTATTTATCTATCTATCCATCCATCCATATACCTGATTCCTTCCTACCAAATCTTGCGCTTTGAGTGGCAGTATCTTAGCAATGAACATATCTTAAACATTGTATTTATATTACATGCTTTTTTGTGACTTTTTCATTTACAAGTCACCAACGTTGTTCTCAGAATATAATTTTTTCATGACATCTTAGCATGTCATTATCTAAGTACAACAAAATTTATTTATCTTCCTTTGTTAATTTGAACATTTTGAGTCTTTCCAAGTTTTCTGTTATAAATAACTATGAAATAAACATTTGTGTGGCTAGATTTGGAGGTACATTTTGGAATATGTTTTTCTCAAGATAAATTCTTGGAAAAGGAATTCTAGTTCCTATGACATAAATTTTTGACAAGTATTTGAATTCTTATTTCTGAATTTCTCTTTGATGGGAGATATCTATTTACATTTCCTGCAATCAAATGCAATGACATTCAGTTATGACAATGAGTGAATGACAGGGAGATTCACTCAGATTCTAGCTTGTTACATACAGTGACTGACTCTTCTATGTTGATCACTGACACACTTGCCAATAAGAGCTTCAGTTAACACATCTTATGGACCAAATTATAGGAACACAGACAAAGGTTATTAGGAAATCTGGTTTGCCTATACTGAAGTGAATGACTAAGGTATATACAAAACAAATGATCTATCCACATTTATTCAGTTGAAAAACAAACTACAAGTTGGGATGACCTGAAACTTGGAAATTCTGAAGATGATAGTCTCATGTGAGAAACCAAAAGTGAGCTTTCTGCAGAGCCTCCCATAAACTCTGCCCAGACAGGGAAAATGTGAAGATCTGGACTGATCACGGACCCCCAAGTTCAAACACAAGAAGCAAAGACGAATGGATGAGAAAGTAGAAAATTGTTAGGATTATTTAGCCCATGTAAGCTGATTCACTGAAAAGCCCCCACATTGCCTATGCCTCCAACAAGCCTGACCAAAACCGTACGGGGAAAAGCAGACTCCCTCTCCTCGCCCCATAGTACTGAGGCTTGAACTCAGGGCCTGGGAACTGTCCCCGAATCTCTTCTGTTCAAGGCCAGCACTCTACTACTTGAGCCATAGTGCCACTTCTGGCCTTTTCTATTTATGTGGTACTGAGGAATCGAACCCAGTGCTTCATGCATGCTAGGCAAGCACTGTACCACTAAGCCACATTCCTAGCCCAAAACGATGTACTTTCAAGTGCCAAGAATAGTAAAGTCCCTTCAGGAGAAGAATGCAAATAATCACAGGCATCTCAGCAAATTTGAAGGTACTATCCAGGTCAAGGAGCAGATCATCTGAATACCATAGTGATTATAAAAGACATAAAAATTGAAAAATTTATCCTTAGAAATGGTTGCATCCAAATTTATATTCATGCTATGAGCATATTTTCAGAATCCTTATATGTCAAAAGCTCTGGCAGTACTGGGATTTGAACTCAGTGCTTCATGTTTTGGAGGCAATTACTCTACCTTGTGAGCCATGCTTCCAACTTTACTCTTCAGATCTGGTCTCGGGCTTTTTGCCTGGGACAGCTCTCAAACTGTTGCTGGGATAACAGACATGAACCACTGTGCCTGGCTTGTTCATGGAGATATGATCTCCATGTATTTTTGTCTAGATTGGTCTAAAATCACCATTATTTAGATCTCCATCTCCTGACCAGTTAGGATTACTTCATGGCCTTATTTGGTTTTGAATAAAACAATACTGTCTTCATATTGATTGATCATATAAAACTACATTAGCATTTTTAGACTATTCCCCTTGGCTGTATGATGGATAACTTCCCTAACAATTGAATAGGATGAAAGCATAGACGTATACAGATAAACTAATCACCTATGATGTTTTGTTGCCTTTGTTTACATTTCTAAATTTCTTAAAACTTTCTTTAAGTCTTTAACTCATGAAATGGTGAGACTCAGTTCTTGGCCTCCTGGGTTCATAAGTTACTGGAGAAGAAAAGTAGGAATCCACCTGTCATTCACAGAGCACAAGGCCAGGATGGAGGCCCTGGAAATGAGGTGGAGGCGTCGGATTTGGTATGATGATTTTTGGGAGGTCTGTGCAGTGTGTGCTCTCTGGAAAACTTGGATATGTACAGATTGAAAGGAAGATCTATTTAGGACAAACACGTGAGGTTTCCTTACTCACTGAGCAAATGTTGAAGGGATGTCTAGAACCAAGTGTGCAATGAAGAGAATCATATTAGAATACCTCCTATAGAGTACCTGCAAGGTGGGGAAGAAATTCATAATAAAACGAAGGCATTATTTGTCTTGGTTTTTCTCATTCTCATTCCCTCTCAAATTACTCGAATGTTCCCAAGATGACAAGACATGGTTTGCTATAACATATCAAATTCAGAAGCAGATATGAGGACTTTGCAGTGTTTTGAAGACATTTGGAAAAATGTTATTTATTTATAATTATTATTATTTTTTGTTTGTGATGGGGCTTGAACTCAGGGCCTGGGCATCGTCCCTGAGCTTCTTTTGCTCAAGGCTAGCACTCGACCCCTTGAGCCATAGCGCCACTTCGGAAAAAAAATGTTTTTAAAATCACTACTTTTAAATTTGGAAAATAAAGTTCATTTCGCAAAAATATTGTTTACCTTAATAACCAGGGAGTCTATTATTGCTTTTTAAATCATGATTATTTTTAAAGGAATTAAAAATTTTAAGAAGCTTTCTCAGGTTTTACATTTCATAGGGTAAATACGACAGCTATAACTCACAGTTTTTTTGTTTTAGGAGTTGTTTTTTTTTTTTTTAGTTTTAAGAAGGCTGTGGGGCCTGGGAGCCGTAAATCCGAGACTCACTAGCAAATATATTTGTTGAGGTTGTGGGGAGAAGGATTCAAGAGCAATTTTGAAGCCAAAGTGGTCCAGGCATGGCACCTACTTCAGGCAACAACGACTGAACTCTCTCTGTCTGTGGTCCCGAAGATGAGGCAGGAGGTGATAAGGACATTTCAAGCCATCAAGCTAGCTGTCTGCCTGACCCAAAATCAGATGCCAATTGTCTGCACTGACCAATAAGCCCGTCTTGAGACTCTGGTGATGCTCACAACCATCTTCTCCTTCTGCGGGCTGGATGGGAGTTTCTGCACTCCTCCTGTCCAGAAAGCATAGCTTTCTTACCCCATACAGAAAGAACATTGATTCGGTACTGGGAATTAAACCTAGGACCTTGCACATGCTAGTCAAACTCTCTACCACTACGGACCTTTTGTTTCTATTTTCTGTTGTTTGTCTCTGAGACCAGGTGTCGTGAATTTAGCCTGGGCTAGCCTTAAACTTTTCTTGCCTCCAGCTCTGGTGGAGTTGGTATTCTAGGCATGCACCATCACACTCCACAAGAACAGGTTTAGAAAGGATTCCCACTACACTAAACAGATCTAAACATATGATTCCCTTGCTTATACTCATCAAAAGGAACGTTAGCTCCCTTCTGCTTATTCTCATTTACTTTTTGTCCAAAGGACATTTTTCATTCTCAAATTACTTTTCCAGGCAGAGAGAATTATGTGGTTATCTTGACACGCCATTAAATATGCATGTACTAACTCCAAATCATTTGAGTCTCATGAAAAATAGAATTAGAATAGTATCGGTGTCTAAGAGACAAGCTTTATAAACTACACTGGAATTTGCACAGAGAAGACACTTTGAGAGTTATATAGATTACCATTCTGTTTCTTTTTTGTTTGTTTTTTTGGGTCCGGTCATGGGGCCTGAACTCTGGGCCTGGGTGCTGTCCCTCAGCTCTTCAGCTCAAGGCTAGTGCTCTACCACTTGAGCCACAGTGCCACTTCCGGCTTTTTTCTTTTTGCTTATGTGGTGCTGAGGAATCGAACCCAGGGCCTCAGGCATGCAAAGGCAAGCGCTCTACCACTAAGCCACCTTCCCAGCCCCTACCATTCTGTTTCTTCATCATTTTTTTTTTTTTTTTGTCAGTCGTGGGGCTTGAACTCTGGGACTGGGTGCTATCCCTGTACTCTTCAGCTCTACCAGTGTTCTACTGCTTGAGCCACAGTGCCACGTCTGGTTTTCTAGTCATTTATTGGAGATAAGAGCCTCACAGACTTTGCCCTGGCTGGCTCTGAACCGCGATCCTGAGATCTCAGCCTCCTGAGTAGCTAGGATGACAGGCGTGAGCCACCAGTGCCCGGCTCTTCTATTTTGTGTGTGTGTGTGTGTGTGTGTGTGTGTGTGTGTGTGTGTGTGTAAGGGTTCTGGGGTTTGAACTCAGGGCCTCGGTGCTGTCCCTGAGCTTTTTTGCTCAAAGCTGACACTCTACCACTTGAGCCACAGTTCCACATTAAGCTTTTCTGCTGGTTACTAGAGTCTCATGGACTTTCCTGCTTGGGTTGGCTTTAAACTGTGATCCTCAGATCTCAGTCTCCTGAACGGCTAGGATTACAGTGAGAGCCAGCCTGGCTTGCTTACCAGTTGTCAGTACTAAGATGAAAGAAAAAATTAAGGGAGCTTTCCCAATATACTCACCTCCCATCAACCCCATCTGCCCCAGGCTCCCATGACTCTTCAATGTTTTTCCTCTTGTGGCATCAATGGCCTCTGGCATATGACAATTTGTCATACTTCTAACCTCCCGGTCTAGGGAGATCTTTTACATTATTCATATTTGCATCCCAGCTATCCCTCTCAGAAACCCTTCCTTCTGTGTAGCAAAGTTCAATAATAGAAATTAAAATTTTGAGTTGTCCAAATTTTACTCGTTTATTTAATGAATTTAGTTGTTCAAAAGTTCAGCCATGCCACAGTGATGGATACTGTTATACTTTCTTAACATAAAAAGTGCCAAAATTGAGTAATGTACCGAACTGCTGTTCCTCAGCATTTAGGGTGATGCTCTCCGAGAAGAAGGCATGGAGATGAGCTCAGTGCTAGCCTGGCTTCCTCCACAGAGCCTTGTCCACCTGCTGCACAGGAATGTGGTCCCTGCTCTGTGTAGAGGAAGCGGAAGTGGTCGCTCAGGGATACTGAGATGGATGAAGGAAAGGTGCCAGAGAGAAGCCTGCAGGCACTATGAGTTCATCTCTTCTCAGGGTGGGTGGATCCATTTGATCTGCGGGCCCTGGGCCTTTGCTTTGCCTCTGTTCCTGGGCTAGGGGAGCCTCACTCCACAGGGATCTCGCTCTGGGTCTCAGCTGAGCCCAGATCATGGGAAAAACTCTCCACTTTGCTTCACATTTGATGTGTCCTTACGGGGGACCTCTTGAATCCCTCTTGAGGGATTGTCAGCAAGTGAATATTTTAGGCTAGTTTCCAGTAATTTAGTTCAGTAATGCAGATGAAATAGGCAAATGTTTGGCAAAACAGGCTTAAAAAGAAAGAGGACACTTTAATCAGAAATACAAACAATCTAGTGTTGCTAATGTAACCTGGAGAAGACAAAGTGGAAAGAGTTGTACTCCCTGATTGAAGCGGTATTGTACTGGAGTGGAGATTTACTCATGATGAATGGAAGAGCATAGACTCAGAAACACGTGTGAGCTCAGCTGGTTTTTCAGCAAAGGCTCAGAAGCAGTGCAGTGGTGGGAGCGAAGTCTCTTTAACAAATGGTATAAGTTGGACTGTATTTTGTAGGCAAATTCTTGAATGCTTCTAGAACACTCCACCCATGATCCTAGTTAGAGTGGGGATATATTTCATAGAATTTAGAAAGCAATAAACATAGAAGTAGACAGATAAACTTGATCAAACTCCTGTTCATCATAGGATAGCATTAGAAAATGAATAGACAAAATGCTATCTGTGAGACAAGGTGATGTAAATATGACAAATGTTGTTCAAGAAAATATGCGAGATGCTATAATTCAATAACAAAAAGTTCAAATAAGACTTTAATGGACACTCAGAATAGGAAGATACAGAAATAGCCGATAAAAAAAACCAAAACAAGTAGCTGATATGTACCTGGAAAGACGCTCAGCTTCCTGTTACTGAATTATGATAGTGGTGAAAATATACACCCAACCTAGAAGTCACACAGGTTTATTCTGACATCTGGGTTTGGAAATCTTAGTCATGAGCAAAGGCCCCATTGCTTTAGGCCTGTGGCAGGCAGCACAGTACATCACAGAGGAAGTGTGTGGTGAAGGAAAAGCCGTTCATCTCAGAGCAAGGAAGAGCAGAGACTGTGGTCCCGTAATCCCCTTCAAAGGAATGACCCCAATGTCCACAAACCTCCTACTAAGTCCCAACTCTGAAAGGCTTCAGTCAGTTTCCAATGCTAGGCCAGAACTTTAAAACCCACTTGGGTCTCTGGAGACACTTAAGATCCAAACGACTACAGCATCATTAACACACTAGGGACATGAAACTGAAAAGCACAGAATAATATTCCTGAATACGAAAATCAGCTTACCAAAGAATACTACTGGAGGTTCTTGAATACTACTGGGCATGGCAGATGGCACCAGTGATCCTAGCTATTTAGGAGGTGAAGACTGGGAGACTGTGGCTCAATGTCAGGGTGGACAAAAATTCCTAAGACCCCATTTCAATCAGTAAAAGTTGAACATGGTGGCACAGGTTTATCATCTCGACTTTGATGGGAAACACAATGAAAAGACTTGTGGTCCAGCTTAATCAGGACAATAGATGAAACCCTATTTGAAAAATAATGAAAGCCAAAATGGCCTGGAGACATGACTCAAGCAGTAGAGCCCCTGCCTAGCAAGCACAAGATCCTGAGGAGTTCAAATCCCAGTATAGTCACAAAAAGGAAAGAAACAGCTAAACAAAAGTCTATCATACGCCGGGAACTGGTGGTTCAGGTCTGTAATACTAGCTACTCAGGAGTCTGAAATCTGAGGATCATAGTTCAAAGCTAGCCTGGAAGGGAAAGTCCATGAGACTCATCTCCAAATAACCACCAGAAAACCAGAAGTGGAGCTGTGGCTCAAAATGGTAGAGTAGCCTTGAGCAAGAGAGCTCAAGGACAGCACCCAGGCCTCAAGTTCAAGCCCTATGATTCACACACACACACAAAAACAGTCTATCATATGATCTAGCTACTTATCTCCTTGATACTTACTCAAGAAAAGTAAAACTATCGATCTACACAATGACTTGTGAATGAAGTTTAAGGAAGGGGTTATTTGTAAAAGTCCTGAACTGGAAAGGAAGCGGACTAAATGTTTGTTAATAGAGAAGACCATAAAAATAGTAATGCCTTTTGCTCTAGAATAAAAAGTAACCCATTATTATATACCCACAACATGCATCTCAAAATTATTGTGGGGAATGGAGAAAAGCAACACATGGGTCTAGTATGGGTCTCGTCATGTAAGCTTGATAGAGTGACAGGAAACATCAGTATTTCCTAGGGTCACAAAGCTGGAGCTGGGCTGGGTGGCTCAGTGGTAGAGCGCTTGCCTTGCATGCTCGAGGCCCTGGGTTCGATTCCTCAGCACCATATAAGCAAAAAGAAAAAAGCCAGAAGTGGCACTGTAGCTCAAGTGGTAGAGCGCTAGCCTTGAGCTGAAGAGCTGAGGGACAGCGCCCAGGCCCAGAGTTCAGGCCCCACAACCGGACCCAAAAAAAAAAAAAAAAGTTGGAGCTCCCTGGGGTCCCTGCCTCCCTGGATACCACAGCATCAGGGTTGAGTTCTAGGTCTTTCTAACACACAATCAATGCTTGTCTAGTGATCTAATGGTCACAGAATGTGGACAGCCTGTAGAGCCGAAGTTTGAGGTGTGATTCTCGAGCGACACCAGTTAGTGGTCACGTGTCTCAGTGCCAGAGCAGCTGAGGCTGTTGAGGCTGGCTGTTTTATAGACCAAAAAATATGAGGTGTCAAAAATAATTGCAATGATAAGGTCTGACCAAAACTTAATTTCTTCTTATTGTTTGATATTAACAATGAGCAAGAAGCCATGAAATTGGAATTTCACAGCTCATCAGTGAGAGCAACCATGTCATTGTGGCAAAATCAACTTTGAAGTCACACACACACACACACACACACACACACACACACACACACACACACACACACACAGCATTCAGGATCCACAGGATGTCAATTCCAACATCTGGAGCAAAGCTCTGAAATTTCTGATTAATGCCATTGGTCATTCGTTGGCTAGGAGGGGAACCCTAAATAGAACTCTAAGTAGCACCAGTTAGATGGTGTCTCTTTGTGATGACAGAAAATGGGTCTCAAGTGTGCTCAACTCACTTTCATCGGAAGCCACCTCCTACCTTGTCCTGGGCAGTCCCTGTCGATGGCTTGTTCTTTCTGCGTTATCACTAACAGTGTTTCCCTCCATTCCTTTGAGATTACTGAAGGATCAAAAAATTAAGAACGATTGTTCACCATCACGATCGACAAACTGGGGATTATTCCTCACTGAAGAGGGAGCAATTTTCTGTCCAATGGGTTGTCTCATTGCTGTAGAAATAGGAACCAAAATCCTAAGCCAAACAGAACCCAGCACATATTACATGGTAATACACGTGTCTCTTCTTAAATGTTGTCCATATATTATCTCACTTAGCTTCCCACAAGTGTCAAGAGGGTGCTTACTGTCCTTTCAAAGTAGGAAGGGGACAAAGAAGGACAAACTGTTTGCCCTAGGAAGTGAGAGTGAATTTGAACCATGAGTCTTGTGACCTCTTACGATCTCTCTGCTCAGATAACAAGCTAGCGAGTCTGTCTAATGGTTTTGTTCCTTTGAAGGAGAGAAGGAGACTGCTAGTCTACTCCCAGCCCATCCACTTCTGCTCTACCTCTCACTCTAAGGAAGATCCCTTGTGGGGAATTATTACTATCTCCCCCTTTTGTTTGCCAGTCCTGGGGCTTGAACTCAGGGCCTGAACATTGTCCCTGAGACTGTCTGTGCTCCATGCTAGCACTCTACCACTTGAGCCACAGCACCACTTCTGGCCTTTTCTGTTTATGTGGTACTGAGGAATTGAACCCAGGGCTTCATGCATGCTAGGCAAGCACTCTACCACTGAGCCACCTTCCCAGTCCACTACCGTGTTTTTAACTGGGCTAAAACTCTGCTTGCTGTATGCATCAAAATCGTTTCTGCTACCACTTTCAAACTGGTCTCAGAAGGGATGGCTGCTCCTATAGACACTGATTCCAAAGAGTTTTATTTTATTTTTTACACTGTAGTATGATTGAGAACCATGGCGCAGGTGGCCCTGTGTCCCGTGCACAGCGGCTCTGGGTGGGAAAGCAGAGCCCAGATCATGTTTTCTGTGACTTCTGGCTCTGTATTAGTAGAATGTAAGTGCCATGCCGGAGCCTGACAGAAACAGAGGAAACAGAGGCTGTCCAGGGTCGAGCCTCCTCTCCACCCGCCCATGGGCGTCCAACCAATCGCTCACCAGGAGGAGAGACTGCTGGTCATTCGTGGGAAGGTGACATGCATCTGCGGGGTGGTAAGTGAAGCTGCTGTGGGTTAGAGGAGCATCTCTGTTACAGCCAGAGAAGCCCAGGTTGCTCCTTGTCTCTTGTCTTGGACTGAAGTCATTCCCTAAGGCTGTCACATGCTTTTTTTTTTTTTTTTTTTGTCGGTCGTGGGGCTTGAACTCTGGGCCTGGGCGCTGTCCCTCAGCTCTTCAGCTCAAGGCGAGCGCTCTACCACTTGAGCTACAGCACCACTTGTCACATGCTTTGAAGGAGGAGGTGGGGAGCGGGCACAGTGGCCCTGGTTAGAGGAGGCCCGAGGGAAAGTCTTGGGAAAAGGAGAGTAGGCCATGAATCTTCCGCAAGGACAAGTGACATTCCAGACGCTGCTTGAGAAAAGTAAACTAAGTAAGACAAGACCCTCACCACAGCTCACTAGAAAGTTGGGGAGACAGCTAGTATCTGTGAACCAAGAGGGAGGAAGACCAAATACTTGTGGACTGAGGGCCAACATAGCTTGACTTTGGCTTTGTGAATCCTACCAGTCACGTAGGGGAACATAGCACAAAAATAAACGTGTTCAATGGACTGGCTTCCTAACAGAAACCCTCGCTCGTCAAGGTTCTGTTACTGGGTGGAGTAACCCACTGGAGTAACTCCCCTCAGAAGAGGCACAAGCGGGCCTGCTCCCAAGAGGCACTGTCTCCTAAGAAAAGCGAGCTTCTCACATTCGGCACACTTCAACTCTCCAAGTCTCTCCTTTATCCACACAATGATGGCCATACCTGTTTCCATAGCCTGCCTGAAAGAATTAAGTAACTGTAGATACAAGAAGGCTGTGACCAAGCACACAGATGGCAAGAATGCAAATGAAAGTAAGGTGAGCACCTCGACATGGAAGAGGGCAGAATGTCACTCTCCTTCTTTCTGATTTGACTGGAAGGGACTTCCTCCCCTTGGAGATTTTTTTTTTTCTAATTTGAGTAAACATCATCTGTCTGAGAAGTTGTTCTGGAAGGGCAGGCTATCTGCCTCTCTTAATAGACAGAGGAGCCTTCAAGGGAGGGTGCTGTAGTTTGCTCGGGTCTAGGGTCTTCCAAAGTGCCTATCTATGCAGGTGCATCAGCAAGTGAAGATTCTTGTGGGTGGGAAAAGTTTGGGAAGGAAACTGTAAGCCTGCAGACTTCAGCGGGTCAGTACTCTGCAATCAGGAGACTCCCACTGGTCATGAGGAACATCTGTGTTGCTGTTTGCAATGAGAGGCTGAGCTATCCCTGAGCAGATGTGTGAGCTCTGTTACAGTGGAGACCCGCCTTGCTCACCATGATCTGCTGCGCCAAGCTAGGCTGTAGGACATATTGCATGTGCCTATAACATCTGTTAGATTTGTCTCTATATCATCACTCCAATCAACACTTTCAGTTCTACCTCCTACTGCCTCCCCCCCCCAAATGAATTGCACCAATGCCAATTTGAACTATTGTCCAAATATGCCTTTTGTCTCATGCCATTTTTGTCTGTCATGTATTGAAAGCCCAGCAGCCTCTAAGGCATAGAGCCTCTGAGAAATGCTAGCCTGTCATCTTAAAAACATGGAGATCCAAAAGAGAGATCTTCCTCAGAGGTGAGAAAAAGAATCAGAATCGGGCTGACTCAGGTTCCACGAACCTAGAGACGGTAGAGATTCTAAGATGGGGAACGACATATTCTTTACCCAGCAAGCATGTCACCCTGCCATAGGAGGCTGGGAGGGTAACTGCTTTACAACTCAACTGGAGAATCAGGAGGACTGCAGGAACAGTGGGTGTAGTCACCATTTATGAAAGCACAACATTTTATAGACTTTGGTGAACTCTACGGTGCAAATGTGTGCTGTTGGAGTGCATCCAGCTCCTGTTCTGTTCAACACTGGGCAATGTGCTATATAATGGAATGGTCTAGTCCAGAGAGGAGAGAGAGGAGAGATGGGGGGAGGAGGTGAGAGAAAGAAAATAAGAATTGATTTAATTTCAATAGATGCAGAAAAGGTTACCTACTCACAGAAAGATAATCACAGTGACAAATCAATCCTGGGCTCGGCTTTCCTCTGCAAATGGTTTTCTGTGTAATTTTGGCAAAATCCCTTACCTATTTGGTCCTTAAAACCCCTTGATTGTTAGTGGCACTTCCTTCTTTGATGATCACATCCTGTTTTGCATGTGATTTTTACCCCAGCAGTGGAACTCTGGCTCCAGCAAGGGGAAAGTCCCCTTGAAAACGGCCTGCCCCATTACTTCCCACCTTTTCTTTAACGGAGTCTGCGTTAAGTCTTTATTTCTGGAAACCAGTCATACTTAAATAAGCCTAGAGGTGAAATCACTAATGACAAGATCAGTGTGGTCATTGCATGTACCAATGCCATTTTTGCGAAAGGACTTGTCAACTTGTCATGTAAATTCCCGTGAATTCAGGCAAATTCCACTTGGGATTAATTTAGTGCTTCATTTCTGAATCCTCCTTGCAGTTTCTACTGAATATAGTCATGATTTCATGATTGTAGTTTGTTTTTTTCCCCCCCTTGTTCCATCCAAAGAGTTGGTGACAGGCAACAAGCCCAAAACAGCTGCTCTGCCTCGTTGGGGGAGAGAGGTTGCACGTGTGCACTGAATGAAACCATCTGCTGGAATCTTCTAGAAGTGTGCCAAGCAATGAAATGCTTGTTTTCCTTTTTCTTTTTCAGAAGCGCAGTTATAGGTAACGGACTGCTATGTCAAGATCTGAAGCAAGCGCTGTGAGCAGGCCGGCTCGGGTTCTCACCCCGCGGCTGGGCCGCCTCACCGAGCAGGCCGCACGGGTCCGGCTTCGGCATGCCCTGCCATGTTTGCTGTTCAACGTGAACCCGTGTTAGTGAGCTGGTGATGGATAATTCTGTTGTTTCCTGTTGCTGGGCTTTTACAAATAACACAGCTAGGAACGTCCTTCTTTCTTTTGGCAGACATAAGTCCCTTTGTAAAAAAGAAAACCTATAATGTTGCCTTTGGTAGACTAATTTTTTCCCCTTTTTTTTTGTTTGAAAGAAGTCAGTGTGGTCTACTTGAAATGAGGGAAAACTAGGTTCTAACTAGGTGGATCCTGAAGGGACCTCTGTCAGATCGTTCCTTGCAGACACCGTGTTCTCCCACTGCCTCTTCTGCTTCTAATCCACCCCCAGCAACGGCAACGCTAACTCATCCTTTTCCTTCTCTCCTATTCCCCCCCCCACTCCTCCAACTGCTATAATAAATGATAATCAAGTAATACTTTCACATAAAGATATTGCTTTGGTGATAAAACATGCATATTTATAGCAAATAGGTATCTATTTTTGATAGAGAAAATTTAAATGTCAGTAAGGTGCGGAGACAATTTCCAAATCAGGAAGCAACCTTTTAGATACCAGGAAAATCACACAGTAAGTGTCTTTCTCATTAAGCCAGCTCTTAATGCATCCTACACAGGGTAGCCTTTCTATAGTGTACATCTAATTTTTTTAAAATGCCAACCTCATTAGTTCTGTCCATACACCGCAGGCCTGACGTAGTTTACCTGCTATTTTTCAGTCTTAATTGCAAACACAGCCTTTGGCCACTGCCAGTGGAGGACTGCATGCACCTGCAGAATGCATGCAGACTCGTCTTCAAGTTAGTTTCAGGGAGGTGCAAAGTTTGTCAGTTGCTCTGAAAAAAGCAAAACCTGGTAAGTGTCTGTCCCCTTCCACTCAGCAGCCTGAGCCAAGTCACCACACGGGCAGGGAGAATGATCTGTGTGGACATTATGGGGAAAGTCTTTGAAGGTGAGATTAAGAAGAAGGCCAAATAACAGTCTGATACTCTCTTGTCTCCCCCGCGCCCCACCCTAACCCACTTCTGTGGAGCATATTCCTTGCAAAGAAAGAAGTTCATAGAAATTCAACTTGGGGCCAAAAGGAGATGTATCCACCCACCCATCCATCCATTCATCCATCCATCCATCCATCCATCCGTCCGTCCATCTGTCCCTCCATTCACTGGATCTTTGGCTTGGATCTCATTCTGGGAACATCCACTCCATGCTTGGGCCTTTCCAGTGGTAGGGAATTTACATCAACCCTCCAGCCAGCTCATTTTCACAAGGTAAATAAAGTTACCTATTGGAAAGTAACCAACAGATGGTTTTTTAATAAACTGGCATTCTTCTCATGATTGTATTCTCAGCTGCTGGCAAAGTTTTTCTACCATTTGAAAGGCAAGATATTGAGAAAAACGGACAATTTCATCAGAAAAAGTCTTTTAAGCTTGGGCCATGTGAGGATGATGTTGAGAGCTGACATCTTTTCCCCGTTACTTGTAGCAGGAGAAAGATTTCTCTACAAATGGCATGGCTTCCAAAAGCGAATCCAGTTATCCTCAGAGTAATGCTCACGATGTGTTTTGTTTGGCCAGTGCAATGTTTTGAAGACAATAAAGTAGTTGAAGTTAGGCTATTTCATGTAACATTTGTATCTGGCTGATCTCAACAAAATTAAAAAAAGAAACCTGTTAAATGATTTTCATGATTTTCCCCCCCTTCACTTTAAAGGAATATTTTTAGTGATCACTATCTCCTATGATGAAAAAAAACCTCTAATATTTTGCAATCAAATAATTCCTTCTACTTAACTTTAGCATTTTTCTATTAAATGATCTAAATTTGTTACTTTTATTCTTTTCATTTATTCAGGCCTCCAGGCATCCTTCTATTTAGAGAAATGTCATGCTTGGTAGTGGCGGGCTTTTCAGACCACCTATAACATCTTCATGTTGTTTTGTTTGACAGGTTAGCATTCCACACATATCACACTTACCTCATTATAGTCCCTGTCATTTAAAAGAAACTTACAAAATTAAAATATGTCCCTATTCTTCGATCTCTTGATACTTTTAATGGATGTGATTAAGAGAAACCTCAGTGTTGAGTCTCATTGTTCATGTTATAAGAAAAGTTTTAAAACCTGAACTTCCTTATTGGACAACCTCTCCTCCGAATATAAAATGAGTACTTAACTCACTTTAATAATTTAGAAAAATATGTATTTTATTCCTTTTATCGGTCAAAATCATCTAGATACATAAAGCAAAATGTCAAATATTTGTGCTATAAATTCTTACTGAAAGTAAATAATGGGTCATAATAATTACTGGATTAAACGATGTGATGAAAGATCATATGCAGATTTCCATGATTGAAAATAGGGTAGTCTAGAATATGAATAATCTTCTGCAATAGAACAGCTAGACATAATGGGTGAACTTTAACAAACTCTCTCCTAAATGTGTGGTTAGTTACACTTAGAAGATAGGAAAAGACAGGAATACAATTTTCCAAGGCCAACAGGAAGATGACAGTGAAAGTATTTACACAGCATTGGTCCAAGCAGCCTTGTGGGCATTTGCTGATATTGATACACAAGAGACATGAGTTTTCTGAACCATACCAGGCCAAGAGAGGTGGACTGGGACTTACGTAACATTGAGCCACATGAACTAAGACTAGACTTAAGAGCTGGGAATCTCAGGAGTGAGATTTCTAGTGAGAAGCCATATCACTAGGGACCTTGTTCATCTCATCCTGGACACTGTTTTGAAGGAGAGAAAGATCTTTGTTGGGAACTGAACCAAAATAAAACAAAAATAAAGCAAAAATAAAACACATCAAAATTCGCAGAGAGCAGTCCTTGGAAATTTACAGCCATAAATACTTCTATAAGATAAGAGGAAAGCAGAAAATTAACGAGCAAGGTATCTATTTATGTTCTTTATAAAACAGAGACTGTGGTGAGCAGTACATGTAAATGCCTTATTTGGGAAATCTGTTCCCAGGGCAAGGAATGAGACAAGAATGGCTGACAAGCGAGCGAAGGTGATGCCCTAGGTCTTGCTCACTGTTGCTCTGTGGCAAACTGTGATTAGATCAGCTGGTCCCTGTGTGGATGCAACCATCTGGCTACCCCTCTGTCTCCAGGAAGTCTAAACAGAGGAACATCGTGGGAAGTCCCACTCTTTGAGTAAGACTGGCAGTGCTTGCAGTGGGCACAAATGCCCATCCAATGTGGGCCACCATGCCTCACCCTGCTAACCATGTATTAATGAACACTTGAAGCAAATGTACCACTTTGATAGGAGATGCTGACAATGGAAACAACATGTATGGTGGGGACAGGGGCATAGATGTGCTTTCTGCTCAGTTTTCAGTGGGCCTGAAACTGATCTAAAAACAAAGCCTGTTTGAAAACAATGTGAAAGAATCTAATGTTCTTTTGGCTTGGGCATAGAAAATAGGCTAAGAGAAAAGGACAGAGCACCTACATGAAGTTCCATATGTATGGGGTATTAATGCAGGACAGAGGTGCATTATAGATTATGGGAAAAGGATGTTTCAATAAATGATGTTTGTATAGCCTGTTACATAAATTGGATTCCAGCTGCATATCATACACAAAAATCAATTCCTTGTGTTATGTTTATGGAATACGGATTCATGCAACAAAATGAAAGCATTTCAAATGTATTATGCTACGTGAGAAAGGCCACAATCGAGAGGCTTCATAGTGCATAATTCCACTTTATTTTCCGTCCTTGCACTGGCCAAACTGTGCCACTGAAATGGGTTGGTGGTTGTTATGGACAGAGGGTTAGCTGTGGGGCGAAAGTCTGGGGGATGATGGAAGCTTTCTATTCCTTGATTGCGGTGACATGGCATGTATGTTTATCGAAACACAAAGGACTGAATAAGAGAGAAGTTCAGTTCACTCTCCCCAGAGAGGAAAAATGGGGAGATGATGGAAGGGGCGACACTGACCAAGAAGCATTGTATTCATAACCTGACTTAGGGAATGGAAACCTCTTTGTACAACTACTTAATAATATTTCAAAAATCCCTCAATAAAATGTTCAAAGGGAACTTGCTATAAGGACAGAGGTTAGAATTTCTATGCGCATCCTTCAATTTAATCCTTCACAACTATCTTATGAAATAGGAACTACTTTTATTTACGTGAGAAGGGTTAAGAAGGATGGAATCAATTTGCTCATCTGGCTTTTATTCTGCAAAACTGCTTGAGCTCTTTTAAAAAAGCTTCTAAGTACAACAGGAAACAATACCAGCCAGTGGAAGGATTGTAGCTTCTCACTCACCTCCACCGAGTCAGGAGTTCTAACACCACCCTGGGGGAGCACTAACTCTGTGGGGTCCTGGAAATCAAGGGACCAGTCCATCACCTCTGCCCATGAGCAACACGGTGGAGGCAGGGGGAGCTCGCTTTCCTCTCATTGGCTCTCCCTCAAGGCAGCAATGGCTGGTGCTAGCAGAGACCTTCAGCTGGGTTTCTCATTCCATCCTGAGCACCCAACACAGTTTACCCGTGTGGCACCAAATAGGAATAAGGAAAAAGGTGGGGACTCAGGACTCACAGCAATGAGCGTGCAGAACTCACCAAAGGGCTGCTTCGTCCTAGACCCACCTACGAATCTCAAAAGACCTATTGTGCCTCATCCCCCCCACAAGACTATCTCCACCAAACCCTGGCACTCTGAGCACCCCGCTCTCCTAGCTGGAGACCATGCACAGGAAGCGCAGCCGAGCCTCCATAGACTGTTCATCTGACAGCTGACTGAGAGGAAGCCCCTTAAACACTGCAGGGTACTGCCCTGGAGAAACAGAAGGCTCTTAGAAACCATTTTTGAGGTTCACAGGTTCCCCCCAAAGGGGATCGTAAAGATGAGTACACAGACAAACGTAACAATCCAATGATCGAAAGTCAAAGACAAGAATTGTGAAAGCAGCTCATTACGTACTAGGGAAGTATCCAAAGGCAGGAGAGAGTAGGGTAATGGATTCAAGGTGGCGGATTTAGAAAAAACGAACAAACAAACAGATAACTATAAAAACAAAAACCTTCCAAGCAATAAATATTATATCTGGCAAGGCTAACTTTTAAAACTGAAAGAGATTTTTCCAGGCAAGCAAAAGTTGTAGGAAATCATCACCACTATTTATCTGATAAAAATGCAAATGAAGCTGGGTGCTAGTGGCTCAGGCCTGTGATCCTAGCTACTCAGGAGGCTGAGATCTGAGGATCGAGGTTCAAAGCCAGCCTGGGAAGGAAAGTACTTGAGATTCTTATCTCAAATTAACTACCAGAAAACCAGAAGTGGCGCTGTGGCTCAAGTGGTAGAGTAACTGCCTTGAGCTGAAGAACTAAGGGACAGCGCCCAGGCCCAGAGTTCAAGTCCCATGACCAACTTAAAAAAAAAAAAAAAGCAAAAGGGAGTTGAAGTTGAAAGGAAGGGGCAGTAACTGCTAACAGGAAAACACAAAAGTGGAAAGCTCCCTGGTAAAGGTAAGTATATAGTCAAATTTAGAGATGCTTATATTGTAATAGTAGTGTGTAAAATTACTTTTACTCTGGCATAAGAATTAAAGACATTTTGCTTAGCCTCATCTTCTATGGTCATATGTACATAGCTGTTGAGCTATTCTGCTTATCTTCTAGGATTGCCTTAGACATATACTACTTATTACAAATGAGGTAAACCATGGGGGTCTATGTTTCTTTGGATCTGGCTTACTACACTTAATATGATTTTTCCAAGTCCTTCCATGACATGGACACAAGAGGTTTTTCTTTGTGTTGCTTTTAACGTACCATGCACTTTCTTGTTTCTTTTGTGTTTTTCCCCCTATCGTTTACCCCTTTTGTCACTGTATTTGATGTTGGTACCCTGGATATTGCATATACATTTATCTGAATTAGGGAAGGGAAAGGAAACAACAAAATGGTGAGACAAAGGACCAAGGGGGAACCAATGCCGCAGTGCTACTCATAGGACACTATGTTGGAAATGATCTGTACAACGGGGAGGGGGCTGGGGGAAGGGAAAGTGAGAGAAAAATGAAGGAGGGGGTAACAAGTTCAACAAGTAATGTACTCACTACCTTACTTATGTAACTCTAACTCCTCTGTACATCACCTTGACAATAAAAAATTTTAAAATGTAAAAAAAAGAATTGCAGAAAGAAGTATTAGGGTATCTAGAGTAACAATAATTTGTGAAGGATATACACATTTAAAAGGCACCAACTACAATCATCAGCAGTGGGAAATGTGTGCCAGAGGGCAGAAGTGCATGAGTGGGTTTCAGTGAAATTGCAATCCATTAAAAGTAGACTACAATATGCTTCAGTCAGCCTCACAGTTACCAGAAAGTAAAAATCTGTAGTAGATGAGCAAGGAAGAGAGAAAGGAACAAGAAACTATCATTACAGAATATCAAATCACAAAGAAAGACAGAGGAATAAAGGAAAGAAGGAACTAAACAAGAGTCAGAAGATAGTGAACAAAGTAGCAATAGCAAATGCTTAACAGTCAGTAATTTCTTTAAATATACTGAATTCTTCAAGAGAAAGATCCACAGTGGCTGAATGAATTCACGGTTTTTAAGACATTTGCTGTAGATTAAGGACACTTAATGGGTAGAAAATGGAGGGATAAAAATAGCTATTCTATGTGTTAGCCAAAGGATATCAGGGATAGCCAGACTAATATTTAACCAGACAAAATAGGCATTCTCTGGAAATTCATTCAAAGAGCATTGCATATATCAATAACTCACTCCTTTTAATTGCTGTGCAGGAGTGTATTGCAATTTTCTTAACAATTAACTCACTGACAATGATCTGGTTTGGAGCTATTAGAAATAAAGCTGACATAAAGATTCGTGACATAAAGATTCACACGTGTTTTTGTGAGCATACGATTTCAATTCTCTGGGGCCCTAGCCCATGAGTGTATTTATTGTGTTGTATGGTAGCTACATGCACAGATTTTAAAAGACATTAAACTTTTCCGAAGTCTCTATCATTTTACAAGGCCAACACTAAGGCATGAGTGATTCCGTTTTTATGTCCCCTTGCAAACATCTGGCTTGTCATTAGTTTTTTTTATTTTAACCTTCTGATACCTAATTATAGTTTAAATTTGCATTTTCCTAATGACTAATGACATGAATGCCTTTTGGGGTGCTTGTTTGCCATCTGTTTTTCTTCTTCAGTGAAATGTCTGCTTGTGTCTTTTGCTCAAGTTCTAGTTGGATTGCTTGATTTTTTAAAATATACACTCTAGGTAATAAGACTTCGTTGGTTACAAAGTTGGAAAATATTTTCTCCTGTCAGTAGTTATTTTTCATCCTTGTAACAGAGTCTTTTGCAAAAGCTGCAAATATCTATATATCATTGTATATATATATATATATATATATATATATATATATATATATATACTGTTAGGTTAGGTGTGTGTGTGTGTGTGTGTGTGTGTGTGTGTGCAAATCTCTATGGCAGTGATCCACTTTTTTTTTTGCCAGTCCTGGGGCTTGAACTCAGGACCTGGAAACTGTCCCTGAGCCACTTTGTGCTCTAGGCTAACACTCTACCACTTGAGCAACAATGCCACTTTCAGTTTTTTCCTGAGTAGTTTATTGGAGATAAGAGTGATCTTCACATCTCAGCCTTGTGAGTAGCAAGGATTATAGGCATGAGCCACTGGTATCTGGCTATTATATACAGATTTTATATGTCATGTAGAAACCTATGGCTGAATTCTATTTGCTATTATTTTGTTAAGGGTTGTTGCACTATATTAATAAAGGATGATTAGATTGTCATCCGTCTTTGAGTTTAGTATTGGGAGAATGTAAGCTATATCATGAACTGGCATGTATTCTAATTTATGGGAGAAACTGTGTATGTTAATCCTTCTTTTGACTGAATTATTCACTGGAAGAACTGTAGTTGGACACATCTTTTCTGGCAGTTTGTAAGTGATGTATTCAAGGTATAGCATTGTTCAAATGATCTACTGGAGTGAGTTGTGGTAGTTTGTACTTTCTAAGAAAGGAGTCCATTTCATCAAGTTATCAAACTGATGTGTGCAAGGTTGATCATTGTGTTCCTTATCCTTTTGATATTTGCACAGTCCATTAGAATACCCTGTTTCATCCCTGACATTTGAAATTTATGTCTTCTCTTTCTCTCTCAGAGTTTCTAAGGTGTTTGTCTATTTTATTGAGGCTTTCAAAGAATCAATTCTTTCTTTCATTGATTTTTCTCTTTTCACCTTCAGGGGTACTTGTTCTTGTTTTTCAGTTTTCTTCCTTCTTGGTATGGGTTTATTTTGCTCTGTTTTCTTCTTTCTTTCTTTCGTCATGGGGCTTGAACTCTGGGCTTGGGCGCTGTCCTTGCGCTCTTCAGATCAAGGCGAGCATGCTACCGCTTGAGCCACAGTGCCACTTCCAGTTTTCTAGTGGTTTATTGGAGGTAAGAGTCTCACGGACTTTCCTGCCCAGGCTGGCTTTGAACCGCCATCCTCACATCTCAGCCTCCTGAGTAGCTAGGATTATAGGTATGAGCCACTGGCGCCGGACTGTTTTCTGGTTTCTTGAAGTGAGATTTTTTTCCCTGAAAATGTAATTATTTAGCATGGAAAGTTTCTATCACAGAACTGGCAGCTGGGTCGCACCGTATTTAGTGACTGGATATTACTGTACAAGAGGGGAAAACAGGTGAAAGTAAGTCTACATTTCATTCTACTTTCCAGAAGTGGAATTTTGACATCAGGCTTTGTAAGCGTCCATGGTGACCTTTTCTCCACTAAGAGTTCAGAGTGGAGACTTGGGATCTTCTGCTGTGTGATCTGGGCTCTGATACTGAATTTCTTCATCTGTGAAGCTGTATGGCAGCTAAGCAAGGTTATACATACATGCTTTGCCACATGTTCTATTGGACAGACAGCTCTACATTGTTAGAAAGTGAGCATGATGGGGTTGATGCAAAGTATAATGCATGCGCGCACACACACACATCTCTATTGAAGACTCTGCCCTCCTTGCTCAACTCAACTTGCTTAACACTTGTCATACTGGCTCTGACTTGGGTGTGGGAGGTAAAAGGAAAAGCCAACAAAAGCGGTGAAGTGCAAGAAAAGGGAATGGCAGAAGGGATGCTTCTTCATAGTTTTCATCTGCTCTGAAAGAAAGGCACTGCAGAGTCTCAGAAGGGCCGGCATTCATGTGGAACCATGAACAAAGAAAAGACTCCCAAACAAAAGAAGTAAGAGAGAGGTGAAGTTCAGCATTCCATCCATCCAGGTATATTTCATAGGTAGAACATAAACATGAATGGAAGAGTCTAGCTACCAAGGCCAGTTGGAGCTCAGTCCCAACCCTGTGGCTTCTCAGCTAGGAAACCTTGGCCAATGCCAGGGAAAGAAAAGAAAGTTAGGATGCCAACATCTTACAGTTATGCAAGGACTGAATGAGCAGAGGTGCATAATAATGGCTGCCCAAGGTAAGAACTTACGTGACTTTTTTGTTTCTTTGGTATGTTCTTTCCCCACAGTATAACCCGTTTCCACTGTATTTGATTCTGGTGCCATGCATCTTGTAATATACATTTTCTAATTTGGGGAGGAGAAGGGAAATAACAAAATGCTTAAATAAGGATACAGGTTGACCCACTGTAACAATGAGATGTACAAGACACTATGTTGAAAATGAACTTTGGGGGGAGGGAGGAGTTGGAAAGGTGGGGAGGGAAGGGATGGTAGGGGAAAAACAAAGGAGGAGGTAAAATGCTTGATAGGAAATGTACTCATTACCTTACTCATGTAACTGTAACCCCTCTGTATAGTATTTTTACAATAAAAACATAAAAAGAAAAATTCATTACATTAGATCACAACCCAGATAGCCCCTTTCAATCCACTGCTCCACATTATAATAAGCTCTCTCCTATTGCCTCTCACCCCCATCCATGCCAGCCATTCCCTTAATCCCTCTAATGAGCTAAATAAAGAGTGCAGACAGGGCCTATGGGAAACGATGATTTCTGAGCCAAGCGAAATCCCCAGGGAAGTGAAGCAAACCACATGGCCAATTACCATAGCATCATTTCATTTCCTTGGAGTGACTAATACCTCTAGACAGTCACTTAAACACTAATCGCAGGAGAACAGGTAGAAATCATGTTAAATGAGCCCATCTTTATTCTTCGAAGAAAAGACAGCAAGGTTCTCTGACCTATGAGCATGCTGCTTCTTAATTATCTGCAGAAAGTGAAGGTGGCTTCCATTTCTCTCTGAACTTTGGATTTTAATAGCTTGCCAATCTATAGGAACTGAACTACCATTGCAGCAATGGGCTGGCTCTATTCGGTCAGCATCACTTTTCTGGATTTGAGAATGGCATAAAAATACATCTTGCAGAGAAAATATAGATACTCAAACATAAAAGCCTGAGCTTGGCTGTATCTTCAGGGTCTCTTCCTATGTCTGCATTGGGAGAAGGGCAGGAGAGCTCTGTCTTTGGAAGTTTTTTTCCTTTTTCATTTGGTAGGTTTAGACCCAAGACTTCATTTGCTAGGAGGATGCTCTTCATTTGAGCTACACACCTCTCCCTGCCCTGGCCCTTTCGGCTTCATGTTACTTTTCAGATAATCTTGTGCTTTTTTCTGGAGCCAGCCTTGCTGTCCACCCTCCTATTTGATGTCTCTTGTGTAGCTGAAACAGCAGATGTTACTAACAGGCCTGGTTTATTTATTGAGATGAGGTTTCACTAACTTTTTTTTCCTGTAGCCTAGAACAGCCTCGTAACTACATTCCTCTCAATCTCAGGTAGCTGGGATTACAGGTATGGACTACCGTGTCTAGCCTTTCTGCCAGATTTTCCTGGGGACTTCTTCATTCCCTACCCTAGCTTGTTTTCTTCCTTCCAACTATGTCCTCTGGTTTTGTCTTTTCCTTCTTGCCTATTATGGTTTGAATCTGAAATGGCCCCAGAGTCCATGAGCTACTGGCTTGATCCTTGTGGGAAGTTTAGGAGGTGGAACCTAACTAGAAAAGTAGGCCACTGGGGGTGTGTGCCCTTGGAGGGATCGCACCCACTCTCTTCCTGGCAGCCATGATGCCAGCGGTTCCCTGTGCACCCCCCCCCCCCCCCACCTATATACCCCTCTATACCACCACCACCTTGATGTGTGGTCTTGCCATCTGCCTGAAATAACAGAACCACATGACCAATAGACTGAAATCTCTGAAGCTAGAGCCAAGTTAAGCCTTTTCTGTCAGCTGGGCGCCAGTGGCTCACGCCTATAATCCTAGCTATTCAGGAGGCTGAGATCTGAGGATCACAGTTCAAAGCCAGCCCAGGCAATAAAGTCTGTGAGACTCTTATCTCCAATAAACCTCTAGAAAACTGGAAGTGGCATTGTGGCTCAAGTGGTAGAGCGCTTGTCTTGAGCTGAAGAGCCCAGAGTTCAAGCCCTACGACCGACCAAAAAGAAAAACCTTTTCTGTCTTCTAAGTTGATTTATCTCTAAGTTGTTGCAGCAACACAAAGCTGACTGACCCACTGGCCTTTAACCATTCTTCCATTAAGTCCCAGAACAAAGTCCATCTCTCCTCAAAGCTCTTCTTTGACTGCACAGACCCTCAGCATTCTCGTGGTTTCTTTAGCAGACCCACGTTTAGCTCATAACTTCATGCTAATTGCATCTATCTCGAATGTTAATGTGGACTCCTCATCTTGATTTAGAGATCCTGTCAGGGAGGGATGAAATCTTCCATCGTTCTAGTATTCTGCATGGGTATTTCGTACAGTTCTTGGCAGAGTTGGTTGCCTATTTGATACTTGCTTAAAACAAAACCCACTCTCAGTGGTGTTACTACCAGGATAAACACTGTGTGCTCTTAATTTCGCCAGTGTTCTAGATCCCGAGCTGGGCACTGGCCGTGCCCGAAGCACAGCCGTGCCCGAAGCACAGTCCAGAGAGAGCGTCCCTCCTCTTCCTGTGGAGAGGCCAACCCCTCCCAGCCGACCTCGTTCTCCTTGTGGAGATGATGATTGCGGGCTGTGCTCCAGCTGAGCATACTTTCTGCCCAAGGCTTGGTGTAAGTTTGATTCCTTTCTGGGGCTTTCCTCAGAATGTGTAATGCTAACTCTACTTTCCCTCCAAGAAAACTATGTGAAGAATGCTAGCATAGTTGACTGAGGGCTCTTGAACCTATTTCCAATTGGTAGCTGATAGGCAGGAAGCTCTCCAGAAGCTCTGCCATCCCTAGGGCCCGGGATATGACCTTGGAAGCCATGACAACGTCACAGATGACTGCCATGGCACCAATGATTCTTGCCTTCATGGGCCCCTTCTGCCATGTGGAATACAGAAAAATTATAGATATGAAGTACATAAACTATAAAGATGGCTCTATTGTGCATTGGCATATCTTCTTTGACCTAAAAGCTTATTTGATCCTGATTTTAAGGAAATAAGAGCATTTCCTGGGCTGGTAAGGTGGCTCAGTGGTAGAGCGCTTGCCTTGCATGCTCGAGGCCCTGGGTTTGATTCCTCAGCACCACATAAGCAAAAAGAAAAAAAGCCAGAAGTGGCGCTGTGGCTCCAGTGGTAGAGCGCTAGCCTTGAGCTGAAGAGCTGAGGGACAGCGCCCAGGCCCAGAGTTCAGGCCCACGACTGGATCCAAAAAAAAAAAAAAAAGAGCATTTCCTGTAGATGGTCTCAGTACTGAGGCCAGTAAGTATATGTTCATCTAGTCTAAGTCAATTTCGTCCAGGTCAGAGGTGGCCCCATGACCTTGGTGCCAGATCATACTGGCTTGCTTTGCCACTTTGGTACATGCACACTGGGCTCCTGGACAGAGGGAAGACTTTGGACCTTCTGCTAGCTCTTGAGTGCATCGTACTATTTCTTTTCTAGAGCCAGAATACTATGTGTACTGAGAATATGGCTATGTCTGACTGGGCACATTCATGATTCATCTGCAGACGTAGTTCCACAACAGATCTCCCTTGTACTCCTTCCATGCCATAATGCATGAAGATGATAGTAGTTGGCTTTTCTACACTGTTCAACACAGCATCTCGCCTGGGGTAAGCACTAAATAAATTTAATCTTTTCTTATCATTATGATTTAACACAACAATGACTCATATTTACAGAATGCTTGTATTTTCTAGGCACTGCTACAGGATGACACCAGGCAAACATGTTTCCTTGCAGACGAAACTTGTTTGTGAAAAGCACTGACATTTGACAGAAATGTTCTGGAAGACAGACGTGAATTTAAATCTCAGCTCTGTTGTTTTCCAGCCGGGTGAAGTAACACATATCAAGTGTGCAAGTTTGAGTCCGTTCAGACTGCTATAGCAGAACACCCTAGTCTGGATCACTTACAAACAGCAGCAGGAATTTATTTCTCACAGTTCTAGAAGCCAGGAAGGCCAGGGCCAAGATGAGGGAAGAAGGGGAGTCTGTAAGGATTTACTTCCCAGCTGTGTCCCTACGAGGTGCAGGACAGAGGCTGCTCTGTAGAGCTTCTTTTGGAAGGACACCAGTCCTCCATATCAGCCTCTCCGTCCTCAGACCTAATTGCTTCCCAAAGCCCTCACCCCCGACACTCACACTGATGATAAGGCTTTAACATGTGAGCGAGTGTGTGTGTGTGTGTAGCAACATTCAGACCTTAGCACTGTTTTCTTCTCATCTGTAAAAATTACATAATAGTCCTCACTTCACAAGCAATGAGAATCTGCCCCATGTATCCCTATCACCAGAATGTTCCTTTTGTTGTTGTTGTTGTTAAGGACAAAGATCAGTGTCCTAAATACATACCTCCCCCACATCTGTGGTTATTAAAGTCCTTTTTCTCATCAGACCAGACCTGGTGCTAACTTCATGGATGCTAGTTCCCTTCCCCTGTTACTGTTCCAGTTAAATAAAAACACCATGTCTGGAAGGAGTTACAAGTGAGTTCTGCATCAGGAATTCATACTTCAACTCGAAGGAAAATAGACTTTGTTTATGTTATTTTTTCCCTGTGATTCTGTTACACTGGCATTGCCATCTAATGATGAAACCCTCTTGATTAGTAGATCATGCTTCCTGAAGGATTCTTCTCTGTTAGTGAAGGTGTAGGGTCAGTATCTCAAGTCTTACAAGCTTTTGTGCTCAGTGGTCCAATCTTTGCTTGACACTGAAAACAATAATAGTGTCTGCTGATGTTTGTTAGGGGCACATGGTAGCCACACACAGGGTATCCTGGAACTCAACTTCAGTCCTGTTCTTCCCAAATGCCAGCTCTGTGAGCTGAATCTGTTATATTTTCTTTTGCATTTCTTCCTTTATTATTTGAGCAATAACAGTACCTACCTAATCGGGTTGCCTGTGTGGAATAGCACACAGTCAGTGTACAGCGTCTGGCATGTAGTAACTGCAAGTGTCACATCTAAAGATAGCAGAGCCACTCTAGATACGTGTGGATGCGAGGTGGGAATACACTGGGGACAGTGATGCCAGCTAGCTGTCACCTGGATGGAGTCACCATAACCAGGTAGGAATGGGACTGTCAATCTCAATGACTGGTCTAGCATAGGCTGCCTGCCTGACGTGCTCACTGGCAAAGCCAGCTTGGAAATTCTGGTGTGGAGAGAGTGGTACTTATAGGCCACTTGTGACAACACAACCACAAGGCAAATTCAAGTGTCAGTCACTTGTGTTTATCACAGAGAGCTGTCTTAGGAAAGGAACAACCAGCAAACAAGACAGTTCCAGAATTTCTTCCTAAAAAAAGGAAACTGAGACCTGAAGAAAGACCAACAATCCCACAGCATGCCTCTTGCTGACAAACTCATGTGCCTCTTGTAAGTTTTTGCAAGGAAAATTCTGAACTAAGATGGAGACAAGCCAAGAAGGAGCTGACTCATTTGGGGCAACAGTGGCTCCACATATTTAAAGGTTGAGTGTGTGAGTGTGCGTGTGTGTGTGTGAGTGTGTGTGTGCGTGTGTGTGTGTGTGAGTGTGCGTGTGTGTGAGTGAGTGTGTGTGTGTGTGAGTGTGTGCGTGTGTGTGTGAGAGTGTGTGTGTGCGTGTGTGTGTGTGTGTGTGCATGTGTGAGTGTGTGTGTGTGTGAGTATGTGTGTGAGTGTGTGTGCGTGTGTGTGTGCGTGTGTGTGTGTGTGTGCGTGTGTGTGTGTGTGTGTGTGTGTGTACTAAGGTGCACTGGAGTGTTCTGGGAGAAGAGATGCTGAATGCTTGAACACAGCACCAAGTGAATGTGGTGGCCAGCCCCTTGAGCCCTGAAGGACTCAAGGCTTTAACCTGTGTCAGAACCACTGAAGATCCACCATCCCCAGGCTGGGGGTTTCTGTGGGAGGAGTTAGGTATCTAGGTGAATCTGATGCTCACCAAAATACTGAGACCTGCCCCTTTAGTCCCTCCCACCCAAAGCGGTACTTGCCCCTACCTTCTTATTTCTGGCAGGTTCTCTGTACAGAAAGTACAAAGGTGGGTGAACACATAGATCAATGTTAGTGAAAGATGCTTCCTGGCCCGTTCTACCTACACATGCTCGGGTTGTACTTGTTCCAAAGAAGGGGGAAGAAGGTGGGTGTTGTTGTTGGTTCTAGGGTCTGCACTCTAGTATTTGGCCCACACCTCCAGCCATTTTTATTTGAGTTTTTTCATACAGGGTACCATGTTTTTGCCTAGGGCCATTCTCAGACCTCTATCCTCCTGCCTCTGCCTCTTGTGTAGCTGGAGTTACAGACATGCACTGCTACTTCAGGTCCCCTGGTCCTGATCTCTAAAACTTGGCTTGAAAGGCTTGTTTCTTTTCTGCTATTTTCAGAACTCTAAACTCAGTCATGGGGGCTCACTTGTTCCTGCTAGGAGGCTACATGGCTGGACCAACCAACAATGACCATGGAAAGAGTCTACCCTGAAGCCAGGCTGTATTCTTTCAGCACAGGAATGAGTTAACAGAAGGTAAAACCTAAGACAATTTGGCTGCAGGGGCCAGGGTAGCTGGATCACCTCATCAGCGGTGGTTGGTGGTCGTGAAGAGAGTTTAAAGGTATGATGGTTTACTTAGGAATTAACCAAGAATAAGCTGCTCCTCCCACAGCCCTCTCAGCTGAATGCCCAAGTTATTTTCCTCCCCTGAGAAGATGCCAGTTCTACCCGAACATCCACTGTTCTTTCGGATTTCATGTGAATTTCTTTGGGATACGAAATTTGCTTCTGCAGCCTACCAGAACAGGCCTGTGTGGTCGTAGACTCTCCTCGTCTCAGACAAGGTCAGGGTTAGTCGGTGGTCTCTGTCTCACCTTCTTAAGCAATGTGGTGAACTCACAAGGTGTTGGTTCGGGTACGTGTCTCTGTTCACACTGATGTGGTTATGGCCACATTTCAGGAGACTGAGTTCTTTTGTCGTTAAAGAAGTATGCTGTGGAGATCAGTGAGGGCAAAGAGGACCTCTGGAGCCCCAGTCTCTGGAGCCATAACCTCATTGTGTCTCCTTGGCAGCGCAGGCAGGCAGGCACCCTGCTGATCTGTCAAACTCTCACATGGGCGTTAAGAAGATTAAGATAATAGTGTGCCTGACACTGCTAATAAGAAAGATTCGAAACAACTGGCAGGACCAGATTGAGCTATGAAATGCTTGTTATGGATGATGATTCTGTGTCACAAAAACAGTCTGTAAGGTCAGCTTCATGTCAGACACTAGCAGGGGAGAGGAGATGCCCAGGATGCCAGGGCAGGGGCTGAGCTGCCACACGGTGCCTGGCGATCAAGCGGATGGGCTGGCGTGAGCCTTCGGAGCCTCATCCCCTGACAGACCCATCACTGATGATTGCCAGCTTGGAAGGATGGAGAGGACAGGCGTGCAGGTGACAGTGACACAGACATCATTTATACTCAAACATCCTAAATGGATTTTCCCAAATCCAAGAATTCTCATTCTAACACCCCCCTTTCCTACCTGGTCAGGACAAATGACATGCCAATTCTTTTGTTATTTCCTTCCTTCCTTCCTTCCTTCCTTCCTTCCTTCCTTCCTTCCTCCCTCTCTCCCTCCCTCCCTTCTTTTGACAAGGAGAGCATAGCTTCAGCCACAGGAAACTGAAGACTCTGTGGGTCTTGCTGCACACAGTCCCTGCCCAGCTCACTCTACCTTCCTCCTCAGCTCCCTAGGGCCCTCTTTGTGGCCTCTGGGGTTGTCAACACCCCTACACTGTGACTCCCTGCTCTGGCAGCTGCTTGGTGGAAGCTAGCTCGTGCTAGACACACTGGTCTGTACTTTGGAGCAGGAGAAGACACTCCACTGCGCTCTCTGCCACATCTTTCATTCCTGTAGAGAGAAATGCCACCAAGAGACCGGGAAACATCTCTCCCCACATTCTTGCCACATGGAAGCAGTGAGAAATGGTGCAGTTATGAATGAATCTTGGGTCTGCATCATCTTTTGATTTGCACATAGGATGCAACAGGTCTGCAGATAGGTGGAATACGTAGCAGGCTCCTCTCATTCACTGCGACAGCAATGGCATAAGAGCCTTGTGAGAGAGGGATCTGCAAGGGGATTTCTGTAACAGAAAGCAACCTCTTGCCCACCAATCTCTGTCTTAGGAGTTTAGCTCAAAAAAGTAAAACCACTTACATATGTAAAAAATTCTGAGAAGTGCATACCTATCATCTATCACCTGGGAGGCAGAGGCAAGAGAATCATGGGTTCAGGACCAGCCTGGGCTAAGTGAAGTTCCAGTCTATGCTGAATTGAAACTCCTTTGTGCAATCACTTAAAGATAATAAGAAGAAATAAAAAAGAAAGTTCCAGTCCTGCTCAGGGTATATAGTGAGACCCTGCCTCAAACAAAACAAAACAAATTGTCTAGAAGCAAAGCACTGATTGGAAAGGATGACTACAAAAGATGACTGACAGCTTTTGAGAACAGGGGAAATACAGGCAGGTAAGGTTAGTTTGTGTTAAGGACAAGAGATGAGGAGGAATTGGAAAAAACCAAAAGAGCCCCAAAAGTAAAACGTTAGCCTGTACGTGTCAGGGAAGCCGGCTGAGATGTGCGTCCTGAGGTGAGGGCTTGGCGGGGAAGTGTGCCGGCAGGAGCTTGGCATGGGAACTTCCCCAGCATGGGACGGTGGGGAATGGGAACACACTGGAGACACGCACCCAGGATAAAGGCCACAGTCCATGTTTGAATGAGCTCCAGTGTGGACAATGGTCCCAAATTAGGACATAGGACCAGTCACTGGATTTCCTGCCATCAGGAAGGAGGCGACTTCCATCAATAGAGGACAGCCACCTGGAGGTGACAGCCTTGTGCTTCTAGTTGTAGCCATTCCCAACAGTGCAGGGATGGTGTTGGGGCAGTTGGCACATCATGCCATATGCTACAGGACAGCATGATCACTGCAATGACATAGATTCATGAGTGTGTGTGTGTGTGTGTGTGTGTGTGTGAGAGAGAGAGAGAGAGGGAGAGAGCGAGAGAGAGGGAGGGAGGGAGGAAAGGAGGGAGGGAGAAAGAGACTCTAGGGAGAAGAAGAGAAGGAGAAGGAAGAAGAGGAGGAGGAGGAGGAGGAGGAGGAGGAGGAGGAGGAGGAGGTTGTCGACAATGACAATGGCGGTGACGACAAGGGCCTTTTGGATTTTCGAAGCATAAAATTTACTCCGAACACAGTTCTGAAGTCTAACTGGACTCCATTCCAACAAACCCACTGGGACCCCAGGCTGGACAGTTCTGGGGGAGCATGGCCCTCAAGGATTCTCTGACTTGGTCACAGTGCAAATAGCACTCAGACTCCCGACTGAACCAATGTCGGTTCCTGAGAACTCCGCTGCTTCTATTTTTGAATGGGTTAGAAATAGAACCAAGGGATAAATTTTGTCTCCTTTTAGCTTGTCAGGAGTGGGTACCTTGAATGTGGGTTAGAATTGGAAACCAGAGTAAAAGGCAAAGACCCCAGATGACACCCACTGTCACCGAGAGGTAGCAAAACATGGAGAAAGCTGCAAAATTAAGGTAGTATCTCTGTCCCAGCCCTCACCAGACAGCCCGGTGTGATGAAGGCACTCATCTTGAGACTAATTAACATGCTATAAAAATGTAGAGACCTTGTAATTAGACACATAGCCAGTTCTAAACCCTACCTTCCCACACTGTATTATGAGCAAGGCAGGAACCATGCATTGGCTTGCCATTGCTCCCGAGATATCTTTCACGGTGTGAAGTTCTGCCAATGAGGAAGAGTTTAGGAATGATGAAGATGAGCAGGTGTTATCCTTGGATAAGACAAACAGATTTTATTTGGAAACAATTATCTGGGCAAACATTTAAATAAATTAAAATCAACTTTAAAAAATACTAGCCTGAATTAGAATGTAAAGATTTCATTCACAGTAGCCATGAAAATATATTATACTTAAGAATTCATTTAACAAGGATTTGCAGAATGAATAATAGAGAAGGCTATCCAAATCAACTGACTTCAAGTCAATGAGACATTCTTACATCTTCTTTCTATTGTGAAGATATCAATCACTGGTACTGGAGTTTGATACAGGGCTTTGTACTCTCACTTGGCTTCTGTACTCAAGGCTGGCACTCTACCACTTGAGCCACAACAAAACTTCAACTTTTTGCTGTCTAACTGGAGATAAGAGTCTTACTGATTTTTCTGCCTGGGCTGGCTTGTCAGATCTCAGCCTTCTGAGAAGCTAGGATGAGAGGTATGAATCATCAGCACCTAATAGTTTATTTGAACTAGATAAAAATCACCCTTAGTTTCATCAAAAGAGATAAATATGAATGTAAAGTCATACTGAAGACAGTGGGAATGAACACTGGCCAGTTGGATATTAAATGTTTTTAAAGTTGCATAAATGTATAACTATTGATAGTAAAATATAAAGCAGGCTTTCTATTGTGTGGCCAGCCATGCTTCCTGTTTCTGGACATGGAAATTAGCATCTCTCTCTCTAGCCAACTCTGCATTCTTGAGGCCCTTATTTTGTCCTGGGGACGTCTTCATCTCAGTCCATCAGCCCAGAAGAGCCATCATCCTGTGTTCCCTTGGTATCTTTTCTTGGAAAAGCAGGGCAGCCCCATGCTATGCATTCCTCTGGAGGAGTCTCCAAGGTGAGTCTCCAAGGTCTGACTACCAAGGCACAACCTGCAGTTGGGTGTCCAGGACCTGAACACCTGACACAGAAGGGGCTTATCCTACTGGGATGTTTCTCACTTCTGGTTGGCTAGACAGGTAAGCCATGCAGACTCCATTTTAAAATTTCAGCTGTTCCTTGGTCACATTCTAGAGTCCTTCACATCACCTGTGTTCAAACCCATCATGCACTTTTTTAAATATTAGAAAAATAAATTATGAAAAGTGGAATGAGAAAAAGAAAGATAAACAACTGCCAAGCAGATTCAAGCTTCGGTTTTTATTGTTGTATTCAACAGACAGAAAGATGCTGTTCTGTTGCTATAAATGTCACTTTGCGCTTTGGCCGCACTTGTTGACCAACTGCACTGTTATATAACTCATGGCAGAAAGACCAGTTTTTACTTTAGCTGAGGTTTCTTCACACCCTGTGGTCTACGTATGAAGACTTACATTTTTATAGTATTTCACTTTTTGTGGTACTCAAACCATGTCTTTTTCCTACTCTGAGGTATTGAAGCAGCTAATTAAGAACCCCACTTTTCAGATAAGTCATGAAGCTCCTTGAAGAAACATCTGTGACCCATCTGAAGTGGGGAGAGATGGAGCTGGAAGGGCCCTGTAATGACCTGATTCATGACCCCAGGTTCTCTCCCCTCCTGAATGGGACCATGTGCATGCTGATGAACTGAGCTCCCAATCTATGATCCCAGGACTTGAACCCATGGCTCTGCTGGACAGCACATTGTAAGGACCGATGCTCCAAGGCCCTGTTTATAAGCTTTTGCCATCCCCTATCCTTTGCAGAGGAAACTCACCAAGCTATCCAGAGCTCTTGTACGAATGATGTGATTCTCACATTGCATCAGTGTCAGGAGGAAAATTTCAAATGACTCATCACTCAGAAAGCAAATATCACTGCAGCAAAGTCACTAGAGGAGACAGCACTACTCTCTTCAAGAAGAGAGATGTAGTTGGGTCTGCTGATGGTGCACACCTGTGATTTTGGTGCTCAAGTGGCTGAGGGAGGAGGATAGAGAGTTTGAGGCCAATCTGAGTTACAGAGAGACAGCACAAAAGACAGAGAGAGAGGAGGAGGAGAAAAAGAAAGAGGGGAAGGAAGAAATAATGAAGGGAGGAAGAGATGACAGAAGAGAAAAAGGAAGGAAGGAGAGAGAAAAAACAAGGAAGAAGAAGTGAAGGGGGGAGAGAGAGAGACGAGAGAGCACAGATATGCTACATATTAGGCTACATATCTGTTTTCAACAAACGTCGGGTCACAGTGCAAAACAGCAAGTCAGTAGCCTCGTATACGCCAAGCTTGCAAATAGAAACTACAAACAGATCTTGGAGATTTCAAGCAAAAGCTCAGTCCGTTGTCCAGAAGGGCGCTGTTCCCAGTGTTAGGTACGAGGGTCCAGCAGTGGCATTGGTGAGTAAAGGTGTGTGTGGGGTCACCTTGGGCTGTGTGCAGTTCAAGGTGCGAATGAGCACCCCAGGAAGGCAGCACAGCACCAGGAAAGACTGTGGCTCCAGGACCCAAGGGTCCTGGTTTGAATCTAAGCCAAGCTACTTCCTGAGGAATGGTTTTACGTCCCGCTCTGCCTGGCAGATTTCTTCTTATTAAAACAAAGAGAAATTGCTGGTATATGGATGGTGAGAAACCATTTACAAAAAGCACCAGGCATCTGTTTGCACCCCATTAGGCCCTTTGAAAACCATTGCAAATTTATTTTTGCCTATATGATTACACAGAATGGAAACGGCTTTGGGTGGGGTACGGCCTTTACATGAAGAAGAATTACAGATAAAAGGAAACACAGGAAGAACTGCCTCAGAGTTCCTAGGAGACACTGAAGTAGTCAGCTTGAGGGCTCATCGAGATGGCGAGTGTATGGCAAAACTGGCTCTGTGCTGAGAGGTGGTTTTACAGAGGATTCCCACAAGTCTAACATGTATGGAGAAGACAGAATGGCTTGATGTGTAGTTCAGAAGATCCGACCATTAGTACCTTTGATCCTCTTCTTCATACATTTGTTACTCTCCCAAAGTCCCTCAGAATGTACAGAAACAGAATTGTCTTTAACTTATTGCATGCAGAGCAACACATAATTGGGACAATTCGGATTTTCCCCTCCTGGCTTGCGTTGCTCCAGTTGGCCATCTACGCCAATCACAAGACTCTTGTTTCTCAGAGTTGTGTAAACTTAAGCCAAGTAATTGAGTACAAATCAGGACAGATGTTTAATCATACAGACACTTCACACCCGTTTTTTTTTTTTTTTCCTCCAGGCACCAAAAAACATTTTGGACTTTTTCTTTAGTTTATATGGCCATATTTATTTATGTACTTTGGATAATTAACTTAGTTTTGCTGTGTACATTCAGATATTTAACAACATAAGGCTCAGCTCCAAGATTTGTCTGAATCTATATCTCGCAAAGCCAACTTGGATCAGCTTAAAGATCAAGTCACCAAAAGCCACCTTGCAAGTTTTGGTGGCAGGTAGAAAATCCAAGCCTATGGCCTGCTTCTTGTAGTAAATAAAATAGCCAGCTAGGATCGCTTTCTGATGATGTTCACTGAGAAGTGAGAAGCAGGCATTGGTTCTCCTTAATTTAATTCAACAAATATTTATTCAGAACTTACTACTGTGCTGAGGCCCTGAGGATTCAAGGCTGATTAAGATTGACTCAGGTTAGGCCTGAGGAATGAAATCTGGAGCTTAAGTGCTGATCACTTAAGCCTACCCTGGACTCCTGCTGATGAAGAACTATGACCAGGACAGCGAGAAGCTTTCCAGGGACAAAGGGCAAGTATCTGGCGCCATGGTGAAGGGGATGATAGCGTTACCACCAAAGGAATGGTGGCAGATGAAAAAACAGTACAGCCTTCTCCCCATAGCCGAGGGGCTTGGGTACCAATCCATCCCTCACCTGAACATACAGGAAAATACCTCCATTGGCACAGGGCAGCTATGTCCTCACACAAATGGTCTGCGTGTCCTCAGATGGCTCCTGCTCTGGAGGCGGAGGCAAGGCCACTAGGCCCCTTATTACATCTTAAGCGCCATCCATTCTGGGCAAACCAGATGTTGAGCCCACTGCAATGAAGACTCAGTGTCTTTGTTATCTAAGGAGATAGCAACTGAGACTTGTATGTAGCTATGCATATCCAACACCTGCTAGAACCCGTGTGGTAAACAAAGTCTGCTAGTTAGGTGAGGGCGATTGGCTGTGCTAGTTAAATCACTTTTTTTTTTTTTTGTCAGCCATGGGGCCCAAACTCAGGGCCTGGGCTCTGTCCCTGAGCTTTTTCACTCAAGGTGAGTACTCAACCATTTTGAGCTATAGCACCACTTCTGGTTTTCTGGTGGTTACTTGGAGATAAGAGTCTCACAGGACTTTCCTGACTGGGCTGGCTTTAAACCGTAATCCTCAGATCTCAGCCCCCTGAACAGCGAGGATTGCAGGCGTGAGCTACGTATGCCTGGCTCATTAAGTTACTTGTTAATGACTGAATTGAAACTGTGAGCAAACCCCCATCTGATCTACCCCTGTCACGATGATGACCCTATGGAGAGCCAGGTCTACATCCTGAAGTCAAGGGGCTGTTGGGGTGTGGCACCCAACAGGCTCTCAGTGTGTTCCTGGAATGAAGACATTTTGAGATCCCAGTGCACTCCAGGTGCTTCCCAGGAGAGGAGAACTGGAGTTCATTCAAAATGGTTTCTCCATTCACACCTTCCCGGAGACCACAAAATGGAAGCAGGGTTGATGTAGGGGTGGTGGAAAGGCATAAACTGTTCCTGTGACTTGTAACTTCCCCATGATTGAAGGGATGCTGGTAGTCAGGCTACCACGTTGGCCAACACGTAGGGAGAAAACACAACCCCACACCATATGTTGTCTACCCACAACACTGCTGTTCTGAGCTCGGGGCTGACCTTGGACATCATTTCCTTCTGTGTGAATCATTGGAAGGCAATATGCAGTTTCTCAAGTTTGTGTTTGGCTCAGGCTGTCAAATCTCCATCCTGACTTATGAAACACGATTACCCAAGAAGCCTTGGAGAATGCAACATTTGTAAAATTAAAAGCCCGCAGCTCTAATTCCAATTCCAATGGACACAGTTGGACATATAGAGATATAATCATAGGAGATGCTGACAGTGGGTCAATTTAGGGACAGTGTAGGTTCTGGGAAACCCTGGGGCATCCAGCAGGAAAGTGCTAGAGTTTGGAAAGGCAGTGGATGGACGAGAGCATCTTTCATGCTATGCTTTTCTTTCTGGTATTTGTTACAGAAGAGCCGTTTGATATGGACACCTGAACTTTGTGACAGAGCCGAGTCTTGCCAATGGCTTCCACATAAGTAGAATGAGGCAACTCAGCTGCAGTAAATGCAGTTGCTATGGAAGCCCCTGGCTGCGGTTTGGGAAGTATCTGTGATATTTAGGATGACCGCAGTGAAGGTCTGTAACAACATACTCCTTGGGAAGTTTCTTTTTTATCCTGAACTTTAATGTTCTTTTTTTTTTTTTTTCATTTCACCCTGTGGAATTTGGCAAGAGGAAAAATTTAAATCAGATTGGGAATTTTACCTTCTCAGTGAAATAGCTAAAACAGGAGGTCTTGATTTATTCAAACCATATTCTGCTGGAGATAAATTTAACTCTAAATGGAGAAACGGCTTAAAGGTCAAGTTTTGTCTTGGTTACTTTGAAAGAGTTGCTAAGCATTTTGTCCCCCATAGAGGCTGGGTTGACACCGGGAGGTGTTATTTTGTGCTGTTTCACCACAACCATTTTTCCACCTCTGGGTAAGGAGAGGAGAATTATGGCTGCAGAGAGCAAACACACCCTTATGTGGGCATGATGGCAGCTCTGCCCGAGTCACTCAGCCCAGTGGGGGCAGACTTGGTGACTGTCGACGCCGTGGGACACAGAGGACAGAAAGGGCACGCAATTTGGCATCAGTTAGAACCAGGTCCTGACTCCGACTCAGACACGTGCTTCATTGCATGACTCTGGGACAAGTCACTTACCCTCTGCCACAGTTTCTTTTGTGAAATGAGAACCGAGATATCTATTGCTCTAGAGAATTCAGTGAAATAATACACATAAAGTATCATCTGCTGTAATAAGCATCATCCAGAGTAAATCAATGAAAAGGAAGAAGGAGAAAGGAAGACATATGAAGAAGACAGGGAGCAAAAACAAGTGGATCAAGCTGAGACCCTGGTTTCAAGTGCTCCTTCCACTGACCACCAGCTCCCAAAGTCTCGTCCTCCTCCTGCTGTTTCCTTAGCTATCCATCTGGATGGGGAGGTGGCTCATGTCCATGGATATGTTGTGTGACACTCATCTCTAGCAATGCCTAGAGATGCCCTTCTTCTGTATCCATCTTTAAAAAAATCCCACCCAAATTTGACCATGGAACCAAAATTTGACCATCTCTATCTTTTCTTCCTTCCCTCCCTCCCTCCTTCCCTCCTTTCCTTCCTTCCTTCCTTTTTTTCTCCCTCCCTCCCTCCCTTCATTCCTTCTTCCCTTCCTTCCCTTTTCCCTTCTTCCCTTCCTTCTTGTCTTCCTCCCTTCCTGCCCCCTCCCCTCTCCCTTTGTTCCCCCTCCTCTTCCCCTCTGGACTTCCTTGAGGAGTTCCTAGAACTTAACATTTCCGTGGAACTCCTTCCAGGTCCCTAACCCTGCACAGTCTGAGAAAGCCTGGGACATTCTGCTGCAGTCTTCTTTCTCTACTCTGCACCAGGAGGGAGAGGCTGACTACAAATGACCTGAGGTGACTGAACAACTTTTTCTTCTGGTCCTCTCTCTCTGACAGCTCATGTACTGGGCAATGACACTAGTCTCTCTTCAGTGAAATGTTCTCTTCTTTTTGTTGCCTGGATTTTACATTAATCTTCTACTTCTCCCAAACCTCAGAGGACATCTGTGTATTCTCTGTGTGCTTCCCAATCTCATGACCCAGTGACTTTGTTTCACCACTTTCCTATTTATATCAAGAACTAAGAAATGGCCAAGGCCGGTGGCTCATGCCTGCAATTCTAGCTACTCAGAAGGCTATGATCTGAAGAATCACAGTTCAAAGCAAGCCAAAGCAGAAAAGTCTTCAAGGTTCCATCTCTAAAATAATCAGCAAAAAAGCTGGGCTGGAGGTGTGGACTAAGTGGTGAGTTCCAGTTGACCAAGCAAGTGTGAGGCTTGGAGGTTAAGCCCGGGCACTGGATGGTGCAGTGGGTGGGGCAGGAAAAACCACAACAGGGAAATGGCTCCTGAACTTGGCCTCTCATCAATGTGCTGATTGGCCACTGATTTCTATATCCGTCTTGCCCAATAGAAGATGATAAGATGATGGAATATATTATGCCTAGTCCATCCAATATGGTAGTCACTAGTCATGGGTAGCTATTGAGTAACTGACACCTGGCTAGTCTGACTGGGGAGCTAAATTCTAAGGTAAGCTTAATTAAGCTCATCACCATACTGGATAGCACGGCTGTAGAATGTAGAGTGCTGTTCTTCTACACCACAATCTCAGGCTGAACGGGATCAAAACTGAAGGCCTTCAGAGCCATTTCCTCCCACCCTTTCTATGGCATAATCCACGCTCAAATATGTGTTACCACTTCCATCCTGATTCCCCGTAAGTCCCTCTGATTCTCACTGGTCTGCCTTGAAATGTGTCTGGGCCTTCTGCACTTTCTGACCACACCCCCATTCAGGACCTCATCCCACCAACGCCATCCTAAGAGCCCTCATGTCCACACATCTAGCTATTGCTGCTGATCTAACCGCATTCTAACCATGCTTTGCTAAGATACTTACCTGCTCCCAGCCTCAGTGGCTCCACGCTCCTCCCTACTTCAAGGCTAGAACCTTTGCTGTTTTCAAAAAGGTGTTGAAGGTAATATGGTCCCACCAAATTTGGTCAATGTTTTCTTCCATGATATTCTCTCTCTCTCCCTCTCTCTCTGTCTTTCTCCCTCTTTTTCGGGGATTATCTCATGTAAACATGTTATTCTCATTCTATTGGTCTTTCAAATTCTACATGTCCAGACCTGATTGAAGACACCGGCCCTCCAGGAGAGCCCAAGTTCCAAAACAGACACATCTCTCACTTCTGAATTCCTGGGGTGTTCATAATGGACGAAACTTTGACCTGCTGCCTATTCTTCTGTGCATATAACCTTTCCTCTCAGGTTAGACTTGAAGGCACGGGGGCTTCTTCAGTAGCCTCTACAAGACTCAGCTCTACACTGAGTGCCCAACAGATGTTGAGTCAGCAAGTTCAGGTTAAGAACTGGACATGAAAACACCAGAGAACACAAACAGTAGACTCACATGGTTAATCATTTACTCCCAGATTTCCATAGTTCCTGCTCACCCTGGGGTCTGGCAACCCGAATTCCCTATTTGCTATATCTCCCTTCCTCCAAGAAACTACACGTGCTGCCCCTGATGGGGTTTAAATAGAAAGTGTAGGGTTTTCTGTTTTTCTGCTGGACCTGAGACTTTAAATGACATGAGACTTATTCATGGGGACAGATCAAATGATTGAAAATACTTCAGTAATAATGCTTGAGCCACTTCATTATAAACACTAACACAATAGATCAAAGACTAAACTATAAAAGTCTCAAATCTTACAGGGGGAACTGCAGAGTTGAATAAAATAACCCTTCAATAGCACGTTATGATATTGGATTGGATGCACATACCACAGAGATGGAACAGGCATTTTGGTTTTAAAGGATAATCTAAATGACCAATGCTTAAACCAAAGGAGCTTGTTAAAGTTCCAAATTCCAGTCTGTGTAAACTAAGCAGAAAGTCAAACATAGCCAGATCTCAAGCTAGCGGCTGCTGAGTCAGAGTAGGAGACAGGCCCAAACCTCGGCCACACAGGTCAGCCGTGGTGTCAGTGTGGGTTGCATAAAGCAAACTGTGACTATTTCTTACTTCTGTGTTTAGCTAATAAAAGACAGAAAAGAAAATCACCAGCATTTTTGCACATCATGAAATTAACGATCTCTAATTCCTTCTCTAAAGTGTGTGGAGTCAATTATGTACTAAAATTCAGGATTTCTCAGATTGTACAAAGGTAATTCGAGTCACAAGCCTATATATAACATATATAGTGTATACAGTGTAACATCACCAGTGTAGCGTTACCCTACACCAAAAATGCGAATATTTCTGCAGCATGATGTATGGGTTTCAAATCTACACAGGGGTCTATGAATTTGGATTAAGTTCACTAACAAATGGGCTCATATCAGGTCAGGTTTTGACCCTTAAATGATGCTGATGGTTTATTATTATTATAATAATTATGTCTATGAAGTTCACTGTGATAACACAATGCATGTACAACTCAATGTATGCTGTCCATTTAAAAATCTTAATAAATACATAATAAGTGATGAGTGTTGAGTTCTGTATCTAGAGACTGTTTATTAGAAATTCCAAATTGTCTGTGTTTCTGTACTATTCTACATAATTTTCTACAAAGAGAGGTAGTCATTTTCAGAAATGTTGAAAAAAATCCAGTAGGCAGTAATTCTGAAGGTTACCACTAATCTACAATAGACAAAACATGGAGGTACTGGTATATAGGTAAGAAGAATATAGAACAGCATTCTGTACAGCAGAAGAGAATCTAGGGAAACTGGTAATGAGATCTCATTGCAAGAGAATCTAGAGTTCAGAAAGTTGCTGCAGACTATGGAAAATTGAATTTTGACATGGGCTCCAAGACTATTTGTTTAAGGGATGGGGGGAGAAGTCTCTTCACTAATAGTGCTTGGATTACTTCATTTTCATAGGCTAAAGAAGGAAGTTAGAAACTTACCTCACATCATAAATAGAAAGTAATGCAACAGATCGAAGATTGACCCGGAAGAGCGAAAACTATAAAACGTGTAGAAGAAAACACAAGAGTGAATCTTTCTAACCTTGGGCTTGGCATCAACTACTTATATATGAGACCCAAACCACAAGCTACCAAAGAAAAAGTAGATCAATTGGGTCTTAAAAGTTAAAGACAGAGGTTGGATGTGTGGCTCAGTAGGCAGAGAGCTAGCCAGTGAATGAAAGCCTTAGGAACTGAGTTCTAGTTCTTGTCTCAGACTCCCCCCCCCCCCCCAAAAAAAAAAAAGAAAAGAAAGAAAAAGTTAAAGATTGTGGTACATCAGAGGACAATATAGGTAAAATAGCACAAATCTGGGCTGGGAAGGTGGCTCAGCGCTTGCCTTGTATGCCTGAGGCCCTGGGTTCGATTCCTCAGCACCACATAAGCAGAAAAAAAAAAAGCCAGGAGTGGCGCTGTGGCTCAAGTGGTAGAGCTCTTGCCTTCAGTTGAAGAGCTGAGGGATAGCGCCCAGGCCCAGAGTTCAGGCCCCACGACTGGACCCCCCCCCCAAAAAAAAAATAGCACAAAGCTGGGCATATGCTTGTAATCCCACACTTGGCAGGCTCATGAGTTTGGGGCCCACCTGGACGACTCAGTGAGACCCAGTCTGTCCCCTGCTCCCCTCACGAAAACGATTTGGTTAGTGTACTAAATGCTACCCAACCACACAATTTAAAAGGCTCACAATAAAGACATTTATCACAATGAAAAGAAAACAACAACCAAACCGATAGTGGAGTCTCTTGGGGAGCTGCAGGCAGCTAGAGACTGAGGGATGTTGGAAATACAGTAAGAAATTCTAAATGACAGTACAAATTGGTGTTCTGCTTTCAATGGGGCTGTTTCCAAAGTATTTCAACAGATCTGAGAGCTTGTCAACAGCGGCACTGTCTGCACTGGGGGTGGCTCCTTCCCTCGGTGGGGCTGCCCTGCGCACTGCAGAGTGCTGCTCCCACCCACTGTGTGGCAGCACATCCTCACCCCAGTGCCGTCGCGATGATGACCCAAATGCCTCTCAAAAGGGTTAAGTGTCCTCTGGGTGAGATCAGCGCTGGCTGAGAATTCCTGCCCTGACTTCAAGAATGGTTTGCTGTCTTGGGATTACATCCTCCTCAAGAGTTTCTTTAAAAGAAAATAGTAAGTCCATTTCTCAGATTGCCCAAGTAACAGGGAAATTGGGGAGGAGAAAAGAAACCAACAGCATTAGAGATACGCTGGCAACCCTCAAAAGTTATTTCCCGGTCAGGAGCTGTGGCTCACACCTGTAATCCTAGCTACTAAAGAGGCTGAGATCTGAGGATTGTGGTTTGAAGCCAGCCTGGACAGGAAAGTCCATGAGACTCCTATCTCCAATTAACCACCCTCTCCCCCACCCCACCCCCAAAAAAGTGGAGCTATGGTTTAAGTGGTAAAAGGCCAGCCTTGAACATGACAAAGCTAAGGGGCAGCGTCCAGCCCTGAGTTCAAGCCCCAGGACAGGTACAACCAAGCAAAACAAACAACAACAACAAAAGTATTTCTCCTTCTTGGGGCCAAACCATAGCATCATTGTGCGAGCAGCATGTTTTCTTACTGGCAACTAAATGCCCTGGCAAAGGGCTCAATGTGGATAGCACATTAAAAAGGGGGAGAAAAAAATGTGTGTGCAAAATGTTCCCTTCTCAAACCCTTTAAGGGCAAAGCCTACCACGCTGTCTGCATTCCAGGATAATGACAGCCCCGGGTCCCTGGTCCACCTCCCCACCTTCTCCTTCGAAAAGGCCAACGGCACTTCCCACAGAACTCCTGGAATCAGACCCTGCAGCACAGAGAGTGAGCTGTGCTCTGGACCCTCCCTGGGGCTGCCAGAAGTGCTCGAGGCTGTTACACAGGTTTCTCTGGGTCTCTGAGTGCCAGGTCCTTTGCCCAGAGTTCTCCAATAGGTCGGAAAGATGAACGTAAGCCTTTTGTCCCATAGGCGAGGGGTTGGAAGTACAGAGGAAGGGGAAGAAGGAGGGCTTGGAGCCTGTGTCCAGACCCCTTTCCTCATTCACCAGAAGGCAGCCAGCTCCAGTGAGAAGTCACTTAATCTCTGTGGCCCCTCGGTTTGTGTGTCTCAGATCAGCAACTTTTGGGAATGAAATGATGCCCTCAGTGGCACCAGCCTCGCCCTGGGGACGGGGACGGATGGAGTGCTTGTGTCTCCTCAGACTTGGATGTTGAAGCCCTAATCTCCATGGTGATGGGGCAAGAAGGGAAGGAGCCTTGGGAAGTACTCAGCATTCTACAAGGTCCTGAGGATGGAGCCTACAAGGGAAGACCCGCGTCCTTCTAAGGAGACAGGAAAACTAATGCTCACTCTCTGATACGTGAGGATGCAGAAGAAGGTCGCTGTCTGTGGATCCAGTAACTCATCACGCCAGCCTGGGGTCTCAGGCCTCCAGCCTGCAAGGCATCCGTGCATGCTCTTTAAGGTGCTCCATCCATGGCACGCTGCAACCGCAGTGCCAGTCCAGGAAGATGGCCTCCTACCCCATCAGGCACCCCCCCTCCCCCCAGCCAAGAGACTAGCCCCACCCTCACATGCTGTCTCCCACCCTCCGGTGATCAGGACTGACTGCAAAGGAGAGCACAGCTGGCGCTGGCTATGATCTCACCCCATGGCGCTGTCTTCTACCTGCCTTGGTAGGCAAAGGCTGGGTGGCAAAAGCATCCAAAGGCTGGACGCCTGGTCTTGAACCACAAACCTCCCCTGCTTCAGGCTCTTCTTTGTGCCATGCTTTGCTGTGAAAGGTGTCTGCTCTGAGGTAATGACTTCTGAGTACACCAAGCTTCCAAATTCCTTCCTAATTGTTGTTGCTGCTGTGATACTTGAGTTTGAAGTTAGGGCCTTGAGCTCTGCCACCTAACCTTTGTATGCTGTAGTTAGTTTCCAGGTAGGGTCTTGCATTTATGCCCAGCCTCAGCCTGAGATCCTCCTATCTATGGACTCTCAGTAGCTGGGATCACAGACAAGTGCCACCACACCCGTCTGTCAGTGGCTGAAGGAAGGTATCATTGACAGTCTCTTCCTACCAAACAACAGGAGTACACACAAAGGAAAATAGGCTGCAGAGACAGAAATAATTGGAAGAAGTATTTGAAAAATAAAGATGGATAAAGGTAAACTTAACAAAAATAAATACCTCAAAATGCCACTATTAAACATTCAGTCAACAAAATAATTGATCATATACAAAGTCCTATGGGGAAGTCTCAGTTATTTCCACAGCAAGAAATTATTTAGGCTTTACTCTGTGATCACCTTGTTGTAAATTAGAAATGAATTTTAAGAAAGTAGGGAATAGGGGCTGGGAAGGTGGCTCAGTGGTAGAGCGCTTGCCTTGCATGCTCGAGGCCCTGGGTTCGATTCCTCAGCACCATATAAGCAAAAAGAAAAAAGCCGGAAGTGGTGCTATGGCTCAAGTGGTAGAGCGCTAGCCTTGAGCTGAAGAGCTGAGGGACAGCGCCCAGGCCCAGAGTTCAGGCCCCACGACCGGACCCAAAAAAAAAAAAAAGAAAGTAGGGAATAAAAGTTCTAACTAGTTTTGAATTAATAACCACCACAAACAAGAACATTCTTTGTTTACACGAGATGAAAGGAAATATTAAAAGTAACAATTCAGCCCGACTCAAAGAAAAGACTACCCAGTTCAACTAAGCATCCTGTTCAAGGCATTTTTATTTTGAAAAGCAAAAATATAACTAGAAAAATTAAACAGAGAATGCAGAAGGGATTAAATAAATGCATTGAGAAATGGATTAAAATAACTAATAAATCCAGAAGGTAGATTCACTGATAAACCTAATAAAATAAACAGTCATGGGGGAAGTCCAAAAGAACATCAACAAGATCACCAATACATGATGTGGGAGTCACAGCATCACAAAAGAAATCCAAGCTGCAGTGGTGTGGCGCAGAAGAAGGAGAGTGGACAAGGAGGAAATAAAAGTCACCAAATCTGACAATCGCAACAGATCACTATCCATGGAAGGAACAGAGCCGGCCCTGAGGATCATATCCATAAAAGGAACGGAGCCCAAATGTTTTATGGGCGTTTTTCAAACCTTCATGGAACACATAATTCTTATGCTATTTAAACTGCTAAAGACTGCAGGAAAAAAATTGAAAAGTGTCACAATTCGCTTTATGCAGTTCACATAAACCTGGTACCAGAATGTGACAAAAACAGAACCATAAAATATTAGACCGACTTCACAAACACATAGAAATTCAGACTAAAAGTAAAAAAATGTTATTACAGAGCAGCAACATAAAAAAGAATAATGCTACTCGATCAAATAGCATCGTATCCAAGAACACACGGAGCAATAGGAGGAAATAAAACCAAGCAAACCAATGATAATGAAATATTGTGTTAGCTGGGCATAGTGATGCATTCCTTTAATCCCAGCACTTGGGAGGCTGAGGCATAGGGGGCTGCAAGTTCAAGGCCAGCGTGGGCTAAGTTCAAAGTTAGCTAAACTATATAAAAGACCCTATCTTAAATAAATGAATAAATAAGTTATATAAATAAAATGATCATATTGATGGGACTAAAAGCAGTATTTGATCCCATCAATGAATTAAAATTTTATTTTTTTAAAATAATGCATTATAAGATGTAAGTAAATTAACATGCATTTAAAATATAGCTCTGCGTAGTTCTGTAAGCTACATGAAGGCTTAAGGCCGTACATTGACCTAAGACCATAGCCGGTGGTATATGCCATACTGCAGTACCAAAGCAGCATCTGTGACTGCCACTGCTAGAATCACTTATTTTTTCAGGAGAGATCAGTCATGTGGCTAAAATAAAGCGAAAACAATGGTTCAAAAGCTGGTTGGGCAGTAAACAGGGAGACGTAGGAGTGTAGGGATTTGCTGGAGAATGGAAAATCAAACATATGCTATAAAACCATGTCCAGTAAAACAATGTGGCATCCATGTGAGAGGAGAAGGAAGATGATAGACAAGGAGAGAGGCTCTTTTTAATACAATGGATGTGGTTCCCCAAATAGGACAGCAAATGATCCATTATTTGATCAATCTTTGGAGACGCTGACAAAAACCATTTCAAAATGAATACAGTTAGAAATCTCCTATGAGTCTTCCCGGGAGGAGAGGAAGATGCACAAGTCTCTACCAAGAGCCCCAAGAAGGCAAGTTCCACAAGGAAACAGACCAAGATGCTAGATCCACTTCGCTGGAAGAACCACAAACACCGTAAAATGTAAACGGGGAATTACATGTTTGAGATATTCCTCATCTTTGTTCCTTTCTTAAACGTCTCTCTCGCTTTCCCAGAGATTCCAAAGACGATGAGGAGGCCAGGGCCAGGTGAGTGCCCCAGGCAGGTAAGGAAAGAAGAGGAGAGAAATGGCTGTCTACCCAGGGTCACTGTGGAGGACAGTGTGGGGGCCCTCTCCACTGGGATGATGCAGGTATGCAAGGACGTTGGTGGATGAGGGGGGAAGAAGTGCTTTTACCCTCTTTCTAGGTCGGGGTCCAGGAGAACGGTCCCTCCCTGCAGCATGTGGTTAAGCAATAGCCAGCTGGGCCGGGCAAGGGTGAAAGTAGACTGGGTCAGCCCTTCTGGGGGGTTCTCCAGAGCTCTCCCTGCCCCCACCAGAATGAGAATGAGAGCAGCGCTAAGAATTTGGGTCAGGCAGTTGCCCAAGAAGCTCCCAGGGACTGCTGGGCTCAGTAGCTCTCTTGGTAGCAGCAGTAAAGCCAGTGTCAACCTCCTCCAGGAGCCAAAGGAGCGAAAGGAAAACCTGGAGGGTCAGGAGTTAGGGGGAGGGCAGGGGGCTAAGGGCTGGGATCAGAAGCCTCAGGTTCCTAGGGACTGGAGCCAAGGGTCAGAGCTGGCATCTAAGGACCAGGCCCTCTGGTGCAGGACACAAAAGCCCTAGCAATTAGCAAGACACAGTTAAGGCCAAGGGCCCTGCTGCTGTGGTTTGGGTCTTGAATGCCTACCAAGGGGCTGCACATAAGAGGCCTGCTCTCCCAGGGACAAAAGGAAGATGATGTCAATGAGAAGGTGGGTCCTTCTTGGACCACTAGGGCAACACCCTTGAAGGGGACTGTGCTGCTCTGACCTCTGCCTCTCTGTTTGTTTTCTGGCTACTGATGCATGCCTACCTTGACCACAAGGTCCTGCCACCACGTGCTGTGCTGATTGGAGGCTCAAGCAATGAGTCCAGCTGACTTTGGACCATGAGCCAGAAAGAAACCTTTCTCCTTACAAAGTAATTGCCTTGGGTATTCATTGTTGTGATTTCCATCTGACTAATATAGACCTAATTTCCCATCTTTCCATGCCCACCCAAGCTTATGTAAGATGCTGGCCTACTCTACATCTTAAAGCACAATTCTGAAAGTATATATATATACACATATATATATGTATATATGTACGTATATATATGCTGACATTAATTCTCCATGTATAGTATTAAGAGGGAAAGAGCCTGGGGCGGGGATTAGATGTAGCAAGAGCTGTGCTGTTTCTACCATGTGGAAACACAGCTACAAGGTGCAGTCTATAAACCAGAAAGCCATAATCCTCATGAGAAATCTAATCTGTTGGACTTCCTTGGACCCGATTTCCCTTGTTATAAATGATCCAGTTAGTAGTAATATTTTATAGCAATCCAAGTGGGCTAAGACACCAAGTCTACTGCCAAAGGAGACTGAGGATGTACGATGGTACATAAATTACCAGGCTGGACTGGACTTAGCTAAAGGTGAAGGTGTGTTTGCGGGTGCATTTCTGTGGAGATTTGTTAGAACAATCATAAGGGTTTGTGGAAGATAAAGAATCCACGTTTTCTCAGCACTTCTAGATACAGTATGAGAAGACAGGCAGCTCAGAATTTATGATAAGTGATTAATATCTTCAATGGATAAGATGAACTTACAGATTAAAGAAAATAGTGTATGCCAAGTATGGTGGCATATATCTATAGTCCCAGATATGTGGGAGGTGGAAATGGGAGGATTGTAGTTCCATGGGAAACTCTCTTTCAAAAAACAAATTGGAAATGGTGGCTCATGCCTGAAATCTCGGTTGTTGGTGGATAGAGGGAGGAGGATTAAGACTCAGGGGTAGCTATAGGCAAAAGCAAGACCCTTTCTGTAAAACAAAGTGCAAAAGAGCTGGTAAAATCATGGCTCGGAATAAGTATGTGCTTTGCCTAGCAAGTGCAAATCCCCTGATTCAAAGTGTAAGATTGCCAAAAAAAAAAAAAAAAATGAAAAAAGAAAAGTGACTCCCTAAAGCACAGTTAGACCACTTCACAAAAGATGTATTAATAATGAATAAAAATGTGAAAAGAAAGGTTGAGCTATCAAAGAAATATACTATTAAAAGTGAACAGTCTCCACCCAACTGTCAAATTGGCAAACACAACAGCAAGGCTAAAATACTGGGAGTTTATTAGACAAATGAAGTTTCTTAGGGAGTGTCTTCCTGCCTACTATGGCACTATGAGGTAGAACACACAGCCAGGACTTTGTTGAGTGACTAAGGAGTCCCCTCTACTTTCAAATAAGAACTCATCTGGCTATCATCTGATTAGACAAAGTCGGCTGTCATTCAAAACTCCACTGTGGACATCCTTAAGGCCTGCAGCACAGATTTTTGCTGACAGAGCTCTCTTAGAGAGAGAGCCACAATGAATTTAAAGCCTAGTCTGGTTAGACTCTTTGTGATCAGAAGAATCATTTTTTCATAAATCTAAGCTTTGAGGGCAAGACAAAGGGAGACGTTTCCAGTGCTATGTGGAACAAGTATTCGAGTCAGCAGGTTAGCAAGAGCGTATTGGCAGCCAGCAGCTCACTCTGTCCTGTTGGAAGGCCTTCCAATTTGTCTATCCACAATCTTCTTTTCATAAGCTTTTCATACTTTGGAATATCAACTTGATCATGTCGTCTCTGCTTCCTGGTCATCTTTCAGAAAAAAGACAACTTGTAGAATGGTTATCAAATCTTGTTTAGTCTACTCTTTCTCTTTCCAGCTCCACCCATTTCTAGCTAAAAATGCCTCAACAAAATCTTACTGGGCAGCAAGACTGACTGCCTGTCAGTCTTTGCACATTCTGTGCCCTCCCTTTCCCTTTCAACCATTCAGCACCTACCCAGTTTACAGATCTTCATTGCAGGGCCAAGATTTCAGCCCTGCCTGCCCAGGACCATCAGAACCGTGCTGGTACAGAGAGGGTAACTTTACAACACTGAGCAGAGATTTGGCACTGTTTTATGTGGTCATCTGATTACTGTTTGTCTCACTTAGAAGCTGGAAGCACACAGACAGAGAAAGACCCTCACTGTTTCTACTGACTGCACTGCAGAAAGCCCAGCACAGGGGGCGTTCTCAGTGTAACCAAGGGGAAAACAAGAAAAGTTACTGGACACACTCTGCAAGAGGTAATGAACGCCCCCCCCCCCCCCCCCGTCCCTATATGTACCTGCTGATTCTGCATAAAGAAATGGACGCCTTTCCCTTCCCTAAGAATCTGCACAGGGCAGTCATCCAGCCCAGTTCTTCTGCCATGGCTGCCTTGGGGGAAATTTCGTGCTATAAGTAATCTGGTGTAGGCCACTGGAGAACCAGAGGCCACCAGGAACGACAGCCAGCCACAACTGCCAGCCAAGCCAGCACTGACTTACTTCTGGCTCTCAGACTCAAGACTGTTACTTGGAGACAGTTTGCGATGTAAGAATAACGGAAAAATCAGTGTCTCATCTTAAATCTTATAGTCTTAAAAAATCTTTGCATTGTTATCTCTAAGAAGTGAGCATTTTCTGTGAGAATTAGGGATCTTTTTTTTTTTTTGTCGATCGTGGGGCTTGAACTCTGGGCCTGGGCGCTGTCCTTCAGCTCTTCAACTCAAGGTGACAGCTCTACCACTTGAGCCACAGCGCCACTTCTGGTTTTCTGGTAGTTTATTGGAGATAAAGGTCTCACAGACTTTTCTGCCTGGGCTGGCTTTGAACTGTGATCCTCAGATCTCAGCCTCCTGAGTAGCCAGGATGACAGGCGTGAGCCACCAGTGGCTGGCAGAATCAGGGATCGGATGTTGGGCTCAGTAGCTCATGCTTGTAATTCCAGTTAATTAGGATGCAAAGAGTGGAAGTATTTTGTGGTTCAAGGCCCACTCAGGCAAAATGTTAGTGAGATTCCCCCTCCCCATCTGATGTTGGTGGTGCACACTTGTCATCCCAACTACACCGGAGGCCACAGATAGAAGGGTCTTGGTCCAAGGCCAGTCCTGGGAAAAACATGAGACCTTACTTGAGAAATAGCTAAAGCAAAAAAGGGCAGGGGGAAATGACTCAAGTGGTAGAGTGCCTACCTAGCAAGCTCCTGTACCGAAAGAAAGAGAGAAAGAGAGAAAGAAAGGAAGGAAGAAAGAAAGGAAGGAAGGAAAGAAGGAAGGAAGGAAGGAAGAAAGAAAGAAGGAAAGAAAGAAAGAAAGGAAAGAAGGAAGGAAGGAAGGAAGGAAGGAAGAAGGAAAGAGAAAGAAAGAAAGAAAGAAAGGAAAGAAGGAAGGAAGGAAGGAAGGAAGGAAGGAAGGAAGGAAGGAAGGAGAGGGAGAGAGAGGAGGGAGGGAGGGAGTGGAGCAGCCCCAGCCCTGGCTATCTCGGGTACCTCCAGAGGACTCACGCTCATCACGTGACATGTCCACATCATCGCCTGTTCCAGCACAGCCCCCAGGGGCTAGCGCTTCCTTTGCCATGTTTCCTGGGTCAGCATTGCTGGGCATTTAGGTTTTTGGCTGTCAGGACAGGTACTGGCTCATCTCAGGTGACTCGCTAGCTGACTGGCGTGTAGCTGAGGCACCAGGGAAGTTTACTGAGTTCTCTCATCTCTGCCACATCGCTTCCTCCCAGTGACACTGTGCCAGCTCTACTTTCCCCACGCAGACCCTCTAAAAACACATCCTTCCTCCCTCCCTCCCTCCCTCCCTCCCTCCCTCCAGGCTGCTGTCTCCAGTTGCCCTCTATAAACATCATTCTCAAACACTGGCTGTCCCTACGTGTCTGGATTGGATCTCAGGATGAGTAGAGAGAACAGGCAGGAAGCACTGACTCTTCAGTCCTAACGACTGGCCTGAACTCAACCGTGCTGCCTCTTTCTGCCCTGGGGACTCCGAATTTCAAGCACACATTTGAGATGCCAGAGCGAAACCGAATGCAAAGACTTGAATGCGGGAGACGTGCAAGTCAGATTCCCACCTGCCATTGCCCTGTGGATCCAGACAGCAGCCCCGCCTTGGGAGAAGGATGAGAGAAGTCTGGGGAAAAGGGATGAATGATGGTGATAGGCAGAGGACATCTTCTCAAAGTCTAGAACAAGAACCCAGAATCCACTCAACCCGGGGTGGGCGGTTTACCTCAAAGCACTGTACACCACATTCATCCCTGCCCTGCTCTCATTTCGAATCCCTCTGCTCTCCAGCAGCCTAGCTCAGGCTGATAACCTCTTCTTCCCAAGACAGCACTTGCCAGACTTAAAAGCGTAGGTCCTGTGGGTATGATAACATCTTTATTGATGATATCATCTTTATTTCCCTGGTCACATTTTGCATGAAAATGGACTTAAGGTTGTTATGAAAAACAAATAAAATACTGCTGATGGCCCAGCAGAAGTGCTATCATTCAAGAACTTGCTCAGTTGGCCATGACACTTCTGGAAGCTTCTGTGGTAAGTTCCAGATTTAAAAACAAAAACAAAAATCTGCTGTTTTCCCGAGAATCGGTAGCAATAGCACTGGAGCACTGGTCTCCCCTCACGGGTGTTAATCATTCACAGTTTGTCTGCTTGCCTAGACTGTGAGGCCCTGGAAGGTCCTCTCTGTCTAACTTTGCACCTGGAGCTTTTATATTGTTGGAATATTCTGGGAGAAACGGTCTCACACACATTTGCTGTTGGGAAGTGGTCTGAGGATTGGCAGGTTCCGGGGTTCTTTGCCCTCCTTGATCAAACACCTTTAGCTGTGAGTTTTCAACTTCCCTCAGCCACACCCCTTCCTTAGGATTTAGAGGAAGCCAGTGACTTCACCTTGTTTCCTAGAATGCACGTCCATCCTCGGCCATGTCCCCCTCAGCTGTTTATCTGTGGGAGAGTGTCACATAGATGTCTGGACTGCTGGACCTTAAATGAGCAACCACAGTCCCACAGGTCCCCCACCCCACCCCAGGACTTGTAGGGGACTGCTATCTTTTCGTAATATGTTTCTTCTCCCACTCTCAAAGGTCAACATTTCACGTCTTCTCTTTGCTCCTCTTTGCACCCTACTCTTCCCTCACTCTGATTTTTAATTTGCCAAAGACATGAAATTTTCTGGAGACCCCTGACTCTCCCCGCCACATTTCTTGCTTACGTCCTGTCACCGAGTCCCTGTCCTGTCTTCCTCTTGGTCACAGAACCTTGCCTCTCATCCATGCTACCAGCATCCCCTCGATTCCACTGTTTCTGTCTCACCTCTGAAAAGGTTCTAGATTGCTCCAGCAACATCCTGTCTCCCTTCCCAGCTCCACTCTAAGCAAAACTTTCCCAGAGTTGTCTATTTTTTCTGTTCCCACTTGACCATATTTTCTCTCCCATCTCTCCAAGGAACCAGCAGCCTCCCAGACTCATGTCCCTGTGCTAAGGACCTGTGATGGCCAAGGCCACTGTTACCCCAGCAGCTGAATGTGACATGGCAGAAGATGAAGGAGGAAGAATAATCTTTACTATGCAAAGCAGTAGTCGGTAGTCATATGTGGGCTGGGGACTAATGGGATAGGTTGATGGAGTAACTGAATTTTGATACTGTTCCAATTCACACTGAGATAGCTACATTTAAAAATGCACATTGTAAAAAAGCTGGCAGCTCTTGCATTAGGGATTGAAGAGTCCCTTTGGCCCCCACCTGAGATTTCAAGATCACAGCTGTTGAAAGGCCTAGCAAGATAAAGATTGGTAAATTGTCTGAAACATAGTTGGCACTCCAAATAAATAGGAGCTATAATTATGACATTGATTTTTATGACTTTTTATCTTGACTTTGTTTGGGAAGAGTTAGTGAATAGCCAATGTGTGGGTCTGTCTTTGAGCTCACAAACTAAAAATAGCTAACAACCATTTTGCGATCCCACTGAAGGCCTATCAGAGACAAATGACTATTCCAAGAGGACTGGCTTGCTGACACTCATCACGAGCAAATTAGTTCTGACAACAGCACACTTAGCATATGCAAGAATCAGATTTGCAACATTACTGTATTATTTTCAAAGTGTGAGTTTGGAGGCCATCAGTGTCTGTTTTAATATTTACTACTGAAATACATATTTAACTTACTGGCAATATTATGACATCTTTAAGATTTAAATTGGTTTGGACATAAAATAATTTTTGTTGTTATTAACGGCTCCTGGGATTTTTCTTTTCCTTCCACAGTGAATGCCGAAGATAAAATTCATACAGATACAGAACACGGAGCCTCATAAGTCATCCTAATGAACAACTCCAGGCAGTAATAGAAGCACACGTTTGCCCAGAACAAGCAGAGTGCTCATGGGAATTTATATTCCCCATTCGAATGTAGCCAAAGGAAAGCGGCGGTGGCACCCCACAGTGGGCTTCAGTACTTAAGAGCAGGAGGAGCGCTCAAAGGGGCAGATGCATTTAAATGGAAGGCATTAAGAAAAGCTGACATCCCTATTAAAGAGGCCAATTAATCCGCATAGTAGAAGCCACAGCTGGCTGCCGTCGAAAAACAGTGCCCCCGGGACCCTATGTCGGGACAGTGCAAGAGTCGGAAGGGAAATGCACTCCGCCCCTGGGGAAGCCTTTCCCTGTGCCTCCCCGGCCCCCGGGGACCCCCTCCCCTCCCGAGGAGACTTACCGATGGGCATCACCAGGAAGAAGGGCAGCCAGCAGAGCACGAAGCAGCCCACCACGATGCCCAGCGTCTTGGCCGCTTTCTTCTCGCGGGAGAACTTGAGGAGCCTCACGGAGAAGTGCGCCTTGTTCTTGGCGCTGCTGGGCGCGCCGCCCCCGGCCCCGCCGGCGCCCCCGCTGCCGCCCGCGGTCGGGGCGTTTTTGCGGTGGATGCGCAGCGTCACCTGCTCCGAGTCCGACTTCTCCGTCTTGAGGCCGGACTTGAGGCCCCGGCTCTCGCGCTTGGCCACCACGTAGACACGGCAGTACATGACCAGGATGATGGCCAGCGGCACGTAGAAGGAGCCCAGCGCCGAGAAGAGCACGTAGCCCGGCTCCTCGTTGATCTGGCAGATGGTCTCGTCGTCGGGGGCCGGCTGCCGCCAGCCGAACAGGGGCCCGATGGAGATGACCAGCGACAGTGCCCAGACGCACAGCAGCGCGCGCACGCCCCTCCGCTGCGTGACGATGGCCGGGTAGCGCAGCGGGTAGCTGACCCCGATGTAGCGGTCGATGGAGATGATGCACAGGCCCATGATGGACGCCGTGCAGCACAGCACGTCCACCGCCGCCCAGATGTTGCAGAAGACCCGGCCGAACGCCCAGTAGCCCAGGATCTCAAAGATGGCCGAGAAGGGCAGCACGGTGGAGGTGAGGAGCAGGTCGGCCACCGCCAGGTTGACGATGTAGTAGTGCGTGACGGAGTGCAGGTGGCGGTGGCAGGCCACCGACAGGATCACCAGGATGTTCCCCAGCACCCCGAAAATGATCAGCCCCCCCAGGACCACGCCGAGCAGGATGGCCTTGGAGACGTTCACCGGCGCCGGAGGGTGGGTGCAGTTGGAGCCTTCCGAAGCGTTTCCGGAGAGAAACACCATGGTCCCGGCCGGGCGGCCCCCCCTCCTCCCCAGTCTCAGGGCCGCCGTCGGGCGGGGACGGAGGCGGAGCCGGAGCGAGGCGCGGGCGGTCAGAAAGTCTGCGCGGGGCCGAGGCCGGCCGGCGGGGCTGGGCCCGAGGCTGGAGAGAGGGGGCGGGTGGGGAGCAGCCCGGGCCGGCCCAGGGAGCGCTCGGAGAACCGGGGCGAAGGGCAGGGTGGTGGAGGCGACATGGCCAGGGCCGCGCGGGGCTCCCGGATCTCTTCACGGGGCCTCGGGGTCCCTCGACGCCCTGACCCTCCCTCTCCTAGGCCGGGCGTGGGGCGGCCGCCCGCGCAGTCCCGGATTACCGGAGTCGGCTTCCCGGCGCCTTCGGGGCCAGGAGGCCGCGCCGCATCCCGTGCACAATCCGGAATTCGAATTCGGAATCCGCGCGCGCCCGTCGATGCCCGCCGCGGACGTGCCCGGGCCGGGCCGGCGGTGCCCCGTGGCGGTGCGGGGTGAGGGCTGTGCGGCGGCGCCCGAGCCGCGTCCGCGCCGGTCCTGCGGGAAGAGCGCAAGGAGAAGGGGCTGAGGGGAGCCGGGCGCGCCGGGCGAGCGCGCGCGGGGCCGGGCGCGGCGGGACGGCGGCGGGGAGCCGCGCGGCCGCTCCGCGGCGCACCGGGGGCTCCGCTCGCCCCCAGCCGAGGCGACACCCCGGACGCCCGAGGGGACCGCGCCCCGCCTCGGGCGGGAACCTGCCTTCCTCCCCCCCCCCCCCCAACCCTCCGCCGCCTCTGGCCAAGCCCAGGAGCCAAAGCAGCAGCAACAACAATAACAACAATAATAAATAATAACAAGAAGAAAGCCCCAACGGCAACACCAAAGCCCGGCCTCGGCGGTCAGCTGGGCAGACCCGGCGGAGCCCCCGCGGCGCGGGCGCGCGGACCGGGGCGCGCGGTGGGAACAGGTGGCGCGCAGCCGGCCCGAGGGGCGGCCGGGCTCCGGGTCCGGTGCGGCCCGGTGCGCGGGTCCTTCCCCCAGCCCGGCCGGCCGGGGGCCCGGGTCCCCGGCGAAGCCCAAAGAAGGTCCCGGGGCCAGCCCGGGGCGGGGGGCGTCTCCCCAGTCTGCGGGCCCCGGGGCTCGAACCGCCGCGAAGCTGCGGGAGAAGGGGGCGGGGCCGCCGCGCGAGCCGCAGCCACTGCGGTGCGGCGGGCGGAGGCGCGGGGCGCGGCGTCCCCGCGGTTCCCGGACTGGGGACGCGCGGCGCGGTGGGGTCGAGGCCCCGGGGGCGGGAACCGCGGGTTCGAGCCCCGCGCGCCAGGCAGCGAGCCCGCCGCGGCTCTCCGCGGCTCTCCGCGGCGGGGCGAGCGGCGCGGGCCGGACACTTGTTACCCGGTGGTGACTTGCCCGGGACGCGGGGAGAAGGCGGGGTCCCCCCTCCCCGAGCCGCAGGCCCGCGGGGCGCTGCGGGGCGCCCGGGCTCCCGCGCACTCACTCACCTGCGGCGCCCGGCCCGGGTCCTGCAGGGCCGTGCGGCCGCCCGCGCCCGCTGCGGGGCTCGGATTCGTTAAAACTGTGAGCGTGGGAACCGGCCCGCGGGCGGCCGCCGAGCCCACGCCGCGCTTCGATCTGCGCCTCCACGCCGGGGAAGCGCCGCGGCCGGCGAACTTTGCGGCTCCGCTGACGTCACGCGGGCCGGCGCCCGGCGAGTACCGTAATCTCCGGCTGCTACCGTATTTCCCCGGCGCCACGCGCACCAGGGCAGCCAGTCCTGGGCTGGTTCCCAACTAGGAGTGGGTAGATTTGATCCCCCACCCCCATTTTTCCTTAAAAGGATATCGTGTGTGTGTGTGTGTGTGTGTGTGTGTGTAAAGCACAGCCTGGCTTTGAACCTTGAGCCTCAGATCTTAACCCAAGTCGTCTTCTTTCGTCCTGATGCATCCAGACGAAGCATAATTCCTCAAGGTAATTTATTAAGGTTCCCTTAAACCTAATAACAGAAAGATAACGTTGAGGTGCGGTCTGGGCTTGCATTCCCTCCCTTGAACACCGTGTCATCCATATGATTACATTTCTTTCCAGGTGAAATGTTTGCGAGACTTCAGATCCTTGATCTGAACTCTGAAATGCAGCCCACGAGGGGAGGAGTTGGGTCTCAGAGGTTTGGATGTCCCCAAAGGCCTGACCCCGTTCCTCCGCCCCTGTGTGCACAGAAGATGATGTACCGCATTTGATTCGACTTTCATAATAATTTTACTCATCATATTCTTTAAGTGAACATACTTTTACTCATCCACAAATTGGATTTTAGTCTCCGGAAGGGGCAAACTGGATGAATGGACAGGAAACATGGCTCCTCTCTGAGTCAGTCCCTTCAGGGGAAGGAAAGGTGTTCCAGCTACAGTCACCCCACATTGTTTACATCCCTCATCAGATCGGTGTGTGTGAGAGTGTGTGTGTCCCTTTAGAACTCTCATGCTGCAGAGGGAGGCATGTTGTTTAGATCCAGTCACTCGCTTCTTGCTACGAAACAGCCATTTTTATTAAGATCTGTTCCCTGGTAGATAAGGGAAATCGTGTTATCTGCAAGACAGCCACTGGAAAACCTCTCAGGTCTGCAAGGTCAAAATTCACAAAGGTTTTTGGAACTCTCCAATCTTCCAACCTCAAGAAATGAGACCCTGCTCCAACTCCCAGTGGTGAACCTGTGTGCTATAGAAGGCTCTTTTGCTTGGGAGCATTAACTTTGGGGAACCATTTCTCACAATCGGCTTTTTAGTCGCTAACCATCAACTGTCTATCCATGGGCCAGTTACTCTTGAAAGCACGACTGACAAGGAGGGAGACTCAGCCGAGAGCAGCCTATGGAGTCCCTAGAGGGCTCCTCCTCCTCTCAGCTGTAAGTGGGGTTGAATGAAATTATCTCTCTCAAGAATGCTGTTGACAATGTAGATTGATGCTTTCATTGTTCATCTCATTAGCCCTTCTTTCTGCTCCTTTTGTGTGTTATTTTAAACAGGAGCATACTCCTGACTCGTGGGAGAATGTAGACACTGGTAAACTCACCTGGAGAATGTGCGGAGCATTACATTTGGACCCAACCATGAAACTGGCAGAGTTGGGAAAGTTGTCCCAACTCACCTGGAGAATGTGCGGAGCATTACATTTGGACCCAACCATGAAACTGGCAGAGTTGGGAAAGTTGTCCCAGCACTGGGACTGCTTCTTCTTCCCACTCCCTCAGTCCCACCCCAGGGTGGAGAGACTTCCTGAACGTGGTGAACACTTCCACTCACACAGCCACACAGCTGCCTTTTGCTCTTAGGCCTTGGTTTGTACCCATGTTATTGTTGGTCCAGAGAGGATGGTACCAAGTCAAAGCCCCAAACTCCCTGAAAGGGACTGCGTGGCTATTTGGGTGCAAGGGGTTCTGGGGAGCAGAGCACAGCCTAGAAGTGAGGGTGCAGGCTTCTGCTAGGCATCTCAAGTCAGTCCCATGGACCCTTTGACTTGGGAAGGGAGCCAGAGTTGGGCTCTTTAGAGACAAACACAGGGAGGGGCCCCTCCTGCCTCAACCCAGGATGTGATGGTGAAGACCAAATTTAGTGAAGGGGGTTCTGAGAAGGCACATGGGGGTGATAACGCTTGGTAAGTGAGATTTGGGTTGGGAGACACAGCTGGGAGCAGCTGCATCATGAGGTGCGGGCCCTCTGTGTTCCTCTCGCGGCACATAGAAGGTATGTGTGTCATCAACACTTACCTGATGCCTTCCACTGGCATCAGTGGAAGGGTTCTGTTAGTGATCAGTGAGAAACATCATCGTGGGAGATTTAGAGTTAAAAAAGAGTCTGCCAGTCATTCGCTTACAAAACCAATTTGCAGTGGAATCAAGGCTGTTCTCTGGATTCATGACTCCAAGTGACAGGACAGAGGGCCTCATGTTAGTCTCTACCAAAAGACTTGGCCTTTCAATGAATTCTCTTAAAGCTTAAAAAGTTACAGTGGAAGGAAATGGAAAGCATTGTTTAGAGAGATATCGATGCAAGATCAAATCACAGTCCTCGAATGAGCACCGTGTTCTAATCCTTTACTGAACTGGGAAAAGTGCACAGTGCATTGACATGACTGGAAGAAAGCCTTGGTGAGATCTGAATTCTTTTGCATTATTTGCTTGAATTCTTGACATCCTGAAAACATAATTTGTCCCAAGTCTTATGAATTACATCACCTGATTCCTGAATGATAGGGATATTTGAACGGGAATATGGAGTAAAGTTGGTCTGGAGCGAATCAATCGGGTAACTTTGCAGACAAATGGGAGTTGAGCCATGTTAATCAAATTCTCCTAATCCTTTTGTCACCTATTATCTGATAAAGGACACAAAAGATTTAAATCAACATCTGTAGCAAATAGGGAAATAGTCAGCCTTCCTTCTCTGCCTGATGGACTGTTCCATATTAAGTAAAATGTTCATCTACCTGCATTTGATTATGAAATTACATGCTCAATTTAGCACTTTCTTAAAACTCCACGGTAGCTGAAAATAAAAAATTATCTGTAATCCTACTCTTGTAACAATAGCCAGGCTAAATATTTGTCACATTTGTTCTCATTTTTAGCTCATGAGTAATTTATACTTAGAAAATCATGTTAGTCTGACATGTATAAATGTATTTATTATGTGTGTATATATGTTTGCCCACAGATATATTAGTGAAATATAACCACATATACACATCTACATATAACTCATTACATGCAACACTGCAGCCAGACCGTATCTGTAGCTGCATGTCTTAATCTTCCACTTAGATATTTCGTGAACTCATCCTCCTATGAATTTATGACCAATTGCGGCATCCACCAGCTGCATGGTGATGGCATTCTATGTGCACACCATGAACTGCCTCTTCTCCACCATGTTGAAGCCTTCTCTCGACAGTAGGGCACTGCAGCCTTGGGGAGTTGCTTAGGCCATGGGCTCTCTGCTGTAGTCATCTCACCTCCAGAGTCAGGTTCCTTCAGTAGGTGACTATTACCTAAGTCAGCACATTTCAGAGAGAGAGAGAGAGAGAGAGAGAGAGACAGACAGACAGACAGAGAGACAGAGACACACACAGAGAGAGAGAACAGACAGACACACAGAGAGACAGAGAGACACATACATGAGCACCCAGAGAGATAGAGAGATTGGAAATTATGATAGCTCAATAATAAAACATATCAGATGAGAGAAAAGCAGATCCTTCTAAGGGACTGCCATTAACCAGAAGAACCAGGAGGGAGCCTGTGAGTTGGTACGTGTGACCAGCATCTGTTTGCCTCTGTTGAGGTAACCATAGCAGGATGGAGTTTCACAAAGAATACAGGGTATCCAGAGGGGATTAAAGGTCTGGATTACACTGTGTTCCAGGTCCCATGATACAGACACAGAAGTGTGGTCCTTGCTCTTCTGGGGTCTACAAGCTAGCTAGAAGAGGCTCATCAAACAATTATTTATAGGAATGGATTAGTTATTGTCTGAGAAGTAACCCAGAGGAAAGTTTTAGGGACAACCACAAGATATTTGGAGATCCTCGTTCTTTCTGAATAGAAGAATCTAGAGAATAGATACAAAGATCTAGGAATAAAAAGGAAAAAAATCCAAGGTTTTAAAATACAAAGCTATGATTTCATGTTGAATGCTGAAAATCAAAAGGGAAAGACCAAAGAATTAGAGATAGCTTGAAATGCATACTGTGTATGCTCACTTTGTTACTAACATCACAGTGAATGAAATTCTTAAATATTTTAGAGAAATACCTTTAGAGTTCCATACGAAGGCTATAAACTCATTTTTGTCAAAATTTGTTGACATTTAATAATCGTGTTATTCCTAAACATATCAGACAAGGAAACAAGGTGTCACAACCATCCTTTCCTCTTTATCAAACTGTTACTGCAAGAAAATTAAAAAAAATTCCAAAGAAACAAGTCCTCACTCATTTTAATCTCAGAAAGCCAACAGATCTTTGGTGTTGGTTTTAAAAAGACCTCTAGAAATCTTTTTTTTACACAAAAATGTTTTTCTTTTATGTGGTTTTAATTTTTTAAATGTGGAAAGTTAGAAGAACCACAGCTCCATTCCTTACAAGTAGTTTTCCCACACAAACAAAACAACTTCCAAGGAAAGTTTGAAGCTTTCTAACAATTTACTATTCAATCCTATATTACTTTGGGGTTTTCTCACACTGTATCATTAGAACAGCATATATACAAACTAACCCACAATGCACTAATTATGTCTTCTTAGAGTTCAGTAGCATTGACAGTAATAGTAACAAACTTTAAATAGTTTATAATAGTTTATAAAGCACTTTCACAATATAAACGCACTGGATTCTTTGAACAACTCTATAAGATAAAATAACTTACATTTTAGAAAGAAGGTAACCAAAGACTAAAGATAGTAAAAGAGCAGCACCAAATCACAACAATTTCCAGCTAAAAACTCTTTTCACTAAGATGTCTAAAATAAAGTGAACTTCTTATTGACTTAGAAGTATCATAAAGTAGAAATAGAACTGTTGTCTACCAGCCAGTCTGATATTTTTCAAGAATTTGTAAACTGTCTACTGGCCAAATATGGTCCCCTGGTCTAATTTTTTTTTGGGTAGAGCACTCCAACTAAAATGTTTTAAAATATGTTTAACGTTTATCAAAACAAAATCAAATGGGTATGCAACTGAGATGCAGGTGACTAGAAAGGTTGAAGCCAATTACAAGTCAATCCTTTACTAACTAGTTTTCTGAGCCCTTGTTTATGGCATTGTGGGTACTGGGCACAGGTCGGGGCTCCTGTGTTGCTGTGCTTCATGGGTGAAAGTGTTCAGGGTGACAGCTAGTGGTCTGAGTAGATTCCAGTGCACTCTGAAAATGTGTACCTCATAGAACAAGTCTACACGAACTGACACACATTGTTCTGGAACTGTGCAGAGGTGAGCAGCTCATTCAGGCCTGGTTTTTTCTGGACTTGCGTTCTAAGCATACATCTGGTGCCATGCGGCTTTGGTCTTGTGTGCACAAGGCAATGACAGAGTCCCCTCTATTCTCTATTTCAGGCTTCTCCAATGATGTTCCCTAAAGTGGTGTCAGGAGGAACAGCCTGGTGTCAGAGGAGTGAAAAGCATATTTTCTAACCATGAGCACAAAACAAGCTCATTTCTCTCATTCCCATTTTCTCACCCACTGCACTTGTGCACAAGGATGTACAAGTTGAATAGATTTCTTCCCATTTGGCATGCTTCCCTGGTCTTGTTGTTTCTATCACTTAAAGGATGAACACAAGACACGGAGGGCTTTTGTTGAGAATCTACTTGAAAAGTGTCCCAAATTCTGTAAATATGAACATGAATAAGATGCTGAAAGACGTAAAAGATACTTAAAGACATGAATGCATTATAGTAAGTCTTAAATTGAATGCAAAGATATGAGTGTGATTTTTGTGGCATTGAGTATGGATGGATCTTGACAACAATGACAGTTCTTTTAACTTATTAAAATGAGATTTAGAGGCTTTCATTTAGAAGAGGAGATGTAGAAGTCTTTATTGAAGACAAGTCAGTGGGGGCGGGGAGGGAGGGGAGATAGTAAATTCTACACTTCCTAGAGACAGGCTATCACCAGGCAAGCCTCTACTCTTCCATTTATGAAAACGTTTTCAAGTAAGATGTCAAGTGGTGTCAACACTAACGTCCACTTTGGCCTCTAGCTAAGTGTTGAAGTAATTGTGTTGAACTTTACCACTGGGTAAAGGCAACTCAGACACACACCACCAGCTTTTAGATCTCTTGTCTGTGTCTGCTCCAGGGTTTATAAGGAGCTTGGTGAAAGTCACACACAGCAATCAAAACAGCTACATCAGGGAATGAGGGTGGGCTTGGCAGGGGGACCTATCCGGGGCACTGGTACCTGGGCACCTATGGCCACGTTACAGCTTCTGGTGTGTGTGTGTGTGTGTGTGTGTGTGTGTGTGTGTGTGTGTGTGTGTGTGTGTGTGTGTGTGTGTGTGTGGTTGTCCCCCTCTTTGTTCTGAATCAGATGCAAAGGTGACCTTCATCATTTTCACATGCCACTTTTGCCCACCCACTTTCAGATGTCACACATTTTTACTTACACCGGGGCACTAATAATCCTCCCCACCAACCACACATCTGCCCCTGGTGGTTTATTTCCCCTCGTACTCAGATTCCAAGAGGAATCTAGACTGGCCTGTAGTTCCTGACTGCAGCTGCCCGTGCCCCTAAGATTACTCTCTCACGCTCTAGGGTTACTCTGGCTACTCGGGCATCTGAGCTGTCCCAGGCTTCCACATGAGTTATGAGAAATTGGCAGTGGGAGTAATGGTATCCAGACCAGAGATGAAGGAAGTGTTGATGCCAGGCCAAGTCCAGATGGAAATAGTCACTCTCCTTTTAGGCCTGTGCAAGCTTAGATCATGCACAGCATTCAGAGCAGGCCTTCCTGCAGTGCACTGTCCCTCAGGCACGGACTGTCTTGAACAGGCTTGAACTGTTACCGGATTTCCTTTGGTCTGGCCCTGCCCTGGGGATCGGCATTAAATGTAACCAGAAAATAGCAGAAGTTCCCTCCTACTCCAGACTCAGCATAAACTAAAACTAGGAAGCTCATTTTTTCTCCCAAAAGAAGATGAACTGATCAAACAGTCATAAAAAGTTATGCTCTATGATTACTTATTACTACTGTCCCTCAGTATAGTACTTTGTGTAATATCTCAACTCCTTTGCCCTCAGTCCCTCTATAACACTGTATTGAAGTGACAGAAGTCAAAGGATACATATCTTTAAGGACAATATGAGGACTGTGGTTCATAATACTGCACCACATACCAGAAATTTGCAGTACCATACTCCAAAAAAGCTATGTAAAGTGATATTATAGTGATCATTTCACTGCACGAATGTGTGTCAAAACATGCTATTCTATACCTTAAATATATGTAATACACAAGTAAATGAAATCAAAATCTCTGAGTTTATATTAAAAATGAAAAAGAAAAGAGGAAGCTCAATTTAGATTTAAATACATTAAATCTAAAATGAAACACAAGAATTGAATTTATGAGTTTAAATTCTCTTAATCCATTTAACCAATTTCAGTTTTACAACTTTAGGCATCCTTTCAATTATTTATTTATTTAGTTTTTAGGTTTCTTTTTTTTGCCAGTCCTGGGGCTTGAACTCAGGGCCTGAGCACTGTCCCTGAGCTTCTTTTGCTCAAGGATAGCACTCTACCACTTGAGCCACAGTGCCACTTCCAGCCTCTTTTTGTATATGTGGTACTGAGGAATTGAACCCAGGGCTTCATGCATGCAAGGCAAGCACTCTACCACTGAGCCACATCCCCAACCCATCTTTGCAATTTTGTAACTCATTTAAATCCTTACAGGGCAGGGCCTTCCTGCCAGGAAACAACACTTATTTAATCCATGTAATTTCTTTTTCCTGGTCATTGTTAACACATTTCAAAGATGTGTGTTAAAAAGTAGAATACTATTTATTAGAGACATGCAAGTAAAACTCAGCTAATGTAGCTTCTGGCAACTGACCTTCCCTCTGGATGAAACTCAGAGGAAAGCAGCTCCAGACTTGGAAGGAGGAAGAGAGGCTTTCTCATTTCTGAATTGCTTATGGGACCAGCATCTGAAGTGGGACTATTGGATGCAAGGATGGTTTTATGGAGGCTCCTGTCATTGTATTATGCAGGCGAGGATAATGGTGGTGATAATGCCCAAGGCTATATAGCATGGTCATGTATTATCTTCCTTTTCCATGAGTAGAATTCCTTTAAATATCTTCTGCAGTGGTCATTTAGTTGTTGTGAATTTCTCTAGGTTTTGTTTATCATGGCTGGGTTTTCTTTCTTGTTTAGTAACAAAATGGTAACTTTATTGGGTGGAATAATCTAGATTGGCCGTAATATTTTGTGTGTGTGTGTGTGTGTGTGTTTGTGTGAATGTGTGTGCTGTTCCTGGGGCTTGAACTAAGGGCCTGCCTTGTGTGCTGTCCCTTAGCTTCTTTTGCTCAAGGCTAGCACTCTACTACACGAGCCACAACTCTACTTCCAGCTTTTTGGTAATTTATTAGAGATAAGAATCTCGTGGTTTAGCTGGGTACAGGTGGCTCATGCCTGTAATCCTAGCTACTCAGGAGGCTGAGAGCTGAGGATCACGATTCCAAGCCAGCCTGGGCAAGGAAAGTCCATAAGACTCTTATCTCCAATAAACCACTAGAAAACTGGAAATGGCGCTGTGGCTCAAGTGGTAGAGCGCTTGCCTTGAGCTGAAGAGCTGAGGGATAGCGCCCAAGCCCAGAGTTCAAGCCCCACGACTGACAAAAAAAAAAAAAAAAAAAGAATCCTGTGGCTTTTCTTGTCTGGGCTAGCTTCAAACCACAACCACAGATCTCAACCTCCTGAGTAGCTAGGATCACAGGCAGGAGCCACTGATGCCCACTTTCCCCCACCTTGCTTTTAAGGCATCTCTTATTATTCTAGTGGGTTTGCCTGTATAGGTAACTTGGCTCTTCCCCCTATAGCTTTGAATGCTCTCTATGCTTGATGTTTTAACTATAATATGACATATGGAGATTCAAACATGGTCTTTTCTATTGAGAATTCTAAAGATCTGTATATAAACTGGAATTTATTTCTCAAAATTTGTAACATTTTATTGCTATTTTTAAAATTCTATCCTTCTCTTATGCTCATGATTCTTAGGTTTTGTCTTTTTCTGGAGTCAGAGTTCTTATTGTTCCTATCTCATTCTTTATCTTCATCAGATTTTCCTAGTTTATATATTTCATTTTCCTATTTCATCTTCAAGCCCTGATATTCTGTCTTCCATTTGACCCAATCTCTTTTAAAGACTTTCAACTAAGCATTTTATTTTACTTATTTTTTCTATGGATTTATTCAGGTGTTTACACATGTCCTTTTTTATTTGTTGATTATTTTTCATCATCGTTTTGTGTGTGTGTGCAAGTGTGTGCATATGTGCACATATGTGTGTAGTGGTCACAGAGCTTAAACTCAAGACATTGCACTCTTGCTTGGCTTTTTCTCTCATGGCTGGCATTCTACTTGAACCTTGCCTCCAGTCCAGCTTTTTTGCTAGTTAATTGGAGTCAGAGGCTTTCAGACTTTCTGGCTGAGATGGCTTCAAAACCAAAATCCTTAGCTCTCAGCCTCCTGAGTAGCTTGGATTTCAGGTGTCTGTCACTGGTGACTGCCATATATCATCATCATCATCATCATCATCATTATTATTATTATTGAGCTCAATATTGGAGATTTTAAGTACTTTGTCATCATTCAAATACCTTATTGTGTGGTTGTTTACTTTTTAACGTGTCATGGTGCCTTTTGTATTTCATATTTTCTTCATTGAGACTTGCTTATCTGAAGTCAAGCCACTGGATGGAGGTTTTAGTCACCAAAGTGGAGTTTTTCTCTCTCAATTGAATTATTCTCCATTTTCTGACAGACTGGGTAGAACAAAAATGGTGCTGTATTTCTCAGCACTGGCCTGGGAATAGAAATCAGCAATAACATACTCAACAATTCAAAACCAAATATTTACATGAAGTAATAACTTTTGGCGCATCACCTGTATCACCAATCATGTTATATTTGAAAGGAATTAGGGTTTAGAAAAAATATTAGTGTCAGAATTAAGGATTAGGTGGTAAATATAAGTCAGGGATTGCAACAGGATAGAAAATTAAGAGTAATTTACAACATGGCTAGAATAAATTGCTAATAGAAAAAAAAACTATAAAAGATAAATGGAGGCAATGGAAGCCAGTGCTTCAGCCTTGTTGAGAAGGATGTATGTTGGCAGGGCTCTCTCTGGGCATAGAATCTGTCTTCTTCCATTCTTGTATTTCCTCCTATCTGCTGCAGTTCTTTTGTTGGGTTTACTCACATACGCCTTCTGGACCTAGAATTGCTGGGGACTGCCCTCTGAGAGCAACCTTGGATGGTAAGGCCTGGACTGGAGCAGATGCTAGAATGAGGTAGGACAGTGCTACCCCTGTGAAGTAGCACAGAAAAACTTAGACCAAGTATTTTAATTCCATAAGAGTAATGCAAATATTCATCATCTACACTTGAGAATGAGTTAGATTTCTTACATTTGCTTTACCTGCTTTTTGCCTCATTTTTGAAAATTATGGATAGCTTGATGTTTGCTCTTACTGTCAAATTTCCCTCCTAATATTTTCTTGTTGGTTTGTTTGGAGCAACTAAGGGCCATGCCTTTCACTTGATTGTATGTTTTAAAACTATCCTTTAACAAAAACCAGTCTCCTCAGTCTTTTTTTTTTGGTCCAGTTGTGGGGCCTGAACTCTGGGCCTGGGCGCTGTCCCTCAGCTCTTCAGCTCAAGGCTAGCACTCTACCATTTGAGCTACAGCGCCACTTCCAGCTTTTTTCTTTTTTCTTATGTGGTACTGAGGAATCGAACCCAGGGCCTCATGCATGCAAGGCAAGTGCTCTACCACTGAGCCACCTTCCCAGCCCCAGTCTCCTCAGTCTTTAGTTGTGACCTTAACTTACTGAAGAACCTAGCGTTGTGATGACAAATAAGCTATTAGCCTGCATCTGCTTCCTTAATAGAGGTTCAATTTTATGCAGATCTGGATTGGTTTATAAGTACCATTTCACTCCAGGTCCTTTTCTCAATAACACTGTTCTCAATAAGGAACAAAACGGAATAAAACTGACATCTTTGGCTCAGGCAACTTCGACTCAAAGCAACAAGTTCTTGTCCTCAGACTCTGGGGTCACAATTTGTCCTGAAAGCAGACTAGGGTGTAGGGTTATAGTTGATAACTACACATGGAGACAGAAAGAAAATGTTTTCCTTGCTGAATGGGGAGAAATTTAATAGAGGGCATTAAATCTGCAATACCATTTAAAGAAGTTTCTGTTTTATTAAATATAAGCTTAGCCTTTCTTTGGCCCTAGGGGAATTCTTAAAAACAGCTAGCTACCTTTTTTCCATTACAAAAGCTATAATTTTTAATACACTACTTGAGGATATTTTAGCCAAAGATTATAATGTTTTAAATTTTTTTTTATTGAGCTCAAGTAAGGTGACATTTTGAAAACAACTTATCTAGACTTTGAAACAGGGCAGGGAATTCTCTAGGATTTTCATTACAGCATTGATGACAGTGCCATTTGCAAGACAATGTGGAGCTCCTGGCCTTTGCTACCATTGGAACATTTGAATCTGTAATGCTAGCTACGTAGGCTGCTTTAGTGTTTGGTGTTCTGAGAATGTGATATCTCTTTTTATTAACTTCTTTTAAAAAAATTACCTTAAGTAGTTATACAAAGGAGTTGCCATTTAATAAAGCAGTTTCTGCATACAATATATCTTGATCAATGTCACCCCATTCAACATTCTCACCCACTCCTCCCCTACTTACTCCTTTCTTTTGCTTCTTAATTTTATAGGATATACATCGATTTTTTGAATTCATTCTCTTCCTCTTGTCCTCTTCATTAATTTTCTCCTTTCCCCTTGACCCACCCCTTCCCTTCCTGGCGTTTTATTGTGCTGAGCTTTGCCTTTGCCTTTCTAAGGAATTATACTTTTTGAGTTCTCCCTTGAGTCTACCATATACATTTATACTTTTATATATACTTGCAACCATCCAACATATTTACTTATAGGTTTATTAGCTAAATCTAACTTCCCTGGGTTCAATCTTCAGTACCACATACACAGAAAAAGCTAGGAAGTGGCACTGTGGTAGAAGACTAGCCTTGAACAAAAGAAGCTCAGGGACACTGTTCAGGCCCTGAGTTCAAACTCCAAGAATGACAACCCCCCCCAAATATGTAAAGTTGGGGTGGAGTAAAGTGGGAGAAAGTGAAGGAGGGGGTAAGACTGTTCAAAAAGACATATACTCATTATCTTAATTATGTAACTGTAATCCCTCTGTACATCACCTTTACAATAAAATTTATATATATATATATATATATATATATATCACCTGGGTTTTTTTTTAAAAAAGCTTTTACTTTTTGTCCTCTGATAAAACTCATTACTACGCACACCAATTCATTTAAAATTCATATAAAAACAACTCAAATCACAATTGAAATCCTATGGCCAAGTCTAGTGGAAGCATGTCATACGCCATACCAGAGGGGGTCCTGGAAAAGCAAAAAGACACTAAGTAAATATTGGCTTTTGCTTTTCCTTTTGCATTTTCAGTTTTTACTTTACAGAAAAATTGCATAGGAAGCACAGAGAGCTGCCATATTCCTTCCCCATTAGTAAACAGCTTGTCTTGACTTGTACAGCGGATGAACCAAGGCACACACAACAGTATTATCCAAAGTCAGAGTTCACAAATGGGGTCACCTTTTTTTTTTTTTAAATTTAATTTTATTTTATTTGAGAACATACTGTACAGAGGGGTTACAATTACATGGGCAGGATAATGCATACATTTCTTACCAAGCATTGCAGCCTCCTCCTTTGTTTACCCTTCACCTCCCTTCCCAGCCTCCCCCCTCCCCCCCACCCAATCATACCCCCCCTTCCCCCCACACCAATATTGTAAAGCTGGTTTTGACATGACATTTTGTACTTCTCATTGTTGCAACAGGTCCACCTGAATCCTTAAATGACTTGTTTGTCCCCGTCTCCTCCACATGTTATACTGACATCAAATATAGTGAAAGGGACATACAAAGCAACAAAGAAATAATCTTATAAATGCGTTAGAAACACATGCATGAAAGAAACAAAAACATTAAAATACATATTTGAGGGTTCGTTTTCCTAACATCACATTATCTGACTTTTTCCACTTGACTCATACCTATACTAGATATTGCAAATAAGGGAAACCATGGGACCTATGTTTCTTTGAGCCTGGCTTACTTCACTTAATATAATTTTTTCCAAGCCTTTCCATTTCCTAACAAATGGGGAAATGTCATTCTTTCTGATGGAGGCATAGAATTCCATTGTGTATATATACCACATTTTCTTGATCCATTCATCTACTGAGGGGCATCTGGGTTGGTTCCATCTTAGCTGTGGTAAATAATGCTGCAATAAACATAGTTGTGCTGGTAGCTTTAGTGTGGTCTTTTTTGTAAACATTAGGGTAAATGCCCAAAAGTGGGATTGCTGGGTCATAGGGGAGTTCTATGTGAAGTCTTTTGAGGAACCTCCATACTGCTTTCCAAAGTGGTTGAACAAGTTTACATTCCCACCAACAATGAAGTAAGGTTCCTTTCTGTCCACATCCCCTCCAGCATCTGTTGTTGTTAGAGTTCTTGATTTTTGCTGTTCTAACTGGAGTGAGGTGATATCTCAATGTTGTTTTGATTTGCATTTCTTTTATGGCTAGGGATGTTGAACATTTCTTCATGTGTCTATTGGCCATCCTTCTTTCTTCTTCAGAGAAGTTTCTCTTTAAGTCTTTCGCCCACTTACTTATTGGGCAGTTGTTTCTTTGAGGATTTGTTGTTGGGTGGTTTAATTTTTTGAGTTCCAAGTATATTTTAGATATGAGACCCTTGTCTGTTGTATGGCTAGTAAAGATCTTCTCTCAATCCGTGGGCTTTCTATTGATCTTGCTAGCTATGTCATTTGCCCTGCCGAAGCTCTGCAACCTTATGCAATCCCATTTGTCCAACTTTTCTTTGATTTGTTGTGTTTTTGGGTCTCTATTCAGAAATTTTAGTCCAGGACCAGATGGTTTTACAGCGGAATTTTACAAGGCCTTCAAAGCAGAGCTCACACCAATTCTCCTCCAACTCTTCAATGAAATTGAAAGAGAAAGCTCACTACCGAACACATTCTATGAAGCCATCATAACCCTCATCCCAAAACCAGGCAGGGACTCATCAAAGAAAGAGAACTATAGACCCATTTCTTTGATGAACATTGATGCAAAACTTCTCAACAAAATTTTGGCCAACCGACTTCAACAATTCATCCAAAAAATCATACACCACAATCAAACATGATTCATTTCAGGGATGCAAAGCTGGTTCAATATACGCAAATCAATTAATATTATTCATCACATCAACAGGAGCAAGAATAAGAACCACATGGTTATCTCAATAGACGCAGAAAAAGCATTCGACAAGATCCAACACCCCTTTATGATGAAGGTTTTGGAAAAATTAGGAATCCATGGAACATTCCTCAATACAATAAAGGCTGTATATGACAAACCTACAGCCAGCATTATACTCAATGGTGAAAAACTAAAGCCATTTCCTCTTAACTCAGGAACAAGACAAGGATGCCCACTCTCTCCACTTCTCTTCAATCTAGTATTAGAATGCCTAGCTACAGCAATAAGACAAGATGCAGACATAAAGGGGATCCAAATAGGGAAAGAAGAAATAAAACTCTCCCTCTTTGCAGATGACATGATCTTGTATTTAAAGAATCCCATAGACTCCACTCCCAAATTACTCAAGCTGATTCAAAACTTTGGCAAAGTAGCAGGTTATAAAATTAACCCTCAAAAATCAATGGCTTTTCCATATGCCAACAATGAGAAAAGTGTGGCTGAAATCAGGAAAGCAACTCCATTTGTAATAGCACCACAAAAAATAAAATACCTAGGAATTAACTTAACTAAAGAAGTGAAGGACCTCTATGATGAAAACTTTAAAATCTTGAAAAAGGAAATCAACACAGAACTTAAAAAATGGCAAAACCTCCCATGCTCCTGGATTGGAAAGATTAACATCGTGAAAATGGCAATACTTCCCAAGGCTATCTACAAATTCAACACAATACCTATCAAAATCCCACCCTCATTCTTCAAGGAAATAGAAGAGGCAATCCAAAAATTCATATGGAACAATAAAAGACCCTGAATAGCAAAAACGCTCCTCAACGGAAAGAACACTGCTGGAGGAATATCAATACCAAATTTCAAACTCTACTATAAAGCCATAGTAATCAAAACAGCTTGGTATTGGCATAAGAACAGACCTCAGGACCAATGGAATAGAATTGAAAACCCAGAAATGAACCTACAGACCTATAGCCATCTAATCTTCAATAAGGGAGCTAAAACAATAGAATGGAAGACAGACAGCCTCTTCAGTAAATGGTGCTGGCAAAACTGGTTAACTACATGTAGAAAACTAAAGCTAGATCCTTATATATCACCCTGCACCAGAATCAACTCCAAATGGATCAAAGACCTTGAACTCAAAGCAGACACTCTGAAAACATTAAAGGATGGAATAGGAGAAATGGGGTCACCTTTGGGGCACCGCCTGGTCTGGGTAGATGGAGTGTGATGACCACACCTGCCCGGAGCTTCACAGGAGAAGGGCGGAGCCCTGAGGCCCTGTGGTCCTCCCGTCTACCCCTTCTTTTTCTCCAGTGCCTGGCAACCACCAGTCTGGTCACTGTGTCCATCGTACAGCCTTTCCAGAACAGCACATACATTGCGTAGCCTGAGAATCCATTCTTTGATGGCTGGTCTCGGCCTTACTTCTCCCTTCCCTGGCTCACTCTGTTCCTTTGCCCTGGGCTGGCTTGCTGCCACTTGTGGTCTTGTTTGTTCTACAGATGGAGTCTGTGCCTGTGTGGGCCCTCTTTGGCCTGGCTCAGGGAATTGGATGTACAATTATTAATATTTATTCCCATCCAGTATAGACTGTCTAGAGGTTACTGACTTACTTAGAAAGGGGGCTGAAAGTAATGGAACAAAGCAGTGATTGCATAGGGCTGAAGGCTCCGACTCGGTTTGCTATGTCAGCAATGCAATCTGTCCTGGACACTCTGCCAGTGATGGAGGGGCAGAGCTGGCTTCCTATTACCTTACGTTTCATCTCTATCAATAATATTGAACTACCTTTCAACATGAAAATAGTAAGACTTTAGTTGTGATGTGATCGCATTCTAAATCTTTGGTGGAAAAGAGGGCCTCCTGCTGAGCGCTGGAGCAGTTTATGGGGAAAAAAGTTTGTTCTGTGAAATATTAGAAACACATATTTGAGTATAGTTTTAGTAGCATATCCTAAAGGTTGATACATGTAGGGGTTTTCCTTGTCATTATAATCTAACAGGTCTGTAAGGTGATATTGATCTCCCCTTTGACCCCAGAATTATTGTCTAGAACATTGTCTAGAATTATGAGAATATATTTTTGTGTGTTCTGTTTTTACTTTTGCTATTAAATTTAATTTTCTTGTGTTGGGGTCAGAAGATTGTTTGTAGTCTGTCCAATTTCTACTTGCACTATATTTATTTATTTTCATTTTTGTTATGGGTTAACAAAAGGGTTTCAGAAATTATGCTAATAATTTTTCCATGTTTGAAACAGAAGGAATTTTTTTTAATTTTTATTTTTTTTATTATGAAAATACTGTACAGAGGGGTTACAATTACATGGGCAAGATAATGAGTACATTTCTTATCAAGCATTGTAGCCTCCTCCTTTGTTTCCCCTTCCCATCCCTTCCCATCCTTCCCCTACCCCCGTCACCCAACAGAAGGAATTTTTATATCTGAACAGCAATATCTATCTCATCAGCATTATTACAGATACTGTCTCAGACCATCTCCATTTTGCCTATTCATTTATTATAGATTGAGGGCATATGTTGGAATCATTCTGCTATTTTTTCATTTCTGTTGGTTTCTATTTGTATTTCTAGCAGCATCTTCTCTATGCATTCTGGTACAAAGTGCTTTAGCAGGGGACAGATTTGTGGTGGTGACATTTTAATTTTAGATTACATGTTTTATCAATATAAAATAATTTTTCTTGTAGGGGATAATCTTTTTCTGTTAACATCTTCACTATTTTTGTTTTCCTTTGTGTTCATATCTTTGTCAATTTAAAACTTTTACTTTTTACCTTTATTCCCTTTTGCATCTGTTTTTAATAAATAGCATTAGATTGGCTTTGATTTTTATAAAATATTTACTATCTTATGTCACTTGGTAGAAGAAAGTTTAGTCATTTACATTTTTTGTGATATTTGTTAACTTAGGGCCTCATGCTTGCTAATAGGTGCTTTGTGTTCTACCTCTTGAGCCATTGACCTTAAGCTTTTTTTTTTTTTTAAGTTGCTTTATCTTTGCCCTTGACCTTGCAGATTATCAACTCATTTTACTCACAGATTTAAATATTTGGTTTACAAAACTTTCCTTCAGAAGTTTTTGGGGAAAAAAGCCCCCCAATAACCATGCATTATTTTTCTTTAAATCCTGGCTCCTGTTAAACGTACCTTGCTCATCCTTATTTTCCTCTCTCACACCTTACATTGGTTTTTCTCTACTTCGAAACTAGCAGAGGACTCAAACTCATCTTGTCCTTCACTGATGGGAGCTGAGTATCTGCTCGGTGTCACTATTCCATGTGTCATACCTTCAGTGTCTCTTTGACACTGAGAACAATGATAACACAAATTCTGTAAAAATGGCCCTTCCCGCCAATTTTACTGGGCAGGGTGGCACACACTGTAATCTCAGAGCTTCGGAGGCAGAAGCAGGAAGGTCCCAAGTTTAAGGACAGCTTGGGCTACTTAGTGAGAACTTGTCTTAAAACAGCAGCAACAGAAGAGAGAAAGAAAGAGGAAGGAAGTAAGGCAGGGAGGGAGGAAGGAAGGAAAAAAAGAGACAGTCTGAAAGAAAGAGTATGCCATTTGTTCCTCTTGCTATGGACGGTGGTTTCAATGGCTTGCTTGCTCTTGAAGAAAGGAGGTCTAGGTGTGCTAGAGGTTGGCCTGGACTGTTAGGATTTGGTGGAGATTGCACATTATATTTAAAAAATGGATGGCTCTAGTCTCTTTCTGAACCTTTTATCCTAATCAGGAATTAAGACAGTCAGCTCTCCTGTGGTTTACAACACTGCTGAGGCTCCAGAGTCTCAGCCCTGGCCCTTTCAAGGTAGATGCTGGTCACCAGAGCTTGGATGTCTGGACTGTGGCTGCTGGCACCTCCACAGGAACCCCCTTAAGGCAGTTCCCCGAGGCTGCCCTTTTGTGCACCTGCAGCTCAGGAGAACCGTCCACCCAGGCTGGTTGAGTGGCAGCTGCACTGCGCAATTGCCAGCTTCCTTCCCATGTTCCCCAGGATCACGGGTGTCCCCCCTGCTCCCGCCAACACATTACTGGTTTTATTACAGGTTTTCTCTCTCCCTTCCACTTACATGTGGTCAAACAGCATGATAGTAGATCCTGTCCCCTACCCCTCCCCATCTAATCGTGTCCCACTTCACTGTTTCTAAATGTGAATGATATTTACCAAGTTCCAAGATGTCTGGAGCCTGTACACACGATCCTCTCCTTACAATGTTTCAAATTATGATGGGAGCCAAGGGGTCACACTGGAAAATGATGCCCTTCTCCTGGTGAGTCATTGTGATGATAGTACAAAAGTGTAGCCACACAATCCATTCTGCCTTTCACATTCAGGACAGCAGTGAATGTAGCAGGTGAGATGCTCAGCACTTCCTTATAAAATAGGCTTTGGGTTAGATGATTTTGTCCAACTGTAGGCCACTATAAATGTTCTGAGATCTTCAGGGCTTGACTGAATTTTGATGATCAATAGGTTAGGCGATTAAATACATTTCCAACTCTATGATATTTTCAACTTGCAATGAATTTACTAGGATTTAATTCTTTTGTAGGCTAAGGAGCATGTTTGCACAAACATACATATGCAAATATATACCCATAGATCTGTGGGAGGGGTGCATGCATATGCCTATTGATATGGATGTTATTTTCTTGGATGTCAGCCTGGATATCAAGATTTTTTTTTTCTGCTGGTCATAGTCTTTCTAGGCATTTTAGTAGGAACTGGCAGAAGCAATTCAATGTGTGTACCTACCATCACAATTTCTAGGTTCTACCCTGCTTCTGTGAGTCTCTTCTGTGTCCCTCAGTAGACAGAAGAGAACTTGCCAGGTCTCAGGTTTTCCAACTCCTCACAAGGGCTGTGCCCATCATTGACATTTTGCAAACACTGGATGGCTTGAATTCTAATGCAATTGTTTCTTCCCACCTTCCTCATATCTGGGCTTTAAATATCAATATTTTTACTGGCAGGGATTCTTACAAAATGAAAACAGAGGCACCCATTTCCTTTGTGAAGTTTCAAGAATACAAAGGTAATATTTGTGCACCAGCTAAGGGAAATTTTCTTCTACTCATTTAATAAAATAATTGGGTTAATATGCCTGGGTCTGTGGCATCACAAGCGAAATGCATGCTTCGTTGCACCATGCTGTGTGAATTACCCAGGGAAGCAGATAGACTGAAAATGAGAAGAGCAGCCTGGCTGGCCCTGCCCCCGCCTTCATACTCAGCCCAGAGAACAAGACAACCAGACAGCAGTGCTTAAATCTCTTCCAAAATGTTCACAGGGACGTGGTCCTGATCGCTGGTAAGAAAGTCAAGACTAAGCCACTGAATTAGTCGAGCTAGTCATCTGTGAAGACAGTGTCTGAGAATGTTAGCCCACTAAAGATGGCTCACCACAGGAAAGGCATTATTTGCAGCTCCTTTTCCAGTTTTATTCCTTAGTGACCTCGTATGTCTCGCCCCCCTCCCGTCTCTCTCTCTCTCTCTCTCTCTCTCACACACACTCACCTGGTCATGTGACTCCTGTTTATCACGAGGCTGGGCAGTAGGCGGGTCAGATCAGCTACTGCACAGTGGACCCCGGCCACTCCTGGCCTCAGCAGCATTTCCATCTTTCTAGTTCTGGAGGCTGGAAGTTCTTAGGCCTGGTGAAGATTGTAGCTTTTTCCTTGGCTTGTAGATACTGCTTTCTTGCTGTGAGTCATCGTGTGGTAGAAAGGACAGATTGGGGGGGGGGATCTTTTCATAAAGACACTAATCCTATTAGCACATGAGAACCACATTTCTTAATGAGTTAGGGCATTATCAGTTAGGGCTTCTACATATACCCAAACTTTGGGGACTCACTAGTGATTTAATCTACAACAGGCTGAGGGAGTATGAGGGTGTATGTGGAGAGATAGCCATGAGGAATCAAACTCTCCTTGCTGCGACGTAAATCCACCATTTTGAGTATCAATAATCTCATGTGAAGGCAGTGCAAATTTCCTCCCTTCCTCCCCACCCCTGTCTAAAACATGCCACCCCCTTGTCCTGTGGTTTTTCTTCCTAGCCCCTCACTCTGTCAGGCTGTTTTGTTTATTGTCCCTTCTACTCATACCGTTAAAAGAAGCTTCCTCAGACTGAGGATATCTCCTAACCTAGATCAGCCTCTCAATAAAGCAATAGAACAATCGCAGAACAAATGAAAGGGTGAGAAATGTAAATGCTCCAAAGGCCGAGGCTGATCAAAATTTGGTAATCTGGTAGGTGAGGGGGCCATCTAAGCCTGGTGGTGTACACAGACAAGGAAAGAACAACTCATCAAGACCGGTGTGCTTATGGGACATCAGGCTGGCCTCTGTCCTAACTAGACAGGCTGCTTTGTGTGTGTGCATGAGTTTGTGTCAACTGTAGAACCCTGAAGAGCCCGGCTGGTGGAAGCCCCAGCCAGTTACCTTTCAGAGACCTACATCTTGAGCGATCATCCCAGTCCTTTCACTTTTTCAGTCCCCCCCTCTCCCCCCAAGATAGACTCTTGTGCTTTTGGCTGGTCCAGCGTTGGGGTGTGACCAAGTAGCTGAGGTGACTGGGATGATCGCTCAAGATGTAGGTCTCTGAAAGGTAACTGGCTGGGGCTTCCACTAGCAGGGCTCTTCAGGGTTCTACAGTTGACACAAACTCATGCACACACACAAAGCAGCCTGTCTAGTTAGGACAGAGGCCAGCCTGATGTCCCATAAGCACACCGGGCTTGATGAGTTGTTCTTTCCTTGTCTGTGTACACCACCAGGCTTAGATGGCCCCCTCACCTACCAGATTACCAAATTTTGATACACCACATCTGGTTTGATTGTTGAGACAGGATCTTGCTAATTTTGGCCCATTTTGGCCATGAACTAAGATCCTTCAGATTTCTACCTCTTGAATAGCTGGGATTATAGGCATATGACACTAGGCCACTCCATAGGCAGAAGATCTCCTAAATCAGTAGTTCTGTGTCCGAATGCTACACATAGAAAGAAACATAAGGATGAGGGAGGTTCATTCACATGGAGGAAGTCAATCAGTTTTTATCCAAGCCACGGATTCAAGTGGGGTCTCATCCAGAAGCTCCTCACAGGTAGACACAGATCGTTTGATCACATGCCTTAGACAAATGAACCCACAAAATCCACCATCACAATTCAGCCTTCAGTGCCAGAAGGGCCTTGGGTCACTTGACATTCTGTAGAGTCGGTGTTTCCTCTGGGCATCCGTGTGCACTCAGCTCGACCCCTCCTGCACGGAGTGGAGGTCTGGACATGTGGTAGCTGAAGTGGGCTGAGTGGAATGACCAGACCAGTGTGGCCCAGAGCAGCTGGAGGAAGCTCCACGGAGGCGATGCGAATGGAAAGGGGCCTGGGCCAAGACTGTCTTCTTCTGGGGACAGCAAAGAGAAGGTGATTCACATGAGAAACCAGAACAATGACATAGCTCTGGGCCTTGGTCTGAAGGAGTGGAGGAATGAGGGGCAGGAACCATTCTGATGAAAACAGAGGATGCTGGGAAACAGAGCGAGCCTCCTGGCTAGATAGGACAGTCAGAGTGAAGAACCAAGATTCCGAGCAGTAACAGTGAGAAGCCACATTTGAGTCAGGCTTCATCCATCTGCTGACTTGAATTCAGGGATGTGCTCTTGTTTATTTGTTGTGTGTGTGTGTGTGTGTGTGTGTGTGTTGCTCAAGGCTGGTTCTCTACCACTTGATCCACATGTCCAAATTTTGTGGGTTAATTGGAGATGAGTCTGCTTGATTTTCCTATCTGGGCTGAACCACAATCCTGAGATCTCAGCCTCCTGAATAGTTAGGATTTACAGACATGAGCCAACAGCTGACTTTGTATTCTTAAGCATGGCTACAAGAAGTACTATTTTTAATTCATTTTTAATATTCTTCTTGCAATAGTACTACAATCAGTCTTGGACTTATTTTAGGAATATTTCACTTACTTATTTTTTATTTATAGCCCAACTGTGCAGGAAAAATGCCCTCTTAATAACTGAAATACTGCAATGTGCTACTAGTTAACATCTTACCCATGCTTCTCCCCAGCACATATTTGAAAGCAGAGCCATTTCACTGTCACCACAGAATAATTGTCACATTTCCTTCCATCCTCTGAGACCCAGAGAAGAATGCAAAAAGTATTATATAACCTGTAGCCCTCAGATCTTACACACAGTGGGTACATTTTAGCACAAGTGTTGAGAGAACTTGGTTACTCCTCACACCTTTCCAGTGTTGTACTCAGCTACCAAAAAAAAAAAAAAAAAAGAAAGAAACCCCAGATAAACTGTATTTCCAGAACCATGTGTATAACTGAGAAATAAATGATATCCATATGATCTTTGAAGGTAAGCTTAAATATGAACATCCATATGACATGTAGGAACCTACAAAATAGGTTCTAATTGTTTTGATAGTGCCCACAAATCACATTATGTACTTTTTTGACCCCTTATGTTTTGAGGTTTGAACTCAAGGTTTTGTGTCCTTGCCTATAAATGTAGGCGCTCGACTACTTGAGCAATTTCACCAGTCCTTTTTGCTTCAGTTTATTGTTCAGAGACGGTCTTGACTTTTGTCTGGGCCAGTCTCAGACTGCGATCCTCCTCCTTCTACCTTCCAAGTCGCTGGGATAATGGGGGTTAACTACTTCACCCAGCCTTCTCCACATCTTTTATTTCTCACAGGACACACTGGTAGAAATGTCCATCAGAAGCCAAGAGAACATTCTACAACTAAATGAGCATTACTGCTCCTCTATTCTTTTATTCCCCTTCATAAAAGGTCGGCATCTCTGTTTATAAGAGACTTGACCCCAAAAAGTCTATCTTGCCCTGTAATTTGTGGTAACAATCCCCCATTCAAGACAGGTTCCACAAAAGGATGAAGTAATTGACTGGTTCTAAATGCACACTAAAATAACCTGGGGATTGTTCTCTCTTTCCCATCCCTCCCTCCTTCTCTCTTTCCTCTTCTCCTCTTCTCCTTGCCCCTCCTCTCTCCAGTCCTCACCTCTCATCTATCCTCCCTCCCCTCCTCTCATTTCATTTCTCCTCCTCTCCTATCCCCTCGACTCCTCTCCCCTTTCCCGACTCCTCTCCCCTTTCCCCTTTCTACTCAGCTCCTCTCTCCGTATCTCCTCGTACCTCCTTTCCTCCCTGGGGTACAACGTGATGTTTTAATCCATGTATACATTGTTAAATGATTCAGTCAAGCTCATTAACATACTCCTTGCTTCATTCACTTACTTTTGAGCTGAAGATGTTAAAAAAAAAATCCCTTCATTCAGCAGCTTTAAAATACCGTGATTAACTGTCACTGTGCAGTCTAAGAAGTCTCTCAACACATTACTGCAGTGGAAATGAAACTTGGTCACCTTCGATCAAACTCTTCTCTTCCCCATCCTCCCCACACTAGCTTCTAGTAACCACCTTTTTAACAAGTTTCGATGACAAAAACTTGGTTTAGATTATCCAGTGTTTGTCATGGTAGGCCTGGTTTATTTTGCTGTTGATGTTTTGATCTTACCACAGAGATTCTGCTTTGGTCTATGGGCACAGCTTTAGCACTGAAGCCTTTCTAAGCCCTTTTGATGAGTCTAATGGGCACCCAAGTCAAGACCACCTATGGTAGCTATGGGTTTAAGGTAAATATTAGCTGCACGGTTGACTGAGTCCTATCACCTCTATAAGCTTTGTCCTTGTGTATGTGACAAGTGGAGGCACACCAGTACTCCACCAGGCCAGTGTGAGGCCCGGACAAAATAATGGATAGGAAACTTGGCTGCACACAGAGGTCTCTACAAATGTTCATTCTTGGAGATGTATTCAGATGCTCTTGCTCCAAAGAGATTATGGAACAATCTGATTTGCACAAAAGCCATGCTTTAGTCACCTTAACAGAAAAACAAATGTCTTGCCAAGTTTTGAAATTACTTATCATGCCAGTGGCAGATTTTAGATAATAATATGTAGATTTTATATTAATAGAATAACTTTTAAGTGGTATTGTTAAAGCAGATTATCTATCTATCTATCTGTCTGCCTGTCTGTCTGTATGTCTATCTATCTATCTATCCATCTACCATTTTTGAGTTTTCCAAGATTTTCTTAAAAAAGACTTTTTTTCCCAAGTGGAAAAGTGAGTCTCACCCTGATATGTGCTCCAGACAAGATGTGCTGATCCTGATTCGAACCTTTATGACCATGAACCAGAATCAACATTGTGCTTGATAAGTAGCCTACTGGACATTTTGCTATAGCAGTGGAGAGCTGACCGATACACTATCACAGAAACTCTTCTTTCCAGTGCATCTTTCTTCCAGTCTCAGCTTCTGTTCTCCTGTCTGCAGCCATGAGCTAGATTCAGGGTGGAGCCAACTTGGAAGCTTCACACGGTGGCCTCTAAAGGGCTCTAAAGAAACAACATATGTCAGGAATATAGGCTAGGGTGGCTCAGATCTCTACATCCTGTCTTCATATACTTAGCAGTGTGGGTGAATGACGCCATCTGAAAGGACTCGAAGATATGAACTTACTTGGACAAATGGTCTTTGCAGCCAGAATGAAGGAACTAGAGATGAAATCATCTCTGAGTCCAATGATGAGTGACCTTATAAAACAAGAAGAGAGAACACAGAAGACGGGGTCATGTAAAAATGGAGGCAGAGATTAGAGTTATGTAGCCATAAACCAAGAAAATGCCTGGAGCCATCCAAGGTTGGAGGAGGCCAAGAAGACATCTTCCCTGGAGTCTCCTGAGGGCTTGTGGCCCTGTTGACACTCTGGCTTTGGAATTGCAGTTTCGGGAACTGTGAGAGAAAAGAAGAAAAGATTTCAATCAGTTTAAGCCACGCAGTTTGCAGCCATTTGTTATGGCGGTCAAAGAAAACTAATATAACTGTCAAAATGTAAATAATTCCCTCTCTCAGTAAAATGAACCATATCCTCAAGTAAATTGAAATGATAATACAAATAATAAATCTTGCCTGTGCTCACCTACGTTGGTGGTGTACACTCCGGACACCCGTGTGGGAATTCGCAGGGGTAGACAGCACTCTTCAAGCAACCGAAGGCTGTCCCCGAGCCATCTGAAATCCTGCACTGGCATAGTGGGTGATGCGCAGCTGTTTTCCAAAACAGAAAGTGACTCATTCTCTTCTCTGACCCGCCAGGCAGTACTATCCCATCTGAAAGTTCTGTCTTTCAGTTTCCTGAAAGACAAGTGATGAAAGATGATGGTCTTGTTGATTTGGGTTTGTTTTTCAGGTGAAGTAAATCATCAGCAAGTGATTCTCGCCCTTGTTCTTCTTGCTCTGGATAACTACACTGTTTAGGGAATGTTGTCAAGAAAGAAAATCTGCATGTGTTCAATACAATAACATTTTCTCCCCCAAAGAATTCCATCCTACAGTGAGGCAGTGACCCCTTATGAACTCTCTGGTGGAGAACAGGAATGGATGGTCCACGTTTGCCCACCTCTAGGCATGAAGTATAGATGGCAAAGCAACCTAATTGTTTCCAAGTTTCCAATCACTGTCATTTCTCTGATTCATTATACTGAGTGGGAAAAATGACACATTTGTCTTATAGGCTTAGTAAACTTAAAAAGGACTAACCTGTATTTACCATCATCGATGTCTGGCAGGCTTTTGAATTCTCTGTGTGAATTTGTCAGTTGATGATGTTTCTGCTGTAAAAGAGAGTATGTCTGAAAGTCAAAACATTTTTTTTTATCCCAACAAAACAAAACAATACAATAAGCAAAACTTATTTTATCCTTGGGGTGGGTAACATGCTATTCTGTTCTGTGGAAAACTGTAAAAGGATAAGCAATTTCTGGATAAGTGAGTGCTAAATTCAGTGCACATAATAAGTCCCTGCATTTGAATTCAGTGAAAGGGATCTACAATTCCGGCACCACAAGCTGGCCCTGCTTGAACATAGGTGAAGCCCTTCCATGATGCACAATTACAGCAATACCAGGAAATAAGGGACAAGAGAATGAGATTTAGTTTTGGTTATTCTGTGAGACCACAGAGATAGCCCCCTCCCAGTTCCCAGTATTTTTAGAAAATGAAAATAATGCAAGGATTCATTATGATTGGGTGACTGAGGTAACCATTCTCTACCATTCCATTTCCCTAGATACTCTGCAACATATTTATCAATTCTTCTCTGCAGATATTGAAATCCAGTTATATAAATTAACAGCAGCTAGGCACTGGTGGCTCATTCTTGTAAGCCTAGCTACTTAAGAAGCTGAGATCTAAGGAGCCTGATTTGAAGCCATCAGAGGCAGAAAAAACTGTGACACTCTTGTCTTCAATTAACCAGCAAAAGCTAAAGGTAGAGATGTGGCTCAAATGGTAGAGTACTTGCCTAGCAAGGCTGAGGCTCTGAGTTCAATCCTCCTCTTGCTTCTTTAGAAGGAGGCAAGTGAGAAATCTCCAGCATGCTCACAGAAACAGTGACATCCCTTCTTCAGAGAGCTATTACTTATGACTTTTCCACCACCACACTTCAGACACGTGTCTAAGTTCTTTGCATTTATTATTTTGACCATCACAATAAACCATACAAAGAAGGACATTACTTTTATCTCTATTTACTTTATTTTTCTTTTTTGTTATGTCCAAGACCAAGACTCAGTACCTGCTGCTTTTACTCACTGGCTAGTACTCTACTAAGCCACGCCTCCACCTCCATGATCTATTTTTACTAAGAAGAAAATAAAGAAGAAGTGGTGATCACTATATTGTCTGACCGCAACCCACATTCAATAATCGGGCTCTCCTTCCGCCGTCTTCCCTCTTCAGTGGACATTTCCTTCACGAGAATTTCTCAGCCATCTGTTTCTTTGAGTTCTTCCCATAAGGTTTGTTGAGAATTCTCAGAAAAGTGAAATGATTTGCTAAAATTTTCACAGTGAGTGAAGCACAGCTCAGAATCTGATCCCAAATCTTATTATCTTTAATGACATCACCCTACCGGATAGAGCTGAAGTTTTCAACTTAGGAGACATTGGCTCTGAGACAAAATAGCTGGCATTATTTCACTTCTTTCAGAAATAAGTTCCAGATGGATTTAAGAATTAAATCCCACAAATGAAACCATAAAAGTACTGGAGGGAAATTTTGGTGGATATTTATGCAATCTTAGGGTGACAAAGGCTGTTCCAAAAATGGCCCTGAAATAGAAAAGATGGATACATTAGATTTCATAGCAATAAAAAAGTCAATATGGGAACATACTATAAATAAAAGGAAAGACAACCAACTTAGTACAGGAAAGCAGTGCTCTCTCTCTCTCTCTCTCCCTTTCTCTTACTAATTCATTCATTTATTCATTCCAAAACTGTTGGGATAAAATGAAAGTACAAAGAGATAATGCTCTGCCTTCATGGAGCTTATAATCCAGAGAAGTCTGTACTGATTGACAAACATGTGAGCACCTCAGGTAAGGATGTGGGTGGGTGTGAGAGCAGACGGGAGAGGAGACTAATGTAGCTGGGTGCTAGGAAAAACTGCAGAGTAATACTTACAAAGAGATCAGAAGGATGAGTCCAAGTTCACCAAGGAAAGACAGCAAGCGAGCAACCCAAGCAGAGAGAAGAGCAGGCCAGGAAGAACCAAAGCCAGAGAGAGAGGCCTTGAGTTCAATCCCCAGTACTGCCAGTAGAAAACACACAAAACAACACAATTGGAAAATATTTTCAGTTACTCTTCCTGGGCTTAAAACAGAAGACAGACAATACATCTGCAAGAATGTATTATTCTGTGGGACCACATAGTTAGCCCCCTTCCAGTTCCCAGTATTTTAGAAAATGAAAATAATGCAAGAATTCATCATGCTGGGTGACTGAGGTAACCATTTTCTCCCATTCCATTTCCGTACACACGCCCTAACGTAGTTATCAATTCTTCTCTGCAGATATTCACATGCTGGGAACTTAATCCTCAAAGCAACAATGTCGAGAGGCAGGGCCTTTAAGAAGGGACGAGGCTGTGTTCTCATGGGTAGATTAAAGCCGTTACTCTGAGATGGGTGAGAGAATGCTAGCACAAGTTGTTAATCAGAAGGTGCTGAGTGGTATGGATGGGGCGGACAGGCAGGGGCCTTTCAACAACAGAGGACAGGTTTGGACAGTGCTCTTGGGTATGTCCACATAGAGATGTCAGAGTAGGACCTGGATGTTTAGAGTATAAAGAAGGCTGGTGTGAGTATGGAAGTTGGGGGCATGGCTACATGTATGTGAAGAATTCGCTGGCATGTGATGAAAGACAGCATACAAGGATGAAGCGTAGAGCAGGAAGAGGAAAGTTACTAGAGCTGAAAATGGAAGAATACCAGTATTTGAAGACCAAGTAGCGGGGAACCTACAGAGGCAACTGAGAAGGTTAGGCCTTTAGGGAACTCCAGGAGAGTTTGATGGATGTAAGGTCTCTTGGTCTATTTTTGCGGCTGCTATAACAGAGCACTGGGGATTAGGTCATTTATAAATAACAGAGGTTCATTCATCTTATAGTTCCTGAGGCTTGGAGGTGCAATACTGAGGAGCTATATTACGTAAGAACCTCACTGTGCAATCTCATGACAGAAAGGTAGATGGGCAAAAGAGCAGGTGCATGGGGCAGGCAGTAGCTCTGGGCTGAACTCTTCTGATTAGAAACTCATGTTAGCACTCTCTCACCCTTCTTAGAGTAATGGCTTTAATCTACGCATGAGAACACAGCCTAGTCACTTCTTAAAGGCTCTCGACATGGTTGCTTTGAGGATTAAGTTGCCAACATGTGAACTTTGGAGGACACAATCAAGCCACAGCACAAAGAAAGCCAGTGTTTCCTAAAAGGCGACAGAGCAGGGCCAGAGACTCCTTAAAGGTCAAAGAAGATGAGGTGGGAGATGCTCCAAGCGTCCCTTGCATTTCGAAGCATCGAAGCCACTTATGGCTTTAGGATATGTTCGTGGTGAGGTAAGGAGATCAGGAGCTACGTGGGAGGGGTTGAGGTGTGAGTGGGTGAGGAGAAGAAAACTGAGATACCAAGGACTAAAATGTCCCAGAAGTTGGGGACCCGGGGAAGAAAATAAATGATATCAGAGAGATGTGACACTGAGGGAAGGGTTTGTAAGTTAACTTACTATTTTAGATGGGAGAAACTTGTGGGTGCAGAAGTATAAATCTGAGTCGACCAATTAATTGGGTAGGATGGATAACTTTTCTCAACTTTCCCGGACTTCAGTTTTAACTAGATCCCCTATCATCAGTGTCTAGAAATTTAAGTCCAGTCCATGGCAACCTGCCTTTCCCCAAGGTAGCCTCGAGGCTCTGGAGGGTCTGTGATTCTCACCCAAGGGCAGTTCTAATACCCCTTCTGCCTAACAGACCACGCTGCACCTTCCCCTCACCCATTCTTTTTTTTTTTTTGGCTGGTCGTGGGGCCTGAACTCTGGGCCTGAATGCTGTCCCTCAGCTCTTCAGCTCAAGACTAATGCTTAACTACTCGAGCCACAGCGCCACTTCCAGCTTTTTCTGCTTATGTGCTGCTGAGGAATTGAACCCAGGGCCTCATGCATGCAAGGCAAGCGCTCTACCACTGAGCCACCTTCCCAGCCCCACCCACTCATTCTTCTTGTGCCTTCTTACTCTCTCTTTCCTTCACATTGGGTCACCCTTCCCTAGGTTGGATTAGTGGTTAAGTGACAGCCTTTCTCTGTCTTCTGTTTATCTTCCTGGTTCCACTGTGATCCAGTAGATCCCCAACTAGATAGACGTAAAGGCAATCTGTTCTCTGCCCTGTGTTGTCCACCCACTGTGGCTAAAATTGATCCAGGTAGCAATTCTGTTCTCTGTTTAGCAATACTTATTATAAGCTCTTAACAATGATCTTGTGCACTGTTGTACCTCCCAAGCACTCAGCAATGAATGCTGAAATTTAAGGGAAGAAAATGAGCCAGAGGACAGGGGAAAGCGAGCAAGAACTTGCTGATGAAGGCAAGCAGCATGATGTAACACCATGTCAGCAAATGTTTCTGCAAGATCTCTACTCTGTTGACCTTCTGTAAGCTTTACATTGCCCCTGCCTTCTGTGTGAGGAGACCCTAGGGACTTCTCAAGGTGCTCTTTAGTATGATTATCATGTAGGTTGGCCTCCATTCACTCACTATCTTCCTTTGTGTCAAAATCCATTGATATTTTCCCCACTAGTATACTGCACTGACCAGGTCTAATGTAGACTTTTACCTGGGCTGCATTCCTTGGAGCAGGCTGATTGAGAACATGGAAGGGATGGTAAGTAAGCACGTAGATTCTGTCTTGATTCTACATGGATAACATGGATAATCCAGACTCTATGATTGTAATAAATGTGTCTACTGGAAATGTGCATCATTGGAAAAAGAGGCAACGTGTCATGGGGGTATAGACAATGATCTCACTGGAAAGGCTGAACTCCTCCTGCTCTAACTCCAGGTGATTTCATTAGAGTCAGAGACAACTTGGCCCAAGCACAGACTCTGACCAAAAGTTTCTGCTAAAGGAAGGTTCTAGATGGTGTCCCCAGGGAAGAATGACCGTCAAGAAAGAGAGGTAGCTGCAAGCAGTTTATTAGCTGGGAGAGACTTTCCCTGCCTCAACTCCATACAGGATGATGGGAACATGAACGTGCTAGGCTCTCAAGGCCCACACAGAAAAACTAGTGAGAGAAGAATGTAGCTGGTTTTCAACAGGTCTCTGAGGGAAGGAATCGTGAAAATTGGTGGGAAGGGAGATCTCTTTGCCTTCCACTGGCTTAGTATCAGGTGATCTCTCTATCCTCTGGGCAAAGCAGTCTCAAGAGGCCCGGCACCTGGGAGTGGTCTCTCCCTAACTCCACAGGTTTCTGGCATCTGGAGACATGTATGATGGTCACAGTTGTGGATGCTGCTACAGGATGCAGTGATTGGAAGCCAGGGATCTGCTAGACACCCTGAAGCATATACATGGCTCACCTCCTTTCCCACCAGGGCCCAGCTTGAGACATCCTGGTCTAGAGACGTAAATATTCCTTGAAACCATTTCTCAGAGCAAGCGCCATATAAAATGAGGTCCAAGGCTAGGTTGATTGATTTTTTTTGAGACAAGAAAGCCTTTGATTTTATCACTCACATACATTTTACTCATAATTCTCATGCACCTTCACAAATGAGGTGTTATCAACATTTTCTGGTGTAGGGTTAAAGCAGGAGTGTTCACTATGCCACAGGGTCATACGAGGCTCTCTCTCTCTCTCTCTCTCTTTCGTAATGCCTACACCAAAACCAAGTCCAAAACCTCTTTAAATATCCATAGAAAAAGTCCGTCTCCACACCAATGCATTATTTGGGCAATTACCCTGTTAACAGTATAACATTCTGTGTTTTCCTCCTGTCTTAACTTTATGGTTAATTTTATTGGGCACTTTATGTAATCCATTCTTTTCAATGTTTTTAGCCAAGAGTAGAAAAATATATTGATCTAAAGCAATGGTCACTTTTACTATCAACTTTAAATTATTTCAGTTTATGTGTTTTCTTTATCTTATTAGTTATACTTGCTCCTGAGAATAAATTTATACCATGTGACTTAAATCTCACAGATGCAAATAAAAGCTCCCTTTCTTTACCAGAGATACCTGGACAATGAGCTGGTATTTTAATATATGTGCCTAGATTCTTCATTATGGACACCAAGATGGCTGATAAATGACTCAAATTGAGCTTCCAGAAAGAACAGTGCGGGAATGTTTAGCTCCCTTGGTGGTGTCTTTCCTGAAAGGCGATTTTTAAATTATCTTTAAGTCGTTGTACAAAGAAGTTCCCATTCTACAAGACAGTATATGAGTACAAAGTGTCTGACTCTCTCTTAACCCATCCCGAAAGGCAATTTTTAAGACTTCTGATTCTTTAAGGTAAGCATGGCTTCTTGGTAGGAATTGAACTTGCTTTTTAATGGACAGGAATGAACTCTGGCTTAGGAAAGAATTTTATTTTCCACCCTTTGTAAAGCAGTTTGGAGACAGGCAGTCAGGAAGTGATGTGGTGCACTGACTCCATAGTCACTGTGGAATGAAGTCCTTTGGTTTGAGACACTTCCTGTCCCATGTGCAGCTTCTATCTCCAAGGTTGCCCAGAGTTCAAGTACAGGGATGGATCTGTAGCCTCCGGAACATTCCATGTCAAACACAGCAAAGTTAGGAGGAAAGGAGGGGAGAGGAAAGCAAGGGGGAAAGGAGCAGAGAGACAGAGACAGAGACAGAGAGTGTTGGGGAGAAAGGTAGCCTTGACTTTCAAGAAGTCATCCCAGAAATCCCCAGTAGTACTCCATCTCACTGGTGGGAATTCGTCTCTGTGGGGGAGGTTGGGAAGCATTTTGAGCTGTGTATGTGGTTATCAAAAGCAAGACTGGAAATGTTACCAATGAGGGTAAAAGAGACCAAAAGGAGGCTATGCAGCTAGCAGTCTGTCTCCATTGTTTCAAGCTACGCAAACCCAATCATTTTATTTGGGAGTCCACTCAGTTTCATTGCTTTCCTCTAAACACCTTCTTCCCCAGCCTTCCCCAGGTGCTAGAGAATGTACGAGAATCCTAGGAGTTCCAAGGTTTGAAAATCATTACCTAAGATCAGTTCCAAGGGTATGTAAAATTTTTCAGAAATGGATTCAATTTATTAATATCTAAAGGAGTACATATTTTAGTGATGTGCATTTTAAGGTTATAATTTGAATAATATATATATATATATATATATATATATATATATCAGGTATCAAGAGCTTATGTTTTAATGGAATTTTTCTCAATCTAACCATTTCCTTCATGGAGCAAGGCCTCTAGATGAAGATAAAGAAATCTATTTATCCTCATTTTGTTTTTATTGTGAAAATACCGTACAGAGGGGTTACAATTTCATGGGCAAGGTAATGAGTACATTTCTTATCAGAGACTTAATTTGTTTTTTCCTCTTAGAATGCATGAACAAGTTGATGGTGGAGAAAGTTAATTGCCCTGAAATTTTTAGGTTGTGCTTGACTCTGTTGTTTTTCCTGACTTATTTTTAAGGCACACATTGTTCCTCTGTCATCTCATAAACAATTCTGCACTTTTGCACTAACTTTAGAAGCTGTGTAAAGAACATGGTGGGTTGGAGCCACACCCTTGTACTCAAATATCATTTTTGTGGCTGAGCTGCAGAAACAAGGACAGATTAGTTTTCCTGAAACTGTCTTCATTTATCAAACCTGTGCCGTTGAGTTTTAGAGTTAAATGGAATACTACATTGCAAAGATACTACAAATGCTGTTTTCCTTTTTAGGAAGAATACAATCTATTCATATCACAGAGATCCTGTAGGGTTCTTCTTTGATGGTGAGAAGAGTAAGAAGGGAAGGTGTAGAGAGGAAATCAGAACTGTTGCAAGATGGTGGAGGAGACAGTAGGGTGGATGAGGCAGATGGCTGTCACAGGACATGGACTAGAATATTCCACCTCACTGTTAAATATAAAGACTCTTTGTGTGTACTCTCAGGCACAATGTTGCTATAAAGCACAAAACATAAATAGAAGAGGGAGAGCAAGAGCAAGCTCATAGTTTGGTTGTGATTCTGAAGTTTCTTGGCTTCAATCGTGGCATGTCTCTGATTCAGGTTTATTCTTGGCCCTCACATGAAAACATGGGCCTAGCCAAGGGCTTAATTATGAAGCTTTCAAGTTTGACTTTGGCAAGCTTTCTCTTTTCAGCACCTTCTTGGACTCCAGGGTGGTGGGGTGAGCAGAGGAGAGTGGAGTGGTGGTGATAAAGAACTTTTGGGGTAGGTGGAGAGGGTCCAGGGCTTAGAATCTTGAGATGCAAATTTCCTACTTCAGGAAGCACTTCCTTAAGAGAAAGTGTCTAAGCATTTCAGTTCTTCCTTTATGAGACTGCAGCGAAAGGAAGTTAGGAAGTTACAGAACAGTAATGGTATGGCAAGAGCCACCTGGTGAAGTCACACGGCACATTTCATCTTTGTGCATCCTTTTCCTTCATTTAAAAGTCTTTCTTGAGTTGGTCCATCTCCCAGTTATGGGCTTTGTAATACCAGCAAACCTCCAACCGTGCCACCTAGCCGGGTCTATGCAATCCGACAAGAGGCTCAGCCTACGCTAGGCTCTACTTTGTACTGCGTTCTCATCTCTGGTATTCTGTATTTGGGATGATTGATTTTCTTTGTTTTGGTGTCTGTCTTGCAGCTCTTCCTTAATCCAGGCTTCAGGAGGTGGCACTGGGGCCTTGGCACTGCTGACTGGGAGAAGATCCCTTTGCCTGTCACAGTTCATCTTTCACTCCCCTACAAATGCTTTCTTTCACTAGAAGCTTGTGATTTTTAAAAAAATTGCTGACCCGTCAGTGATATCAGATTCTTGTTCTGATTATGGTAGCTCTAACCCAAAATAGGTTTGAAGATCCTTTTGAGGACAGTGATGGGCAGTTAGTGCTATGGTTTGAATACCCGTGCCTCCAACATTCTTATGATTGCAGGATGAGGCTTCGTCTGCATAGTCAGATCAGTGCTCTTATGAAGGAAGCGGAAGGTGCTGGAGGGTTCGTGCACCACCTAAGCCAGAAAAAGAGCAAGCAAAGAAGTCAAGTGAGAGGATGAGTAGTTCAAGCCCTGGCATTAACACAAAGCAATTTTGAAAAGGAAGGTGGAGGAAATGTCCTACTACTTTCTTCCCTCTTATCTCTTCTGCCCTGTAAGAACTCAGAGTCTTCTCTGGAGAAGCAGTGGTCAGGTACTATCTTGGAAGCCACAGCAACCCTCCTCAGATACCAGTCTAAGACTGTCTTAGACCATTTGCTAGTCAGCTTCCAACAAGTACTCAAGTTAAACGGCTTTGCAAGAAAGCATGTTCCTGCTCTGGCTTGTGAAGATTTCAGTTATGGTCAGTTGTCCACTGTTTTTGGAAGAAAAAGAACAGCATGATGGGAAGTGTGAGGTGGAAGAGAAGAGAGCTTCTCACTTCATGGTGGCCAGGAAGCAAGAGGAGAAAGTGAGGAAGGGGTTAAGGGCCCGTGTTCCTTCAAGGTCACACCTCCAATCACCTCACTGCCTCCCACTTGGCCCCACCTCCCAAAGGCTCCAGCACCTCCCCACAGTATCATCAGGGGGCAAAGCCTTGAGCACATGAGCTTTCGATGGCATCTAAGACCCAAGCTACAGCAGTGCTTTGTGCTGCTGCAACAGAGGACCTGACTCAGGGAAATGTATAATGAACCGATGTGTTGGCTCACGGTTCAGGGGCTGGAATCCAAGTGGCCGGAGCTGACGTCTGACAAGGGCCTTCTTGCTGCATCATCCAGTGGCAGAAAGTGCAAGAGCAAGAGACGAGGGAGAGAAAGGAAAGAGAGCTTCTCCTTTTATAAGGACACCTGCTCCCCTAAGGAGGAGTCCACACCTGTGATAACGGCATTAATCCATTCAGAAGGCAGATCCCTTATGGTTAAATTTGCTCCCGGGAGCTTTTGCTTCCAACACTGTTGCATCAGGGATTAAGTTTCCAACATACTCTGGAAACTGATGGCATTCAGACACAGCACAGCTGGATATTAATCTTCAGGTTCTCTCTTATTTTGTAGGGGGGAGGACTCTTGAAATGCAGCCCTACTGTTGCTGTGCTTTGTATGTTTGTTTTTAAGTTACATGCCAACTGGATTTTTTTTTCTTATTACTTGTTTGTTCTTTTAGTCTGGAGGGACCAAGCATTTTTTTTCATGGACTTTAAGGTCTAATTGTTTTTCTGGAATATGTACCAGAATTATTCATTCAGAACAAGTTTTCTGAGTTAGGTGGTGTGCTTTTCTATGTGTAGGTTTGTGTCCTTTTATTTCTGACAAGGGTTTTGTTTTGCATTACAGTAGCTGTTCTGTTTACTGTTTTGTTTTCCTCTTCAGGGATTCTAATTACAGATGTTTATTTTCAACCACTTTCTGTCTACTTTCCTTTCTTTTCTCCTTTACCTCATTTTTTTTTTAGCCTCAGATTTTTAAACTTGTTTCCTTTAAAAATTTAATTTGGCTCTATTTAATTCAAGACTTGGTAATCTATTCTTTATTTCTGAGTTGATTTTTTTTTTTTTTTTTGGCTTTCCCTGTCGTTTCTCTCTTGATCTTGATTAGCTCTTGTTCTATTCCTTTCTGTGTTTCGCATGCTGTTAGGTTTTGAATTTTTAGTTCTAAGGATTTAAGAGGTATCTCTCCGATGCTCGTTAGAGGATATTTAATTCACTTTGGTGTTTGGTATCAGCACTTTCCTCCGCTTCATGATTGATCTTGGGTGGGGGTTTTCATTTTCTGTTTTCTGTCAGCAACTTCACATCCAGTTAGTCTGACCTTTCTCGTTCAGAGGCGTTGAAGGCCGGGGCGTGTCCTTCCCTTCATGGCTGATGTTGAGAAGAGGAGGAAAGGATTCCTGTGTGTTTAGTTCTCTCTTGTTTCAGTAGGAAATTGATTTCCTCTCTCTCGTCATTGCTACATCTCTCGGGCAGTGACCCCTCTATCTCTGTCTCCTTCTCCCTTGTAGCAAAACTTCCTGGACACAGCCACCACTGCCCCCTCACTTTCAGGCCATTCTCCATGGCTTTAGGTATTTCAGTTCTTAGTGTTGGACACCAGAGGTGAGAAAAGTAGGTGCTCTCTGTGCTTCATTTCTCTTTCTGTGCCCTTCCGGTTCATCTTAGTCTGTGTCAGGTCCTCTGTTCCTTCACTGATTGGGGTTGCCATAACATGGGAACTCATGGGAAACTGTGTTCCCACAATGACAGGGATTCAAGTTCTGTTGGAGCTTGAGGGACTGTTCTCCGCTCACTTGTTACTATCTCCTGTCTCCAAGTAATGCTGAGCACTCGGGTCCCAGATACCATCATTGTACTTCTCCCTGCTCATCTTAGGTGTTTAGGCAATGTTGTATGAAGATGGCGGGGACAGTGATGGAAGAGATGACATTCATCAACATACTTACAAACTACCACGTTGAATTGAAAAACCCCTTTGTACATCTACTGCAGCCAAGTGCAAACCTTGCTTTGAGTATTCAAAATGCAACTCTTCCCTCCTCCCCACTGCACTGTACATCCAATAATTATTTTTGCCAGATTGAAGGGTATTTTCCCCAGGCCTGAAAACTAGCCAATCATTTTTATAAAACATGTCCAGATACCCAACAATGGACATACATATCTGCATAGACTTGTGCCACACGGGCATGCTTTGGTTAACGATGGATGACATATGCCTGGATGTATGACATTGCCCCTGTGAGAGCCCACTGCCTGGTGGTGTTGGAGCCATGTTAGTTGGCACAAACAGCACAATTTCTCAGAACGAATCCCTATGATCAAATGGCACGTGACTGTGTGTACATACACTGAAATACACAAATACATATGGAAAAAATAAGTGGATTTGTCTGCAGTTAACAATACGTTGTTGAAGTCATCATCTTTCCCCTTTCCTGCTTTCTATAAAGGTGAAGAACTCTGATACCTTTTCCCTCTTCCTACGGAAAGCAATTGGAGAAAAAGCAAAACAAACATAGAAAACAAAAACACAAAGAAAACCTTCTCTCCTAAAACTCAAGACAAAAATCTGAGTCAGTTTAGTAATTTCAAGAAGGCTGAATGTGGATGGAGACCAGGCCTGGAACTCGACTTTTCTGACCTTGAGCTTCCTCTAAGTGCAAGCATTGGAATGGCTGACTTCCCAATTTCCCCTTTTCTCTAATACCTACTAATCCCAGTCACCTACCTATGGTAGACCTACAATATGCCACTGGTGGTTTATCTCTATCCCCCACACCCATCTTAGCTTTGCCAGTTCCACATACTAGCTTGTGCGGTGGAATATTTGGAACAGAGACAAAGCCAACCTTTTATGGGATCTGGATTGCTGAAGATGCTGAAGGGGCTTTCTTGAAGCTTTAAAAAATATTGACAATGCTAATTAATGTATTGGCAGGACTTGTCCTGTCATGAGATGGCAGCATCCTGAGGCGTGGAGTCTGGGAGAACTTGCTGGCCTCTGGACGCTGATGAGTTACTTTCGCCCCCTGTTGAGTCACATGGTCTGATGGCATGAATCAGCTCTTACCTCACCTCCTCTGTGTTTTATTTTTCCTCTCTCATGTCTGCACAGAAACGCTTCCTTCTTGGAACTTCTAGGGAGAAGATGTGAGGCTTTCACCGGAGAACTTGCACAATGAGTAGGCAGTTGGTTGTTGAGGGATGCGCCACGTGTCATTGGAAATGTAATTTCTCCCAGATTTGCAGGAAGGGACTCAATGACACAGAATGTCCTCCGCAATGACAAAGGAGGTACTGTGCTTGCCAGAACTTTAAATAGGCGTCCAAACTTCAGATCCTTGGCTCGAAACCCAGAAGTCGGCGTTTTATTGTATTAAGTATATCTTGAAATTCACTTTCAAGTTCGGTTGATTTATTGCTCAATTAAGAATATTGAAAAATGGCCATTTCTCCTTTACCATTTCATAAACATCATGTTAGTGATCTCCATAGACAGATAAATAGGCCCTAAATATTACTGCTCTATTGTATTTTAGAATCATTGAACATCTGTCCTCCTTGGGGCATAGAATTTGGAATTGTCAGCAAAAAAAGGCCAATGTTCCATTTCAAAGTAAACAATTTTAGAGATTAAAAAAAAGAGCCTTAGAGATGTTAATATCTCATTTTACTGATAAGCATACCAAAATAATCAGAAATTGAAGACTGTGCTCAAGGTCATAAGCTTCAGGGTTGGTTTTATTGTTTGTTTGTTTGTTTTTCCCTTTCTTAGCAGACTCCCTTTTTGATTCCTCTCCTTGCTGTGAAGTCTCATCAGGATATCAGAACCTTGTTCTGTGGACCTTTAGCTATCAGAGTTGTGAGCCAAGTTAGCGTCTTTTCTTTATGCATTGCCCATAGTCGGGTAGAGCAAGATTTAAAATCCAAAACCTAGCAGACAACATTTTTATTTTTGGACCCTCCCCTGACCAAAAGTCCATAATGTAATCAATGATGCCTCCTCCTGAGTGGGAGCTACACAAGACCCTCCTGGCCAACGAGGCCATGAGCGGCGCCACGGAGGCGCAGAGCCTCCTCAGCCCCACACCCTGCCCCCTGCACCTCTTCCATGTGCTGCTTCTGACTCGGATCTCGTGTAGTACATCAGGGTGGTAAGCAAAGGGCCTTTCTGAGTCCTGTGAACCATTTCAGCAGATAAATGAACCTGAGCAGGAGGGCTACAGAAACACCATCTTCTGGGGGGTTATGGAATTCTCATTCTCCTCCAGACTTTATGGCCAATTAGAAACAAGGGGAGGTGCCACCGACCTGGGGATTGACACCTAAAACAGGGGCACAAGGAGACGGAACTGTTAACTTGTGGCAACCATGCCAGCTCCAGTGAGGGTCAGAGCTGGATTTTACATTAGATATTCAGCTGCTGTCCAGAGAGATGGTGTCTGTAAGTGGTTGTTGGTGTGAGAAAACAAACAAATGAACAAACAATATATTTGGTGTCAGTGGCTGAAAATCAGATCAAAATAGTTGAGTGAATGTAGAGGAAAGAGTCTACATTATTTTCTTCCTGGTCCTGCTGGGTGGGGGTAGGGAGAGGCGTGGGGAAGGGTCTAACTAGACCAATTGGGGGATAGGACTATTTATTCCTCTATCAGTTAATTCAATCAGGAATGGATTTCCTTGACTCACCAATGCTGGGCAGTTTCTTCTGAGGCCACAGAAAAGGAAGATTGTATTACCGCCCCTGCCCTCACCTAAATTCCTTTTTACTTGTAGGTTTATTTGTATGCTAATAAAAATCTTAACAAAAACAAAATAAAGATGAATAAATAAGTTAAATATGAAAAAGAGACAAATCTTCCTAAACATGTACAGACCGGACAGAAGGAAGCAGAGCCAATCATCGATGGTCAGAACTGAGGTCTCTCAAACATTAATATCTTCATTTCTTTGCTATCTTCCCCCTTTATATAAATATATTTATATCATATTTCCTCATGGTAACAAAATAAACTATTCCATTTTTATTTTGCTAATGATAACAGTAAAAACTTGTCATTTGAACCTATTTTCCAACTTATTCGCCAATGTCAAAATGCACAGCTTTCATTTCATTCCTTCCCTATGATATAAGAACTTCAATTTATCCCAGAATTTCTTGTTTTAGGTGATGGGCATTCTCTTGGATTCCAGATTCTGGATTATTACCATAAAAGTATATGAAATGCATTATTTGAAAAAGTAATATACTCAATAACCAAAACCAATCTAATTTTTAAAAAAATGGACAAGGGAGTTGAATAGACATTTCTCTGAAGTAGAAATATAAATTGCTAATAAACACACAAAAGTACTCAGCGTCATGACTCATTAGGGAAACACGCAGAAGGGCCACTGCGAGGTATCACTTCAAACTCATCAGCATGGCTGTTGCATAATAAAAACTGGAAAAACAATTAGACCCCTCATAGATTGCTAGTTTGAACATAAAATAGTGCAGCCACCATCAAAAACAATCTGGCAGTTCATCAAGAAATTGAAAATAGAATTACATTATCCAGAAGCTCCACTCCAGATATATAATCACAAGAATTGAAAGCAAGGACTCTAACAGAGAGACATGCACAGGATGTTAACAGCAGCATTATTCAAAAGAGAAAAATGACCCATGTGTCCAAGAACAGATAGTCAAAGTCAGGCCCCTGGGGCTGAGAACAAGGTGCACAGTTAAAGGCCAAGCTGGGCAGAGTTCTCAAGACTTGTTCTCAACCCATATCCAGGAGCAGTAGCAGGTGCCTATAACCCTACACGAGATCCGAAGCACCGTGGATCAGCTAGCCCAATCAGAAAAATCTGAAAGACTGAAGGAAGGTGGGTGTGAGGAGGAAACTGGAATAGAGGAGGAAAGAAAGACTTTTTTTAATGAACACAGAATTTCTGTTTGTTACGATGAAACAAATTCTGGGGATGAATGATTGCACTAGTTTTCCCGTAGTGGGACACATGTAACACTATGGTGAAAATGGAAAATAGCGTTCTGTGTATTTACCACAGTAACACACTACAAGAAAGTATTTTGCTATTTCAAAGTCTCCAAGCAAGGAAATTGCAAACATTCTCACCACAAGTGATAGATCTATTTATTAGCTTAAGTATTCTACATTGTATTCACAAATAATGGCATCACTCATAAAATAACATTGTTTGGTACCTCATAAACACATACAATTATACTTGCCCATGCATAATAACTTTCAAAGATTAAAAAAGTAGTATGTTGAAGCCTTCTTATTGTAAAAGCAATATAGAACATGTAGAAGACAAGGGTCTCCCTTTAACAAACTCATTCCTCCCTAGAGTTAGTCTGCTAAGTTTAGTTTGCTTCTACATAGAATAACATCTAAATACATATAAATATGCATATGCATGTAGATACTGATGGTATTTTTGAAAGACACCATTGGGAGCAATATCACAAGCGCCACTGTGAACTTTGCTTTATTGATCTTGTTGAAGATCATCTTATTGACGATCCTTTATGATTGATCTTGTTGAATCAGAATATGATTGATTCAGGATATGTCACTGTTGCGCCGGCTTCATTGTATTCCTTGTATTTCTTACACTACATTTCATGAACTGTTCCTCTATTCTTTGATATTTGGGTTGTTTCTATTTTTACCTTTATGCAAGCATTGTTCCTGTTAATATATACATATATATGTGAAAGAACAAATGCAAGTATTTCTATAAGACAGGTTCCCAGAGGAGAAATTGCTGAGCTTGAGTATTGTATGTTTTAAACTTTATTAAAGATTTATTGATAATGCTAAATTGTCCTTCAAAAATTCTTTAGTGATTTATACTTCCACAGTCTGGAAAACACTGGATAGTATTATTACTTTTCACTCACCCTTGTCCTAGTGAGGGGAAGCGTATTTTTATATGTAAGGTGATTGTTGAAATGTTTTCTTCTGGAACTTTCTATTGGATTGTTTTATCTGAGTGATATGTAAGAATTCTGCACAATCAACAATGACGAAGTCACAGTCCTTTTGCCTTCCTCTGTCCTGTGACCCGCAGCCAATATAATCCTGAATAAAAATGGATAGTGGAGTTAGAGATAAGCTCAGTGCCATCTCTGAGCTGCTGAACAAACCTTTCCATTAACTACTATGAGTACGTCCTTTTACATGAGATGAAACCCCTCCACTTTTAATTATGTATTCTCTAACTTGAAAGCTAAAAGGGCGTGTGGTGTGGTTTGGACGAGATTCTTCTCACAGGTTCACCTTAGGAGTTTGATCCTCAGTGTGGTGATGTTGGAAATGGGGCCTTTCAAAGGGGGGACCTAGTGGAAGCTCCTCAGGTCAGGTGGATGGGATGACCCGGAAAGGAACTGTGGAGCTTGAGTCTCCTGGCTATTCTCCCTCCCCTCCCCTTGTGTGTGTGTGTGTGTGTGTGTGTGTGTGTGTGTGTGTGTGTGTGTGTGTGTGTGTGTGTGTGTGCATGCAGGTCCTGGGCTTGAACTCAGGGTCTGAGCACTGTCCCTAAGCTTTTTTTTGCTCAAGGCTAGCACTCTACCACTTGAGCCACAACTCCACTTCTTGGGCTTCTTATTTGAGTTGTGTCTTATACACACACACACACACACACACACACACACACACACACACACACACACCTGCCATTTCCAATCTTTAATTGAGGAGAATGAAGCTAAATGAGGACAATGATGGGGTCACGATGCACATTTAGTTCCTAGAGAACAGAGCTTGCACTCAGATTTATCTTCCATGACCGCATATGCTCCTACTTCTCCCAGGTGGATTTATCTCTCAACTTTGCGTCAGGGAAATGTCATTCTGTTCCGGGTAAGGGTTCTACTTGTCTGGGTAAGGGCTACTGGGGTAGAATGTGCCATGCAGCCAGGATCCCCCTCAGTGATGAGCAGGGTTTTGCTCCCCGACATTCACAGAGTAGAGCCTGTGGACAGGGCTGCTGACTCCTGGGTTCCTAAGCCAGGGCTGCCACCCTGGCCTCGAGGATGGAGCATCGGCCAAATAGGATTATTCTTTATTGAAAGCAGTACTGCCATTGGAACTCAGGGCCTCAGAGTTGCAAGGAAGGCTTTCTACCTTTGAGCCATGCCTCCAGCCCCCTTTGCCTCTCTAAGACAGAGTCCACTTTCATGTCTAGGGTCATAGTGCTCCTGTTTTTTGTTTTTTGTTATTTTTTTTAACCTTAGCTGGGATGGCGGGTGGATACCACCATGCCCAGCTTCTCCCATTGAGATCGAGTCTCATAGGCTTTTCTGTTTGAGCTGGCCTGGAGTTGGGATCCTCTCCATTTCAGCTTCCCACACAGTTAGGATGACAGGCATGCACCACCATGCTTGGCTCAGAGTCCAGTGAACGTTTCTGCCAGTCCTGGCCTTGAGATGTCAGCCTTTCAAGTAGCGAGGGTTACAGGACAAACAGGATTGCTCTTGAGCCTTAAATCAGAATGTCCTTTCTTTTTTTTTACCCTGTTAACTTTTGGACTGTTCAGAATGCAGGGCATCTATCTCCTTTTCCATTTCTCCCCCACAGAGTGGGAATCTGCCTTCTGTCTGTCTCACCATTGTCCCTCACAGCTACAGAGGAATTTTGCCTACGGATGAATCTCCCCTAAAGTCTCATGCATTCCTGGTTAGGGTCCTGCTAGTTTGATGAAATTATGGAGTATTCTGAATATACTAAGATCTTGGGGGTTACTGGGATGAGATGAAGGTTTTGCATTTGAGAAGAATGTGGATTTGGAGAGCCAGAGGGTAGAGTATAAAGAGAGCAGTTGGAAATGACATGGATTTTTTTTTTTGTCAGTCCTAGGGCTTGAACTCAGGGCCTGGGCTCTATCCCTGAGCTTCTTTGGCTCAAAATTAGTGCTCTACCACTTGAGCCACAGCAACAGTACATGGATTTTAGTCTAGCACTTTGTTTAACATTACCATCTTTAATTTAGTTGGAACTAATTGACATAAGGTATAACTAATGTGTAACTTTATTGTTTATAAAACATTTATCCAATTTTTCTATGGTTATGCATTTGATACATAGATATATGTGTATAGGCATAAAACATACCTAACAATATGTAAACTAACAGCCTTACACAGGAATATTCTATAAAATAGCTGTGGGTATGTAATATATATATCTAATAAATATATTACATATTACATGCTCCAAGATGATTCAATCTGTCCATTTTGCTGTGCAGGAATCACTGAACAAGACACCACCTGTTGCCATGTTTCCATGTTGCATTTTCATGCATGAATAAAAACCACCTTGACCACATTCTCTCTCCTGCAAGCTCATTTGTCCTCTCCACTCCCGGTGGTCCTCGCTTTCCAACAGAACTCATTACACATTCGTTTTTCTTGCTGTACACTCATTTTACAAATAGGTTTCACATGGCATTTCACATAGGCACGTTACTCTTGCTGTCTCTTTCCATGTCCCTGGGATCGGATCTATCATCCAACAGCTTTCAGTGAGATTCTTTATGCCATCTTCATACGTAGCCACCATGTGTTTCCTTATTTTTCACCCTCCAACATTCTCCGACCCCTTTCCCTTCCCCATCATCCCATCTACAGACTTCCATGCGAATTTTGAATTCAAGATTCATACTACCAAAATGGAGCAGGGAAGATTTCCTTGCTCTGAGTTGTTTAGTACAGCTGTGAAAGCGTTGGTCCTGTGAATGCCAATCACATTAAAAAGTACCATGCTCAGGGGCCAGGTCCATTCCTTTCTTCCTGGCAGTCTGATGGTCATGTGGTCCATAAACTGATTAGAATGAATTAGTCCAAAATGTGGAACTAGAAGATTCATCGACACTCTGGCTTCCCAGATGAAGACAGTTCATGTACCCAATTTATCTTCAGTGTTTTAGAGAGAACTCATTTTGTCCACTTTATTATCCAGGAGATTGAAATCACATCATACTTGCTCAAAAGTTGGTAGGAAGCACAGAGAGAGCATATCGGAGACAGAAGATACCATACTTCACAGAAATAATAGATAACCCTGAATAAATCACCCATCTAGGAGCCTACCATTCCAGGAGGGAACACAGGGAATATAATGCCCCCAAAGGCCTAACGTTATTTATAGTAGAGAGGTTGGTTCCTGGCACACAGATAAATAGCTTACTTGTCTATGTTAAAGTGCATATGAACTTGCTACTGTGGGCTGTCAGGGAAAAGCTCAACTCTGCAACACACGAGCAAGGGAAATGACCTAAAGCATAGAATATAGTCAAACACTTGTACACACAGAAGCAGTTTGGAGAAAGAGGAAATTAATTGTTTTCCATTTTCTCCAATCCCCTGTGCTGAGACTTCTAATCTCACATGCTGGAAGCACAAACTGAGAGAGCGGGAAAGAGCAATTCCTGGGAAACCATTCACCATCATTCCCTTCCCTGAGGCCCCCCCCCCCCCGCCCGACCTCCAAGAAGAATACAGAAAAGCCACCGTGGGGAAACTCACCCAGTTCTATTCCACCTGCCATTTCCCACAGGAGGAGAAAGATATGGCATTTGGTGGAAGAAATTCCCAGGAGAAAACACTGTTCTCTGCCTCCTCATTTTGCTGTGACTACACTTTGACCTATGCTGCACCCCTGTGTGGTGAGTGCCCTTTGACTCTGAAGTTGGAAACCGTTACCGAAAACAATCGGTTTTGCTCAGTTTTGTGTGTTTTAGACTTACAATGTGAAAGCACTACTGCTATAATTCTTCAACTCTTTCTGCCTACCTGGCATTTTTATTATGGGCCTTGATGGCATTTCTAATGCTGATTTTCCCTATCGAGTAAGAATAGTTTAGAACTCACAGACAATCTCAGCACAGTACTTAAGTACATAACACAAAATCAAGAGATGACAAAGATATCTTCTAATATAGTGCAGTATGGCAGTACTTTAATTCCTTCCTCTTTGTGGAGTCTCATTGGTCCCAGGTCCATGGACTTGGCAGGCCAGGAGCCAATGGGAGATGCTTGGTTCAAATGCCATGGAAACTTGCCAGGGGCTGCCTGCTCTCCTACCTTCAGCTGCTCAGTCTGTAGTCCTTGAGCCATGCACCTGCCTTGATTTTTTTCTGAGATAGGGTCTTGCTTTGTGCTCATATTGGGCTAGACTGTGATCCTCCTATTTATACTTCCTGTGATAGTTGGGTTGATAAATGTGCACTACTATAGCATATTTCTTTTAGATCCAGGCAATTTGAGATAGGAATCTCTTGTTTTGTAGAAAAGGAAACAGACACAGAAGTAGCTTACCCTGTGGTGAAAGACACTGGTTGACTCAAAACCTTTTCTCTTTCCCTCTATTCCACACCACCAGTGGATGTGACTATCCCGTACACTGTAACAAACAAGTTAGTGAATTTTTTATTCTTCTTTGGAACATGAGTTGTCAAAAATCAGGCCTTGTCTGACTCATGGAACGTGCTATCCAATACAAATTGCAAACAGTAAGTTCTAATAGCGTGTGAATTCTAACACGCTTTTGGGAAGATGTAGTTAGTGGTGGAATGTAGTGTTTCCTAGAGGGGGTGATCGGCTTGTAATCTGGACTTGGCTGATTACTAAACATGTATCCTTAATGTACCAAAGTGGGGCAGGGAGGGAAATATGGAGGAGCCGTTCCCTGAGAAAGTGAATTTGATGGAGAGGAGCAGATGTGGAAGCAAGAGGATGAATTTTGAGTCCTTTTGTCATATAATTTCCATCGGACCCAAACCATGGCAGAAGGAAAGAGCTGTGTGTGTATTCCCAGTGGTCAGAAGGTCTGGCTCATTTCATAGGGAATGAAAACCATCAGGTTCCCTAATTTAATGACAGTCAGTAAGTCACAACTTTAAGGCTTTGAAAAAGGAGAACAACTGGTAGAATCTGTATTGAGATTCCGGAATCCAGCACCATCTATGAGCTAGAGCACGTGACTTTAGTTTAGCCCATTCAAAGCCATGCTGTGAAAAGTCTTGATGAGTAAGTGTTAATAAACCTGACAATAATGTAAATGTTTACATGACCACTTGAAAATTGTAAAGAAAGAATGTTTAAGACAAAGTACACTCTGACTCTTGGAACCCCAAATATTTTTATAAAGGGTATGAAATGTACCAAAGAAGCCAACTTGAGGCTCATCCATCCTTAATTGTAACCAGAGTACCATTAAAAGGAACCAAAGGGAAACCCAACCTGCTTCCTTGAATGGTAATAAAAGCCCAGTGGAAAGGAAGAAACCAACAGTCACCCTTTTTTTTCTACTTTCATATCATAGTGAGCATCAGACTTGAAAGGGATGAAAGAAATACCACAATTTCATTGTTCTTTCAAAACATTTTTTTGTGTGGGTTTTTTTTGTAATTTTATTCCAAATTGGGATTAATTTGTAGAATAAACTGGGAGATTGTGACTCAACTTTGTTTCAGTTGTCAGCTAAGCTTAGCAACTAATCGTGTGTAGCGTAGCATTGCTGTAATTACAGCCTCCGAATGGGTATGGTTTCAGATAGGTGATGTCATTCTGCAGTGGGAGCAAGGCTGCAGCTTTCTTTACCAAACAGCTAATTGTAACGTACCTTTGTTTTGCTTGTGAGATTCATCTTAGTGTGTGCCAACTGACGATTTACCTAGAAATCTTTAAAAAAAATCAGATTTACTTTTTGTCACATGTGAACAATAACAACAGAAAACACCAGTGGCCAAAAAAAAAAAAAAAAATCCAGCTAATTACATACATTACTGTGAGAACATGCCCGAGACCTTTAATTATTGTTTTCTTTTCAACTACGATTCTCTGGTGAACTTGGGGGTCAGAAGCTTACCCAGTGCAGTCCCACACTGTGTACAGATGTTTTAGTTAACAAGAGTCAGGGTAGATGTGAATAAATCTTGCTCATCCCCAGGCTTTACCATCTGGGTTTGGGTCACAACACATTATCATGTTTGCTCAAGAACCAAGTTGGCAACAACCTATCTCTCAGAATACATCCCCATTGTCAGGTAATGGGAGAATATATTTCAAAAAAATTGTCCTTGGAACTTGTTTTGCAGATTTTAATTGAGGGAAAAACCTATTCTTGATTTGGCCTTCACTGCTTTGTTGATGAATAAAGGTAAGGACTGAAAATCACAGGGACTTCCAAGAAGACCCAAGGGAAAACAGGCAGCAAATAGAGATAAGAGCTGGATTCTAGGAGCCACCAACACACACCAGTCAGCAGGGATGGGGCAGAGCCCAGGCAGGGGACCCCAGGGAGGCTATACTTATACGCGCTGGTGTTTATCCACAGAGCCAGTGGTTCCTTAAGCCTTAGAGATCCAGCCTAGGAGGGCAGGCCTTGTGCTTTCTTGTCTAATGGAGAAAGCCCATGCAAAGGTGTGTGTGTGTGCGCGCATATGTGTGCGTGTGTGTGTGTGTACACACACACACACACGCATATGCACACATGCATGGACTTCACTGCAAGGACTTACTTAGCTCGCGCAGTTACGGACGTTGATAAGCACAAGACCAACTTAAGAGGAAGTACAGAGCAATTTTAGAAGGAAAGTGGGCATTGCGGAAGTTCATAAACCCTTCTTCGCTACAGCAGTGTTCATTTAAATGAGAAATGAGGGGGAAAGTGACAGCGTGATGGGTCTTATAAATACAAACTACATCACAAATTAAAATCGAAAGTCAAATAATGAATACAAAGCAGAGACAAATTGACTTCAAAATATAAGAAAGTTCAGAATATAAGAAAGCTGCATCATGAGTTGAGAGGAATGAAAGCAACATGACGAGATGCAGGTAGGAGGACCAAAATCTAAGGGCAGCCCCAGGCAAAACCACCAGAACCACCCCCCCTGAAAAATGAAAGCAGAAAGGGTCTGGGGCAGGCTTGCATGGTGGAGTGCCTGACCAGGCAGCAGCTCCCAGGTGCAATCCCCAGCACCATCAAAAAAATCAAATAGACTAAAACTTCCCCAAATCTCAGTTGTGAAGAATGACATTTTCCTGATCTGTGTCCTGGTGATGTTCTAGACCTCGAGGATAGTAGTCCAATCTTAAGAGAATCTAGATTGATAGGTTAAGTCATGCTTAGGAAAAGATGGAGGTGGTTTCACAGCAAGTGACAGGAGACAGCAGATGGCAGAATTTACTGAAATGGTTGCAAGGTTAGCAGGAAGATCAAGTGCCACCCTGCGATTTCAGATTGACGGAGCTGAGAAGTCCTTCTACACAATGGCCTCTGTGGATTTCAGAAACAGGCTATGCAAGAATTAAAAAAAAAAGACATCTAATCTTAAACCAAAAAAAAAATCACAGGAAGGCAAAAAAACCTCAACAAACCAAACCTGGCAAATCAATAAAAGATTAAAAATTAAGAAGTCAGAAATGACAAGGCTGCCGTAAGGAACATGCTCACGAGATTTAATGCCCCAAATTTAGAATTAGAGCTAAACTGTGGCATAGTTATGATTACCAGCAGAGTTACACATGCTGTGTAATAAAAGAAATGCATCCCAATGAAGAGAAAGGAAAGCAAGAAACTGGAAGAGCAGTTTCAACAAGGATGCCTGCCCCTCCATCATCCCCAGTAACCATAACAACATCTTGCTGCATTTTCTCCATCTCCCTGCCTAAGCTTTGGCGGCTTCTCTGTTTACTGCCAGACTTCCCTCCACGTTTAGGATCTGACTTCCCTCCATCGAACCGTAAATTCCATGATTCCAGGATCTTCCTGCCTCATATTAGCATTGCTTCTCTGAGGTCTCCACTAGAGTTCTGGCTCTGTAAATACTGTGCTCAACATACTAATATTGTGGAGTGAATCCACACAGTCACAAAACAGGAAACCTAAGTAGCCTCAGACAATGTGAAGAGGTCCAATCCCACTCCTAACGCAAGAATGACACGAGAGTTGTTGCAAGTTTTTTTGTGTTTTAGATTGGCAGAAGTTAGGAACTGTTTCTTTTGCCATAAACCTAACATTATGGTTAGGCCCTGTTGATTCCACATCTTCATTTTGGTATAGAGCCTTACATAGTTCTATGTTTTATACAGAATATTTACAAGTTGAAAAACATATGTGCAATGCTATTTAATGAAGCATTTCCAGAGACAGCAAAGATTAGAAATAAAATAAATGTGTGGACACAAAAAACTAAAGAGTTACAATAATCAACACTGAAAGGAATATAATGGAGACACACTTTTCATTAATGTTAATCTAAAAATAAATTGATAAAATGGTTAAGAAAGAACTATCAAATATTGAGGAAGATCTACTCTCCTATGTAGCAATTCCACTTCAAGAAATTTGCTTTATAAAACACTTGCACAAAAGTATGTGCATATGGATGTTCATTATAGCTGTGTAATGGAAAAATATTGGAAGCTAAATCTTATTCATTATGTTCCTGATGTTTTGTACAGTATGTTTTAATTTTGATGTAATCAAATCTATTAATCTTTGCAATTTTAATTTGCTTTGTATGCCACATTGTTGAAGCAATCTTTCTATACTCTGTCATCATAAAAAATAGTTAACATTTTCTTCTGACAAGTTTAAAGTGTTGTTTTAAAATTGTAGGTCTTTAAATCATTTGGGGCTTGCTCTTGGTCATTAACTGAGATGTTCCATTCTTTTCCACATGGGAAAGTAGCAATTCTAACATCAAATTTCAATTAAAATCCAGTCTTTTCTCACTCATTATAATTGTACCCCTTGCATATACTAAGTTCCTGGGAGTGTGTAATATTGTCACTCAGTTTTGTTAGCCATCTGTCCACCCCCAGGCTAAGACCTGGAGGTCTATAGAAAACAAAATTATAAAAGATTGGTAAAATAATTATTTCTAGCCTCATATTTATTCATAACACTTTAAAAATGTGATTATTCTGTCATGTTCTAACATTTGTTACTTCAAAGACAAGTTTATCACCAGGCTCTCTCTTATTTGCTATTTCCTATTTTATTTATGCTTCTTTTTAATATTGTCTTATTCTTTTATGCTGCTGTTAATCTTGCCTATTTTTTTAATCGTGCCTATTTTTGCAATAAACTACATTAACTTTTTCAAAACATACTGCAGTTTGCTACATTATTTAGATTTAATTAAAAGAGTTTACTTTTTTATTGGCCATTTTTCTTGTTGTTAAGTTTCTTTATTGCTTTTAGTTTGCAAGCTTCATTTGAGTAAAATTCAACCATTTATCTCTGTCTCCTTTTCTTCTTTGCTGCTTCCCTTTCCCTCTTGCTGCTTGGCTCTCCATCGCCTCTTGCCATATGTTGGCCTTTCTCCAATCTCTTGGGAATCCAGTCCTAAACCATGAGGTCCTAAAATGGAAAGTGGCTTGAAAGCCATCCTCACAGTGACACTGGGAGTGCAGCCTGTCTTGTCATTCAGGTGAGCCGTTTCTCGCTGGGAGTAGTATTTACGTCCTCCACCTGTCTTGTCATATCACTGTAGTCGGATTGAACCCACCTGTGTGACCACCTGTCATGAGTTCAGGTTGCCATCCGGGAGGCTCATTCCCCACAGGAGCTGGTTCTGTACTCCACACCCTGGAGGAGTTTATATTAACCTTGACACAGTGAGAGGAATCTCAAGCCAGTTCTGGTTTCTCTGTGATTCCTGGGTTCTAATGCGCATCGAGTCATCCCTGATAAGTCCTTTGGGTGTCTGATTCCCTTTGGGGCAATCAGCTATTAAATTTTGTGCTTGGATCCATTTTTCTTTTACTTCTTTCTACTTCTTAATACTCTTTCAATATAATATTCTCACAAAAGAAGGGGTAGCTCATAACATGAGCTTGCAGTGCTTTCTCAAGAAAGGTCCCTTCAATAAAAGATTTTGACTTTGTAAATGCTAGGAGACGTGAGACTTCCATTCCTCTGAATTCATAACTCAACCAAAGCCAAGTTCCGGACTTCAATTAGCACATTGGAACTTGTTCATTACTTAAAGTAGCTTGAACACTTTCCCCCTCCATGATAGAATGGCTATGCCTTTCAGCTCGATGACCACGTGTCTGGCTACTGAATCAAAAGTCTTTCAAGAATAGAAAAATGTGCTTTGGATTTATCAATACTGAGATTCTTCTTGGGAAATATTTGTCCATCATATAATTTTTATGTGGTAACTGATATTCCATAAAAAAATATGAGTAGTTCTAAAATAATGAACTGTACTCACTTAGTGGTTCCAGGACAAATCTGGTCTATGCTGTAGTCTTTTAAATATTGGATACACATGACACTGTGGAAAAATGCATAAAGTTATTAGAGAAGAAATATAAATATACAACTTCCCATGTTCTTTAGCCAATTAAAGTAGAAACTGGTCCCATTAACAGAGATGGTCATAATCACAGGTTAATTTACTTTCAATATCATGGTCACTCTTCAGGACTATTTGTTTTTTGGTGCTTTAGCTATGGGCATGCTAAGTTCTTCCAAATAAGAAAACATGTTAGAAGAAGTGACCATAGCTTTCTTTTTTTAAAATAAGTTTTTATTGTGAAAATATTGTACAGAGGGGTTACAGTTACATGAACAAGGTAATGAGTACATTTCTTTTTTTTTTTTTTTTTGGGTCCAGTCATGGGGCCTGAACTCTGGGCTGGGTGCTGTCCCTCAGCTCTCCAGCTCAAGGCTAGTGCTCTACCACTTGAGCCACAGTGCCACTTCTGGCTTTTTTCTTTTTGCTTATGTGGTGCTGAGGAATTGAACCCAGGGCCTCAGGCATGCAAGGCAAGCACTCTACCACTAAGCCACCTTCCCAGCCCCATGAGTACATTTCTTATCAATCATTGTTGCCTCTTCCTTTGTATTTCCCCTACCATCCCTTCCCTCCCACCTCCTCAACTACACTCCCCCAACACTACCTCCTACCCCTTGCCCCCCCCCCTCCTAAATTGTAAAGTTCATTTTTCAACATAGTGTCTTGTACATTTCATTGTTGCAATGGGTCAACCTGTATCCCTATTAAACAGAAATTATACCAACATCAAATACAGTGAAAACAGGGGTTATACCATGGGGGAGGGACATACAAAGTAACGAAAAGAATCACATGGTACCTTATAAATACATTAGAAACAATAGCAAGCAAGGAAAAAAACACTTATGTCCCTATCTTGGGGTTCATTTCACTTAACATCATCTTATCTGACCTTTTCTGCTTGTCCCAGACATATACTAGTTATTGCAAAAAAGAAAACCATGGGACCTATGTTTCTTTGGGCCTGGCTTACTTCACTTAATATAATCTTTTCCAAGTCTTTCCATTTCCTAACAAATGGGGCAATGTCATTCTTTCTGATGGAGGCATAGAATTCCATTGCATATGTATACACCACATTTTCTTTTTTTAAATCTTTTTTTAAATTGTGAAAATACTGTACAGAGGAGTTACAATTACATGGGCAAGATAATGAGTACATTTCTTTTTTTTTTTTTTGTCAGTCATGGGGCTTGAACTCTGGGCCTGGGCACTGTCCCTCAGCTCTTCAGCTCAAGGTGAGCACTCTACCACTTGAGCTACAGCACCACTTCCAGTTTTCTGGTGGTTTATTGGAGATAGGCGTCTCATGGTCTCTCCTGCCCAGGCTGGCTTTGAACTGCGATCCTCAGATCTCAGCCTCCTGAGTAGCTAGGATTACAATGAGTACATTTCTTATCAAGCATTGTAGCCTCCTCCTTTGTTTCCCCTTCCCATCCCTTCCCATCCTCCCCCCCCCCGAGCCCCCCAATCCTCCCCCACCCCCACCAAAGTTGTAAAGTTCGTTTTCAACATAATGACTTGTACATCTCATTGTTGCAATGGGTCCACCTGTATCCCTAGTTAAACGATTTGTTTTTTCCCTTCCCCTCCACAAATTATACCAACATCAAATACAGTGAAAGCAGGGGTTATACCATGGGGGAAGGACATACAAAGCAACAAAGAAATAATCTTATAAATGTGTTAGAAACAATTGCCTGAAAGAAAAAAAATTTGATTACTTATCTTGGGGTTCATTTCCCTAACATCAACTTATCTGACCTTTTCTGCTTGACTCAGGCATATACTAGTTATTGCAAATAAGGGAAACCATGGGACCTATGTTTCTTTGGGCCTGGCTTACTTCACTTAATGTAATTTTTCCAAGTCTTTCCATTTCCTAACAAATTGGACAATGCCATTCTTTCTGATGGAGGCATAGAATTCCATTGTGTAGATATACCACATTTTCTTGATCCATTCATCTACTGAGGGGTCTCTGGGTTGGTTCTATATCTTAGCCATGGTAAATAATGCTGCAATAAATATAGTTATGCTGGTATTTAGTGTGGTCTTGTTTGTGATCATTTGGGTAAATGCCCAAAAGTGGGATTGCTGGGTCATAGGGGAGTTCTATGTGGAGTCTTTTGAGTAAACTCCATACTACTTTCCAAAGTGGTTGAAAAAGTTTACACTCCCACCAACAATGCAGTAGGGTTCCCTTCTGTCCACATCCCCTCCAGCATCTGTTGTTATTAGAGTTCCTGATTCTAGCCATTCTAACTGGGGTGAGGTGGAATCTCAGCCTTGTCAGTAAGTGGTGCTGGCAAAATTGGTTAATCACCTGTAGAAAACTAAAGCTCTAGCTTATATATCACTCTGTACCAGAATCAACTCCAAACAGATCAAAGACCTCGGAGTCAAAGCAGACACCCTGAAAACATTACAGGATGGAATAGGAGAAATCCTAGGTCTCCTTGGTACAAGCTGAAATTTTCTTAATAGAGACCCAGAAACACAACAAATCAAAGAAAGGTTGGACAAATGGGATTGCATGAAGCTGCAGAGCTTCTGCATAGCAAAGGACATAGCTAGAAAGATCAATAGAAAGCCCAAGGATTGGGAGAATATCTTCACTAGCCATACAACGGACAAGGGTCTCATATCTAAAATATACTTGGTGTTCAAAAAATTAAATCCCCGAACAACAAATCCTCAAAGAAACAGCTGTCCAATAAATAAGTCGGCTAAAGACTTAGAGAAAAATTTCTCTGAAGAGGAAAAGGAATGGCCAATAGACACGTGAAGAAATGCTCAGCCTCTCTAGCCATAAAAGTGATCATAACTTTCTAATCACCTAAGACATTGAAATCTCAAGGAATTTCTAATGTCTCCAAATTCTTAAGTTTAGATTGGAGTGACTTAACATTGTAGTCATGCCTGATAAGAACCAACAAACAACTCTGAAGAGTAAGAAAACATATTATTAGTTAATTGGGAAGAAATTTCAAACAAAAAGTCCTCTTTTCCTTGCAGCATTGTGAGAGTCAAATTTTAATTTGGTTGAAGGGAATAAAGCAAGGAAAGAGAAAAATGCATCTTTAAAAATTGATGGGGATAACTTGTCAAAGAGGCAGATTGCATTTCAGTCTTTGTTTCTGTTCTCTCCCTAAATAGCAAATGATAGTAAGGACGTTTTATTTGTGACAAAAATGTTCAAGTCCACACAATGAATGAGGGTAGATGAGGAGACCATTAGCAATAACATACTGGAAACTAGGAAGCAGCAGAAGAAATAATGAATGACTAATTAGACTTGACAGTGTTGAATGCTAAGTTGGCAGGAGATGAAGCAATTCAATGTTCACTACTAAATCCCCAAATCTCAGGATACCAGGTCCTGTGAAGAGAGAGTTGGATGCTCAAATAGGCGGAATGTTTAAAAGTCTCTTTCAGTACCACTGAGAGGCTTCCACAGTCCTGCAGAAAATTTGAAGTGGACTCTCTGGAGACAATCAGCACCAGGGAGAAAGAATGCAACATCTGGCCTGGGGTGTGAGGGGGGCGGTCTACTACTACACGCGGAAACCATCATGTTTCTTTCCTATCTTGTTTCTCAGAATACAGAGAACTTAGGTTCTATCCCTTGAATTTGGAAGCTGTTGCTCTGGGAAATCTGACCAGTTAACCCTCAAACTAAAAGCGAAGCAACAAAGTAAAACTGGAAGTGTGACATCAAAGACTAAAACCCATGCCAGGTTATTCCGCAGTGAAGCATGCAGTCTTCCACATACACTGAAGCTTCCTCTCATACCGCATATACCTTAAAAAAATGAAAAAAAGCCAAAATAAGTTTCTAGGAGAAAAGTCTAACAAGAATCCTAGAGATGAAGACAAATCAGCAGAACAAGCAACTGGAAAGGACTAGCCATTATCTAATAAGACGAAGAGTTTAAAACAATTACTCATAACTTCCCAGATTAAAAAAAATGACATCATACCCGTGAATCAAGAGCAAGATGCCACAGACTGATAAGCAGATGGACTAATGAGTAGCTAACTAGGCTTCTGGGTGTTAGGTATTAGGTCCTTTGGTCTCTTAGGGTTTGGCAGCTTCCTGGAACTCTTTCCATGACTGGAAAGAGTCCCACAGCACTGTTATCTTAGCCTTTTCTACACTTCCTTCTGGTCTATGTCCTGAGTGGCTCTTTGGAAATCTGCAGCCGTTTCTTCACCACTGCTGCTGATGGTTGCTATCGCTGCTGTCTCCAATTCCTGTTCCCAGCTCAATCAGTCCCACCCATTATAAAAGTCACAACTAAGCAAGAAAAGGCCCCTCTAGGGAAGTCTTAGGGCTTCATGTGCAACACTAGGGGCAGCACTGGAGCTTGTGTCTGGCTGACTCAAAACACAAGCTTCACAGCTTCTTTGTAGAGCCAGGAGGAAAGTGCAAGTGCATGCTGTAGGTATGGCATGCAAATGAAGGACTTAATTTGCACCAATCACCGCACAGCTTCCAATTCCATCAACCAGAAGCCTTGCATAAAGACCAATCATAAGACCTGCACTGCACCAATGACCGGCTTCTTGCAGAGGACCAGCTGCTCCTTAGTCAATCTTGGAGGAGAATAGCTGCAGAGTTCTCTAAAATTCCTTGAGGCTTGTTTATCTTGAATACTGATTTCCAATGGCCTTCTGAGGCTGCACAAGCCATCCTGACTGGAGCAAGGCCTTCTGAAGCAGGAGTTGTTTCTCCAGCTGCAGCCGTGGTTGTAGCCATCCTCTCCAGCTGCTAGAGTGTCCCAGACAGCTGGGGTGCTAGGAGATCAGTCTGGACTGTTGCCAGAGAAAAGGTTCCTTGGCTGACAGGTGTCCCCTGTAGCTGGGAAGAAATTAAGAATCATCATCTGTCAATCAAGGGGGGGGGCTAATTGCCTTAGTCCACAGCAACTTAGCTTATTTGAAGGAAAATAAACAAATTTAACATTAATATACATGTTTACACACATATTTAACAATAATATAACATCATTTACTAGTGCTCAACTCCTAACAAAATGTCCCTAGAAAAGGTTGGATCTTTCTAGTGTGTCTCATTATGTGTTCAGTCCCTGTGAGCCTTGGTCTCCAAACTTCTGCAATAAAGTATTTTCATACACATTGGCTTTTCACTGAAGTTTCTGATTTACTTTTAGTTGTTTGTGGTCAAGGGATCTTGGTCAGTTTTGGTGAAGCCCGTGACTTTAGTACTGCTAACCAAACTTCCATAGGAGGTATTGGGAGTGTCTTGGAGAAGACATGTCTAACATCCTTTTCAAAGTAGCAAAGTCAGGCCTCGCATGTCTCCATCTACGCAGCTCCAAAGCACTTACCTTTCGTGCAAGCAGTTGGGCAAAATAACCTTTTTTATCATCATTCTGGAAAGATTGTCACGTCAATAGGATCTCACAAAAAAGTGGCTTTCTCTGATGGCATTAGCATGTAAATAGTGAATATAAAAAAGGAGATGTTTGCATAGAACGATGACTGTAGTTCCAACTAGTTACATACCAAAAAAATAAGAAGGCTGTCAACTGTCTGATGACTCACTTCAAAGTGTTAAATACAATATCACCTATTCCAGAACATGTCATTAGGCAAGAAAATCATTTCCAGTCTTTCTTCCTGTCCTTTTCACAAACCAGCTCAACTCTTTATAACACACAACTCTCCCCAACCCTGTTCAAAATGTATCAAGAAGCAATTTTTGTGCACCAGTAAATTCAAGGTTTAGGTAGTTCCTAACTTTTGGAGTTGGGATTGACTCGTTCTACCACCTCCTCATCCTAACTATCTTATTTAGAAATATTTTCGAGCATAGGTAGGTATAAACTGGTTAGCAGTTTGCTAATTTATGCTTCAGTGGCTGACACATTTTGCCTAGAAAATATATGACTTTGCTTTCTGCTATTGTTTCATATCAACCATCCAAGGGAAAAATGCTTCTAGGAGTCTCTCTACTTCTATTTCATTGCTGCTTCAACTTTAATCACCTCTGTGTAAGTAAACAACAAATAAATCTAAAAGATTAGTGATTCAATTGAAATTCTGAGCTTCACATTTTATATGTTTGTTAATTTAAGCTGCACAGATAATAACGGAGCTGAAAAAAATGGCTGTCCTGAGCATGTGGCCCAACACCTTACTCATGTGTTTGAGGGATGCTGGTAAGAACAGACCTGGCTCGATGGTGATGATAAATGGATCTCTTCCTGGTTTGTGAATTTACTATGCTGCTTTTGGTAGTCTGATGATTTGAACTCACCGCCTTGTTCTGGATAGGCAGGAGCCCTATTACTGAGCTGTACCTCCAGCCCTATGTAGTGTGGGTTGTTTTTGAGAAGAGGACCTCATTTCTTGTCCAGTGTGTGCCTGGACTGCAAAGTACCGATTTTAGACTTCCCATCAGTGTTGTGAATAACAAATTCATGCCACAGTCAGCTGCCCGCCGGGGAGATGCCATCTTGCAGACTGTTCTGCCAGGGCTGGCCTTGAACCACGATCTTTCCACTTAGCTAGGACCTGGGCATGAGCTACTGCTATCCAATTTATACTGTGCTTTTTATTGTGAAAATAGACTCCTACTTAGTTAAAAAAACATAGTTGACTGTAAATGGTTTACTGTAATCACACTAGCAGCAGCTTCATACATTTTTTTCTTTTTGGTTCTGAACTACATTATGATGCCCACATCAAGTTCTCGGTCTAACCATCAGTGCTTGTGTAGTAGTATTTTGTAATATTCCCATACTAATGAAATTGCCTAACAATGTGTTTTTCAGGACATAGTCTCCTGGCTAAGTGAGCACAATGGTCATTTTATGCTAATGAAGTAGCCTGTAGACTATTAAGCAAACCAGTATAATAAAACCAAAAAAGATGTAGCACTATCCAAAGTTTTAATTCAGCAGACATACCGATTGCAATAGTAGGTCAGAATCTGAATCATTCCTGAAACTCAGCTATTATCCTATGGTGATTTGCTTGGGAATTTTTTTCTACCTGTTTTTTTTTTATCCTGCCATAGTTTTCATAACTTTCTTGAAACGATTTTTTTTAATGTATGGGAAGTTTTACAGAATAACATAATTACCATTTGTATCAGATACTGTACACGAACACGAATACTTCACAATGGAGCATCCACACAAGGCATTTAAAGAGAATGCAGGTGGAAAAAACATCTTCACTTCTCATGTATCACACTGTATCAGATGTGTTGTGTATCCAGTGGGAAGTTTGTCAGCAATTGCAGATTATTTTAAGGAATACATGTCAACAATTGTCTTGTCTGTGTGACAGTTCAACATGTTTGGTCTATATTCTTCTGGATATAGTGCTATATTTATCAACAACCAGTTATAAATAGGAGTAAAGCAAAAGTCAAAATAGATCGATGGGTCTCTAGCAAGGAAATAAGTCCTCTTAGCCCTTGAATGGCCAAAAGACATAGAGTCTCTTGGGTGTTTGGCTATCTGCTCTCATGGTGTGTCTGTAGTTGAAAACATGGTGAGCATGGACAATATATGTGCAACAACCACAAAGGGAAAAAGTCATGATTTGAATGACAAGGTTTACAAGAGGACAAATCTTCACATACTGGACTGGACAAAAAGTAGAAGTTTTCATTTATGAAAAGAAAAATGGAAATATTCTTAAGATGCCTTGAAATAAGGCTTTTCCCCCTACATTAGCTAACTGGTAGACATTCTCAACCACAGCAATACAGAGTCCTTTTAGGGTTCTGGAATCAATGTGCTGGAAACAATTGGAAAAATTGCAGATATTCTTGACAAAGCTACTAATGCATGGAAAGTGCAGAGAACAGCCTTGAAAAGTTTCAAATACGGAGAGGTATTTTTCCAACCTATTTGATTGAACAGGGAGCTAGTGAATACCAGGAAATACTTTAGAGCCCTTTGAAACGCTTTTCCCCTTATCTTGATGGCATCAAAATTAACCATTAGTCTATAATTCTTTTCTTACTAGTCTGAACTGTTCTTGAAGGCATTTACCTAGCCAAAAATATACTCCGTGGTCTGAGGACAAAATAATCTACTATAATTGAAATAATTGCAGCTTTGGAGAAATCTGGTCTCTTTGGAAAGAATCCTGTCCTTGCCTCCCTCAGTAGCATGGTATAATTTTGTATAATTCAACTCTAATCTTCTTTATAGCAAACTGTCTCTGAAACCTTCGACCATTATTGATCAATATTGTGTTACTGTACAAAAAAGAAGTAAAGGAAGAGGAAGAAGAAGGAGGAGGAGAAGGAGAAGAAAGAGCAACAAGAAGAACCAGAAGGAGGAGGAGGAGGAGGAAGAAGAAGAAAGAATTTCACATTCAAGAGATCTTATGACTTGTAGACTTTTTTTGTGTGTTTTTTAAATTCCTTTTACTTACTCAGGGCTCTGTGCTTGGCAGGTAGACATTCTACTGCTTGAACCATACCTCCAGCCCTGGTATTATTTTATCAACACTACTTGTAACATAGATGTGCTAGTGATAATTTCTTAGTCTTCTATAAATTTTTAAAAAAACTATTGCTTTTTATTTTTTTTTTATGGTATTGGGATTACACCCAGACCTTGCCCAGCTGGGCAAGCCCCCTCTCATTGAACTCCATCCCCAGCTTACCCAACTTCCATGTTGAATGATAGTGTCATTGGAGCTAGGACTCTGCGTTGCCATGTTTTGGTTTCTGAAGCTCTTCTGTATTTTGAAACTGTTGGTCCTTTATCTATGAGAAGTCAGATATTAACTCTATCACTGATTTCTTGTTTGTAACACATTAGTTTACAAGATTTACTCGTTTGTCTTTCCATAATTCTTTCTTTGATTTGCCTCAAAATGAACTTCTTTATATTTGTCCTGCTTGGTATATGCATAGCACCTTTATGTGTACAAATGTATGGTTTTCCTAAAACTTAGAAAATTCTCCAGATATTCCTTCTGCTGGATTTCCTTGCATCTGTTTTGTACATGCATGACTCAGGGGTTGGTCCAAAATTGGGATCGTTTGGGTACCCCCTGAAAGGTTCTCCCTTACAGGATTTCCCTACTATCTGCAACTGTCAGTTTCACAGCTTTTTTGGGGGGGGGTGTTACCGGTTGGAAGTAATACAGTCCCCCACTCCAGGAGTTCCTGCTCTTGCTGTGTGCCCAGCACATTGCACTGAGTACTGAACTCAGGGAGGAACAGTACCTGCAGCTCCCTCCCCTCCGCCATCCCTTTCCTTCCACTGTACTCTCTCTGCTTCTCCTCTCTCTTCAGTAACCTCAGGAAAGCAGCTCAAGTCTTTGCTTATTTATTTATTTGTTTGTCTGTTTGCTTACTTGCTTTTGTCTTTTGCTGGGCTGCTTAAAGTCTGTCCGGTACACATAAACCACTCGGGGTTAAACAGATGTTTCCCAAGGCTACACCTGGATTCAGGACACTTATCCTGGATGCCACTTTCCAGGGACACTGGAGAAGAGAATACCAGTGTTCTTTACAGATGTGGGGTGCAGAAGACAAGAAATTTCCAAACATAGTATCACAAAGAAAGCATACTGCTGCTCAGTACAACAATTTGAGTAGTGTTTGAACCACAAGCCGTTTACTTCTTGGTTGCCCACTATAAACATTCATATTACATTCTCAAGCAACAACAAGAACAGCAGAAAGTGCTGTTACCCCACTGAGTGCAACTGTATTTTATACGAGTGAAAAGATGGGGGAAAAGCAGCAGACATTCTAAGTCTCCTCAGGTTAAAACTCCCACCCCAAAGTATTTATGTCTTCCTTCTTCTCTTGTTTCTTCGGTATTTACATTGCTCTTAGCAAACATTTCACTTTGTGTTGAGGGATGAGTAAATCTTTACTCCTGAAAGTCCTTTGTACATGATTTTCCAAACTTCTCTTAGACTGTCGGTACATTGATCCCGAGAAAAGAGCAAGCTCACAGATAGCACTGTGGGGAAGAACAACGCGGCCTCATCTGGCCAATCTTCCTGTCATGTCACCTTCCAAGGTGCATCTGTATTCCTCACAGCTCAGTCTGGCAGTTAAATAATGCATGGCACACATCACCATTCCCATGTCTTTCACTCAGTGATGCTGACGTTGACTATTGTCAAGTAACCTCACAACTTTGCCCATTGGCCAAGAAAGTTCGGAGTTACTCATTCCAGGAGAAGAGGAATTCTAGGGACTCTTAATTTGGCTATTTCTCTTCTGATAGGTTTTTGATCAGTAGATTAAGGAACCAGACTTTTCTTTCTAGCTATATAACCTAAGATGTGGGAAGGGGGAGTGTGCCAGGACCCCCAACTTAGATTCCAGCTCCAGTCACATTTCGCTACAACTTCTGTCCACGGGTGGACTGCACCTGTCCTGTATTCCAGTTTGTAGCATCAGTGATGAACGATCTCGAACATATCTAAGCGTTTTCTTTTTCCCAGTGTGTGGGTTCATGTGGCAGCATGCCTATTTGGGGAAGGTTGGGAGGGGAAGGTGCACAGGAGATGTCTTTAAGTTTCTGTCTGCGCCTTCATTGCAAGGCTCTGGGTCTAGTTCATGTCTGGGAATCTCCTTCAGAAGAGGTAAAACTCTATTCATGTTTGACAGTCCCAAATTTTCTGTCCCATAAATCAAATAGGATTTTGGGGAATTAGCCACTAATTTTGTTCTTTCTTTCTTTTTTTTTTTGGGTCCAGTCATGGGGCCTGAACTCTGGGCCTGGGCGCTGTCCCTTAGCTCTTCAGCTCAAGGCTAGCACTCTACAACTTGAGCCACAGTGCCACTTCCGGATTTTTTCTTTTTGCTTATATGGTTCTGAGGAATTGAACCCAGGGCCTCATGCATGCAAGGCAAGCGCTCTACCACTGAGCCACCTTCCCAGCCCTAATTTAGTTATTTCTTAACAAGCACAAAAGGTTCTATTGTGAAGGGGAAAGGAGTAGATGAATGAAGAGAAGGAGAGAATGTGGTTGAGAATTCAATGTATAGCCTACAAAATTAAGAAGTGTGAGGGAAGGGGTTGGGGAGGGATGGGTGAGAATGTTGAAAGGGGTGACATTGGCCAAGAGGTATTGTCTTCATAAACTGCTTTGTTCAATGGCAACTCCTTTGTACAACTACTTAAAGAATATATAAGAGGGCTGGGAAGATGGCTCAGTGGTAGAGTGCTTGACTTGCATGCATGAGGCCCTGGGTTCGATTCCTCAGCACCACATGAAGCAGAAAAAGCTGGAAGTGGCACTGTGGCTCTAGTGGTAGAGCGCTAGTCTTGAGCTGAAAGGGCTGAGGGACAGTGCCCAGGCCCAGAATTCAGGACCCACGACTGATAAAAAAAATATATAAGAATATATATTTATATGGGTATATAAATAAAAAATGTATAATATGCATATATATTTGTGGCCCTGCTGCCTATTGATTGGACCACAAAGATCAAACTTCTGACACTTCAAAGCTTCCAGGGAGATCATGTCAACAATAGTACCTTCTACTCACATCCCTGACCAAAAGAAAGCCGGTTACAGATTTTTCCGAGACGTGGACGCCCCTCTGTTGCGCTCAGTCTTGTGTTCTGGCCAGAGGCTCACCTTCCAAGCCCAGCACTGTCACACGGGGGTGTGGGTAACCGACAGCTTCGTCCACTCTCCTACTTTTTTGTCTTGTCACACCCAGGAAAGCAAGGACAGGACACAGCTCCACGGTGTGTACCATGAAGCAGCACAGCGGAAGGATCCGGAAAGTGCTCTGCTCTGGGTTTTACCCTCCGGGTACACTTGAATCGCTGCAGAACACTACTCCAGGAGAAATGTGCACACAACCCATGTAGGGCTGGCCTTTTCCTGCTCATCTCAGGAGGTTTCAGCCTGACAATTATACCAATTATAAACAAGAGGGAGAGGAAACTGAGTTAAGCAAGGGAATCTGGGGTGTGAATTCATGCTGCTGGTTGAAGTTTTCTGAGTCATACAGACTAAATGGGACTTTAATGAACTATCATGTCAGAGATTTTACTGTCCTTAAAAGTATATGGGAGCAAACATTAAACCAACACAGCTGTGGAACTCACTAGACACTATGTTGAAAAGGAACTGTACAACTTGTGGGTAGGGGTGGGAGGGAAAAACTGGGAGAGAGGAGAAGGAGTGACATTGTCCAGAAAGAAATGCACTCCTAAAAAAAAAAAAAAGAAAGAAAGAAATGCACTCCTCACCTGACTTAGGTAATGGCAGCCCCTCGGTATATTACCTTTATAACAACAGTTCAGATTAAAAAAAAAAAAGTAATTGGAGATTTAACCATGGTCGTAGTTTCTACAACATGAAAATTGAAAAGTGCTACAAACTAGGAGCCCTGCTCAGCACTGGCCCTGAAAAGCTGGTTCTCAACTGTCTGTCAAAATACAACTGGCCTGAACCAGCACTAGCATTATGCTCATCTTGCATGATATTACATTTGCAGGTGATGGTTTAAAATAAATTACAATTTATTTATTGAAATGTAAAAATAAGTATGTAGGAGAGATGTTTTAAAAAGGTTTCTGATCACGTTAAGTAGGAGTTCGTACCAATTGTTGTTCATGTCAATGATTTCCTAGGTATGATGTGATTTGGACCCACACGCGGGCTCTGGGTCTAGGTGTGGTCTAGAGAGGGGCTGGGTGGGCTGTGAGGAGTCCTGGAGGACCCCTAAAGATGTAACTGTTTGGAATGAAGATACTCAGAGGCCTGTGCACAGGATGGGGGATCATCAGCTAGGGAGGGAGTGTCCACTGTTCAGGGACTGGCAGGCCAGTCGGGTCAGCCTGTGCCTCCACGCCGTTTTGTCTCCACTTCTATGCCCACGATCCCCTCTGGTGCCTAACTCATCACAGACAAAACCAGGCACTGCTGTGACTTCAGTGGCCTGGATTTTGGCAACTCGCAGGCTGATACCTTGACTCAGACTTTTTGCTACCTCAGCCCTGTGTCTATCCTAAAGACGAGCAACTTTTTTTTTTTTTCAGCACAGCATAGAAATGGAAAAAAAAGAATTAAATCCCCGGCTTCTTGACCAGGGTTGGCAAATGAAGACTTGGAAGCTGTTTTCTGTCTCAAAGCAACTTCATCTCGGAAGCAGCCAGCTCTCTCTGGAGCCCTTGGACGCCACTTTCTTGCGGGCCTGGCTGGCCTTGGGCACTCCTGCCATCCATCATGGCACCCAGAAGCGTTGGTTCTAAGGCACAGAGAGCAGAACTCACTGGAGCCAACTCAAGTGGGACAGTAACTAACTGACACCAGAGGCTCCTCAGCTGTGCAGGGGAGCAGGCTGGATGACGTCATAGATGGGCGGGCCCAGTGAGGACCTGCTGGGCTCCAGGTGGAGCCCAGCACCACAGCCCTCACCAGGTGCTAAGCGGGGGTCTGCCCCCTCCCCAGGTCTGCTCTCTGCCATCTCTGGCCTGCTTCAGGGGACTGCTGGTCCTCAGATCACTCTTGCCTGAATCACAATCTCCCCTGGGCCAGGAGCCTGGGACATTGCCATCCAACACAGAATACCCAGAGGACTCTTACAAAATGCAGCACACAGCAGCGGCTCCTCCTAGATAAATGCAAGTCCAAGGGGGTTACAGAATGATTTATGAGGGTTGGGCACTCATACATCAAACCTGAAGGCCCTGAACCCAGGCAGGGGGATGCCAGGGAATGTGGCTGACAGTCTCGGACTCTGTGGATCCGACCTTGCCCTTGGTTCCGCCCCAGGGTAAGTGATTATGCCGGACAAGCTGTTGGGGTGGTCAGGAAAGGCCGATTCTGTCACAGCAATGAGGGGGGCTGGGGAGAGCTATGTTTAATTAATGACTCTGACTTAGCCTCGCATCACTCAAAACAGATTAGGAACATTCTGGAAACTGCTGAAAACAAGCATGGGAAGGTCTAAGGCAGGTGATGGCCAGCTTAAATGCTAATAGTTGACCTCTTTGGGTCTTGAGGGAAGATGGAGGAGTGGGAGGAGGGATGAGGAGGCTGGCGTTCCTCCTATTCCTGGTCTTTTCTCTTCCTTGAGGATTCACAGAAACCAAACCCTACCCTCCTTGTCTGTCCCTTTCCTCAGCAGCCCTGCCCCTGCTAGCTTCCAGACATGCTCCCTGACCCCCTCCTTCCCTGGCGTCCTGGTGCCCCTATTTGGTTCCATATTGGAATGCAGAGGAACATTTTTGGGATACACTTCAGAAAGGGAGGAGGGCTGGTGTGAGGAGGAAAAGCGGGGGTGGACAGGGGTGGAGGAGAGAACACCGCTTCGTTCTGACAAGATTATTCATGTAATCACACCCTGCAGAGAAGTAGAATTTGGACAAAGTCTTTTTAAAGCACGGTACTCATTACACACGCATACGCACTGGTGCACGCACACACACACACATAAACACACACACACACCCACACACATGAGGGAACCAGAGAGATACAAAACAAACAGCTGTCTTGATATAGATTCACTCAGCGCTGGCCACATTCATTAAACGTGAAACATTTCATTATGTGGCAACCAGTGATCAAGAACTAGAGATGTAAAATACCTCTGCTTTCACGAAGGCAGCGCTCACGGTTAAAGGCTTACCATGCTTAAGGTTTGCGGACGCTGACTATGCAATGAAGTTGCTCTCTCTTCACTCAGTCTGGGCTCCTGCCGGGGTCCTCAGGCCAGCTCCATCAGGCATTCCTATTCCTGGAGATTTGTGCTCAGCAAATGTTCGCGGTCACTCCAAGTCCATAGCTAACCCTTAGCAGGTAGGGAGTTTCTGTCGTGAGAAACCCAGAGCTGTTCAAGAGATGCTCGGACTCAACCTTCCCCACCACCCCAGGCCGGGCTTCTCACCTGACCTCTGCTGACCAATGAATATCTACCTGCTTATGTGTGTGCTCTTTTCTCTTCAGGGACCTGGAGCTTCAAAAACCTTCTAGGGTTGGTGTTCTGTGGGCCGTCAGCCCCGAGTTTCCTCTGAACATAGACCCAGGTGAGCCACGTACTTTTGTAGATTTGCCACATGTTCAAGAGCAAACTCAGGAGAAATAGTCTAGTCCCATAAATTCAATGTCGTGGTCAATTCAAGGTGCCAAGACAAAATAACCATCACAGAAATGCACTTTCTTGTAGCTCTGGAGGCGAGAGTCCAAATCCTAGCACAGCCTGGCTGGGCGTGTGCTGAGGGCCTTCTTCTGGTTTGCAAGTGTCCTCCCTAAGGCTGCATCCTCCGTGATGGGGGGTAGGTCTGTGTCCTCCAGAGGACAGCAAGAGGAAGCTATATACCCAGCCTCTAATACCATCACAAGACTTTTCTCTGTTATAGGTCTGACACCAGGACTCAACTCTCACGCTTTTGCTCATTGGCTAGCTATCTACCGATGGAGCCATGCCTCCAACCCCAGATCACATGGCTTTCATACAATTTAGGGATGACCACATTTTCTCATTCAGGATAGGAAAGGCCTAGAAGCCATGAGACCAAATGGCCGTGGGTTGAAACCTACAAATCTACAAACCTTTCCTGTTTGTAAGTGGATTGGCCTCAGATAGTTTTTTTTTTTTTATAGTAACAGAAAGCTGACTTGCGCACAGCTCGTATCTCTCTGACAAGAGGCCCTTGAGTTTCTAGCAGCCTGAGAGTCCAGACGTAGACGGATGAAAGCAGAGTATTCTCAGACATTTACACGCCTCCAGAACGGGATTTCGTCAAAGAATATGCTGGAAACATGGAGTGGACCAAATTATGGGAATTACGGCCTGAATTACACTTTCCGGTTATCTGCTAGGCTCAGGAGATGCTGAGGTCTGAGATTCCAGAGCTATCCCACTGGGACTTGTCCTTTGCCAGCATTCACTGAAGGGTGTGACCTTTCCTTCCACGTCATGGGAAGCCGCTGATGCCACCAGCCTCAGACATGCAAGCAGCAAAGTCCTGAGCTGGTTTGTTTCATAAAAATCTCTTCCTGCTCTAGAAATTTCTGAAGGTCCGTGGGGCTGCCACGTACGGGAGACTGATCATGGCACTCTTAGTCCATACGCAGTGCAGACGCCGTTTAATCTGTATTCCAGTCTCATCAGTGCACTGCAGTGGAGGGGATGGAGGCCAGGCCCCTGTGCTGCTGGGAACTGAAGCTGCGCTGGCTTGCTGGCTGCCCCGTCTAGCTCATCAGCTCAGAAGGGAGCCAGGCTGTTTGTGTTTGTGCATTTCCTTCCCTAAGCCTAAACTTGTTGCTTGCTATAGCACAACAGGCTCAGAATTCAAATTAGGATGGAACAGCTCTGTAGCTTTCATTTTAGATAAAATATTCAGTCTTGACCACTGGCCCCAGATTCTCTAATGCCACAAAATAGACAAGCACACAGGGAAAAAGGGTTCCTAGAGAACTTCTAGACCATTCTATGTAGAGTGATTACAAATCAGATTCAATACCCTTCAGGCAAATTGATGAATTCAGTAAGCAACAATTTAAAGAATAGGAGCCTATTTGTCTTCCATTTTCGAAGCCCTAGATTTCTCTCTTATTCCTGGCATGTGGCCCCCAACAAATAACTTTCTGCGTTTGATTAGTGATTGATAGTGAAGGTGCAATTCCAACTTTGGTGACGCTACTCTTTTGTTCTTGGGGAGAGCTCCTGCTTAGCTGGTGTCCCTTAGCTTTGGCAGCTGTCCCTGGACCATTCCCATTCTAGGATGAAAACATCTGCCACAGAGCTAAAAAGAAAAGATGCCAGCCAGGGACAGAATTGCTTTGTCCTGGCTGACACTAGTGGAGAGTAACTGTTTTTGAATCCTGGGGGAAACGTGACCGTCATCTCCAAAGCAGGCAATTACTGAGCACTGCTGCGGTGTGTTTAGTGCTTTATACATGTGCATCTCATTTCAACCTCCAACACTTGAAGGAAAATGGAGGCCCTGAGAGATAACTGGGTCCGTGATCTTACCACTCTAACTGGCCAGAGTGAGGCTTGAGCCCCAACTACTTCATGCATTTCGTTATAAACACTCACTGAGTTGATGATATCCATTTACTCCTCAAACCTATGCTCCTTTATCCACGGTATTATCCCTTTAAAATAGGACTGTAAAGAGCCAAACTATGTCAAAATAATGTTTGACTTCTACACAACCTGGTGCCACAAAAGGGAGACATAGTGGAGTCACTGGACCAAAAGTCAGTCACTATGAAGCAATTTTCTCAGGTCAGGCCAGGAAAACCCTTTAACCCAGACCTTCGGCCCACTTGCTGGGAATGTATAAGTGTGGATCTTTCTTCTATTCTTAGACCGTGGCGAGTACCTCTTTGCCCTGTGGAGTTGTTCAACCCTCTTGCAAGTTAGGAAGGGAGATGGTAAATCTGACAAAAAGACTGGAGATGTTATTGGAGCTCTCAAAAGTTGCCAGAAGATCTTATTTGGCTCTATTTTGGTTTTCTCTAGGTTACCTTCCTACTTCAATGGGCCAAAAGTGTGTTTCTGGGTGAAAAGTGTGTTTCTTAAGCTAAGGAGAACCACAACAAAAAACGACATTAAAAAATGCAATCGAATAAGGTAGAGCTTAGATTGGCTTTTAGCCTGCTCACATTTGTTTTTAGCCACAAGAAAACGGAGAGAGTTAGAGTATAATAAATTCTTTCTTTGTTCTTATGTGGCAATCTCAATACTCTATACACAGAGAAATTTCCGTCTTTTTTGTGGAGAGCTCTTATGATTTCCTTCAAGAAGATCAAGTCAAACATTTTAATCCACTGTAGATGAATGCCAACATATCATGTGACAGAAGAAAATCTATCTGATGAAGCAATAGTAGGTAGGCAGGCACATGACCACAATGGTAAACCTTTCCTCCTTCGGCGTGGGGTGTGGGAGCGATAGAAGGCAGGAAGAGTATGGCTTTGCTCACATGCTGGCTATGGGAATGGGCAGGACTGTGGCTCTTCTATCAGGAGCCAGCATCAGGCCAGGATCTTGAGCATGAGACATACACATGCCCTACAGAAAGACTAAGGCGGAAGTCTTCCCGCAGAGAGAGAGAGAGGTTGAGGACACACACAGTGGTCTGAGGCAAGCGAGGGAAGCAGTTGACTCGTGACACTCAAAGGCAGGGGTGTATGGCTGCAGTCATGTTGCTTTTGCTAGTTATGGGAATCAGTGGATTCTCTCATTCTTAGATGAAACGCATTTGAGTTTCTCCCTGAGCAAGCAATGTTTAGGTGTTTACAGAATTCGTCAGGAGCCATGCAAATTTGAAGTACCAATTTCACCTGGGGAAAACATAATTTTTTCTTCTTATTAATCACCCTCAAATTCTTATCCAAGTTTCCTTCTCTGTGAAGTATAGATTATAATATCTACCTTTTCATCTTTTAGGGTTAGATTATAGGTAAGTGAGAAGTATATATGAAATTTAAAAATTGCTCTGAAGAGGTCAATTATTAACCATTGGAGCATTTGTTATTCTTAACTTGGCATATTTTATTTGAGAGAAATTATGTTCATAACTTCATCTCTGCAATCTCCTAATAAGTTCATTATGGTTTATAAATGGATCCTGCAATTAGATTGCTATAAGGTCAACCCTATTTGGATGTATTAAGACAGGAGCTGACTTCTATTTTCTGTTTCTATTCCTGTAAATTTCACCACAAGAAGCTAGATGATAGCTTCAATATTCCTTTTTTCATCTAAACTTTCCTGCCCAAGCATTATTGGTGTAGAAATGTATCAGCTAGGTGGTAATTTTAACTGTCACATTAAACCAGATGACAACCAAGTGTCAGAGTTCTGCAAGGTGTCCCAATGTTCAAAGTCTGCTTCATTGCCAACTTACCACTTCATATTGGTCCATATTTCTTGAAGAATAGCATGAATAATGGAAAAGTATCATATTATTTAATTCCTCATGTCTTGGAATAATTAATGTTCAGGGAAAAGGATTTCTCTAAGCTGATGAAACATAGTATGAAAATTATATTCCTTTCCCCATAGTTTTCCTTTAGAATTCCATCTCAATGTCTGTTTCCACTTAATTCCCTTGAGAAAGATCTTTGCTTGAATGATAACATCTTGCTAACATCACAACATCACAACAATGTCGGTTGTTACATCTCTACGTTAACCTTGAGGGATGATAGTTCTCAATGGTCAGAATTAACACCGTGGAGTACTCAGGTCAACTTAGAAGTGAATTCCCACTCCTGGCTTTGCACGTTTACTAACTTCCTTGTTTGTTTCAATTAGGAGGTTATATTATTATTATATGTAATTCCTTTAAATATGTAATAATACGTAGAGTCATACTTCAGGGGAGAACATAAGGTTGATTGTCATGTTTGGTAAAACAAGTTTACATTTCTTTTCATTTTGCTGTGGCTAGTCATAAAAAGGTAAAAAAAAAAGTTGATAGTTGTAATTAGCTTGCTATATTCAGACGGAACAAACCCTTTATGCAAAACCCTTCTGTGTCTAATACATACTGCTACTTGTTTTATCTCAGTCAGGACAACAATCTCATGAGTTGAATTTTTTATGATCATTTTAAGTTGAAGAAATTGGGATTGATAACATTTTGTCCAAATAGTCAGCACCACATTTTGTAATTTGTACAAGGTGCCACAACCAGAAAAAAAAAAATAGGCTTTTCAAATAAAAATGTGCCCTTGGGCTGTCTTCCCTGTGCTTGATAAAAATTTGAATAATTGATAGTAAGCATGGGTGGTATGTGGGAGATTGCAGACGAATCTCAAAGAGTATGCCAAACCAGGGAAGCCAGGCACAAAAGACTCTGATTCTTCCTGTCTGAATGCACGCATATGAAATTCAAATGCGGAGGTTAGGCAACCCTGTGTGGACAGGAAGCAGCAGCACTGACAGCCGTGTGGGGCCTGGCTGATGGCAGAAGGAGCTGAGCAGCAAGGACGACGGGGGATTTTCCATGGGGGATTCGAGTGCTCTGCATCTCGTTACACGGATCTGCTCACTTGTTAACACTCACTGCACCAAATGCTTAAAATCTGTACTTTTTACTGTGTGTTGATCAGATCTCAATTTTTTTTTAAGGATACTAGTATATTTAAATGACTTAAAGTGTAGCTTCAGGTAATTCTAGTTTTCTAGCAGTCTTTAAGGTGAACATAGGAGGAATTGCTACTTTGGAGTAGAAAAAAGAAATGATATGTGCCAGAGTAACAGAGGGTTTGAATGTAAACTTCCCCACTGGTTTTAGGATCAGTGAACTGACTTGAGGAATTTGAACTAGTAAGTAGAGCCCCCAGCATTCTTGGTCTCCTTGGGAATCTGTCTTTAAGTGATAATGACATTAATTATAATGAGTGCTTGGAGAAGGCTTCAAGCTTCAGGCCTAGAGCCGTCTTCCTCCACAGCGCAGTTCCACGAGACAGGTGAGGTAATTACAGCCTCTGACAGATAAATAACCTCAGTGGAGGAGTCACAGGTCATGCCCTGGACCCAGGACCAGATGATGGAGGAAACCAAACCATGATGAAAAAAAGATGAAAGTGAAAATCTTGAAGGGTGAACATTAACTTTAGCTTCTCTTTTAGTCTTGAACATGCTGGGTGTTTTGCTTTGAATATTGATAATCTTAAAATGACATCTAGGGTCTTGCATGGGGGTGTGTACTATCATCTCAGCTACACGAGAGGTAGACATAGGAGGATCAGAATTCAAGAAGACCAGCCCTGGCAGAAGTATGACATTCTATTTAAAAAGTGAATTGAAACTAAAAAGAAAAAAGAGCTGTGTGTAGGGTTACATGTGTCAGGTAGTACATTACTTGTCTAGCAAGCATGAGGCCCTGAGTTCAAACCCTAGTACGACTAAAAGAAAAAGACCAACAAAATCACAACCATCGCCCATCTGGTCCTTCTCTCTCCTCTGTCTGAATCCTCCCTCACTTTCAAATTAGTCTAATCCACTCAAGTACAAAAGTCCCAGACAGAAATCCTTCACGAGTCCTCTCCCTCAAGCGGTGTAATTCTCAGCCACGCTGCTCTCCTTTGGTCTTCCTATGGTATGCCTATGCCCACTTAAAGAACCAGTAAGCCTTTTGTTGTTCATATACCTTTCCTGCCTGTGTTTATCAGTTTGTCCTTGTGTGTACACTTTGTTGTAAAACTATTTCAAAGGAGTGACTTTAAAGACAGTCTCTATGCTGATCCTTTTGAAGTTTCAGACATTTGACAATAATCTCCTTGCCCCAAACAAAAGCTCCGCTGGACAAAAACATTCCAGATTCAAATGGACTTTTTTCCTACAACAAATTGAAAAACAGACTAGTGTCATCCAAATGTCATTGCAAGAAATGTCTGACATAAATTTGATTTTATTTCTTTGGGTCAGGAAGATTCTCTTGGCTGGTCTTAAATTTTATTATAATTTAGCAAAGTATAGTTCTTTCACTCTGTGACCTTTCTTCTTTCCTTAATTATACAAGAAATTCTTTTTTACTTTATTTTTTTATTGTAAAGATACTGTACAGAGGGGTTACAGTTACATGAGTAAGGTAATGAGTACATTTCCTATCAAGCATCGTTACTCCCTCCTTTGTTTTTCCCCTTATATAAGAAATTCTTGCTTGTAATTCCTTTCAATATTTTCTTACCTCCATTTCTTGTTTCTTCAGAAGTTTACTCGCTCCTTCCTTCCTTCCTTCCTTCTTTCCTTCCTTCCTTCCTTCCTTCTTCCAGCCTTCCCTTCCTTCCTTCTTTCCTTCCTTCCTTCCTTCCTTCTTCCAGCCTTCCCTTCCTTCCTTCTTTCCTTCCTTCCTTCCTTCCTTCTTCCAGCCTTCCCTTCCTTCCTTCTTTTCTTCCTTTCTTCTTCTCTCTTTCCCTCTCTGTCAATGTTTCTTTCACATTTTGATCTTTTAATTTGTGTGTGTGTGTGTGTGTGTGTGTGTGTGTGTGTGTGTGTATGCACGTGCGCATGTTCCTTGGTCTTGAACTCAGATCCCGGGTGCTGTTCCTGAGCTTTTTTGCTCAAGACTTTGAGCCACAGCTCCACTTCTGACTTTTTGGTGATCATTGGAGGTATGAATCTCACAGATGTTCTTGTGTGGGCTCGCTTTGAAGTACAATCCTCAGATCTCAGTCTCCTGGGTAGCTAGGATTACAGGTGTGAGCTACTGACACGTGGTCTGTATTTTTATCTTTTAATCTTTGGGAGAATTCCTTTACATGTTAGTTCATCTATGACTATATTGGCTCTGATATTCAGTCCATGCATGGCCTAAATATTGTAATGAATGCTTCTTCCCCATGACACTTTGTTCCTGCTTTCAGTATCTCTCTTCTTTCCTTTCAATTTAACTGATGATGTCTCGCCTCTGTTGGCTCTCCAGCTAACCTTTGGCACTTATTCTAGGTCTAAGTGCATGCTGAAGGGAGGCTGTCAGCTCTGTGAGTGGTTCTGCTGTCATTTGTTCTTTCTCCCCTGCTGGCTCCAGAGCCAGGCTGGATATTCGGGTTTTCTTCCTCCAAGTAGTGAGGGGACTTTTGTGCTTGGGCTACGCACGAGAGAAAAGAGCACAACCAAAGAGCGTCACCCACTCTCCCACTGCTCCTTTGTGGGGGCTCCTGGCCATGCTTCCATCTGGAGGAGAGTCTCACACTCACCCTCTTCCTCCTCCCCAAGGGTTCCCTTGGTCCCATGTTATCAATTTCACTTTCACCTCTGGAACATTTCCAGATTGGCTTCTGGGAGAGAGAGCCATTCAGTGCTTCTGCTTGCAATCTGGAAAACCTTGCTTCTTGTACAGCATTAGAATGTTACACATGTTAAAGCCAAATCACAACCACTATGACTGTTTCCCTCTTTCCTAGGTGGTCTGTACACTCCTGGCATCAGCCTATCATTTTCCAGGTGTGGTTTTGTACCTTTGCTTCACAGGTATATGTCTAGAAGCATTACTTTCTATTATATTTGTGTTTTGAATTTTATAGAAAGCATCATACTATATAAGTATAAAATGTACAAGTTTTGTATATTTGATTATATTATTTAAGTCCTTTCTCCCCCCCCCCCAAAACCCCAAAAGAATGGAAGACATTTTTAAGCCTTATATTAATAACACTTACTAAAAGAAAAATTACAAAATTTAAACCAAAGAAAATGGAGGATGAAGACAGGCCAGGACAAAGGTGAGAAAAGTTATGTGCTTGAGGATGAAGCACTGTTTGGGCTACAGGTTTTTTGGGAGAAAGATCAGAAGCCACAATGATTCATGAAAGGTCATGAGGTGTGTTATCTACTTAAGCACAAAGGAAACCAATGGACTTCCCATTGATTCCAGCTGGCATGAGAGACTGGCCTGTATTTTAACAGAACAGTTTTATCATATCCAAGTATGTGGGCCAAGAGCCTTTTAGGGCTTGAAATAACAACCAGGAGCAAAACAAAGCAAAAGATACCCAGAAGCTGACCTAATGCGCTTTGTTTTGTGAACTAGATTAAGGTGTCTTGTGTCTGCATGGTCACACTTCTGCAGCCTAATCTGGTCACTCACATACCATGAGATGGTTTAAAAAACCACAGACCCCATTTTAAATTGGGAGAGGGATTACTTGTTTTGTTTATTGGGCAACGCTACTGGCATTCAGTCTGACTGACATGTTTAAGAGGCTAATGAAACAACTGCTAACATCCGGGGCTTTTATTGGTTGTTTCCAATCCTTGTGATTGGTTTTTGGAAGGTTAAATGGTTGGTTTAGAACACAGTATAAGTAAGATTTTCTTAGCTGGGCACTGGTGGCTCATGCCTGTAATCCTAGCTATATTCAGGAGGCTGAGATCTGAGGATGGTGGCTCAAAGCCAGCTTGGGCAGGAAAATCCCCATGAGACTCTTATCTCCAATGAACCACCAGAAAACCAGAAGTGGTGCTGTGGCTCAAAGTGGCTCCGACCCAGAATTGAAGCCCCAGGACTGACACGTGCGCACGCATGCACACACACACACACACACACACACACACATGGAGTTACAAAACAAGATTTGTATTGTTCCAGTTGGAACAAGAAGGATGAACCACACTATCTTGTAAGCAGAAGGGCCTAGATAGGGCACAGCTTGGAAGACAGAAAGCCAAGTAGACTGGAAGAAGAACAGGCAGGTGAACCTCGCTGCAATGCCGCCATGGCTGGGAAATGGAGCCCACACACTGTGATTGAGGCTGGTATTCCATTTGCCAGGAGTGGGGAAGGAGCCCTGGCCACTGGACCCTTCTTCAGGGCCAGTCTGTGGTTGCATAGACACGGTGATTGCCTGGACCCCAGATGGAGGGCTGGTGCTTCTCCTCCACGCATGGCTGATGCGATACGCCTGTGTGCTGACACGGAGCCGCTGGGCATCTCCAGAGTGGATTGTGTGAAGGTTCATCTCTTCAGCGATGTCTCAAGAAGGTGGAACTCAAGAAAACAAAACAACAAAAAAAAAACCCAACCAAACAGTCAAAAAAAAAACCCCAAACAAACCCAAATTGTAAAAAAAAAAATGCTCAGATTATGAGAATACCATCCAACCATCCCTCCCAGAAAATCTTTTTTTTTTTTAACCTTTAAAGTATCTGACAGGAAATGTAGTTATTTGTTCAGAAAACTCAGAAATGAATCACGTAAATAGTTGGTATTGGATTCTTCTTCTGGGGCCTGTGACTTCTCTGACCTGGTCACTCTGAGCTGGCCCCTCAGGCAGGCGCTGGCTCAGGGCCTTTGTCCTGGCAACGCTTCCTGCCCAACCCTTGCCTTCTCTGTGCTTACATCCCCTACTCACCTCCTTCCAGCCTGCCCCTGTTATCCTTCCAGACCAGCCTTCCCTGCCTTTAGTGACACACACACCACTTCGCTGCCCCATTGCGGAGGCCTTGTCTCGTTCCTGCTTTTACTCTCAGAACAATTATGACCATCTCACAGAATTGTTTTTATTATTCCTCTTCTAATCTTCTTCTTCCAACTTGCAGGCTCTCGCTAGAGCCCCGTGCTCTATAAAGGCGGCTGTTTAGTTTTCTGTGTCTTCCACTCCTAGAACGGTACCGCTCACAAAGGGGACTCGACAAACCGCCCTTCCTTCTCCATGGCTATTGTTTCTGTGCCTCGGTCCTGCTGTGTGCCTTGGAGTTTCTGCTTTGTCTTTGTCAGTGTCAGAGCTCCCTGGAGAAGCTAAGCTTCTTCTTGAACAGAGAGAGACTCTGAGTTCCTTTCCAACATCCTAACAGTTCTGTATGCTGATGAAAATCAGGGGGAAGAAAAAAGCAGGTGCACACACACATTTTTCATGCAATCTTAGAGCATTTACAAGGGCCTGGAAACCCTACGACAGCATTTAATATTTGTGTTACAGTGTCTCCATGAAAATTTATTGTTGGCAAACTGTAATTACAACAGTCATTGCAACTCTGTTCATTTAGAATCCCTGATGTGCAAAGATTTTTTTTTTCCACCTTAATGTCTGTGGATCCATCATTATTCTGGGCTCAAAGAGGTCACTGCTTTGAGATAGGGAGCAGGAGAATATCTTTCTGAAAACCCAGTTCAAGCAGCTGTGTTCTGAGAAACAGTGAGATGATGGCTAGCTCTGGGGGGAAATGTTGTGAGCAAGGGCATGTCTCCATAGCATTAACTCGCTTACCATCTTTCTTTGGAAAAATTAAGGGGTATTGATCATAAAATAAGGCTGAGGGACTGGGAAGGTGGCTCAGTGGTAGAGCGCTTGCCTTGCATGCCTGAGGCCCTGGGTTCGATTCCCCAGTACCACATAGGCAAAAAGAAAAAAGCCGGAAGTGGCACTGTGGCTCAAGTGGTAGAGCGCTAGCCTTGAGCTGAAGAGCTGAGGGACAGCGCCCAGGCCCAGAGTACAGGCCCACGACCAGATACTCCCCCCCCCCCCCCAATAAAATAAGGCTGAGATCTCTTGATGCTGTTTGTCACTTTGGTGACAGGGAGATCATCAGCCCACATGATTTTAATTCATTAAAAGCCTCCAGGGAGAAAGGCTGGTCCCCAGGACCGCTCAGCCCGACCGTGTGCTGGAAGTCAGCGTGCTCTCGGTGGTTGGCTGTGTTCTGCACTGAGGAGGTCATAGTCTGTGAGCAGCCAGCTGCGAGGTTTGGGTGGGGAGGGCGGGCTCAGCACCACCCTAGCCGTGTCCTCCTAGACAGCCAGAGCCCAGCGCCACCCTAGCCGTGTCCTAGACAGCCAGAGCCACCCCTGTCCTCCTGACAGCTCCTTGAGCCCACGGCATGCCTGCTTTGCAGGCTGCCCACAAGTCCTAAGGCACCTTGGACACAGCTGGAGAGACGCGGTCCCTCCACTACACACCTGCATTTCTTGATAAGGGAGCTAACTCATTTCAGGGTTTCAGGAGTCTGGAATTGGTGCCGTCTTCACCATTTTGTCACAGAGAAGGGCTGCGAATGTGTCAGCGAGCTCCTCCACCGTGGAGCTAAGCTACAGAAGCCCGGCATGCTCGCACAGCCAGGGAGCAGAGGAGTCATCACAGGCTCAGTACCCATGAGCTCTGCGCTAGCAGAGGCCTTGTAAGAATGACCAGTCAGCACTGCTCACAAGAAAGATCACCAAGAGACCCACGACTGGAAAGGAGGATGGAAATAATTCACACAAGTACAAATCCCAAGCGTGTGATGTGAAAAGATGCTGAAATTCACCCGAGGTCAGAGACATGTCTATTAAAAGAATAAGAATTCACCACACTGTGCCCAACAATAAATACCAGGAAAACCATCATCTTCATATCCATTGCTGATGAAAAGCCTGGTCAAGAGCGACTTTCCCCACACCATTGCAAACACAGTGTTCCAGTCTTTGGAAGATGATTGACTTCCTTCCTAGGGCAATTTTAAGTGCATTCATCCTTTGGCCCAATGATTTGGGAGAATTACTTCATAGGAGTGTGTGTGTGTGTGTGTGTGTGTGTGTGTGTGTGTGTGTGTGTGTGTGTGTGAATGTATACACACATACATATATATACACACACATATACAATGGATATATATTCTCTCTCCATATCTATATCTATATCTATATATCCATGTTTATTGTAACACTATTCACAGTGATGAGTCAACCGGCTTGCCTAACAACAGATGGATGGATAAAGATGTCTGCAGGAAAATGGATGTGACTCACTCACCATACTGAGTGAGACAGCAAAGTTCAAACAATAAAACAACAGATGTTGTTGTCCTGTAGACCTGCAGCTCCTTTTCTGCTGGTGCATTGATGCTATGAGCTTTGTTCCCCCTCCAAGTTGACCAAAGTTTTTCTTTGCTTACAGAAAGAAGTCTGTCTGGACAACTCGCCCACTGTGTCACTGACAGAGTCTTCACAATCTACCTTGAGTGGCCAGTGAGTGGCCTTGCGGTGGCCTGGACACAGGCAGTGTTGCATCTATGTGTGCTGCTACTAGGTTTCTCTGCCTCTACTTCCCTGAGGACAGGAACCACATTCTGAGGCAGAAAATCTCTCTGAGAGGGCGGGGCACAGAGGAGATTTACCAAAAGATTTTAGATGAATATCTAAATAGCAGAACACACTCGGCTAGAAACCTTTTCATGAGTTTTCCCCCCTTTAAAATACGGTTCTCTCAAGTATGAAAAAGGGAACCCACAAGAGGGCACAGAAGTACTACTAACAGGTGATTGCTTTGCTCCACTTTGTCTCTATCTCCATATAAGGCTAAGAGTTTCTATTTTTCTTCCACTGGATGAATATTTAAGTCACAGGTTTAAAGAAAAATAAACTACTATTAGCACTTCACATAATCATGTGCTGGTTTCAGATCTGTAGGAGACGTGAAAAGCGATACAAATCTCCTTTTCACAACTCTTTTCTTGGGTATGTGGGGGCCAGTCCTGGGGCTTGAATCCAGAGCCTGAGCCCTGTCTCTGAGCTGTTTTGCTCATGACTAACACTCTACCACTTGGGTCACGGCTCCTGTCTGACTTTTTGGTGGTTAAACTGTGATCCTCAGATCTCAGCTTCCTGAGTAGCCGGGATTACAGGCTTGAGCCACTGGCGACCGGTCACTCTGTTCCTTGTTCAGGGAATTTTATAATATGATCATTTCTAATAACTTATCATTCTGGTTATTCCTTGTCCAGAGTGAATCTTGGCACTTGACCTGCATGTCCATCGCCAAAACCGCAGCTGCAATCAGCATTCCAATGTTCTGATGGCTCTCGAGGCATCTCTCCTCCGCGCTATCAGACACCACCAGGAACTACTTTGCTTATAGATCAAAACACCCTCCCCCCTCCCCCCAAAAAAGGTTTTATTGGTTTTTTCCTTCAGTCACATTTCCTCCTTCAGAGTTTAATAGTAATAGTCTGTGAGTATTTGGTAGGTCTCAGGGATGGTGCTGAACATTCTGTTGGGGAGGGGGGTAAATACTTCCTCGTTTTCAAAATCCACGCACAACGGCAAAGACTTAGCTTCCAGTTTGCCCGAGTTTCCTCAGCTGCCGTCTTCACTTTCGCAAGCAGCCATGAACGTATTGAGACCGAGCTACTTAAACAACGGACACGGGGTGCTTGGAGCCAATACATTGGCAGAGTTGGGGACCCCTTCTGGCCGTCTCCTTGTGTGACAGTGGGAGAATACCACTTCTCTGGCTTCTTCTAGAGACACACATCCCATTGTGTGTGGGGAACACCCCCTTCACTTTATCTGACCCTCAATATCATCATTTTGGGAAATGGAAGGAGCGATAAACTCCTCCTACGTGAGGTGCTGTGGATACTCAGGAAGCTTCCTTGCATGAAGTTCTGGGTGACAATCGCGACCCCATCTCCAGGTCCCAGTCAGTGTCTGTCTATGTCTGTCTCCTTGTTGAACAGCTCATGTCCTACTGACCCATAACTATCTTCCCTAAGGCTGGGTACAGCCCCTTCCTGCCTCCAGCCTCACCACGGACCCTCCCTTCCAGGCTGCCTTTGCCCCCTGTGGTGTAGCCATCATCCCCCGGTAGACTCAGTACACCGGCCCAGCCATGAGCTGTGGATTGCTTTGCAGGGGCCACACTGGGCCCAGCCCACATTGTCCCTGCCCCTGTCCCTGTTGGCCTCCTCTCTGCCTCTGCAGAGAGCCGCTGGTGACTGTTCTGAGGAGTGTGTTTCGTCTTTTCCTGTGCACAAAGGGAGACATTTCTGCCTGTTGCTCCTCCTCTCTCTGCAAGCATTCAGCCTATCCATGCATCCCTAGCGAGTTAGGTGAATGCTCCTTCCTTTGACATCATTCAACGTGGCCTGGGATGGTGGGCCCCGTCTCTGGCTGTGCTGACGCCTGCATCTGCAGCTGCACTCATCTCTACTGGGCCCCTTTGACCCAGTGCTTTGCCAGCAAAGGCTTTTGCCCAAGTCCTACACCTTACAGAATGTGTACTTCCATTTTACTCCCATGAAGTAAGGAATCTCCTGTCACAATGCCAAGCAAGAACAGCGAGACCACACCGGTACTGGCTGTAGGACACACTTAACTGCAAGTGGTTGGACTTGTCTTTATCATAAGCGAGGTAGACACATTGAATGCATGAGGTTTTCATGTGTACCAGTTAGACCCCAATAAAATGGCCTAAATAAAGAAGTGGGACGTGAGTTCAGATTGTGAACTGTATTTGTTATCTTGCTGAAGTTGAATGAACATTCACTAAGGGCCTTCCATGTGCCAGCACCGAGCTGGGTGTTGGTAGGGCCACAGGGAGCAAGTGTTTGCCTCTGACTTGGCGCATCTCTGGGGGAAGACAGCAAACACCCAACACCATCACAATACCGTGCTATGACTGGGGGGCTGGGTGCCATGGAAAAGTGTGGAAGGGCGGTCCTGGCTTGGGGCCGGGGGGGGGGGGGCAGGGAGGGCGGGGGGGGGGGGGAAGGTGGGGACCAGATTGAAATTCCCAAATCAGGGAATGACTCATCCAGCTATCGGTGACCAGCAGAGCAACCTCTGCAGATCTCAGCCCGAGGGGAGAAAATCAATTTTGTTTTATATGGCCATTTTATTCACACATGAGCACCCCTTCATTCCTATTCTCTTAACTCCTGAAAGCTCTCTCTTCTTAGAGGCTCCACACACAGTGATTAAACAGAGGGGCCCGGGGAAGGGCAGACAAAGCACTAGAGAGAGTTCCATCCTCTGTAAATGCCAGATTTTCTGCCTCAGTGGGGCTGAGCCGAGGTAGGCGCCAGGCCGCCTCTTGGGCTGTGCATTTTCTAATGCGCCCTGGAAAGAAAATGTTAACACATTGGAAAAGGGACAGATGAACTCAATTATTTTAAAAACTCTGTGAGTAGGCAATTTTTGTAATAGCCTGAGCACACCTTCTTGAGCAAAGAGAATTTTGTTAATATAAAGCTGAGCCACCGTCTCTGTTTAAATAAATCCATGCACGCGCAAAGAAGGAGTCCATTCTCTCGCTCTCTATAAGATACCGAATGAAAGAAAGGTGGACTATCCCCTAACACAACGGTGATGCCATTTTCCATGCACTAATCATTCTATTTGGTTTGTCCATTTATAAATTGCAGCTCTGAAAGTGGCGATGCTTTCTTAAATGGGCTGCGTGTGGTAGCAGAATGCTCACACCAGTATGGTTAAAGCATGAATCTTTCCAGTGGCGACCATGCCAGCTTTATACCAGAATTAATCAGCACAAGCTTGGCAGTTTAGTCACAGAGTAGCACAGGCCAGTAAATTAGCGTCAGGTTGGTAATTAAACATGCTTCCTGGGCACAGATGACACCCCGGAAAGCAGCACCAGATAGCTCCTTTGTATTCTGCCCCACGTTTTCTTTCCTCCTGTGTTGGTCTTTGCTCACAGAAGGACAGCTGTTTACTGCAGAGTCTGGAGTCCGAAGATCTGTATTCTGCTCTAAGGCTGTTGGAAGTCAACTATTTGACCTTCACAAAAATAACTTCTATCCTTCACTTCAATGTGCACATCTGCAAACTGCTCTTGTAAGGATCAGGACAAGAAGAAAGCAGGACCCAAAAATGCACACATTGCAGTGGAAAGATTTTAATCAGCATTAACTACAACATATTCAAATAGGCTGTGCACATGTAGAATCTTACATCGTGACAGTGCACACACTGAACTGGAGATTTAAGAGATATCGAAAATAGAATTCTCACTTAGGAACCCATAAACGCCAGTAAGATTGAAAGTGTGTGTTCTCGCAGGCATATTTGAGGTGGCAAAACAATTCTAGAACCATCAATTACTATCTATCATGGAACTATATGCTTCCCATATGCATATAGTTTGAGATACCAAGGTCCACTCAAAGATGGCAATGAGCAGTAATTTATCTTGCTGTGTGGCACATGTTGAGTGGCTTCTCTAACAGAAGAATCAATGAAGGAAGCTGATAAATGGAATCCTCTTTGAGGGCTGCAGACAGACCGACAGGGCTGCTTTGTTACTGAAACCTATGGTGTGGAATAAATTACACAGTGAGCAACCAAAGCCAGCCACAATTGATTTCACTGTGAAATCTAAGTGGAAGGGGCTGGAGGAGGCAGATACAATGGGGTACCGCTGATTTGTGCCTTTGGGGAAAGTGATATAATTTTAATAATGAGGTTCTTTACGACCTTGGATGAATGCCTTGAAGAAGACAGCCATGTGTGTATTTTACTATTTAGCATAATTTTTCTTGCACTTATCAGAAAGGTAATCTTGAAATCATAATTGAGAAGCAAAAATGCTTTTCCTCTGCTTAATTCTTGGATCTTGCTTCTCACACCCAGACTAGCCAGTAGCACAGCAGGTGTGCCTTAACCCACAGAGGATTCATCCCAGTAGAAGTGACATGTAATAGCCTCATCGCCGAGTATCTGTAATCCCACTTCCTCAAGAGGCAGAAGCAGGAGGATCTAGAGTTCAAGGACCAGTCCAGGCAAAACTAGCAAAACCCTATCTGAAAAACAAAATATAAGCAAAAAGACTGGAGGTGTGGCTCCAACGGCAGAGTGCTTGCCTCTCCGAGAGGCCTTGGAATCAGTCCCCAGCTGTAACCAGAACAAAGAGGGAAATACACATTTCTGCTTTCATCCATTTGTCAGATTATGTGCAGGTTATTTGATGTGATACAGCAGAGAAATCACCTCTCTGCATTAGTAGAATATTGGTAGAAATCAATTTCAAGTGTGAAGTACAAACATCATGGTGGGACTCAATTCCAGTCTTGACAAGATAATGTAGTTAGGCCTCTCTCTCTCTCTCTCCTTCTCTCCCTCTCTCCCTCTCTCTCTCTCTCTCTCTCTCTCTCTCTCTCTCTCTCTCTCTCTCTCTCTCTCTCTCTCTCTCTTTTCTCTCCAAACCAAACTGTGAATATGGAAAGAATGTGAAGACAGCCAAGTAAAACCCTGAATGGTGGTGAGAAGAAAGTGATCTGAGATCCTAGGCCTGGAGACAGCACAGTGACAGTGTGGCACATCCCTCAGTCCCTGGAGAGGAGAGCCACCCAGACCATTGAACATAGAGCCACCAAAGTGAGCCAAGACTGGAATGCCGAACTTAAACAGAGACACATCCTACCGAAGCAAAGGATCTACTCAGAGCGGACAGCCTCCTGACATAATTGACGAAATGGCCAAGATTCAATGGGAAACAATTCACTGTATCAAGAAACAAGAAAAACACAATAATAAAGAAATACAGGACACTGACTCCAGCACTGGGGTGAATTTGATGGCAGAATTATCTGAAAAGGCTTCTAAAACATCTATCATAAAAGTGAAGCAATAATCCAGTAGTCTCCTAAAACAAAACATTTTTTAAAAAATCCACAAAGAAATATAGACATACAAAAGAACTAAATAGAAGAAGTAGAATAAAAATGCCATAATAGGAGATTTAAGAACTCACTAAAAGGGCTCAATTGTGAGGAGGAGGACAAGGGATAGGACCAATGAGTTTAAGGACAATTCAACAGAATTCCTCCAATCTTAAGCACACAGTCTTTCAGGGACAAGTGGGAAGATAACCGATCCAACACTGTCTAAGCGGAGTCCCAGAATGAGAGGAGGAAGGATGAGCTGACTGAAGGAGTGAGGAATGAACGGTGAGAAATCAAATTTAGTTTCAAAGTTGTAAACCTACAAATCCAACCAACTGCAGCCCAATAAATCCCAACACAGCACCACTAACACCTATGAAACTCCTGAAAACTGAAGATAAAGAAAAGTCTTGAACTCAGATAGAGCGATATGACACACTAGGTGTGTTGTGCCCAGGTCGCAGGATCCCCACCAGGAAGACCACTGAGAGTTAGACTTTCCAGCTGTTTTAAGGTTTTATTTAGAGGGTCTGCAGCTCGGGCCTCGTCCTACACTCCGACACAGCGGAGCCTAGGAGGAGAGCCCCAAGCTAAAGATTTACAGGGCTTGTAAAGGCACACAACCAACCAGGTGTTTGGATTACCACCATGTGTTGCTCTGTTAGACAGAATTTGCTGATTTTAGGTTTAGTTTAAAAAAGCAACAAGTGGTCACTGCCTCAAAATTTTAACCCTTCAGGTATAAGGGAATCCCAACTCATGACAGCAAGTTGCTCATCTCACTATACTACAATGCAGTGGCATAATAATATCTTGCAAGTACTGAAAACAAAAAATCAACTGAAACTTGTTTATGTTATGAAGTAATCCTTCAATTAATGACATTGTCAGAGGTAGTAAAGATATTGTCAAGTAAGAAACCGAGGAGAATTTGTTGGTGGCAAAGCTATCCTAAATGAATGGCTAAAGGAAACTCTGCAAGTAAAAAGGAAATGGAAAAAGAAAGAAACTTTGAGCACAAAGGAAGAAGGAGCAAAGAAGAGAAATACGGATCTTCCTCTTCCTCACATGCTGAATACAATTTGAAAATTTTAGAAAAAGTCTGAATGTATTTTGAAAACCAAACAATTATTGGAAAGCCAGGACATTTCCGGAAAATAGTATATAGAAAATATTTCCTTCAGAACAACACTCTGTTTGTGAAAATAGTGTGAGAAAGGATTGCTTGTCCATAAACAATACAGAGGCATCAACGTAACTATGTAAAACAGATGCGTTACATCCTGAAGGAAAACCATGTGTGTATTGACCAGCAAATAGAAAAATATCTTTTATTAACAAAATAAATGCAAGCTTACAGCTACATCTGAGTAGTGTGGTGATTTCCAGAGAGATGGGATAGTCAAAGAAGGGGCGAAGGAAGAGAATTGGCCAATAGGTATGAAGTTAGAATTAGATAGAAAGAATAAGGTCTGATACTCTATTGTGATAATTAATGTCATTGTATTGCATGTTTCAAAACAGCTAACAAAAAATTTTGAAGATTCTTAGCCTTCAGAAATGATTGACAGGCTATTCAGCCTAGATTCATTATACAAAAATACATACGTTCGTTGAAACATCACATGGTACTCCATTCATATGTGATTATTGTCAATTAAAAACACAATAAAATTTACAAACAAAAAATTAAAAGCAAGCATCTTCTCAGATTCCATAGAAATAAAACGAAACAAAAAACAAAATAAAAATTTTCCACCAAAGATCTAAATAAACCATTTGGTTTTTAAAAATTATTTTTATTACTTTTAAGTAGCTGTAGAAAGGTGTATTTGCTTAAAACATAATAAACGTTAAAATAAAAAAACGTAAAAGCATGAAAAAAAGTGTAATGTTATTGACAAGCCAAGTGATACCAGTAAAAACAAATAGATTGTAGGTACAAATTTCTCACTTTCTTTAACATGTGCAAGAATCTGCACATTAATGCTTCTGTTAGTCTTTCTTTGTGTTAGATTCCATTGCTCTACATCCAGTAGAAATTCCCAAAACGTTGTGCGTTTCCAATACAAGTTCTCAAATCGCTGTTTGTGTTTGTTCCACTTTCCCTGAAAATCATAGAGCAGCAGTGTTTATAAACCATGGACTGGAAAACAGTAGCTTACACACAGTAGAGTGTCTCAATCATACAAGCTATTCATAAAACTACAGGCCAACATACAGCCTGACTCCTAAGGACTCATTCTGTTTCTGGCTTCACCTTTAACCATAGATCTGGATCTCCATCCATGTTCATGGCCAAGAGAACTCAGATTCTGCAACACACTCAAGTTCCTTTATCCAGTCCTGATTTCTATGTCTCCCAAAAGCCCCTGAGGTCTGGCACAAAATATATCTGAGACCTTGCTCTCCACATCCAGACAGTGACGTAGCTCCTTAGAAGTAAAGCTTTGATATTAAGTCCCTTCTAATTTTCAGATTCATGTCTGCTGTTCCCAGCGACATCTTGTTGGAGGATTTCATTTGCTGATGGAATCAAGAGAAGAGCTAACATTGTTAGATGTCAGGATTATAAAATTTTCTTGATGGGTGAGATTTTTCAATCAGGAGTATGCTGTCAAGAGGAGACCGCTTATGGAAGAGCAGCATAGGGCAAACAGAAATTTATTCCCTCCTTTGTAAAATGACTGAACTCATTGCATTGACAATTTTTTTTTCAAAAATAAAAAAAAGTGAAAGTGGAAATGATTTGTTCCAGATCTGGTGGGAAGAGGGGGACTTGGTCCTAAATGGATTTGAGTGTTGAACCTGCAATTTATAAACAATACTGGAGTGAATTTCTTTGGTTTTCTCCCTGAGAAAGACAGATATTATCATATCCGCAGGGCTGCACCTGTTCCTGGATGTTCTCTTTATAACCTTCTGCTGTCCAGGGCTGGGGGCCAGGTTTGGCAGATCTGAGACATGTAGTATGAAGTAGTAGATTTCAATGGCTGACAATGTTTGCAAAGCCCCACGTATGCTGTGTGGCAAAGGAGAACCATGTCCTTTTTCTCCTTTGACAGAAATTGCAGTAGCACTGCATTCCCTAAGTGATCTCATGATTTATATCACAGATGGCGAATTGTGAATTTTTTGTTGTTGTTTCTTAATGGAAATTACAACCCCCATGGTTCAGAGCATTTCATATTCTGGGTTTCAATGTTAGAAAAAAAATCTTGTTTGTGTCAGAGCAGTTTTAGAATATGCAATACGGTGATTTTAGGGTACCATATAAATCTGTATTTCAAACAATGCTCTAATTATGATTTTTACTAAACTGGATTAAGAAGTTACAAATGACTCTCATACAGAGTGAGAGCCACTCAGACTATGGACAAAGGCTGGGAAGGGGTTCTGAGAAACTCCTACTTTTAGAGACCCATCAGCAAGACGTCACCTTGTTCTGGAGCTAGTCCTCCATCCAGCCTCCACTCATTCCATGCTCAAGACAGTTGTGCCACGGGTCAGACATGGAAGCTCAGTAGATGGATGTTCACGTTTGGGTCTTGACATTGGAAGTCAGTACTCAAGAGCTATCTGTCTATCTTTTGTGGGGTATGGGCTGGTCTGGGGCACACAACTCAAGAAGGCAGCCCGTCTCAGCATTCTATCAGGAGCCCTGGGGGTTGCCATGGGAACTGGAGGGCTCTGGGCATCAGGATCTAGGAGGTATTGTATGCACCCACAGCCAACCACAGGAAGGGCAGTTAATTGGCCACTGTCCCTACATGCAGTGTGCAGAAGGGGCGGGTATTGGGGCTTTCTGGAGGCTCTCTGAGTGGCCTCCCTTTGGCCAGATTCTCTGGGGAGAGCACCAACACAAGTCACAAGTCCAAGCCACAGCCCTAGCGCTGGGTCCTTCCCATGTCCCACTGCTGACCTGCTGACAAGTTTTTGGCAGTGCCTGGGCTCCATGGAGCCGCAAGGACGCCACATTGGCTTCTGAGAAGTTGCTATTTTCAGGGCTTTGCGTGGCATTTCCCCCCACTGCTGAATATACAGAGCAAAGGGGAGACACTATGGGTTTGGTAAGGAAAAACACTTGAGTAAAGCTAGGGCAGAGAGACTTTCCTGAGTGAGACCTGTGGCTAACATTTCTCAGTTTGGAATCACAAGGCTGCAGCCCGGAAAGGAAATGTAGACATCTTCTGCCAACAATACTTTAGGGATCAGAGAGGCCCATGGTCCTTCTCAAGATACACAGCCAAGTGGCAGTGCTGCCGGCCCAGCTGAGGGCCTTGGACTCTGGGGAAATGTCTATTCTGCTCTCACTGCTGGCTTTAAAAAAATGCTTACATGCATTCTACAAATGCATGTCATTTTGAAAACTATATAGCAACTGTGGGAAATAGGCACTGTCACCAATTTGTTTCTTGCTGTTAACATAAATTGTTATTGCAATGGGAAAGAGAAAAGAAAAAGTTACACCCTACCCTTAAGGTGGTCAGGAACACATCTGGCATCACTAGTGTCTGTCCGATGGTAGCCTCATTCACTAAGTGTCTGGGGTAAAAAATCAAGCCTAAAGGGAAGCTCTGAATATCTGAATTGCTGAATTTCTTCCAGCATTTCTCTATGCAGGTGCTACATGGTGCTACGCAGAGCTGTGAACCACCTGGCTTCTCTTGCAGCTGCGCCACTACTCTATTAATTGACTGATTGATTAATTTTGAGATAGTGCTTCACTTTGTATGCAGCCTAGGCTGGCTTCAATTTCCCCAATACTGGGGTCACAATCCTTCTATATTGTCAATGTGGTGGAATATTCAATGTTATATGGGGACTATGGTTCAAACATTAGGAAGAGGTGATCTCAGAGTCCAGAGACCAACAGTATTCAAAATACATGCTCTCTTTTAGCAGAAAATCATCAGACTGTAGAAGCAGAGGCTGTAGGCTTTCCAGAGAGTTCCATTTTTCTTATTCTTAAAAACGCTACCAAAAAATCAATAGCAAATGAAAAACATAACAAAAATGTTCAATTAGATTTACTTTTAGGCAGACAAATAATAACTTTGGGCATAAGTATACATTGTGCAACAGTTGGTGTATAGTTAAGCTAATTAATTTCTGCGAAATTAAAATGTAATTGAGGGCCCAAAATTTGGTGGCATCCAAAAGGGTGGAAGGGAAAGACAAAAAGTGAGGATGGTGGAGAAAGCGAAGAACGAGAAGGGAGGAGAGGAAGTGTGGGTGGTGCTAGAGACGCTCTGGAGAAGGGGCCGGGCCAGCATCGGAGCCAACCTCCATCCCAACCGCTGCCCTCTATCTACTTGACTGAGACCCGGAAGGGAAGTGGCTTTGGTTGTTACTCTTCTTGTTGTTGTTTGATTTTTACCCAAATGATGGTCAGGTAGCTCATGATCAAACCTGGTCCAATTTGAAACTTGATTCCTTCTCCTCTACTCATTCATGCAATCTGTTTCATTGTTACCTGGTTGGGGAAGGGATGTGAGCCATTCTCTGCTCTTCTCAAATTCATCAATCCCAAGTGCCAGGAAAAAAAAACAACACAAAAACTAGCCACTGGACCACAAAATAGGGGAGACTTGGGCCTTTTGTAGTATTCAGACAGAAGAAGACCTTGAAATTGACCTTGAAGACTGTTTGCATTGGTGCAAACATTGGCTCTGCAGTGGGCCTACTGGAGGGCAGGGGGTCATCTCTACGGAGAGGGGAAGAGTGGGTGCAGGATGGCGAGCGGGGCAGAGCACCGTCAACGCAGGTGCAGTGTCACTTGGAGACCGACCTGAGCATTAGTTGTGAGCAGAGCAACCATTTCTCTCTGAACACGGTACTTTTTAAGGGTACCTTTCTCACAAATTATATTATTTGTCTAGACTTAGTCCACAACTCGATCTCTCTCATACCAACGAGCCAGGAATTGAAAAGCAAGTGAAAAATTATTCCTTCATGCAGAATATCTGCCCAGTGGCTTGAAATTTCTCTTTCATGGAGGCAGCCCTCCATTCTACTGATATATAGTAAACATGTGTACATTAAATATTAGGGCCGACCTTAATATTGTCTGTTTCCATGTTATTGTAAAGATACATCAGACAGCAAACGTATATGTATTATGCATGGTAAATGATAGCATACACATGGTATTTACTATATACTAAATAGTAAATCACCCATAGTAACATTTTATTGTGCAGGATAATGTGTATCTTTGTATATAGTTAATAAAAATGCAGCCATCCTTCCTGAAATAATAATATTACTTATATCGTATAACACAGATGCACACATCTGACAGTGAAGTTGACAGCAACAGAGCTGATCTGTGGGAGTAATGTAGCAGCATCTGCCTAGTTTTTCAGACCAGTCTCTCAAACACAGCACATCCTTGAGCAAATATCGGGCAGAACAGAAGAGAACAGAAGTCTTGTGGAAGGTGCCTATGAATAATTTCTGCTTCTTATCGCTGACTTTTCTTTTTAAAAGAAACCAGATCCTTATTACTCACAAAGGCAGCCATTTCCAATTCTCAAATGATTTCATGTAACCAGGAATTTGACATCTTGTTCGCATAAAGATCCAGAAATACCAAAGAGGTCTCCTATTGCTAGAACCTAAAGAGATTTAGAAATGAATCTTCCTCAGGAAATATGCAACAACACAACAATTTCGAGTCAGAAATAGAAAATGCGTGTTAAAGGTGAAAGGAGACAGAGATCCATGTCTAATAATATCCCACCAGGAAGAAAAGATCTCAGATCTTATACACTCCACATTTCTTGAATATAAAAAAAGATGGGGAAGGATCAAGGAAACTGCTTTCAGTTTAACTCTTCTCAGGTTTTAGACTAAGAGGGAAGAAGCAGAAGCTCGTATGTGTATGGCTAAAGTCAGCAGAAAAGATGTGAACTCTCATTTACTTCTGTAACCCAAATGGTGCCTGACATTGCTGTTCTCTGAGCACAAGCGAGGACATTTGAACACTAAGGTTCAAAGGATACTGGTCCTGAGCCTCCTCCTAGAAAGGTGGGGCCTCCTCCCCATCATCTCCCAGCTTCCAGATTCTCCACCCACCAGCTTTGCAGCCACGGTGGTTTCCATCTTCCTGCACAGGGATGCCTGGAGAAGCTGGTCTCTGGGTTGTTTAAAGCAACCATTATGGCAAGCCTGGTAATGATGCCCACAGAATCTGTCTGTTCTGCTCAGAGCTGCTGTCTCAGAAGTGTCCCAGTACAGATATGATGAAAGGGAAGTGCTGGCGGGTCCAGGTAGCATTCACGACGCTCAGCGCCCCAGGGAGCCACGAACCACGTCTCTATCACGCTCCCTTAGCCCTCTCTGTGTACACTGGCAAAGCACAGGCGTGGGGCACACCATGCGTGGCTTGCCCCTTCCCTGGGGTCCTGTGAACCAGCCACAGTCCCCAAAATATCAACGTCTTCACTCTTTCAAGAGAGAAAAAAAGTCTTCACAGCATTTTTTATAGCTGTGTGTGGTGATTGCTCTATTTTGTTGTTAGCTATTATTGCTGATTTCTTATGTACACCACAGAAGAAATGTGCTCTCTAGAGGGTTTGGTGCTATCCACAGGGTGCAGACACCAGAGCGTCTTAGGACATATCCCTTGTGGACCAGGGGCAGCTGTAAACTTTGGCTCAGGCTCCCCCTAACTGAGCACAGTGACTGGCAGGAGGGAGGTGGGATGGTTTTCCTAGAGACAGGTCCCTGCTTTGTTGCTGTTGTTGTTGCTTCCCAATGTGCCCTAGCCTAACCCCACCCTTCCTCTCACCCTCTCCCTGCCTCAGTTACTTTTACCAGCAAGCAAACTGTACAAAAACAGCCCTGCAATGCTGTGGACCTTTATCCGGGGGAGAATGTGTTCCAACACTCAGTGGAAGCCTGAGGTTGCAGATGGAAACGTAACTGATTGGCACTACGGGTTTTCCTACCCTATGTCCACACATCCACAGGGGAAAAAAAAGTTTAATTTGTAAATGAGCCACAGCAGGAGATTAACAAGAACCAATAATACAATAGAATAATTATGAAGACATACTATGATAAACATATGAACATAGTCTCTCTTTCAAAATGCCTCATTGCTTCTATATTTTGGGGTACCTGAAAACCATGGAAAACAAGACTGCAATTGAGAGCCATCTCTCCATTTCTCTCTCCGGAACCTTCTTCCCTTTCTCCTTTTCTCCCATTCTCTCTTCCTTCTCTGTCTTACAGAGGTTCCACACCCACGATGATCAGCTTCCTACCAGGCCCCTGGGCCACGAAGCTACCAATTTGTCCCTTCCACACAGTCTAGTGGGAAGAGTAGAGGAGCCCTCAGCATTAACCATACGATTTAGACAAACAAGACGCAGTGGAACTTCCTGGAAGACCTCCTTGCACAGGCAGAAGGGAAGCCAGAGGCCATCTGAGACTGACAGAGGTCAGGAACAAATTAGAAGAAAAATGTCTGGGCCTACGTCCAAACGGATGTGTGGCTCCGAGGCTGCAGAAGAGAAGTGTGCGCTCCGCAGTCCTCAGGTGAGGGAGGGACAGCGCCAGATGCTCTTGAGGAGGGAGCGCAGAGAAAGTCTGGAAATTGCGAGGCGTCAATGAACCTCATTGGGCTTTCAAGAAGAGAGCAGAGAAGACCAGATCACACTAATGGAAGGGGAGGAAATTTAACAATCTCCCAAGCAGTGTAATTCTTTGGGGAGGAATTTTTTTGAGCACCAAATGAAAGATTCTATCTTGGTCTGGTATTTGTTTCGTGGCATTTGTTTTGTGCATGGTTTATATTTTAAGAAAGGCCATATGGGGCACATAGGATGAGTCCATTAGCGGGGGTAGCAGGGACTGGCCAGTCTCAGCCAGAGGTCAACCTGCAGCCTGGGAAACCCTCACAGGAAGGGAAGTGGAGCACCCCAGTTCTCACGACTGCTTTTTGTTAGAAGGCGGGGGCCAGCGCAGGTCCTAGGAATGGATCTCTAACAGGTCGGCTGTGTGACTTTCCAGCTTCAACTTCTTTGTCTGTTCTTGACCATGCACGCAACGGAGGGAAGCCAGGAGGAGGAACAGAAGAAGTGGGAACAGCCCACACTAAGCAAGAGGAAAGAAATGTAAACATCACCTGATGTGGAAAAAAAAATAACTTGTATTGTCAAAGCTCGTAGAATTCACAAACCGTATGACAATGACAATTTCCCTTGTGAAGGTTAAAATGTGTTTGTGACTTTAACTAAGTATCACTATTCCACAAGACTGTGAAACAGGTGAAATTTATGTAATTACCTAATCTCAATTAAAGAAAAAAATGAGAGAAGGGATGGGTTAAGAGAGATGAGTGACAATGTTGTCAGACACTTTGTGGTCATATATTGTTTTGTAGAATGGGAGCTACAACTATTAAAGCTAATAATAATAATAATAACAAAAGCATAAACCCCATTGGAACCTCCTTTGCAGGTTGTCTTATTGTAACTATGGGAGATCAGGCAGCCCACAGACTTCCTGACTCCAATCCTGGGCAGGGCCAGCTCCCCGCAGGTGGTGATGTTGTGGTGGAGGTGGGTGTCCATGGAGAGAGATGGTAGTTGTTCATCACGATTTCTGTGATCTGTTCAAACAAATGTAACAGTTCACTCTAACTGAAAATGGAATGGAGACCCTTTAGACATCAGCACATTCCTAAATGCTACGCTATTACAAACTTCAACCCATGTATTTGTCTTTGGCAAGATCTGTAGGAGTCATTTCCTATTGTGTTGATTTAACAGCTTTGGTGCCATGGCCCAGATATCTCCAATCTCTTTCTTTAGAAGGTTAGGCATCATATTTAACTCCTTACTGATCCAATTGGCAGTCTCTGCCTGTCAAAGTAAGGCATACCTAATGCTTTTTTATTTGTTTTGTCTTGTAAGTGCATGTGAGATAGCAGTAGAAAGCTCTATGAAATCATTTGAACCCAATCCATAGTAAAGGGGAGGTCCACGAAGTGGCCAGGTTTGAGCAAAGAAATCGGTAAGAAGCAGAGAGTAAACACTTTAGAGAATTCAATCTCATGCCTTCCTGAGCAAGGAGGGAGCAAACCTCTTCGTGGGCAAATGCTGTTAACATTCTCTTAAATTTGACACTCTAACGCAACACGGCACGGGATACCTGGCCCAGACGGCATTTCCTGTCACTGTTTATTTCAGAGTCCTAAGATGCTTCTGACTCAAAAATAAACCAAAAGCTTGTTTCTCCACCATCATAAATCAAAGCATCCTGCCCATCTCGGTAGGTCTTGGGCCTGATCAAGAGCTGCATGCAAAACACAGAGGAAAATCACTCTTGAAAGTGGAAGATAGTTGCTGTAACAGGGCTGAGACAGGCCATACAGATATATCCTCCCCCATCCTCTCCCCCACCAAAAAAGGATCTGGGGTCAGTTTCCAGAAGGGATTGCTAGGGATTGCTTTTGTTACCTGACAGACTCTTCCCATTCCACCTTCGTTGAGGGTTTGGTTGGGATGTGTGCCAGCAGGGGGAAGAGACAAAACAAGAGGATCACCTCGGGGGAGTGCCAAAGGGCTTTCTGTGAGTCATCGAGACGTGGCAGACTGAAGGGCAGAGAAATCTTCCGCTCCCAGGACTGGATGTCCTCACCACGCACATGGTGGTAAGCTGCAGGCTTCCAGATGACCCGCCTGAGAGCATTCCAGCCCATGATCCTGTCCACAGTGCAGTGCTGCAGGCCCCTACCACCATGACTGTCCCCCTGTTCTCCTTTAATGTCTTTTTATTTCAACTCCAGATTTTGCCTATGAGATAAAGCATGTGAGCTTTGTTCTTCGAAATCTTGATTGTGTTGTTTAACATGGTGATCTGCGGATCTATCTATTTTCCTGAAAACAACAAAAGTTCGTGTTTCTTAGTGCCCACCCCATTGTGTGTCTACGCCACATTTTCTTAATCCATTCATCTGTTGGCATCTAGGCTAATTCCATCATGTGGCTACTGTGAATCGTGCACCAATAAGCATAAGTATGCTGATCTCGATTCCTTTGGGTATATACCCAGGAGTGGTGTAGCTGAATCCTGCAGAAGTTCTACTTTTAGTTTGGATGGAACCTCCATACTGGTTTCCATAGTGGTTACACGAATGTATCACACTCCTACCAATAGTATACAATGTTTCCTTCCCGCCTGCATTTGTTTTTTGCTTTCTCCGATGACAGCCATTCTGAGCAAAGTGAGAAAGTCTCACTGTCGTTTTAATTTGCATGTTCTCCAGAGCTAAAGCTTGTTGAGCATTTCTTCATGTCCTTAATGACATGTTGCACATCTTCCTGAGCAAAAGTTCTGTTTGTTTTCCCACTGACTGATTCAATTATTTCTTCTTTGGGGGGTTTAATTTTTTGAGTTATTTGTATATTCTGGATATTTAATTCCTTGAGTAACTGGCAAAGATTTTACCCTATTCAGTAGGTTCTGCCTTCATTCTGGCAACCGTTTCTGTTGCTTTGCAGAAGATTCAGTCCCATTTCTCAATTCTTGCTTTCACTTCTTGGCCCACTAGAATTCTATTCGGAAAGTCATTGCCTGTAACTGTACCTTGAAGTGTTTGCCCACTTTCCTGCAGCAGTGTTAGTTTCAGGTCTTGTGTTAAGTATGGGATCTTGTGTTAAGTATTTGTAGTGATTTTTGAGAGACAAAGGCATACGCTTAGTCTTCTACATGTGGATATACATTTTCTTCATTCCTTGAAAGACATTGTCTTTAGCCCATCATTTGTTTTTGGCAACTTTGTCAAGAAGTAGTTTTTTTGTATCTGTGTGGATTTATTTCTGGGTCCTCTGTGGTAAGAGTACCATGCTGTTTTGTTACCATGGCTTTGTCATATAATTTAAAGGCAGGTATTAAAGCACCCCCATCCTCGGGGCCTATCTCTGAAGAGTACTAAGTCTTTCTCAATGTTATGGTTTAGATATGAAGTGTCCCTCAAAGAGACTCCTCTGTTGAAGGCCTGGTCTTGAGGCAGACAAGGCTTTGGGTGAACTGATTGGATGATGAGGGTGTGTACCTCATCGATGAACAAATCTATTGGCAGATTCAGAATCGAATAGACGAATGGGAGGTGGTAGGAACTGCGGAAGGTAGACCCGACTGGAGGAGGTGGGTAATGGGGGTAAGTGGGGGTAAGCTAAGTTCTTGCCTCTGGCCTCTTCCTCCGTCTGCTTCTCTTCCACGTCCGGCCGCTGTGAGGCAGTAGCCTTCCTCTGCCAGGCCTCTCCACCAGGGCGCTTCAGCCTCTGGAGCCACTGCGGGGGCCTGGCCAACTCTGGACTGAAACCCGTGTGAGCCATGTTACGCATTTCCTCCTTTGAGGTGCTTTTCTCGGGTGTTTTGGCCGCACAATTGCATGGCTGTCTCTGTCACAGCCACCCGTGATTTCCTCATGTGTGGGCCACTCACCCACTCGTTTCTCGTCTCCTCTAGTCTCAGACTCCTCAGGATGGGGACACAGACATCTTTCAGCGGGCATCACTGTCACCACCGCAGACTTGGTCAGTAAACACTGGCTAGCTAAGGCCTATACTCCAAATGAAGGCTATGTCTGTCAGAAGCACGTATCAATTCCAAGACTTCACAAACAAACAAAAACCGGTTTTTTCACACTTGTGAATCCGAACTAGAATGTACCATTTGCATGAGGCAAGCGGCTCTTGCTTCTTATTTTGTACTTTTCTCCTTCATACCAATTTTGCTGTCAGAGGTCCAGGGTGAGAGTGAAACACTTTAATTATGTCTCCTTTGCAGAAATTTAAAACACAAAGCCACGTTTTAAAGTATACTCTTTTGCTCAAGTTGTTTCTTTATTTTCCCTTCTTCTGTCACTTGGTGTTTTGAGTGGCTGCGATTTTTCTCGTTATTTTTCTTTACAATTCAACCAATCAGTTTAGAAGTATACCAGATCTTGGTCAATGCATTTTCTCTTTGAAACTTAGGTCTAGAGCACTGTGGGCTGGCTTCTGGTATGAGAAAATATAATATAATATAAAAATATATATGTATGAGTCAAGCAGAAAAGGTCAGATAAGGTGATGTTAGGAAAATGAACGCTAAGATATGTATTTAAATGTTTTTTTTTCTTTCATGCATTTGTTTCTAACGCATTTATAAGATTATTTCTTTGTTGCTTTGTATGTCCCTCCCCCACAGTATAACCCTGCTTTCACTGTATTTGATGTCGGTATAATTTGTGGAGGGGAAGGGGAAAAACAAATCATTTAAGTAAGGATACAGGTGGCCCCGTTGCAACAATGAGAAGTACAAGTTATCATGTCGAAAATGAACTATACAACTTTGGTGGTGGGGGGTGGAGGGGGATTGGGTAGGGGGGGGTGGGGGGAGGCTTGGAAGGGATGGGAAGGAGAAACAAAGGAGGAGGCTACAATTCTTGATAAGAAATGTACTCATTATCTTGCCCATGTAATTGTAACCCCTCTATACAGTTTTTTCACAATAAAAAATATATATAACATAATATATATTATATTATTATATATTATTATCATATATTATATATATATATATATATAATATCTGCCCTCCACACTGCGGTGCTCGTTATTCTTGTTCTTGAAAGATAGAGTTCCAGGATCAAGTAAGAGAGAGAGAGAGGTGAAGGCCAACTGCACTGCAGGTCTCCTTAAGCATAAATGCTTGAGAAGGGAGAAGAGCAGTAAGTGAATGAATGGAGAAAACGCCAAGAAATGGCCGACGTTTCAAAGAGAAGACAATGGGAAAGTGATAAGAGCCTCCATGATGGACAGGTAGGCAAACACAGGCTAAAGAGCTGACATTCAACCTGAGAATTGATGAACCAAAGCTGTTAGGCCCTGGGTGACAGGCAGGGAGAGCATTCAAGATCAAAGGGTATTGGCTGGCAGAAGCCCTGTCTAGAGCCAAGCTTCTGTCCCAGCAACAGAAGATGCACCCCTCCTCTGAGGGAGTTTGCCCACCTGCAAGGTGCCATTGTTGACCCCGAGGGGGCTGATCGTGCCAGACTCTTCCAATGTCTGCAGGAAATCTCAGCTCTACTGGAAAGAGGATGAATGTATCAGCCAAGTTCTCAAACGTCTCTGATTTTGCAGGCATTGAGTATGAGCCAAACTTCTCAGCAGTTGCCAAGTTTATCAATGATCTTGATCATCTTTTCTGTTTCTGAAACCCTAAAGCTGACATTACTATTTCCTTTCTCCCTTGTGTGTGTTCTTATGCATACACACACACACACACACACACACACACACACACACACACACACACACACACACACATGGAGAAACATGCATATACATGTGTGTTTAGGAGGACTTGATTTTCTTTCGACATTCTTGATCCTGTTAAATTATTTATTTGTGGTTGATGATTTATACCAGAAAGAGACAAAGAAGTCCAGGAATTCTGTATCTTTTCTTCCTATACACTCTACACATTTATATTCAACGGAATCCTTTTAGGCTAATCAGTCTAGCCAGGAGTTTTTCCACTAAGTTTATTGCCCTGGGAAGCCTTAGCTGCTCTGCAGTACAAAGGCAGACAGAGGTGACAGGGACTGCTGAGCCCTGTGGGCTTTGTTTATTCTTCTAGAGCCTGCAGCTGCCCTGGCGCTGGGACTGTGTCCGAGAGCCCGACAGGTGAGGCCCTCAGGAAAACAGGACCACCAGAGCTTAACCTTACTACAATGTCAACTGTTCATCACCCCAAAGGATCCCTAATAAAAGCTTGTGGAAGATTTCTTGATAAAATTCTACTTCAAAATAAAGACTCCATCTCCACCGTTAGAGGATTCAAGAACCCCGTTGGTGTTTTCTTGCATCTGCTCTTTGCAGCCATTCCCCTTGCTGTGTACAAGAGGGAGCGGAAGCCCCAAGAGGGGTGCGGCAATGCTTACCACTCAGTGAGCCAGACCACAGAGCCCTCTTCTTTTTGCTGGAGGATGGCACACACGCTTCCTGAAGGCTCACGTGCATCCCCCAGAGGCATGGAGACCCATTTGGTTTTTGAGTCAGGCTGGTAATACTTTGCTGGCTCTGAAATGTCTGTAATTTGGTTCTCAGGAAATTTCTTTACTCATTGAAAACAAACAACAGGTAAAGAGAAAGAGAGAGTGGGGGAGGTAGAAAAAGAGAGAATCATGGAGGTGGAGGTAGACGGGGCAGGGAAGGAAAAGGAAAGCTCAAATAGATGTGGAACTCCTGCACAGTAGATTCTGGGCTGGGGTCTTGAAGGGGTCCTCCTTTGACATTCTCTAGCCCTGCGCCTTTTCCTCCCAGTGAGACACTGGCTGCTCAAGCAGTCTAAGAACCACTACTTCGTGGAAAGTCCCAGATACCAATTTCAAACAACAGTAACTCAAATGATTTTTTTTTCCCCCTAATGCCAGAAACTAAAATTCCTAGGGAAAACAGGCTGGTTGCTCTTGGGCACCTTCCTGTGGCTACCTACAGAAATACACCCAATAATTTAGGACTGCAGCACCATCAGATCATGGAGGTCATGATCAGCAATGCAGACCCCCTGTGGTTCTATTACTATGTCAGAGCTCAAATGGTCCACTCTGTATTGTCCTGTTGGGTGGGGGATGGGAAGGCTGGGGAAGAGACCTGGGGAGAGGCCTAATGACCAATAAACACCACGCCAATAATTAGCAATGTGCTATTTTCTTCAAAATTTATTGAAAGGATAGGTCTTAACTGAGGTGGGACTTTGGTTGTTGTTGTTGTTTTAAAAAAAAAAACACCACAAAACCAAAAATCCATGAGACTTTCCATCAGGTAGATGAAGTGGCGCCATCAAGTAATCCACTCTACTTAGGATGTAAAGAACAAGGGATCAAGGATCAGGTCAGCCTGAGTAAAAAGAGTCCTCAAGACTTCATCTCAACCAACCAATTGTTGGGAAGGGGCATGGCCGGCATCTCACGGACATGCAGAAGCACAAAAGGAGGACTGAAGTCCTGGCCTGGAATAAAGTGAGTACAAGTAGCAAGCATAAACTGGGCTGGCAGAATGGCTCAAGTGGGAAAGTCCCCACCTAGCAAGCATGAGATCCTGAGTTCAAACCCCAATGAGAGAGAGAGAGAAAGAGACAGAGAGTGAAAGACGAAGAGAGATTCTAGAAGGAAACTAATGGAGGTCATGGTTATGTCCATTATTTTGATTGTGGTGATGATATCACAGGTTCAGGTTTTTGCATATCCCAAAGTCATCAAATCACTGTATCTATCAAATACATATTTACATTGTGTTATATCTCAAAAATTGTAAGAATCCCATTACCTAGCAAAGGCCAGCTCAAATATCATGATGAATGTAATGTTGTTTGAGTGCTCGGCAGAGCAATAAACCCTTGCTTTTCATCTTGAATGGATTTCTGTTTCCTGTCACTAAAAGTATAAATGGATAATAGAATTCCTCTTAAGTATTGTCCTTAAACCATAGTATCTTTCAATGAAAGTATCTGGAAATAGACTTTGGAATCATACGAAAGCTCAATCAAAATACTACCATACTGCTGTCCTTTAGCAGCTTTTGGACACTTCAATGTGTGCCTCCATTTCTCAGTGCATAAGTGGGGGCCCAGGATTCCCACTACTTTGGAGGCTGCGATGCTTAACTGGCATGCCCATGAAAGTAGCCAGCTCTTCTCAGTGAGCAATGAACACCAGCGCTTTCCTTTTGCTTATCTTTGCCCTATGCACAGAATTATTCCACAGGCCACTCTGACCTTAAACATTCTTAGTTCCGAATAAGGAAGGGTTGCTTTGTATCTGAACTCCTCCTTAAATGTAAGGCTTTGCTTTAGAAAGCAAAGGAGATGGTAAGAGCAGATTGCCTTTAGAGACCTTTCAGGATGAGATGATCCCAAAAGGGAATTAGTGGTTTGCCCTTCTGTGCAGGCCTGCAGCCACGAGACCCGTCTACAGCAACATGAGCCCTTCCAAGGGAGCATTTCTGCCCTTGAAATGATCTTGACCATGCAGCCATGGTCAAGAGGTACAAGTGCCCACGCAGGAGAGGCAGCTCTTGCTGAGACCGGAGCAACACCTGCCTCCGAAAGATCCAAAATACAGGACAGATGATTCCTCTCTTTCTGTGTTTATTTCCCTGCTAGCTGCGGCCGAACCATACCTGCGGCTTACCTTTCCCAACAGATGTCTTTTTTGTCTTTTGCTGCAGAAATACTTCCAAAGCAAATGCCACTCGGGTGCCAGTGCCAAAAGCGCGTGTTTGCAAAGCTCTAAAGGAACGAGAAGAAAACAGCCGCCACCCGGAAGGCTGCCAAAGGAGGAGGCTCACAGCAATATCTGTCCTGCACCTTGAGGGCAGGAGGGCTGAGAACCAGCGAACAGAGGCTTCAGTGTGTGCCCGGCAGTCTGGTTGTTGGAAAACGTCAGGTCCAACACACCTGCCTCCCTAGACATTGTAATAGAGACGCTGAAGAAATGTCTAGTGTTGGCGCTATCTGTAAATAAACAGCAAAGTAGTGCAATAACTTACAAGGCATCTTGGCTCTAAATGGATGTTTAGGCGTCTTTGGCCTTTCCTGACTATTGTTTCTTGGTATGGCCGTTCTAAATTATAGCCAGGTATTTCAATTCCTGGGGACTTTTTTTTTTTTAATGTGAAGATGGGAATTTCACCTGAAATCAGTTAGTTCAATGTCTCTGGAGATTCAGAATTGGGATTGAGAGTTATTGGCCTGTAAGACTGGAGAAAAAGGACTTATATTTTCCCTAGCCATGAATCCTATTTTGAGGTTCATGCCTTCAATGCATAGTAATGGTCATGAGAAACTCCACTCTTCCTTTATAAGGTTTGGAATTTCTGTTTCTATTAGATATTCTGTTTCTATTCTTTTATTGTGTATTTAATGTTTTCAGTATCTGGTTCTTAATCAATATCACTAATTACTGGGAAGACTATAAGGATTTTAGTTTCAATTCTCCATTTCATCTCATTCTGGAATATTATACAACATGGTATTTATTACTTGGTTTTATAGCTCTGAATTATTCAATGACATTATTATCTTAATTATTGCTGTTATTATTGTCCTGCAGTTGTGCTTTTTAAATTTACACACTTGCAATTTCTTTGTAAATAGTAAACATGTAATTTCAGGATTTCTTAATTTTCTACTTCTCAATTCATTCAGTTTCTAAGGACAGTTAGGCATTTTTTCGTGATGGGTTATTAGCAGTAAATACCCAGGACTTGCTTGTCTACAAACAACTTTTATATTATCCATATTCTTTAATGACATTCCAGTGGGGTGTACAATTCAAAATCAACTGTAATCTTTTATTACTGGATTAGTTCACAGCTGTATTCTATTCCTTCTGTTGATAATTCTGCTGTAAGTTTCCAGGGGAAGTGTGAATTATGCAACTCATATAAGGAAGAAGTATATAGAGAGAATATTTTAAGATATTGCAAAATAATGCATTCACATTTTCTGCCAGGTTATTTTATTTCCAGTAATTTATCCTTTACATTACTCAATCACCTTTGAACATCATCATACTTTTCAAAACTTTTCATTAATTCCTGTCTTCATCCAAAATCGAAGCCAGCTGAAATTACATCTGTAATCTCAGCACTCAGGAGGCAGAAGCAGGAGGATCAAAGTTTTGAGGCCAACTTCAGATTCAGAGCAAGACTTTGTCTTGTTATAAATGAAGAAAATGAAAAATTAGACTTTCAGAGGGGAGGGAAAATGGGAAAAGTGAGGGAGGGGGTAACACTGTTCAACAAGAAATGTACTCATTACCTTATTTATGTAACTGTAAACCCTCTGTACCTCACCTCTACAATCAAATAAAATTTAAGCAAAAACCAAACAAACAAGAAAACAAGATAGAGAAAAATAAAACTCCCTTCCCACTCTGCCCCTCAGTTCCTATTGAGAGTAATCCCAACAAGCAACCATAGTGAGAAAAGGAAAGAAAGAAAAAAGAAAAACGAAACAGACTTTATAAAAATTAAAACTCACACATGAAATCTACCGCCAGTAGAAAGTTGGGATAATGAACAACCAATGGCCAACTCATTTCATAGATGCCACAGTTTCTGTCATTTCTGCAATGTGATTTTCCATGCTGCTTTTAAGTAACAAGAAATACTTGTATTTTGTTTAGACTCTGCAGTCATCTTGATATTTTTAAGGCACATATTTTGAAGTAAATATCAAAGCATCAATTTAGGTTCGAGACCTCAGTCTGCTGTCTGATTAGGGCAGGTGTGAGGCTCTGCAGACCACGCTGAGTCAACTTATCTCTTCTCCAACCATTGTTTGAGCAATGCTGGACAAGGTGCCCAGAGGACATTTGTGTTTATGAAATGACAGGTTAAAGAACCTTCTTCCCACAATTGCTACTATGTAGGTTTTTTTTTCAAAAATGAAAATGTTCACTGAACAAAACTCTACTTAGAAAGCGACTATACACTCGGTTACACTTAGAAAGCATTCTTCCACCACTCTCCAGTCCTTAAGGGGAGGGAAATAATGACAATATACAAAGGGATGCTTTTACTACCAGCAGAATTCTCACTCTGGTGCAAAGACTTTCTACACCATGAAATAGACATGCTACCTTGCGGGCATTCGCCACAGGTACGTGATATCAGAATTTCCACCTAGCAGGAAGAAGCACGGATTGACAAAGACAACAAAAAGCCTCTGTTGAGACAAAACAAGGACCAACTACAGTCCACGCTTGATCTAATGAACCTGTTTACTGGAGAACAAAGAGTTCTTCAGTACTTGATGAAGATGATCCCACCAACAAAAATTAGGATTATTTGGAGGTGAGTCCTGAGAAAAATACTTGACTTTATCTCTACTTATCTCCTCAACAATCCTCAGGGGACTACAGAACCCAGGAGATCAAGTCCCCCCCTCCCTTACGCCCCCCCCCCCCCGCCATTCCCCACACTATTAGAGGTTGTACTGCGTCTTCCATCCACCGCTGCCGCCCCTGCACCCCCACGCCCCAGATATGTCGAAGCCCTGATCCTTGGTCCGTCCCTAAGGGAGGCTAGCAGAGGTACCTCAATTAGATGTATTTTCCTCTGACACTCTGCCAATCTACCTTGCATATAGTTTAGGCATTGTAACAGTTATGGCCCCAGGTTATTATCTGAACTTCTTGCCCAGATGTGGGTTCCAAATGGCCAAATGAATTGTTTTATTTAAAAAATATGCCAGTTCTGGGGCTTGAACTTAGGGCCTGGGCACTGTCCTTGAACCTCTTTGGGCTCAAGGCTAACACTCTACCACTGGAGCCACAGAGCTCCTTCTGGCTTTTACTGAGTCGTTTATTGGAGCTAAGAGTCTCACTGGCTTTCCTGCCCAGGATAGCTTTGAATCACAATCCTCAGATCTCAGCCTCCTGAATAGCTAGGATTGCAGGTATAAGCCACTAGCGCCTGGCTCCAAAAGAATTCTTAAGGCACAGTCTCTAGTATAACCTGTTGATGTCGCTTTCCTCATAAAGCCAAGGTGTTCAATGAAATAGTGCTTATTAAGTGCTTAGGACAGGACATTCTCAAGTGTATATGCATGTATCACTGTTGTCCTACTTTCAAGAGAATCCAAAAAGTGTTTGATTTTCTTCTCAACACTGCATGGCATCATTCCACGAAGGTTTCTGGAATTGTCCCCTACATCTGTGATAGTATTGCAGACAAAGAATTTGTAAGAATGTATACTGTCATTTAGGAACACAGCATTAATAGATAACAGCAAACAGCCTGCTTAGTTCCTGAAAAATATTAGATTCCACAAGGCTTTAAAATGAAAATTCCAAGTCAGGGCAATGCTCCTAATTAACTCATACAGAAGGAACGAGTTAATAAACCTAAATACAAGCAATAATTTGACAGATTGCTACTGCGCATCAGAAACCAATTACAACCTATTTCTATGTCTTGTCGGCTTAGCCCAGGTGTTCGCATCAAAGCAATAACGAGGAAATGTCATTTGGGGGCTGTCAACATGTCTCACTAAAGCTCTGGCACACCAGCTTTAAGGAGAACAGCTCCTTCCAGCCTCAGCAGCTGCGATGTTCTGAGTGAATGGATTCTGTGGCCTCTCACATAACACAGCTAAAGGAAAGAGCTCTGGAAATGACAGGCTACTGCTTGAAGACGGTGGGTCTGCCTGATTAAAATATTATCTGTGAGATATTTGCGCCACACCTTGACAGCAAAGGCAGTACTCAATCATAATTGTCTAACTTATTGGGGATGATTATTTTTTTTTAAGTCTCTAGGGGGATCTTTATTCTGAGAAGCTAGCAAAGAAAAACAGCCCCAGCCTGGGAGAGTCTATTGAACCTATTATAGACATCTGATGAGAGGTTAGCATTGAACTCGGTGGTATTCAACTCAATCCATTCTCAGCCTATTTGCTAAAATTATGTGTGAAGAAATGGCGGGTGGTAAGGAAAGGTACTTCAACAATTGAGAAACAATTATTTATTCCCACAGAGAGAACTTCCTCTATTACACATCCAACATTATGGAGAAATTGTGCTAATGTGAAAAATGTTGAGTAAATAGAGTCGAGTGCAAAGCACATCTCCTGGATGGAACACTGGTCAACAGGAGAGGGAGAGGAGCAGGGAAACCTGCTTAGCAGGTTTAGCCTTATTTAAGATGTTAAGAAAAGAGTATATCATAGTACCATTTGAGAGGAAGCAGAACGAAGCTTTCAGTGTGCACCGGTTGGTTGGTGTTTTGACAGGTCCCAAGGTGTGGGACCTGGCATTTCAGAGGTCATTGTCAAAGCCAAAGGAGAAATGTAGCTTTGATTCGAAGTGGATTGGGCTTCTGTGTATCTGAGACAAACATAGAAAGATGGACTTAATGATGATATGCATGAAGTTTTAAGGAACACATGAAAGATCTTTATTTCCCCCAAGGCCGCAGACACTAGCTACTGCCAGACACCTCACATTGTCGCCTCTGGTTTTCCTTCCTACAACTAGAAACCCATTCCGTTCCCCACACTGCCTTCTCTTGGCAACTTGGATCAACTGCCTACCAGTCCTGCATGCTGTACAAGGAATTGACTTATGCACGTTCAGTGCCTTTCTAGTACCTTGCAAAGGTAATCGGGGAGAGTCGAGGATTTCATGAGGGTAAAGTAAGTTGTAAGAAGTTATCTTAGAGCATGAGAAAAATTAAATGGGAGCTTGTCAGGGTGGAGTTCTACGATGGGAGCTGTCTACCACGTACACACGAGTAAGAAGATGAGAAGCTAAGGATAGCAGAGGAAAGCTTAAGAGAATCGGGAACAGGAACATGGCACGGAACCTGGTTGTGCATTTCAAAAACAAGCTGCCTCTCTCATCACTTTTTCTATGGTCTTCTCCACACAGGTAGACCCACACACATCTCCCACAGTTGCCATTACCCGCACAATCAACTGCTCTCTGAAAATAGGAAAAGGAAATTTCCAGAAATAAACCACATGTAAGTAAGTATTCACCTCCTCACAATTCTGAGGAGCAGGATGAATTCTCATACCATCTTCTGGGACTGTGTGTCAGTGTATCCAGGCTGTACACCGCACCCTTCCTCCTCCTCTACCCTCCCCACCCCTTCCCTGTTCTCTGCAGCCAAGTGAGTTACTGCTGCCATTCTGGACCTCTGGCTGTGTGTAGTGTTTAGTTATTATCTGTGGTCTCAAATGCCCACTGGAAGCCTTAGAGTGTATCCCTACCAACAAATTCTAAAACCAAGCTGGAAGGGATCAAATACGAATATTTTTGGCAATTCCCTCATTGTAACCTTACTGTTAGAGTCGGGGCTCAGTTTACTGGGGAGGCAGATGCAAAACGCCCAACTTGCAGAATCTTTGACTATTGCCACCACTCTAGACTAGCCACAAAAGGTGACGGGATCTTTTTCCTACTCCCCCAACAGTGTTTGACCCACACCGTTTCTCTGAGAACTATCATTCTGAATGTCTGATTCTCTGCCAAGCCACGAAGATCATTTGGGAAAAATGACATCAAAATATACAAGCCTGGATCTGCCAAACCTGCAGGGGTTGGAAATTCCACAGAGTTCTCAAGCTTTCTGGGGACATTTTCAGTCCCTTCGCTTCGCTGCCTGCCAAGTATCCACAGCACCTAACCACAAATGAAAAAGACAGGCCCAGCTAGTCAAAGGTTCAACCTGATTGCATTCCCAGGCAGCCTTGGAGCCATCAAAATACCCTTCAGGTCTAGGGTCACATTGAAGGAAAACCTCAGCCAACCGGTTCAGGCCAGCTCACCCTCCCAAGCAGCACTGGCCACCATGGCTTGGATCCTGTCATAACTCGGGCCAGCCCTTCTGTAAGCCACCATCCCATGGCCACTGCTCAGGGAAGAGTCTTGCCTGTTTCAAACCAATCGTGATCTGATGAACTGCCCGAAGGGAGGAGGAACAACACAAAACAACCAGTCCCTATGTCCGGGTCTGTCCCAATGCTCATTCTTCCAAGTGGCCTTTACTTCCTCTTCGTGATACACACTCCTTGCTACCCTAGTAGCACTGTGCGTGCTATTCCTGGCTTCATTTCTGTACTGCAGAGAATGCGAACAACATGGAAAGCCCAAACCTCTCCTGGATCTCAGTGCATGCATCATGCTCAAAGCCTAGAGAAGGCGTGAGCGCAGCCATGAAGCAAGGGGAGAGATTGCTTCAATCACAGAAAAATCATTCAGTTCCCCAAACACCAAGCATTATCCATCTGAAAGTGAGAGCTCATCTTTTTGTGAGAAATGTCTTCTCCGTTTAGAAATCCCTTACAGCCCTCATGCCCGCTCTTCACCCTCTTCCCTTCCTGCACTGTCAACACGATTCAACAAACATTGTATCTAAAGCTTAATGCGTGCCAGAAATTGGTTCCAGGGAAGGGCAGGTCAGGGTAACAAGTGCTAATCAAGATAGTTAATAATCCGCACGAGGAATCCGCTAGAGGCTGGAAGCTGTGGCCTGAGCTTGGGGTCTCTCATGTTGAGTCACAGTAGTTTTAGAAGCAGATGTATTGTGTATTTTGCACACAACTGTGGTTAACAGGGATGGCGGTTCAATTCTGTCTCCCAACATCCATCTTCTTTCCTTCTGAAGAAAGTGGTTGTCAACTCTTTCAAGTGGAAAGGTGATTGGTAAAACTCGCTGTCTCTGGAAATTCGATATTTTCTACATTCTAACTTAACTGACTTCAATGCTGGGAAGGAGGGAGGCCTCGTGGGAAATCACCCCCTCCTGGACTGAGATCCTGGTGGGATTCTAGGCTCAGTGGGACCAGCCTGCCTCTTAACTTCTAAAGCCTCTGGGTGCTCAGCTGTAGTCGCAGGGCTTCCTTTCCAGCTGAAGGTGTCCAGGGCGCTCGGGTCTCTCTCGTTTGCACACAGTGTCTCCCTGGGAAAAAACCAAACTCTTTCAGACAGCTCAATGTTTCAGGGCTGGCAAACCCCAAGTAGCCCTGTGAGGCTGAGAACCTCTGGACTGGCTTTCAGAACTCTGTGGTTTTGTAGGGGAGATTTACCCAACTCCCTGTTGATCCAGTTTGTGCTGTCAGTTGGAACTCTCAGGAGAGCCAAGCCTCTGATTGCAGGACTGAGAAATGGCCCTACTATTTTCTCCTCATGAACAGTGTTCCCAGTGAAGAAATAACTATTTCAAGGAACCAGTTCCCTACAATCATCTCCTGGAAAGTGCTAAATTCTGTCTTGGATATTTTTTGCTACTTTTTTATTCCATCCTAGCAATCAGAAGAAAGATTTGGTTTGCCTTTTACTTTACTTTTCCTTTTGAAACATCTCCTACTTAGGAAGTGATAACTGTATGCCAAACTCTTTGGAAAAAAAACCATTTGATCTTGAGATACCTGCTGATACACAGCAATACTGACGTGAGAAGACATCACCAGTAAACATATGAATTCAAATATCTGTGATGCAACTATGTGGATATAGTTAACACTACTGACATGTATCATTTGAAAAGGTTAAGAACACACATTGTATATTGTGTGTTTTCTACCAAATAACGTACCCTCAATATAGCTATACTTATAAAGAACAGCTCTGTTCAATATTTGGCTAGTAATCCACTTTATTTCAAAGGGAAGAACTATGCATTCCTTCGGAAAGACTTTGGCCCAAGTATCACGGGGTAGAAAGGTGAGCTCCTTCCTGCTGCAATAATTCTTTCATTATTGCCCCATTATCAGCCAGCGCAACCATGGGGTGCAAACCACAGTCCATCACCTTGAAGGCATTCTGCATAGAAGGTCCTATTTTTAGACATTTGTATGTAAATGAAATGGCGTTGAACTGTAATAGCTCTTCATGACTCTGCTGCGAGAGCTTGCAAGAGCTTTTTTTTACCTTTAGGTGTATTTCTGATAAGGCCTCAAGTGTGTCTGGGGCCAGTCTCAGGCTGTGATCCTCCTCTTTCTCCCACACAGTTGGGATTGAGCATCACTGCACTCTATTTGTTCTTAGATAGATAGGCTCTTACTTTGTGTCCAGGCTGGCTTCAAACTATGATCCTCCTGTATCTACCTCCAAAATAGCTGGGATGACAGAGATGAGCCACCATGCCTAGTTCTAGAATTACGTTACCAACATTCCAGCATTTAACTAATCCGTGGTAACATTTGTATAGTTTTCCTATTTTTAAAAATGTGAAGGAATCTAATCTGAACATATATCACCTTCAGACTATCCTCTGTATAAAGCACAAGAGATGTTTCTCCTTGAATCTTATTATTGAAACAGAAGTACAACATTCCATAATTGATGGCAAAGGTTTTCAACTGACAGAAAAAAATGATGCTAATGCAGGGAAGCCCCGGTTTCCTGGTTACCAGTCTTGTAGGTTAAGCATGATGATTTGCTACACAAGTAAGCCAATCTCTAACTATTATCATTAGCGAAGTTGATTTCTTTTAAAAAATTTAAACAAAAATAGAATGCAAATCAAAGCCTTAGTGCCTTCAGCCTGTGTCTCTGACAACCTGCTGATGGATACAAGAAAACTACAACTCCTAGAATGCACTGCTGCCCAACCCTATCAGATGCTTCCCTTGACTTAAAAGGAGGGCTCATTATATAACCAGTCTCTCCCTCCTCTAATCTCCTTCCTAAACCCCTCTAATGTTTTCTAGCCCTTTCTATCTCTTCCTGTTTTGTACAGCTGTGGTGGGTTGGGAGCAGATGGAGTGGGAACAGGATTAGAAGACACCTGTCTACCTGTTTTTATGTTTGCTCTTGAGGCTGGGGCGTGGAGCCAGGGAGCGTTTGTCAGGGAGGTACGCCACTATCTCCATCTCTGTTTTAGCAGATGTTGTCTGGTTTGTGGGCCCATCCTTGATGTGCCAGGAGTTAAAGGTTATCCTCAGCCCTGCTCCATCCTCCTGATGTTCTGGCTTTGAGCTGTCAGTGCTGGTTTGTAGATGGCTTTGCTACAATTCTGTGCCTATCTTATCAAAGACTTTGGAGAGGCTGACTAGAGGCTGCTAGCCAGGCATCATTTAGAACCAGAACTCTCTTTAGCTGACTGTGGAAATCTGCCCAAATAGCTCTATTTAGAGATTGAGAAGGCCTAATGAGATAGAAGGGCTGGATGGCTGACACACAGAATCTGCCCAATTAACTGTGTCAGAAGAAACCAAGCAGGCTCCAAGTATCCAAAAAGGAACTGTATGAGATGCACCTTTGCTTCTCATTGAGGAAGAGGTTGGTTTGCTAAAGAACAGAAGAAAGACACATTCCATGGTATTGTGTGGAGCTGAAACAGATGCAGGAAGAAGCACTTTCAATCAGATTTTTTACTTTAGTAACAAATAAGTTTAAAAAAGCTGCAGCCAGTGGGTCCGTTGCCGGGAGAGGAATGTTTTGTCATTCTGTGACTCTGGAGTGCCCTTATCGCTAGCTTGGTTTAAGTAGGGTCCTGGTGTGGCTTTGCTGAGCACGGTTTGTCTTCGGGGAGCAGGTGCACGTGCTGTTCCACCCTCTCCGCCTGGCTGTTCACGGGTCTCTTGAATCCACTTATCAAGCCTGTGATCGCAGGTACTATATTTTCCCCCCACTGGTCACAGATGTGGAAACTGAGGTCCAAGAGACAGTAAACAATGTGCTGTGATGGAAATCACTGTGGTAGCGGTGGAGCCAGACTGGGGGAATCGCCTGTTGTCACAGATGTTCTGAATGGATGATGGGCTTACTTTGTGAGTTGACATAAAGTTGCCTTTAAGTCATAAACGTGAATAACTTAGGCCAGAGAAGGAGGCAAACCCTTAGGTGACTCTTAATCCACATGAATCCACATTGTGACTTTGGATGAGCCACACCTTATGGAACTTGGAGAGGAGCTCAGACCTAATGGCAGTCGCCAAGCTAAGAAGCTGGATTTCATAAGAAATGTACTCCTCCTGTTCATTCCACCACACTGCTTTCTGGGGTACCAGGAGGCCATCCAGTATCCTCGGGTCACCTAACAGGGACTGCGCACCATGGCCACAGGGAGATTATCTTCCAAACTCGTTCTGAGGACTGGTCATCCTGTCTGGGCCTGTGTAAGACAATATTGTGCATGTGGGCCCCCCCCCCACACACACATACACACACACACGCACAGTCTCACCCTCAGAATACCAAAGTTAAATATGTGAGTTTCTAACAAAGGTCATTTGCCCTCTTTATCTGTCGGTCTGTCTGTCTGTCTGTCTTTCAGTGGTGGTACAAAGAAGTTGTCATTTAACAAAGCAGTTTACAAATACAATGGTCTTGATCAATGTCACCCCTTTTCAACATTCTCCCCCTACCCATCCCTTCCCTCCATCTTCTTAATGTTGTAATATATACATCCAATTCTTGACTGCATTCTCCTCTTCTTCTGCTCCTCATTTCCCCTTGACCCCATCCCGGTTCCTTAGAAAGGCAAAGCCAAAGTTCAAACGAAGTAAACGCTCTGTCTCTTGACATTTTCTCTCCTCCACTGACCTCACAAAAGTCCGTCTTCCTGTTGGGAGTGATGACATAATACATCATAGGAAGCATTGTACAAGCTCCTCAGAAGACTGGGATGGAGATTCAAAGCTAGCCTGGATAAGAAGAGAGATCTCAGCCACAAAAAAGCCGCTGGATGGATGTGGAAGTCATGCTCTGTGAGTCCTGGAGTCTCAGGCCAGTGCTGGGAAAAAATGCAAGCCCCATTCACAAAAGACTAAAGGACAAAAAGGCTTCAGGTATGACTCAGGTGCTAGAGCACCTTCTTAACAGCACAAAGTACTATGAGGCAAAATTCTCTTGAAATTAATTTACCATATCATCATATTGACTACTGACTGATATGCTTAAACTTTCATTTTCAAGCTCAGTGTAAAGCATTTTGAAGAACACATCTTAACAGATTTTACCCTTCAAATAGTTTTTAACAATTATTTAAAAAATGAGGTTTTTAATGATTCTCTGTAAAAGTATTTTCTACATATGTAATTTTTAGGAACTTTTGTTTAAGTGAAGGTTCTTTCTCCCAAACTTTGGACTCCTGGATGTAAATTTCTAGCACAACTGAGGAAGTTCACAAAGCATTTCTCAAACTTCTCTCTGCTCCTCACGTAGAATTATGGAAGAGCTGTTTCTGATTTCCATTGTGCGCACCTGTGCACTTCATGTGGTCATTAACTCAATTAGCACATGCTCATAATTTATTCTATTGATGAAGCACTGACCTTTCGACAGGAAGAATAAGGATGTGACGGAGATGAATCATAGCTCCTCTGAGAAACATTCTATTGTCTTTAGACACTTGGCTGATAAAATAGTAGTGAGTTCAGAAATACAAAACATGGTTGCCAAGAGTATATAACTCTAGAAAAGTCTGTGATTCCTGTTTCTCAATGTTATTATATAATACACTATATGTAGTGTATAAAATTATATATTCTATACACATTATATATTAAATCTATGTGTGTGTGTGTGTATATATGTGATTCTCTCAAGTAACTCTCCTTGACACTCATCTTTGCTCTGTCTGCTTTTTGTTCATTCTGGTGTATGATTTCTACAGTCTAACACTTCTATGTGTTCTCTATTGCTTGGTGCATGTAGCTCCTATGAGTATGTTTTTCTAGGACTTGAATTATGTTCATGCTTTTTTCCTTGTATTTCCGTTACATTTGCTATCTCACCATGTTGCAAAATTTCAACAAGGTCCAGGTGGATTTGTTTTTACGTGTGAGTGCTTTATAGATAAAGCTAACAAGGTCATTTTCTTTGCAAAGAAAAACTTGAGTGTTCCAGATAAATGTACAATCACATTTTTATTTCTTAAAATGCAAGACGTTGGGCTGGGAAGGTGGCACAGTGGTAGAGTGCTTGCCTTGCATGTCTGAGGCCCTGGGTTGGATTCCTCAGCACCACATAAGCAAAAAGAAAAAAAAGCCAGAAGTGGCGCTGTGGCTCAAGTGGTAGAGTGCTAGCCTTGAGCTGAAGAGCTGAGGGACAGCATCCAGGCCCAGAGTTCAGGCCCCACAACCGGACCACCCCCCCCCAAAATGCAAGACATTCTCTATATTAAACAAATAAGTCAGCTTTTACTCTCTGGCTATTGAATTATTCTTTTGAAACGCTGGGTTTTCTCGTGGGGTATCAGTGCTCCACATTTATTTATCCCACCAACTGTGATGACTGGAGAGGGCTGGAGAGAGACACCATGGTGCACAAGGGATGGTTTGTGTCGTCGATACCACTTCAGTGCTGTGATCGCAGAGTGAGCCATCCTGACAGATGCAGAGCACACTTATCTGTCATTACATGGAAGGGCTGTCGTCCTGCACAAGGGAAGAACTGTAAGAACCCAGAGTGAAAGCGATCTATTGATGGCTCGAGATCAGCCTGGTCGTGAAGGAGCTGGGCTGTGCAGAGCGACATCAGCTCTGATCTGGGATAAAGGCTAATTAGTCGGGAGTTTATCTTGCGCTCTGGGGATGGTAGTCACCGAGCCAATCCTATTTACAGAGTATGATCTTAGAATCCCCAGAGGCCCCAGAGCTAATACAAAGAATCCAGACTTGATGCCTGGATCATAGATAAAAGGTCCGAAAGCTTGTATTTCATACCTTATGAGTGAATCAAAATCTCTAGCTGGTACCTGGCATCGTTGGGCTAAGAAGGTAATCCAGATTTACCTGGAAGAGGATCTCAAGTTGCCTTGCACAACCAAGCCTGTCCTTAAGTACTAGTGTCTTTCAACCAAGAGGATTCAGAATCAACAATAGGGATGATAAAATAATCCAATATTTATGCTTGATTTGAGAGTAACTTATAGACAAGAAAGAGAATAACATCAACCTTGGAACGTAGTACCACAAAATAATATCAGTTTATTATCCTACAGCACTCTATGAGTCAGAAGGCTAACTCTAGTCTCACTGGGCTAAAATCAAGGTATCAGTAGGTCCATGTTCTGGTAGAGGTCCTGAGGAAGAACCTGCTCCAGGTCCAATCAAATTTTTGGCCAAATTCATTTCCTTGATGCTGTGGGACTCATAGCCCAGGGTTCTTGGTGGATGAGGGTAGTTAAGAGGTCACCTACATTCCTTAGCTTGTGGCCCCATCTGCCTTTCTAGAGCCAACAATGGTGAGAAAGGTCCCTTCTCAGTCTCCTAATTGCCACTTCTGCTGCCCTCCCCTTCTTCTCTTCTGCAGCATCTCTTCTACAGCGGGAGAAGTTTATCTGGATTATGGACTCAAGGGGTTAGACCGTGCTCAAAACCACAGCCAAGGAAAATGTCAGCATCATATAGATCATAATCTTACCTAACGCTGAAAATCCCACTTGCCAACACGGGATCTGGTGGCTCAAACCTGTAATCCTAGCTACTTGGGAGGTGGAGATCCGGCAGTAGTGATTCTAGGCTAGCCCAGGCAAAATTTCCTTAGACTCCCTTGGCTTTCATTTTACTCAAGATCAAGATGATTTGTCTTCATTCCAAATCATCCATGGAAAGCAGCTGGGAACTTCATAGCTGGTCCATGCCAGCAAAGTATGTCTGGGCCCCTGTGAACATCAGGACCTGTGGCACTGGAGGGACGGGCTGCCAGTGATGCTTTGTGTCCCATGCTCCCAGCGGACAGTCCACCATCATCCACTGAACCCCACGTGGTTGGTCCACAGCAAGGAAAGCTGGCAGACAGAGAGGGGAGCATGTAGGCTATTTCAGAGGTCAGAACTTGCTCACAATTGCATATCCCAGGTGATCTCCAGGGAGAGGTGAAGGGTCAGTTGAACCCCAGAGCTAACACCCCTTCAACAACACCCCACTGAGGGAAAGGGTATTGTTGAATGTAAGTCTAAAGACACAGGCCCCGCCTCCCTGTGAAGGCCCCTCGGCTGCCAGGCTATCTTATTTTAAGATAAGAATAGGCGGATAGTCATGGTTTGGCATGTGTTTCAGACATCCTTGTAAAAGACAACAACACAATCTTAAAGGCCTTCAACATTTTGTCAGGAGGCTTTTGCCTTGGTCTCTATGACCCCTTAAGACGGCACCTGTGTGGAACGGGAAAGCAACACACCTGAGGAGGTAGCGGGTCCTTCTTCCAAAACTTGGCAGGCACAGCAGTGCCATTCGAGCACCTGCGAGAAGCCCGATCTCCTAACTGGCTTGTGGGGATTCCAATCCTCCACTTGTCACACTGAGGGAGGTTGATTTAACCGTGACATTCAGAAGGCCTGACGCAGCCTAGTGTCCACTGGTGCATCACAGATAGGTGTTGTGCTGTATTGTAGTGACCATCCCAGAAATCAAAGATGTGACTTGGTTTTGTTCACTATGAAAGTTAAAGGGAAAACCTCCTTTGTGATGCTAAGTTAAATAACTAGACATTTTCCAGGTGCACGCACCATTATTTAGGTTTTTAATTGTGGGAGGGCTGATGGAGCTTCCCCAGACTGCAGTGTAGTTAGCATGCTGAAAACTGCCTCCTATCTCTCCCCCCTCTGCCCCCCCCCATTGTGCAACATAACACTAGCTAAACACAGAGTAAGTGTTATGTACGGTGTCAACAGTGCTAGTTTGCTTTGTACACAACAATAATATGGTCTTGAGTAAGTGACTTATTCCCATTAATTAAACATTAATTTGTCTTGGGTAAAACATGGAACTTAATACAGAGGGTTCATAGATCAATATGCATGTAAGCCTTTAACATATTGCAGGGCAAACACCTGATGGATGAATATTAATTTCTATTACTCAACACTGGTTTTTATTATTCTCAAACAGAGCCCTCAAAGGTCACGGTGATTTTCATACAGAACCATTTTTAGTAATGAAATGAAATGTGACAAGCATTTCCCCCCAATAATGGAAACTTAAAGCTTATGAAATTGCTCCCGTGCTAAAAATAAAGACTTGGGGATTGGTTTTCTTTGCATGCACGAATTAAACTACACTACACAGAAAATGCAGTGGACTGTGTCTATTCATTCTTTTTGATTTTTTTTCAATGGGGTTAGATCTCAAAATGAAGTTCCAGGTGTTCAGGAAAACAGATTAGGGTGTTTTACCCGGAAAATTTGGCCCTACAAAGGATATTCGACAGTGCTTTACCAAGTCAATTTCTTTTGCTAAGCCCCTTGCCCTAATGATTTTGAACTGATTCCAGGCTTAAGTGTTTCTTTCCTACCCCACACAAATGCTATCATGCGTAGGTATCTTCTAGAACAACAGCATGGATGCCAACCAGATTCCTCCTAACCATGGCTGGCATTGAACATCTCCGGCTGACACAGAGCTGCAATTCCCTTCAGAAGCCAGTGTTAATAATCTGCTCTATACCGTTCTGTCTGCAGTGACTTTATAGCTGTTGGTCCCTTGTGAGTATATGTTATATCTTATTTATTTCCCCAGAAGCTGCTTAAGGATGAGAAACCATCAGATAAGTTAGTGAGCTCTTTGATTCCTGGCCTCACAAGATATGCAAAACACATTCAATCAGTTGGATGCTAAACGATGAAAGATCTGGAGCCCATCTTTTTCTGGTGCCCTGAGGTGTTTCTCACTGACATGCTGTCTGTTGAGAATATTTTCAAATCATCAGTTCAATGTTCCTAGCTCCCAGAGGGCCACTAAATAAACAGGAACTATGCTTTGGGGGTAGAGGAATGGGAGCAGGGTGAGAGAAGCGTGAACTCTCTGTTAAGTTGAATCAGAAGATTCAAGCATGTTTTGAGAACATCATTTTCCCCTGACCTTCTACTCGAATGCATTGTTTTCAAATGCCAGTCAGTTTTCCCATCTCAGCCTAGTGATCTGACCAGTGAATTGATCCCTCCAACATTTTGGCCCCGGATCAAATGAGGACACAGCTCATTGAGAAGGTTTCCTGGGTAGATCAATCCCTTTCCACAAGCACTGAGCACAGCGGGTTGGAGAGGATGCCCTGCTTCGAGGCGTCTGCTAACACAACCAAAACCACACGCACAGTGCACAACAATATGATGTTGTAAATTATCAGGCTACTGGGATTTAAAGCAAAGACCACCTCAGCCCATCCTACCTGGCTTCCTAAGCAAGGTTCAGCAACAGTCACAGACATATTGGAGCCATTTTCATATTTTAGGAAACTGTAATGGCTATGACTCATGAAAAGGGGGCTTCCTAGAAATATTCATTCCATTTAATGATAATGGGAGCTACTGCTAATCCTCCCTCATGGCAGAGGTGCACATTAGAAGGGATAGGAACTGTGGAGTGTGCAAGAACAGAGATCAGAGTGCCCGTACGAAGTGGGCGCCGGTGGCTCACACCTGCGTTCCTACTCAGGAGGCTGAGATCGGAGGATTGCACTTCAAGGCTAGCCCAGGTGGGAAAGTCTGTGAGACCCTTATCGCCAATAAACTACTCAGAAAAAGACAGAAATGGTGCTGTGGCTCAAGTGGTAGAGCACTAGCCTTGAGCAGAAGAAGGCCCTGAGTTCAAGCCTCAGGATCAACAAAAAAAAGTGCATGTATGAAGATAGTGCACCTTAACAAACTCATTAAAATTTTAGGATTCACTTGATTTAAAAGAAAATGCTAATGGACATTACATGCTTCCTGGCAAGATAGCTTAGAAAGTCAAGACCCACATTAAGTGTTCTTTGTTTGGCCTGGAATCATTATATCTAACCAGCTAGAAAGTATGATTTACTGTTCTTTCCCCTCTTTTAAAGATTAAAGCTAAAAGGCATGGCTCAAGTGGTGGAGAGCCAACCTAGCAAGCATAAGACCCCAAGTTCAAACCCTAAGTTCCTAAAATTAACCCAGCTGCAGTCACAGAACTGGCAGGAGGCAGAGTAAGTCTCCAAACCAGACCTGTCTCCAGCATCACACAGCAAACCATCCTGCAAGGAAATTGCTGGTGATGGTGGGAAGGAAGACTTGGCTTCAAATGGGCTCAGTTCATAACACAAGAGCGAATGCACACAGCTTTGCATTCTCCCTTCGGGGAACGTGTCTTTACTAAAAGACATTCCCAGTGCAATGTCATTTCACCAGACAGATTCTGTCTGGCATCTGACTGTCACTTGTCCTTGGACCCTAGGATTCAGACCTCAGTATCTGTTGCTCTGAGGACCTACAGAATGGAAACTGCCCCAGAGATACAACCTTTATGAAAGAAACAGCTCATATGCATACTTTAATAATTCATAGCGGAAGTCATACCAATGGCCTCCAATTCAAATGAGCCTCAATGAAGACCCAGTAATTGATGCTGTGGAGTCCTGTAACGTAGGATGCTGATAACTTGTTCATTGTGGTCCTTGTCTCCCTCCATCTCTAGTTTCTAATTAATGCAGAAATGGCTAGGCTCCCTGCAGGGAGCTAATTGGTTGGAGGCTCTCAAATAATTCTCACAAATTTCTGTTCATGGACAACACGTGTCTTAACATACTAAATGATATTTTCTGTAAAAGGATGAGATTAGCAACAAAGTACTTTCAGTTTACTAAGAGAGATAGAAATCGGTAGATAATTGATAGATGATAGATAAATAGGTAGATAGATAGACAGGCAGACAAATAGATGGACAGATGGATACTACCATGTAAGTCTATGCCATTATACATTGTTCAGACCCACAGAAGGTAAAATCAAGCAGAAGTACTGAGTACGCTGCGGGCTTTGGGTGCTGATGAAGTGCTTGTCCATGTAGGTTTGTTGGCTGTAACCAATGTATATCATTTTGGTTTAAGATTCCATTATCAAGGAGGCTGTCGGATGGAAGGAGGCAGAAGACAATTTTGCTTTGAACTTTAAGCTACTCTAAAAAAAAGTAAAGCCTAGTAGAAAGGAAAAAACCACAGTATTTTAGGAATCATGAGGGAATAAACAATTTGTTTTGCCTTTGAAAAAATCGGAGAAGAATGCATAAAGTTGGCAAATGTTAGTCAAACTCTGTTGCTGTTTTTTAGTTTCTTCAACATCCAAATACTTTGTTTAGGTACTCATCACTTACTAGAAGAACTATGAACTTTGAAGGCAGGCAGTCCTGACTCTAAGCCCTGGTCCTACCACCATGTGCATATAATGAAATTACATAATTATTTATGTCACACCTTACTCTCTCTAGGTTCCAGTTTTCAAATTGAAGACGCTGGACTTCCTGTGAGTACAAAGTATGCCTTAATGTTGTAGCTTTTCTGAAGCAGGTGAGATGAAAATATCTTCTCTTGATTAGAATCAACTTACAGACTTAGAGTCTAGCTCTCTAGCTAGGGACAACCTGGAAGGCCTTTCTACTTTACTTTTTATTAGCATGTAGTAATTGTACAAAGGGATTTCATTGTGACACTTCCACACATACATACAATTTCCTTCGATTAAATTAACTCTATATTATCCCTTCTTATCTCTCACCTGTTTGTGAAACAATTTTACAAGGTTTCCTTATTCTATTTTCATATGTGCATATAAAATATTTCTAAATGACAATGCACCCTGACCTTCTTAAGGCCAAGCCTTCTGCAGTAGTTGCCGCTCATCTCCATCATCCTTTCCCCTTTTATGTGGAGTCTTTCCTTCTACTTGGTATTCTCCAAACATTCTCTTTGTTTCTCTAACTTAAAACCTACTCTTTTTCAGCCTTCTTACACCTTTGGAGTACCCTCCCCTTCCCCCCCCCCCCCCCCCCCCCCCCCCCCGGCCCCATATCTCCTTTCTTTGTAAGTTAACAAGGGAAAAGGAATTTCTGTCTCCAATTTCCTCCTTTCCATTTTCTCTCTGAGTTGTTCTGCTCAGATTTTTACACGTACTTCCTCTTCTTTATCAGAATCGCTGATATCAAGGTCATCAATGATCTTTACGTTGCTACAATCTGTAATCATCTTCAATCTGCAGCTTATTTGGCAGAGTTAATCACTCCTAAACCCTTGAAACATTTCCTTCACTGACTTTCTAACAACACACACCCTACTGTTTTTCCTCTTCTTTCGCAAGCCATGCCTTTGTCTGTTTATTGGGTACTTGTCTCCATGGCATCTTAATATTAGAGGATTCTAGGATCTAGTCTTGGGTCTGATCCTTTTCTTTATATGCTGACAATCCAAAATTCATATCCTTCCCTAAATTGCATTGTGTGTCCGTTTGTTTCCACAATCTCTCTACAATCTTATCTAATGGGCATCACAAAATGCAAAGTCTGTTATTACTCCTCCAACTGATCCTAGTCCAGCAGCCTTCCTTAGTTCATATGTTTTAAATGCATCACTCCAATGATTCATGCAAAAACTGAAAACTGGAGCTACCATGTATTCTGTTTCTCTCACATTTGTTATTTAGCCCAATGACAAACACTATCTTCCAATTATATCAAGAAACTGACCACTTCTCACTTGCCACTGCTTCTACCTTGACCTAAGTTATGCTCGCTGCTTACTTGGATTATTATAAAGACTTGCTAATTCCTCTCTGCTCCCACCTTTGCCCTCTTCTGGTCTATTCTCTGCACAGTATCCTGAGTAAGTCTGTTAACATGTGTCAGATCTTGTCATTGCTCTGCTCAAAACCTTCTATTTTCTATCATGCTCTACATAAAAGGCAAGGGTCTTTGTTAGCTGAAGAGCTGCAAGATCAGATTGTCTAATTAACTTTTGGACCTCCTTTCTACCATGCACACTGTGCTCCAGCTACTCATTTCTGGGCTGTTCTTTAAAATGCTTGTGTGGAAAATGAACTAGACCTGTGGACTCTTGGAGGCTGCTCTGATTGAGAAGTAGGAGTCCGTGGTGGGTGAATAATGGCTCCCTAAAGATGTCCACATTCTAATCTCTGGGGTCCATGAATGTACCATATGGAGTAAAAGGGACTGTGTAGATCTGATTTAGCTAAGGGTGTGAAAGACAACGAAACACAAGGGAATTTGGGACATGGACAGATACAGCTATTTATTACCTATGTATGGCTGTGTGCATATTTCCAAACTCATCAGCTTTTATTAGCAGCTAATTGTAAGAAAAAGGAAAAGCAGAATTTTTCCATAGGCAAAATTAAAAATTATTCAAAATATATCATCTGATTTACAGTCAGGAAAACTGTATCAGTGTAGCAAAGAGCCAGGATGGAGGCAGGGCAGCTGATAAAGGACTTCAGGAAATATTTTGGCCTGAGAGGGATTATTCTAGATCCTGACTGTGACAGTCATTTTCTACATTTGTCAGAGTTCACTAAATTACATTTTAAATGGATACTTTTATCCCACATAATTATGGCTTTATAAAATTGATTTAAAACCCGTAATAGGAAGAAAGAAATACAGAATGTGACAAAACAAACTACATTACAACTGTAATTGTGATATAATTACCTCACTGAAAAAGAAAATCTTTGGAAAATAGTATAAGATTAAAAACACAAGGCAAAGAAACTGCCCAGGACACTAGGGGGCTGCTGACAAAGTTGTTTGCCACAGGGTTTGGGGTTAATGATTTTGATGCTGCTACACATGAGCACTTGAACTGAACTAAACGAATGGTTAGCAGCCGGCAGGAAGCAGGTTTCTCACTCTTGGAGAAGGGGATTAAGATAAGCAAGCACAAAGGGCTAGTCTCTGTGACAATGGCCTGGAGTTCATAACGACTGTAGAAACGCATGCCTCGCTTCAAGCAGGTAGGTATAAATGGCTACACACAGAAATATTTATACATGGGGATGTCAGCAGTTGCTTGCAGGTATAGCGATATTCCTTTGCTCTGTCAGCTGGGATGGTCTAGAAACAATGCAACCGCAGTCTAGTGCCCCAGAGCTTGGTTTCTTATATTATTCTCCAATGAAAAAGAATCAGGGCATCTTGGAGAAATGGGTCTACTAAGATTGAGCAAGGAATATACCAGATAAGCCTAGGACACTTTTGTAATGTCCAAAGGTAAGGCAATGTTTGACTGAAAACAAAACCCAAAGTGGCATTCTGGGAGCATGTCAGAGGACCATGGAAAGCAATGGAAGACCTCCAATTGTCAGTGCTGGAAAACACAGACAACAAGATGCATGAAGATTAGAATCACACAGTGTAAAACAAACACACGTGACTTTATACCTAGGTAAATACAATTTAGTAAGTAAATGGGAGATTCGGTGAATCTCCTGTGCAGAAGTGTTGCAAATAATTTATTCAAATCCCATCCCCTGAAGGAGATAGAATGCCACTGCCCACGCCTTCGGTGTGGGTTACACACACACCACTGCACTCCTTCCAAACAGCTCAGCCCGGGAAGGGAGAGAGAGAGAGACCGGACAGCAGAGGGAGTAGAGATTCTTTATATCCAAAAAGAATGGCCTTTTCCTTCTCTGGTCTTCCACCCAAATGTCCATACTTCTAGTCTAGTCATGAGAATCAGACAGACTCTAGTCAAATGATTTCCTACAAAATCCCTGACTGGTGTTTCTCAAAACTATCAAGGTCATCAAAAACAAAGAAAGCCTTACATATTGTCACAGCGCTTGAAGCTTAAGAATGGCACAATTAAACATAATAGAGTTTCCTGCATGGGATCTTGGGATTGAAAGGGAACACTTGGTAAAACTAAAGAAATCTGAATTATGTACAGAATATGGTTTCCTGTCAGTTGTCAATATCGGTTCATTAATTGTGACAGATATACCATACTAATGTACAATGCTATTCATACAGGAAGCTGGGTATAAGATAGTATTTATAGAATGCTTTGTACTATATTTATCATTTTTCATAGACTTAAAACAATTGAAAAGTAAAAAAAAGTTTTTTAACTTCCCTTAACAGTAGTAATAAAGAAAGATATTATATGATAATAAGAATAAATCATTTTTAGGAACGAATCAGATCTTTGTGGACTCTTGCCTATCCTTGTAGACACATAGCAAAATTTCCCTTGCAAGGAAGCACAGACATAATAACCCAGCGAGTGGGATGCTGTTCAAGCAGAAATCCATACATCAGCAAGTCTCCACTCCTAATTGCCTAGAAATGAGCAGTGCCAGACCAGACAAGGCCTTTCCACCTTTCCTGCTAACAGGAAGGATGCATGTTAACTCCGTTTGGAAATAAGAATTTACACCTGGCCTTTTATAAGGCAGGCCAATAACCGGTGTCTCTCAACTTGGTAGCTACATTGTCACCAAGAAATAACTCCTGATAAAGCTGAACCACTCATCCAACAGGCAAGCATCCAGCCCCCCACTGGCGTCACCACTGACAAGAATCTTGCCCACTGTTGTCTACTGACAGGGCAGTTACAATTGAAAGCAGCCGGAGAGGGACACACACACTTTAGGCCACATTCCCTGCAGCTGCTTCTCTGAGGTTGATGGAAGATTAGAGCACGATGAGGATCCTGACTTTTCCCCTCTTAATCAACCTTGGCCTCTGTAATCCTGCCTGTGGGAACTAGTCTACAATCCTCCAATTTGAGCCAGGAGGCTCATCAGCACACCGAGGGTCGGGGAAGAGGCAGCTAGGGACTTGCCTGGTTGACACGAGTAAATCTAGGGAAGACTTGTCTTGCAGGATAGCCCTCAGAACCAAAATAAGTCAGCACATTAAAAAGAAAAAAACCCTAATAAAACAAGCAGGGCTAATTGGAAAGAAAACAAATACAGAAAAAGCACAAAAAAATACACATCAAGATTTAAAAAGAGACCATAATGATAGATAGAATAAATTTATATCAAGAAATTTTAAAGATGGAATGGAGGGTTTTTTTAATGAGTTGCTAAATCTGACTCAATGATGGATAGACAAATAGGAGTAATTAACAACCATTAGAAAATTCATTTAATGCTCAGAATTCTCCCACACACCCATCCACCCACAAGGCATCAGGTCCATCTAAATGGTTTTGTAAATTACGTTTTTTCAAATCTTCCAATAGAAGATAAATAATACACCTCTTATTAAACTGCTTCAGAGGCAAGAAAAAGATGAGCATCTACCCAGTTAATTTAAAGAGCAATTATAAAGCTAGTTCTATGTCAAAACCATACAACCATGAGAAAAGAAAATTATACACAATTCTCACTTAGAGTCAGATGAAAAATGCTTCCAGACTTAACACTTCCTTTTTATCTTTTTTGTGTTTTTCTCTACTATCCCAGGAGCCTCCTCTGGAGGAGATTCCTGCTCCCTAGGTGCTCTGGCCCAGGATGGAGTGCTGAGAGTAGGAAGGCATGGTAAGCTCTCTTTGCTTCTAGCTGATCTCATATTCCCTTGCTGCATTCCCTCCTTTTGCTCTTCCAGGTCTATTTCCAACATGGAAAGACTTTCTAAGCCATATATCCAAATGTCATCACCAACATGTGCTTCTACCCTTATTTCTGAAGTCAGGAGAGCGTAGTTCAGCATTCTGATGAAAAGAATTGTCCTCTAACTTCATGATGAGGCAGTAGGTGGTTTATCAAGGCCAAGGTGATCGAGGAACCTCAAAAACTCCCAAGGTATTGGCCATATACTATTAAAAGTGACTTGTAGGAGATGGTTCTCTTTTTTTGCCAGTCATGGGGCTTGAACTCAAGGCCTGAATGCTGTCCCTGAGCTTTTTCATTCAAAGCTAGTGCTCTGCCACTTTGAGTCACATGCCACTTCTGGTTTTCTGTTGGTTAATTGATGATAAGAGTCTCATAGACTTTCCAGCCTGGGCTGGCTGATCCTGGGATCTTAGACCCCTGAGTAGCTAGGATTACAGGCATGAGCTACCAGTGCCCAGCTTGAGAGCTAGTTCTTATGAAGGTGGTATTCTCTCCTTACAAAAACCAAACAAACAAACAAAAACAAAAAAGTTGGAAAGGAGAAGAGCTAGGCTGGGAGTGTGGCTTAAGCAGTAGCATGCCTGCCCTAGCTACAAGAAGGATATGAGTTCAAAATCCCCAGTACTGAAAAAGAAACCACAGAAACAATGCAATGAGAGTTAGCTGGAATAAATCCACTGACAACCATAGAAATATGACGTGAGGGTAGAAATCACATCGAAGATAAGCTCATACCATTAAACCTGCAATCCAACTTTATGTATGCTAATATTCTATTAGAATCTGTTGAGCTGTGTCCTCTTAAGGCTAACTAGAAATGTTGTTACCCATTTTCCAAAAGAAGTCTATGGGTGACTCTGAGCTATGGGTCCCTAGAGATACATGACTAGAGATGCTATAACATACATTGGAAGCCTGTTTGAGCAGAGGCCTCTACCAGCATCTCTAGATGGTCTCAGTGCTGTGCTCCGACCTACTCAAACTGCATCCATGCTGTGTGACACCAGTCTGCAAAGTTCAGTACTCTGAGGAGTTATCCTCCACTTGCAAAGTGATTGCACAGGACTCCAGCAGTCCTCTGCCAGCTGGGCACCGTGTGCGGGTTTGTCCCTACCAGAATTCTAACCACAACCTTAATCCACTCATTCCAAGCTTTAGATAGATGATTTCTGAGAGCGATTTTACTTCCTGGGTTGAGTGTTACTCATTACAGCCCCTTGTAACCTGCAAGGCATGAGTTCAAAGAACCCTTCGTAGATACCGAAATCTGCAGATGCTTAAAAGACATAAAAAAAAAAGATGTAGCATTTGTGTTTAACGGTCTTCCGTACACTTTAAGTCATCTCTGTACTACTTACGGTACCAAATACAAAGTAAATGGTTGTTGTAACATGTTGTTTAGAGAATACTGACAAGGGAAAAAGTCAGTACATATTCAACACAGATGCAATTTTATTTCCACATATTTTCAGTCTCTGGTTGGTTGAATGCAGGGATACAGAACCTATGGATACAGAAGGCTGACTGCCTTTATTTTGGGACATGGCACACAAAGCCTCACTGTCTGCAGGCCCAAAGAGAGATGAAAAATGGAGCATGCACTGTGGGATGTGGTCCAACTTCAGTGGATGACTGAGAAAAGGGAACCCCATAGGCACCTTTCCTCTGAACTGAAGAATGTAATCTCCAAGAAGCGAGTCCTCTTCCTCCTCCTCCTTTTCCTCCCACTGCCCCTCCCCTTCCTCTTCCCTCTCCTCGTCCTCCTCCTCCTCCTCTCCTCCTCCTCCTTCTTCTTCTCCAACTTTTTGCTTTATTTTTTGTTTTGCCTATACTTGCTTCCCCAGAGTCTAGTCAGAACCTTTCATACCCTAGGCACTTCTTAAAGACTTCTTAAATATGGTGTTGGGTGCTGGTGGCTCACACCTGTAATCCTAGCTACCTACAGAGCTGAGATCTGAGGATCGAGGTTCAAAGCCAGCCCAGGCAGGAAAGTCTGTGAGACTCTTATCTCCAATAAACCACCAGAAAACCAGAAGTGGCGCTGTGGCTCAAGTGGTAGAGCACTTACCCTTGAGCTGAAGAGCTGAGGGACAGCGCCCAGGCCCAGCGTTCAAGCCCCACGACTGACAAAAAATAATATGGAGTCTTACAGCACTTCTTCTCCCGGGCCCAGGGGTGATGCTTCTCAGTCTCACTGGTCACAGGTGCTGCCATGTAATTGAGTCCAGCTGCATCCAATTCTCTTCCACAAGGTGGAAGCCAAATAAACCAGCTAAGGTACAGAAGAACTCCAAGTTGAGCCAATCCCTTGGCAACTCTGTGGAAGTCACATTAAAGGCATCATAACAGGGAAGGAAGTTTTTATGAAGCCAATAAAATTCATAGTTGCTTATCACAACAACTAGTATCACCTCAAATATATGTCAGGGCATACAGAGAATAAATGAAGCCCTAGCAGGGAGGTGCACGGAACTGCAAGGAACATCCCACAATTATAGCCAGGCAGTGACCAACACAGCAAAACAAATGCAGCTTAGAAACGGACACAGGACAAACGTGAAAGGTAGGAACGAAGGATGGAAGAGACAGAGGGAAGGAGGAAGGGAAGGGAAAGAGGTAGGAGGGGATAGGAGGGAGAAAGGGAAGGGAGAAAAGGAGGAAGGGAAAGGAGAGACTGGGAGTGAGGGGAGGGGAAGGGAAGGAAGGGAAATACAGTAGGTGGAAGGTGAGAACGGTTTTGGCTGTATGAGAGGTGTTTTTGCACTAACAGCAGAGGACATACAGACAGCAATAATTTCTTTTAAAAAAAATTGAAAAGAAAAAATACCCAAGAAAATTTATTTTGAGAAGTTGACATGGAAATAAGTATACATACAATATCTTACGCGATTCCTCATAGAACAATGTGTATATAGTCACCGTATTGCCTGCATTGAGTTCAGATCTAAGCAAAAGATGTGTTGGGATTTCTACTGTGAGGATGCATCTGTGAAATGGGTTAACGATTCCAGATCCTCAGCTTTTGCCATAGGAAGTCACCTTATCGCATTGAGAAGATGGGCATGGTGGAACTATTTGGGAGGTAGAGGACGGAGGAAAGGATCAAGGCATAGGTCAAGGGGTAGAGCACTTGCACAGAATGAGCAAGAATCTGGGTCCAATCCCTGGTATTGCAAAAAAAAAATTACAGATGGAAAACTAAGAAATGAAGAAGCTGAATCTTGGGTATCTATTTAGAATAATCAAAGTATCAAGAGTGGAAGGGTTTACAATGCCTACCTATCTGAAACTCTATCTGAGGTAGAGAGGAGAGAGTTAAGAAGTAGCTCTTCTGTCATTGCAAACATGGCACATTTGACTTTTTTTCCTTGTTGGTTGTGGGGCTTGAACATTGGGCCTAGGCACTGTCTCTGAGCTCTTCAGCTCAAGGCAAGCACTCTACCACTTGAGCCACAGCCACAGGTGGTTAATTGGAGATAAAAGTCTTGACTTTCCTGCCCAGACTGGCTTTTAACTGTGATCCTCAGATCTCAGTCTCCTAAATTGCTGGGATTATAGGCATGAACCACTGTGCTTGGCTACATTTGACTCTTAAAAAAAAAAAAAAACACGTACGTGTGCTAGTTTTGAAAAATGGACAAATCCTTTTTTAAAAGAAGTTGAAGTAGCTGAGCACCAGTAGTTCACGCTTGTTATCCTAGCTACTTAGGAGGCTGAGATCTGAGGATTGCAGTTCAAAGCCAGCCCAAGCAGGAAAGTCCATGAGACTCTTATCTCCAATAAATCACCAGAAAACCAGAAGTGGCGCTGTGGCTCAAGTGTAGGTAGAGTGCTTGCCTTGAGCTCAGGGACAGCACCCAGGCCCAGAGTTCAAGCCCCACAACCAACAACAAAAACAAAAAGTTGAAGTAGAATACATTTGTATCAAACATTCACAATCCTCAGCCTAGATGTGGTAGTGTATATATATATATCTATACACATATATATGTGTATACATATATATGGACACATTTCTCTTTTCAGGAAGTAAAATAAAAATCAATGTGCCCTCACTTTGCCTTTTGCAAAATCAAACGGTTCTCTGACAGGAGATACATTCACATACACACACCCATATGATATACAGCCAGGAGAGCAAGAGAACAAAGAGGTATCTTGGCTGAGTGCTGACAAGGATCATTTGAGAAGGGACTGGAATCTAACGAGCATGCATTTTCGCCACTGAAATGCTGCTCTGTGGTTATCATAAAGAACAACTAGACAGGTCTGAGGCTCAATAATGAAATGCTATTTCAGCCTAGATTATGACATAGAGAAAGCTCCTTTCTATAAAGAAAAGTTTCCCAATGAGCACATTTTAGTAGATGCCAAACCCACATGCACAATGGAAGACATAAATAACTTACCACATCCTGCTTTCCCCCTCAAGGCCAGAGAGAAAAGAGTGCCCAGGCTCGGGCAGGAAGAGAAGTATACCAACCCCTCCCCACCCCCTACAATTTCTAAGAAGCTCCCAACTCTAACATTCCAGCTCATGGTTGGCCCAGACCATTGGCTTTGTGTCCAGATTGCCAGTTCAGGAAACAAAGATGCAGTACTGAGCAAGGCAGTGGGCAGAGGAGAGAACTGGGCCCTCTCCATCAGCATACCCTACCTGAATGCTCTCTTCATGGTTTGTTCCCTGTCTCCATTAGTCTGTTACCTCCCTCCTCTTTCCAGACCTCTTCCCAGCTATAAACTTCCAACAGGATGCTCTCGTGCTGCATTGAACTCTTGCTCCCCCTAACTCCTTCTGTGCAGTGTCTAGAAGCAAATTCTGTTCGGCGAGCATGAAAATGAACGCCCTCGATGCTTTCTGGGAAATTCAGACATTCCAATGACTGGTCCCGAGCCATCCTTTGTGACTGGACCTGAATTGTGCTAGGTCCTAAGCTGATCAAAATGGGCAGAATGAACCCAGAGAGTCTGCACCGGTCTCTACTGGGGTGTGGGCACTGGGCTTTGCACGGGTCATCTGACAGTGAAGCAGAGAATAATGCCATTCCGCCCATGTGGCCTGAGCCAGCGTGCCAGCAGCTGTCTCACTGGAGAGAAAACCCACCTTCACTGAAATCTGCCTTCTGCTCTGGGCATTGTAGCTTCTCTTCCCAACACCTGTCATGGCAAGTTTATAAGGGGAAAGTGGACTATCTCAGCATCTCCTCTCCTCCAGCTGAGCAGGGGAGTGGGGTGGACTCATGGAGGGAGGGTATGTGAAATCCCATGGAAAGGAGGGGTCAAGGGAGGGGCTTGTTGTTGTTGTTTGTCAGTTGTGGGGCCTGAACTCTGGGCCTAGGTGTTGTCCCTGAGCTCTTCAACTCAAAGCTAGGGCTCTACCACTTGAGCCACAGCACCACTTCTGGCTTTTGAGTAGTTAATTGGGTTAATAAGAGTCTCATGGGGCCTTTTCTACCTGTTTGGCTTTGAACCACAATCCTCAGATCTCAGCCTCCTGACGCTAGGATTACAGGCATGAGCCATTGGCACCTGGCTAACAGTTGTGTTTTTATATTCTAATTTGACAATTTTTGATTCACAAGGAGACTATTTTGCCTGCTACCTTTAATGGAATGGATTATTTGAGTAAAATTGATTAATCTTTGTTCTAATTTTTTTTATTTATCCTTTGGGATTTTTTTTCCTTCTTATTTTTTTGTGATTATTAATTAATTTTAATGTTCTCCCTCCATTAGCCTATTAATGATGTATGCTTTTGATGTGTGCCCTTGAGGTCACAATTTGCATCCGTGACTTAATAAACAAATACAAATCCATGCATCTATCACTGTTCTGAATGAAAGGATCTTAGAACTCTTCATCTCAATTTTCCACCACCTTACTGTTGTGTGCTACTGATACTGTTTTTATTTTCCAAACATGCAAGCCCTTGAGACATAACTAAGTGGCTTACCCAGTAACTTGCCTATCTCATGGCTCCTTCTTTATTCCTTGCTGTTTCCAGGCTGACTGCCTAGAAAGCATAATGACAGTCTTCAGTTCTCCTTCCAGTGTACTTTTGCTAGAGGTGTTTGGCTAGAAAGTGTAGCCACATAGACCAAATTCCATCTGACCACAGGCCTCCACAAAAGTCTGTTTCTCCTGCCACTGTTAAAAGTTTCTCCAGTTCCACCACCAGTGTCCAGTTTCTATGTAGAGGTTATATCCTATTTTAAAATGTGTATAAAGGGGCTGGGAAGGTGGCTCAGTGGCAGAGCGCTTGCCTTGCATGCCTGAGGCCCTGGGTTCGATTCCTCAGCACCACATAAGCAAAAAGAAAAAAGCCGGAAGTGGCGCTGTGGCTCAAGAGGTAGAGTGCTAGCCTTGAGCTGAAGAGCTGAGGAACAGTGCCCAGGCCCAGAGTTCAGGTCCTACAACTGGACCCCCCCCAAAAAAAATGTGTATAAAAACAAGAACCTCACTTTGCTGCTAGAAGAAGCAAGTACGAGCCTTGACTACTGGGGAAGGAAGTCACGTCTCCCCTGTATACCAGTGGGGGGCGGGACTACAGCAATCAGCAATGTGGGGTTCCTGCCCCCCATGTCCATGGTCAATCTTCATGAGTTAAATGTGGATGCTATGTGATCTCTTTCCCTGCACTCCATAAAGGAAGAAGGAAGGAAAACATATGAACTTAAGGGCTACACATTACAACCAAGGCACTACAATTTCTAGCTATGTTACTGTCCGCTTCAGGGAAAACTTTGAAGTGAATGTAACAAACCCTACGGAAAAATGACAGGAAGTATTATGTTTTGCATACTATGTGTGTGCATAGCATGTTTGCGTTCCAACTGCATCTAGCAGTTTGGGCATCACGTTTAAATTCACTCAGCAATTAGAGGATGTTTCTGATGAAGAAAGAAGATTGACGTGGTTGATGTAGACCTTCTCGCTTAACTCAAGGTTGCTCCGCTAACAGTTCATTCATCACAGGCTGAAACTTGTCAAATGCCTTGAGTTTGGGGATCCTGACTGTTAGAAGCTTGTTATTGTGTTTTGCCCTCTACTTGGGCTTCAGCATGCAAAAAGAAATAAGCCTCATTAATAAGGAAAGCCTTATTTTCGAGTTGCAACTATAAGGCATATGCCTGTAAAAGCATATGGGTGGGTTTGTGGATGTGTGAATGAGTGCATAACTTTAACCATCCAGTGTGCTCAACATGGCCAAGCTTGACCAGAAAGCCAGTCACAGGAGTGCATTCAACATGGCCAAGCTTGACCAGAAAGCCAGTCACAGGAGTGCGTTCAACATGGCCAAGCTTGACCAGAAAGCTACTCACACTCATCGTTGCTAGGTAAATCGGTGAGGGTGTTTCTAGGAGAGATCAGCATTTGAATTGATAAATTAAGTGAGGAAGACAATGCTCATCAGTGTGTGGGGGCTATGTGCAGTTGCTGAGGCCATAAACAGAATATAAAGGCAATGAGGGGATGGGTTTTCTGGTCTCCCGCAGCAGGAGTGTCTGATATCCTGGCTCCTAGGCCCTTGGGGACTTGCACTGTCATAAACTCATCTCCTTGCTCACTTCTTCCTTCCACAGGGCACTGACCAGGGGCTCTTCAGGTTCCTGGGTCTTTGGGTTCTGACTGTATTACACCACCAGCTTGCCAGGTTTTTCTACTTGCAGTCAGCAGATTTTGGAGCTTCTTGGCATGTATCCAATGTAGAATTCCATGAGGGAATTCCTAAGAAAAGTCTAAATAGATGATAGAAAGATGATTGCTAGATAGATAGGTAGATGATAGATAGATGATAAATGCGTAATAGATGATAGATAGATATAACATATAGTCTCTTGTTGATTTAATTTCTCTGTAGAACCCTCATACTATCTATCAACCAATTTATCTGCCATCTATCTATCCATCTATCATGTGATGTCACTGATATCATTTTGCTGACAATTCTTTAGTTACGTGGGAATAAGGTTAACCCATTATCTGGAGCTCTCTTTCCAAACCTGATCTGCGGTCCACACAGCAATAATGCAATGATGCTAACCACCAGAAAGGGGCCATCTTGCAAGGGGTAGTAGAAGTGACTCAGTATCTAGGTGCAGGAGAACTTAGACATAGAACCATTGCCGAGTTCATGTGTGAAGGTGACCGGGCTGTTCACACAGCAAACACATAAATGGTCGGAATTAAGTTTATTGGAAGCCATCCCAGCTGTTCCTACACTAAGTCTTCCATGCTAACCTGCCTGGACAGATGAATTTTCACCCTGTTTAGCTTCATCCAAAGTAAGCCCCAGTGCAGAGAATGATATCGGAAAGCATCAACAATATCCAGGAGCAGTTATATTTTGCATGCATGGGAAATATTAGTAAAATAACAAAACGCATATTGAGTGACAAGGCTCAGTGGAAACATTCCTGTGGAGGGACTTCCCACACTTTTACTTTCCTTTCAATGAGACACCAGCATCTTTCCCAGGAATCTGTTCCTGGGGGATTATGGTTGCCGGCTCTATTTTGACATCATCATTTCATCAGAAGGCCTAAGAGAAAGACTTTGAAGGGCTCGTGGGATAATTGCCGACCAGAGGCGCATTAAACGATGTCACTCCACATGACCGAATGGTTGACACAGGTAAACAAATTGAGGAGCAATGAAGTTCCTTCACTCCTTTCTTTCATGAGAAAAGACCTTTGGTGTTGGCCCAAAGTAGCCAACACACAGTAGCTAGAACCTACTTCCACTATGTAGTTGCACAGGAAAGTTGTAAATGGCATCCTGTTTCATCTACTGCATACTCTTCCTAAAATATAATCAGACTGTGTCGTCAGCCACCTAAACATCAGTTCCATCAATTCCACACCTGAATTTTTCACAACAAATAACATATGACAAGGAGAAAAAAAGAAATTGGCACTAATCTGAATTTTTCATGGTTGAGAAGCGGAAGTGCAATCACTAAATGTAAAAGTCTCAAATAATTGTAAGATTTTTTTTTAACAGAAAAGGGCAAAAGGGATTTGCAGATTTAAAGATTCCAGTAAAATTCCAGCCCATTGATTTGAAACCAGCATAAACTGACAGGCTTAGCCCTGACCTTTGTCATTCCAAGGGGAGAATTTTTCATTAAAGATTGGCTTCCCATCGTCCAAATTAAATAGTTTTATTCCTCAAAGGAGAACTTTAAGAAAGTAGGAAAAAATGACCCATAGAATGGGAGAGAAAAATGAGAAATTCTATCTATGATAAGGAGCCTGTACTGAGAACAAATAAAACTCTCTTCCAACTCTACAACTGCAAGACAAATACTCAATTTAAAAAATAGACAAAGAATCTTAATAGGCATTTTTTCCAAAGAATACACATCCAGGGCCAATTTTCATATGAAAAGATGTTCATTAGGATCAATCATCAAGGAAATGCAAATTTTAAAAAAAACCACCACAATGCGAAAGCAACCAATTTCCCCCTAGAATAGCTATGATAACGTAGACTTGGTAAGTAGGCCTGCGGAAGGGAGAGACCTCCCTGTGTTTTGGACACCACGCAGTGTAGGCCAGTTTTCTGTGCTTAGTGTTCAGGATCCAAACTGACATTTCTTTCCCCTTTTCTCTCCCTCTCTTCTTCGTGCCAGGAAACTCAACATGAACATGCTTTCTTCAACTAAACTCTTCTATCTTCTCGCCCATATCTCTTTCTGACCACTGGACTGAATTAAACTTCTGGCAAATAAGATGTACAACGCAGAAATGTGGGGCCAGAAACCCAGGAGGTTAGCAGCAAACCCACCATCTGTTTGGTCATGAACCCCAGAACCTAGCACGCGTGAGTCCCCTGAAATTAGAGTTTCTCTCAGGATTAAGACGACAGGGCTTTGAGATCAAGTCTCACCCTCCTCCTCTTCATCAAGTGAGTAATAATTAATTCTATTTCCCTTGCTTAAAACCTTGCTCTTGTTTGCGAACTGGAATTTCGAAGCCAGGACGTAAGTGAAAATTCAGAAGGGCTGGAGCCCTTTTGACCTGCTGGTGGGTGTGGAAAGTAGTTCAGATGGCTCACACCCAGCGCAGCCTGGCACTGTCTCAAAACATCAGACAGAACATTGCAATACAAACCAGCTCTTTCACTCCTAAGTACAGACCTGAGAGAAACAAACCATGATCCACACAAAAAACGTGTACGTGAGAATTCATAGCAGAAACAACTTTCATGATAGTCAAAATAAATGGGAGCTACTCAAAAGCCCACAAACTGAAAATGGATTTTTTAATGTGGTATGTCTATGCAATGAAATAGTCTTATGAAATAGAAATGAAATTCTGGGAGAATCTGTCATGAGGAAGAAGGAAGGAAGGGAAGGAGGAAGGAAGAAAAGCAGGAAGGAAGGAGGGAGGGATAGAGGGTAAGAGAGAAGGAAGGAAAGAAGAGCGAGCTAGGCACTGTGGCTCAGACCTGTAGTCCTAGCTACTTGAGAGACCAAGATTAGGGAAAACATGGTTTGAGGTCAACAGAGGGCAGAAAGTTTGCAAGATTCCATCTTGATGAAAAGCTGGCTTTGGTGTTTCACACCTGCCATCCCAGCCGTGTGGGAAGTATAAATAGGAGAATCACAGTCCAGGTTGGCCCAGTGGAAAAGCAAGGGCCTTTAAAAACAGTCATGGAAGTGCAAAGGGTTGGAGGTGGAAGCTCAGATGGCAGAGCACTCCTTAGCAAGCCAAAAGGCTTTGAATTGAAACCCCAATGCCGAGAAAGAAAGAAACTATTGACAAAGGGAAGGAGGGAAGAAGGGAAATGGGAGGTAAATTCTGCTCTACACTACATCATAAATGAACTTTAAAAATAGCATTCTCAATGAAAGAATCCAGACACAAAGGAGCATGTGCTTACTCTATGATTCTACTATGGGAAATGTACGAAAAAGGCAAATCTGCAAAGCTATTTGTGGATGTCCAGAACTGGAGATGAGGGGGAAATGGGAAGTGGTAGGAGGATTCTTTTTGTGATAAAGAAAATGTCCTAAAATAAATTTATTTATTTGTTTGTTTATTTATTTATTCCGTTATGGTGCCTGAACTCTAGGCCTGGGCACTGGCCCTTAGCTCTTTAGCTCAAGGCTAGCGCTCTACAATTTGAGCCACAGCACCACTTCCGGCTTTTTCTGCTTATGTGGTGCTGAGGAATCAAATCCAGAGACTAATGCATTCTAGGCAAGCACTCTACCACCGAGCCACCTTCCCAGCCCCTCCTAAAATTTATTATAGTAATGTTCACACAAATCCATGAGCACACTAAAAGCTGTTGACTGGTACACTTTAAATAGGTGAATTGTGCAGTATATGGATTACATCTCAAAAAAGCTTTCACAGTAAGACACTTGGAAGGGCATTATAGCTGACACACAAGCTCACCCTGGAAGCCGTAGCCGCTCTCCTTCATTGTGACAAACCGTATAAAACCACAGAATTTTCTCCTGACCAAGTGGACATATTGAGTTTGATTGAGAACCACCAAAAAAAGATGACTGCTAATGCAACATTCATAAACAAGCATATTAGAGATTTCCAACACACTGGTCAACAAATATGCGCACAGCTTGTCTTCTCTGTTGAACTTTACACTCCACCTAAGTCAAAAATCACCAGAAACTCAAAGAAACGTCCCTCCAAAGCCCTCTGCATGCTTCTTCCAAAATGTAGTGGCGTCGTGACACCAAACACAATCTGTCCTTGATTTTGCTGAGACTATTTTCACTTATAGCCAGCAGTGTTTTTCTTCTGAAATGGGATGTTTCAACATATAATCTAGAAAGAAAAATGGTGTTTCACACTTTCTAAGAGTGTCTGTCACACGGTACTGCCACAGACCTCCAAGAGAAAGCAAGTGTAAGAGAAAAATGTATTGACTGCCACAGGCCAGAGGAGAAGATGAGTGAAGATTAGAAGGAAAGAGCTCAGTTCAATAACATCGATGTATAAAAAAGAAAAGAAAAAACAGCAAGCAGTGGAAAAGAAGAATCAATTCCATGAATTACGTGATGAGATAGTGAATGCCAGAAGCTTCCAGATGGTTAATTTGTTAATGTATTGGCCTCTTGGAAAGGGAGGACCATTCCTTATTTAGGTTCCAGAGTTATATTTTCCAACACACACACACACACACACACACACACACACACACACACACACACACACACACACACACCACTTCTTTCTATTTTAAAGAGATAGTGTCATTTCATCCCTAATCAAATGCTGTCCATTGGAGGAGGAATGCAGGCAGTCAGAGCTCTCCCCGGGTGTAAGCCAGTGGTGGATCCACTGTCAGTAACAGAAGATGGGGTGTGGAGCCTTCTGCGTGGTCCTCAGCATCATTCCATAGCCTGGGCTCCCCCTAGGCTTCCCCTTTATCAGCTCATGACCTACAAGAGAGGCCCATGTGTCCCTGCGGAGGCTGAAGGACTTGAGGACCCCCAGCCTTACCGCCCAGTGGTGAGTTTGGAGACCTGGGTGCCTCTCTGTGCTCAGGCAAGCCTGGTGCTACCCACCAATCACATCTGTGCTTGGGAAAGCATCAGTAACTCCAGTCATGAAAGGGGTTGGAAGTGAGAAGAAAAACCACCTAGCACAAGGGGAGGTTTCACCTCTAACCTGCTCAGCCTTTTGGGAACACCCCACCCCTAGCCAGCCCAGGACCCATGGCAGATCCTCAACTCTGCCCATAACCCCTCCAGAATGGCTTTTGCACCTTCCACTGCAGGGAAAATGGCTCCTTTTCTCCAGCCTCTGGAGATGCAGTATGTCTCCCTTTGGGACCCTCGTGCCCCAGAAAGCTGAAGTATTTACTCCAGACTTTGCCCCACAAGGAGACACAGAAATGTACAACTCATATGAGCCTGATGATATTGCTCTTTGGTGCCCTGGGGGGAGGGTGTTACAGAGAGAGAAAGAGGTTGATGGGGAGAGAGAGAGAAACAGACAGACAGACAGACAGACACAGAGACACAGAGAGAGAGACAGAGAGAGACAGACAGACAGACAGACAGACAGAGACAGAGAGAGAATGAGAGTGCAGACTTCATGGGCCCTTGGCAGACTATCAAGCCAATATAAGTTCAAATTTAAATTCAGAACTTACAATTCAACTCTCAAAGTCCTTTGCAGAGCAACCAAGTCTTCCTTCCTGTTAAAATAGTCAGAGGCAAGACTCAAATATTTCAATCAAACTTTACCAGATTCAGCCCTAGTTCCAGTTCTTCGTGAGAGGAACCCGTCTTCAGCCTGCAATCCATTGCCTCTCAGGAGCCCTGGGAGGAATCAGTCCAACCCTGGTTGTAGGAAGAGCAAATGGCTGCAGAACAGGGCCCACCTGGCATCTGTACCTGGAGCGTGGTTCTCCAAGCTTCTGGTGTTAGGACCTCTTCATAGCATCAATTCATAGCTCCAGAAAGCTTTGATGTAAACTATATTGCCAATATTTGCCATACTGCAAACATAAACTGAAGAAATATTGACAGAATTTGTTACAATTCAATAATACTAATAACCTATCACATATGAAACACATTTGATTAATGCCATGACTCCCTAAACTAAACAATTAGCAAAGACAGGGATGTTATTTTACTTTTCCCCCCTCAATATCTGGCTAGAAGACATCTGGGATTCTCACATTTGCTTCTGCATTCAAACTGTTACAATTTTTAAAGTTAAATTTTTAAATTTTTAAAATTTTAAAGTGCATGAACAAAACTTACCCCAACAGATATTTAATTGGAAAAATAATGAGTTTTAATATTCTTTTTTATCTGATTGTGAATATTTTTCTTTTTTAATTTAATTTTATTGAAAAGATGCTGTACAGGGGGGTTACAGTTACACAAGGAAAGTAATGAGTAATTTCTTGTTGAACATTGTTACCGCCTCCTTTGTTTTTCTCCTACTATCCCTTCCCTCCCCCACTCCTCCCCCAGCAAAGATGTAAAGTTTATTTCCAACAGTGTCTTGTGAGTGTCATTGTTGTAATGGGTCATCCTGTGCCCTTGTTTCAGAATTTTATTTCCCTTCCCCTCCCCCAATTAGATAAATGTATATACAAGGTGCAGGGTACCAAAATCAAAAGCGGTGACAACAGGGGGTATAGCATAGGGGGAAGAACATACAAAAGAAACAAAAAAATCACATAGTACATTAAAAACAACAACGACAAAGAAAAACCACTTGTGTCCATGTTTTGGAGTTCAAGTTCAAGTTCAAATATTTCTGGTTTTGGTGGTACTGGGGATTGAACACGGCCTTACTTGGCTGGTCCTCTACCATTTAGACCACAATTGCAGCTCTGCTTTGTGCTGGTTATTTTAATGATGGAATCTTATGGATTTTTCTGCCCAGATCTCAGCCTCCTGGGTGGTTAGGATTCCAAATGTGAGCCACTAGCTCCCTGCTAACAAGTGGTCCTTTCTGAAAGTAAAGCTAGATAGTATGAAATTGCACCAATAAACTTTTGCTCATGGATAAAGGTTAATGTGCCGGAATGTGGCTTGCACTTCCCATGGAGGTTTTACTGTGTTTCTTTTTCCAACTTCATGCGGTCTCTGTGTGTGCAACACCAGCTCACTAACTTACAAACTTCTTCCAAATGTTCACACCTTTCAGTTACAGCATCAAGAATCACATCTGTCAATGCCACTGCTGACTTCTGTAGAAATGCCTTTTAAGTTAGAGAACTGTCATGCTAACAAGTAATGGATGCAGGTTTTATAAATTTCTGGGGCGTTTTTCTGGGGTTTTTTTCCCCCTAATATCTAACATTCTCTTGAAGGTTTGAATTTTACCACTGGCAACAAATCCAGTCAAGTTGTTTTTTTTGAAGTGAACAGAGTCACCTTTGTTTATTGTCAAGACAATGTCAGTAAACGCCCAAGTCTAAATAAATATAGTTTGTCACTCTTTTAAGTATAGTATCCCCTAAGAAGAGCAAAGCCTTGGGAATCCTGAGAAATTTAACTATTATTTCTTCTATATCATTAGTGAAAATGTTGATGTATTAGAAATGATAAAGACTGTCTTGATGAGGTGAGACAGTGGCTCGCAACTATAATCCCAGCTGCTCAGGGTGCAGAGATCAGGGTGATACCGGTTTGAGGCTAGCTGTCTTAACTAGTAAGGTAAATGGGAGGCTGTGGTGAGAGAATCCTGGTTAGAGATAAGTCGGGGCAAAAACTGAGACCCTGCTTTAAAAATCATGAAAGGAACAAGCAAGGGCTGGGGCCTGGCTTAGTCTAAGGTGTGAGTTCAGACTCTAGTTCTGAAGAAAAAAAAAACACTTTTAAAGTGTTTTAGAATTGTAATGAAAATTGTGCTGACTTCACTGATTCCACTGAAAGGGTACTGGAGTCCCACTGCCTGAAATTCTATAGACTACATTTTGAAAACATTGGTTTACATGAAAACCAATGGTTTACTTCAGTTCCAATATGGGTGAACTTTAATTTCCTCTGATTATCCCAGCCATATAAAACACACTGCAAGAAAAGAGACAGCAACCCACGCGGATCCTAAGCACCAAGAGAGTCAGCCATGTGTAAGGAATGATCATTTCACTTGCCTTTCCTTATGCAAAATACCTCTTATTAAGTGTTTGCAGATCCTTGACCAGTAGAAGCCGACCTTTCCTGAGGATGGCCTCCCTCCCAGAAGCTATGGCATTTACTCACAGCCCATAGACTTCCTCATGCACAGAGTGAGGTTCAAGGTCAGCAAGCAAGCCATTGGTTCCATTCAATGTTGTATCTGCAAAGTCTCAGCAAATCTCCATCTCTAGCCTAGGACTGGCCAATTGTTTCCCTTTTCCTGCCACCAGGATCTTGAGTTTTTAAGTGTCTTCTTACTGCTTTACGAAGGTTATTTCTTCTCAAAATACTTTTTCTTGTTTGCTTTAAAAATGTATTGTGAAGCCGGGCACCAGTGGCTCATGCCTGTCATTCTAGCTACTCAGGAGGCTGAGATCTGACGATTGCAGTTCAAAGCTAGCCTGGGCAAGAAAGGCCATGAGACTCTTATCTCCAATAAACCACCAGAAAACTGGAAGTGGCGTTGTGGCTCAAGTGGTAGAGCGTTAGCCTTGAGCTGAAGAGCTGAGGGACAAGGCCCAGGCACAGAGTTTAAGCCCCATAAAGGACAAAAACAAACAAACAAACAAAAATGTATTGTAAGATGGAGGAGCACAATGGAAGGAGTGACACTGATCAAGAAGCATTGTCCTCAGAACTTAAACCCAAGTACATTCTATACATCTCAAACCTACGCAGCAATGTTGAAATAACTAACAGTGGAGAGGAATTGGGTTGGGATACTGACATCAGTGCCTAGCAAAGCCCATTCGATGTAAGGAATAAGCAAAGCTTACACTTCACAGTCAGAAGCTACCAGTGTACCTCTATGTAGAGACTGATTTCACTTCCAGACACAGGTAAACAGAATGGAATCATCGGAAGCTACCAGTGTACCTCTATGTAGAGACTGATTTCACTTCCAGACACAGGTAAACAGAATGGAATCATCGTTTGCAGAAAATGGCTCAACTTGTTTAAGATAGTGATCACCTACCATTATGATTGGTAAACAGAGTAAAAGGGAAGCCTGTGACATTTACAGTGACGAGACTATGAGAAGGATAAGATTTCCTCCCCCCAAAAATATTCTCTTCCATGTTCATAAGTAGCTAGTGAAGAATTTAAATTTAGGAGAATGGCACGGTATGATTTAAGCTCAAGAAAAGTGCCCGTGGTAACTCCATGGAGAAAAAAACTTGGAGGTAAGCCAGAAAAATACTAATAGTCCAGCTGGTAGATGTGAGAGCTGGGGGGAGGGCAGTGGAGATGGAGAATAGCAAAGGTCTTAAATATTTACATCTGAGAGGGACAAAATAAACACAGAATTTACTGAGAGGTCATGAGAGGGGGCAAGAATCCATCTGGACTTCTGCTCTGAATCACAAATGGAAGGTGAGGTGTAGAAGACTGGTTTAAGGGAGGAGAAGCGAGAACTGATTTCTTGATTTGCAATATTTTACGTCTAAAATGCATGTAGGAGACACCCAGGAAAAGATGCGTTAACAAAAAAAAAGGCCAAGGTGACCCTTCAGAAACATCCCCTAAATCTTGTCTGAACTCTCCTGAAGAATAACTTCCAACCTGCAGGTGGTCAGGAAAAGGGTCTCCATGCACTCCCCCCACCCCCATAATCCTTTTCTCAACTGGCAGCTTTTTTTTCTAGAATAATTCTAAAAATAATTCTTCTACAATTTCCTTTGAAAGACCATTTTTCCAACTGTAGTTCTAGGTTGGCAGGCTCTGCCTTTATCAGTACTTTGAAGACATAGCTCCATTGTCTCCTGGCCCTATTGTTTGCAAGGAGAAGTCGGCTGTTATTTGTACCTTGGCTCCTCATCCGTTGGCTGTGTTTAAGGCTTGTCCCTATGACTCCTTTCTTTTTAGTGATGAGGGCTTAACGAGGTGTAGTCTTCATTTTGAGTTTTTATAATTTTCATTAAATTTAAATTTTTTAGCCAGTATTGCTTTGGAGGATATTTCTCCTCAACTTCTTACCTCCTAGAGGGACTTCTATTATTTATATTTTAGAGTGTTGGAAGTTAGTCCATATCTATCTTAAAGATATTTTCCATTCCACATGGTCACTTTTCAGATAGTTTTTCTTGCTATTGCTTCCAGTTCTCTGATCTTTTCTTAACTGTTGAATTCTATCTAATGAATTTTTCATCAAAGATATTGTATTTTTCATAGTAGACATTACTTTTGTGTTTCTAAAACTCCAATTTGTTTCATTGTTATATCTTCATGTTTTCATTTCGCTCTTTCAATTTTCCTCTACTTTTCTAAGCCTGGGAAGTTTCAATAATTGTTACATTTGTATTTTCATCTCTACTTAACTTGCTCTATTTCTTTCTGTCTTCTAAACCTGGGACATAAGTTTCAATAATTGCTCTAATATTCTATCTACATATCTCTCATTCATTTGTCCTTTCTAGATATTTTGCTATTGATTGAATTTCTCCTGCCTCTCATTTGCATATCTAGTAGTTTTTAAATTAGATGTTAGCACTTGTGAGTTTCACCTTTTTGTATGCTGGATGTTTTTGTGTTTCTATAAATATCCCTGACCTTTGTTCTGGGATACTTTCACATTTCTAGGAAATAGATTGAGCCTTCCTAGCCTTTGTTTATGTTTTATTTTTCTATTAAAACTTTTTTGTTATTCTACACTAATTGTTCATTGGGAGGAGCTCATAACAGCACTTCCACACATGCATACAATATACCCTGTTCAAACTCATCCTCCATCACTCTTCCCCCATCTCCCCTCCCTCCTACTTTAGGACAGTTTCAACAGTTTCCATTGCTCGATTTTCATGCATGCATGTAAAGTACTTTCACAGTATTCATTCTTCTTCGTCCCCTCCATTCTTTCTCACTCCCTTGCTAGTACCTTTCCTCAAAAGAACTTGTCTTACTCTCCCGTCATTCATTTTTAGTGCGGGCATAGGATTCCACATGTGCACAGAATAACCCATCTATTGCTCTCTGTCTTGTCCCCACCTGTTCAGTAGCTTTCAGTAAGTTCCCAAAGGCCATGTTCATAAACAGACACAATGCACGTATTCCTCTGAGGAGATTTTTGAGGCACTTTTCTCATCTGCATTTTCAGAGTAATATGTAGCTGAGTATTCAAGAGATTCCTTCTCAAGATCTCCAGGTCTTGCTATTTACATCCCTCTCTTCTCTGGTACCTTGAAAAGAAAACCCTAGCTCTTCTATCAACCTAGACAGACCTTTGGGCTCTGACTGAGTGTCTTCTTTGCTCTATGACCCAAAAGATAGGAACATCGCTGGGTTTATGTTCTTCCTCAGGCACCAATAATTTTGTGTCTAATGTCTAGAAGCCATTGTTTCAAATATTTTGTCCAATTTTTCATTGTTCCAAGGAATGAGATAAATCCAATGTCTTTACTCTGTCTTGTCAAAAAGCACAAGCCTTCACTATTTAGTTAGCTCACAGATGCCATCATATTTTTTTATGACACTGGTCTCGTTGTTTTTGCTACAGAGATTTATCCTGGCTTTATGCTCCCTCTCCCCCTCCCCTGTTCTCACTAAATGTAACTTCTAGTTCCAGCCATGCCCCGAATACATTAACTCTCTGGAACTTGCTCTCGTCTATTATTTTCTCCTGAGTTCTGATGCCACAGGTTTTTTGTTTTTTTTTTTACTTTTATTGTAAAGGTGATGTACAGGGGGGTTACAGTTTCATAAGTCAGGTAATGAGCACATTTCTTTTTGGACAGTGTCACCCCTTTGCTCATTTTCTCCCAGTCACCCCCACCCCTCGTCTGCTTACATTGTATAGTTTATTTCAGCATAGTGTCTAGAGAGTATCACTACTGAATTAGTTCAACCTTTGTGCCACCATTTCTGCGCTTCCCCTGCCCTTTCCCCAATGAGATAAAACTTACATACAAGACAAAGGGTACAGAAATCAAAACCAGCTGCAAAAAGGAAAACAGAAATAAAAAAGAAAAAGGGGGGGGGGGAAGAAAAGAAAAAGAACCACAAACATTACCATCAAAAATCCTCTTGTTTACATTTCTTGGAGTCAGTCAAAGATTTGTATCAGTCTTGTGTTCTCTCTCTCTCTGTCTCTGTCTCTGTCTCTCTCTGTCTCTGTCTCTGTCTGTCTCTGTCTCTGTCTCTGTCTCTCTCTGACTCTCTGTCTCTCTCTGTCTCTGTCTCTGTCTCTCTGTCTCTCTCTGTCTCTCTCTGTCTCTCTCTGACTCTCTCTGTCTCTCTCTGTCTCTGTCTCTGTCTCTCTGTCTCTCTCTCTCTCTCTCTCTCAGTATCTCTTCCCCTCCCCCACAATAGTGTCCATGAAAATGGCGTTCTCATCTATCTTTTTATGCTCCAACCTCTGGCTTTTGTGTATCTCACTCTTCTCCTGTCTTTTTTATTTTTATTTTTTGCCAGTCCTGGGCCTTGAACTCAGGACCTGGACATTGTCCCTGAGTTTCTTTTGCTCAAGGTTAGCACTCTTCCACTTGAGCCACAGTGCCCCTTCTAGCCTTTTCTGTGTGTGTGGTACTGAGGACTTGAACCCAGGGCCTCATGTATGCTAGGCAAGCACTCAACCACTAAGCCACATTCCCAGCCTGTCTTTTAAAACACATCTTAACCCAAGTAATTTGCTGTAATGTTGATCTGGGTCTTATCTCCATTCTGTTTCTTTGTGTGGGGACTTTAAGAGAAGGAGAGAAGCCACCGTGATGTGACTGGGTAAACCCTGCCTGCCCAGGGACCCAATGTATGCTCTCAGAGTTAGTAGCCATAACCGGAGCCCAACTGAATTAGAGTCTGGACCACTACCAGAAAAGTTTTGAAGGAAGAAGGAGGAGCAAACTAAGTCCACAAAGGAAGGTCTTTTCTTCTCTTTCCCTGGGGACCAAAAGAACTAACAGCTCACCAACCTTGGACTGATGATCGGAGGTGACCATGGACAGATAGATACAGCAACTAACATTTAGTGCGGGTGACACAGTCAGTGGGCAGTGCATCAGGTGCATGGGAGTAGCATGCGGGGGCAATGGAATGGAGAAGGATGTAAAACTCGGAAAGAGGAACTTGAGGTAAGTCACAGGAATGCTTTGAATCTAACCTGTCTGACTTCTTCACCTTCTTTATTCCCAGTTCTTTCAGATCGCAGTAGGTTTGTTTGTGAATTTGAAATAGCTAATTGAACAAGATCTCAGATGTCTTCCTGATTGATGTTGTGGATTGTCTGTATCAAAGTTGAAATCTACACCAGGAGAATAATATATTATAAAACTAAAGTAAAAAAATCATTGTACAACTCCCTAGTGTTGAAATAGCTGCATGTATTTGATTTTTATTTAAGTTGGTAATTAAAGCCAATTAAGATGATCCACTGGTATGCAAAAGAGAATTGCATTGATTATCAATGGAATCTAGGACAAGTATTCATGGGTAATGAAAATATCCTAAGTACAGCAATTATCAACCTTTGGCTAAAATAACATAGAGTCTGGATCAAGAGAAATCTGTACAAGTCCAGCCCACAGAACAGAATAGAGGCAAGTCAGGGTAGTAAGTGAATGCATGTTAAGAAATTAGAGACTGAACATTAACTCAGAGAAATGAGTGAATATGAGAATCTGCCCCTAACAAGAACTAAGCGGTGGGCATGAACCAGGAGTCAATATAAAGTAAGTCTCTAACCACAGAGGAACCTCGGCCGATTGCTGTAGAGACACAGTCAGTTAAGACTCGTGCCAGGCTCAAAGAGTCTTGTGAGCCTAATAAGCCTAGCACCAGCAGCTTCTGAAACGGAGAGAAAGCAGAGAGAGGCAGAGCGAATGACAGAGATTTGTCAGCTCTGAAGATTTTAGAGCAGAGTCTGGAAAGAGTAGCAATCTCAGATTGAAGATGTTTAGATCTCAGTCCTGGTGTGTCTTTCCCTGGGACTCTCCCCGGACACTGGCAGGTTGGATTGCCAGTGACTTTGGGGGAATGAGGTAATGGGAAATGAAGGGAACGAGAAGAGAGAGGAGACTTTCACTGAGCCCTAGCTGCATTGCAGGTATTTGCTCTTCATAGTTGATTCTACCAGAAGCTCGCTGGGTGGGGTTTCCTATTCCTATTTCAGAGATGAGGAAATGAAGAGTCTCCACTTATATGGAGTGATGGCTACATCATTTGGAGGACAAAATTCTTCTCCAAAGAAAGACGTTTGCATGTCTTCAACAGAAACAGCACAACATTACCCAAAGGCAAAGAGTCATAGCCTTTCAAGCCAGCCTGAGCTAAAAGGTAACCAGCCCTTACCTCAACAGTCAAGCTAGGCCTGGCGCACAGGTCTGTGATCGTGGGGACACAGGAGATACTAGTAGAAGGATTGTGGTCTGAGGTCAATCCAGGCAAAAATGTGCAACACAGTCTGGCAGACAAGTCTGGAACTTGGGGCATGGTTCAAGTGGCAGGTATGCTTGCCTACTAATAAGCATCTCAAGCACAAAACCCTGAGTTCAAACCTCAGTATTATCACACACACACACACACAAACACACACAAACGTACTTCATTGCAATCAATGATACCCATGGACAGATAAATCAATTCAAAAACATTTGGGCTTCCAGCTCACATTACTCCATCAATAGGCCAGGGTCTGAGAAGAACTCAGTACCTTGTGGCAAGAGATACATAAACACAGAACTATTGAAACCATTTAATATCAAATTATTGAACCCATTTAATGGCATGTTCATTAACATTTTAAGGAGAGATGGAGAATGATTTCCTGGTTGATGAATAGTCCATTTAACTGGGTTTGCTTGGCGTGTAAGCAAAGGATAATAAGACCAGACCTGTCACAGATTTCAGTAGACTTCTGGAAGTACATTGGGAACCTTCGAAGGGACCAGAATGCAGCTTTTCCAGACTTGCTAGATGAACAGAACCTTTCTTTGTGGAGTATTTTAATGAAAACCACGTTAAGACATGCTGGAGATGAAGTGTATATGGAAAATGGCAAAAGTCCAGCGTGGAACAAGATAAACATGGTCCAACTATATATTTTCTGCCATTCTCATCACTCCAGAAACAGCCCATAAATCACAGAAGAATGAACGGCCGCCACTACAGCCTGCTTGAGCTTAGGGTTTTCGTGACCTTGATATTCCAGCCATTACCATCAAAGGAAGCAATCTGATAGCTCGTTGCCATTGGTTCTTGCAAGGCTATAAACATCCAAAGACCCCTCATCACCATGGCAACCTTATCCTTAATTACCAATTGTAACAGCTCTGGTGCAGGAGCCTCTTTTGTGCAAACCTATTTTTTCTGCAGAGCCATTGCTCAGACTCCTCGAAATTAAAAAACAACAGCAAACCAACACCAAGGGCACCACCTGCTGGTCATGGCTGTTTTCTGCAAGCTCCCGACTTGCTCAAAGATGCATTGTCAACCACGTAAATGATTCTCGCAGCAAGAATTCTGCTAATATCCAGAAACAAATGCATCATGATTGTGAAGAATTTTCACAGCAATAAACCTCATCCCTATCTTAATGAAAGAAAAGTCAGAATCTGGCCAATTCTCAGGATGTAATAGAAAGCTGAGACAGGAATATAAGGATTTAAAGATGATCATCGAAATACATTAAGTCTTAAGAAATGTATTCAACATGGAAAAAATAAGTCTCCCATGGACTCTTCGCCAAAACTCACTGTAACTACATTAAATATTGTTGATGAGGACAAGATTGGCAAAGAGATCTGTCAGAAGCCATAGAGTTACAGACACTAGGATGTGGTAACCTCAGATCCCCCCTCCCCCACCAAGGCCAGGTCTTCCCATAAAGTCCCCTGACACTTATATTCATTTGAGAGAAAGTTCTATCATCTGCATCAAAAGGACACTTATTAATATAATGGGCATTGTATTTATTTACTTTTCATTTAGTCTTTTTAATTTTTTAGTTTATCTATTTAAAGTAGTTGCACAGAGGAGTTGTCATTTTAAAAAGCAGTTTATGAATACAATGCATCCTGATCAATGTTATTTTTCTTCACTCCATTTTTCTCAGCAGTCTGGGAGTATTTTTAAGTTTGTATTCTATTTTGCCTTTAATCATTTATTTATGATGAGTTTTACTTTATAAATTCAATTCTAATGCATGTCTTAATGTAGATCTGCATTTTAAAAACTCTCCAACGTAAAAACTCCCCAATGTCAGATGTATCTCAATATCTCATTCTTTCTCTTCCTGGCCCATCTTGTGTTAATCTTCACGCAGTCTGTTATGTTTGGTTTGGTCTGTGGCACTCTGGATCTCATGGAGACAAAGCAGGTGCTGCTCACCATTCATTTCTCTTTCCTGTAACTGCATCTCAGAGCAACGCTGAGTACTTCTATGGAACAAGAGCACTATGAAAGCCTTATTTTGGTGCTTTGGTTTTTTATGGTCTTGCATTGGTTTTTGTTTTGTTTTGATTTTGATACAAGGTCTCACTGTGACCCAACTGCTGGGACACAGGTGTGCACCAACATAACATTTTGTTTTTTGTTGATTGTGGGGCTTGAACTCTAGGTCTGGGCACTGTCCTTTGGCTCTTCAGCTCAAGGCTAGCACTCTACCACTGGAGCCACAGTGCCACTTCCAGCTTTTTCTGCGTATGTGGTGCTGAGGAATTGAACCCAGGACCTCATGCATGCAAGGTAAGCACTCTACCACTGAGCCACCTTCCCAGCCCAATTTTCTTTGATATTTATAAAGAAATACCTGAAAATCAAGAATTAACAGATGAAGCACTTTTAGAAATTCCATCAAAGCAACATTTAAGTTGGGTATGGTAGTGCACACCTGTAATCTCAGCACTCAAGAGACAGAGGGATTTTGAATTTGAGGCTAGACTGGGCTACCTACAGAGTTCCATATCAGACTAGGTAACTTAGCAAGAGATAATAATAATAATAATACCACTAAGTATCTATTACCATTAACCAATAAAGAACAGCATGAATAGACCAAGGAGAAGATCTTATAACCAATAAATTTAGACCTATTCTCTCTTTTTTCCCCCACAGTCTTAACTAAACTTCTCAGAAGTCACCCTAATTTTCCCTTCCGTTCCTTTAAAACCCTTCCAATACAAGTGGTTAGGTTGTCTTCTCTCCCTTGTCTACCAGCTGAGTGTTGCTAGTGGCTTATGACTATAATCCTAGCTACCCAGGAAGCTGAGATTTGAAGGATCCTTGTTTGAGGCCAGCCTTGGCAAAGAAAAAAATAAGAAGCTTGCTAGACTCCATAACCAATAAAAAGCAGGGCTAAAGTCATGGCTCAAGTGGTAGGGCCCTGAGTTTAGATCCCAGTTCTATCAAATAAATGCACACACACACACACACACACACACACACACACATTCACTCCAGCTTCAGCCATCATATCCATATACTATCTATCAGATGATAAAAGAGAGAAAAGCACTTTCTGGAATTTGTATGTACCATTTCAAGTTTCCTAACAATCAGTAAAATGTTGGCATGCAGCAGTGCTGGCAGGACAGGAAATGTTGAGTATCTACAGTTCCATTATGTACATTAAACACATACTCATAAAACTGACTTTCCCAAACCACCTTGACTTACTATCATTTGAAATTATGCTGAAGGCAGGTGATGGTGCAATCCATTTAGCATTCCTTAGCTCGCTGCCTCCAGCATATACCGTCTTACCTATTTATCCCCAGGACTTAAATTTAACTCAATTATGTGTGAAGATATTATTGCATCCACTGCTTCTGAGATTAATCACCTGGGTCTACTTTTAGCTGGATTTCTCCCCTCTGCTTTAGTTGTCAAACACAGAGCTCCATTATCCATCTGATTATGGAAATTAAAAGGACTGATGAGCAAATTATATGTCTTAATGATAATCAAGAAGAGGGCCTGGTTACTTGCCTAAACAAATCAGATCTTCGGTTCACCGCGCCTGAGCGGCAAGAGCTTCGGGCTCAGCTTCCCTCCTCCCACATCATCCTGAAGGGGGCGTAACCATCCAATCTCTCACTCAGGCCAGAGAAGCAAGTCTCTCCAGTCTCCAAGTTCTGTCCGTGCCTTGACTCTCACCTTTTCCGTCCCTATCAGACCCTCAGTCCAGACCCACCTGCTTTCCCGTGCCATCCCCGCCTTCTCTGATGACAGGCCCCTCCTCTCTGCCAGCAGAATGGCCACCAAGGGCATTATGTCTGTACATTCTTGCTCATACTCAGGCCTGATGGCATTCTCCCAGTCACACCCCTCCTGGCCAGGCCAAGAATTCCAGATCCTGTGATCCTTCTGCTTCTGGCCCTCCTTGAAGGGGCTGCTGTCACTTCCAACACGAAGGTGACATTCTTACCTCTCCACGCTATGCCACCACGGTGTGGAAGACCTTCCTCTCCCTTTTTCCTCCTTCCAGCTTCCATCCACCCGAACTTCTCTTGATCCTTCCTCGGCTCAACCAGCTCAGACATCCCTACTCTGGGAAGTTTTCTTCGCCTCGCCTCCTCCTGCCTCTCCCAAGAGCCAGCACCTCCCTCTACCCCGCTCCCATATTCTCTGCAACTTGTCACACTATTTTAAAGCTCATTTAGATTGCAAGCCATCTGGGAGCAAGAAGTTTCGCTTGGTTTATATTTGCATCCTAGCACAGTACCGAATAGGCTCTCAATAGAAATAAATAAATAAGCCTTCTAGTATGTCTATGCCTGTATAATTTTATATGGTTGAAAATTACTGGCTATATAACTTGATATGCTTTTATTTACCCTCAAAATTATGTAATAAACTGTTAGGCAGAGGTAAGTAGTTCAATGATGGAGAGCTTGCCTAGCATGCATGAGACTCTGGGTTTGATTCTCCAGATCCAATGCAAGAAAACAGAAATCTGTAACAAATAAAAAGATTCCACCGTGAATTGCAGACTCAACCTCCCTGGGGTCTTAAAATGTGGTTATAAACATTATATAGCTCTCTCCTACTTGAGAGACCCTTGCTTCTTGCTAAACATTTGCATTGGTCATGTTTTTTGTATTGTATGTAACACATAGGTGATCATTAAGGTACACAAAGGTTTTTGCATTCCAGAACATTCCTTTAGAATAGATTCTTACAAGCAGAAGAATTGTATTCTAATCAATTCTGTTCTAATCTGTTCTCCCATTCCTTCGTTAGAGCAGCTGGTTACAAGGAGCGTAACTACTCTGTGAGCGTGAACCTTTAAGGGTCACATTATATTTGCCCAGTCACTTGGCAAAATAATTCAGGTAAGCAGAATACAAGAACACCTTGTTTACGAGCGATATTGGCCAACCAAAAAGCACGTGCTTAGAAGGAAAAGGAATGGAAGAACTTGTAAAGCATCAAGGAAGGAGTGGGGCGGGGGGGAGGCTGGGTGGTTGGCCTCACTATGCTACCCTCAAAAGCTAATGAATCACCTCTCACAATCTGACAACCACTGACCTCGAACACAGTGTGTGAAAGTGTCAAGAAGCCACACAGTGTGGTGGCTAAAAATACAGCCTCTGGGGGCCAACTGCCAAATCCTAGCTGTGCGTCTCCTACTTCCGCTCTGTAGGAACTCAGGCAAGCGGCTTTATCCCTTCTGTGCCTCAGACTTTTTGTCTGCCCAATAGGAAAGTCAGATTTGGTTATTAACTTAAATAATTGGAGAGACATACAGTTTCTGAGTCTAGCAGTTGGTAGAGGAATTAAGTAATGCAGTGTGTGTGTGTGTGTGTGTGTGTGTGTGTGTGTGTGTGTGTGCAGAAATATAGAAAACTGGCAGTCATCTAGCAAGTGCTGTCCATGTCAGCTTCCACATGCATGATCTCCATCATGGATTACTCCAGGTTCCTATCCTGAATTAAAGCTCACTTTTGGTACCAGTGATGAGGGGAAAAACTTAATAAAAGAAGAAGAAAAGCAATACCAAAGAGTTTATTTGCAGAGCTGTACAAAAGCACACATTGTCCCGGGCAGGGTGTGGAGGCTGTCCTCTGGGCAGGGTGTGGAGGCTGTCCTCTGGGCAGGGTGTGGAGGCTCTGTCCTCCAGGCAGGGTGTGGAGGCTGTCCTCTGGGCAGGGTGTGGAGGCTCTGTCCTCCAGGCAGGGTGTGGAGGCTGTCCTCTGGGCAGGGTGTGGAGGCTCTGTCCTCCAGGCAGGGTGTGGAGGCTCTGTCCTCCGGGCAGGGTGTGGAGGCTGTCCTCCGGGCAGGGTGTGGAGGCTGTCCTCCAGGCAGGGTGTGGAGGCTCTGTCCTCCGGGCAGGGTGTGGAGGCTGTCCTCCAGGCAGGGTGTGGAGGCTGTCCTCCGGGCAGGGTGTGGAGGCTGTCCTCTGGGCAGGGTGTGGAGGCTCTGTCCTCCAGGCAGGGTGTGGAGGCTCTGTCCTCCGGGCAGGGTGTGGAGGCTGTCCTCCGGGCAGGGTGTGGAGGCTGTCCTCCAGGCAGGGTGTGGAGGCTCTGTCCTCCGGGCAGGGTGTGGAGGCTGTCCTCCAGGCAGGGTGTGGAGGCTGTCCTCCGGGCAGGGTGAGGAGGCTGTCCTCCGGGCAGGATGTGGAGGCTCTGTCCTCTGGGCAGGGTGTGGAGGCTGTCCTCCGGGCAGGGTGTGGAGGCTGTCCCCAGGCAGGGTGAGGAGGCTGTCCTCCAGGCAGGGTGTGGAGGCTGTCCCCGGGCAGGGTGTGGAGGCTCTGTCCTCCGGGCAGGGTGTGGAGGCTGTCCTCCGGGCAGGGTGTGGAGGCTGTCCCCGGGCAGGGTGTGGAGGCTGTCCTCTGGGCAGGGTGTGGAGGCTGTCCTCCGGGCAGGGTGTGGAGGCTCTGTCCTCCAGGCAGGGTGTGGAGGCTGTCCTCCGGGCAGGGTGTGGAGGCTCTGTCCTCCGGGCAGGGTGTGGAGGCTCTGTCCTCTGGGCAGGGTGTGGAGGCTGTCCTCCGGGCAGGGTGTGGAGGCTGTCCTCCGGGCAGGGTGTGGAGGCTGTCCTCCGGGCAGGTTGTGGAGGCTCTGTCCTCCGGGCAGGGTGTGGAGGCTCTGTCCTCCGGGCAGGGTGTGGAGGCTCTGTCCTCCGGGCAGGGTGTGGAGGCTGTCCTCCGGGCAGGGTGTGGAGGCTGTCCTCTGGGCAGGGTGTGGAGGCTGTCCTCCGGGCAGGATGTGGAGGCTCTGTCCTCCGGGCAGGGTGTGGAGGCTGTCCTCTGGGCAGGGTGTGGAGGCTCTCCCCAGGCAGGGTGTGGAGGCTGTCCTCTGGGCAGGGTGTGGAGGCTGTCCTCTGGGCAGGGTGTGGAGGCTGTCCTCCGGGCAGGGTGTGGAGGCTCTGTCCTCTGGGCAGGGTGTGGAGGCTGTCCTCCGGGCAGGGTGTGGAGGCTCTGTCCTCCGGGCAGGGTGTGGAGGCTGTCCTCTGGGCAGGGTGTGGAGGCTGTCCTCCGGGCAGGGTGTGGAGGCTGTCCTCCGGGCAGGGTGTGGAGGCTGTCCTCCGGGCAGGGTGTGGAGGCTCTGTCCTCCGGGCAGGGTGTGGAGGCTGTCCTCCGGGCAGGGTGTGGAGGCTGTCCTCCGGGCAGGGTGTGGAGGCTGTCCTCTGGGCAGGGTGTGGAGGCTGTCCTCTGGGCAGGGTGTGGAGGCTGTCCTCTGGGCAGGGTGTGGAGGCTGTCCTCTGGGCAGGATGTGGAGGCTCTGTCCTCTGGGCAGGGTGTGGAGGCTGTCCTCTGGGCAGGGTGTGGAGGCTGTCCTCTGGGCAGGGCGTGGAGGCTGTCCTCCGGGCAGGGTGTGGAGGCTCTGTCCTCCGGGCAGGGTATGGAGGCTGTCCCCGGGCAGGGTGTGGAGGCTGTCCTCCGGGCAGGGTGTGGAGGCTGTCCTCCGGGCAGGGTGAGGAGGCTGTCCTCCGGGCAGGGTGTGGAGGCTGTCCTCTGGGCAGGGTGTGGAGGCTGTCCTCCGGGCAGGGTATGGAGGCTGTCCCCGGGCAGGGTGTGGAGGCTGTCCTCCGGGCAGGGTGTGGAGGCTCTGTCCTCCGGGCAGGGTGTGGAGGCTGTCCTCCGGGCAGGGTGTGAAGGCTGTCCTCCAGGCAGGGTGTGGAGGCTGTCCCCCTGGCAGGGTGTGGAGGCTCTGTCCTCTGGGCAGGGTGAGGAGGCTGTCCTCCGGGCAGGGTGTGGAGGCTCTGTCCTCCGGGCAGGGTGTGGAGGCTGTCCCTGGGCAGGGTGAGGAGGCTGTCCTCTGGGCAGGGTGTGGAGGCTGTCCCCAGGCAGGGTGTGGAGGCTGTCCCCAGGCAGGGTGTGGAGGCTGTCCTCCGGCTCCTGTGGGCAGCCCTCCAGAGGACAAAACCTGGGTCCGAATGGGCCTCAGCCTTCCACTAACAATCACAAATGCCCTTGCTTTGCAGGGCAGTGAGGAGGACTTCTCCCTGCGTTCACCCACCAGTGTGCAACAGCATCAGGGGGTTAGGATGGGATTTGGTCTCCAGGTCTCCATCCTCCTGAGTGGGGTCAGCGCCCTGTTAGAAGGGGAGCCATCTTTGAGCGGTCAGTAGCCTCATCAGACCCCAGTGTGCTCTTGTCTTGATTTGGACTTCTCAGCCCTGAGAACTGGAAGCAATGACTTTCTTGTTTATAAATTACCAGAGTAGCCGGGCACCAATGGCTCACGCTTGTCATCCTAGCTACTCAGGAGGCTGAGATCTGAGGATCATGGTTCAAAGCCAGCCGGGGCAGGAAAGTCTATGAGACTCTTATCTCCAATAAACCACCAGAAAATTGGAAGTGGAACTGTGGCGTACAATGGTAGAGCACTGGCCTTGAACAAAAAAGCTCAAGAACGGTGCCCAGGCCCTGAGTTCAAGCCCCATGACTGACAAGAATAAATACGTAAATATAACTAAAAGCAAATAAATAAATTACCAGAGTAAGGTATTTTGTGACAGCATCCTAAATTGACTGGGACAACTTCCTTCTTACAGTGAATCCTGGGAATTCCATTAGGGTGTCGGCCCTTAGACTGGAAAGTTGGGTTTCTTCATCAATTCAGCTCAACAGAGGCAGCATACAAGAGGGGTTTAAAAGATGAGTACAGGTTCAACCATCCAGTTACCACGGGGCTGGCGTGGCTGAGCCCCCCCTCACCCAGTGCCTCAGGTAGCGGGATTGCAAAGTCAATGGGCACCTGCTATAGGAGAGGCAAGAGCCAAGTTCCTAGAACATTCTACCGATCACCCAAAGAACAAATCCAGGAAAGAAATAACAAGCAGAAGACGTGGAGCAAATGTTTCATTGGTCATGATGATCAAAAGATGATAGTTCACACACATACACGGAGACCTCACCCCACCTGCTGCAGGGCAGGCCTCCAGGGTTTTGTACCCCATAGCCGGGCCCAGGCTACGGGCCTCCGCCAGGACCCTGCCCTTCACTCTGCACGTGTGCTCTGGCTCTCTTCCTCCCTCCACCTGGAACCTGAAGGCTGGACGTCCAGGCAGGGCCGAGGCCACTGGCTGCAACTGCGGTGGTTGTGCTTCCAGTTGCAAAGTTCCAGATCTTCTCTCCACCTCCCTCTCCCCAACGCTCTCCTGTCCCCTCTCCCACCCAGTCATTGTTCCCCAGAAACAAATAGGATGGCTTCACTGGTCAATTCTTTACATGTACAAACACCAAAAGCAGAGGAAACACCCCTTGGCCACCCCCCTCCCCCCCAAACCCCAGTGCTGGGCGAGCAGCCTGCAGGGAGGCTGCTCGGAACCGGAGCTGCGGGAGCTGTCCGGCTGTGCGGGAGACGTCTTCGGCCTCTGGGCTTTACCTGGAGGCCTCTTCCTTCAGCTCCTTGTTCTTCCGCACCTCCTCCGCGTGCTTGTCCTGAGAAGGAAGGGGGAGACAAAGGCAGGTCACTGGAGGCTGCCCGGGGACCAAGGGAGGCCGAGGGACAAGGAGAGGGTGGCCACGGCAGGAAGAGCAGAGCTGTTGGCGACCTGAGAGCGGCAGAAGGTGGCAGGTGAGACAGTGCACAGGTAAGGGACCTGCCCGAGGGGCACAGAGCACCCACAGATCTGTGAGTCTCAACCTCCTGGAGGGGACCCCAGGGCCCCAGCCTCTTTCTCCCTCTTTGGGCCAGGCTGGCGCTGGGGCTGGCCATGTGCTTTGACTCCCGGGACCCGCTTGCTGGAAGATCCGCCCTGCTGCCCTCCTATGCTTACGTCCCCACCGCCAGCACCCCCAGCGCATGGCCTTGATGCTCCCCTTTTATTTCCAGTTCATCTCCTTCGGGAAGGTTGCCCTAACCCCCTGGCTCTCAAAGTGCACACTGTGACAGAACAGACTTTGGAAAAAAGTTGCCCGACTTCCAAAGAGTAGACTTTCCCTGCACCCACTGAAAGAGAACCTTCATTGTTTCACACGGGCTGAGCAACTTCCCCGCCTAGCCCGGCTTCTTCAGAGAGGGGCTTTGGATGGGCCCTTCTGCCATTTCACCCATCTTTCAAGCTGGGCCAGGGTGTGTCACACACTGCCCACTGGTTGGTATCAGGAAGGCCATGTCTGATCTTTGTCTTTCCAGTTCCTACAACCATCCCCGGCACCTGACACCTCCTCAGCCAACAATCCTGTCACCACATTTGGGTCTCCACCTAGAATAGAACCAAGGAGGCAGACCAGAATACACCTGAACCTAAAACTCTATTCCTCCAGAGGCTCTAGAACTTTCCATGGGACTGGAAGTCGGGTGGGTGTGCCTGGAGCAGTAGCTGCCGGGCTCAGCTGTCACATGACTTGGGGAGCCCAGCTGACCCTCAGGTACCGCCCCGCAACAGACAGGCAGTAGGTGTAGGGTGGGGTCCAGGAGTCTGCATTTTAAACTTTCTACCAGGTACAGGTGGTCAGGGAACCACACAAGGACTAGCATTGCTAAGATGCCACTCTCCCAGGACAGAGGAACGGGGGGCAGGGTGGGGGACAAACCACACAGCTCTCACCCATGGCTTCCTCCTGGGAGAAATCAAGATGGCAGGGAAAGGAACCCGCACCAATGCCTGATCTGACAGCTCGGATCTCAGTCTCCCACACCTCTACAGATGTTCCTCCAGGCTTGATCTTTGCAACTTCTCCACCTCAGACTTTGCCTGTGGGTTCAGGTGAGCCCTAGGGCTCTGCCTGCCCTTGCCCCCGTCCTTGACCGCCAAAGACCCCCAGACTGACAGAAGGCTAATGGGACCACGGTGAGCATCTTCCCAGGACAGGCGGAGGAAGGTGCTGGTCCCAGTCCTCCTTCGTGGCCACTGTGTGATGGTAGGCATGTCATCTGACTTCAGACATGGCTTCCTCAACTGCAACCTTGCTTCTGTCAGGGACTCGTGAGGCCCGCAGCATGGAGAGCTAAACGGGTTTGGTAGAATCTTGCAAATGCCATCCACGGTCTAGCCTCAATCGTTTGTTCTGGGTTTGATCTTTGAGCCCATCGGATTGGTTTATCTCCAAGAGTTTGCCTTCCATCATTCCTCATTCATGGAGGAAGCTGGAAGTCAGACCCAGACTGTGTCCCTCCCAAGTGCCCCTTGCTGGAGGCTCAGCTGCCTCTTGTTGACGAGGCGAGGGTCATGCTGGCCAGCAGAGGGCCGGTGCCCAGGCATGGTGCACCTCCCTGGTGAAGAAACCAGAGCTCGCTAGCGGTTGCTGCCAAGGGACCTGAGATTCTAAGTGGATGGGCAGGAGGGGAACCACGCTGCTCACCATGGGACGAGGCCACCGATCGGGTCCCGGGAGTCACCGCGCAGCAGGCGGTTCCTGGAAATAAAACACAGAGCTGGAGCTTCCCAGGAGCCGCAGGAGAGACTGGGGAGGCCTTGAGACTTGGGAGCCAAGGCCAGGAGGTCCTCCACATTCTGCTAACATGGGGGTCGGGGGAGCACCAAGGGATTTGCTGACAGAAGCCAGCCCATAGAAAGCCCTACCCCTTGCTCAGTCTGTGTCAAGAGCGCCATGTTTCCTGCTCCATAAGCAGCTCAGCTTCTCATGCCCCCTCGGCTTAGAGCCAAGGATCTAAATCAGCATCTTTCATTAAATCCAGTCAGTCCGGTCTAGGGTGAAGCCAGGAATGTGTCTGTGCTGTGTGTCTAGCTCTACTCCCTGACATTGTCCAGGCTTTCTCTAGAAAAGGACAATGAGGAATTGCAGGTGTGTATCTATGCTGAAAATTCCCCCAAGGAAATCCAGGCTTGGTTTGTTTTTCTTGCCTATGACTTCCCAAATTGTCCCCTTGGAACTCTAAGGCTTCTTCTTGCCCGACAGAAACAAATCGCATTCCTGCACAAGGCTGATTCCTCCTGAAGTGAAATGGAGGTCCATGTACACGTGCCAAGGAAGGAAGACAGGTCCCCTCCTCGGTCCAGGATCACTTACCTTCTCTTGCAGCCGTTCCAACATGGCGGCCAGGTGGGCCTCCCGATTCTCTTTATTGGATTCCATCTTCTGGGCCAGTTTTTCCTTAGCCATCTTGATGAAGTTGTTGTTTTCTTCGATGGCTTTTTGGATCACTTCTCGCTCGTGTTCTCGTTTCTCTGCTAGGTGCTTCAGGAGCTCAGCTTCCTGGTACTGCATAGCACAAAGATGCAAAAGGGCCCCTCATTCAGGGCAAGCCCAATGAGGTCTCCGCGGCCACCTCCTCACGGAGAACACAAGAACCTACAAGGACACTTCCCGGACCCTGCCACTACCGGCAAGCTTGCCGCATTCCTTGCTGCCCTTTTGTAAGTATCTCCAGAGAGGTTCTCCTCATTACTATCATTCGTTCATTTCACTCACTCACAAACACTCACTGAGCATATACCTAACACTATTCTAGCCACCTGGGAAGGTTCAAACAAAAAGCCTAGTCGAGATGTCTTTTTCTATAACAAATGCATACTGACATGTAGTGGCAGTTCACCCTTTCCCAGTGAAGGAAACCTTCCCTTAAGTCCTAAGTTGTTTTCAAGATCTTAACGCTGGTCACCATGCCTATCAGGTCACCTCTAGAAGCACGTGGCTCCTTGTCTCCTGCCAACCAGTTAACTCTCAGGGGACAGGGCCTTGTACTTTTTCTTTATTTGCAATGGTGAAGCAGGCTCTGCCCGGCATGTGGCAGGCGGATGGATGGTGACCTGACACAGGCGTGCAGGGAAGAGTAAAAGGGCACCGCTGACCTTCCTTCGCTCCTCAGCTGCTTCTAGTTTCTTCTGGATCTCTTCCAGGGAGGGGTCTCGCCGCCGGGGTAGGGAGGCATTGAACTCGGGCACCCCATCAAAGGAAGGTGGTTTCAGGATAACTTCGAAGGACTGGCCTGAGGTACACTTGTTCAGCTCGATGACCTCCATGTCAGAAATGACGCACCAGTTCAGGTCCACTGTGTCTGCTGGGGAGGACAGGGGGGGCTGCTCACCCGCCAGAATCCCTGGGGTCCCACAAGCCATGCACATATGCACACACAGACACAGGACAGCGGGGTCCCTACGGCACAACCACCGCCAGGAGACTGGCTCTGTCCTTAACCCTGGTCTCTAAGGTCTGTGAGTCCTGACTGGGCTCAAGGAATAGCCACAGTGAGATTTGAGGTGCCCCCGGAAGCACCCCCAGATACGCGATTTCCTCAGCTGCTTTTGCTCTGCCTCGGCCATCAGCTCCTCCAAGGTTCGAGCTCTTGCTCAGTGATCCTTGCTGCCAACAGGCAGTGGGGACTCTACCCATCGCCCACCCCTGCTCCCCCCACGTCCCGCTGGCCCTCTGGCGGTTTGGTCTCTGCACCCTACCCCTGACTCCCTCCTACCCTGTTCTCTTCTTTCTCTCCAGTCAGCACTGTCTTTCCGCTGGCTTTGACCTTTCCTCCTACACTGTCTCCCACACCAGCCTAAACAGAGAAAACAACCTCAGGTCATCCACACCTCCCTCTCTCATTGTCAGATCAAACCCAGCCCTTCCTTTGAACCAGGAAATCGGGAGGTGACCTGCTTCCTAGCTCCCCCTCCCCAACCCCCATGAGGACTTGCTCCATCCCATAGATGCAAGGCTGTCATGGCCCGGGCAGGAAGTCTTCACCCACCACCAGACTCTCAGAGCATCTCTCCCTTCCCTAGGAGACCAGCCAGCCTCGTCTCTCTTTGCCTATGCCCCCTGAGGGCAGATTTGTGTTCTGTTTCTTCTTGTGCCTTCCATGGCATGGATTTGTTCTAGGAATGAAGAAAGCCCACACAAAAGCAAGTGCTCTGGGGGTGAGGGGCCCTCGTGTACACCACAGTTGCTGCCTAGTGCCCCAGGTCACATTCTGCAGCCCTGAACCCCTCAGGCTCTGGAAAAACTTGCCATGGCCAGCGGTTTCATGAAATGGAGATCAGGCTGCTACACCCACATACACAGGACATGAGAACCTCCAGCCTCTTCCCCTCCCAACGGAGCCCTCACTGACCTTCGTATTTATAGGATGACTTGTTCAGGGGGTCTGCCAGGAAGCAGGAGCAGAACAGGGACACCAGCGGGAGCTCCTTCATCTTCTCTTTGTAGGCTGCAAAACAGAGGCAGGTGAAGACAGGAGTCAGCCCGAGTTCTGGTTCCACAGAGGTGCCAACACGCCCGGAGCCAGTGCTCATGCCAGTGATTCTCACCCACATCCATCCCTGTGGAAAGCCGAGCCTGGCAGAGCCACCGCAAGACCCCATCTTTCCCCCCTGCTAGCACCAAATGAATGCAAAGGGGCCTTGCATACAGACCCCAGGCCCTACTGCCCCCACGACCTTGCTGTCTGCCACCCTCCCCCCCCCCCCCCATCCAGGATGTCCAGCTCTTTGGCTCTAGGATGCCTTGTGCTGAATGTTCTTGGTAGGGCTGCTGAGGGTCACAGAGCTGACTGGCAGGCATGGGGCAAACCTTACCACCACCCCTCTGCTTTGTACCCTCGCTGGGAATGAGTAAGGCTGTGAACCTTCCTAGACCTTCCCAGCACAGGGTCAAAGCCAGGTGTCCAGTGCCCATGACAGCAGGAGTGTGTCCCCTAAACTGTTGAGTCTCTCTGGGTCTTCAGATCACAGGTCAGAGCTGGCCTATCGGGGTGGTTCCTCATTTGATAGACAGACACAGATAGTAGATAGATAGATAGATAGATAGATAGATAGATAGATAGATAGATAGATAGATAGATAGATAGATAGATAGATAGATAGATAGATAGATAGATATGGGAGCAAAAGGAAGAAAAGCTCAGCTATGATCCTACCCACCACCCAGCAATGACCTGTCTGTACCCCTCCCTGGGCACACTTCCTGTGTGTCCTTTGTCTCTGCATGTCCATCCATGCACTGTACTTGGGAAATAGCATGACCATGTGGCAGATGTACCTACCTGCGAGGGTCATGTTTGCTGAGATCTGGTGTCTGAATCTGACTGAAGATCGCAAGAGATGTCTACCGCCAGCTCACGGCACTGGGCCAAGTCTAAGAGAAAGAGAATTATTTTACCTCTGACAGGTTATTCTCTTCAGGCGGGTTTTTATGCAACTTGCAGCGGAATTCTCAGGGACGCTGTACCTGCTCTGGCCTCCAGGCTCTCTCCCCTACAGCTCCCATTTCCTTGAGATAACCACCACCTTCCACACAAGCCCCACCAAGCTCAGCACTAGTGTTTATTTCATCTGGGCTTTCCTGCCTTAAAAGCCTGGGACAGCACAGTGGCCCCGATCAAGCTTAGAGTGAGGGTAAGAGGCAAGCTCTTTCCAGGACTCTCCTGCAGGTGTTTGCAATTAACTATGGGCCTGAAACCCCATCCCCCACCCCTCCCCACTCCCCTACCACCTGATACACCGCAGACCTCCCTTCAGCAAGTCTGGCATGGGATGAGGGGGAGTTGAACAAGGGGAAAGCACTCTGGTAGGCCAGGTCCCCACTGGCTGGAGGTTGCTAGGGAGAGAGGTTCCAGCTCTGGCGTGGGGGTGGAGTCCTCTGCAGACTCATCTCTAGCTGCCACAAGTCATTTCACACGGCCCAGCTTTGCTTTCCCCATCTTAATTAAGCCAACATCAGGACACAGGAAATGCTTAATTCATGTGAGCTTCCTTCTCCCTGCCCTTTGCATTAGGACGGTGCTCACCAGCCCTGGAGTAAGGGTGATTGCATTTGCAGACAAGGGGATTGAGGCTTCCAGGGTATTTGTGACCAGAGAGTAAGAAAGCAAGGATATGAACCAAGTGGCCCCTAAATGACTCTATTCTCCTTGTTTTCCTGGTCATGCTCTGAGCCCCAACCCAGATCCTCCCATGGGAGTACAATGGGCCTTGTCTCCGTGGTGTCAGGCTGGTCCTGATGGTACCAGCAAGTCCCCGCCAAGGGAGGCAGACAGGGGCTGGATACCAAGTCCCCTTCATGAGACTATACTTGGGTCAAGAGGATTGAAAGGCCAGTGGGTGGAGGGAGGAAGCCCATGCCAGGACAGGAGAAGCTCTGGGTGGGATGAGAAGGGGAACCCCAGACAGGTGGCAGAGCAAGTTTAGGAATGCAGAGACGGTTAGAACATCAGAAAAGGAAGACAAGGGCAGGAAGCAGGAGGCATAGCCGAGGTTGTAGGGTATGCGTGAGCCAGGATGCCCCCATTTTCTAGCCAGTGAGGCTCTCGGTGGCATTGCTGGGTCCTTCAGTACAGGTGGGATAGCATGCACTCACATTCTAACCCTTACAACTTACGGATGTGAACGGGGCTTTATTTGGGGAAAGCATCTTTGCAAGTTTAATTAAGGACCTCAACTTGAGCTCCTCCCTGATTATCCAAAAGGGACTTAAATTGCATGACAAGTCTTTCTTAGTCACACACACACACACACACACACACACACACACACACACACAGGAAAAAGGAGACAGGCATATGGGAGATATAGTCAGAGAATGGAGTGCCCAAGGATACTGGAAATGGAAAGAGGCAGGGAAGGATCCCCCCCACCCTCAAGGGTTTAAACAAATATGGCCCATTGACACCTTGTATTTTTGGACTTGTGGCCACCTGCTTTGTGACAAGGTATTTGGCAGAAAAACAATGCACTCCATAAGTGATAAAAATCCAGGATCCAAACTCATGGCGTTTCCACACAATCCCCCAACACTATGATCTGAGTTTTCTTCAAGGTAATTTGTATAACAAGGCCATATGCACAGGGGACCCCTAAAATGTCTTACAGCACCAGTCAGGCACTCACCACCAATGGAACAGAGAAACGACACGGGAGATACATGGTAGAGAGCAGCAAAGCATTCTGGGCCCTTAAGCCATTGTGGGTGGAGCCATGTCTGGGAACCTGGCTCTACTCCTAATTCACCACAGTCCCAGCATTTGGTGGGAGCAAGCACACGGCCTCTGCTGTGACTCTAAGTTACCTTGTGGAGGCTGGTGAGTGGAGGCCATGATCCTGTTGTCATGCCACAGCAACACACAACCTGCAACTGAGTGGAGACCATTGGGTCCAGCCTGGTCCAACATCTAAGCGTCTGTCACCACGCTTTCTCACTGATGGACTGAACTAGCATAATTGATAAAGTAACATCATGAGCGATAACCCCACCAAGCACAGAGCCAATGGAGAAAAGTAAGCTCAGATTGGAAGCAGTCATGGTTCATGGTAAATATGTAAAGCCAAGGCTGCTAACTGAAGATACAGCCCATGGCAGGATGCGGAGAAGGAAAAAGATGGCTAAAGCAAAGAAATTGAGCACTCGTTTCTCTAGAACAACACCATGTCAGAGAAGAAAACAGGCAATCATAAGCAAGCCATTGGCTCTCCATGAGGAAAAGTCTCTTTCCTGGGAGATGGGTCAGGCTTGTGGATGACCACTAGACAGCAAGCCACAGGCGTTGGACAGGCCAAGTGCCCTATGGCATCCTCCGCCCTCTGCTATCAGGGATAGTTATTTTTTCCTGGATGCTAATATACTCCTCACTAGGGACCAGAAACCTTGAGATCATGTAGTGTGTTTGTTAGCAGAGAAAGGGCCAGAACCTCTGACTCCAGGTTCCAGTGGTGGTGCTTTTGTTCTTATTCAGTACTCTTCTCCCTGCCCCTAGAAACAGCCTAGATAGGAGACAGCCCATGTGGGGGATCCCCAGAGAAGCTTCCAGGGAAAAGATGAACACTCTGCAGGGACCCCCTGACAGTCAGAATCAGGACCTGCTCCCAAGGCTTTTCTACCGTGCAGTTAGTGGCAGGGCAGAGAGAGGCCACACCACGCTCTTCATGGCCACTTAGCATGTGCTTGTCCCTGGTGGCCCACCAGGCAGAGTGAGCGCGAGTTTCTTCGTTGCCTTGAGACATGCCCAGGTACCTCTCTCGAAATGTGTCAGATTTCGAGTGGACTATTTCTGAGAGATGAGCAGTGAATGCGTGCGCAGCGGCTTGAATAGAGTTGTCCCTGGCAAGCATTCTAGAAGACAAATATAGGAACTCTGGCACAGAATCAGGATGGGTACCTCATGGGTGTGGGAGTGATGAATTCTGAGCCAGGTCCTCTCTTCACAGCTCTACAGCAAGGCAGCTCTTTGGGCTTTGCACTATCATCACTCTTCTTAAGAGTCCAGGTCAAACTTTGTGTTTACCTAAAATTAGCTACCTAAGAGGCTGACCTCAGTGTCACATTTCTCCACTTTGGGTGGAGCCACGTCGTCTCAGAACAGAAGCCCTATTTATTCTGTGCCAATCAGAGACTCTCACTGGCAACTTATGTCTTATTTGAGTTTCAAATTAAAAGAAGATGAATTATTTGTTCATGTGTGTGGATCTTTGTTGCTGTTGTTGCTTTTGGGGCTTGAACTCAGGGCCTAGGCACTGTCCCCCTGAGCTCTTTTGCTCAAGGTTAGCACTCTACCACTTTGAGAGGCCCCACTACCAATTTTTGAGTGGTTACTCCAATTAAGAATCTTACAGAGCCTGGTGCCGGTGGCTCATGCCTGTAATCCTAGTTACTTAGGAGGCTGAGATCTGAGGTTCACGATTCAAAGCCAGCCTGGAAAGGAAAGTCCTAGACACTCTTATCGCCAATTAACTATCAGAAAACCAGAGGTGGTGCTGTGGCTTAAGTGGAAGAGCGCTCACCTTGAGCTCATAAGCTCAGGGACAGCACCCAAGCCCTGAGTTCAGCCCTATGACTGAACAAAAAAAAAAAAAAAACAGTCTCACGGAGACTTTTCTGCCCCAGCTGGCTTCCAACTGTGATCCTCAGATCTCAGCCTCCTGAGTAGCTAAGATTCCAGGTGTCAGCCATTGGTGCCTGGCTGGATCAATCTCTTCATAATATGTATTCACTTATTTATCAGTGGCACTAGGTTTGGACTCAGATCTTTGTGCTTGCCAGGCAGGTATTGTACCACTTGAGCCATACCTCCAGCTCTTTTTGCTTTAGTTGTTTCTCAGATAGAATCCCATGTGTTTCTCCATGGCCAGCTTTGGACAATGATCCTTCTACCCAGGTCTCCTGAGTAGTGGGTAGCTCAAGTGTGTGTCGCCACCATTAGTTTTTGAGACAGGGGTCTCATTAACTCTTTGTGCTGGCCTTGGACTTTGATTCTCCTCATCTCCACCTACCAGACTGCTGAAATTATAGGCATGAGTCACCATCACCAGACCACACAATAGTTACTGAGTATTGAGTGCTATGCCAACCTGTGTTAGGTCCTAGAATATGTGGGGTGAGCGTGGCTAAGGGGAATGGAGAGTTGGGCAGCCTTGGAGAGGCAAAGGCAAAAAGCCTTTGCTGGAGTCCACAGTGGGTCCTGTCTTCCAAGGAGAAGTGTGGGACTGAGCTGAGAGCACAAATCAAATAAAAGCTAATATATACACAAAGGGGGACTTGGCAGAAAGAGCACCATGTGGTGGATGTAGTTGAACACTAAGTTGAGTTGCCTATTAGATTTGAACCCAGGGGCTTCAAGCGGAAGATGGGGTAGGACCAAGGTCTGCCAGGCTTAGGAATGCAGCTCCAACTCTGCTTCTAGAAACAAGAACCCTGGAGGCCTAGATGTTGGAGACCACAAAGCTCTGATGGCTACACTGAGAGGAAAGACAGAGAGGGAAAGTCGTGGCTGGGAAATTGACCACAAATAACCCACATGGGTAGGACTTCCTGGACTATTTTTATTTCCAGTTCAATACACACAGATGCATTGCGATGTCAGAAGTTACATTTAAGGGAGGGAAACTTCCACTGAGTTTTGATTCTGGGAGAGTTGGGTGGGTGTCAGCTCCCGATGAGGTCCTGTGGCCAAGAGCACACAAGCCTCAACACATGGTGCAAATCTTTAGGTTCTCACGCCTCACAAAAGACTATTCTATGACACATCCAGTTTATGCATATGCATCTTATACCTGAGACTTCAGTACAAACATGTTAACATCATGTCAGGAAATACCTGTGTGGCAGAGAAAGGAAATCTAACTGTCTAGTGCCTTCATGTGCTCGGCATTTCCTTCTAGTATATTTTTCCTCATGCCTCCTATATATTGTAATCACTTCAACCACTTTAAATCCTACAACGTAGACATTTTTTATAACCATTTAACAGATGATCATTTTAGGTAACATAATTTGCCTAAAGTCATGCAAGTAGACATGGATAAAGTCACAATTTCAGCCAGTGTCTTTTTATACCAAAGCCCACGCTCCTGATAAAGCTCTGTGCTATTTCCTCATGCCTAGGGCCACCCCTGCACATAAGTGGGACAGATGACAACCAGTGACACGTGGCTGATGGGTAGCAAACATTTGCCTACCCCGGTTCTGCCTCCCCATCCATGACAGATTAAAATCCCCACCAGTAAGCTCTCTTTCAAGTCAAACATTGCTTCAGAAAGCCTCTGTTAAAACCCACATATCTGACCTGTCAATCATAAGAAATGGGTCATCACCATTTCAGGACAGAACAGGAAGCTCCAAAAGGTCAGGTTCTTTGCCTTTCCTAGACATGGGAGGGGCCATAGCTGTCTAACCACTTCTGTTCCTACCTCCTTTCAGAGGGGGAGACAGAGGGTCCAAGAAGTCTGGCACCTTTCCTGAGGTGTCATGAGGCAGGATCATACTTCTGGCCCACATTTCAGCACAGTATAGCTCTAGTTTTTCTTGATCTTTCCTTCTTCTCTAGCATTTCTGAACTTTTATCTGTTGGCCTTAATATTTTAATATTTTTAAAGTCAAAATTATTTATGTCTACATTTGCTACCATATTCAACACATTTAAAACTAAAAAAAAAGTTCCTTCTGCATGATAAGAGATTTGGCAACATTTTACTTCCACGCTCCAAACTTGGCTGTGTCTGAATGATCAAGATTTTCAGATCTAGACCACCATTATTGGTTTTCCTCACTATTTCATTTAACAAATAGCTACAGAGAACCTGCTCCTGTATATATTCTCTGTCCACATAGTAAGAGTTCTTTGATAAGCTTATGAAATGTACATCCTGGCCTTATGATAGTTCATGTTTGCATTCAGCTTTATACCTATGTTTATTATACTTAGAAAATAATGGATTCTATTGTTTTCTTTGTGAGCAGGATTGATAACATGTCCGTGTGTGTGTGTGTGTGTGTGTGTGTGTGTGTGTGTGATCACACTCTCTCTTGGATTCTTCATTCAAGGCTGGTGTGCTCTGCCTTTTGAGCCACAGCTACATTTCTAGCTTTTTGATGGCTAATTGGAGATAAGAGCCTCATAGACTTTTCTACCTGGGCTGGCTTTGAACCCTGATCCTCAGATCTCAGTCCCCTGAGCAGCTAGGATTACACTGGCAGTTGGCTAACATGTCCTTTTTGTACTTGAGGGTTTTTTTTTTAACCTGATTTTTTTTCCTGGCTAGCTAGAGTACTTATCAGAGTAATTTTTTCTCTAGGATGGGTGGTGTCTAGTGTTCTTCTCAAGCCCTTCTGTACCTGGTTTGGTAGTGTAGCTTTATGCCACATCTACCTTTCCGGGCAGAGACCACAGATGACTGCACCCTGACCATCCCTTCCCGGCTGCGTCTTTCCTCCCAAAGTGGACATTCAGCACCCATCTCTGGACTCCCGTACTCATTTACATTCAACCACATTTCTCAGACTCTTGATTTGCCTGTGCCCTGTCGTAACTCCAGAGGCCATTCCCAGGTTCATGCCTCTTTTGATCTATTCCATCCTTTCACCTCCCACTGCCCATGTGAAACAGGACTCTAAGGGAGAGGCCAAACAGCTCTAATTGATGGCAAAGACCAGTGAACTTCGGGCTTGAGAGGTCAAAGGAGAGAGGGGCCTGGGGATGTGGCTCAGTAGTAGATGTGTGTGTGTGGGGGGGGGGGTGTATGTGGAAAACGTGTGTGGAGCACTAGGTGCCATCCTTTGCATTACAAAACTAGCTAACTAACTAAATCAATAAACATACAAACACGCAAATCACAAAGTCGCCCCGTGAGTTTGGCTTAGTTTGTCCATCTGTAAGATAATAAGGACTGAACATTTGCCAGGGTAGGGAGCTGGGTGGGAGAGGCAGATGTGGGGCGGGGGGAATGGAGGGAGCTGCCTGGATCTGTATGTCTTCCTGTTATTCTATAGGGACTAAGAAAAAACAAAACACTTTAACATTTTTATAAACCAGCAAGTTATTGTTTCAGGTCTTTGCCCTTCCCAAAGAAAAACCCCAAACAGGAATTTCCAGACTAAATATAGCAGATGATAATTTAATAAGCAAACCAAGTAATACATAATGCTTAGTTATTTCTCAGACTAAACCCCCTCCCCCACAAATTTAAGTCTCTAAGAGGCATTATAAAAATTGCATTTTTCATGTCCCTCCTCCCCCTCCATATCCATGGCCTTCCTGAAAAGATCATTTCTTTACACCTGTGGCTGTCACACCTCTCAGAATGTTGGCTTTCATGTAGGCACAGACCCCCCTCTTCTTTCTCTCTCTTGTTTGTCTTCTTTTCTTTACCCACAACCTTCTTTCCTACTTAACCATATTTGCCAATTATTGTCAGTCTGGTGTGCTTGATTTTGAGTAGTAGAGATGAGATGTAGGGCTTTGCACATACTAAACAGGTGCTCTGCTACTCAGCTTACATCCCAAGACCTGTTGCTCTGCTTTAAAAATGATCAGTCAACCCACTTTCCTCCTCCAGGAAAAAAATGTGGCTTCAATGAGCTAATCAAATGAAGGAAAGCACAAAGCCTTACTTGACTCTTAGATTTTTTTGAGCCAAAATGAAATCTAGACATTAACCTACTCATCCAAACAGAAGTATGAGACACCCCCACTACCCTTCCACCAGTAGCAGACACTCAGTACTCCCTCTACCCCACAGGAGATGCACTCAAGTCCTGTCCCATGGATGCCAGAACACAGCACTGATCCCTACACATGCTATATTTACCTCTAAATAGTCATGCATAGGGTAGCAGTTAATTTGTAAGTTAGGAACAGTAGGAAATTAGCAGCAAGAATTAATTAATAATAAAATAGATTGTAATAATAGATTTTAATAATAAAATATTGTAGTAATATTCTGGTAGATGTTACTTAAAACATGAATTACTTATTTCTACAACTTCCTACTTAATACTTTTGGACAAAGCTGACCTCACATAACTGACAGAGGAATGCAAAGCTGTGGATAAACAGGAGACTGCTGTATATCTATTCAACAGTCTATTGGGGGTGTCTTATGTTAGATTGAACTTCCCTACTTTTGATGAGTTCTTTCAAACACCATCTCCCCAGATAAATAGTGTCAATTTAGAATAAAATTTGGATTTTACTATAACTTTGAGGGACTTATTTTATAGCCAGGTATGGGACACAGCCTACAATATAGACAACCATTCACAAAAGGACAGCTACATGGCTGTCATGGTCAAATTCATAGAAACAGGAAGTAGAATAGGAATTTGGAGAAAGGGAAGACTGAAGAGTTCCTTTTAAAGTTTTAGTGTTTCAACTTTGCAAGATGAAAATATCTCTAGCCATATGCCAGTAGCTCATGCCTCTAATCCTAGGTACCCAGAAGGCTGAGGTATGGAGGACTGAGGTTCAGCTATAAGACTACATCTCCAAACAAAAAACAGCAAAAACTGGGCTGGAGGCATGGTTCAAATGGTAGAGTATCAGGAGATTAATCAAGCTGAGCAAGCACAAAGCCCTGAGCTCAGATCTCAGTATTACCACAACCTCCCCCCCCCAAAAAAAGATCTGTTAACAGTGCATGTACAAGTATATGTACTTAAAATAATGAAGATGGGGGCTGGGCGTGGCTCAAGTGTAGAGCACCTGCCTAATAAGTATCAGGTCCCGAGTTCAAACCCAATACCAGTGCTACCAAAAACAAAATAAATAACTATGAAAGTAATTTTTATGTTAAAAGCATTTTACTACAATTAAAAATTAAAAGTCTTTTTAAAAGTTCATAGCACAGTGAGAATTTTCCAGACACTTGCCATCATAGAGCTAGAAGAGGTCATTAGAAGTCAGTCATTTAGCTCAAAGATATTATGCACATATACACTGCTGGAAGTCTGAGACTAAAAAGATACAGGAAATTATTTTCTCATAGTGAATGTGTTCTGATTTTTTTTCTCCTCTGTCCTGTCTCATTTTTTTTCAAAAAAAGAAAGAGAAAAAAATGTTACAATCCACAAAATCAATTTCACAATTGAGTCTCAGCCTGCAGTTTGAAGAACATCATCTAGATCCATTTCCAAGGCAATGCAGAGATCCCTCCTGGCTCCCAGCTTCTGCTTGGATGCGCTCTGAGATGAGACACTCCCCACAAGGCACTGTCCTCGCTTACTTACTAGGCAGCTGCTCCAGGTAGGGCGGGGTGGGGCTGGACAGTCCCAGAGGTCTCGGAGGCCTCGGCAGCCTCGGAGTGTGCCAAAAGCCCAGCTTCTGACAGCGAGGTGGGGGCTGCTGGTGCTGGAGGAGAGGCCAGGGGGCTGGGAGTGGCTCTCTTGTGGAGAGCAGTGGATCAGACCCGCCCCCTCTGCCTGCTCTCCACTCCTGCACTGTGATTATTTCCATGCCTGATGGATGATCTCATTCCCCCTGGCACCCGCCTGAGGGAGAGCTCCCCCACCCCAGAGGGGGCTCAGCCTCCGTGGAGACATTCCCTCACATACTCTCTCTACACCATCCCCCAACTCTACCCCAGCCGCCCCCTAAAAACTCTAGCTGCCCTCTGCCCCCCAGCCATCCCACCTGGGGCTGTGTCTGGGGGCGGGGTACCTGGGAGTCTCTTTGTCGGGGCTGAGGATGGACACGCCTGCCCCACCAGGTGTTGACCCGAGGCCCGTCCACACCTGACTGTCTTCCCCAGAGAAATAAAACAAAGACAGCAGCGCCACGTGGGGACAGGGCTGCTGCTGGACACCATGGCCTTAGATCCCCAGACAAAAAGGACAATGCCCAATTCCTGCTGCGGGTGAAGGGCTGGGTGAGGAGGGGGCTGGCGGACACCCACCGAGAACCAAGAGGTGGCAGGTGTTCCTTTCTGTAGCCAGCTGCCCAGCCAGGTAGCAGCAAGGTTGACCTCAGGGTGGGGCGGGGCCAGGAAGAGGGGATGAGCTCATTGTGTCCTCCGGACCCAGAGGAAAAAGTAAGACCGCACAGGAGGGAGAAAGGATGGGACAGGAAAGCAAGGCTGGGCGTGGAGCACAGGGCAGAGTCCAGGTTGAAAGGGATCTTCAGCTCCGAGCTAGCTCCAGGGGAAGAGGCTCTGAACTCACCTTTCCCCCCTCAGCCACAAAATACGTTGTGTTCAGAAACAAGTCACCATGGGTTTCCAGTACTTCCCCGTCCTCTCTCTCCAGAGCTCTGGGAGGGGAGTGATGCCCAGAGACCACCCTGCCCCTCGGCCGAGCACCATCCTTTTTGCCTCACCCTTCCCCAACCCCCCAGGATTTGACAAAGTTCAATGAACACCAGACCCCTCACGTCCTCCCTTCGCGGCTGCTCTTTTGTTTTGTTCTCTTGCTGGAAGCGCCCGTGGCCGTCATTTGCGTCTCGTTTGCACTTACCTGCAGTCCGGTTGGATGCGGCCTGTTCTCTTCTCACTCCCTCAATTAGTGGTGCCCTGGGCTTCTCTCAACATCAGCACCACCGCTTTGCTCTCACCATGACATCACCTCCAAGCTCCCTGATTGGCCAACTGTGGGTTGCTTGGCAATTGGACAGTCTCTGGAGCAGGGATTGCCTGAGTGAGTAACTCTTCGCAGGCCAGGGAATGGGAGATGATGTCAGACAAAGAGCCTGCTTTCTCTGCTGCCTGAGGCAATGGGGAAGCAGAGGGTGAGGGTGGCCAGGATGAAAAGAGGAGGGAGTGGTATGGGATGGTGGGAGGGCGAGCACAGCTTGTGAGGAGGGGGACGATGAATGGTTCTGAGAATCCTTAGCTTCTTCAGATCTGAGGGTGGGAGAATATGGAATCTAGAGGAGCAATAAGAGAGAACAGATGAGCCCTAAAAATAGCTTACCAGAGGGCTCGGTGCCTGTTTCCAGCTCTGTCAGAAGGGCTGGTGGGTTTGAAGGGTGACTCAGAAAGACAGGTTGGGGCTTCAGGAGCCCTAGACCCTGGGACTGGCAGGGGCAACACACAGGCGTCTCAGGAGAGCAGGGCTTCCCTCTGGCTGCCCACACAAAGGTGTCTGCCATGGTATCTGCCCAGCACCCATCCTCCAGCTCATTCATTCATCAAGCCTGGGCCAACCACAGGGAGCCACAGGTTGGACGCAAAGTAGACAGTCCCCTGGCATTTCTAATGTGGTGGGATCCTGCAGGGAGGAGATGGATCTCAAGTGGTGGCTGTCTTTGGAGAGAAGCCCCTGTCCTCACCAGCTGGAAAGAGCAGGTGCAGCCTTTAAGGGGCCAGTACCCCCCCCTTACCCCCCCCCCCCCACGGAGGGAGGCAGAGGAAGACTCCTCCTCCAAAATGCCTCTCCTTTATCCCCACACACTACCACCCAGCCTTGCCTTGCTCTGTTTTCCTGGGAGGGTATCACATTTAACTGTGGTAGAACATGCAGAATATAAAACGTACCATGTTAATCATTGCTAAGGTCAGTGGTAGTGTACAGTTGTAATATGCCACCACTGCCAACATTGCCTCTAGAACTGTGTGTGTGCGTGCATGTGTGTGTGTGTGTGTGTGTGTGTGTGTGTGTGTATGTGCCAGTCCTAGGGCTTGAACTCAAGGCCTAGGTGCTGTCCCTGATTGTCTTTCTGCTCAAGGCTAGGCCTCTACCACTTGTGCCACAGTTCCACTTCTGGCTTTTTGGGGTAGTTTGGTGGAGATAGGAGTCTCACAGATTACCCTGTCCTGGCTGGCTTTGAACTACAATCCTCAGATCTCAGCCTCCTGAGTGGATAGGATGACAGGTGGGAGCCCAAGTAGCTCGCTCCAGAACATCTTTGTCCCCTTTCAACTCTCTTCTATGACCATGAACTCCCCCTTTCCCCGACCTCGAATATGTCTTCTGACTTGATGATGCCTTTGCTAGACACCTCGTGTAAGTGCAATCACACAATGTCTATCCCGTTATGCCAGGCATTTTGTGTCTTTTACGGGGTGCGATGTTTTTGAGGTCCAGCCACATTGTCTGCAAGGTGCTTGTTCCATATAGATCACTACATGGATCCTGTTCTCTGCCATCATAGCCCTGTTGACCAAGAACACACATAATGACAGTTACCTTGAGTGCAGCCCATGCTATTTATCACATGCTTTAACTAAATGAGTGTTTGAAGTGGCAGGTGATGTGCATAGAAGATACATGGGCTGTTGGGATATAAGCAGGATCCAACACTAACTCCTGACCTGCCCCTTCCCCCATAAAGGCCCCGCTGATTGGCAGCATCCCTCTGCCATTGATTGTTCTGTGGAGACCCAGGTCTCCAACCCTCACCTCATCCAGGAGAGGCAGGCCTTGTTAGACTGCCT